>NW_027464585.1:5000000-6250000 GCF_043290135.1 Rhipicephalus microplus | reverse complement strand
AAAACATGGTCCACAATCCCAAGAATGGCCATAATACACTAAACAAAACAAAAACTATAAAAACAGTGTTCACTACGTTATTTTGTTTGGATAAAAAGTAAAAAGAACTGAAATATTAACTGTATAAAAAATAAAGTCGGCAACGTTAAGAAGCGAGACATTGCAGAATCGAAGAATTTAAGAATCGTGCAGAAGCGAGGCATTGAACCTCAAGCAATCAGTCTGATCAAGATGGGTATCAGAATAAAGTGCACTGTAATATATATGAAGGTGTAGTTATAAGCCGCGTGAACAGCTAACGCACGAAGAAACTAGTTGAGATCGACACTTACAAGAATCTCTGGCGGCGTATTGTTCCGTTCTCTGCTTGTTCGAAAAAAAAAGGTACCTGTATATAGGGGCTCAGTCACTCTTTCGAGATTGGAGGCACGCGTTTCGTGGCGCAAAATTGGTTCGATATAATTAGACTTTTTTTGTATTGCCAGCTTATTATTATATATGCGATAGAACAGCTTCGTTATTTCGCGATAACGTCTCCATTCCAAGGTTTCTAGTTTAGCGCCTTCCAGAAGAACTGACGGAGATGTGTTACATTTACGTATTGAATATGAATTTTACAGCTTTTCGCTGTATTGATTCAAGTTTATCTGTGTTAGCTTGCGTGTGCGGGTCCCAGACAGCTGATGAATATTATAATATTGGTATTACGTTCGTTTCACATTTCGGTTTGCCGAATGCCATAGCGAGTGCCCGTAAGTAGCCTTGTATATTCAAAGCCATTTTCTCAGTTTAACAAACATGTTGGTTTCATCTTGATGTAGATGTGATAACAAGACTAAGGTGCATATACTGTGAGACAAAGGACAAGAATTGATTGCCTAGGTTGTATTGGAATGTTAGTAGATCTTTTTTGCAGGTCATGGTTATCGCCAGAGTTTCTCTCGCGTTAAAGGTCATCTGTCATTTTGTGCACAAATCTTGAATCTTAAAAGAGTTATTTAAAAGAACCTGGTCACTGGATGCGTTAACTACTTTAAAGCACGCAGGCATTCGCAAAAAGCTTTAGATTTGCTGCAATATCACGGGTGGCATTATTGATATAAACCGAAAAGAGGTCCGAGGACGGATCCCAGAGGTCTGCCAGATTTAAGCGGCGCAGACGGCGAGTTGATACCACCATCCGTAATACCGCGCCCGGTGAATATTACTCGCGCTTTCAAAGCCTAACCTAAGATGCATTCGTTATTTACACTAATTAACTAATTAGTAGATACCTAAAACTACTATGGAACCTGTAAAACTCGAGAATGTGCTGTAAATTGAGGGGTCTATGTGGTACATACACTGACTGTTCGGAAACGCGCACTTCGTCTTTTTTTTAATTACCCTATTGATGTTCTATACTATTGATCTTTACCTCAACGAACACTAAATATTGTTTTACGAGGTCATGTTGTGCCTTCCATAAGAATCCTCTCTTTTTACGCGTACCCTATTTTAATATTTGCGTGGCACCGTAGAGTACACCATCTCAACGCTAGATGGAGCTACGAGGGCTTGACGCTGTCGCACCCTCAACAAAACTGGCCAGGGAACTTTTTTTTACCACGCGATTCAAACACGCTCTACACCATCATGAACTAGACATATGCCAGTACCTGAATCCCAGAAAGCAATTGGATATCTTCAAGCACGGCTCTACGGTAGCGATTCAAATGCGGTAAAACAGCCGACATTTCTGAGAGCGCCCATAGGCGCTGTGCATTATTTTTTATTAAGCTAAGGAACTCGCACTATTTCAACTACAATACTGTAACTCCGGCAGAAGAAAGGTTCATGCAGTTGCTACTTGAAACCGTGAAAGCAATGAGAAAATCAGAAAGGGAGAGGAGTTATTATTTTTTTTCTTTCCCGTCCCATAGAGTGACGCGGGGCGCCGCCCCCACCGTGCGGGAAAGCGCGCCTCCTGCGCGTGGGCCGAAATCCTGGGGACGCTAGTTGCGGAGTTTCTCGTTGTGAAGTCTCAAGTTGTGGAGTTTCTAGTTGTGGAGTTTCTAGTTGTGGAGCTTCTAGTTGTGGGGTTCGTAGTTGTGGGGTTCGTAGTTGTGGAGTTTCTAGTTCCGGAGTTTCTCATTGTGAAGTTTCTAGTTGTGGAGTTTCTAGTTGTGGAGTTTCTAGTAGTTGAGTTTCTAGTTGCCGAGTGTCTAGTTGCGAAGTCTCAAGTCGTGGAGTTTTTAGCTGTGGAGTTTCTAGTTGCAGAGCTTCTAGTTGCGGAGTTTCTAGTTGCGGAGTTTCTAGTTGTGGAATTTGTAGTTGTGGAGTATATAGTTGTGGTGTTTCAGGTTGTGGAGTTTCTAGTGGCGGAGTTTCTAGTTGCAGAGTTTCTAGTTGCGGAGTTTTCTAATTGTGGAGTTTCTAGTGGTGGAGTTTCTAGTTGTGGAGCTTCAAGTTGTGGAGTTTCTAGTTGTGGAGTTTCTAGTTGTGGAGTTTGTAGTTGTGGAGTATCTAGTTGTGGGCTTTCAAGTTGTGGAGTTTCTAGCTGTGGAGATTCTAGTGGCGGAGTCTCTAGTTGTGCAGTCTCTAGTTGTGGAGTCTGTAGTTGTGGAGTTTCTAGTTGCGGAGTTTGAAGTTGTGGAGCTTCTAGCTGTGGAGTTTCTAGTTGCAGGGTTTCTAGTTGCGGAGTTTTCTAGTTGTGGAGTTTCTAGTTGCGGAGTTTCTAGTTGCGGAGTATCAAGTTGTGGAGTTTCTGGTTGTGAAGTTTCAAGTTGTGGAATTTATAGGTGTGGAGTCACTAGTCGTGGAGTTTCTGGTTTTCGGGTTTCTAGTTACGGAGTTTCTAGTAGTGGAGTTTCTAGTTGTGGAGCTTTTAGTTGAGGAGTCTCTAGTTGTTGAGTCTCTAGTTGTTGAGTCTCTAGTTGTGGAAGTTCTAGTTGTGGAGTTTCTAGTCGCGGAGTTTCTAGTTGCAGAGTTTCTAGTTGCGGAGTTTTCTAGTTGTGGAGATTCTAGTGGCGGAGTTTCTAGTTGCGGAGTTTCAAGTTGTGGAGTTTCTCGTTGTGGAGTTTGTAGTTGTGGAGTTTCTAGTTGCGGAGTTTCTAGTTGTGGAGTTTCTAGTTGTGGAGTTTCTAGTAGTTGAGTTTCTAGTTGTCGAGTTTCTAGTTGCGAAGTCTAAAGTCGTGGAGTTTCTAGCTGTGGAGTTTCTAGTTGCGGAACTTCTAGTTAGGGAGTTTCTAGTTGCGGAGTTTCTAGTTGTGGATTTTGTAGTTGTGGGTATATAGTTGTGGTGTTTCAAGTTGTGGAGTTTCTAGTTGCGAAGTTTCTAGTGGCAGAGTTTCTAGTTCCGGAGTATTCTAGTTGTGGAGTTTCTAGTTGCGGAGTTTCTAGTTGTGGAGCTTCAAGTTGTGGAGTTTCTCGTTGTGGAGTTTCTTGTTGTGGAGTTTGTAGTTGTGGAGTGTCTAGTTGTGGACTTTCAAGTTGTGGAGTTTCTAGTTGTGGAGTTTCTAGTTGCGGAGTTTTCTAGTTGCCGAGTTTCTAGTTGCGAAGTCTCAAGTCGTGGAGTTTCTAGTTGTGGAGTTTCTAGTTGTGGAGTGAGTTTCTAGTTGCGTAGTTTCTGGTTGTGGAGTTTCTAGTTGCGGAGTCAGTAGTTGTGGTGTTTCTAGTTGTGGAGTTTCTAGTTGTGGATTTTCTAGCTGTGGAGTTTCTATTTGCGGAGTTTCTAGTTGCAGAGTTTCTAGTTGAGGATTTTCTAGCTGTGGAATTTCTGCTTGCAGAGTTTTTAGTTGCGGTGTTTCTAGTTGTGGAGTTTCTAGTTGTTGCGTTTCTAGTTGTCGATTCTTTAGTTGCGAAGTCTCAAGTTGTAGAGTTTCTAGCTGTGGAGTTTCTAGTTGCGGAGTTTCTAGTTGCAGAGTTTCTAGTTGTGGAGTTTTTAGTTGTGGAGTCTCTAGTTGAGGAGTTTCTAGTTGCGGAGTTTCTAGTTGCAGAGTTTCTAGTTGTAGAGTTTCTAGTTGTGGAGTTTTAGTTGTGGAGTTTAAAGTTGTGGAAATTATAGGTGTGGAGTTTCTAGTTGTGGAGTTTCTAGTTTTCGGGTTTCTAGTTACGGAGTTTCTAGTTGTGGAGTGTCTACTTGTGGAGTTTCTAGTTGTGGAGTTTCTATTTGTAGTTTTAGTTTTCGAGTTTGTAGTGGTAGATTTTCTAGTTGCAGAGTTCCTAGTTTTGGAGCATCTAGTTGCGGAGTCTCTAATTGTGCAGTCTCTAGTTTTGGAGTCTCTAGTTGTGGAGTTTCTGGTTGTGGAGTTTATAAATGTGTAATTTCTAGCTGTGGAGATTCTAGTTGCGGAGTTTCTAGTTGCAGAGTTTCTAGTTGTAGAGTTTGTAGTTGTGGAGTTTTAGTTGTGGAGTTTGAACTTGTGGAATTTATAGGTGTGGAGTTTCTAGTTGTGGAGTTTCTAGTTTTTGGGTTTCTAGTTACGGAGTTTCTAGTTGTGGAGTTTCTAGTTGTGGAGTTTCTAGTTGTGGAGCTTTTAGTTGAGGAGTCTCTAGTTGT
Organism: Rhipicephalus microplus; assembly: GCF_043290135.1. Taxonomy (NCBI): domain Eukaryota; kingdom Metazoa; phylum Arthropoda; class Arachnida; order Ixodida; family Ixodidae; genus Rhipicephalus; species Rhipicephalus microplus. The sequence continues at coordinate 6,245,460 of NW_027464585.1, read as the reverse complement.
TGAGTTTCTAGTTGTGGAAGTTCTAGTTGTGGAGTTTCTAGTTGCGGAGTTTCTGGCTGTGGAGTTTGTAGTTGCGGAGTTTCTAGTTGTGGAGTTTCTAGTTGTGAGGTTCGTAGTTGTGGAGTTTCTAGTTGTCGAGTTTCTAGTTGTGGAGTCTCTAGTTGTGGAGTTATAGTTGTGGAGTTTCTAGTTGCGAAGTCTCAAGTTGTGGAGTTTCTAGTTGTGGAGTTTCTAGTTGTGGAGCTTCTAGTTGTGGGGTTCGTAGTTGTGGGGTTCGTAGTTGTAGAGTTTCTAGTTGCGGAGTTTCTCGTTGTGAAGTCTCAAGTTGTGGAGTTTCTAGTTGTGGAGTTTCTAGTTCTGGAGCTTCTAGTTGAGGGGTTCGTAGTTGTGGGGTTCGTAGTTGTGGAGTTTCTAGTTGCGGAGTTTCTCGTCGTGAAGTTTGTAGTTGTGGAGTTTCGAGTTGTGGAGTTTCTAGTAGTTGAGTTTGTAGTTGCCGAGTTTCTAGTCGCGACGTCTCAAGTCGTGGAGTTTTTAGCTGTGGAGTTTCTAGTTGCGGAGCTTCTAGTTGCGGAGTTTCTAGTTGTGGAATTTGTAGTTGTGGAGTATATAGTTGTGGTATTTCAGGTTGTGGAGTTTCTAGTGGCGGAGTTTCTAGTTGCAGAGTTTCTAGTTGCGGAGTTTTCTAGTTGTGGAGTTTCTAGTTGCGGAGTTTCTAGTTGTGGAGCTTCAACTTGTGGAGTTTCTAGTTGTGGAGTTTCTAATTGTGGAGTTTGTAGTTGTGGAGTATCTAGTTGTGGGCTTTCAAGTTGTGGAGTTTCTAGTTGTGGAGTTTCTAGTTGCGGAGTTTTCTAGTTGCGGAGTCTGTAGTTGTGGAGTTTGTAGTTGTGGAATTTCTAGTTACGGAGTTTCTAGTTGTGGAGCTTTTAGTTGAGGAGCCTCTAGTTGTTGAGTCTCTAGTTGTGGAATTTCTAGTTGAGGAGTGTCTAGTTGCAGAGTTTCAAGTTGTGGAGTTTCTAGTTGCGGAGTCTCTAATTGTGCAGTCTCTAGTTTTGGAGTCTCTAGTTGTGGAGTTTCTGGTTGTGGAGTTTATAAATGTGGAATTTCTAGCTGTGGATATTCTAGTTGCGGAGTTTCTAGTTGCAGAGTTTCTAGTTGTAGAGTTTCTAGTTGTGGAGTTTTAGTTGTGGAGTTTAAAGTTGTGGAATTTATAGGTGTGGAGTTTCTAGTTGTGGAGTTTCTAGTTTTTGGGTTTCTAGTTACGGAGTTTCTAGTTGTGGAGTTTCTAATTGTGGAGTTTCTAGTTGTGGAGCTTTTAGTTGAGGAGTCTCTAGTTGTTGAGTTTCTAAATGTGGAAGTTCTAGTTGTGGAGTTTCTAGTTGCGGAGTTTCTGGCTGTGGAGTTTCTAGTTGCGGAGTTTCTAGTTGTGGAATTTGTAGTTGTGGAGTATATAGTTGTGGTGTTTCAGGTTGTGGAGTTTCTAGTGGCGGAGTTTCTAGTTGCAGAGTTTCTAGTTGCGGAGTTTTCTAGTTGTGGAGTTTCTAGTTGCGGAGTTTCTAGTTGTGGAGCTTCAAGTTGTGGAGTTTCTAGTTGTGGAGTTTCTAGTTGTGGAGTTTGTAGTTGTGGAGTATCTAGTTGTGGGCTTTCAAGTTGTGGAGTTTCTAGTTGTGGAGTTTCTAGTTGCGGAGTTTTCTAGTTGCGGAGTCTGTAGTTGTGGAGTTTCTAGTTGTGGAATTTCTAGTTACGGAGTTTCTAGTTGTGGAGCCTTTAGTTGAGGAGCCTCTAGTTGTTGAGTCTCTAGTTGTGGAATTTCTAGTGGCGGAGTTTCGAGTTGCGGAGTTTCAAGTTGTGGAGTTTCTCGTTGTGGAGTTTCTAGTTGTGGAGTTTCTAGTTGCAGAGTTTCTAGTTGTGGAGTTTCTAGTTGTGGAGTTTCTACTAGTTAAGTTTCTATTTGTCGAGTTTCTAGTTGCGAAGTCTAAAGTCGTGGAGTTTCTAGCTGTGGAGTTTCTAGTTGCAGAGCTTCTAGTTAGAGAGTTTCTAGTTGCGGAGTTTCTAGTTGTGGATTTTGTAGTTGTGGGGTATATAGTTGTGGTGTTTCACGTTGTTGAGTTTCTAGTTGCGGAGTTTCTAGTTGCAGAGATTCTAGTTCCGGAGTTTTCTAGTTGTGGAGTTTCTAGTTGCGGAGTTTCTAGTGGTGGAGCTTCAAGTTGTGGAGTTTCTAGATGCGGAGTTTTCTAGTTGGGGAGTCTGTAGTTGTGGAGTTTGTAGTTGTGGAATTTCTAGTTACGGAGTTTCTAGTTGTGGAGCTTTTAGTTGAGGAGCCTCTAGTTGTTGAGTCTCTAGTTGTGGAATTTCTAGTTGAGGAGTGTCTAGTTGCAGAGTTTCAAGTTGTGGAGTTTCTAGTTGCGGAGTCTCTAATTGTGCAGTCTCTAGTTTTGGAGTCTCTAGTTGTGGAGTTTCTGGTTGTGGAGTTTATAAATGTGGAATTTCTAGCTGTGGATATTCTAGTTGCGGAGTTTCTAGTTGCAGAGTTTCTAGTTGTAGAGTTTCTAGTTGTGGAGTTTTAGTTGTGGAGTTTAAAGTTGTGGAATTTATAGGTGTGGAGTTTCTAGTTGTGGAGTTTCTAGTTTTTGGGTTTCTAGTTACGGAGTTTCTAGTTGTGGAGTTTCTAGTTGTGGAGTTTCTAGTTGTGAAGCTTTTAGTTGAGGAGTCTCTAGTTGTTGAGTTTCTAAATGTGGAAGTTCTAGTTGTGGAGTTTCTAGTTGCGGAGTTTCTGGCTGTGGAGTTTCTAGTTGCGGAGTTTCTAGTTGTGGAATTTGTAGTTGTGGAGTATATAGTTGTGGTGTTTCAGGTTGTGGAGTTTCTAGTGGCGGAGTTTCTAGTTGCAGAGTTTCTAGTTGCGGAGTTTTCTAGTTGTGGAGTTTCTAGTTGCGGAGTTTCTAGTTGTGGAGCTTCAAGTTGTGGAGTTTCTAGTTGTGGAGTTTCTAGTTGTGGAGTTTGTAGTTGTGGAGTATCTAGTTGTGGGCTTTCAAGTTGTGGAGTTTCTAGTTGTGGAATTTCTAGTTACGGAGTTTCTAGTTGTGGAGCCTTTAGTTGAGGAGCCTCTAGTTGTTGAGTCTCTAGTTGTAGAATTTCTAGTGGCGGAGTTTCGAGTTGCGGAGTTTCAAGTTGTGGAGTTTCTCGTTGTGGAGTTTCTAGTTGTGGAGTTTCTAGTTGCAGAGTTTCTAGTTGTGGAGTTTCTAGTTGTGGAGTTTCTACTAGTTAAGTTTCTATTTGTCGAGTTTCTAGTTGCGAAGTCTAAAGTCGTGGAGTTTCTAGCTGTGGAGTTTCTAGTTGCAGAGCTTCTAGTTAGAGAGTTTCTAGTTGCGGAGTTTCTAGTTGTGGATTTTGTAGTTGTGGGGTATATAGTTGTGGTGTTTCACGTTGTGGAGTTTCTAGTTGCGGAGTTTCTAGTTGCAGAGATTCTAGTTCCGGAGTTTTCTAGTTGTGGAGTTTCTAGTTGCGGAGTTTCTAGTGGTGGAGCTTCAAGTTGTGGAGTTTCTAGATGCGGAGTTTTCTAGTTGGGGAGTCTGTAGTTGTGGAGTTTCTTGTTGTGGAATTTCTAGTTGTAGAGTCTCTAGTTGTGGAGTGAGTTTCTAGTTGCGGAGTTTCTGGTTGTGGAGTTTCTAGTTGCGGAGTCAGTAGTTGTGGGGTTTCTAGTTGTGGAGTTTCTAGTTGTGGATTTTCTAGCTGTGGAGTTTCTATTAGCGGAGTTTCTAGTTGCAGCGTTTCTAGTTTTGGATTTTCTAGCTGTGGAATTTTTGGTTGCAGAGTTTTTAGTTGCGGTGTTTCTAGTTGTGGAGTTTCTAGTTGTTGAGTTTCTAGTTGCCGAGTTCTTTAGTTGCAAAGTCTCAAGTTGTAGAGTTTCTAGCTGTGGAGTTTCTAGTTGCGTAGTTTCTAGTTGCGGAGTTTCTAGTTGTGGAGTTTTTAGTTGTGGAGTCTCTAGTTGTGGAGTTTCTAGTTGTGGAGTGTCTACTTGTGGAGTTTCTAGTTGTGGAGTTTCTATTTGTAGTTTTTAGTTTTCGAGTTTGTAGTTGTAGATTTTCTAGTTGCCGAGTTCCTAGTTTTGGAGTATCTAGTTGCGGAGTCTCTAATTGTGCAGTCTCTAGTTTTGGAGTCTCTAGTTGTGGAGTTTCTGGTTATGGAGTTTATAAATGTGGAATTTCTAGCTGTGGAGATTCTAGTTGCGGAGTTTCTAGTTCCAGAGTTTCTAGGTGTGGAGTTTCTAGTTGTGGAGTTTTAGTTGTGGAGTTTAATGTTGTGGAATTAATAGGTGTGGAGTTTCTAGTTGTGGAGTTTCTAGTTTTTGGGTTTCTAGTTACTGAGTTTCTAGTTGTGAAGTTTCTAGTTGTGGAGTTTCTAGTTGTGGAGCTTTTAGTTGAGGAGTCTCTAGTTGTTGAGTTTCTAGTTGTGGAAGTTCTAGTTGTGGAGTTTCTAGTGGCGGAGTTTCTAGTTGCAGAGTTTCTAGTTGCGGAGTTTTCTAGTTGTGGAGTTTCTAGTTGCGGAGTTTCTAGTTGTGGAGCTTCAACTTGTGGAGTTTCTAGTTGTGGAGTTTCTAATTGTGGAGTTTGTAGTTGTGGAGTATCTAGTTGTGGGCTTTCAAGTTGTGGAGTTTCCAGTTGTGGAGTTTCTAGTTGCGGAGTTTTCTAGTTGCGGAGTCTGTAGTTGTGGAGTTTGTAGTTGTGGAATTTCTAGTTACGGAGTTTCTAGTTGTGGAGCTTTTAGTTGAGGAGCCTCTAGTTGTTGAGTCTCTAGTTGTGGAATTTCTAGTTGAGGAGTGTCTAGTTGCAGAGTTTCAAGTTGTGGAGTTTCTAGTTGCGGAGTCTCTAATTGTGCAGTCTCTAGTTTTGGAGTCTCTAGTTGTGGAGTTTCTGGTTGTGGAGTTTATAAATGTGGAATTTCTAGCTGTGGATATTCTAGTTGCGGAGTTTCTAGTTGCAGAGTTTCTAGTTGTAGAGTTTCTAGTTGTGGAGTTTTAGTTGTGGAGTTTAAAGTTGTGGAATTTATAGGTGTGGAGTTTCTAGTTGTGGAGTTTCTAGTTTTTGGGTTTCTAGTTACGGAGTTTCTAGTTGTGGAGTTTCTAGTTGTGGAGTTTCTAGTTGTGGAGCTTTTAGTTGAGGAGTCTCTAGTTGTTGAGTTTCTAAATGTGGAAGTTCTAGTTGTGGAGTTTCTAGTTGCGGAGTTTCTGGCTGTGGAGTTTCTAGTTGCGGAGTTTCTAGTTGTGGAATTTGTAGTTGTGGAGTATATAGTTGTGGTGTTTCAGGTTGTGGAGTTTCTAGTGGCGGAGTTTCTAGTTGCAGAGTTTCTAGTTGCGGAGTTTTCTAGTTGTGGAGTTTCTAGTTGCGGAGTTTCTAGTTGTGGAGCTTCAAGTTGTGGAGTTTCTAGTTGTGGAGTTTCTAGTTGTGGAGTTTGTAGTTGTGGAGTATCTAGTTGTGGGCTTTCAAGTTGTGGAGTTTCTAGTTGTGGAGTTTCTAGTTGCGGAGTTTTCTAGTTGCGGAGTCTGTAGTTGTGGAGTTTCTAGTTGTGGAATTTCTAGTTACGGAGTTTCTAGTTGTGGAGCCTTTAGTTGAGGAGCCTCTAGTTGTTGAGTCTCTAGTTGTGGAATTTCTAGTGGCGGAGTTTCGAGTTGCGGAGTTTCAAGTTGTGGAGTTTCTCGTTGTGGAGTTTCTAGTTGCAGAGTTTCTAGTTGTGGAGTTTCTAGTTGTGGAGTTTCTACTAGTTAAGTTTCTATTTGTCGAGTTTCTAGTTGCGAAGTCTAAAGTCGTGGAGTTTCTAGCTGTGGAGTTTCTAGTTGCAGAGCTTCTAGTTAGAGAGTTTCTAGTTGCGGAGTTTCTAGTTGTGGATTTTGTAGTTGTGGGGTATATAGTTGTGGTGTTTCACGTTGTTGAGTTTCTAGTTGCGGAATTTCTAGTTGCAGAGATTTTAGTTCCGGAGTTTTCTAGTTGTGGAGTTTCTAGTTGCGGAGTTTCTAGTGGTGGAGCTTCAAGTTGTGGAGTTTCTAGATGCGGAGTTTTCTAGTTGGGGAGTCTGTAGTTGTGGAGTTTGTAGTTGTGGAATTTCTAGTTACGGAGTTTCTAGTTGTGGAGCTTTTAGTTGAGGAGCCTCTAGTTGTTGAGTCTCTAGTTGTGGAATTTCTAGTTGAGGAGTGTCTAGTTGCAGAGTTTCAAGTTGTGGAGTTTCTAGTTGCGGAGTCTCTAATTGTGCAGTCTCTAGTTTTGGAGTCTCTAGTTGTGGAGTTTCTGGTTGTGGAGTTTATAAATGTGGAATTTCTAGCTGTGGATATTCTAGTTGCGGAGTTTCTAGTTGCAGAGTTTCTAGTTGTAGAGTTTCTAGTTGTGGAGTTTTAGTTGTGGAGTTTAAAGTTGTGGAATTTATAGGTGTGGAGTTTCTAGTTGTGGAGTTTCTAGTTTTTGGGTTTCTAGTTACGGAGTTTCTAGTTGTGGAGTTTCTAGTTGTGGAGTTTCTAGTTGTGAAGCTTTTAGTTGAGGAGTCTCTAGTTGTTGAGTTTCTAAATGTGGAAGTTCTAGTTGTGGAGTTTCTAGTTGCGGAGTTTCTGGCTGTGGAGTTTCTAGTTGCGGAGTTTCTAGTTGTGGAATTTGTAGTTGTGGAGTATATAGTTGTGGTGTTTCAGGTTGTGGAGTTTCTAGTGGCGGAGTTTCTAGTTGCAGAGTTTCTAGTTGCGGAGTTTTCTAGTTGTGGAGTTTCTAGTTGCGGAGTTTCTAGTTGTGGAGCTTCAAGTTGTGGAGTTTCTAGTTGTGGAGTTTCTAGTTGTGGAGTTTGTAGTTGTGGAGTATCTAGTTGTGGGCTTTCAAGTTGTGGAGTTTCTAGTTGTGGAGTTTCTAGTTGCGGAGTTTTCTAGTTGCGGAGTCTGTAGTTGTGGAGTTTCTAGTTGTGGAATTTCTAGTTACGGAGTTTCTAGTTGTGGAGCCTTTAGTTGAGGAGCCTCTAGTTGTTGAGTCTCTAGTTGTAGAATTTCTAGTGGCGGAGTTTCGAGTTGCGGAGTTTCAAGTTGTGGAGTTTCTCGTTGTGGAGTTTCTAGTTGTGGAGTTTCTAGTTGCAGAGTTTCTAGTTGTGGAGTTTCTAGTTGTGGAGTTTCTACTAGTTAAGTTTCTATTTGTCGAGTTTCTAGTTGCGAAGTCTAAAGTCGTGGAGTTTCTAGCTGTGGAGTTTCTAGTTGCAGAGCTTCTAGTTAGAGAGTTTCTAGTTGCGGAGTTTCTAGTTGTGGATTTTGTAGTTGTGGGGTATATAGTTGTGGTGTTTCACGTTGTGGAGTTTCTAGTTGCGGAGTTTCTAGTTGCAGAGATTCTAGTTCCGGAGTTTTCTAGTTGTGGAGTTTCTAGTTGCGGAGTTTCTAGTGGTGGAGCTTCAAGTTGTGGAGTTTCTAGATGCGGAGTTTTCTAGTTGGGGAGTCTGTAGTTGTGGAGTTTCTAGTTGTGGAATTTCTAGTTGTAGAGTCTCTAGTTGTGGAGTGAGTTTCTAGTTGCGGAGTTTCTGGTTGTGGAGTTTCTAGTTGCGGAGTCAGTAGTTGTGGGGTTTCTAGTTGTGGAGTTTCTAGTTGTGGATTTTCTAGCTGTGGAGTTTCTATTAGCGGAGTTTCTAGTTGCAGCGTTTCTAGTTTTGGATTTTCTAGCTGTGGAATTTTTGGTTGCAGAGTTTTTAGTTGCGGTGTTTCTAGTTGTGGAGTTTCTAGTTGTTGAGTTTCTAGTTGCCGAGTTCTTTAGTTGCAAAGTCTCAAGTTGTAGAGTTTCTAGCTGTGGAGTTTCTAGTTGCGTAGTTTCTAGTTGCGGAGTTTCTAGTTGTGGAGTTTTTAGTTGTGGAGTCTCTAGTTGTGGAGTTTCTAGTTGTGGAGTGTCTACTTGTGGAGTTTCTAGTTGTGGAGTTTCTATTTGTAGTTTTTAGTTTTCGAGTTTGTAGTTGTAGATTTTCTAGTTGCCGAGTTCCTAGTTTTGGAGTATCTAGTTGCGGAGTCTCTAATTGTGCAGTCTCTAGTTTTGGAGTCTCTAGTTGTGGAGTTTCTGGTTATGGAGTTTATAAATGTGGAATTTCTAGCTGTGGAGATTCTAGTTGCGGAGTTTCTAGTTCCAGAGTTTCTAGGTGTGGAGTTTCTAGTTGTGGAGTTTTAGTTGTGGAGTTTAATGTTGTGGAATTAATAGGTGTGGAGTTTCTAGTTGTGAAGTTTCTAGTTGTGGAGTTTCTAGTTGTGGAGCTTTTAGTTGAGGAGTCTCTAGTTGTTGAGTTTCTAGTTGTGGAAGTTCTAGTTGTGGAGTTTCTAGTTGCGGAGTTTCTGGCTGTGGAGTTTGTAGTTGCGGAGTTTCTAGTTGTGAGGTTCGTAGTTGTGGAGTTTCTAGTTGTCGAGTTTCTAGTTGTGGAGTCTCTAGTTGTGGAGTTTCTAGTTGTGGAGTTTCTAGTTGCGAAGTCTCAAGTTGTGGAGTTTCTGGTTGTGGAGTTTCTAGTTGTGGAGCTTCTAGTTGAGGGGTTCGTAGTTGTGGGGTTCGTAGTTGTGGAGTTTCTAGTTGCGGAGTTTCTCGTCGTGAAGTTTGTAGTTGTGGAGTTTCGAGTTGTGGAGTTTCTAGTAGTTGAGATTCTAGTTGCCGAGTTTCTAGTTGCGACGTCTCAAGTCGTGGAGTTTTTAGCTGTGGAGTTTCTAGTTGCGAAGCTTCTAGTTGCGGAGTTTCTAGTTGTGGAATTTGTAGTTGTGGAGTATATAGTTGTGGTGTTTCAGGTTGTGGAGTTTCTAGTGGCGGAGTTTCTAGTTGCAGAGTTTCTAGTTGCGGAGTTTTCTAGTTGTGGAGTTTCTAGTTGCGGAGTTTCTAGTTGTGGAGCTTCAACTTGTGGAGTTTCTAGTTGTGGAGTTTCTAATTGTGGAGTTTGTAGTTGTGGAGTATCTAGTTGTGGGCTTTCAAGTTGTAGAGTTTCTAGTTGTGGAGTTTCTAGTTGCGGAGTTTTCTAGTTGCGGAGTCTGTAGTTGTGGAGTTTCTAGTTGTGGAATTTCTAGTTACGAAGTTTCTAGTTGTGGAGCTTTTAGTTGAGGAGCCTCTAGTTGTTGAGTCTCTAGTTGTGGAATTTCTAGTTGTGGAGTGTCTAGTTGCAGAGTTTCAAGTTGTGGAGTTTCTAGTTGCGGAGTCTCTAATTGTGCAGTCTCTAGCTTTGGAGTCTCTAGTTGTGGAGTTTCTGGTTGTGGAGTTTATAAATGTGGAATTTCTAGCTGTGGAGATTCTAGTTGTGGAGTTTCTAGTTGCAGAGTTTCTAGTTGTAGAGTTTCTAGTTGTGGAGTTTTAGTTGTGGAGTTTAAAGTTGTGGAATTTATAGGTGTGGAGTTTCTAGTTGGGGAGTTTCTAGTTTTTGGGTTTCTAGTTACGGAGTTTCTAGTTGTGGAGTTTCTAGTTGTGGAGTGTCTAGTTGTGGAGCTTTCAGTTGAGGAATCTCTAGTTGTTGACTTTCTAGTTGTGGAAGTTCTAGTTGTGGAGTTTCTAGTTGCGGAGTTTCTGGCTGTGGAGTTTCTAGTTGCGGAGTTTCTAGTTGTGGAATTTGTAGTTGTGGAGTATATAGTTGTGGTGTTTCAGGTTGTGGAGTTTCTAGTGGCGGAGTTTCTAGTTGCAGAGTTTCTAGTTGTGGAGTTTCTAGTTGCGGAGTTTCTCGTCGTGAAGTTTGTAGTTGTGGAGTTTCGAGTTGTGGAGTTTCTAGTAGTTGAGTTTCTAGTTGCCGAGTTTCTAGTTGCGACGTCTCAAGTCGTGGAGTTTTTAGCTGTGGAGTTTCTAGTTGCGAAGCTTCTAGTTGCGGAGTTTCTAGTTGTGGAATTTGTAGTTGTGGAGTATATAGTTGTGGTGTTTCAGGTTGTGGAGTTTCTAGTGGCGGAGTTTCTAGTTGCAGAGTTTCTAGTTGCGGAGTTTTCTAGTTGTGGAGTTTCTAGTTGCGGAGTTTCTAGTTGTGGAGCTTCAACTTGTGGAGTTTCTAGTTGTGGAGTTTCTAATTGTGGAGTTTCTAGTTGTGGAGCTTCTAGTTGAGGGGTTCGTAGTTGTGGGGTTCGTAGTTGTGGAGTTTCTAGTTGCGGAGTTTCTCGTCGTGAAGTTTGTAGTTGTGGAGTTTCGAGTTGTGGAGTTTCTAGTAGTTGAGTTTCTAGTTGCCGAGTTTCTAGTTGCGACGTCTCAAGTCGTGGAGTTTTTAGCTGTGGAGTTTCTAGTTGCGAAGCTTCTAGTTGCGGAGTTTCTAGTTGTGGAATTTGTAGTTGTGGAGTATATAGTTGTGGTGTTTCAGGTTGTGGAGTTTCTAGTGGCGGAGTTTCTAGTTGCAGAGTTTCTAGTTGCGGAGTTTTCTAGTTGTGGAGTTTCTAGTTGCGGAGTTTCTAGTTGTGGAGCTTCAACTTGTGGAGTTTCTAGTTGTGGAGTTTCTAATTGTGGAGTTTGTAGTTGTGGAGTATCTAGTTGTGGGCTTTCAAGTTGTAGAGTTTCTAGTTGTGGAGTTTCTAGTTGCGGAGTTTTCTAGTTGCGGAGTCTGTAGTTGTGGAGTTTCTAGTTGTGGAATTTCTAGTTACGAAGTTTCTAGTTGTGGAGCTTTTAGTTGAGGAGCCTCTAGTTGTTGAGTCTCTAGTTGTGGAATTTCTAGTTGTGGAGTGTCTAGTTGCAGAGTTTCAAGTTGTGGAGTTTCTAGTTGCGGAGTCTCTAATTGTGCAGTCTCTAGCTTTGGAGTCTCTAGTTGTGGAGTTTCTGGTTGGGGAGTTTATAAATGTGGAATTTCTAGCTGTGGAGATTCTAGTTGTGGAGTTTCTAGTTGCAGAGTTTCTAGTTGTAGAGTTTCTAGTTGTGGAGTTTTAGTTGTGGAGTTTAAAGTTGTGGAATTTATAGGTGTGGAGTTTCTAGTTGGGGAGTTTCTAGTTTTTGGGTTTCTAGTTACGGAGTTTCTAGTTGTGGAGTTTCTAGTTGTGGAGTGTCTAGTTGTGGAGCTTTCAGTTGAGGAATCTCTAGTTGTTGACTTTCTAGTTGTGGAAGTTCTAGTTGTGGAGTTTCTAGTTGCGGAGTTTCTGGCTGTGGAGTTTCTAGTTGCGGAGTTTCTAGTTGTGGAATTTGTAGTTGTGGAGTATATAGTTGTGGTGTTTCAGGTTTTGGAGTTTCTAGTGGCGGAGTTTCTAGTTGCAGAGTTTCTAGTTGTGGAGTTTCTAGTTGCGGAGTTTCTCGTCGTGAAGTTTGTAGTTGTGGAGTTTCGAGTTGTGGAGTTTCTAGTAGTTGAGTTTCTAGTTGCCGAGTTTCTAGTTGCGACGTCTCAAGTCGTGGAGTTTTTAGCTGTGGAGTTTCTAGTTGCGAAGCTTCTAGTTGCGGAGTTTCTAGTTGTGGAATTTGTAGTTGTGGAGTATATAGTTGTGGTGTTTCAGGTTGTGGAGTTTCTAGTGGCGGAGTTTCTAGTTGCAGAGTTTCTAGTTGCGGAGTTTTCTAGTTGTGGAGTTTCTAGTTGCGGAGTTTCTAGTTGTGGAGCTTCAACTTGTGGAGTTTCTAGTTGTGGAGTTTCTAATTGTGGAGTTTGTAGTTGTGGAGTATCTAGTTGTGGGCTTTCAAGTTGTGGAGTTTCTAGTTGTGGAGTTTCTAGTTGCGGAGTTTTCTAGTTGCGGAGTCTGTAGTTGTGGAGTTTCTAGTTGTGGAATTTCTAGTTACGAAGTTTCTAGTTGTGGAGCTTTTAGTTGAGGAGCCTCTAGTTGTTGAGTCTCTAGTTGTGGAATTTCTAGTTGTGGAGTGTCTAGTTGCAGAGTTTCAAGTTGTGGAGTTTCTAGTTGCGGAGTCTCTAATTGTGCAGTCTCTAGTTTTGGAGTCTCTAGTTGTGGAGTCTCTGGTTGTGGAGTTTATAAATGTGGAATTTCTAGCTGTGGAGATTCTAGTTGTGGAGTTTCTAGTTGCAGAGTTTCTAGTTGTAGAGTTTCTAGTTGTGGAGTTTTAGTTGTGGAGTTTAAAGTTGTGGAATTTATAGGTGTGGAGTTTCTAGTTGTGGAGTTTCTAGTTTTTGGGTTTCTAGTTACGGAGTTTCTAGTTGTGGAGTTTCTAGTTGTGGAGTGTCTAGTTGTGGAGCTTTTAGTTGAGGAATCTCTAGTTGTTGACTTTCTAGTTGTGGAAGTTCTAGTTGTGGAGTTTCTAGTTGCGGAGTTTCTGGCTGTGGAGTTTCTAGTTGCGGAGTTTCTAGTTGTGGAATTTGTAGTTGTGGAGTATATAGTTGTGGTGTTTCAGGTTGTGGAGTTTCTAGTGGCGGAGTTTCTAGTTGCAGAGTTTCTAGTTGCGGAGTTTTCTAGTTGTGGAGTTTCTAGTTGCGGAGTTTCTAGTTGTGGAGCTTCAAGTTGTGGAGTTTCTAGTTGTGGAGTTTCTAGTTGTGGAGTTTGTAGTTGTGGAGTATCTAGTTGTGGGCTTTCAAGTTGTGGAGTTTCTAGTTGTGGAGTTTCTAGTTGCGGAGTTTTCTAGTTGCGGAGTCTGCAGTTGTGGAGTTTCTAGTTGTGGAATTTCTAGTTACGGATTTTCTAGTTGTGGAGCTTTTAGTTGAGGAGCCTCTAGTTGTTGAGTCTCTAGTTGTGGAATTTCTAGTGGCGGAGTTTCTAGTTGCAGAGTTTCAAGTTGTGGAGTTTCTCGTTGTGGAGTTTCTAGTTGTGGAGTTTCTAGTTGCAGAGTTTCTAGTTGTGGAGTTTCTAGTAGTTGAGTTTCTAGTTGTCGAGTTTCTAGTTGCGAAGTCTAAAGTCGTGGAGTTTCTAGCTGTGGAGTTTCTAGTTGCGGAGCTTCTAGTTAGAGAGTTTCTAGTTGCGGACTTTCTAGTTGTGGATTTTGTAGTTGTGGGGTATATAGTTGTGGTGTTTCACGTTGTGGAGCTTCTAGTTGCGGAGTTTCTAGTTGCAGAGATTCTAGTTCCGGAGTTTTCTAGTTGTTGAGTTTCTAGTTGAGGAGTTTCTAGTTGTGGAGCTTCAAGTTGTGGAGTTTCTCGTTGTAGAGTTTCTAGTTGTGGAGTTTGTAGTTGTGGAGTTTCTCGTTGTAGAGTTTCTAGTTGTGGAGTTTGTAGTTGTGGAGCATCTAGTTGTGGAGTTTTCTAGTTGGGGAGTCTGTAGTTGTGGAGTTTCTAGTTGTGGAATTTCTAGTTGTGGAGTCTCTAGTTGTGGAGTGAGTTTCTAGTTGCGGAGTTTCTGGTTGTGGAGTTTCTAGTTGCGGAGTCAGTAGTTGTGGAGTTTCTAGTTGTGGAATTTCTAGTTACGGATTTTCTAGTTGTGGAGCTTTTAGTTGAGGAGCCTCTATTTGTTGGGTCTCTAGTTGTGGAATTTCTAGTGGCGGAGTTTGTAGTTGCGGAGTTTCAAGTTGTGGAGTTTCTCGTTGTGGAGTTTCTAGTTGTGGAGTTTCTAGTTGCAGAGTTTCTAGTTGTGGAGTTTCTAGTAGTTGAGTTTCTAGTTGTCGAGTTTCTAGTTGCGAAGTCTAAAGTCGTGGAGTTTCTAGCTGTGGAGTTTCTAGTTGCGGAGCTTCTAGTTAGAGAGTTTTTAGTTGCGGACTTTCTAGTTGTGGATTTTGTAGTTGTGGGGTATATAGTTGTGGTGTTTCACGTTGTGGAGTTTCTAGTTGCGGAGTTTCTAGTTGCAGAGATTCTAGTTCCGGAGTTTTCTAGTTGTGGAGTTTCTAGTTGCGGAGTTTCTAGTTGTAGAGCTTCAACTTGTGGAGTTTTTAGTTGTGGAGTTTCTAATTGTGGAGTTTGTAGTTGTGGAGTATCTAGTTGTGGGCTTTCAAGTTGTGGAGTTTCTAGTTGTGGAGTTTCTAGTTGCGGAGTTTTCTAGTTGCGGAGTCTGTAGTTGTGGAGTTTCTAGTTGTGGAATTTCTAGTTACGGAGTTTCTAGTTGTGGAGCTTTTAGTTGAGGAGCCTCTAGTTGTTGAGTCTCTAGTTGTGGAATTTCTAGTTGAGGAGTGTCTAGTTGCAGAGTTTCAAGTTGTGGAGTTTCTAGTTGCGGAGTCTCTAATTGTGCAGTCTCTAGTTTTGGAGTCTCTAGTTGTGGAGTTTCTGGTTGTGGAGTTCATAAATGTGGAATTTCTAGCTGTGGATATTCTAGTTGCGGAGTTTCTAGTTGCAGAGTTTCTAGTTGTAGAGTTTCTAGTTGTGGAGTTTTAGTTGTGGAGTTTAAAGTTGTGGAATTTATAGGTGTGGAGTTTCTAGTTGTGGAGTTTCTAGTTTTTGGGTTTCTAGTTACGGAGTTTCTAGTTGTGGAGTTTCTAGTTGTGGAGTTTCTAGTTGTGGAGCTTTTAGTTGAGGAGTCTCTAGTTGTTGAGTTTCTAAATGTGGAAGTTCTAGTTGTGGAGTTTCTAGTTGCGGAGTTTCTGGCTGTGGAGTTTCTAGTTGCGGAGTTTCTAGTTGTGGAATTTGTAGTTGTGGAGTATATAGTTGTGGTGTTTCAGGTTGTGGAGTTTCTAGTGGCGGAGTTTCTAGTTGCAGAGTTTCTAGTTGCGGAGTTTTCTAGTTGTGGAGTTTCTAGTGGCGGAGTTTCTAGTTGTGGAGCTTCAAGTTGTGGAGTTTCTAGTTGTGGAGTTTCTAGTTGTGGAGTTTGTAGTTGTGGAGTATCTAGTTGTGGGCTTTCAAGTTGTGGAGTTTCTAGTTGTGGAGTTTCTAGTTGCGGAGTTTTCTAGTTGCGGAGTCTGTAGTTGTGGAGTTTCTAGTTGTGGAATTTCTAGTTACGGAGTTTCTAGTTGTGGAGCTTTTAGTTGAGGAGCCTCTAGTTGTTGAGTCTCTAGTTGTGGAATTTCTAGTGGCGGAGTTTCTAGTTGCGGAGTTTCAAGTTGTGGAGTTTCTCGTTGTGGAGTTTCTAGTTGTGGAGTTTCTAGTTGCAGAGTTTCTAGTTGTGGAGTTTCTAGTAGTTGAGTTTCTAGTTGTCGAGTTTCTAGTTGCGAAGTCTAAAGTCGTGGAGTTTCTAGCTGTGGAGTTTCTAGTTGCGGAGCTTCTAGTTAGAGAGTTTCTAGTTGCGGACTTTCTAGTTGTGGATTTTGTAGTTGTGGGGTATATAGTTGTGGTGTTTCACGTTGTGGAGTTTCTAGTTGCGGAGTTTCTAGTTGCAGAGATTCTAGTTCCGGAGTTTTCTAGTTGTGGAGTTTCTAGTTGAGGAGTTTCTAGTTGTGGAGCTTCAAGTTGTGGAGTTTCTCGTTGTAGAGTTTCTAGTTGTGGAGTTTGTAGTTGTGGAGTATCTAGTTGTGGACTTTCAAGTTGTGGAGTTTCTAGTTGTGGAGTTTCTAGATGCGGAGTTTTCTAGTTGGGGAGTCTGTAGTTGTGGAGTTTCTAGTTGTGGAATTTCTAGTTGTGGAGTCTCTAGTTGTGGAGTGAGTTTCTAGTTGCGGAGTTTCTGGTTGTGGAGTTTCTAGTAGCGGAGTCAGTAGTTGTGGAGTTTCTAGTTGTGGAATTTCTAGTTACGGATTTTCTAGTTGTGGAGCTTTTAGTTGAGGAGCCTCTAGTTGTTGAGTCTCTAGTTGTGGAATTTCTAGTGGCGGAGTTTCTAGTTGCGGAGTTTCAAGTTGTGGAGTTTCTCGTTGTGGAGTTTCTAGTTGTGGAGTTTCTAGTTGAAGAGTTTCTAGTTGTGGAGTTTCTAGTAGTTGAGTTTCTAGTTGTCGAGTTTCTAGTTGCGAAGTCTAAAGTCGTGGAGTTTCTAGCTGTGGAGTTTCTAGTTGCGGAGCTTCTAGTTAGAGAGTTATTGGTTGCGGACTTTCTAGTTGTGGATTTTGTAGTTGTGGGGTATATAGTTGTGGTGTTTCACGTTGTGGAGTTTCTAGTTGCGGAGTTTCTAGTTGCAGAGATTCTAGTTCCGGAGTTTTCTAGTTGTGGAGTTTCTAGTTGCGGAGTTTCTAGTTGTGGAGCTTCAACTTGTGGAGTTTCTAGTTGTGGAGTTTCTAATTGTGGAGTTTGTAGTTGTGGAGTATCTAGTTGTGGGCTTTCAAGTTGTGGAGTTTCTAGTTGTGGAGTATCTAGTTGTGGGCTTTCAAGTTGTGGAGTTTCTAGTTGTGGAGTTTCTAGTTGCGGAGTTTTCTAGTTGCGGAGTCTGTAGTTGTGGAGTTTCTAGTTGTGGAATTTCTAGTTACGGAGTTTCTAGTTGTGGAGCTTTTAGTTGAGGAGCCTCTAGTTGTTGAGTCTCTAGTTGTGGAATTTCTAGTGGCGGAGTTTCTAGTTGCGGAGTTTCAAGTTGTGGAGTTTCTCGTTGTGGAGTTTCTAGTTGTGGAGTTTCTAGTTGTGGAGTTTCTAGTAGTTGAGTTTCTAGTTGTCGAGTTTCTAGTTGCGAAGTCTAAAGTCGTGGAGTTTCTAGCTGTGGAGTTTCTAGTTGTGGAGCTTCTAGTTAGAGAGTTTCTAGTTGCGGAGTTTCTAGTTGTCGATTTTGTAGTTGTGGGGTATATAGTTGTGGTGTTTCACGTTGTGGAGTTTCTAGTTGCGGAGTTTCTAGTTGCAGAGATTCTAGTTCCGGAGTTTTCTAGTTGTGGAGTTTCTAGTTGCGGAGTTTCTAGTTGTGGAGCTTCAAGTTGTGGAGTTTCTCGTTGTAGAGTTTCTAGTTGTGGAGTTTGTAGTTGTGGAGTATGTAGTTGTGGACTTTCAAGTTGTGGAGTTTCTAGTTGTGGAGTTTCTAGATGCGGAGTTTTCTAGTTGGGGAGTCTGTAGTTGTGGAGTTTCTAGTTGTGGAATTTCTAGTTGTGGAGTCTCTAGTTGTGGAGTGAGTTTCTAGTTGCGGAGTCAGTAGTTGTGGGGTTTCTAGTTGTGGAGTTTCTAGTTGTGGATTTTGTAGCTGTGGAGTTTCTATTAGCGGAGTTTCTAGTTGCAGCGTTTCTAGTTTTGGATTTTCTAGCTGTGGAATTTTTGGTTGCAGAGTTTTTAGTTGCGGTGTTTCTAGTTGTGGAGTTTCTAGTTGTTGAGTTTCTAGTTGCCGAGTTCTTTAGTTGCAAAATCTCAAGTTGTAGAGTTTCTAGCTGTGGAGTTTCTAGTTGCGTAGTTTCTAGTTGCGGACTTTCTAGTTGTGGAGTTTTTAGTTGTGGAGTCTCTAGTTGTGGAGTTTCTAGTTGTGGAGTGTCTACTTGTGGAGTTTCTAGTTGTGGAGTTTCTATTTGTAGTTTTTAGTTTTCGAGTTTGTAGTTGTAGATTTTCTAGTTGCCGAGTTCCTAGTTTTGGAGTATCTAGTTGCGGAGTCTCTAATTGTGCAGTCTCTAGTTTTGGAGTCTCTAGTTGTGAAGTTTCTGGTTATGGAGTTTATAAATGTGGAATTTCTAGCTGTGGAGATTCTAGTTGCGGAGTTTCTAGTTCCAGAGTTTCTAGGTGTGGAGTTTCTAGTTGTGGAGTTTTAGTTGTGGAGTTTAAAGTTGTGGAATTAATAGGTGTGGAGTTTCTAGTTGTGGAGTTTCTAGTTTTTGGGTTTCTAGTTACGAGTTTCTAGTTGTGGAGTTTCTAGTTGTTGAGCTTTTAGTTGAGGAGTCTCTAGTTGTTGAGTTTCTAGTTGTGGAAGTTCTAGTTGTGGAGTTTCTAGTTGAGGAGTTTCTGGCTGTGGAGTTTGTAGTTGCGGAGTTTCTAGTTGTGAGGTTCGTAGTTGTGGAGTTTCTAGTTGTCGAGTTTCTAGTTGCGGAGTCTGTAGTTGTGGAGTTTCTAGTTGTGGAATTTCTAGTTACGGAGTTTCTAGTTGTGGAGCTTTTAGTTGAGGAGCCTCTAGTTGTTGAGTCTCTAGTTGTGGAATTTCTAGTGGCGGAGTTTCTAGTTGCGGAGTTTCAAGTTGTGGAGTTTCTCGTTTGGAGTTTCTAGTTGTGGAGTTTCTAGTTGCAGAGTTTCTAGTTGTGGAGTTTCTAGTTGTGGAGTTTCTAGTAGTTGAGTTTCTAGTTGTCGAGTTTCTAGTTGCGAAGTCTAAAGTCGTGGAGTTTCTAGCTGTGGAGTTTCTAGTTGCGGAGCTTCTAGTTAGAGAGTTTCTAGTTGCGGAGTTTCTAGTTGTCGATTTTGTAGTTGTGGGGTATATAGTTGTGGTGTTTCACGTTGTGGAGTTTCTAGTTGCGGAGTCTCTAGTTGCAGAGATTCTAGTTCCGGAGTTTTCTAGTTGTGGAGTTTCTAGTTGCGCAGTTTCTAGTTGTGGAGCTTCAAGTTGTGGAGTTTCTCGTTGTAGAGTTTCTAGTTGTGGAGTTTGTAGTTGTGGAGTATGTAGTTGTGGACTTTCAAGTTGTGGAGTTTCTAGTTGTGGAGTTTCTAGATGAGGAGTTTTCTAGTTGGGGAGTCTGTAGTTGTGGAGTTTCTAGTTGTGGAATTTCTAGTTGTGGAGTCTCTAGTTGTGGAGTGAGTTTCTAGTTGCGGAGTTTCTGGTTGTGGAGTTTCTAGTTGCGGAGTCAGTAGTTGTGGGGTTTCTAGTTGTGGAGTTTCTAGTTGTGGATTTTCTAGCTGTGGAGTTTCTATTAGCGGAGTTTCTAGTTGCAGCGTTTCTAGTTTTGGATTTTCTAGCTGTGGAATTTTTGGTTGCAGAGTTTTTAGTTGCGGTGTTTCTAGTTGTGGAGTTTCTAGTTGTTGAGTTTCTAGTTGCCGAGTTCTTTAGTTGCAAAGTCTCAAGTTGTAGAGTTTCTAGCTGTGGAGTTTCTAGTTGCGTAGTTTCTAGTTGCGGAGTTTCTAGTTGTGGAGTTTTTAGTTGTGGAGTCTCTAGTTGTGGAGTTTCTAGTTGTGGAGTGTCTACTTGTGGAGTTTCTAGTTGTGGAGTTTCTATTTGTAGTTTTTAGTTTTCGAGTTTGTAGTTGTAGATTTTCTAGTTGCCGAGTTCCTAGTTTTGGAGTATCTAGTTGCGGAGTCTCTAATTGTGCAGTGTCTAGTTTTGGAGTCTCTAGTTGTGGAGTTTCTGGTTATGGAGTTTATAAATGTGGAATTTCTAGCTGTGGAGATTCTAGTTGCGGAGTTTCTAGTTGCAGAGTTTCTAGGTGTGGAGTTTCTAGTTGTCGAGTTTTAGTTGTGGAGTTTAAAGTTGTGGAATTTATAGGTGTGCAGTGTCTAGTTGTGGAAGTACTAGTTGTGGAGTTTCTAGTTGCGGAGTTTCTGGCTGTGGAATTTCTAGTTCGGAGTTTCTAGTTGTGGAGTTTCTAGTTGTGAGGTTCGTAGTTGTGGAGTTTCTAGTTGTCGTGTTTCTAGTTGTGGAGTCTCTAGTTGTGGAGTTTCTAGTTGTGGAGTTTCTAGTTGCGAAGTCTCAAGTTGTGGAGTTTCTAGTTGTGGAGTTTCTAGTTGTGGAGCTTCTAGTTGTGGGGTTCGTAGTTGTGGAGTTTCTAGTTGCGGAGTTTCTCGTTGTGAAGTCTCAAGTTGTGGAGTTTCTAGTGGTGGAGTTTCTAGTTGCGGAGTTTCTCGTTGTGAAGTTTGTAGTTGTGCAGTTTCTAGTTGTGGAGTTTCTAGTAGTTGAGTTTCTAGTTGCCGAGTTTCTAGTTGCGACGTCTCAAGTTGTGGAGTTTTTAGCTGTGGAGTTTCTAGTTGCGGAGCTTCTAGTTGCGGAGTTTCTAGTTGCGGAGTTTCTAGTTGTGGAATTTGTAGTTGTGGAGTATACAGTTGTGGTGTTTCAGGTTGTGGAGTTTCTAGTGGCGGAGTTTCTAGTTGCAGAGTTTCTAGTTGCGGAGTTTTCTAGTTGTGGAGTTTCTAGTTGCGGAGTTTCTAGTTGTGGAGCTTCAAGTTGTGGAGTTTCTAGTTGTGGAGTTTCTAGTTGTGGAGTTTCTAGTTGTGGAGTTTCTAGTTGCGGAGTTTTCTAGTTGCGGAGTCTGTATTTGTGGAGTTTCTAGTTGTGGATTTTCTAGTTACGGAGTTTCTAGTTGTGGAGCTTTTAGTTGAGGAGCCTCTAGTTGTTGAGTCTCTAGTTGTGGAATTTCTAGTTGTGGAGTGTCTAGTTGCAGAGTTTCAAGTTGTGGAGTTTCTAGTTGCGGAGTCTCTAGTTGTAGAGTTTCTAGTTGCGGAGTTTCTAGCTGTGGAGATTCTAGTGGCGGAGTCTCTAGTTGTGCAGTCTCTAGTTGTGGAGTCTGTAGTTGTCCCGTTTCTAGTTGCAGAGTTTGAAGTTGTGGGGTTTCTAGTTGTGGAGTTTCTAGTTGTGAATTTTCTAGCTGTGGAGTTTCTATTTGCGGAGTTTCTAGTTGCAGAGTTTCTAGTTGTGGATTTTCTAGCTGTGGAATTTCTGGTTGCAGAGTTTTTAGTTGCGGTGTTTCTAGTTGTGGAGTTTCTAGTTGTTGAGTTTCTAGTGGCCGAGTTCTTTAGTTGCGAAGTCTCAAGTTGTAGAGTTTCTAGCTGTGGAGTTTCTAGTTGCGGAGTTTCTAGCTGTGGAGATTCTAGTGGCGGAGTCTCTAGTTGTGCAGTCTCTAGTTGTGGAGTCTGTAGTTGTGGAGTTTCTAGTTGCGGAGTTTGAAGTTGTGGAGTTTCTAGCTGTGGAGTTTCTAGTTGCAGGGTTTCTAGTTGCGGAGTTTTCTAGTTGTGGAGTTTCTAGTTGCGGAGTTTCTAGTTGCGGAGTTTCAAGTTGTGGAGTTTCTGGTTGTGAAGTTTCAAGTTGTGGAATTTATAGGTGTGGAGTTTCTAGTTGTGGAGTTTCTAGTTTTCGGGTTTCTAGTTACGGAGTTTCCAGTAGTGGAGTTTCTAGTTGTGGAGCTTTTAGTTGAGGAATCTCTAGTTGTTGAGTCTCTAGTTGTTGAGTCTCTAGTTGTGGAAGTTCTAGTTGTGGAGTTTCTAGTTGCGGAGTTTCTAGTTGCAGAGTTTCTAGTTGCGGAGTTTTCTAGTTGTGGAGATTCTAGTGGCGGAGTTTGTAGTTGCGGAGTTTCAAGTTGTGGAGTTTTTCGTTGTGAAGTTTCTAGTTGTGGAGTTTCTAGTTGCGGAGTTTCTAGTTGTGGAGTTTCTAGTTGTGGAGTTTCTAGTTTTTGAGTTTCTAGTTGCCGAGTTCTTTAGTTGCGAAGTCTCAAGTTGTAGAGTTTCTAGCTGTGGAGTTTCTAGTTGCGGAGTTTCTAGTTGCGGAGTTTCTAGTTGTGGAGTTTTTAGTTGTGGAGTCTCTAGTTGAGGAGTTTCTAGTTGCGGAGTTTCTAGTTGCAGAGTTTCTAGTTGTAGAGTTTCTAGTTGTGGAGTTTTAGTTGTGGAGTTTAAAGTTGTGGAATTTATAGGTGTGGAGTTTCTAGTTGTGGAGTTTCTAGTTTTCGGGTTTCTAGTTACGGAGTTTCTAGTTGTGGAGTGTCTACTTGTGGAGTTTCTAGTTGTGGAGTTTCTATTTGTAGTTTTTAGTTTTCGAGTTTGTAGTTGTAGATTTTCTAGTTGCAGAGTTCCTAGTTTTGGAGTATCTAGTTGCGGAGTCTCTAATTGTGCAGTCTCTAGTTTTGGAGTCTCTAGTTGTGGAGTTTCTGGTTGTGGAGTTTATAAATGTGGAATTTCTAGCTGTGGAGATTCTAGTTGCGGAGTTTCTAGTTGCAGAGTTTCTAGTCGTAGAGCTTCTAGTTGTGGAGTTTCTAGTTGCGGAGTTTCTAGTTGTGGAGTTTCTAGTTGTGAGGTTCGTAGTTGTGGAGTTTCTAGTTGTCGAGTTTCTAGTTGTGGAGTCTCTAGTTGTGGAGTTTCTAGTTGTGGAGTTTCTAGTTGCGAAGTCTCAAGTTGTGGAGTTTCTAGTTGTGGAGTTTCTAGTTGTGGAGCTTCTAGTTGTGGGGTTCGTAGTTGTGGGGTTCGTAGTTGTGGAGTTTCTAGTTGCGGAGTTTCTCGTCGTGAAGTTTGTAGTTGTGGAGTTTCTAGTTGTGGAGTTTCTAGTAGTTGAGTTTCTAGTTGCCGAGTTTCTAGTTGTGGAGCTTTTAGTTGAGGAGCCTCTAGTTGTTGAGTCTCTAGTTGTGGAATTTCTAGTTGTGGAGTGTCTAGTTGCAGAGTTTCAAGTTGTGGAGTTTCTAGTTGCGGAGTCTCTAATTGTGCAGTCTCTAGTTTTGGAGTCTCTAGTTTTGGAGTTTCTGGTTGTGGAGTTTATAAATGTGGAATTTCTAGCTGTGGAGATTCTAGTTGCGGAGTTTCTATTTGCAGAGTTTCTAGTTGTAGAGTTTCTAGTTGTGGAGTTTTAGTTGTGGAGTTTAAAGTTGTGGAATTTATAGGTGTGGAGTTTCTAGTTGTGGAGTTTATAGTTTTTGGGTTTCTAGTTACGGAGTTTCTAGTTGTGGAGTTTCTAGTTGTGGAGCTTTTAGTTGAGGAGTCTCTAGTTGTTGAGCTTCTAGTTGTGGAAGTTCTAGTTGTGGAGTTTCTAGTTTCGGAGTTTCTGGCTGTGGAGTTTCTAGTTGCGGAGTTTCTAGTTGTGGAGTTTCTAGTTGTGAGGTTCGTAGTTGTGGAGTTTCTAGTTGTCGAGTTTCTAGTTGTGGAGTCTCTAGTTGTGGAGTTTCTAGTTGCGAAGTCTCAAGTTGTGGAGTTTCTAGTTGTGAAGTTTCTAGTTGTGGAGCTTCTAGTTTTGGGGTTCGTAGTTGTGGGGTTCGTAGTTGTGGAGTTTCTAGTTGCGGAGTTTCTCGTTGTGAAGTCTCAAGTTGTGGAGTTTCTATTTGTGGAGTTTCTAGTTGTGGAGCTTCTAGTTGAGGGGTTCGTAGTTGTGGGGTTCGTAGTTGTGGAGTTTCTAGTTGCGGAGTTTCTCGTCGTGAAGTTTGTAGTTGTGGAGTTTCTAGTTGTGGAGTTTCTAGTAGTTGAGTTTCTAGTTGCCGAGTTTCTAGTTGCGACGTCTCAAGTCGTGGAGTTTTTAGCTGTGGAGTTTCTAGTTGCGGAGCTTCTAGTTGCGCAGTTTCTAGTTGTGGAATTTGTAGTTGTGGAGTATATAGTTGTGGTGTTTCAGGTTGTGGAGTTTCTAGTGGCGGAGTTTCTAGTTGCAGACTTTCTAGTTGCGGAGTTTTCTAGTTGTGGAGTTTCTAGTTGCGGAGTTTCTAGTTGTGGAGCTTCAACTTGTGGAGTTTCTGGTTGTGGAGTTTCTAATTGTGGAGTTTCTAGTTGCGGAGTTTTCTAGTTGCGGAGTCTGTAGTTGTGGAGTTTCTAGTTGTGGAATTTCTAGTTACGGAGTTTCTAGTTGGGGAGCTTTTAGTTGAGGAGCCTCTAGTTGTTGAGTCTCTAGTTGTGGAATTTCTTGTTGTGGAGTGTCTAGTTGCAGAGTTTCAAGTTGTGGAGTTTCTAGTTGCGGAGTCTCTAATTGTGCAGTCTCTAGTTTTGGAGTCTGTAGTTTTGGAGTTTCTGGTTGTGGAGTTTATAAATGTGGAATTTCTAGCTGTGGAGATTCTAGTTGCGGAGTTTCTAGTTGCAGAGTTTCTAGTTGTAGAGCTTCTAGTTGTGGAGTTTCTAGTTGCGGAGTTTCTAGTTGTGGAGTTTCTAGTTGTGAGGTTCGTAGTTGTGGAGTTTCTAGTTGTCGACTTTCTAGTTGTGCAGTCTCTAGTTGTGGAGTTTCTAGTTGTGGAGTTTCTAGTTGCGAAGTCTCAAGTTGTGGAGTTTCTAGTTGTGGAGTTTCTAGTTGTGGAGCTTCTAGTTGTGGGGTTCGTAGTTGTGGGGTTCGTAGTTGTGGAGTTTCTAGTTGCGGAGTTTCTCGTTGTGAAGTCTCAAGTTGTGGAGTTTCTAGTTGTGGAGTTTCTAGTTGTGGAGCTTCTAGTTGAGGGGTTCGTAGTTGTGGGGTTCGTAGTTGTGGAGTTTCTAGTTGCGGAGTTTCTCGTCGTGAAGTTTGTAGTTGTGGAGTTTCTAGTTGTGGAGTTTCTAGTAGTTGAGTTTCTAGTTGCCGAGTTTCTAGTTGTGGAGCTTTTAGTTGAGGAGCCTCTAGTTGTTGAGTCTCTAGTTGTGGAATTTCTAGTTGTGGAGTGTCTAGTTGCAGAGTTTCAAGTTGTGGAGTTTCTAGTTGCGGAGTCTCTAATTGTGCAGTCTCTAGTTTTGGAGTCTCTAGTTTTGGAGTTTCTGGTTGTGGAGTTTATAAATGTGGAATTTCTAGCTGTGGAGATTCTAGTTGCGGAGTTTCTAGTTGCAGAGTTTCTAGTTGTAGAGTTTCTAGTTGTGGAGTTTTAGTTGTGGAGTTTAAAGTTGTGGAATTTATAGGTGTGGAGTTTCTAGTTGAGGAGTTTATAGTTTTTGGGTTTCTAGTTACGGAGTTTCTAGTTGTGGAGTTTCTAGTTGTGGAGTTTCTAGTTGTGGAGCTTTTAGTTGAGGAGTCTCTAGTTGTTGAGTTTCTAGTTGTGGAAGTTCTAGTTGTGGAGTTTCTGGCTGTGGAGTTTCTAGTTGCGGAGTTTCTAGTTGTGGAGTTTCTAGTTGTGAGGTTCGTAGTTGTGGAGTTTCTAGTTGTCGAGTTTCTAGTTGTGGAGTCTCTAGTTGTGGAGTTTCTAGTTGTGGAGTTTCTAGATGCGAAGTCTCAAGTTGTGGAGTTTCTAGTTGTGGAGTTTCTAGTTGTGGAGCTTCTAGTTGTGGGGTTCGTAGTTGTGGGGTTCGTAGTTGTGGAGTTTCTAGTTGCGGAGTTTCTCGTTGTGAAGTCTCAAGTTGTGGAGTTTCTAGTTGTGGAGTTTCTAGTTGTGGAGCTTCTAGTTGAGGGGTTCGTAGTTGTGGGGTTCGTAGTTGTGGAGTTTCTAGTTGCGGAGTTTGTCGTCGTGAAGTTTGTAGTTGTGGAGTTTCTAGTTGTGGAGTTTCTAGTAGTTGAGTTTCTAGTTGCCGAGTTTCTAGTTGCGACGTCTCAAGTCGTGGAGTTTTTAGCTGTGGAGTTTCTAGTTGCGGAGCTTCTAGTTGCGCAGTTTCTAGTTGTGGAATTTGTAGTTGTGGAGTATATAGTTGTGGTGTTTCAGGTTGTGGAGTTTCTAGTGGCGGAGTTTCTAGTTGCAGACTTTCTAGTTGCGGAGTTTTCTAGTTGTGGAGTTTCTAGTTGCGGAGTTTCTAGTTGTGGAGCTTCAACTTGTGAAGTTTCTGGTTGTGGAGTTTCTAATTGTGGAGTTTGTAGTTGTGGAGTATCTAGTTGTGGGCTTTCAAGTTGTGGAGTTTCTAGTTGTGGAGTTTCTAGTTGCGGAGTTTTCTAGTTGCGGAGTCTGTAGTTGTGGAGTTTCTAGTTGTGGAATTTCTAGTTACGGAGTTTCTAGTTGGGGAGCTTTTAGTTGAGGAGCCTCTAGTTGTTGAGTCTCTAGTTGTAGAATTTCTTGTTGTGGAGTGTCTAGTTGCACAGTTTCAAGTTGTGGAGTTTCTAGTTGCGGAGTCTCTAATTGTGCAGTCTCTAGTTCTGGAGTCTCTAGTTTTGGAGTTTCTGGTTGTGGAGTTTATAAATGTGGAATTTCTAGCTGTGGAGATTCTAGTTGCGGAGTTTCTAGTTGCAGAGTTTCTAGTTGTAGAGTTTCTAGTTGTGGAGTTTTAGTTGTGGAGTTTAAAGTTGTGGAATTTATAGGTGTGGAGTTTCTAGTTGTGGAGTTTCTAGTTTTTGGGTTTCTAGTTACGGAGTTTCTAGTTGTGGAGTTTTTAGTTGTGGAGTTTCTAGTTGTGGAGCTTTTAGTTCAGGAGTCTCTAGTTGTTGAGTTTCTAGTTGTGGAAGTTCTAGTTGTGGAGTTTCTAGTTTCGGAGTTTCTGGCTGTGGAGTTTCTAGTTGCGGAGTTTCTAGTTGTGGAGTTTCTAGTTGTGAGGTTCGTAGTTGTGGAGTTTCTAGTTGTGGAGTCTCTAGTTGTGGAGTTTCTAGTTGTGGAGTTTCTAGTTGCGAAGTCTCAAGTTGTGGAGTTTCTAGTTGTGGAGTTTCTAGTTGTGGAGCTTCTAGTTGTGGGGTTCGTAGTTTCGGAGTTTCTGGCTGTGGAGTTTCTAGTTGCGGAGTTTCTCGTTGTGAAGTCTCAAGTTGTGGAGTTTCTAGTTGTGGAGTTTCTAGTTGCGGAGTTTCTCGTTGTGAAGTTTGTAGTTGTGGAGTTTGTAGTTGTGGAGTTTCTAGTAGTTGAGTTTCTAGTTGCCGAGTTTCTAGTTGCGACGCCTCAAGTCGTGGAGTTTTTAGCTGTGGAGTTTCTAGTTGTGGAGCTTCTAGTTGCGGAGTTTCTAGTTGCGGAGTTTCTAGTTGTGGAATTTGTAGTTGTGGAGTATATAGTTGTGGTGTTTCAGGTTTTGGAGTTTCTAGTGGCGGAGTTTTTAGTTGCAGAGTTTCTAGTTGCGGAGTTTTCTAGTTGAGAAGTTTCTAGTTGCGGAGTTTCTAGTTGTGGAGCTTCAAGTTGTGGAGTTTCTAGTTGTGGAGTTTCTAGTTGTGGAGTTTGTAGTTGTGGAGTATCTAGTTGTGGGCTTTCAAGTTGTGGAGTTTCTAGTTGTGGAGTTTCTAATTGCGGAGTTTTCTAGTTGCGGAGTCTGTAGTTGTGGAGTTTCTAGTTGTGGAATTTCTAGTTACGGAGTTCCTAGTTGTGGAGCTTTTAGTTGAGGAGCCTCTAGTTGTTGAGTCTCTAGTTGTGGAATTTCTAGTTGTGGAGTGTCTAGTTGCAAAGTTCCAAGTTGTGGAGTTTCTAGTTGCGGAGTCTCTAGTTGTAGAGTTTCTAGTTGCGGAGTTTCTAGCTGTGGAGATTCTAGTGGCGGAGTCTCTAGTTGTGCAGTCTCTAGTTGTGGAGTCTGTAGTTGTCCCGTTTCTAGTTGCGGAGTTTGAAGTTGTGGAGTTTCTAGCTGTAGAGTTTCTAGTTGCAGGGTTTCTAGTTGCGGAGTTTTCTAGTTGTGGAGTTTCTAGTTGCGGAGTTTCTAGTTGCGGAGTTTCAAGTTGTGGAGTTTCTGGTTGTGGAGTTTCAAGTTGTGGAATTTGTAGGTGTGGAGTTTCCAGTTGTGGAGTTTCTGGTTTTCGGGTTTCTAGTTGCGGAGTTTCTAGTAGTGGAGTTTCTAGTTGTGGAGCTTTTAGTTGAGGAGTCTCTAGTTGTAGAGTCTCTAGTTGTTGAGCCTCTAGTTGTGGAAGTTATAGTTGTGGAGTTTCTAGTTGCGGAGTTTCTAGTTGCAGAGTTTCTAGTTGCGGAGTTTTCTAGTTGTGGAGATTCTAGTGGCGGAGTTTCTAGTTGCGGAGTTTCAAGTTGTGGAGTTTCTCGTTGTGGAGTTTCTAGTTGTGGAGTTTCTAGTTGCGGAGGTTCTAGTTGTGGAGTTTCTAGTAGTTGAGTTTCTAGTTGTCGAGTTTCTAGTTGCGAAGTCTAAAGTCGTGGAGTTTCTAGCCGTGGAGTTTCTAGTTGCGGAGCTTCTAGTTAGGGAGTTTCTAGTTGCGGAGTTTCTAGTTGTGGATTTTGTAGTTGTGGGGTATATAGTTGTGGTGTTTCAAGTTGTGGAGTTTCTAGTTGTGGAGTGAGTTTCTAGTTGCGGAGTTTCTGGTTGTGGAGTTTCTAGTTGCGGAGTCAGTAGTTGTGGGGTTTCTAGTTGTGGATTTTCTAGCTGTGGAGTTTCTATTAGTGGAGTTTCTAGTTGCAGCGTTTCTAGTTGTGGATTTTCTAGCTGTGGAATTTTTGGTTGCAGAGTTTTTAGTTGCGGTGTTTCTAGTTGTGGAGTTTCTAGTTGTTGAGTTTCTAGTTGCCGAGTTCTTTAGTTGCGGAGTCTCAAGTTGTAGAGTTTCTAGCTGTGGAGTTTCTAGTTGCGGAGTTTCTAGTTGCGGAGTTTCTAGTTGTGGAGTTTTAGTTGTGGAGTCTCTAGTTGTGGAGTTTCTAGTTGTGGAGTGTCTACTTGTGGAGTTTCTAGTTGTGGAGTTTCTATTTGTAGTTTTTAGTTTTCGAGTTTGTAGTTGTAGATTTTCTAGTTGCAGAGTTCCTAGTTTTGGAGTATCTAGTTGCGGAGTCTCTAATTGTGCAGTCTCTAGTTTTGGAGTCTCTAGTTGTGGAGTTTCTGGTTATGGAGTTTAAAAATGTGGAATTTCTAGCTGTGGAGATTCTAGTTGCGGAGTTTCTAGTTGCAGAGTTTCTAGTTGTGGAGTTTCTAGTTGTGGAGTTTTAGTTGTGGAGTTTAAAGTTGTGGAATTTATAGGTGTGGAGTTTCTAGTTGTGGAGTTTCTAGTTTTTGGGTTTCTAGTTACGGAGTTTCTAGTTGTGGAGTTTTTAGTTGTGGAGTTTCTAGTTGTGGAGCTTTTAGTTGAGGAGTCTCTAGTTGTTGAGTTTCTAGTTGTGGAAGTTCTAGTTGTGGAGTTTCTAGTTTCGGAGTTTCTGGCTGTGGAGTTTCTAGTTGCGGAGTTTCTAGTTGTGGAGTTTCTAGTTGTGAGGTTCGTAGTTGTGGAGTTTCTAGTTGTGGAGTTTCTAGTTGCGGAGTTTCTAGTTGTGGAGTTTCTAGTTGTGAGGTTCGTAGTTGTGGAGTTTCTAGTTGTCGAGTTTCTAGTTGTGGAGTCTCTAGTTGTGGAGTTTCTAGTTGTGGAGTTTCTAGTTGCGAAGTCTCAAGTTGTGGAGTTTCTAGTTGTGGAGTTTCTAGTTGTGGAGCTTCTAGTTGTGGGGTTCGTGGTTGTGGGGTTCGTAGTTGTGGAGTTTCTAGTTGCGGAGTTTCTCGTTGTGAAGTCTCAAGTTGTGGAGTTTCTAGTTGTGGAGTTTCTAGTTGTGGAGTTTCTAGTTGTGGAATTTCTAGTTACGGAGTTTCTAGTTGTGGAGCTTTTAGTTGAGGAGCCTCTAGTTGTTGAGTCTCTAGTTGTGGAATTTCTAGTTGTGGAGTGTCTAGTTGCAGAGTTTCAAGTTGTGGAGTTTCTAGTTGCGGAGTCTCTAATTGTGCAGTCTCTAGTTTTGGAGTCTCTAGTTTTGGAGTTTCTGGTTGTGGAGTTTATAAATGTGGAATTTCTAGCTGTGGAGATTCTAGTTGCGGAGTTTCTAGTTGCAGAGTTTCTAGTTGTAGAGTTTCTAGTTGTGGAGTTTTAGT
This sequence comes from Rhipicephalus microplus, assembly GCF_043290135.1. Classification (NCBI taxonomy): domain Eukaryota; kingdom Metazoa; phylum Arthropoda; class Arachnida; order Ixodida; family Ixodidae; genus Rhipicephalus; species Rhipicephalus microplus. The sequence goes on along the minus strand of NW_027464585.1, from coordinate 6,216,684 downwards.
TGTGGAGTTTAAAGTTGTGGAATTTATAGGTGTGGAGCTCTAGTTGTGGAGTTTCTAGTTTTTGGGTTTCTAGTTACGGAGTTTCTAGTTGTGGAGTTTTTAGTTGTGGAGTTTCTAGTTGTGGAGCTTTTAGTTGAGGAGTCTCTAGTTGTTGAGTTTCTAGTTGTGGAAGTTCTAGTTGTGGAGTTTGTAGTTTCGGAGTTTCTGGCTGTGGAGTTTCTAGTTGCGGAGTTTCTAGTTGTGGAGTTTCTAGTTGTGAGGTTCGTAGTTGTGGAGTTTCTAGTTGTGGAGTCTCTAGTTGTGGAGTTTCTAGTTGTGGAGTTTCTAGTTGCGAAGTCTCAAGTTGTGGAGTTTCTAGTTGTGGAGTTTCTAGTTGTGGAGCTTCTAGTTGTGGGGTTCGTAGTTGTGGGGTTCGTAGTTGTGGAGTTTCTAGTTGTGGAGTTTCTCGTTGTGAAGTCTCAAGTTGTGGAGTTTCTAGTTGTGGAGTTTCTAGTTGCGGAGTTTCTCGTTGTGAAGTTTGTAGTTGTGGAGTTTCTAGTTGTGGAGTTTCTAGTAGTTGAGTTTCTAGTTGCCGAGTTTCTAGTTGCGACGTCTCAAGTCGTGGAGTTTTTAGCTGTGGAGTTTCTAGTTGCGGAGCTTCTAGTTGCGGAGTTTCTTGTTGCGGAGTTTCTAGTTGTGGAATTTGTAGTTGTGGAGTATATAGTTGTGGTGTTTCAGGTTGTGGAGTTTCTAGTGGCGGAGTTTCTAGTTGCAGAGTTTCTAGTTGCGGAGTTTTCTAGTTGAGGAGTTTCTAGTTGCGGAGTTTCTAGTTGTGGAGCTTCAAGTTGTGGAGTTTCTAGTTGTGGAGTTTCTAGTTGTGGAGTTTGTAGTTGTGGAGTATCTAGTTGTGGGCTTTCAAGTTGTGGAGTTTCTAGTTGTGGAGTTTCTAGTTGCGGAGTTTTCTAGTTGCCGAGTCTGTAGTTGTGGAGTTTCTAGTTGTGGAATTTCTAGTTACGGAGTTTCTAGTTGTGGAGCTTTTAGTCTAGGAGCCTCTAGTTGTTGAGTCTCTAGTTGTGGAATTTCTAGTTGTGGAGTGTCTAGTTGCAAAGTTCCAAGTTGTGGAGTTTCTAGTTGCGGAGTCTCTAGTTGTAGAGTTTCTAGTTGCGGAGTTTCTAGCTGTGGAGATTCTAGTGGCGGAGTCTCTAGTTGTGCAGTCTCTAGTTGTGGAGTCTGTAGTTGTCCCGTTTCTAGTTGCGGAGTTTCAAGTTGTGGAGTTTCTAGCTGTAGAGTTTCTAGTTGCAGGGTTTCTAGTTGCGGAGTTTTCTAGTTGTGGAGTTTCTAGTTGCGGAGTTTCTAGTTGCGGAGTTTCAAGTTGTGGAGTTTCTGGTTGTGGAGTTTCAAGTTGTGGAATTTATAGGTGTGCAGTTTCCAGTTGTGGAGTTTCTGGTTTTCGGGTTTCTAGTTGCGGAGTTTCTAGTAGTGGAGTTTCTAGTTGTGGAGCTTTTAGTTGAGGAGTCTCTAGTTGTAGAGTCTCTAGTTGTTGAGCCTCTAGTTGTGGAAGTTCTAGTTGTGGAGTTTCTAGTTGCGGAGTTTCTAGTTGCAGAGTTTCTAGTTGCGGAGTTTTCTAGTTGTGGAGATTCTAGTGGCGGAGTTTCTAGTTGCGGAGTTTCAAGTTGTGGAGTTTCTCGTTGTGGAGTTTCTAGTTGTGGAGTTTCTAGTTGCGGAGGTTCTAGTTGTGGAGTTTCTAGTAGTTGAGTTTCTAGTTGTCGAGTTTCTAGTTGCGAAGTCTAAAGTCGTGGAGTTTCTAGCCGTGGAGTTTCTAGTTGCGGAGCTTCTAGTTAGGGAGTTTCTAGTTGCGGAGTTTCTAGTTGTGGATTTTGTAGTTGTGGGGTATATAGTTGTGGTGTTTCAAGTTGTGGAGTTTCTAGTTGTGGAGTGAGTTTCTAGTTGCGGAGTTTCTGGTTGTGGGGTTTCTAGTTGCGGAGTCAGTAGTTGTGGGGTTTCTAGTTGTGGATTTTCTAGCTGTGGAGTTTCTACTAGTGGAGTTTCTAGTTGCAGCGTTTCTAGTTGTGGATTTTCTAGCTGTGGAATTTTCGGTTGCAGAGTTTTTAGTTGCGGTGTTTCTAGTTGTGGAGTTTCTAGTTGTTGAGTTTCTAGTTGCCGAGTTCTTTAGTTGCGGAGTCTCAAGTTGTAGAGTTTCTAGCTGTGGAGTTTCTAGTTGCGGAGTTTCTAGTTGCGGAGTTTCTAGTTGTGGAGTTTTAGTTGTGGAGTCTCTAGTTGTGGAGTTTCTAGTTGTGGAGTGTCTACTTGTGGAGTTTCTAGTTGTGGAGTTTCTATTTGTAGTTTTTAGTTTTCGAGTTTGTAGTTGTAGATTTTCTAGTTGCAGAGTTCCTAGTTTTGGAGTATCTAGTTGCGGAGTCTCTAATTGTGCAGTCTCTAGTTTTGGAGTCTCTAGTTTTGGAGTTTCTGGTTGTGGAGTTTATAAATGTGGAATTTCTAGCTGTGGAGATTCTAGTTGCGGAGTTTCTAGTTGCAGAGTTTCTAGTTGTAGAGTTTCTAGTTGTGGAGTTTTAGTTGTGGAGTTTAAAGTTGTGGAATTTATAGGTGTGGAGTTTCTAGTTGTGGAGTTTATAGTTTTTGGGTTTCTAGTTACGGAGTTTCTAGTTGTGGAGTTTCTAGTTGTGGAGTTTCTAGTTGTGGAGCTTTTAGTTGAGGAGTCTCTAGTTGTTGAGTTTCTAGTTGTGGAAGTTCTAGTTGTGGAGTTTCTAGTTTCGGAGTTTCTGGCTGTGGAGTTTCTAGTTGCGGAGTTTCTAGTTGTGGAGTTTCTAGTTGTCGAGTTTCTAGTTGTGGAGTCTCTAGTTGTGGAGTTTCTAGTTGTGGAGTTTCTAGTTGCGAAGTCTCAAGTTGTGGAGTTTCTAGTTGTGGAGTTTCTAGTTGTGGAGCTTCTAGTTGTGGGGTTCGTAGTTGTGGGGTTCGTAGTTGTGGAGTTTCTAGTTGCGGAGTTTCTCGTTGTGAAGTCTCAAGTTGTGGAGTTTCTAGTTGTGGAGTTTCTAGTTGTGGAGCTTCTAGTTGAGGGGTTCGTAGTTGTGGGGTTCGTAGTTGTGGAGTTTCTAGTTGCGGAGTTTCTCGTCGTGAAGTTTGTAGTTGTGGAGTTTCTAGTTGTGGAGTTTCTAGTAGTTGAGTTTCTAGTTGCCGAGTTTCTAGTTGCGACGTCTCAAGTCGTGGAGTTTTTAGCTGTGGAGTTTCTAGTTGCGGAGCTTCTAGTTGCGCAGTTTCTAGTTGTGGAATTTGTAGTTGTGGAGTATATAGTTGTGGTGTTTCAGGTTGTGGAGTTTCTAGTGGCGGAGTTTCTAGTTGCAGACTTTCTAGTTGCGGAGTTTTCTAGTTGTGGAGTTTCTAGTTGCGGAGTTTCTAGTTGTGGAGCTTCAACTTGTGGAGTTTCTAGTTGTGGAGTTTCTAATTGTGGAGTTTGTAGTTGTGGAGTATCTAGTTGTGGGCTTTCAGGTTGTGGAGTTTCTAGTTGTGGAGTTTCTAGTTGCGGAGTTTTCTAGTTGCGGAGTCTGTAGTTGTGGAGTTTCTAGTTGTGGAATTTCTAGTTACGGAGTTTCTAGTTGTGGAGCTTTTAGTTGAGGAGCCTCTAGTTGTTGATTCTCTAGTTGTGGAATTTTTAGTTGTGGAGTGTCTAGTTGCAGAGTTTCAAGTTGTGTAGTTTCTAGTTGCGGAGTCTCTAATTGTGCAGTCTCTAGTTTTGGAGTCTCTAGTTTTGGAGTTTCTGGTTGTGGAGTTTATAAATGTGGAATTTCTAGCTGTGGAGATTCTAGTTGCGGAGTTTCTAGTTGCAGAGTTTCTAGTTGTAGAGTTTCTAGTTGTGGAGTTTTAGTTGTGGAGTTTAAAGTTGTGGAATTTATAGGTGTGGAGTTTCTAGTTGTGGAGTTTCTAGTTTTTGGGTTTCTAGTTACGGAGTTTCTAGTTGTAGAGTTTTAGTTGTGGAGTTTCTAGTTGTGGAGCTTTTAGTTGAGGAGTCTCTAGTTGTTGAGTTTCTAGTTGTGGAAGTTCTAGTTGTGGAGTTTCTAGTTTCGGAGTTTCTGGCTGTGGAGTTTCTAGTTGCGGAGTTTCTAGTTGTGGAGTTTCTAGTCGTGAGGTTCGTAGTTGTGGAGTTTCTAGTTGTGGAGTCTCTAGTTGTGGAGTTTCTAGTTGTGGAGTTTCTAGTTGCGAAGTCTCAAGTTGTGGAGTTTCTAGTTGTGGAGTTTCTAGTTGTGGAGCTTCTAGTTGTGGGGCTCGTAGTTGTGGGGTTCGTAGTTGTGGAGTTTCTAGTTGCGGAGTTTCTCGTTGTGAAGTCTCAAGTTGTGGAGTTTCTAGTTGTGGAGTTTCTCGTTGTGGAGTTTCTAGTTGTGGAATTTCTAGTTGTGGAGTCTCTAGTTGTGGAGTGAGTTTCTAGTTGCGGAGTTTCTGGTTGTGGAGTTTCTAGTTGCGGAGTCAGTAGTTGTGGGGTTTCTAGTTGTGGAGTTTCTAGTTGTGAATTTTCTAGCTGTGGAGTTTCTATTTGCGGAGTTTCTAGTTGCAGAGTTTCTAGTTGTGGATTTTCTAGCTGTGGAATTTCTGGTTGCAGAGTTTTTAGTTGCGGTGTTTCTAGTTGTGGAGTTTCTAGTTGTTGAGTTTCTAGTGGCCGAGTTCTTTAGTTGCGAAGTCTCAAGTTGTAGAGTTTCTAGCTGTGGAGTTTCTAGTTGCGGAGTTTCTAGTTGTGGAGTTTTTAGTTGTGGAGTCTCTAGTTGAGGAGTTTCTAGTTGCGGAGTTTCTAGTTGCAGAGTTTCTAGTTGTAGAGTTTCTAGTTGTGGAGTTTTAGTTGTGGAGTTTAAAGTTGTGGAATTTATAGGTGTGGAGTTTCTAGTTGTGGAGTTTCTAGTTTTCGGGTTTCTAGTTACGGAGTTTCTAGTTGTGGAGTGTCTACTTGTGGAGTTTCTAGTTGTGGAGTTTCTATTTGTAGTTTTTAGTTTTCGAGTTTGTAGTTGTAGATTTTCTAGTTGCAGAGTTCCTAGTTTTGGAGTATCTAGTTGCGGAGTCTCTAATTGTGCAGTCTCTAGTTTTGGAGTCTCTAGTTGTGGAGTTTCTGGTTGTGGAGTTTATAAATGTAGAATTTCTAGCTGTGGAGATTATAGTTGCGGAGTTTCTAGTTGCAGAGTTTCTAGTTGTAGAGGTTCTAGGTGTGGAGTTTCTAGTTGCGGAGTTTCTAGTTGTGGAGTTTCTAGTTGTGAGGTTCGTAGTTGTGGAGTTTCTAGTTGTCGAGTTTCTAGTTGTAAAGTCTCTAGTTGTGGAGTTTCTAGTTGTGGAGTTTCTAGTTGCGAAGTCTCAAGTTGTGGAGTTTCTAGTTGTGGAGTTTCTAGTTGTGGAGCTTCTAGTTGTGGGGTTCGTAGTTGTGGGGTTCGTAGTTGTGGAGTTTCTAGTTGCGGAGTTTCTCGTTGCGAAGTCTCAAGTTGTGGAGTTTCTAGTTGTGGAGTTTCTTGTTGTGGAGCTTCTAGTTGAAGGGTTCGTAGTTGTGGGGTTCGTAGTTATGGAATTTCTAGTTGCGGAGTTTCTCGTCGTGAAGTTTGTAGTTGCGGAGTCTGTAGTTGTGGAGTTTCTAGTTGTGGAATTTCTAGTTACGGAGTTTCTAGTTGTGGAGCTTTTAGTTGAGGAGCCTCTAGTTGTTGAGTCTCTAGTTGTGGAATTTCTAGTTGTGAAGTGTCTAGTTGCAGAGTTTCAAGTTGTGGAGTTTCTAGTTGCGGAGTCCATTATTGTGCAGTCTCTAGTTTTGGAGTCTCTAGTTTTGGAGTTTCTGGTTGTGGAGTTTATAAATGTGGAATTTCTAGCTGTGGAGATTCTAGTTGCGGAGTTTCTAGTTGCAGAGTTTCTAGTTGTAGAGTTTCTAGTTGTGGAGTTTTAGTTGTGGAGTTTAAAGTTGTGGAATTTATAGGTGTGGAGTTTCTAGTTGTGGAGTTTCTAGTTTTTGGGTTTCTAGTTACGGAGTTTCTAGTTGTGGAGTTTCTAGTTGTGGAGCTTTTAGTTGAGGAGTCTCTAGTTGTTGAGTTTCTAGTTGTGGAAGTTCTAGTTGTGGAGTTTCTAGTTTCGGAGTTTCTGGCTGTGGAGTTTCTAGTTGCGGAGTTTCTAGTTGTGGAGTTTCTAGTTGTGAGGTTCGTAGTTGTGGAGTTTCTAGTTGTCGAGTTTCTAGTTGTGGAGTCTCTAGTTGTGGAATTTCTAGTTGTGGAGTTTCTAGTTGCGAAGTCTCAAGTTGTGGAGTTTCTAGTTGTGGGGTTCGTAGTTGTGGGGTTCGTAGTTGTGGAGTTTCTAGTTGCGGAGTTTCTCGTTGTGAAGTCTCAAGTTGTGGAGTTTCTAGTTGTGGAGTTTCTAGTTGTGGAGCTTCTAGTTGTGGGGTTCGTAGTTGTGGGGTTCGTAGTTGTGGAGTTTTTAGTAGCGGAGTTTCTCGTTGTGAAGTTTGTAGTTGTGGAGTTTCTAGTTGTGGAGTTTCTAGTTGTGGAGCTTCTAGTTGTGGGGTTCGTAGTTGTGGAGTTTCTAGTTGCAGAAATTCAAGTTGTGGAGTTTCTAGTTGCGGAGTCTCTAGTTGTAGAGTTTCTAGTTGCGGAGTTTCTAGCTGTGGAGATTCTAGTGGCGGAGTCTCTAGTTGTGCAGTCTCTAGTTGTGGAGTCTGTAGTTGTCCCGTTTCTAGTTGCGGAGTTTGAAGTTGTGGAGTTTCTAGCTGTAGAGTTTCTAGTTGCAGGGTTTCTAGTTGCGGAGTTTTCTAGTTGTGGAGTTTCTAGTTGCGGAGTTTCTAGTTGCGGAGTTTCAAGTTGTGGAGTTTCTGGTTGTGGAGTTTCAAGTTGTGGAATTTATAGGTGTGGAGTTTCTAGTTGTGGAGTTTCTGGTTTTCGGGTTTCTAGTTACGGAGTTTCTAGTAGTGGAGTTTCTAGTTGTGGAGCTTTTAGTTGAGGAGTCTCTAGTTGTAGAGTCTCTAGTTGTTGAGCCTCTAGTTGTGGAAGTTCTAGTTGTGGAGTTTCTTGTTGCGGAGTTTCTAGTTGCAGAGTTTCTAGTTGTGGAGTTGCTAGTTCCGGAGTTTCTCATTGTGAAGTTTCTAGTTGTTGAGTTTCTAGTTGTGGAGTTTCTAGTAGTTGAGTTTCTAGTTGCCGAGTTTCTAGTTGCGAAGTCTCAAGTCGTGGAGTTTTTAGCTGTGGAGTTTCTAGTTGCAGAGCTTCTAGTTGCAGAGTTTCTAGTTGCGGAGTTTCTAGTTGTGGAATTTGTAGTTGTGGAGTATATAGTTGTGGTGTTTCAGGTTGTGGAGTTTCTAGTGGCGGAGTTTCTAGTTGCAGAGTTTCTAGTTGCGGAGTTTTCTAATTGTGGAGTTTCTAGTTGTGGAGTTTCTAGTTGTGGAGCTTCAAGTTGTGGAGTTTCTAGTTGTGGAGTTTCTAGTTGTGGAGTTTGTAGTTGTAGAGTATCTAGTTGTGGGCTTTCAAGTTGTGGGGTTTCTAGTTGTGGAGTTTCTAGTTGCGGAGTTTTCTAGTTGCGGAGTCTGTAGTTGTGGAGTTTCTAGTTGTGGAATTTCTAGTTACGGAGTTTCTAGTTGTGGAGCTTTTAGTTGAGGAGTCTCTAGTTGTTGAGTCTCTAGTTGTGGAATTTCTAGTTGTGGAGTGTCTAGTTGCAGAGTTTCAAGTTGTGGAGTTTCTAGTTGCGGAGTCTCTAGTTGTAGAGTTTCTAGTTGCGGAGTTTCTAGCTGTGGAGATTCTAGTGGCGGAGTCTCTAGTTGTGCAGTCTCTAGTTGTGGAGTCTGTAGTTGTGGAGTTTCTAGTTGCGGAGTTTGAAGTTGTGGAGTTTCTAGCTGTGGAGTTTCTAGTTGCAGGGTTTCTAGTTGCGGAGTTTTCTAGTTGTGGAGTTTCTAGTTGCGGAGTTTCTAGTTGCGGAGTTTCAAGTTGTGGAGTTTCTGGTTGTGAAGTTTCAAGTTGTGGAATTTATAGGTGTGGAGTTTCTAGTTGTGGAGTTTCTAGTTTTCGGGTTTCTAGTTACGGAGTTTCCAGTAGTGGAGTTTCTAGTTGTGGAGCTTTTAGTTGAGGAGTCTCTAGTTGTTGAGTCTCTAGTTGTTGAGTCTCTAGTTGTGGAAGTTCTAGTTGTGGAGTTTCTAGTTGCGGAGTTTCTAGTTGCAGAGTTTCTAGTTGCGGAGTTTTCTAGTTGTGGAGAATCTAGTGGCGGAGTTTGTAGTTGCGGAGTTTCAAGTTGTGGAGTTTTTCGTTGTGGAGTTTCTAGTTGTGGAGTTTCTAGTTGCGGAGTTTCTAGTTGTGGAGTTTCTAGTTGTGGAGTTTCTAGTTTTTGAGTTTCTAGTTGCCGAGTTCTTTAGTTGCGAAGTCTCAAGTTGTAGAGTTTCTAGCTGTGGAGTTTCTAGTTGCGGAGTTTCTAGTTGCGGAGTTTCTAGTTGTGGAGTTTTTAGTTGTGGAGTCTCTAGTTGAGGAGTTTCTAGTTGCGGAGTTTCTAGTTGCAGAGTTTCTAGTTGTAGAGTTTCTAGTTGTGGAGTTTTAGTTGTGGAGTTTAAAGTTGTGGAATTTATAGGTGTGGAGTTTCTAGTTGTGGAGTTTCTAGTTTTCGGGTTTCTAGTTACGGAGTTTCTAGTTGTGGAGTGTCTACTTGTGGAGTTTCTAGTTGTGGAGTTTCTATTTGTAGTTTTTAGTTTTCGAGTTTGTAGTTGTAGATTTTCTAGTTGCAGAGTTCCTAGTTTTGGAGTATCTAGTTGCGGAGTCTCTAATTGTGCAGTCTCTAGTTTTGGAGTCTCTAGTTGTGGAGTTTCTGGTTGTGGAGTTTATAAATGTGGAATTTCTAGCTGTGGAGATTCTAGTTGCGGAGTTTCTAGTTGCAGAGTTTCTAGTTGTAGAGCTTCTAGTTGTGGAGTTTCTAGTTGCGGAGTTTCTAGTTGTGGAGTTTCTAGTTGTGAGGTTCGTAGTTGTGGAGTTTCTAGTTGTCGAGTTTCTAGTTGTGGAGTCTCTAGTTGTGGAGTTTCTAGTTGTGGAGTTTCTAGTTGCGAAGTCTCAAGTTGTGGAGTTTCTAGTTGTGGAGTTTCTAGTTGTGGAGCTTCTAGTTCTGGGGTTCGTAGTTGTGGGGTTCGTAGTTGTGGAGTTTCTAGTTGCGGAGTTTCTCGTTGTGAAGTCTCAAGTTGTGGAGTTTCTAGTTGTGGAGTTTCTAGTTGTGGAGCTTCTAGTTGAGGGGTTCGTAGTTGTGGGGTTCGTAGTTGTGGAGTTTCTAGTTGCGGAGTTTCTCGTCGTGAAGTTTGTAGTTGTGGAGTTTCTAGTTGTGGAGTTTCTAGTAGTTGAGTTTCTAGTTGCCGAGTTTCTAGTTGTGGAGCTTTTAGTTGAGGAGCCTCTAGTTGTTGAGTCTCTAGTTGTGGAATTTCTAGTTGTGGAGTGTCTAGTTGCAGAGTTTCAAGTTGTGGAGTTTCTAGTTGCGGAGTCTCTAATTGTGCAGTCTCTAGTTTGGGAGTCTCTAGTTTTGGAGTTTCTGGTTGTGGAGTTTATAAATGTGGAATTTCTAGCTGTGGAGATTCTAGTTGCGTAGTTTCTAGTTGCAGAGTTTCTAGTTGTAGAGTTTCTAGCTGTGGAGGTTCAGTTGTGGAGTTTAAAGTTGTGGAATTTATAGGTGTGGAGTTTCTAGTTGTGGAGTTTATAGTTTTTGGGTTTCTAGTTACGGAGTTTCTAGTTGTGGAGTTTCTAGTTGTGGAGCTTTTAGTTGAGGAGTCTCTAGTTGTTGAGTTTCTAGTTGTGGAAGTTCTAGTTGTGGAGTTTCTAGTTTCGGAGTTTCTGGCTGTGGAGTTTCTAGTTGCGGAGTTTCTAGTTGTGGAGTTTCTAGTTGTGAGGTTCGTAGTTGTGGAGTTTCTAGTTGTCGAGTTTCTAGTTGTGGAGTCTCTAGTTGTGGAGTTTCTAGTTGTGGAGTTTCTAGTTGCGAAGTCTCAAGTTGTGGAGTTTCTAGTTGTGGAGTTTCTAGTTGTGGAGCTTCTAGTTGTGGGGTTCGTAGTTGTGGGGTTCGTAGTTGTGGAGTTTCTAGTTGCGGAGTTTCTCGTTGTGAAGTCTCAAGTTGTGGAGTTTCTAGTTGTGGAGTTTCTAGTTGTGGAGCTTCTAGTTGAGGGGTGCGTAGTTGTGGGGTTCGTAGTTGTGGAGTTTCTAGTTGCGGAGTTTCTCGTCGTGAAGTTTGTAGTTGTGGAGTTTCTAGTTGTGGAGTTTCTAGTAGTTGAGTTTCTAGTTGCCGAGTTTCTAGTTGCGACGTCTCAAGTCGTGGAGTTTTTAGCTGTGGAGTTTCTAGTTGCGGAGCTTCTAGTTGCGCAGTTTCTAGTTGTGGAATTTGTAGTTGTGGAGTATATAGTTGTGGTGTTTCAGGTTGTGGAGTTTCTAGTGGCGGAGTTTCTAGTTGCAGACTTTCTAGTTGCGGAGTTTTCTAGTTGTGGAGTTTCTAGTTGCGGAGTTTCTAGTTGTGGAGCTTCAACTTGTGGAGTTTCTGGTTGTGGAGTTTCTAGTTTTTGAGTTTCTAGTTGTGGAGTATCTAGTTGTGGGCTTTCAAGTTGTGGAGTTTCTAGTTGTGGAGTTTCTAGTTGCGGAGTTTTCTAGTTGCGGAGTCTGTAGTTTTGGAGTTTCTGGTTGTGGAGTTTATAAATGTGGAATTTCTAGCTGTGGAGATTCTAGTTGAGGAGCCTCTAGTTGTTGAGTCTCTAGTTGTGGAATTTCTTGTTGTGGAGTGTCTAGTTGCAGAGTTTCAAGTTGTGGAGTTTCTAGTTGCGGAGTCTCTAATTGTGCAGTCTCTAGTTTTGGAGTCTCTAGTTTTGGAGTTTCTGGTTGTGGAGTTTATAAATGTGGAATTTCTAGCTGTGGAGATTCTAGTTGCGGAGTTTCTAGTTGGAGAGTTTCTAGTTGTAGAGCTTCTAGTTGTGGAGTTTCCAGTTGCGGAGTTTCTAGTTGTGGAGTTTCTAGTTGTGAGGTTCGTAGTTGTGGAGTTTCTAGTTGTCGACTTTCTAGTTGTGGAGTCTCTAGTTGTGGAGTTTCTAGTTGTGGAGTTTCTAGTTGCGAAGTCTCAAGTTGTGGAGTTTCTAGTTGTGGAGTTTCTAGTTGTGGAGTTTCTAGTTGTGGAGCTTCTAGTTGAGGGGTTCGTAGTTGTGGGGTTCGTAGTTGTGGAGTTTCTAGTTGCGGAGTTTCTCGTCGTGAAGTTTGTAGTTGTGGAGTTTCTAGTTGTGGAGTTTCTAGTAGTTGAGTTTCTAGTTGCCGAGTTTCTAGTTGTGGAGCTTTTAGTTGAGGAGCCTCTAGTTGTTGAGTCTCTAGTTGTGGAATTTCTAGTTGTGGAGTGTCTAGTTGCAGAGTTTCAAGTTGTGGAGTTTCTAGTTGCGGAGTCTCTAATTGTGCAGTCTCTAGTTTTGGAGTCTCTAGTTTTGGAGTTTCTGGTTGTGGAGTTTATAAATGTGGAATTTCTAGCTGTGGAGATTCTAGTTGCGGAGTTTCTTGTTGCAGAGTTTCTAGTTGTAGAGTTTCTAGTTGTGGAGTTTTAGTTGTGGAGTTTAAAGTTGTGGAATTTATAGGTGTGGAGTTTCTAGTTGAGGAGTTTATAGTTTTTGGGTTTCTAGTTACGGAGTTTCTAGTTGTGGAGTTTCTAGTTGTGGAGTTTCTAGTTGTGGAGCTTTTAGTTGAGGAGTCTCTAGTTGTTGAGTTTCTAGTTGTGGAAGTTCTAGTTGTGGAGTTTCTAAATTCGGAGTTTCTGGCTGTGGAGTTTCTAGTTGCGGAGTTTCTAGTTGTGGAGTTTCTAGTTGTGAGGTTCGTAGTTGTGGAGTTTCTAGTTGTCGAGTTTCTAGTTGTGGAGTCTCTAGTTGTGGAGTTTCTAGTTGTGGAGTTTCTAGTTGCGAAGTCTCAAGTTGTGGAGTTTCTAGTTGTGGAGTTTCTAGTTGTGGAGCTTCTAGTTGTGGGGTTCGTAGTTGTGGGGTTCGTAGTTGTGGAGTTTCTAGTTGCGGAGTTTCTCGTTGTGAAGTCTCAAGTTGTGGAGTTTCTAGTTGTGGAGTTTCTAGTTGTGGAGCTTCTAGTTGAGGGGTTCGTAGTTGTGGGGTTCGTAGTTGTGGAGTTTCTAGTTGCGGAGTTTGTCGTCGTGAAGTTTGTAGTTGTGGAGTTTCTAGTTGTGGAGTTTCTAGTAGTTGAGTTTCTAGTTGCCGAGTTTCTAGTTGCGACGTCTCAAGTCGTGGAGTTTTTAGCTGTGGAGTTTCTAGTTGCGGAGCTTCTAGTTGCGCAGTTTCTAGTTGTGGAATTTGTAGTTGTGGAGTATATAGTTGTGGTGTTTCAGGTTGTGGAGTTTCTAGTGGCGGAGTTTCTAGTTGCAGACTTTCTAGTTGCGGAGTTTTCTAGTTGTGGAGTTTCTAGTTGCGGAGTTTCTAGTTGTGGAGCTTCAACTTGTGAAGTTTCTGGTTGTGGAGTTTCTAATTGTGGAGTTTGTAGTTGTGGAGTATCTAGTTGTGGGCTTTCAAGTTGTGGAGTTTCTAGTTGTGGAGTTTCTAGTTGCGGAGTTTTCTAGTTGCGGAGTCTGTAGTTGTGGAGTTTCTAGTTGTGGAATTTCTAGTTACGGAGTTTCTAGTTGGGGAGCTTTTAGTTGAGGAGCCTCTAGTTGTTGAGTCTCTAGTTGTGGAATTTCTTGTTGTGGAGTGTCTAGTTGCAGAGTTTCAAGTTGTGGAGTTTCTAGTTGCGGAGTCTCTAATTGTGCAGTCTCTTTTTCTGGAGTCTCTAGTTTTGGAGTTTCTGGTTGTGGAGTTTATAAATGTGGAATTTCTAGCTGTGGAGATTCTAGTTGCGGAGTTTCTAGTTGCAGAGTTTCTAGTTGCAGAGTTTCTAGTTGTGGAGTTTTAGTTGTGGAGTTTAAAGTTGTGGAATTTATAGGTGTGGAGTTTCTAGTTGTGGAGTTTCTAGTTTTTGGGTTTCTAGTTACGGAGTTTCTAGTTGTGGAGTTTTTAGTTGTGGAGTTTCTAGTTGTGGAGCTTTTAGTTCAGGAGTCTCTAGTTGTTGAGTTTCTAGTTGTGGAAGTTCTAGTTGTGGAGTTTCTAGTTTCGGAGTTTCTGGCTGTGGAGTTTCTAGTTGCGGAGTTTCTAGTTGTGGAGTTTCTAGTTGTGAGGTTCGTAGTTGTGGAGTTTCTAGTTGTGGAGTCTCTAGTTGTGGAGTTTCTAGTTTTGGAGTTTCTAGTTGCGAAGTCTCAAGTTGTGGAGTTTCTAGTTGTGGAGTTTCTAGTTGTGGAGCTTCTAGTTGTGGGGTTCGTAGTTGTGGGGTTCGTAGTTGTGGAGTTTCTAGTTGCGGAGTTTCTCGTTGTGAAGTCTCAAGTTGTGGAGTTTCTAGTTGTGGAGTTTCTAGTTGCGGAGTTTCTCGTTGTGAAGTTTGTAGTTGTGGAGTTTGTAGTTGTGGAGTTTCTAGTAGTTGAGTTTCTAGTTGCCGAGTTTCTAGTTGCGACGTCTCAAGTCGTGGAGTTTTTAGCTGTGGAGTTTCTAGTTGCGGAGCTTCTAGTTGCGGAGTTTCTAGTTGCGGAGTTTCTAGTTGTGGAATTTGTAGTTGTGGAGTATATAGTTGTGGTGTTTCAGGTTGTGGAGTTTCTAGTGGCGGAGTTTTTAGTTGCAGAGTTTCTAGTTGCGGAGTTTTCTAGTTGAGGAGTTTCTAGTTGCGGAGTTTCTAGTTGTGGAGCTTCAAGTTGTGGAGTTTCTAGTTGTGGAGTTTCCAGTTGTGGAGTTTGTAGTTGTGGAGTATCTAGTTGTGGGCTTTCAAGTTGTGGAGTTTCTAGTTGTGGAGTTTCTAGTTGCGGAGTTTTCTAGTTGCGGAGTCTGTAGTTGTGGAGTTTCTAGTTGTGGAATTTCTAGTTACGGAGTTTCTAGTTGTGGAGCTTTTAGTTGAGGAGCCTCTAGTTGTTGAGTCTCTAGTTGTGGAATTTCTAGTTGTGGAGTGTCTAGTTGCAAAGTTCCAAGTTGTGGAGTTTCTAGTTGCGGAGTCTCTAGTTGTAGAGTTTCTAGTTGCGGAGTTTCTAGCTGTGGAGATTCTAGTGGCGCGTCTCTAGTTGTGCAGTCTCTAGTTGTGGAGTCTGTAGTTGTCCCGTTTCTAGTTGCGGAGTTTGAAGTTGTGGAGTTTCTAGCTGTAGAGTTTCTAGTTTCAGGGTTTCTAGTTGCGGAGTTTTCTAGTTGTGGAGTTTCTAGTTGCGGAGTTTCAAGTTGTGGAGTTTCTGGTTGTGGAGTTTCAAGTTGTGGAATTTGTAGGTGTGGAGTTTCCAGTTGTGGAGTTTCTGGTTTTCGGGTTTCTAGTTGCGGAGTTTCTAGTAGTGGAGTTTCTAGTTGTGGAGCTTTTAGTTGAGGAGTCTCTAGTTGTAGAGTCTCTAGTTGTTGAGCCTCTAGTTGTGGAAGTTCTAGTTGTGGAGTTTCTAGTTGCGGAGTTTCTAGTTGCAGAGTTTCTAGTTGCGGAGTTTTCTAGTTGTGGAGATTCTAGTGGCGGAGTTTCTAGTTGCGGAGTTTCAAGTTGTGGAGTTTCTCGTTGTGGAGTTTCTAGTTGTGGAGTTTCTAGTTGCGGAGGTTCTAGTTGTGGAGTTTCTAGTAGTTGAGTTTCTAGTTGTCGAGTTTCTAGTTGCGAAGTCTAAAGTCGTGGAGTTTCTAGCCGTGGAGTTTCTAGTTGCGGAGCTTCTAGTTAGGGAGTTTCTAGTTGCGGAGTTTCTAGTTGTGGATTTTGTAGTTGTGGGGTATATAGTTGTGGTGTTTCAAGTTGTGGAGTTTCTAGTTGTGGAGTGAGTTTCTAGTTGCGGAGTTTCTGGTTGTGGAGTTTCTAGTTGCGGAGTCAGTAGTTGTGGGGTTTCTAGTTGTGGATTTTCTAGCTGTGGAGTTTCTATTAGTGGAGTTTCTAGTTGCAGCGTTTCTAGTTGTGGATTTTCTAGCTGTGGAATTTTTGGTTGCAGAGTTTTTAGTTGCGGTGTTTCTAGTTGTGGTGTTTCTAGTTGTTGAGTTTCTAGTTGCCGAGTTCTTTAGTTGCGGAGTCTCAAGTTGTAGAGTTTCTAGCTGTGGAGTTTCTAGTTGCGGAGTTTCTAGTTGCGGAGTTTCTAGTTGTGGAGTTTTAGTTGTGGAGTCTCTAGTTGTGGAGTTTCTAGTTGTGGAGTGTCTACTTGTGGAGTTTCTAGTTGTGGAGTTTCTATTTGTAGTTTTTAGTTTTCGAGTTTGTAGTTGTAGATTTTCTAGTTGCAGAGTTCCTAGTTTTGGAGTATCTAGTTGCGGAGTCTCTAATTGTGCAGTCTCTAGTTTTGGAGTCTCTAGTTGTGGAGTTTCTGGTTATGGAGTTTAAAAATGTGGAATTTCTAGCTGTGGAGATTCTAGTTGCGGAGTTTCTAGTTGAAGAGTTTCTAGTTGTGGAGTTTCTAGTTGTGGAGTTTTAGTTGTGGAGTTTAAAGTTGTGGAATTTATAGGTGTGGAGTTTCTAGTTGTGGAGTTTCTAGTTTTTGGGTTTCTAGTTAAGGAGTTTCTAGTTGTGGAGTTTTTAGTTGTGGAGTTTCTAGTTGTGGAGCTTTTAGTTGAGGAGTCTCTAGTTGTAGAGTCTCTAGTTGTTGAGCCTCTAGTTGTGGAAGTTCTAGTTGTGGAGTTTCTAGTTGCCGAGTTTCTAGTTGCAGAGTTTCTAGTTGCGGAGTTTTCTAGTTGTGGAGATTCTAGTGGCGGAGTTTCTAGTTGCGGAGTTTCAAGTTGTGGAGTTTCTCGTTGTGGAGTTTCTAGTTGTGGAGCTTCTAGTTGCGAAGTCTCAAGTTGTGGAGTTTCTAGTTGTGGAGTTTCTAGTTGTGGAGCTTCTAGTTGTGGGGTTCGTATTTGTGGGGTTCGTAGTTGTGGAGTTTCTAGTTGCGGAGTTTCTCGTTGTGAAGTCTCAAGTCGTGGATTTTCTAGTTGTGGAGTTTCTAGTTGTGGAGCTTCTAGTTGTTGGGTTCGTAGTTGTGGGGTTCGTAGTTGTGGAGTTGCTAGTTCCGGAGTTTCTCATTGTGAAGTTTCTAGTTGTTGAGTTTCTAGTTGTGGAGTTTCTAGTAGTTGAGTTTCTAGTTGCCGAGTTTCTAGTTGCGAAGTCTCAAGTCGTGGAGTTTTTAGCTGTGGAGTTTCTAGTTGCAGAGCTTCTAGTTGCAGAGTTTCTAGTTGCGGAGTTTCTAGTTGTAGAATTTGTAGTTGTGGAGTATATAGTTGTGTTTCAGGTTGTGGAGTTTCTAGTGGCGGAGTTTTTAGTTGCAGAGTTTCTAGTTGCGGAGTTTTCTAGTTGAGGAGTTTCTAGTTGCGGAGTTTCTAGTTGTGGAGCTTCAAGTTGTGGAGTTTCTAGTTGTGGAGTTTCCAGTTGTGGAGTTTGTAGTTGTGGAGTATCTAGTTGTGGGCTTTCAAGTTGTGGAGTTTCTAGTTGTGGAGTTTCTAGTTGCGGAGTTTTCTAGTTGCGGAGTCTGTAGTTGTGGAGTTTCTAGTTGTGGAATTTCTAGTTACGGAGTTTCTAGTTGTGGAGCTTTTAGTTGAGGAGCCTCTAGTTGTTGAGTCTCTAGTTGTGGAATTTCTAGTTGTGGAGTGTCTAGTTGCAAAGTTCCAAGTTGTGGAGTTTCTAGTTGCGGAGTCTCTAGTTGTAGAGTTTCTAGTTGCGGAGTTTCTAGCTGTGGAGATTCTAGTGGCGCGTCTCTAGTTGTGCAGTCTCTAGTTGTGGAGTCTGTAGTTGTCCCGTTTCTAGTTGCGGAGTTTGAAGTTGTGGAGTTTCTAGCTGTAGAGTTTCTAGTTGCAGGGTTTCTAGTTGCGGAGTTTTCTAGTTGTGGAGTTTCTAGTTGCGGAGTTTCAAGTTGTGGAGTTTCTGGTTGTGGAGTTTCAAGTTGTGGAATTTGTAGGTGTGGAGTTTCCAGTTGTGGAGTTTCTGGTTTTCGGGTTTCTAGTTGCGGAGTTTCTAGTAGTGGAGTTTCTAGTTGTGGAGCTTTTAGTTGAGGAGTCTCTAGTTGTAGAGTCTCTAGTTGTTGAGCCTCTAGTTGTGGAAGTTCTAGTTGTGGAGTTTCTAGTTGCGGAGTTTCTAGTTGCAGAGTTTCTAGTTGCGGAGTTTTCTAGTTGTGGAGATTCTAGTGGCGGAGTTTCTAGTTGCGGAGTTTCAAGTTGTGGAGTTTCTCGTTGTGGAGTTTCTAGTTGTGGAGTTTCTAGTTGCGGAGGTTCTAGTTGTGGAGTTTCTAGTAGTTGAGTTTCTAGTTGTCGAGTTTCTAGTTGCGAAGTCTAAAGTCGTGGAGTTTCTAGCCGTGGAGTTTCTAGTTGCGGAGCTTCTAGTTAGGGAGTTTCTAGTTGCGGAGTTTCTAGTTGTGGATTTTGTAGTTGTGGGGTATATAGTTGTGGTGTTTCAAGTTGTGGAGTTTCTAGTTGTGGAGTGAGTTTCTAGTTGCGGAGTTTCTGGTTGTGGAGTTTCTAGTTGCGGAGTCAGTAGTTGTGGGGTTTCTAGTTGTGGATTTTCTAGCTGTGGAGTTTCTATTAGTGGAGTTTCTAGTTGCAGCGTTTCTAGTTGTGGATTTTCTAGCTGTGGAATTTTTGGTTGCAGAGTTTTTAGTTGCGGTGTTTCTAGTTGTGGAGTTTCTAGTTGTTGAGTTTCTAGTTGCCGAGTTCTTTAGTTGCGGAGTCTCAAGTTGTAGAGTTTCTAACTGTGGAGTTTCTAGTTGCGGAGTTTCTAGTTGCGGAGTTTCTAGTTGTGGAGTTTTAGTTGTGGAGTCTCTAGTTGTGGAGTTTCTAGTTGTGGAGTGTCTACTTGTGGAGTTTCTAGTTGTGGAGTTTCTATTTGTAGTTTTTAGTTTTCGAGTTTGTAGTTGTAGATTTTCTAGTTGCAGAGTTCCTAGTTTTGGAGTATCTAGTTGCGGAGTCTCTAATTGTGCAGTCTCTAGTTTTGGAGTCTCTAGTTGTGGAGTTTCTGGTTATGGAGTTTAAAAATGTGGAATTTCTAGCTGTGGAGATTCTAGTTGCGGAGTTTCTAGTTGAAGAGTTTCTAGTTGTGGAGTTTCTAGTTGTGGAGTTTTAGTTGTGGAGTTTAAAGTTGTGGAATTTATAGGTGTGGAGTTTCTAGTTGTGGAGTTTCTAGTTTTTGGGTTTCTAGTTAAGGAGTTTCTAGTTGTGGAGTTTTTAGTTGTGGAGTTTCTAGTTGTGGAGCTTTTAGTTGAGGAGTCTCTAGTTGTAGAGTCTCTAGTTGTTGAGCCTCTAGTTGTGGAAGTTCTAGTTGTGGAGTTTCTAGTTGCCGAGTTTCTAGTTGCAGAGTTTCTAGTTGCGGAGTTTTCTAGTTGTGGAGATTCTAGTGGCGGAGTTTCTAGTTGCGGAGTTTCAAGTTGTGGAGTTTCTCGTTGTGGAGTTTCTAGTTGTGGAGCTTCTAGTTGCGAAGTCTCAAGTTGTGGAGTTTCTAGTTGTGGAGTTTCTAGTTGTGGAGCTTCTAGTTGTGGGGTTCGTATTTGTGGGGTTCGTAGTTGTGGAGTTTCTAGTTGCGGAGTTTCTCGTTGTGAAGTCTCAAGTCGTGGATTTTCTAGTTGTGGAGTTTCTAGTTGTGGAGCTTCTAGTTGTTGGGTTCGTAGTTGTGGGGTTCGTAGTTGTGGAGTTGCTAGTTCCGGAGTTTCTCATTGTGAAGTTTCTAGTTGTTGAGTTTCTAGTTGTGGAGTTTCTAGTAGTTGAGTTTCTAGTTGCCGAGTTTCTAGTTGCGAAGTCTCAAGTCGTGGAGTTTTTAGCTGTGGAGTTTCTAGTTGCAGAGCTTCTAGTTGCAGAGTTTCTAGTTGCGGAGTTTCTAGTTGTAGAATTTGTAGTTGTGGAGTATATAGTTGTGTTTCAGGTTGTGGAGTTTCTAGTGGCGGAGTTTCTAGTTGCAGAGTTTCTAGTTGCGGAGTTTTCTAATTGTGGAGTTTCTAGTTGTGGAGTTTCTAGTTGTGGAGCTTCAAGTTGTGGAGTTTCTAGTTGTGGAGTTTCTAGTTGTGGAGTTTGTAGTTGTGGAGTATCTAGTTGTGGGCTTTAAAGTTGTGGGGTTTCTAGTTGTGGAGTTTCTAGTTGCGGAGTTTTCTAGTTGCGGAGTCTGTAGTTGTGGAGTTTCTAGTTGTGGAATTTCTAGTTACGGAGTTTCTAGTTGTGGAGCTTTTAGTTGAGGAGTCTCTAGTTGTTGAGTCTCTAGTTGTGGAATTTCTAGTTGTGGAGTGTCTAGTTGCAGAGTTTCAAGTTGTGGAGTTTCTAGTTGCGGAGTCTCTAGTTGTAGAGTTTCTAGTTGCGGAGTTTCTAGCTGTGGAGATTCTAGTGGCGGAGTCTCTAGTTGTGCAATCTTTAGTTGTGGAGTCTGTAGTTGTGGAGTTTCTAGTTGCGGAGTTTGAAGTTGTGGAGTTTCTAGCTGTGGAGTTTCTAGTTGCAGGGTTTCTAGTTGCGGAGTTTTCTAGTTGTGGAGTTTCTAGTTGCAGAGTTTCTAGTTGCGGAGTTTCAAGTTGTGGAGTTTCTGGTTGTGAAGTTTCAAGTTGTGGAATTTATAGGTGTGGAGTTTCTAGTTGTGGAGTTTCTAGTTTTCGGGTTTCTAGTTACGGAGTTTCCAGTAGTGGAGTTTCTAGTTGTGGAGCTTTTAGTTGAGGAGTCTCTAGTTGTTGAGTCTCTAGTTGTTGAGTCTCTAGTTGTGGAAGTTCTAGTTGTGGAGTTTCTAGTTGCGGAGTTGCTAGTTGCAGAGTTTCTAGTTGCGGAGTTTTCTAGTTGTTGAGATTCTAGTGGCGGAGTTTGTAGTTGCGGAGTTTCAAGTTGTGGAGTTTCTCGTTGTGGAGTTTCTAGTTGTGGAGTTTCTAGTTGCGGAGTTTCTAGTTGTGGAGTTTCTAGTTGTGGAGTTTCTAGTAGTTGAGTTTCTAGTTATCGAGTTTCTAGTTGCAAAGTCTAAAGTCGTGGAGTTTCTAGCTGTGGAGTTTCTAGTTGCGGAGCTTCTAGTTGTGGATTTTGTAGTTGTGGGGTATATAGTTGTGGTGTTTCAAGTTGTGGAGTTTCTAGTTGCGGAGTTTCTAGTTGCAGAGTTTCTAGTTCCAGAGTTTTCTAGTTGTGGAGTTTCTAGTTGCGGAGTTTCTAGTTGTGGAGCTTCAAGTTGTGGAGTTTCTCGTTGTGGAGCTTCTAGTTGTGGAGTTTGTAGTTGTGGAGTATCTAGTTGTAGACTTTCAAGTTGTGGAGTTTCTAGTTGTGGAGTTTCTAGTTGTGGAGTTTGTAGTTGTGGAGTATCTAGTTGTGGACTTTCAAGCTGTGGAGTTTCTAGTTGTGGAGTTTCTAGTTGTGGAATTTCTAGTTGTGGAGTCTCTAGTTGTGGAGTGAGTTTCTAGTTGCGGAGTTTCTGGTTGTGTAGTTTCTAGTTGCGGAGTCAGTAGTTGTGGGGTTTCTAGTTGTGGAGTTTCTAGTTGTGAATTTTCTAGCTGTGGAGTTTCTATTTGCAGAGTTTCTAGTTGCAGAGTTTCTAGTTGTGGATTTTCTAGCTGTGGAATTTCTGGTTGCAGAGTTTTTAGTTGCGGTGTTTCTAGTTGTGGAGTTTCTAGTTGTTGAGTTTCTAGTTGCCGAGTTCTTTAGTTGCGAAGTCTCAAGTTGTAGAGTTTCTAGCTGTGGAGTTTCTAGTTGCGGAGTTTCTAGTTGCGGAGTTTCTAGTTGTGGAGTTTTTAGTTGTGGAGTCTCTAGTTGAAGAGTTTCTAGTTGCGGAGTTTCTAGTTGCAGAGTTTCTAGTTGTAGAGTTTCTAGTTGTGGAGTTTTAGTTGTGGAGTTTAAAGTTGTGGAATTTATAGGTGTGGAGTTTCTAGTTGTGGAGTTTCTAGTTTTCGGGTTTCTAGTTACGGAGTTTCTAGTTGTGGAGTGTCTACTTGTGGAGTTTCTAGTTGTGGAGTTTCTATTTGTAGTTTTTAGTTTTTCGAGTTTGTAGTTGTAGATTTTCTAGTTGCAGAGTTCCTAGTTTTGGAGTATCTAGTTGCGGAGTCTCTAATTGTGCAGTCTCTAGTTTTGGAGTCTCTAGTTCTGGAGTTTCTGGTTGTGGAGTTTATAAATGTGGAATTTCTAGCTGTGGAGATTCTAGTTGCGGAGTTTCTAGTTGCAGAGTTTCTAGTTGTAGAGCTTCTAGTTGTGGAGTTTCTAGTTGCGGAGCTTCTAGTTGTGGAGTTTCTAGTTGTGAGGTTCGTAGTTGTGGAGTTTCTAGTTGTCGAGTTTCTAGTTGTGGAGTCTATAGTTGTGGAGTTTCTAGTTGTGGAGTTTCTAGTTGCGAAGTCTCAAGTTGTGGAGTTTCTAGTTGTTGAGTTTCTAGTTGTGGAGCTTCTAGTTGAGGGGTTCGTAGTTGTGGGGTTCGTAGTTGTGGAGTTTCTAGTTGCGGAGTTTCTCGTCGTGAAGTTTGTAGTTGTGGAGTTTCTAGTTGTGGAGTTTCTAGTAGTTGAGTTTCTAGTTGCCGAGTTTCTAGTTGTGGAGCTTTTAGTTGAGGAGCCTCTAGTTGTTGAGTCTCTAGTTGTGGAATTTCTAGTTGTGGAGTGTCTAGTTGCAGAGTTTCAAGTTGTGGAGTTTCTAGTTGCGGAGTCTCTAATTGTGCAGTCTCTAGTTTTGGAGTCTCTAGTTTTGGAGTTTCTGGTTGTGGAGTTTATAAATGTGGAATTTCTAGCTGTGGAGATTCTAGTTGCGGAGTTTATAGTAGCAGAGTTTCTAATTGTAGAGTTTCTAGTTGTGGAGTTTTAGTTGTGGAGTTTAAAGTTGTGGAATTAATAGGTGTGGAGTTTCAAGTTGTGGAGTTTCTAGTTTTTGGGTTTCTAGTTACGGAGTTTCTAGTTGTGGAGTTTCTAGTTGTGGAGTTTCTAGTTGTGGAGCTTTTAGTTGAGGAGTCTCTAGTTGTTGAGTTTCTAGATGTGGAAGTTCTAGTTGTGGTGTTTCTAGTTTCGGAGTTTCTGGCTGTGGAGTTTCTAGTTGCGGAGTTTCTAGTTGTGGAGTTTCTAGTTGTGAGGTTCGTAGTTGTGGAGTTTCTAGTTGTCGAGTTTAGAGTTGTGGAGTCTCTAATTGTGGAGTTTCTAGTTGTGGAGTTTCTAGTTGCGAAGTCTCAAGTTGTGGAGTTTCTAGTTGTGGAGTTTCTAGTTGTGGAGCTTCTAGTTGTGGGGTTCGTAGTTGTGGGGTTCCTAGTTGTGGAGTTTCTAGTTGCGGAGTTTCTCGTTGTGAAGTCTCAAGTTGTGGAGTTTCTAGTTGTGGAGCTTCTAGTTGAGGGGTTCGTAGTTGTGGGGTTCGTAGTTGTGGAGTTTCTAGTTGCGGAGTTTCTCGTCGTGAAGTTTGTAGTTGTGGAGTTTCTAGTTGTGGAGTTTCTAGTAGTTGAGTTTCTAGTTGCCGAGTTTCTAGTTGCGACGTCTCAAGTCGTGGAGTTTTTTGCTGTGGAGTTTCTAGTTGCGGAGCTTCTAGTTGCGCAGTTTCTAGTTGTGGAATTTGTAGTTGTGGAGTATATAGTTGTGGTGTTTCAGGTTGTGGAGTTTCTAGTGGCGGAGTTTCTAGTTGCAGACTTTCTAGTTGCGGAGTTTTCTAGTTGTGGAGTATCTAGTTGCGGAGTTTCTAGTTGTGGAGCTTCAACTTGTGGAGTTTCTAGTTGTGGAGTTTCTAATTGTGGAGTTTGTAGTTGTGGAGTATCTAGTTGCGGAGCTTCTAGTTAGGGAGTTTCTAGTTGCGGAGTTTCTAGTTGTGGATTTTGTAGTTGTGGGGTATATAGTTGTGGTGTTTCAAGTTGTGGAGTTTCTAGTTGCGGAGTTTCTAGTTGCAGAGTTTCTAGTTCCGGAGTTTTCTAGTTGTGGAGTTTCTAGTTGCGGAGTTTCTAGTTGTGGAGCTTCAAGTTGTGGAGTTTCTCGTTGTGGAGTTTCTAGTTGTGGAGTTTGTAGTTGTGGGGTATCTAGTTGTAGACTTTCAAGTTGTGGAGTTTCTAGTTGTGGAGTTTCTAGTTGTGGAGTTTGTAGTTGTGGAGTATCTAGTTGTGGACTTTCAAGTTGTGGAGTTTCTAGTTGTGGAGTTTCTAGTTGTGGAATTTCTAGTTGTGGAGTCTCTAGTTGTGGAGTGAGTTTCTAGTTGCGGAGTTTCTGGTTGTGGAGTTTCTAGTTGCGGAGTCAGTAGTTGTGGGGTTTCTAGTTGTGGAGTTTCTAGTTGTGAATTTTCTAGCTGTGGAGTTTCTATTTGGGGAGTTTCTAGTTGCAGAGTTTCTAGTTGTGGATTTTCTAGCTGTGGAATTTGTGGTTGCAGAGTTTTTAGTTGCGGTGTTTCTAGTTGTGGAGTTTCTAGTTGTTGAGTTTCTAGTTGCCGAGTTCTTTAGTTGCGAAGTCTCAAGTTGTAGAGTTTCTAGCTGTGGAGTTTCTAGTTGCGGAGTTTCTAGTTGCGGAGTTTCTAGTTGTGGAGTTTTTAGTTGTGGAGTCTCTAGTTGAGGAGTTTCTAGTTGCGGAGTTTCTAGTTGCAGAGTTTCTAGTTGTAGAGTTTCTAGTTGTGGAGTTTTAGTTGTGGAGTTTAAAGTTGTGGAATTTATAGGTGTGGAGTTTCTAGTTGTGGAGTTTCTAGTTTTCGGGTTTCTAGTTACGGAGTTTCTAGTTGTGGAGTGTCTACTTGTGGAGTTTCTAGTTGTGGAGTTTCTATTTGTAGTTTTTAGTTTTCGAGTTTGTAGTTGTAGATTTTCTAGTTGCAGAGTTCCTAGTTTTGGAGTATCTAGTTGCGGAGTCTCTAATTGTGCAGGCTCTAGTTTTGGAGTCTCTAGTTTTGGAGTTTCTGGTTGTGGAGTTTATAAATGTGGAATTTCTAGCTGTGGAGATTCTAGTTGCGGAGTTTCTAGTTGCAGAGTTTCTAGTTGTAGAGTTTCTAGTTGTGGAGTTTTAGTTGTGGAGTTTAAAGTTGTGGAATTTCTAGGTGTGGAGTTTCTAGTTGTGGAGTTTCTAGTTTTTGGGTTTCTAGTTACGGAGTTTCTAGTTGTGGAGTTTCTAGTTGTGGAGTTTCTAGTTGTGGAGCTTTTAGTTGAGGAGTCTCTAGTTGTTAAGTTTCTAGTTGTGGAAGTTCTAGCTGTGGAGTTTCTAGTTTCGGAATTTCTGGCTGTGGAGTTTCTTGTTGCGGAGTTTCTAGTTGTGGAGTTTCTAGTTGTGAGGTTCGTAGTTGTGGAGTTTCTAGTTGTCGAGTTTCTAGTTGTGGAGTCTCTAATTGTGGAGTTTCTAGTTGTGGAGTTTCTAGTTGCGAAGTCTCAAGTTGTGGAGTTTCTAGTTGTGGAGTTTCTAGTTGTGGAGCTTCTAGTTGTGGGGTTCGTAGTTGTGGGGTTCCTAGTTGTGGAGTTTCTAGTTGCGGAGTTTCTCGTTGTGAAGTCTCAAGTTGTGGAGTTTCTAGTTGTGGAGCTTCTAGTTGAGGGGTTCGTAGTTGTGGGGTTCGTAGTTGTGGAGTTTCTAGTTGCGGAGTTTCTCGTCGTGAAGTTTGTAGTTGTGGAGTTTCTAGTTGTGGAGTTTCTAGTAGTTGAGTTTCTAGTTGCCGAGTTTCTAGTTGCGACGTCTCAAGTCGTGGAGTTTTTTGCTGTGGAGTTTCTAGTTGCGGAGCTTCTAGTTGCGCAGTTTCTAGTTGTGGAATTTGTAGTTGTGGAGTATATAGTTGTGGTGTTTCAGGTTGTGGAGTTTCTAGTGGCGGAGTTTCTAGTTGCAGACTTTCTAGTTGCGGAGTTTTCTAGTTGTGGAGTATCTAGTTGCGGAGTTTCTAGTTGTGGAGCTTCAACTTGTGGAGTTTCTAGTTGTGGAGTTTCTAATTGTGGAGTTTGTAGTTGTGGAGTATCTAGTTGCGGAGCTTCTAGTTAGGGAGTTTCTAGTTGCGGAGTTTCTAGTTGTGGATTTTGTAGTTGTGGGGTATATAGTTGTGGTGTTTCAAGTTGTGGAGTTTCTAGTTGCGGAGTTTCTAGTTGCAGAGTTTCTAGTTCCGGAGTTTTCTAGTTGTGGAGTTTCTAGTTGCGGAGTTTCTAGTTGTGGAGCTTCAAGTTGTGGAGTTTCTCGTTGTGGAGTTTCTAGTTGTGGAGTTTGTAGTTGTGGGGTATCTAGTTGTAGACTTTCAAGTTGTGGAGTTTCTAGTTGTGGAGTTTCTAGTTGTGGAGTTTGTAGTTGTGGAGTATCTAGTTGTGGACTTTCAAGTTGTGGAGTTTCTAGTTGTGGAGTTTCTAGTTGTGGAATTTCTAGTTGTGGAGTCTCTAGTTGTGGAGTGAGTTTCTAGTTGCGGAGTTTCTGGTTGTGGAGTTTCTAGTTGCGGAGTCAGTAGTTGTGGGGTTTCTAGTTGTGGAGTTTCTAGTTGTGAATTTTCTAGCTGTGGAGTTTCTATTTGGGGAGTTTCTAGTTGCAGAGTTTCTAGTTGTGGATTTTCTAGCTGTGGAATTTGTGGTTGCAGAGTTTTTAGTTGCGGTGTTTCTAGTTGTGGAGTTTCTAGTTGTTGAGTTTCTAGTTGCCGAGTTCTTTAGTTGCGAAGTCTCAAGTTGTAGAGTTTCTAGCTGTGGAGTTTCTAGTTGCGGAGTTTCTAGTTGCGGAGTTTCTAGTTGTGGAGTTTTTAGTTGTGGAGTCTCTAGTTGAGGAGTTTCTAGTTGCGGAGTTTCTAGTTGCAGAGTTTCTAGTTGTAGAGTTTCTAGTTGTGGAGTTTTAGTTGTGGAGTTTAAAGTTGTGGAATTTATAGGTGTGGAGTTTCTAGTTGTGGAGTTTCTAGTTTTCGGGTTTCTAGTTACGGAGTTTCTAGTTGTGGAGTGTCTACTTGTGGAGTTTCTAGTTGTGGAGTTTCTATTTGTAGTTTTTAGTTTTCGAGTTTGTAGTTGTAGATTTTCTAGTTGCAGAGTTCCTAGTTTTGGAGTATCTAGTTGCGGAGTCTCTAATTGTGCAGGCTCTAGTTTTGGAGTCTCTAGTTTTGGAGTTTCTGGTTGTGGAGTTTATAAATGTGGAATTTCTAGCTGTGGAGATTCTAGTTGCGGAGTTTCTAGTTGCAGAGTTTCTAGTTGTAGAGTTTCTAGTTGTGGAGTTTTAGTTGTGGAGTTTAAAGTTGTGGAATTTCTAGGTGTGGAGTTTCTAGTTGTGGAGTTTCTAGTTTTTGGGTTTCTAGTTACGGAGTTTCTAGTTGTGGAGTTTCTAGTTGTGGAGTTTCTAGTTGTGGAGCTTTTAGTTGAGGAGTCTCTAGTTGTTAAGTTTCTAGTTGTGGAAGTTCTAGCTGTGGAGTTTCTAGTTTCGGAATTTCTGGCTGTGGAGTTTCTTGTTGCGGAGTTTCTAGTTGTGGAGTTTCTAGTTGTGAGGTTCGTAGTTGTGGAGTTTCTAGTTGTCGAGTTTCTAGTTGTGGAGTCTCTAATTGTGGAGTTTCTAGTTGTGGAGTTTCTAGTTGCGAAGTCTCAAGTTGTGGAGTTTCTAGTTGTGGAGTTTCTAGTTGTGGAGCTTCTAGTTGTGGGGTTCGTAGTTGTGGGGTTCCTAGTTGTGGAGATTCTAGTTGCGGAGTTTCTCGTTGTGAAGTCTCAAGTTGTGGAGTTTCTAGTTGTGGAGCTTCTAGTTGAGGGGTTCGTAGTTGTGGGGTTCGTAGTTGTGGAGTTTCTAGTTGCGGAGTTTCTCGTCGTGAAGTTTGTAGTTGTGGAGTTTCTAGTTGTGGAGTTTCTAGTAGTTGAGTTTCTAGTTGCCGAGTTTCTAGTTGCGACGTCTCAAGTCGTGGAGTTTTTAGCTTTGGAGTTTCTAGTTGCGGAGCTTCTAGTTGCGCAGTTTCTAGTTGTGGAATTTGTAGTTGTGGAGTATATAGTTGTGGTGTTTCTAGTTGTGGAGTTTCTAGTTTTCGGGTTTCTAGTTACGGAGTTTCCAGTAGTGGAGTTTCTAGTTGTGGAGCTTTTAGTTGAGGAGTCTCTAGTTGTTGAGTCTCTAGTTGTTGAGTCTCTAGTTGTAGAAGTTCTAGTTGTGGAGTTTCTAGTTGCGGAGTTGCTAGTTGCAGAGTTTCTAGTTGCGGAGTTTTCTAGTTGTTGAGATTCTAGTGGCGGAGTTTGTAGTTGCGGAGTTTCAAGTTGTGGAGTTTCTCGTTGTGGAGTTTCTAGTTGTGGAGTTTCTAGTTGCGGAGTTTCTAGTTGTGGAGTTTCTAGTTGTGGAGTTTCTAGTAGTTGAGTTTCTAGTTATCGAGTTTCTAGTTGCAAAGTCTAAAGTCGTGGAGTTTCTAGCTGTGGAGTTTCTAGTTGCGGAGCTTCTAGTTAGGGAGTTTCTAGTTGCGGAGCTTCTAGTTGTGGATTTTGTAGTTGTGGGGTATATAGTTGTGGTGTTTCAAGTTGTGGAGTTTCTAGTTGCGGAGTTTCTAGTTGCAGAGTTTCTAGTTCCAGAGTTTTCTAGTTGTGGAGTTTCTAGTTGCGGAGTTTCTAGTTGTGGAGCTTCAAGTTGTGGAGTTTCTCGTTGTGGAGTTTCTAGTTGTGGAGTTTGTAGTTGTGGAGTATCTAGTTGTAGACTTTCAAGTTGTGGAGTTTCTTGTTGTGGAGTTTCTAGTTGTGGAGTTTGTAGTTGTGGAGTATCTAGTTGTGGACTTTCAAGTTGTGGAGTTTCTAGTTGTGGAGTTTCTAGTTGTGGAATTTCTAGTTGTGGAGTCTCTAGTTGTGGAGTGAGTTTCTAGTTGCGGAGTTTCTGGTTGTGTAGTTTCTAGTTGCGGAGTCAGTAGTTGTGGGGTTTCTAGTTGTGGAGTTTCTAGTTGTGAATTTTCTAGCTGTGGAGTTTCTATTTGCAGAGTTTCTAGTTGCAGAGTTTCTAGTTGTGGATTTTCTAGCTGTGGAATTTCTGGTTGCAGAGTTTTTAGTTGCGGTGTTTCTAGTTGTGGAGTTTCTAGTTGTTGAGTTTCTAGTTGCCGAGTTCTTTAGTTGCGAAGTCTCAAGTTGTAGAGTTTCTAGCTGTGGAGTTTCTAGTTGCGGAGTTTCTAGTTGCGGAGTTTCTAGTTGTGGAGTTTTTAGTTGTGGAGTCTCTAGTTGAGGAGTTTCTAGTTGCGGAGTTTCTAGTTGCAGAGTTTCTAGTTGTAGAGTTTCTAGTTGTGGAGTTTTAGTTGTGGAGTTTAAAGTTGTGGAATTTATAGGTGTGGAGTTTCTAGTTGTGGAGTTTCTAGTTTTCGGGTTTCTAGTTACGGAGTTTCTAGTTGTGGAGTGTCTACTTGTGGAGTTTCTAGTTGTGGAGTTTCTATTTGTAGTTTTTAGTTTTTCGAGTTTGTAGTTGTAGATTTTCTAGTTGCAGAGTTCCTAGTTTTGGAGTATCTAGTTGCGGAGTCTCTAATTGTGCAGTCTCTAGTTTTGGAGTCTCTAGTTCTGGAGTTTCTGGTTGTGGAGTTTATAAATGTGGAATTTCTAGCTGTGGAGATTCTAGTTGCGGAGTTTCTAGTTGCAGAGTTTCTAGTTGTAGAGCGTCTAGTTGTGGAGTTTCTAGTTGCGGAGCTTCTAGTTGTGGAGTTTCTAGTTGTGAGGTTCGTAGTTGTGGAGTTTCTAGTTGTCGAGTTTCTAGTTGTGGAGTCTATAGTTGTGGAGTTTCTAGTTGTGGAGTTTCTAGTTGCGAAGTCTCAAGTTGTGGAGTTTCTAGTTGTTGAGTTTCTAGTTGTGGAGCTTCTAGTTGAGGGGTTCGTAGTTGTGGGGTTCGTAGTTGTGGAGTTTCTAGTTGCGGAGTTTCTCGTCGTGAAGTTTGTAGTTGTGGAGTTTCTAGTTGTGGAGTTTCTAGTAGTTGAGTTTCTAGTTGCCGAGTTTCTAGTTGTGGAGCTTTTAGTTGAGGAGCCTCTAGTTGTTGAGTCTCTAGTTGTGGAATTTCTAGTTGTGGAGTGTCTAGTTGCAGAGTTTCAAGTTGTGGAGTTTCTAGTTGCGGAGTCTCTAATTGTGCAGTCTCTAGTTTTGGAGTCTCTAGTTTTGGAGTTTCTGGTTGTGGAGTTTATAAATGTGGAATTTCTAGCTGTGGAGATTCTAGTTGCGGAGTTTATAGTAGCAGAGTTTCTAATTGTAGAGTTTCTAGTTGTGGAGTTTTAGTTGTGGAGTTTAAAGTTGTGGAATTAATAGGTGTGGAGTTTCAAGTTGTGGAGTTTCTAGTTTTTGGGTTTCTAGTTACGGAGTTTCTAGTTGTGGAGTTTCTAGTTGTGGAGTTTCTAGTTGTGGAGCTTTTAGTTGAGGAGTCTCTAGTTGTTGAGTTTCTAGATGTGGAAGTTCTAGTTGTGGTGTTTCTAGTTTCGGAGTTTCTGGCTGTGGAGTTTCTAGTTGCGGAGTTTCTAGTTGTGGAGTTTCTAGTTGTGAGGTTCGTAGTTGTGGAGTTTCTAGTTGTCGAGTTTAGAGTTGTGGAGTCTCTAATTGTGGAGTTTCTAGTTGTGGAGTTTCTAGTTGCGAAGTCTCAAGTTGTGGAGTTTCTAGTTGTGGAGTTTCTAGTTGTGGAGCTTCTAGTTGTGGGGTTCGTAGTTGTGGGGTTCCTAGTTGTGGAGTTTCTAGTTGCGGAGTTTCTCGTTGTGAAGTCTCAAGTTGTGGAGTTTCTAGTTGTGGAGCTTCTAGTTGAGGGGTTCGTAGTTGTGGGGTTCGTAGTTGTGGAGTTTCTAGTTGCGGAGTTTCTCGTCGTGAAGTTTGTAGTTGTGGAGTTTCTAGTTGTGGAGTTTCTAGTAGTTGAGTTTCTAGTTGCCGAGTTTCTAGTTGCGACGTCTCAAGTCGTGGAGTTTTTTGCTGTGGAGTTTCTAGTTGCGGAGCTTCTAGTTGCGCAGTTTCTAGTTGTGGAATTTGTAGTTGTGGAGTATATAGTTGTGGTGTTTCAGGTTGTGGAGTTTCTAGTGGCGGAGTTTCTAGTTGCAGACTTTCTAGTTGCGGAGTTTTCTAGTTGTGGAGTATCTAGTTGCGGAGTTTCTAGTTGTGGAGCTTCAACTTGTGGAGTTTCTAGTTGTGGAGTTTCTAATTGTGGAGTTTGTAGTTGTGGAGTATCTAGTTGCGGAGCTTCTAGTTAGGGAGTTTCTAGTTGCGGAGTTTCTAGTTGTGGATTTTGTAGTTGTGGGGTATATAGTTGTGGTGTTTCAAGTTGTGGAGTTTCTAGTTGCGGAGTTTCTAGTTGCAGAGTTTCTAGTTCCGGAGTTTTCTAGTTGTGGAGTTTCTAGTTGCGGAGTTTCTAGTTGTGGAGCTTCAAGTTGTGGAGTTTCTCGTTGTGGAGTTTCTAGTTGTGGAGTTTGTAGTTGTGGGGTATCTAGTTGTAGACTTTCAAGTTGTGGAGTTTCTAGTTGTGGAGTTTCTAGTTGTGGAGTTTGTAGTTGTGGAGTATCTAGTTGTGGACTTTCAAGTTGTGGAGTTTCTAGTTGTGGAGTTTCTAGTTGTGGAATTTCTAGTTGTGGAGTCTCTAGTTGTGGAGTGAGTTTCTAGTTGCGGAGTTTCTGGTTGTGGAGTTTCTAGTTGCGGAGTCAGTAGTTGTGGGGTTTCTAGTTGTGGAGTTTCTAGTTGTGAATTTTCTAGCTGTGGAGTTTCTATTTGCGGAGTTTCTAGTTGCAGAGTTTCTAGTTGTGGATTTTCTAGCTGTGGAATTTGTGGTTGCAGAGTTTTTAGTTGCGGTGTTTCTAGTTGTGGAGTTTCTAGTTGTTGAGTTTCTAGTTGCCGAGTTCTTTAGTTGCGAAGTCTCAAGTTGTAGAGTTTCTAGCTGTGGAGTTTCTAGTTGCGGAGTTTCTAGTTGCGGAGTTTCTAGTTGTGGAGTTTTTAGTTGTGGAGTCTCTAGTTGAGGAGTTTCTAGTTGCGGAGTTTCTAGTTGCAGAGTTTCTAGTTGTAGAGTTTCTAGTTGTGGAGTTTTAGTTGTGGAGTTTAAAGTTGTGGAATTTATAGGTGTGGAGTTTCTAGTTGTGGAGTTTCTAGTTTTCGGGTTTCTAGTTACGGAGTTTCTAGTTGTGGAGTGTCTACTTGTGGAGTTTCTAGTTGTGGAGTTTCTATTTGTAGTTTTTAGTTTTCGAGTTTGTAGTTGTAGATTTTCTAGTTGCAGAGTTCCTAGTTTTGGAGTATCTAGTTGCGGAGTCTCTAATTGTGCAGGCTCTAGTTTTGGAGTCTCTAGTTTTGGAGTTTCTGGTTGTGGAGTTTATAAATGTGGAATTTCTAGCTGTGGAGATTCTAGTTGCGGAGTTTCTAGTTGCAGAGTTTCTAGTTGTAGAGTTTCTAGTTGTGGAGTTTTAGTTGTGGAGTTTAAAGTTGTGGAATTTCTAGGTGTGGAGTTTCTAGTTGTGGAGTTTCTAGTTTTTGGGTTTCTAGTTACGGAGTTTCTAGTTGTGGAGTTTCTAGTTGTGGAGTTTCTAGTTGTGGAGCTTTTAGTTGAGGAGTCTCTAGTTGTTAAGTTTCTAGTTGTGGAAGTTCTAGCTGTGGAGTTTCTAGTTTCGGAATTTCTGGCTGTGGAGTTTCTTGTTGCGGAGTTTCTAGTTGTGGAGTTTCTAGTTGTGAGGTTCGTAGTTGTGGAGTTTCTAGTTGTCGAGTTTCTAGTTGTGGAGTCTCTAATTGTGGAGTTTCTAGTTGTGGAGTTTCTAGTTGCGAAGTCTCAAGTTGTGGAGTTTCTAGTTGTGGAGTTTCTAGTTGTGGAGCTTCTAGTTGTGGGGTTCGTAGTTGTGGGGTTCCTAGTTGTGGAGATTCTAGTTGCGGAGTTTCTCGTTGTGAAGTCTCAAGTTGTGGAGTTTCTAGCTGTGGAGCTTCTCGTTGAGGGGTTCGTAGTTGTGGGGTTCGTAGTTGTGGAGTTTCTAGTTGCGGAGTTTCTCGTCGTGAAGTTTGTAGTTGTGGAGTTTCTAGTTGTGGAGTTTCTAGTAGTTGAGTTTCTAGTTGCCGAGTTTCTAGTTGCGACGTCTCAAGTCGTGGAGTTTTTAGCTGTGGAGTTTCTAGTTGCGGAGCTTCTAGTTGCGCAGTTTCTAGTTGTGGAATTTGTAGTTGTGGAGTATATAGTTGTGGTGTTTCAGGTTGTGGAGTTTCTAGTGGCGGAGTTTCTAGTTGCAGACTTTCTAGTTGCGGAGTTTTCTAGTTGTGGAGTATCTAGTTGCGGAGTTTCTAGTTGTGGAGCTTCAACTTGTGGAGTTTCTAGTTGTGGAGTTTCTAATTGTGGAGTTTGTAGTTGTGGAGTATCTAGTTGCGGAGCTTCTAGTTAGGGAGTTTCTAGTTGCGGAGTTTCTAGTTGTGGATTTTGTAGTTGTGGGGTATATAGTTGTGGTGTTTCAAGTTGTGGAGTTTCTAGTTGCGGAGTTTCTTGTTGCAGAGTTTCTAGTTCCGGAGTTTTCTAGTTGTGGAGTTTCTAGTTGCGGAGTTTCTAGTTGTGGAGCTTCAAGTTGTGGAGTTTCTCGTTGTGGAGTTTCTAGTTGTGGAGTTTGTAGTTGTGGGGTATCTAGTTGTAGACTTTCAAGTTGTGGAGTTTCTAGTTGTGGAGTTTCTAGTTGTGGAGTTTGTAGTTGTGGAGTATCTAGTTGTGGACTTTCAAGTTGTGGAGTTTCTAGTTGTGGAGTTTCTAGTTGTGGAATTTCTAGTTGTGGAGTCTCTAGTTGTGGAGTGAGTTTCTAGTTGCGGAGTTTCTGGTTGTGGAGTTTCTAGCTGCGGAGTCAGTAGTTGTGGGGTTTCTAGTTGTGGAGTTTCTAGTTGTGAATTTTCTAGCTGTGGAGTTTCTATTTGCGGAGTTTCTAGTTGCAGAGTTTCTAGTTGTGGATTTTCTAGCTGTGGAATTTGTGGTTGCAGAGTTTATAGTTGCGGTGTTTCTAGTTGTGGAGTTTCTAGTTGTTGAGTTTCTAGTTGCCGAGTTCTTTAGTTGCGAAGTCTCAAGTTGTAGAGTTTCTAGCTGTGGAGTTTCTAGTTGCGGAGTTTCTAGTTGCGGAGTTTCTAGTTGTGGAGTTTTTAGTTGTGGAGTCTCTAGTTGAGGAGTTTCTAGTTGTGGAGTTTCTAGTTGCAGAGTTTCTAGTTGTAGAGTTTCTAGTTGTGGAGTTTTAGTTGTGGAGTTTAAAGTTGTGGAATTTATAGGTGTGGAGTTTCTAGTTGTGGAGTTTCTAGTTTTCGGGTTTCTAGTTACGGAGTTTCTAGTTGTGGAGTGTCTACTTGTGGAGTTTCTAGTTGTGGAGTTTCTATTTGTAGTTTTTAGTTTTCGAGTTTGTAGTTGTAGATTTTCTAGTTGCAGAGTTCCTAGTTTTGGAGTATCTAGTTGCGGAGTCTCTAATTGTGCAGTCTCTAGTTTTGGAGTCTCTAGTTGTGGAGTTTCTGGTTGTGGAGTTTATAAATGTGGAATTTCTAGCTGTGGAGATTCTAGTTGCGGAGTTTCTAGTTGCAGAGTTTCTAGTTGTAGAGCTTCTAGTTGTGGAGTTTCTAGTTGCGGAGTTTCTAGTTGTGGAGTTTCTAGTTGTGAGGTTCGTAGTTGTGGAGTTTCTAGTTGTCGAGTTTCTAGTTGTGGAGTCTCTAGTTGTGGAGTTTCTAGTTGTGGAGTTTCTAGTTGCGAAGTCTCAAGTTGTGGAGTTTCTAGTGGCGGAGTCTCTAATTGTGCAGGCTCTAGTTTTGGAGTCTCTAGTTTTGGAGTTTCTGGTTGTGGAGTTTATAAATGTGGAATTTCTAGCTGTGGAGATTCTAGTTGCGGAGTTTCTAGTTGCAGAGTTTCTAGTTGTAGAGTTTCTAGTTGTGGAGTTTTAGTTGTGGAGTTTAAAGTTGTGGAATTTCTAGGTGTGGAGTTTCTAGTTGTGGAGTTTCTAGTTTTTGGGTTTCTAGTTACGGAGTTTCTAGTTGTGGAGTTTCTAGTTGTGGAGTTTCTAGTTGTGGAGCTTTTAGTTGAGGAGTCTCTAGTTGTTAAGTTTCTAGTTGTGGAAGTTCTAGCTGTGGAGTTTCTAGTTTCGGAGTTTCTGGCTGTGGAGTTTCTAGTTGCGGAGTTTCTAGTTGTGGAGTTTCTAGTTGTGAGGTTCGTAGTTGTGGAGTTTCTAGTTGTCGAGTTTCTAGTTGTGGAGTCTCTAGTTGTGGAGTTTCTAGTTGTGGAGTTTCTAGTTGCGAAGTCTCAAGTTGTGGAGTTTCTAGTTGTGGAGTTTCTAGTTGTGGAGCTTCTAGTTGTGGGGTTCGTAGTTGTGGGGTTCGTAGTTGTGGAGTTTCTAGTTGCGGAGTTTCTCGTTGTGAAGTCTCAAGTTGTGGAGTTTCTAGTTGTGGAGTTTCTAGTTGTGGAGCTTCTAGTTGAGGGGTTCGTAGTTGTGGGGTTCGTAGTTGTGGAGTTTCTAGTTGCGGAGTTTCTCGTCGTGAAGTTTGTAGTTGTGGAGTTTCTAGTTGTGGAGTTTCTAGTAGTTGAGTTTCTAGTTGCCGAGTTTCTAGTTGCGACGTCTCAAGTCGTGGAGTTTTTAGCTGTGGAGTTTCTAGTTGCGGAGCTTCTAGTTGCGCAGTTTCTAGTTGTGGAATTTGTAGTTGTGGAGTATATAGTTGTGGTGTTTCAGGTTGTGGAGTTTCTAGTGGCGGAGTTTCTAGTTGCAGACTTTCTAGTTGCGGAGTTTTCTAGTTGTGGAGTTTCTAGTTGCGGAGTTTCTAGTTGTGGAGCTTCAACTTGTGGAGTTTCTGGTTGTGGAGTTTCTAGTTTTTGAGTTTCTAGTTGTGGAGTATCTAGTTGTGGGCTTTCAAGTTGTGGAGTTTCTAGTTGTGGAGTTTCTAGTTGCGGAGTTTTCTAGTTGCGGAGTCTGTAGTTTTGGAGTTTCTGGTTGTGGAGTTTATAAATGTGGAATTTCTAGCTGTGGAGATTCTAGTTGAGGAGCCTCTAGTTGTTGAGTCTCTAGTTGTGGAATTTCTTGTTGTGGAGTGTCTAGTTGCAGAGTTTCAAGTTGTGGAGTTTCTAGTTGCGGAGTCTCTAATTGTGCAGTCTCTAGTTTTGGAGTCTCTAGTTTTGGAGTTTCTGGTTGTGGAGTTTATAAATGTGGAATTTCTAGCTGTGGAGATTCTAGTTGCGGAGTTTCTAGTTGCAGAGTTTCTAGTTGTAGAGCTTCTAGTTGTGGAGTTTCCAGTTGCGGAGTTTCTAGTTGTGGAGTTTCTAGTTGTGAGGTTCGTAGTTGTGGAGTTTCTAGTTGTCGACTTTCTAGTTGTGGAGTCTCTAGTTGTGGAGTTTCTAGTTGTGGAGTTTCTAGTTGTGGAGCTTCAACTTGTGAAGTTTCTGGTTGTGGAGTTTCTAATTGTGGAGTTTGTAGTTGTGGAGTATCTAGTTGTGGGCTTTCAAGTTGTGGAGTTTCTAGTTGTGGAGTTTCTAGTTGCGGAGTTTTCTAGTTGCGGAGTCTGTAGTTGTGGAGTTTCTAGTTGTGGAATTTCTAGTTACGGAGTTTCTAGTTGGGGAGCTTTTAGTTGAGGAGCCTCTAGTTGTTGAGTCTCTAGTTGTGGAATTTCTTGTTGTGGAGTGTCTAGTTGCAGAGTTTCAAGTTGTGGAGTTTCTAGTTGCGGAGTCTCTAATTGTGCAGTCTCTTTTTCTGGAGTCTCTAGTTTTGGAGTTTCTGGTTGTGGAGTTTATAAATGTGGAATTTCTAGCTGTGGAGATTCTAGTTGCGGAGTTTCTAGTTGCAGAGTTTCTAGTTGTAGAGTTTCTAGTTGTGGAGTTTTAGTTGTGGAGTTTAAAGTTGTGGAATTTATAGGTGTGGAGTTTCTAGTTGTGGAGTTTCTAGTTTTTGGGTTTCTAGTTACGGAGTTTCTAGTTGTGGAGTTTTTAGTTGTGGAGTTTCTAGTTGTGGAGCTTTTAGTTCAGGAGTCTCTAGTTGTTGAGTTTCTAGTTGTGGAAGTTCTAGTTGTGGAGTTTCTAGTTTCGGAGTTTCTGGCTGTGGAGTTTCTAGTTGCGGAGTTTCTAGTTGTGGAGTTTCTAGTTGTGAGGTTCGTAGTTGTGGAGTTTCTAGTTGTGGAGTCTCTAGTTGTGGAGTTTCTAGTTTTGGAGTTTCTAGTTGCGAAGTCTCAAGTTGTGGAGTTTCTAGTTGTGGAGTTTCTAGTTGTGGAGCTTCTAGTTGTGGGGTTCGTAGTTGTGGGGTTCGTAGTTGTGGAGTTTCTAGTTGCGGAGTTTCTCGTTGTGAAGTCTCAAGTTGTGGAGTTTCTAGTTGTGGAGTTTCTAGTTGCGGAGTTTCTCGTTGTGAAGTTTGTAGTTGTGGAGTTTGTAGTTGTGGAGTTTCTAGTAGTTGAGTTTCTAGTTGCCGAGTTTCTAGTTGCGACGTCTCAAGTCGTGGAGTTTTTAGCTGTGGAGTTTCTAGTTGCGGAGCATCTAGTTGCGGAGTTTCTAGTTGCGGAGTTTCTAGTTGTGGAATTTGTAGTTGTGGAGTATATAGTTGTGGTGTTTCAGGTTGTGGAGTTTCTAGTGGCGGAGTTTTTAGTTGCAGAGTTTCTAGTTGCGGAGTTTTCTAGTTGAGGAGTTTCTAGTTGCGGAGTTTCTAGTTGTGGAGCTTCAAGTTGTGGAGTTTCTAGTTGTGGAGTTTCCAGTTGTGGAGTTTGTAGTTGTGGAGTATCTAGTTGTGGGCTTTCAAGTTGTGGAGTTTCTAGTTGTGGAGTTTCTAGTTGCGGAGTTTTCTAGTTGCGGAGTCTGTAGTTGTGGAGTTTCTAGTTGTGGAATTTCTAGTTACGGAGTTTCTAGTTGTGGAGCTTTTAGTTGAGGAGCCTCTAGTTGTTGAGTCTCTAGTTGTGGAATTTCTAGTTGTGGAGTGTCTAGTTGCAAAGTTCCAAGTTGTGGAGTTTCTAGTTGCGGAGTCTCTAGTTGTAGAGTTTCTAGTTGCGGAGTTTCTAGCTGTGGAGATTCTAGTGGCGCGTCTCTAGTTGTGCAGTCTCTAGTTGTGGAGTCTGTAGTTGTCCCGTTTCTAGTTGCGGAGTTTGAAGTTGTGGAGTTTCTAGCTGTAGAGTTTCTAGTTGCAGGGTTTCTAGTTGCGGAGTTTTCTAGTTGTGGAGTTTCTAGTTGCGGAGTTTCAAGTTGTGGAGTTTCTGGTTGTGGAGTTTCAAGTTGTGGAATTTGTAGGTGTGGAGTTTCCAGTTGTGGAGTTTCAGGTTTTCGGGTTTCTAGTTGCGGAGTTTCTAGTAGTGGAGTTTCTAGTTGTGGAGCTTTTAGTTGAGGAGTCTCTAGTTGTAGAGTCTCTAGTTGTTGAGCCTCTAGTTGTGGAAGTTCTAGTTGTGGAGTTTCTAGTTGCGGAGTTTCTAGTTGCAGAGTTTCTAGTTGCGGAGTTTTCTAGTTGTGGAGATTCTAGTGGCGGAGTTTCTAGTTGCGGAGTTTCAAGTTGTGGAGTTTCTCGTTGTGGAGTTTCTAGTTGTGGAGTTTCTAGTTGCGGAGGTTCTAGTTGTGGAGTTTCTAGTAGTTGAGTTTCTAGTTGTCGAGTTTCTAGTTGCGAAGTCTAAAGTCGTGGAGTTTCTAGCCGTGGAGTTTCTAGTTGCGGAGCTTCTAGTTAGGGAGTTTCTAGTTGCGGAGTTTCTAGTTGTGGATTTTGTAGTTGTTGGGTATATAGTTGTGGTGTTTCAAGTTGTGGAGTTTCTAGTTGTGGAGTGAGTTTCTAGTTGCGGAGTTTCTGGTTGTGGAGTTTCTAGTTGCGGAGTCAGTAGTTGTGGGGTTTCTAGTTGTGGATTTTCTAGCTGTGGAGTTTCTATTAGTGGAGTTTCTAGTTGCAGCGTTTCTAGTTGTGGATTTTCTAGCTGTGGAATTTTTGGTTGCAGAGTTTTTAGTTGCGGTGTTTCTAGTTGTGGAGTTTCTAGTTGTTGAGTTTCTAGTTGCCGAGTTCTTTAGTTGCGGAGTCTCAAGTTGTAGAGTTTCTAGCTGTGGAGTTTCTAGTTGCGGAGTTTCTAGTTGCGGAGTTTCTAGTTGTGGAGTTTTAGTTGTGGAGTCTCTAGTTGTGGAGTTTCTAGTTGTGGAGTGTCTACTTGTGGAGTTTCTAGTTGTGGAGTTTCTATTTGTAGTTTTTAGTTTTCGAGTTTGTAGTTGTAGATTTTCTAGTTGCAGAGTTCCTAGTTTTGGAGTATCTAGTTGCGGAGTCTCTAATTGTGCAGTCTCTAGTTTTGGAGTCTCTAGTTGTGGAGTTTCTGGTTATGGAGTTTAAAAATGTGGAATTTCTAGCTGTGGAGATTCTAGTTGCGGAGTTTCTAGTTGAAGAGTTTCTAGTTGTGGAGTTTCTAGTTGTGGAGTTTTAGTTGTGGAGTTTAAAGTTGTGGAATTTATAGGTGTGGAGTTTCTAGTTGTGGAGTTTCTAGTTTTTGGGTTTCTAGTTAAGGAGTTTCTAGTTGTGGAGTTTTTAGTTGTGGAGTTTCTAGTTGTGGAGCTTTTAGTTGAGGAGTCTCTAGTTGTAGAGTCTCTAGTTGTTGAGCCTCTAGTTGTGGAAGTTCTAGTTGTGGAGTTTCTAGTTGCCGAGTTTCTAGTTGCAGAGTTTCTAGTTGCGGAGTTTTCTAGTTGTGGAGATTCTAGTGGCGGAGTTTCTAGTTGCGGAGTTTCAAGTTGTGGAGTTTCTCGTTGTGGAGTTTCTAGTTGTGGAGCTTCTAGTTGCGAAGTCTCAAGTTGTGGAGTTTCTAGTTGTGGAGTTTCTAGTTGTGGAGCTTCTAGTTGTGGGGTTCGTATTTGTGGGGTTCGTAGTTGTGGAGTTTCTAGTTGCGGAGTTTCTCGTTGTGAAGTCTCAAGTCGTGGATTTTCTAGTTGTGGAGTTTCTAGTTGTGGAGCTTCTAGTTGTTGGGTTCGTAGTTGTGGGGTTCGTAGTTGTGGAGTTGCTAGTTCCGGAGTTTCTCATTGTGAAGTTTCTAGTTGTTGAGTTTCTAGTTGTGGAGTTTCTAGTAGTTGAGTTTCTAGTTGCCGAGTTTCTAGTTGCGAAGTCTCAAGTCGTGGAGTTTTTAGCTGTGGAGTTTCTAGTTGCAGAGCTTCTAGTTGCAGAGTTTCTAGTTGCGGAGTTTCTAGTTGTAGAATTTGTAGTTGTGGAGTATATAGTTGTGTTTCAGGTTGTGGAGTTTCTAGTGGCGGAGTTTCTAGTTGCAGAGTTTCTAGTTGCGGAGTTTTCTAATTGTGGAGTTTCTAGTTGTGGAGTTTCTAGTTGTGGAGCTTCAAGTTGTGGAGTTTCTAGTTGTGGAGTTTCTAGTTGTGGAGTTTGTAGTTGTGGAGTATCTAGTTGTGGGCTTTAAAGTTGTGGGGTTTCTAGTTGTGGAGTTTCTAGTTGCGGAGTTTTCTAGTTGCGGAGTCTGTAGTTGTGGAGTTTCTAGTTGTGGAATTTCTAGTTACGGAGTTTCTAGTTGTGGAGCTTTTAGTTGAGGAGTCTCTAGTTGTTGAGTCTCTAGTTGTGGAATTTCTAGTTGTGGAGTGTCTAGTTGCAGAGTTTCAAGTTGTGGAGTTTCTAGTTGCGGAGTCTCTAGTTGTAGAGTTTCTAGTTGCGGAGTTTCTAGCTGTGGAGATTCTAGTGGCGGAGTCTCTAGTTGTGCAATCTCTAGTTGTGGAGTCTGTAGTTGTGGAGTTTCTAGTTGCGGAGTTTGAAGTTGTGGAGTTTCTAGCTGTGGAGTTTCTAGTTGCAGGGTTTCTAGTTGCGGAGTTTTCTAGTTGTGGAGTTTCTAGTTGCAGAGTTTCTAGTTGCGGAGTTTCAAGTTGTGGAGTTTCTGGTTGTGAAGTTTCAAGTTGTGGAATTTATAGGTGTGGAGTTTCTAGTTGTGGAGTTTCTAGTTTTCGGGTTTCTAGTTACGGAGTTTCCAGTAGTGGAGTTTCTAGTTGTGGAGCTTTTAGTTGAGGAGTCTCTAGTTGTTGAGTCTCTAGTTGTTGAGTCTCTAGTTGTGGAAGTTCTAGTTGTGGAGTTTCTAGTTGCGGAGTTGCTAGTTGCAGAGTTTCTAGTTGCGGAGTTTTCTAGTTGTTGAGATTCTAGTGGCGGAGTTTGTAGTTGCGGAGTTTCAAGTTGTGGAGTTTCTCGTTGTGGAGTTTCTAGTTGTGGAGTTTCTAGTTGCGGAGTTTCTAGTTGTGGAGTTTCTAGTTGTGGAGTTTCTAGTAGTTGAGTTTCTAGTTATCGAGTTTCTAGTTGCAAAGTCTAAAGTCGTGGAGTTTCTAGCTGTGGAGTTTCTAGTTGCGGAGCTTCTAGTTAGGGAGTTTCTAGTTGCGGAGCTTCTAGTTGTGGATTTTGTAGTTGTGGGGTATATAGTTGTGGTGTTTCAAGTTGTGGAGTTTCTAGTTGCGGAGTTTCTAGTTGCAGAGTTTCTAGTTCCAGAGTTTTCTAGTTGTGGAGTTTCTAGTTGCGGAGTTTCTAGTTGTGGAGCTTCAAGTTGTGGAGTTTCTCGTTGTGGAGTTTCTAGTTGTGGAGTTTGTAGTTGTGGAGTATCTAGTTGTAGACTTTCAAGTTGTGGAGTTTCTAGTTGTGGAGTTTCTAGTTGTGGAGTTTGTAGTTGTGGAGTATCTAGTTGTGGACTTTCAAGTTGTGGAGTTTCTAGTTGTGGAGTTTCTAGTTGTGGAATTTCTAGTTGTGGAGTCTCTAGTTGTGGAGTGAGTTTCTAGTTGCGGAGTTTCTGGTTGTGTAGTTTCTAGTTGCGGAGTCAGTAGTTGTGGGGTTTCTAGTTGTGGAGTTTCTAGTTGTGAATTTTCTAGCTGTGGAGTTTCTATTTGCAGAGTTTCTAGTTGCAGAGTTTCTAGTTGTGGATTTTCTAGCTGTGGAATTTCTGGTTGCAGAGTTTTTAGTTGCGGTGTTTCTAGTTGTGGAGTTTCTAGTTGTTGAGTTTCTAGTTGCCGAGTTCTTTAGTTGCGAAGTCTCAAGTTGTAGAGTTTCTAGCTGTGGAGTTTCTAGTTGCGGAGTTTCTAGTTGCGGAGTTTCTAGTTGTGGAGTTTTTAGTTGTGGAGTCTCTAGTTGAGGAGTTTCTAGTTGCGGAGTTTCTAGTTGCAGAGTTTCTAGTTGTAGAGTTTCTAGTTGTGGAGTTTTAGTTGTGGAGTTTAAAGTTGTGGAATTTATAGGTGTGGAGTTTCTAGTTGTGGAGTTTCTAGTTTTCGGGTTTCTAGTTACGGAGTTTCTAGTTGTGGAGTGTCTACTTGTGGAGTTTCTAGTTGTGGAGTTTCTATTTGTAGTTTTTAGTTTTTCGAGTTTGTAGTTGTAGATTTTCTAGTTGCAGAGTTCCTAGTTTTGGAGTATCTAGTTGCGGAGTCTCTAATTGTGCAGTCTCTAGTTTTGGAGTCTCTAGTTCTGGAGTTTCTGGTTGTGGAGTTTATAAATGTGAAATTTCTAGCTGTGGAGATTCTAGTTGCGGAGTTTCTAGTTGCAGAGTTTCTAGTTGTAGAGCTTCTAGTTGTGGAGTTTCTAGTTGCGGAGCTTCTAGTTGTGGAGTTTCTAGTTGTGAGGTTCGTAGTTGTGGAGTTTCTAGTTGTCGAGTTTCTAGTTGTGGAGTCTATAGTTGTGGAGTTTCTAGTTGTGGAGTTTCTAGTTGCGAAGTCTCAAGTTGTGGAGTTTCTAGTTGTTGAGTTTCTAGTTGTGGAGCTTCTAGTTGAGGGGTTCGTAGTTGTGGGGTTCGTAGTTGTGGAGTTTCTAGTTGCGGAGTTTCTCGTCGTGAAGTTTGTAGTTGTGGAGTTTCTAGTTGTGGAGTTTCTAGTAGTTGAGTTTCTAGTTGCCGAGTTTCTAGTTGTGGAGCTTTTAGTTGAGGAGCCTCTAGTTGTTGAGTCTCTAGTTGTGGAATTTCTAGTTGTGGAGTGTCTAGTTGCAGAGTTTCAAGTTGTGGAGTTTCTAGTTGCGGAGTCTCTAATTGTGCAGTCTCTAGTTTTGGAGTCTCTAGTTTTGGAGTTTCTGGTTGTGGAGTTTATAAATGTGGAATTTCTAGCTGTGGAGATTCTAGTTGCGGAGTTTATAGTAGCAGAGTTTCTAATTGTAGAGTTTCTAGTTGTGGAGTTTTAGTTGTGGAGTTTAAAGTTGTGGAATTAATAGGTGTGGAGTTTCAAGTTGTGGAGTTTCTAGTTTTTGGGTTTCTAGTTACGGAGTTTCTAGTTGTGGAGTTTCTAGTTGTGGAGTTTCTAGTTGTGGAGCTTTTAGTTGAGGAGTCTCTAGTTGTTGAGTTTCTAGATGTGGAAGTTCTAGTTGTGGTGTTTCTAGTTTCGGAGTTTCTGGCTGTGGAGTTTCTAGTTGCGGAGTTTCTAGTTGTGGAGTTTCTAGTTGTGAGGTTCGTAGTTGTGGAGTTTCTAGTTGTCGAGTTTAGAGTTGTGGAGTCTCTAATTGTGGAGTTTCTAGTTGTGGAGTTTCTAGTTGCGAAGTCTCAAGTTGTGGAGTTTCTAGTTGTGGAGTTTCTAGTTGTGGAGCTTCTAGTTGTGGGGTTCGTAGTTGTGGGGTTCCTAGTTGTGGAGTTTCTAGTTGCGGAGTTTCTCGTTGTGAAGTCTCAAGTTGTGGAGTTTCTAGTTGTGGAGCTTCTAGTTGAGGGGTTCGTAGTTGTGGGGTTCGTAGTTGTGGAGTTTCTAGTTGCGGAGTTTCTCGTCGTGAAGTTTGTAGTTGTGGAGTTTCTAGTTGTGGAGTTTCTAGTAGTTGAGTTTCTAGTTGCCGAGTTTCTAGTTGCGACGTCTCAAGTCGTGGAGTTTTTTGCTGTGGAGTTTCTAGTTGCGGAGCTTCTAGTTGCGCAGTTTCTAGTTGTGGAATTTGTAGTTGTGGAGTATATAGTTGTGGTGTTTCAGGTTGTGGAGTTTCTAGTGGCGGAGTTTCTAGTTGCAGACTTTCTAGTTGCGGAGTTTTCTAGTTGTGGAGTATCTAGTTGCGGAGTTTCTAGTTGTGGAGCTTCAACTTGTGGAGTTTCTAGTTGTGGAGTTTCTAATTGTGGAGTTTGTAGTTGTGGAGTATCTAGTTGCGGAGCTTCTAGTTAGGGAGTTTCTAGTTGCGGAGTTTCTAGTTGTGGATTTTGTAGTTGTGGGGTATATAGTTGTGGTGTTTCAAGTTGTGGAGTTTCTAGTTGCGGAGTTTCTAGTTGCAGAGTTTCTAGTTCCGGAGTTTTCTAGTTGTGGAGTTTCTAGTTGCGGAGTTTCTAGTTGTGGAGCTTCAAGTTGTGGAGTTTCTCGTTGTGGAGTTTGTAGTTGTGGAGTTTGTAGTTGTGGGGTATCTAGTTGTAGACTTTCAAGTTGTGGAGTTTCTAGTTGTGGAGTTTCTAGTTGTGGAGTTTGTAGTTGTGGAGTATCTAGTTGTGGACTTTCAAGTTGTGGAGTTTCTAGTTGTGGAGTTTCTAGTTGTGGAATTTCTAGTTGTGGAGTCTCTAGTTGTGGAGTGAGTTTCTAGTTGCGGAGTTTCTGGTTGTGGAGTTTCTAGTTGCGGAGTCAGTAGTTGTGGGGTTTCTAGTTGTGGAGTTTCTAGTTGTGAATTTTCTAGCTGTGGAGTTTCTATTTGCGGAGTTTCTAGTTGCAGAGTTTCTAGTTGTGGATTTTCTAGCTGTGGAATTTGTGGTTGCAGAGTTTTTAGTTGCGGTGTTTCTAGTTGTGGAGTTTCTAGTTGTTGAGTTTCTAGTTGCC
The DNA here is from genome assembly GCF_043290135.1 of Rhipicephalus microplus. NCBI lineage: Eukaryota > Metazoa > Arthropoda > Arachnida > Ixodida > Ixodidae > Rhipicephalus > Rhipicephalus microplus. Next base: position 6,173,397 of record NW_027464585.1, on the reverse strand, counting down.
GAGTTCTTTAGTTGCGAAGTCTCAAGTTGTAGAGTTTCTAGCTGTGGAGTTTCTAGTTGCGGAGTTTCTAGTTGCGGAGTTTCTAGTTGTGGAGTTTTTAGTTGTGGAGTCTCTAGTTGAGGAGTTTCTAGTTGCGGAGTTTCTAGTTGCAGAGTTTCTAGTTGTAGAGTTTCTAGTTGTGGAGTTTTAGTTGTGGAGTTTAAAGTTGTGGAATTTATAGGTGTGGAGTTTCTAGTTGTGGAGTTTCTAGTTTTCGGGTTTCTAGTAACGGAGTTTCTAGTTGTGGAGTGTCTACTTGTGGAGTTTCTAGTTGTGGAGTTTCTATTTGTAGTTTTTAGTTTTCGAGTTTGTAGTTGTAGATTTTCTAGTTGCAGAGTTCCTAGTTTTGGAGTATCTAGTTGCGGAGTCTCTAATTGTGCAGGCTCTAGTTTTGGAGTCTCTAGTTTTGGAGTTTCTGGTTGTGGAGTTTATAAATGTGGAATTTCTAGCTGTGGAGATTCTAGTTGCGGAGTTTCTAGTTGCAGAGTTTCTAGTTGTAGAGTTTCTAGTTGTGGAGTTTTAGTTGTGGAGTTTAAAGTTGTGGAATTTCTAGGTGTGGAGTTTCTAGTTGTGGAGTTTCTAGTTTTTGGGTTTCTAGTTACGGAGTTTCTAGTTGTGGAGTTTCTAGTTGTGGAGTTTCTAGTTGTGGAGCTTTTAGTTGAGGAGTCTCTAGTTGTTAAGTTTCTAGTTGTGGAAGTTCTAGCTGTGGAGTTTCTAGTTTCGGAATTTCTGGCTGTGGAGTTTCTTGTTGCGGAGTTTCTAGTTGTGGAGTTTCTAGTTGTGAGGTTCGTAGTTGTGGAGTTTCTAGTTGTCGAGTTTCTAGTTGTGGAGTCTCTAATTGTGGAGTTTCTAGTTGTGGAGTTTCTAGTTGCGAAGTCTCAAGTTGTGGAGTTTCTAGTTGTGGAGTTTCTAGTTGTGGAGCTTCTAGTTGTGGGGTTCGTAGTTGTGGGGTTCCTAGTTGTGGAGATTCTAGTTGCGGAGTTTCTCGTTGTGAAGTCTCAAGTTGTGGAGTTTCTAGTTGTGGAGCTTCTAGTTGAGGGGTTCGTAGTTGTGGGGTTCGTAGTTGTGGAGTTTCTAGTTGCGGAGTTTCTCGTCGTGAAGTTTGTAGTTGTGGAGTTTCTAGTTGTGGAGTTTCTAGTAGTTGAGTTTCTAGTTGCCGAGTTTCTAGTTGCGACGTCTCAAGTCGTGGAGTTTTTAGCTGTGGAGTTTCTAGTTGCGGAGCTTCTAGTTGCGCAGTTTCTAGTTGTGGAATTTGTAGTTGTGGAGTATATAGTTGTGGTGTTTCAGGTTGTGGAGTTTCTAGTGGCGGAGTTTCTAGTTGCAGACTTTCTAGTTGCGGAGTTTTCTAGTTGTGGAGTATCTAGTTGCGGAGTTTCTAGTTGTGGAGCTTCAACTTGTGGAGTTTCTAGTTGTGGAGTTTCTAATTGTGGAGTTTGTAGTTGTGGAGTATCTAGTTGCGGAGCTTCTAGTTAGGGAGTTTCTAGTTGCGGAGTTTCTAGTTGTGGATTTTGTAGTTGTGGGGTATATAGTTGTGGTGTTTCATGTTGTGGAGTTTCTAGTTGCGGAGTTTCTTGTTGCAGAGTTTCTAGTTCCGGAGTTTTCTAGTTGTGGAGTTTCTAGTTGCGGAGTTTCTAGTTGTGGAGCTTCAAGTTGTGGAGTTTCTCGTTGTGGAGTTTCTAGTTGTGGAGTTTGTAGTTGTGGGGTATCTAGTTGTAGACTTTCAAGTTGTGGAGTTTCTAGTTGTGGAGTTTCTAGTTGTGGAGTTTGTAGTTGTGGAGTATCTAGTTGTGGACTTTCAAGTTGTGGAGTTTCTAGTTGTGGAGTTTCTAGTTGTGGAATTTCTAGTTGTGGAGTCTCTAGTTGTGGAGTGAGTTTCTAGTTGCGGAGTTTCTGGTTGTGGAGTTTCTAGTTGCGGAGTCAGTAGTTGTGGGGTTTCTAGTTGTGGAGTTTCTAGTTGTGAATTTTCTAGCTGTGGAGTTTCTATTTGCGGAGTTTCTAGTTGCAGAGTTTCTAGTTGTGGAATTTCTAGCTGTGGAATTTGTGGTTGCAGAGTTTATAGTTGCGGTGTTTCTAGTTGTGGAGTTTCTAGTTGTTGAGTTTCTAGTTGCCGAGTTCTTTAGTTGCGAAGTCTCAAGTTGTAGAGTTTCTAGCTGTGGAGTTTCTAGTTGCGGAGTTTCTAGTTGCGGAGTTTCTAGTTGTGGAGTTTTTAGTTGTGGAGTCTCTAGTTGAGGAGTTTCTAGTTGCGGAGTTTCTAGTTGCAGAGTTTCTAGTTGTAGAGTTTCTAGTTGTGGAGTTTTAGTTGTGGAGTTTAAAGTTGTGGAATTTATAGGTGTGGAGTTTCTAGTTGTGGAGTTTCTAGTTTTCGGGTTTCTAGTTACGGAGTTTCTAGTTGTGGAGTGTCTACTTGTGGAGTTTCTAGTTGTGAAGTTTCTATTTGTAGTTTTTAGTTTTCGAGTTTGTAGTTGTAGATTTTCTAGTTGCAGAGTTCCTAGTTTTGGAGTATCTAGTTGCGGAGTCTCTAATTGTGCAGTCTCTAGTTTTGGAGTCTCTAGTTGTGGAGTTTCTGGTTGTGGAGTTTATAAATGTGGAATTTCTAGCTGTGGAGATTCTAGTTGCGGAGTTTCTAGTTGCAGAGTTTCTAGTTGTAGAGCTTCTAGTTGTGGAGTTTCTAGTTGCGGAGTTTCTAGTTGTGGAGTTTCTAGTTGTGAGGTTCGTAGTTGTGGAGTTTCTAGTTGTCGAGTTTCTAGTTGTGGAGTCTCTAGTTGTGGAGTTTCTAGTTGTGGAGTTTCTAGTTGCGAAGTCTCAAGTTGTGGAGTTTCTAGTGGCGGAGTCTCTAATTGTGCAGGCTCTAGTTTTGGAGTCTCTAGTTTTGGAGTTTCTGGTTGTGGAGTTTATAAATGTGGAATTTCTAGCTGTGGAGATTCTAGTTGCGGAGTTTCTAGTTGCAGAGTTTCTAGTTGTAGAGTTTCTAGTTGTGGAGTTTTAGTTGTGGAGTTTAAAGTTGTGGAATTTCTAGGTGTGGAGTTTCTAGTTGTGGAGTTTCTAGTTTTTGGGTTTCTAGTTACGGAGTTTCTAGTTGTGGAGTTTCTAGTTGTGGAGTTTCTAGTTGTGGAGCTTTTAGTTGAGGAGTCTCTAGTTGTTAAGTTTCTAGTTGTGGAAGTTCTAGCTGTGGAGTTTCTAGTTTCGGAGTTTCTGGCTGTGGAGTTTCTAGTTGCGGAGTTTCTAGTTGTGGAGTTTCTAGTTGTGAGGTTCGTAGTTGTGGAGTTTCTAGTTGTCGAGTTTCTAGTTGTGGAGTCTCTAATTGTGGAGTTTCTAGTTGTGGAGTTTCTAGTTGCGAAGTCTCAAGTTGTGGAGTTTCTAGTTGTGGAGTTTCTAGTTGTGGAGCTTCTAGTTGTGGGGTTCGTAGTTGTGGGGTTCCTAGTTGTGGAGATTCTAGTTGCGGAGTTTCTCGTTGTGAAGTCTCAAGTTGTGGAGTTTCTAGTTGTGGAGCTTCTAGTTGAGGGGTTCGTAGTTGTGGGGTTTCTAGTTGCGGAGTTTCTCGTCGTGAAGTTTGTAGTTGTGGAGTTTCTAGTTGTGGAGTTTCTAGTAGTTGAGTTTCTAGTTGCCGAGTTTCTAGTTGCGACGTCTCAAGTCGTGGAGTTTTTAGCTGTGGAGTTTCTAGTTGCGGAGCTTCTAGTTGCGCAGTTTCTAGTTGTGGAATTTGTAGTTGTGGAGTATATAGTTGTGGTGTTTCAGGTTGTGGAGTTTCTAGTGGCGGAGTTTCTAGTTGCAGACTTTCTAGTTGCGGAGTTTTCTAGTTGTGGAGTTTCTAGTTGCGGAGTTTCTAGTTGTGGAGCTTCAACTTGTGGAGTTTCTAGTTGTGGAGTTTCTAATTGTGGAGTTTGTAGTTGTGGAGTATCTAGTTGTGGGTTTCAAGTTGTGGAGTTTCTAGTTGTGGAGTTTCTAGTTGCGGAGTTTCTAGTTGCAGAGTTTCTAGTTGTAGAGTTTCTAGTTGTGGAGTTTTTAGTTGTGGAGTCTCTAGTTGAGGAGTTTCTAGTTGCGGAGTTTCTAGTTGCAGAGTTTCTAGTTGTAGAGTTTCTAGTTGTGGAGTTTTAGTTGTGGAGTTTAAAGTTGTGGAATTTATAGGTGTGGAGTTTCTAGTTGTGGAGTTTCTAGTTTTCGGGTTTCTAGTTACGGAGTTTCTAGTTGTGGAGTGTCTACTTGTGGAGTTTCTAGTTGTGGAGTTTCTATTTGTAGTTTTTAGTTTTCGAGTTTGTAGTTGTAGATTTTCTAGTTGCAGAGTTCCTAGTTTTGGAGTATCTAGTTGCGGAGTCTCTAATTGTGCAGTCTCTAGTTTTGGAGTCTCTAGTTGTGGAGTTTCTGGTTGTGGAGTTTATAAATGTGGAATTTCTAGCTGTGGAGATTCTAGTTGCGGAGTTTCTAGTTGCAGAGTTTCTAGTTGTAGAGCTTCTAGTTGTGGAGTTTCTAGTTGCGGAGTTTCTAGTTGTGGAGTTTCTAGTTGTGAGGTTCGTAGTTGTGGAGTTTCTAGTTGTCGAGTTTCTAGTTGTGGAGTCTCTAGTTGTGGAGTTTCTAGTTGTGGAGTTTCTAGTTGCGAAGTCTCAAGTTGTGGAGTTTCTAGTGGCGGAGTCTCTAATTGTGCAGGCTCTAGTTTTGGAGTCTCTAGTTTTGGAGTTTCTGGTTGTGGAGTTTATAAATGTGGAATTTCTAGCTGTGGAGATTCTAGTTGCGGAGTTTCTAGTTGCAGAGTTTCTAGTTGTAGAGTTTCTAGTTGTGGAGTTTTAGTTGTGGAGTTTAAAGTTGTGGAATTTCTAGGTGTGGAGTTTCTAGTTGTGGAGTTTCTAGTTTTTGGGTTTCTAGTTACGGAGTTTCTAGTTGTGGAGTTTCTAGTTGTGGAGTTTCTAGTTGTGGAGCTTTTAGTTGAGGAGTCTCTAGTTGTTAAGTTTCTAGTTGTGGAAGTTCTAGCTGTGGAGTTTCTAGTTTCGGAGTTTCTGGCTGTGGAGTTTCTAGTTGCGGAGTTTCTAGTTGTGGAGTTTCTAGTTGTGAGGTTCGTAGTTGTGGAGTTTCTAGTTGTCGAGTTTCTAGTTGTGGAGTCTCTAATTGTGGAGTTTCTAGTTGTGGAGTTTCTAGTTGCGAAGTCTCAAGTTGTGGAGTTTCTAGTTGTGGAGTTTCTAGTTGTGGAGCTTCTAGTTGTGGGGTTCGTAGTTGTGGGGTTCCTAGTTGTGGAGATTCTAGTTGCGGAGTTTCTCGTTGTGAAGTCTCAAGTTGTGGAGTTTCTAGTTGTGGAGCTTCTAGTTGTGGGGTTCGTAGTTGTGGAGTTTCTAGTTGCGGAGTTTCTCGTCGTGAAGTTTGTAGTTGTGGAGTTTCTAGTTGTGGAGTTTCTAGTAGTTGAGTTTCTAGTTGCCGAGTTTCTAGTTGCGACGTCTCAAGTCGTGGAGTTTTTAGCTGTGGAGTTTCTAGTTGCGGAGCTTCTAGTTGCGCAGTTTCTAGTTGTGGAATTTGTAGTTGTGGAGTATATAGTTGTGGTGTTTCAGGTTGTGGAGTTTCTAGTGGCGGAGTTTCTAGTTGCAGACTTTCTAGTTGCGGAGTTTTCTAGTTGTGGAGTATCTAGTTGCGGAGTTTCTAGTTGTGGAGCTTCAACTTGTGAAGTTTCTAGTTGTGGAGTTTCTAATTGTGGAGTTTGTAGTTGTGGAGTATCTAGTTGCGGAGCTTCTAGTTAGGGAGTTTCTAGTTGCGGAGTTTCTAGTTGTGGATTTTGTAGTTGTGGGGTATATAGTTGTGGTGTTTCAAGTTGTGGAGTTTCTAGTTGCGGAGTTTCTTGTTGCAGAGTTTCTAGTTCCGGAGTTTTCTAGTTGTGGAGTTTCTAGTTGCGGAGTTTCTAGTTGTGGAGCTACAAGTTGTGGAGTTTCTCGTTGTGGAGTTTCTAGTTGTGGAGTTTGTAGTTGTGGGGTATCTAGTTGTAGACTTTCAAGTTGTGGAGTTTCTAGTTGTGGAGTTTCTAGTTGTGGAGTTTGTAGTTGTGGAGTATCTAGTTGTGGACTTTCAAGTTGTGGAGTTTCTAGTTGTGGAGTTTCTAGTTGTGGAATTTCTAGTTGTGGAGTCTCTAGTTGTGGAGTGAGTTTCTAGTTGCGGAGTTTCTGGTTGTGGAGTTTCTAGTTGCGGAGTCAGTAGTTGTGGGGTTTCTAGTTGTGGAGTTTCTAGTTGTGAATTTTCTAGCTGTGGAGTTTCTATTTGCGGAGTTTCTAGTTGCAGAGTTTCTAGTTGTGGATTTTCTAGCTGTGGAATTTGTGGTTGCAGAGTTTATAGTTGCGGTGTTTCTAGTTGTGGAGTTTCTAGTTGTTGAGTTTCTAGTTGCCGAGTTCTTTAGTTGCGAAGTCTCAAGTTGTAGAGTTTCTAGCTGTGGAGTTTCTAGTTGCGGAGTTTCTAGTTGCGGAGTTTCTAGTTGTGGAGTTTTTAGTTGTGGAGTCTCTAGTTGAGGAGTTTCTAGTTGCGGAGTTTCTAGTTGCAGAGTTTCTAGTTGTAGAGTTTCTAGTTGTGGAGTTTTAGTTGTGGAGTTTAAAGTTGTGGAATTTATAGGTGTGGAGTTTCTAGTTGTGGAGTTTCTAGTTTTCGGGTTTCTAGTTACGGAGTTTCTAGTTGTGGAGTGTCTACTTGTGGAGTTTCTAGTTGTGGAGTTTCTATTTGTAGTTTTTAGTTTTCGAGTTTGTAGTTGTAGATTTTCTAGTTGCAGAGTTCCTAGTTTTGGAGTATCTAGTTGCGGAGTCTCTAATTGTGCAGTCTCTAGTTTTGGAGTCTCTAGTTGTGGAGTTTCTGGTTGTGGAGTTTATAAATGTGGAATTTCTAGCTGTGGAGATTCTAGTTGCGGAGTTTCTAGTTGCAGAGTTTCTAGTTGTAGAGCTTCTAGTTGTGGAGTTTCTAGTTGCGGAGTTTCTAGTTGTGGAGTTTCTAGTTGTGAGGTTCGTAGTTGTGGAGTTTCTAGTTGTCGAGTTTCTAGTTGTGGAGTCTCTAGTTGTGGAGTTTCTAGTTGTGGAGTTTCTAGTTGCGAAGTCTCAAGTTGTGGAGTTTCTAGTGGCGGAGTCTCTAATTGTGCAGGCTCTAGTTTTGGAGTCTCTAGTTTTGGAGTTTCTGGTTGTGGAGTTTATAAATGTGGAATTTCTAGCTGTGGAGATTCTAGTTGCGGAGTTTCTAGTTGCAGAGTTTCTAGTTGTAGAGTTTCTAGTTGTGGAGTTTTAGTTGTGGAGTTTAAAGTTGTGGAATTTCTAGGTGTGGAGTTTCTAGTTGTGGAGTTTCTAGTTTTTGGGTTTCTAGTTACGGAGTTTCTAGTTGTGGAGTTTCTAGTTGTGGAGTTTCTAGTTGTGGAGCTTTTAGTTGAGGAGTCTCTAGTTGTTAAGTTTCTAGTTGTGGAAGTTCTAGCTGTGGAGTTTCTAGTTTCGGAGTTTCTGGCTGTGGAGTTTCTAGTTGCGGAGTTTCTAGTTGTGGAGTTTCTAGTTGTGAGGTTCGTAGTTGTGGAGTTTCTAGTTGTCGAGTTTCTAGTTGTGGAGTCTCTAATTGTGGAGTTTCTAGTTGTGGAGTTTCTAGTTGCGAAGTCTCAAGTTGTGGAGTTTCTAGTTGTGGAGTTTCTAGTTGTGGAGCTTCTAGTTGTGGGGTTCGTAGTTGTGGGGTTCCTAGTTGTGGAGATTCTAGTTGCGGAGTTTCTCGTTGTGAAGTCTCAAGTTGTGGAGTTTCTAGTTGTGGAGCTTCTAGTTGTGGGGTTCGTAGTTGTGGAGTTTCTAGTTGCGGAGTTTCTCGTCGTGAAGTTTGTAGTTGTGGAGGTTCTAGTTGTGGAGTTTCTAGTAGTTGAGTTTCTAGTTGCCGAGTTTCTAGTTGCGACGTCTCAAGTCGTGGAGTTTTTAGCTGTGGAGTTTCTAGTTGCGGAGCTTCTAGTTGCGCAGTTTCTAGTTGTGGAATTTGTAGTTGTGGAGTATATAGTTGTGGTGTTTCAGGTTGTGGAGTTTCTAGTGGCGGAGTTTCTAGTTGCAGACTTTCTAGTTGCGGAGTTTTCTAGTTGTGGAGTATCTAGTTGCGGAGTTTCTAGTTGTGGAGCTTCAACTTGTGGAGTTTCTAGTTGTGGAGTTTCTAATTGTGGAGTTTGTAGTTGTGGAGTATCTAGTTGCGGAGCTTCTAGTTAGGGAGTTTCTAGTTGCGGAGTTTCTAGTTGTGGATTTTGTAGTTGTGGGGTATATAGTTGTGGTGTTTCAAGTTGTGGAGTTTCTAGTTGCGGAGTTTCTTGTTGCAGAGTTTCTAGTTCCGGAGTTTTCTAGTTGTGGAGTTTCTAGTTGCGGAGTTTCTAGTTGCGGAGCTTCTAGTTGCGCAGTTTCTAGTTGTGGAATTTGTAGTTGTGGAGTATATAGTTGTGGTGTTTCAGGTTGTGGAGTTTCTAGTGGCGGAGTTTCTAGTTGCAGACTTTCTAGTTGCGGAGTTTTCTAGTTGTGGAGTATCTAGTTGCGGAGTTTCTAGTTGTGGAGCTTCAACTTGTGGAGTTTCTAGTTGTGGAGTTTCTAATTGTGGAGTTTGTAGTTGTGGAGTATCTAGTTGCGGAGCTTCTAGTTAGGGAGTTTCTCGTTGTGGAGTTTCTAGTTGTGGAGTTTGTAGTTGTGGGGTATCTAGTTGTAGACTTTCAAGTTGTGGAGTTTCTAGTTGTGGAGTTTCTAGTTGTGGAGTTTGTAGTTGTGGAGTATCTAGTTGTGGACTTTCAAGTTGTGGAGTTTCTAGTTGTGGAGTTTCTAGTTGTGGAATTTCTAGTTGTGGAGTCTCTAGTTGTGGAGTGAGTTTCTAGTTGCGGAGTTTCTGGTTGTGGAGTTTCTAGTTGCGGAGTCAGTAGTTGTGGGGTTTCTAGTTGTGGAGTTTCTAGTTGTGAATTTTCTAGCTGTGGAGTTTCTTTTTGCGGAGTTTCTAGTTGCAGAGTTTCTAGTTGTGGATTTTCTAGCTGTGGAATTTGTGGTTGCAGAGTTTATAGTTGCGGTGTTTCTAGTTGTGGAGTTTCTAGTTGTTGAGTTTCTAGTTGCCGAGTTCTTTAGTTGCGAAGTCTCAAGTTGTAGAGTTTCTAGCTGTGGAGTTTCTAGTTGCGGAGTTTCTAGTTGCGGAGTTTCTAGTTGTGGAGTTTTTAGTTGTGGAGTCTCTAGTTGAGGAGTTTCTAGTTGCGGAGTTTCTAGTTGCAGAGTTTCTAGTTGTAGAGTTTCTAGTTGTGGAGTTTTAGTTGTGGAGTTTAAAGTTGTGGAATTTATAGGTGTGGAGTTTCTAGTTGTGGAGTTTCTAGTTTTCGGGTTTCTAGTTACGGAGTTTCTAGTTGTGGAGTGTCTACTTGTGGAGTTTCTAGTTGTGGAGTTTCTATTTGTAGTTTTTAGTTTTCGAGTTTGTAGTTGTAGATTTTCTAGTTGCAGAGTTCCTAGTTTTGGAGTATCTAGTTGCGGAGTCTCTAATTGTGCAGTCTCTAGTTTTGGAGTCTCTAGTTGTGGAGTTTCTGGTTGTGGAGTTTATAAATGTGGAATTTCTAGCTGTGGAGATTCTAGTTGCGGAGTTTCTAGTTGCAGAGTTTCTAGTTGTAGAGCTTCTAGTTGTGGAGTTTCTAGTTGCGGAGTTTCTAGTTGTGGAGTTTCTAGTTGTGAGGTTCGTAGTTGTGGAGTTTCTAGTTGTCGAGTTTCTAGTTGTGGAGTCTCTAGTTGTGGAGTTTCTAGTTGTGGAGTTTCTAGTTGCGAAGTCTCAAGTTGTGGAGTTTCTAGTGGCGGAGTCTCTAATTGTGCAGGCTCTAGTTTTGGAGTCTCTAGTTTTGGAGTTTCTGGTTGTGGAGTTTATAAATGTGGAATTTCTAGCTGTGGAGATTCTAGTTGCGGAGTTTCTAGTTGCAGAGTTTCTAGTTGTAGAGTTTCTAGTTGTGGAGTTTTAGTTGTGGAGTTTAAAGTTGTGGAATTTCTAGGTGTGGAGTTTCTAGTTGTGGAGTTTCTAGTTTTTGGGCTTCTAGTTACGGAGTTTCTAGTTGTGGAGTTTCTAGTTGTGGAGTTTCTAGTTGTGGAGCTTTTAGTTGAGGAGTCTCTAGTTGTTAAGTTTCTAGTTGTGGAAGTTCTAGCTGTGGAGTTTCTAGTTTCGGAGTTTCTGGCTGTGGAGTTTCTAGTTGCGGAGTTTCTAGTTGTGGAGTTTCTAGTTGTGAGGTTCGTAGTTGTGGAGTTTCTAGTTGTCGAGTTTCTAGTTGTGGAGTCTCTAATTGTGGAGTTTCTAGTTGTGGAGTTTCTAGTTGCGAAGTCTCAAGTTGTGGAGTTTCTAGTTGTGGAGTTTCTAGTTGTGGAGCTTCTAGTTGTGTGGTTCGTAGTTGTGGGGTTCCTAGTTGTGGAGATTCTAGTTGCGGAGTTTCTCGTTGTGAAGTCTCAAGTTGTGGAGTTTCTAGTTGTGGAGCTTCTAGTTGAGGGGTTCGTAGTTGTGGGGTTTCTAGTTGCGGAGTTTCTCGTCGTGAAGTTTGTAGTTGTGGAGTTTCTAGTTGTGGAGTTTCTAGTAGTTGAGTTTCTAGTTGCCGAGTTTCTAGTTGCGACGTCTCAAGTCGTGGAGTTTTTAGCTGTGGAGTTTCTAGTTGCGGAGCTTCTAGTTGCGCAGTTTCTAGTTGTGGAATTTGTAGTTGTGGAGTATATAGTTGTGGTGTTTCAGGTTGTGGAGTTTCTAGTGGCGGAGTTTCTAGTTGCAGACTTTCTAGTTGCGGAGTTTTCTAGTTGTGGAGTATCTAGTTGCGGAGTTTCTAGTTGTGGAGCTTCAACTTGTGGAGTTTCTAGTTGTGGAGTTTCTAATTGTGGAGTTTGTAGTTGTGGAGTATCTAGTTGCGGAGCTTCTAGTTAGGGAGTTTCTAGTTGCGGAGTTTCTAGTTGTGGATTTTGTAGTTGTGGGGTATATAGTTGTGGTGTTTCAAGTTGTGGAGTTTCTAGTTGCGGAGTTTCTTGTTGCAGAGTTTCTAGTTCCGGAGTTTTCTAGTTGTGGAGTTTCTAGTTGCGGAGTTTCTAGTTGTGGAGCTTCAAGTTGCGGAGTTTCTCGTTGTGGAGTTTCTAGTTGTGGAGTTTGTAGTTGTGGGGTATCTAGTTGTAGACTTTCAAGTTGTGGAGTTTCTAGTTGTGGAGTTTCTAGTTGTGGAGTTTGTAGTTGTGGAGTATCTAGTTGTGGACTTTCAAGTTGTGGAGTTTCTAGTTGTGGAGTTTCTAGTTGTGAAATTTCTAGTTGTGGAGTCTCTAGTTGTGGAGTGAGTTTCTAGTTGCGGAGTTTCTGGTTGTGGAGTTTCTAGTTGCGGAGTCAGTAGTTGTGGGGTTTCTAGTTGTGGAGTTTCTAGTTGTGAATTTTCTAGCTGTGGAGTTTCTATTTGCGGAGTTTCTAGTTGCAGAGTTTCTAGTTGTGGATTTTCTAGCTGTGGAATTTGTGGTTGCAGAGTTTATAGTTGCGGTGTTTCTAGTTGTGGAGTTTCTAGTTGTTGAGTTTCTAGTTGCCGAGTTCTTTAGTTGCGAAGTCTCAAGTTGTAGAGTTTCTAGCTGTGGAGTTTCTAGTTGCGGAGTTTCTAGTTGCGGAGTTTCTAGTTGTGGAGTTTTTAGTTGTGGAGTCTCTAGTTGAGGAGTTTCTAGTTGCGGAGTTTCTAGTTGCAGAGTTTCTAGTTGTAGAGTTTCTAGTTGTGGAGTTTTAGTTGTGGAGTTTAAAGTTGTGGAATTTATAGGTGTGGAGTTTCTAGTTGTGGAGTTTCTAGTTTTCGGGTTTCTAGTTACGGAGTTTCTAGTTGTGGAGTGTCTACTTGTGGAGTTTCTAGTTGTGGAGTTTCTATTTGTAGTTTTTAGTTTTCGAGTTTGTAGTTGTAGATTTTCTAGTTGCAGAGTTCCTAGTTTTGGAGTATCTAGTTGCGGAGTCTCTAATTGTGCAGTCTCTAGTTTTGGAGTCTCTAGTTGTGGAGTTTCTGGTTGTGGAGTTTATAAATGTGGAATTTCTAGCTGTGGAGATTCTAGTTGCGGAGTTTCTAGTTGCAGAGTTTCTAGTTGTAGAGCTTCTAGTTGTGGAGTTTCTAGTTGCGGAGTTTCTAGTTGTGGAGTTTCTAGTTGTGAGGTTCGTAGTTGTGGAGTTTCTAGTTGTCGAGTTTCTAGTTGTGGAGTCTCTAGTTGTGGAGTTTCTAGTTGTGGAGTTTCTAGTTGCGAAGTCTCAAGTTGTGGAGTTTCTAGTGGCGGAGTCTCTAATTGTGCAGGCTCTAGTTTTGGAGTCTCTAGTTTTGGAGTTTCTGGTTGTGGAGTTTATAAATGTGGAATTTCTAGCTGTGGAGATTCTAGTTGCGGAGTTTCTAGTTGCAGAGTTTCTAGTTGTAGAGTTTCTAGTTGTGGAGTTTTAGTTGTGGAGTTTAAAGTTGTGGAATTTCTAGGTGTGGAGTTTCTAGTTGTGGAGTTTCTAGTTTTTGGGTTTCTAGTTACGGAGTTTCTAGTTGTGGAGTTTCTAGTTGTGGAGTTTCTAGTTGTGGAGCTTTTAGTTGAGGAGTCTCTAGTTGTTAAGTTTCTAGTTGTGGAAGTTCTAGCTGTGGAGTTTCTAGTTTCGGAGTTTCTGGCTGTGGAGTTTCTAGTTGCGGAGTTTCTAGTTGTGGAGTTTCTAGTTGTGAGGTTCGTAGTTGTGGAGTTTCTAGTTGTCGAGTTTCTAGTTGTGGAGTCTCTAATTGTGGAGTTTCTAGTTGTGGAGTTTCTAGTTGCGAAGTCTCAAGTTGTGGAGTTTCTAGTTGTGGAGTTTCTAGTTGTGGAGCTTCTAGTTGTGGGGTTCGTAGTTGTGGGGTTCCTAGTTGTGGAGATTCTAGTTGCGGAGTTTCTCGTTGTGAAGTCTCAAGTTGTGGAGTTTCTAGTTGTGGAGCTTCTAGTTGAGGGGTTCGTAGTTGTGGGGTTTCTAGTTGCGGAGTTTCTCGTCGTGAAGTTTGTAGTTGTGGAGTTTCTAGTTGTGGAGTTTCTAGTAGTTGAGTTTCTAGTTGCCGAGTTTCTAGTTGCGACGTCTCAAGTCGTGGAGTTTTTAGCTGTGGAGTTTCTAGTTGCGGAGCTTCTAGTTGCGCAGTTTCTAGTTGTGGAATTTGTAGTTGTGGAGTATATAGTTGTGGTGTTTCAGGTTGTGGAGTTTCTAGTGGCGGAGTTTCTAGTTGCAGACTTTCTAGTTGCGGAGTTTTCTAGTTGTGGAGTTTCTAGTTGCGGAGTTTCTAGTTGTGGAGCTTCAACTTGTGGAGTTTCTAGTTGTGGAGTTTCTAATTGTGGAGTTTGTAGTTGTGGAGTATCTAGTTGTGGGTTTCAAGTTGTGGAGTTTCTAGTTGTGGAGTTTCTAGTTGCGGAGTTTTCTAGTTGCGGAGTCTGTAGTTGTGGAGTTTCTAGTTGTGGAATTTCTAGTTACGGAGTTTGTAGTTGTGGAGCTTTTAGTTGAGGAGCCTCTAGTTGTTGAGTCTCTAGTTGTGGAATTTCTAGTTGTGGAGTGTCTAGTTGCAGAGTTTCAAGTTGTGGAGTTTCAAGTTGCGGAGTCTCTAATTGTGCAGTCTCTAGTTTTGGAGTCTCTAGTTTTGGAGTTTCTGGTTGTGGAGTTTATAAATGTGGAATTTCTAGCTGTGGAGATTCTAGTTGCGGAGTTTCTAGTTGCAGACTTTCTAGTTGTAGAGTTTCTAGTTGTGGAGTTTTAGTTGTGGAGTTTAAAGTTGTGGAATTTATAGGTGTGGAGTTTCTAGTTGTGGAGTTTCTAGTTTTTGGGTTTCTAGTTACGGAGTTTCTAGTTGTGGAGTTTTTAGTTGTGGAGTTTCTAGTTGTGGAGCTTTTAGTTGAGGAGTCTCTAGTTGTTGAGTTTCTAGTTGTGGAAGTTCTAGTTGTGGAGTTTCTAGTTTCGGAGTTTCTGGCTGTGGAGTTTCTAGTTGCAGAGTTTCTAGTTGTGGAGTTTCTAGTTGTCGAGTTTCTAGTTGTGGAGTCTCTAGTTGTGAAGTCTCAAGTTGTGGAGTTTCTAGTTGTGGAGTTTCTAGTTGTGGAGCTTCTAGTTGTGGGGTTCGTAGTTGTGGGGTTCGTAGTTGTGGAGTTTCTAGTTGCGGAGTTTCTCGTTGTGAAGTTTGTAGTTGTGGAGTTTCTAGTTGTGGAGTTTCTAGTAGTTGAGTTTCAAGTTGCCGAGTTTCTAGTTGTGAAGTCTCAAGTCGTGGAGTTTTTAGCTGTGGAGTTTCTAGTTGCGGAGCTTCTAGTTGCGGAGTTTCTAGTTGCGGAGTTTCTAGTTGTGGAATTTGTAGTTGTGGAGTATATAGTTGTGGTGTTTCAGGTTGTGGAGTTTCTAGTGGCGGAGTTTCTAGTTGCAGAGTTTCTAGTTGCGGAGTCTAGTTGTGGAGTTTCTAGTTGCGGAGTTTCTAGTTGTGGAGCTTCATGTTGTGGAGTTTCTAGTTGTGGAGTTTCTAGTTGTGCGCTTTCAAGTTGTGGAGTTTCTAGTTGTGGAGTTTCTAGTTGTGGAATTTCTAGTTGTGGAGTGTCTAGTTGCAGAGTTTCAAGTTGTGGAGTTTCTAGTTGCGGAGTCTCTAATTGTGCAGTCTCTAGTTTTGGAGTTTCTATTTGTGGAGTTTCTGGTTGTGGAGTTTATAAATTTGGAATTTCTAGCTGTGGAGATTCTAGTTGCGGAGTTTCTAGTTGCAGAGTTTCTAGTTGTAGAGTTTCTAGTTGTGGAGTTTTAGTTGTTGAGTTTAAGGTTGTGGAATTTATAGGTGTGGAGTTTCTAGTTGTGGAGTTTCTAGTTTTTGGGTTTCTAGTTACGGAGTTTCTAGTTGTGGAGTTTCTAGTTGTGGAGTTTCTAGTTGTGGAGCTTTTAGTTGAGGAGTCTCTAGTTGTTGAGTTTCTAGTTGTGGAAGTTCTAGTTGTGGAGTTTCTAGTTGCGGAGTTTCTGGCTGTGGAGTTTCTAGTTGCGGAGTTTCTAGTTGTGGAGTTTCTAGTTGTGAGGTTCGTAGTTGTGGAGTTTCTAGTTGTCGAGTTTCTAGTTGTGAAGTCTCTAGTTGTGGAGTTTCTAGTTGTGGAGTTTCTAGTTGCGAAGTCTCAAGTTGTGGAGTTTCTAGTTGTGGAGTTTCTAGTTGTGGAGCTTCTAGTTGTGGGGTTCATAGTTGTGGGGTTCGTAGTTGTGGAGTTTCTAGTTGCGGAGTTTCTCGTTGTGAAGTCTCAAGTTGTGGAGTTTCTAGTTGTGGAGTTTCTAGTTGCGGAGTTTCTCGTTGTGAAGTTTGTAGTTGTGGAGTTTCTAGTTGTGGAGTTTCTAGTAGTTGAGTTTCTAGTTGCCGAGTTTCTAGTTGCGACGTCTCAAGTCGTGGAGTTTTTAGCTGTGGAGTTTCTAGTTGCGGAGCTTCTAGTTGCGGAGTTTCTAGTTGCGGAGTTTCTAGTTGTGGAATTTGTAGTTGTGGAGTATATAGTTGTGGTGTTTCAGGTTGTGGAGTTTCTAGTGGCGGAGTTTCTAGTTGCAGAGTTTCTAGTTGCGGAGTTTTCTAGTTGAGGAGTTTCTAGTTGCGGAGTTTCTAGTTGTGGAGCTTCAAGTTGTGGAGTTTCTAGTTGTGGAGTTTCTAGTTGTGGAGTTTGTAGTTGTGGAGTATATAGTTGTGGGCTTTAAAGTTGTGGAGTTTCTAGTTGTGGAGTTTCTAGTTGCGGAGTTTTCCAGTTGCGGAGTCTGTAGTTGTGGAGTTTCTAGTTGTGGAATTTCTAGTTACGGAGTTTCTAGTTGTGGAGCTTTTAGTTGAGGAGCCTCTAGTTGTTGAGTCTCTAGTTGTGGAATTTCTAGTTGTGGAGTGTCTAGTTGCAAAGTTCCAAGTTGTGGAGTTTCTAGTTGCGGAGTCTCTAGTTGTAGAGTTTCTAGTTGTGGAGTTTCTAGCTGTGGAGATTCTAGTGGCGGAGTCTCTAGTTGTGCAGTCTCTAGTTCTGGAGTCTGTAGTTGTCCCGTTTCTAGTTGCGGAGTTTGAAGTTGTGGAGTTTCTAGCTGTAGAGTTTCTAGTTGCAGGGTTTCTAGTTGCGGAGTTTTCTAGTTGTGGAGTTTCTAGTTGCGGAGTTTCTAGTTGCGGAGTTTCAAGTTGTGGAGTTTCTGGTTGTGGAGTTTCAAGTTGTGGAATTTATAGGTGTGGAGTTTCCAGTTGTGGAGTTTCTGGTTTTCGGGTTTCTAGTTGCGGAGTTTCTAGTAGTGGAGTTTCTAGTTGTGGAGCTTTTAGTTGAGGAGTCTCTAGTTGTAGAGTCTCTAGCTGTTGAGCCTCTAGTTGTGGAAGTTCTAGTTGTGGAGTTTCTAGTTGCGGAGTTTCTAGTTGCAGAGTTTCTAGTTGCGGAGTTTTCTAGTTGTGGAGATTCTAGTGGCGGAGTTTCTAGTTGCGGAGTTTCAAGTTGTGGAGTTTAAAGTTGTGGAATTTCTAGGTGTGGAGTTTCTAGTTGTGGAGTTTCTAGTTTTTGGGTTTCTAGTTACGGAGTTTCTAGTTGTGGAGTTTCTAGTTGTGGAGTTTCTAGTTGTGGAGCTTTTAGTTGAGGAGTCTCTAGTTGTTAAGTTTCTAGTTGTGGAAGTTCTAGCTGTGGAGTTTCTAGTTTCGGAGTTTCTGGCTGTGGAGTTTCTAGTTGCGGAGTTTCTATTTGTGGAGTTTCTAGTTGTGAGGTTCGTAGTTGTGGAGTTTCTAGTTGTCGAGTTTCTAGTTGTGGAGTCTCTAATTGTGGAGTTTCTAGTTGTGGAGTTTCTAGTTGCGAAGTCTCAAGTTGTGGAGTTTCTAGTTGTGGAGTTTCTAGTTGTGGAGCTTCTAGTTGTGGGGTTCGTAGTTGTGGGGTTCCTAGTTGTGGAGATTCTAGTTGCGGAGTTTCTCGTTGTGAAGTCTCAAGTTGTGGAGTTTCTAGTTGTGGAGCTTCTAGTTGAAGGGTTCATAGTTGTGGGGTTCGTAGTTGTGGAGTTTCTAGTTGCGGAGTTTCTCGTCGTGAAGTTTGTAGTTGTGGAGTTTCTAGTTGTGGAGTTTCTAGTAGTTGAGTTTCTAGTTGCCGAGTTTCTAGTTGCGACGTCTCAAGTCGTGGAGTTTTTAGCTGTGGAGTTTCTAGTTGCGGAGCTTCTAGTTGCGCAGTTTCTAGTTGTGGAATTTGTAGTTGTGGAGTATATAGTTGTGGTGTTTCAGGTTGTGGAGTTTCTAGTGGCGGAGTTTCTAGTTGCAGACTTTCTAGTTGCGGAGTTTTCTAGTTGTGGAGTATCTAGTTGCGGAGTTTCTAGTTGTGGAGCTTCAACTTGTGGAGTTTCTAGTTGTGGAGTTTCTAATTGTGGAGTTTGTAGTTGTGGAGTATCTAGTTGCGGAGCTTCTAGTTAGGGAGTTTCTAGTTGCGGAGTTTCTAGTTGTGGATTTTGTAGTTGTGGGGTATATAGTTGTGGTGTTTCAAGTTGTGGAGTTTCTAGTTGCGGAGTTTCTAGTTGCAGAGTTTCTAGTTCCGGAGTTTTCTAGTTGTGCAGTTTCTAGTTGCGGAGTTTCTTGTTGTGGAGCTTCAAGTTGTGGAGTTTCTCGTTGTGGAGTTTCTAGTTGTGGAGTTTGTAGTTGTGGGGTATCTAGTTGTAGACTTTCAAGTTGTGGAGTTTCTAGTTGTGGAGTTTCTAGTTGTGGAGTTTGTAGTTGTGGAGTATCTAGTTGTGGACTTTCAAGTTGTGGAGTTTCTAGTTGTGGAGTTTCTAGTTGTGGAATTTCTAGTTGTGGAGTCTCTAGTTGTGGAGTGAGTTTCTAGTTGCGGAGTTTCTGGTTGTGGAGTTTCTAGTTGCGGAGTCAGTAGTTGTGGGGTTTCTAGTTGTGGAGTTTCTAGTTGTGAATTTTCTAGCTGTGGAGTTTCTATTTGCGGAGTTTCTAGTTGCAGAGTTTCTAGTTGTGGATTTTCTAGCTGTGGAATTTGTGGTTGCAGAGTTTTTAGTTGCGGTGTTTCTAGTTGTGGAGTTTCTAGTTGTTGAGTTTCTAGTTGCCGAGTTCTTTAGTTGCGAAGTCTCAAGTTGTAGAGTTTCTAGCTGTGGAGTTTCTAGTTGCGGAGTTTCTAGTTGCGGAGTTTCTAGTTGTGGAGTTTTTAGTTGTGGAGTCTCTAGTTGAGGAGTTTCTAGTTGCGGAGTTTCTAGTTGCAGAGTTTCTAGTTCTAGAGTTTCTAGTTGTGGAGTTTTAGTTGTGGAGTGTAAAGTTGTGGAATTTATAGGTGTGGAGTTTCTAGTTGTGGAGTTTCTAGCTGTGGAGATTCCAGTGGCGGAGTTTCTAGTTGTGGATTTTGTAGTTGTGGGGTATATAGTTGTGGTGTTTCAAGTTGTGGAGTTTCTAGTTGTGGAGTGAGTTTCTAGTTGCGGAGTTTCTGGTTGTGGAGTTTCTAGTTGCGGAGTCAGTAGTTGTGGGGTTTCTAGTTGTGGATTTTCTAGCTGTGGAGTTTCTATTAGCGGAGTTTCTAGTTGCAGCGTTTCTAGTTGTGGATTTTCTAGCTGTGGAATTTTTGGTTGCAGAGTTTTTAGTTGCGGTGTTTCTAGTTGTGAAGTTTCTAGCTGTTGAGTTTCTAGTTGCCGAGTTCTTTAGTTGCGGAGTCTCAAGTTGTAGAGTTTCTAGCTGTGTAGTTTCTAGTTGCGGAGTTTCTAGTTGCGGAGTTTCTAGTTGTGGAGTTTTTAGTTGTGGAGTCTCTAGTTGTGGAGTTTCTAGTTGTGGAGTGTCTACTTGTGGAGTTTCTAGTTGTGGAGTTTCTATTTGTAGTTTTTAGTTTTCGAGTTTGTAGTTGTAGATTTTCTAGTTGCAGAGTTCCTAGTTTTGGAGTATCTAGTTGAGGAGTCTCTAATTGTGCAGTCTCTAGTTTTGGAGTCTCTAGTTGTGGAGTTTGTGGTTATGGAGTTTATAAATGTGGAATTTCTAGCTGTGGAGATTCTAGTTGCGGAGTTTCTAGTTGCAGAGTTTCTAGTTGTGGAGTTTCTAGTTGTGGAGTTTTAGTTGTGGAGTTTAAAGTTGTGGAATTTATAGGTGTGGAGTTTCTAGTTGTGGAAGTTCTAGTTGAGGAGCCTCTAGTTGTTGAGTCTCTAGTTGTGGAATTTCTAGTTGTGGAGTGTCTAGTTGCAAAGTTCCAAGTTGTGGAGTTTCAAGTTGCGGAGTCTCTAGTTGTAGAGTTTCTAGTTGCGGAGTTTCTAGCTGTGGAGATTCTAGTGGTGGAGTCTCTAGTTGTGCAGTCTCTAGTTGTGGAGTCTGTAGTTGTCCCGTTTCTAGTTGCGGAGTTTGAAGTTGTGAAGTTTCTAGCTGTAGAGTTTCTAGTTGCAGGGTTTCTAGTTGCGGAGTTTTCTAGTTGTGGAGTTTCTAGTTGCGGAGTTTCTAGTTGTGGAGTTTCTAGTAGTTGAGTTTCAAGTTGCCGAGTTTCTAGTTGCGAAGTCTCAAGTCGTGGAGTTTTTAGCTGTGGAGTTTCTAGTTGCGGAGCTTCTAGTTAGGGAGTTTCTAGTTGCGGAGTTTCTAGTTGTGGATTTTGTAGTTGTGGGGTATATAGTTGTGGTGTTTCAAGTTGCGGAGTTTCTAGTTGCGGAGTTTCTAGTTGCAGAGTTTCTAGTTCCGGAGTTTTCTAGTTGTGGAGTTTCTAGTTGCGGAGTTTCTAGTTGTGGAGCTTCAAGTTGTGGAGTTTCTCATTGTGGAGTTTCTAGTTGTGGAGTTTGTAGTTGTGGAGTATCTAGTTGTGGACTTTCAAGTTGTGGAGTTTCTAGTTGTGGAGTTTCTAGTTGTGGAGTTTCTAGTTGTGGAGTATCTAGTTGTGGACTTTCAAGTTGTGGAGTTTCTAGTTGTGGAGTTTCTAGTTGTGGAATTTCTAGTTGTGGAGTCTCTAGTTGTGGAGTGAGTTTCTAGTTGCGGAGTTTCTGGTTGTGGAGTTTCTAGTTGCGGAGTCAGTAGTTGTGGGGTTTCTAGTTGTGGAGTTTCTAGTTGTGAATTTTCTAGCTGTGGAGTTTCTATTTGCGGAGTTTCTAGTTGCAGAGTTTCTAGTTGTGGATTTTCTAGCTGTGGAATTTCTGGTTGCAGAGTTTTTAGTTTCGGTGTTTCTAGTTGTGGAGTTTCTAGTTGTTGAGTTTCTAGTTGCCGAGTTCTTTAGTTGCGAAGTCTCAAGTTGTAGAGTTTCTAGCTGTGGAGTTTCTAATTGCGGAGTTTCTAGTTGCGGAGTTTCTAGTTGCGGAGTTTCTAGTTGTGGAGTTTTCAGTTGTGGAGTCTCTAGTTGAGGAGTTTCTAGTTGCGGAGTTTCTAGTGGCAGAGTTTCTAGTTGTAGAGTTTCTAGTTGTGGAGTTTTAGTTGTGGAGTTTAAAGTTGTGGAATTTATAGGTGTGGAGTTTCTAGTTGTGGAGTTTCTAGTTTTCGGGTTTCTAGTTACGGAGTTTCTAGTTGTGGAGTGTCTACTTGTGGAGTTTCTAGTTGTGGAGTTTCTATTTGTAGTTTCTAGTTTTCGAGTTTGTAGTTGTAGATTTTCTAGTTGCAGAGTTCCTAGTTTTGGAGTATCTAGTTGCGGAGTCTCTAATTGTTCAGTCTCTAGTTTTGGAGTCTCTAGTTGTGGAGTTTCTGGTTGTGGAGTTTATAAATGTGGAATTTCTAGCTGTGGAGATTCTAGTTGCGGAGTTTCTAGTTGCAGAGTTTCTAGTTGTAGAGCTTCTAGTTGTGGAGTTTCTAGTTGCGGAGTTTCTAGTTGTGGAGTTTCTAGTTGTGAGGTTCGTAGTTGTGGAGTTTCTAGTTGTCGAGTTTCTAGTTGTGGAGTCTCCAGTTGTGGAGTTTCTAGTTGTGGAGTTTCTAGTTGCGAAGTCTCAAGTTGTGGAGTTTCTAGTTGTGGAGTTTCTAGTTGTGGAGCTTCTAGTTGTGGGGTTCGTAGTTGTGGGGTTCGTAGTTGTGGAGTTTCTAGTTGCGGAGTTTCTCGTTGTGAAGTCTCAACTTGTGGAGTTTCTAGTTGCGGAGTTTCTAGTTGTGGAGCTTCTAGTTGAGGGTTTTGTAGTTGTGGGGTTCGTAGTTGTGGAGTTTCTAGTTGCGGAGTTTCTCGTCGTGAAGTTTGTAGTTGTGGAGTTTCTAGTTGTGGAGTTTCTAGTAGTTGAGTTTCTAGTTGCCGAGTTTCTAGTTGTGGAGCTTTTAGTTGAGGAGTCTCTAGTTGTTGAGTCTCTAGTTGTGGAATTTCTAGTTGTGGAGTGTCTAGTTGCAGAGTTTCAAGTTGTGGAGTTTCTAGTTGCGGAGTCTCTAATTGTGGAGTTTCTAGTAGTTGAGTTTCTAGTTGCCCAGTTTCTAGTTGCGACGTCTCAAGTCGTCGAGTTTTTAGCTGTGGAGTTTCTAGTTGCGGAGCTTCTAGTTGCGGAGTTTCTAGTTGCGGAGTTTCTAGTTGTGGAATTTGTAGTTGTGGAGTATATAGTTGTGGTGTTTCAGGTTGTGGAGTTTCTAGTGGCGGAGTTTCTAGTTGCAGAGTTTCTAGTTGCGGAGTTTTCTAGTTGAGGAGTTTCTAGTTGCGGAGTTTCTAGTTGTGGAGCTTCAAGTTGTGGAGTTTCTAGTTGTGGAGTTTCTAGTTGTGGAGTTTGTAGTTGTGGAGTATCTAGTTGTGGGCTTTCAAGTTGTGGAGTTTCTAGTTGTGGAGTTTCTAGTTGCGGAGTTTTCTAGTTGCGGAGTCTGTAGTTGTGGAGTTTCTAGTTGTGGAATTTCTAGTTACGGAGTTTCTAGTTGTGGAGCTTTTAGTTGAGGAGCCTCTAGTTGTTGAGTCTCTAGTTGTGGAATTTCTAGTTGTGGAGTGTCTAGTTGCAAAGTTCCAAGTTGTGGAGTTTCTAGTTGCGGAGTCTCTAGTTGTAGAGTTTCTAGTTGCGGAGTTTCTAGCTGTGGAGATTCTAGTGGCGGAGTCTCTAGTTGTGCAGTCTCTAGTTGTGGAGTCTGTAGTTGTCCCGTTTCTAGTTGCGGAGTTTGAAGTTGTGGAGTTTCTAGCTGTAGAGTTTCTAGTTGCAGGGTTTCTAGTTGCGGAGTTTTCTAGTTGTGGAGTTTCTAGTTGCGGAGTTTCTAGTTGCGGAGTTTTAAGTTGTGGAGTTTCTGGTTGTGGAGTTTCAAGTTGTGGAATTTATAGGTGTGGAGTTTCCAGTTGTGGAGTTTCTGGTTTTCGGGTTTCTAGTTGCGGAGTTTCTAGTAGTGGAGTTTCTAGTTGTGGAGCTTTTAGTTGAGGAATCTCTAGTTGTAGAGTCTCTAGTTGTTGAGCCTCTAGTTGTGGAAGTTCTAGTTGTGGAGTTTCTAGTTGCGGAGTTTCTAGTTGCAGAGTTTCTAGTTGCGGAGTTTTCTTGTTGTGGAGATTCTAGTGGCGGAGTTTCTAGTTGCGGAGTTTCTAGCCGTGAAGTTTCTAGTTGCGGAGCTTCTAGTTAGGGAGTTTCTAGTTGCGGAGTTTCTAGTTGTGGATTTTGTAGTTGTGGGGTATATAGTTGTGGTGTTTCAAGTTGTGGAGTTTCTAGTTGTGGAGTGAGTTTCTAGTTGCGGAGTTTCTGGTTGTGGAGTTTCTAGTTGCGGAGTCAGTAGTTGTGGGGTTTCTAGTTGTGGATTTTCTAGCTGTGGAGTTTCTATTAGCGGAGTTTCTAGTTGCAGCGTTTCTAGTTGTGGATTTTCTAGCTGTGGAATTTTTGGTTGCAGAGTTTTTAGTTGCGGTGTTTCTAGTTGTGAAGTTTCTAGTTGTTGAGTTTCTAGTTGCCGAGTTCTTTAGTTGCGGAGTCTCAAGTTGTAGAGTTTCTAGCTGTGGAGTTTCTAGTTGCGGAGTTTCTAGTTGCGGAGTTTCTAGTTGTGGAGTTTTTAGTTGTGGAGTCTCTAGTTGTGGAGTTTCTAGTTGTGGAGTGTCTACTTGTGGAGTTTCTAGTTGTGGAGTTTCTTTTTGTAGTTTTTAGTTTTCGAGTTTTTAGTTGTAGATTTTCTAGTTGCAGAGTTCCTAGTTTTGGAGTATCTAGTTGCGGAGTCTCTAATTGTGCAGTCTCTAGTTTTGGAGTCTCTAGTTGTGGAGTTTCTGGTTATGGAGTTTATAAATGTGGAATTTCTAGCTGTGGAGATTCTAGTTGCGGAGTTTCTAGTTGCAGAGTTTCTAGTTGTGGAGTTTCTAGTTGTGGAGTTTTAGTTGTGGAGTTTAAAGTTGTGGAATTTATAGGTGTGGAGTTTCTAGTTGTGGAAGTTCTAGTTGTGGAGTTTCTAGTTGCGGAGTTTCTGGCTGTGGAGTTTCTAGTTGCGGAGTTTCTAGTTGTGGAGTTTCTAGTTGTGAGGTTCGTAGTTGTGGAGTTTCTAGTTGTCGAGTTTCTAGTTGTGGAGTCTCTAGTTGTGGAGTTTCTAGTTGTGGAGTTTCTAGTTGCGAAGTTTCTAGTTGCGAAGTCTCAAGTTGTGGAGTTTCTAGTTGTGGAGTTTCTAGTTGTGGAGCTTCTAGTTGTGAGGTTCGTAGTTGTGGGGTTCGTAGTTGTGGAGTTTCTAGTTGCGGAGTTTCTCGTTGTGGAGTTTCTAGTTGTGGAGTTTCTAGTTGTGGAGTTTCTAGTTGTGGGGTTCGTAGTTGTGGGGTTCGTAGTTGTGGAGTTTCTAGTTGCGGAGTTTCTCGTTGTGAAGTTTCTAGTTGTGGAGTTTCTAGTTGTGGAGTTTCTAGTAGTTGAGTTTCAAGTTGCCGAGTTTCTAGTTGGGAAGTCTCAAGTCGTGGAGTTTTTAGCTGTAGAGTTTCTAGTTGCGGAGCTTCTAGTTAGGGAGTTTCTAGTTGCGGAGTTTCTAGTTGTGGATTTTGTAGTTGTGGGGTATATAGTTTTGGTGTTTCAAGTTGCGGAGTTTCTAGTTGCGGAGTTTCTAGTTGCAGAGTTTCTAGTTCCGGAGTTTTCTAGTTGTGGAGTTTCTAGTTGCGGAGTTTCTAGTTGTGGAGCTTCAAGTTGTGGAGTTTCTCGTTGTGGAGTTTCTAGTTGTGGAGTTTGTAGTTGTGGAGTATCTAGTTGTGGACTTTCAAGTTGTGGAGTTTCTAGTTGTGGAGTTTCTAGTTGTGGAGTTTCTAGTTGTGGAGTATCTAGTTGTGGACTTTCAAGTTGTGGAGTTTCTAGTTGTGGAGTTTCTAGTTGTGGAATTTCTAGTTGTGGAGTCTCTAGTTGTGGAGTGAGTTTCTAGTTGCGGAGTTTCTGGTTGTGGAGTTTCTAGTTGCGGAGACAGTAGTTGTGGGGTTTCTAGTTGTGGAGTTTCTAGTTGTGAATTTTCTAGCTGTGGAGTTTCTATTTGCGGAGTTTCTAGTTGCAGAGTTTTTAGTTGTGTATTTTCTAGCTGTGGAATTTCTGGTTGCAGAGTTTTTAGTTGCGGTGTTTCTAGTTGTGGAGTTTCTAGTTGTTGAGTTTCTAGTTGCCGAGTTCTTTAGTTGCGAAGTCTCAAGTTGTAGAGTTTCTAGCTGTGGAGTTTCTAGTTGCGGAGTTTCTAGTTGCGGAGTTTCTAGTTGTGGAGTTTTTAGTTGTGGAGTCTCTAGTTGAGGAGTTTCTAGTTGCGGAGTTTCTAGTGGCAGAGTTTCTAGTTGTAGAGTTTCTAGTTGTGGAGTTTTAGTTGTGGAGTTTAGAGTTGTGGAATTTATAGGTGTGGAGTTTCTAGTTGTGGAGTTTCTAGTTTTCGGGTTTCTAGTTACGGAGTTTCTAGTTGTGGAGAGTCTACTTGTGGAGTTTCTAGTTGTGGAGTTTCTATTTGTAGTTTCTAGTTTTCGAGTTTGTAGTTGTAGATTTTCTAGTTGCAGAGTTCCTAGTTTTGGAGTATCTAGTTGCGGAGTCTCTAATTGTGCAGTCTCTAGTTTTGGAGTCTCTAGTTGTGGAGTTTCTGGTTGTGGAGTTTATAAATGTGGAATTTCTAGCTGTGGAGATTCTAGTTGCGGAGTTTCTAGTTGCAGAGTTTCTAGTTGTAGAGCTTCTAGTTGTGGAGTTTCTAGTTGCGGAGTTTCTAGTTGTGGAGTTTCTAGTTGTGAGGTTCGTAGTTGTGGAGTTTCTAGTTGTCGAGTTTCTAGTTGTGGAGTCTCCAGTTGTGGAGTTTCTAGTTGTGGAGTTTCTAGTTGCGAAGTCTCAAGTTGTGGAGTTTCTAGTTGTGGAGTTTCTAGTTGTGGAGCTTCTAGTTGTGGGGTTCGTAGTTGTGGGGTTCGTAGTTGTGGAGTTTCTAGTTGCGGAGTTTCTCGTTGTGAAGTCTCAAGTTGTGGAGTTTCTAGTTGTGGAGTTTCTAGTTGTGGAGCTTCTAGTTGAGGGTTTAGTAGTTGTGGGGTTCGTAGTTGTGGAGTTTCTAGTTGCGGAGTTTCTCGTCGTGAAGTTTGTAGTTGTGGAGTTTCTAGTTGTGGAGTTTCTAGTAGTTGAGTTTCTAGTTGCCGAGTTTCTAGTTGTGGAGCTTTTAGTTGAGGAGCCTCTAGTTGTTGAGTCTCTAGTTGTGGAATTTCTAGTTGTGGAGTGTCTAGTTGCAGAGTTTCAAGTTGTGGAGTTTCTAGTTGCGGAGTCTCTAATTGTGGAGTCTCTAGTTGTGGAGTTTCTAGTTGTGGAGTTTCTAGTTGCGAAGTCTCAAGTTGTGGAGTTTCTAGTTGTGGAGTTTCTAGTTGTGGAGCTTCTAGTTGTGGGGTTCGTAGTTGTGGGGTTCGTAGTTGTGGAGTTTCTAGTTGCGGAGTTTCTCGTTGTGAAGTCTCAAGTTGTGGAGTTTCTAGTTGTGGAGTTTCTAGTTGCGGAGTTTCTCGTTGTGAAGTTTGTAGTTGTGGAGTTTCTAGTTGTGGAGTTTCTAGTAGTTGAGTTTCTAGTTGCCGAGTTTCTAGTTGCGACATCTCAAGTCGTGGAGTTTTTAGCTGTGGAGTTTCTAGTTGCGGAGCTTCTAGTTGCGGAGTTTCTAGTTGCGGAGTTTCTAGTTGTGGAATTTGTAGTTGTGGAGTATATAGTTGTGGTGTTTCAGGTTGTGGAGTTTCTAGTGGCGGAGTTTCTAGTTGCAGAGTTTCTAGTTGCGGAGTTTTCTAGTTGAGGAGTTTCTAGTTGCGGAGTTTCTAGTTGTGGAGCTTCAAGTTGTGGAGTTTCTAGTTGTGGAGTTTCTAGTTGTGGAGTTTGTAGTTGTGGAGTATCTAGTTGTGGGCTTTCAAGTTGTGGAGTTTCTAGTTGTGGAGTTTTCTAGTTGCGGAGTCTGTAGTTGTGGAGTTTCTAGTTGTGGAGCTTTTAGTTGAGGAGTCTCTAGTTGTAGAGTCTCTAGTTGTTGAGCCTCTAGTTGTGGAAGTTCTAGTTGTGGAGTTTCTAGTTGCGGAGTTTCTAGTTGCAGAGTTTCTAGTTGCGGAGTTTTCTAGTTGTGGAGATTCTAGTGGCGGAGTTTCTAGTTGCGGAGTTTCAAGTTGTGGAGTTTCTCGTTGTGGTGTTTCTAGTTGTGGAGTTTCTAGTTGCGGAGGTTCTAGTTGTGGAGTTTCTAGTAGTTGAGTTTCTAGTTGTCGAGTTTCTAGTTGCGAAGTCTAAAGTCGTGGAGTTTCTAGCCGTGGAGTTTCTAGTTGCGGAGCTTCTAGTTAGGGAGTTTCTAGTTGCGGAGTTTCTAGTTGTGGATTTTGTAGTTGTGGGGTATATAGTTTTGGTGTTTCAAGTTGTGGAGTTTCTAGTTGTGGAGTGAGTTTCTAGTTGCGGAGTTTCTGGTTGTGGAGTTTCTAGTTGCGGAGTCAGTAGTTGTGGGGTTTCTAGTTGTGGATTTTCTAGCTGTGGAGTTTCTATTAGTGGAGTTTCTAGTTGCAGCGTTTCTAGTTGTGGATTTTCTAGCGGTGGAATTTTTGGTTGCAGAGTTTTTAGTTGCGGTGTTTCTAGTTGTGGAGTTTCTAGTTGTTGAGTTTCTAGTTGCCGAGTTCTTTAGTTGCGGAGTCTCAGGTTGTAGAGTTTCTAGCTGTGGAGTTTCTAGTTGCGGAGTTTCTAGTTGCGGAGTTTCTAGTTGCGGAGTTTTAGTTGTGGAGTCTCTAGTTGTGGAGTTTCTAGTTGTGGAGTGTCTACTTGTGGAGTTTCTAGTTGTGGAGTTTCTATTTGTAGTTTTTAGTTTTCGAGTTTGTAGTTGTAGATTTTCTAGTTGCAGAGTTCCTAGTTTTGGAGTATCTAGTTGCGGAGTCTCTAATTGTGCAGTCTCTAGTTTTGGAGTCTCTAGTTGTGGAGTTTCTGGTTATGGAGTTTATAAATGTGGAATTTCTAGCTGTGGAGATTCTAGTTGCGGAGTTTCTAGTTGCAGAGTTTCTAGTTGTGGAGTTTCTAGTTGTGGAGTTTTAGTTGTGGAGTTTAAAGTTGTGGAATTTATAGGTGTGGAGTTTCTAGTTGTGGAAGTTCTAGTTGTGGAGTTTCTAGTTGCGGAGTTTCTGGCTGTGGAGTTTCTAGTTGCGGAGTTTCTAGTTGTGGAGTTTCTAGTTGTGAGGTTCGTAGTTGTGGAGTTTCTAGTTGTGGAGTTTCTAGTTGTGGAGTCTCTAGTTGTGGAGTTTCTAGTTGTGGAGTTTCTAGTTGCGAAGTCTCAAGTTGTGGAGTTTCTAGTTGTGGAGTTTCTAGTTGTGGAGCTTCTAGTTGTGGGGTTCGTAGTTGTGGGGTTCGTAGTTGTGGAGTTTCTAGTTGCGGAGTTTCTCGTTGTGAAGTCTCAAGTTGTGGAGTTTCTAGTTGTGGAGTTTCTAGTTGTGGAGCTTCTAGTTGTGGGGTTCGTAGTTGTGGGGTTCGTAGTTGTGGAGTTTCTAGTTGCGGAGTTTCTCGTTGTGAAGTTTCTAGTTGTGGAGTTTCTAGTAGTTGAGTTTCAAGTTGCCGAGTTTCTAGTTGCGAAGTCTCAAGTCGTGGAGTTTTTAGCTGTGGAGTTTCTAGTTGCGGAGCTTCTAGTTAGGGAGTTTCTAGTTGCGGAGTTTCTAGTTGTGGATTTTGTAGTTGTGGGGTATATAGTTGTGGTGTTTCAAGTTGCGGAGTTTCTAGTTGCGGAGTTTCTAGTTGCAGAGTTTCTAGTTCCGGAGTTTTCTAGTTGTGGAGTTTCTAGTTGCGGAGTTTCTAGTTGTGGAGCTTCAAGTTGTGGAGTTTCTCGTTGTGGAGTTTCTAGTTGTGGAGTTTGTAGTTGTGGAGTATCTGGTTGTGGACTTTCAAGTTGTGGAGTTTCTAGTTGTGGAGTGTCTACTTGTGGAGTTTCTAGTTGTGGAGTTTCTATTTGTAGTTTTTAGTTTTCGAGTTTGTAGTTGTAGATTTTCTAGTTGCAGAGTTCCTAGTTTTGGAGTATCTAGTTGCGGAGTCTCTAATTGTGCAGTCTCTAGTTTTGGAGTCTCTAGTTGTGGAGTTTCTGGTTGTGGAGTTTATAAATGTGGAATTTCTAGCTGTGGAGATTCTAGTTGCGGAGTTTCTAGTTGCAGAGTCTCTAGTTGTGGAGTTTCTAGTTGTGGAGTTTCTAGTTGCGAAGTCTCAAGTTGTGGAGTTTCTAGTTGTGGAGTTTCTAGTTGTGGAGCTTCTAGTTGTGGGGTTCGTAGTTGTGGGGTTCGTAGTTGTGGAGTTTCTAGTTGCGGAGTTTCTCGTTGTGAAGTCTCAAGTTGTGGAGTTTCTAGTTGTGGAGTTTCTAGTTGTGGAGCTTCTAGTTGAGGGGTTCGTAGTTGTGGGGTTCGTAGTTGTGGAGTTTCTAGTTGCGGAGTTTCTCGTCGTGAAGTTTGTAGTTGCGGAGTCTGTAGTTGTGGAGTTTCTAGTTGTGGAATTTCTAGTTACGGAGTTTCTAGTTGTGGAGCTTTTAGTTGAAGAGCCTCTAGTTGTTGAGTCTCTAGCTGTGGAATTTCTAGTTGTGGAGTGTCTAGTTGCAGAGTTTCAAGTTGTGGAGTTTCTAGTTGCGGAGTCTCTAATTGTGCAGTCTCTAGTTTTGGAGTCTCTAGTTTTAGAGTTTCTGGTTGTGGAGTTTATAAATGTGGAATTTTTAGCTGTGGAGATTCTAGTTGCGGAGTTTCTAGTTGCAGAGTTTCTAGTTGTAGAGTTTCTAGTTGTGGAGTTTTAGTTGTGGAGTTTAAAGTTGTGGAATTTATAGGTGTGGAGTTTCTAGTTGTGGAGTTTCTAGTTTTTGGGTTTCTAGTTACGGAGTTTCTAGTTGTGGAGTTTCTAGTTGTGGAGCTTTTAGTTGAGGAGTCTCTAGTTGTTGAGTTTCTAGTTGTGGAAGTTCTAGTTGTGGAGTTTCTAGTTTCGGAGTTTCTGGCTGTGGAGTTTCTAGTTGCGGAGTTTCTAGTTGTGGAGTTTCTAGTTGTGAGGTTCGTAGTTGTGGAGTTTCTAGTTGTCGAGTTTCTAGTTGTGGAGTCTCTAGTTGTGGAGTTTCTAGTTGTGGAGTTTCTAGTTGCGATGTCTCAAGTTGTGGAGTTTCTAGTTGTGGGGTTCGTAGTTGTGGGGTTCGTAGTTGTGGAGTTTCTAGTTGCGAAGTTTCTCGTTGTGAAGTCTCAAGTTGTGGAGTTTCTAGTTGTGGAGTTTCTAGTTGTGGAGCTTCTAGTTGTGGGGTTCGTAGTTGTGGGGTTCGTAGTTGTGGAGTTTCTAGTTGCGGAGTTTCTCGTTGTGAAGTTTGTAGTTGTGGAGTTTCTAGTTGTGGAGTTTCTAGTTGTGGAGCTTCTAGTTGTGGGGTTCGTAGTTGTGGGGTTCGTAGTTGTGGAGTTTCTGGTTGCAGAGTTTAAAGTTGTGGAGTTTCTAGTTGCGGAGTCTCTAGTTGTAGAGTTTGTAGTTGCGGAGTTTCTAGCTGTGGAGATTCTAGTGGCGGAGTCTCTAGTTGTGCAGTCTCTAGTTGTGGAGTCTGTAGTTGTCCCGTTTCTAGTTGCGGAGTTTGAAGTTGTGGAGTTTCTAGCTGTAGAGTTTCTAGTTGCAGGGTTTCTAGTTGCGGAGTTTTCTAGTTGTGGAGTTTCTAGTTGCGGAGTTTCCAGTTGCGGAGTTTCAAGTTGTGGAGTTTCTGGTTGTGGAGTTTCAAGTTGTGGAATTTATAGGTGTGGAGTTTCTAGTTGTGGAGTTTCTGGTTTTCGGGTTTCTAGTTACGGAGTTTCTAGTAGTGGAGTTTCTAGTTGTGGAGCTTTTAGTTGAGGAGTCTCTAGTTGTAGAGTCTCTAGTTGTTGAGCCTCTAGTTGTGGAAGTTCTAGTTGTGGAGTTTCTAGTTGCGGAGTTTCTAGTTGCAGAGTTTCTAGTTGCGGAGTTTTCTAGTTGTGGAGATTCTAGTGGCGGAGTTTCTAGTTGCGGAGTTTCAAGTTGTGGAGTTTCTCGTTGTGGAGTTTCTAGTTGTGGAGCTTCTAGTTGCGAAGTCTCAAGTTGTGGAGTTTCTAGTTGTGGAGTTTCTAGTTGTGGAGCTTCTAGTTGTGGGGTTCGTAGTTGTGGGGTTCGTAGTTGTGGAGTTTCTAGTTGCGGAGTTTCTCGTTGTGAAGTCTCAAGTTGTGGATTTTCTAGTTGTGGAGTTTCTAGTTGTGGAGCTTCTAGTTGTGGGGTTCGTAGTTGTGGGGTTCGTAGTTGTGGAGTTGCTAGTTCCGGAGTTTCTCATTGTGAAGTTTCTAGTTGTTGAGTTTCTAGTTGTGGAGTTTCTAGTAGTTGAGTTTCTAGTTGCCGAGTTTCTAGTTGCGAAGTCTCAAGTCGTGGAGTTTTTAGCTGTGGAGTTTCTAGTTGCAGAGCTTCTAGTTGCAGAGTTTCTAGTTGCGGAGTTTCTAGTTGTGGAATTTGTAGTTGTGGAGTATATAGTTGTGTTTCAGGTTGTGGAGTTTCTAATGGCGGAGTTTCTAGTTGCAGAGTTTCTAGTTGCGGAGTTTTCTAATTGTGGAGTTTCTAGTTGTGGAGTTTCTAGTTGTGGAGCTTCAAGTTGTGGAGTTTCTAGTTGTGGAGTTTCTAGTTGTGGAGTTTGTAGTTGTGGAGTATCTAGTTGTGGGCTTTCAAGTTGTGGGGTTTCTAGTTGTGGAGTTTCTAGTAGTTGAGTTTCTAGTTGCCGAGTTTCTAGTTGTGGAGCTTTTAGTTGAGGAGCCTCTAGTTGTTGAGTCTCTAGTTGTGGAATTTCTAGTTGTGGAGTGTCTAGTTGCAGAGTTTCAAGTTGTGGAGTTTCTAGTTGCGGAGTCTCTAATTGTGGAGTCTCTAGTTGTGGAGTTTCTAGTTGTGGAGTTTCTAGTTGCGAAGTCTCAAGTTGTGGAGTTTCTAGTTGTGGAGTTTCTAGTTGTGGAGCTTCTAGTTGTGGGGTTCGTAGTTGTGGGGTTCGTAGTTGTGGAGTTTCTAGTTGCGGAGTTTCTCGTTGTGAAGTCTCAAGTTGTGGAGTTTCTAGTTGTGGAGTTTCTAGTTGTGGAGCTTCTAGTTGAGGGGTTCATAGTTGTGGGGTTCGTAGTTGTGGAGTTTCTAGTTGCGGAGTTTCTCGTCGTGAAGTTTGTAGTTGCGGAGTCTGTAGTTGTGGAGTTTCTAGTTGTGGAATTTCTAGTTACGGAGTTTCTAGTTGTGGAGCTTTTAGTTGAGGAGCCTCTAGTTGTTGAGTCTCTAGCTGTGGAATTTCTAGTTGTGGAGTGTCTAGTTGCAGAGTTTCAAGTTGTGGAGTTTCTAGTTGCGGAGTCTCTAATTGTGCAGTCTCTAGTTTTGGAGTCTCTAGTTTTGGAGTTTCTGGTTGTGGAGTTTATAAATGTGGAATTTCTAGCTGTGGAGATTCTAGTTGCGGAGTTTCTAGTTGCAGAGTTTCTAGTTGTAGAGTTTCTAGTTGTGGAGTTTTAGTTGTGGAGTTTAAAGTTGTGGAATTTATAGGTGTGGAGTTTCTAGTTGTGGAGTTTCTAGTTTTTGGGTTTCTAGTTACGGAGTTTCTAGTTGCGGAGTTTCTAGTTGTGGATTTTGTAGTTGTGGGGTATATAGTTGTGGTGTTTCAAGTTGTGGAGTTTCTAGTTGTGGAGTGAGTTTCTAGTTGCGGAGTTTCTGGTTGTGGAGTTTCTAGTTGCGGAGTCAGTAGTTGTGGGGTTTCTAGTTGTGGATTTTCTAGCTGTGGAGTTTCTATTAGTGGAGTTTCTAGTTGCAGCGTTTCTAGTTGTGGATTTTCTAGCTGTGGAATTTTTGGTTGCAGAGTTTTTAGTTGCAGTGTTTCTAGTTGTGGAGTTTCTAGTTGTTGAGTTTCTAGTTGCCGAGTTCTTTAGTTGCGGAGTCTCAAGTTGTAGAGTTTCTAGCTGTGGAGTTTCTAGTTGCGGAGTTTCTAGTTGCGGAGTTTCTAGTTGTGGAGTTTTAGTTGTGGAGTCTCTAGTTGTGGAGTTTCTAGTTGTGGAGTGTCTACTTGTGGAGTTTCTAGTTGTGGAGTTTCTATTTGTAGTTTTTAGTTTTCGAGTTTGTAGTTGTAGATTTTCTAGTTGCAGAGTTCCTAGTTTTGGAGTATCTAGTTGCGGAGTCTCTAATTGTGCAGTCTCTAGTTTTGGAGTCTCTAGTTGTGGAGTTTCTGGTTATGGAGTTCATAAATGTGGAATTTCTAGCTGTGGAGATTTTAGTTGCGGAGTTTCTAGTTGCAGAGTTTCTAGTTGTGGAGTTTCTAGTTGTGGAGTTTTAGTTGTGGAGTTTAAAGTTGTGGAATTTATAGGTGTGGAGTTTCTAGTTGTGGAAGTTCTAGTTGTGGAGTTTCTAGTTGCGGAGTTTCTGGCTGTGGAGTTTCTAGTTGCGGAGTTTCTAGTTGTGGAGTTTCTAGTTGTGAGGTTCGTAGTTGTGGAGTTTCTAGTTGTCGAGTTTCTAGTTGTGGAGTCTCTAGTTGTGGAGTTTCTAGTTGTGGAGTTTCTAGTTGCGAAGTCTCAAGTTGTGGAGTTTCTACTTGTGGAGTTTCTAGTTGTGGAGCTTCTAGTTGTGGGGTTCGTAGTTGTGGGGTTCGTAGTTGTGGAGTTTCTAGTTGTGGAGTTTCTCGTTGTGAAGTCTCAAGTTGTGGAGTTTCTAGTTGTGGAGTTTCTAGTTGTGGAGCTTCTAGTTGAGGGGTTCATAGTTGTGGGGTTCGTAGTTGTGGAGTTTCTAGTTGCGGAGTTTCTCGTCGTGAAGTTTGTAGTTGCGGAGTCTGTAGTTGTGGAGTTTCTAGTTGTGGAATTTCTAGTTACGGAGTTTCTAGTTGTGGAGCTTTTAGTTGAGGAGCCTCTAGTTGTTGAGTCTCTAGCTGTGGAATTTCTAGTTGTAGAGTGTCTAGTTGCAGAGTTTCAAGTTGTGGAGTTTCTAGTTGCGGAGTCTCTAATTGTGCAGTCTCTAGTTTTGGAGTCTCTAGTTTTGGAGTTTCTGGTTGTGGAGTTTATAAATGTGGAATTTCTAGCTGTGGAGATTCTAGTTGCGGAGTTTCTAGTTGCAGAGTTTCTAGTTGTAGAGTTTCTAGTTGTGGAGTTTTAGTTGTGGAGTTTAAAGTTGTGGAATTTATAGGTGTGGAGTTTCTAGTTGTGGAGTTTCTAGTTTTTGGGTTTCTAGTTACGGAGTTTCTAGTTGCGGAGTTTCTAGTTGTGGATTTTGTAGTTGTGGGGTATATAGTTGTGGTGTTTCAAGTTGTGGAGTGAGTTTCTAGTTGCGGAGTTTCTGGTTGTGGAGTTTCTAGTTGCGGAGTCAGTAGTTGTGTGGTTTCTAGTTGTGGATTTTCTAGCTGTGGAGTTTCTATTAGTGGAGTTTCTAGTTGCAGCGTTTCTAGTTGTGGATTTTCTAGCTGTGGAATTTTTGGTTGCAGAGTTTTTAGTTGCAGTGTTTCTAGTTGTGGAGTTTCTAGTTGTTGAGTTTCTAGTTGCCGAGTTCTTTAGTTGCGGAGTCTCAAGTTGTAGAGTTTCTAGCTGTGGAGTTTCTAGTTGCGGAGTTTCTAGTTGCGGAGTTTCTAGTTGTGGAGTTTTAGTTGTGGAGTCTCTAGTTGTGGAGTTTCTAGTTGTGGAGTGTCTACTTGTGGAGTTTCTAGTTGTGGAGTTTCTATTTGTAGTTTTTAGTTTTCGAGTTTGTAGTTGTAGATTTTCTAGTTGCAGAGTTCCTAGTTTTGGAGTATCTAGTTGCGGAGTCTCTAATTGTGCAGTCTCTAGTTTTGGAGTCTCTAGTTGTGGAGTTTCTGGTTATGGAGTTCATAAATGTGGAATTTCTAGCTGTGGAGATTTTAGTTGCGGAGTTTCTAGTTGCAGAGTTTCTAGTTGTGGAGTTTCTAGTTGTGGAGTTTTAGTTGTGGAGTTTAAAGTTGTGGAATTTATAGGTGTGGAGTTTCTAGTTGTGGAAGTTCTAGTTGTGGAGTTTCTAGTTGCGGAGTTTCTGGCTGTGGAGTTTCTAGTTGCGGAGTTTCTAGTTGTGGAGTTTCTAGTTGTCGAGTTTCTAGTTGTGGAGTCTCTAGTTGTGGAGTTTCTAGTTGTGGAGTTTCTAGTTGCGAAGTCTCAAGTTGTGGAGTTTCTCGTTGTGGAGTTTCTAGTTGTGGAGTTTGTAGTTGTGGAGTATCTAGTTGTGGACTTTCAAGTTGTGGAGTTTCTAGTTGTGGAGTGTCTACTTGTGGAGTTTCTAGTTGTGGAGTTTCTATTTGTAGTTTTTAGTTTTCGAGTTTGTAGTTGTAGATTTTCTAGTTGCAGAGTTCCTAGTTTTGGAGTATATAGTTGCGGAGTCTCTAATTGTGCAGTCTCTAGTTTTGGAGTCTCTAGTTGTGGAGTTTCTGGTTGTGGAGTTTATAAATGTGGAATTTCTAGCTGTGGAGATTCTAGTTGCGGAGTTTCTAGTTGCAGAGTCTCTACTTGTGGAGTTTCTAGTTGTGGAGTTTCTAGTTGCGAAGTCTCAAGTTGTGGAGTTTCTAGTTGTGGAGTTTCTAGTTGTGGAGCTTCTAGTTGTGGGGTTCGTAGTTGTGGGGTTCGTAGTTGTGGAGTTTCTAGTTGCGGAGTTTCTCGTTGTGAAGTCTCAAGTTGTGGAGTTTCTAGTTGTGGAGTTTCTAGTTGTGGAGCTTCTAGTTGAGGGGTTCATAGTTGTGGGGTTCGTAGTTGTGGAGTTTCTAGTTGCGGAGTTTCTCGTCGTGAAGTTTGTAGTTGCGGAGTCTGTAGTTGTGGAGTTTCTAGTTGTGGAATTTCTAGTTACGGAGTTTCTAGTTGTGGAGCTTTTAGTTGAGGAGCCTCTAGTTGTTGAGTCTCTAGCTGTGGAATTTCTAGTTGTGGAGTGTCTAGTTGCAGAGTTTCAAGTTGTGGAGTTTCTAGTTGCGGAGTCTCTAATTGTGCAGTCTCTAGTTTTGGAGTCTCTAGTTTTGGAGTTTCTGGTTGTGGAGTTTATAAATGTGGAATTTCTAGCTGTGGAGATTCTAGTTGCGGAGTTTCTAGTTGCAGAGTTTCTAGTTGTAGAGTTTCTAGTTGTGGAGTTTTAGTTGTGGAGTTTAAAGTTGTGGAATTTATAGGTGTGGAGTTTCTAGTTGTGGAGTTTCTAGTTTTTGGGTTTCTAGTTACGGAGTTTCTAGTTGCGGAGTTTCTAGTTGTGGATTTTGTAGTTGTGGGGTATATAGTTGTGGTGTTTCAAGTTGTGGAGTTTCTAGTTGTGGAGTGAGTTTCTAGTTGCGGAGTTTCTGGTTGTGGAGTTTCTAGTTGCGGAGTCAGTAGTTGTGGGGTTTCTAGTTGTGGATTTTCTAGCTGTGGAATTTCTATTAGTGGAGTTTCTAGTTGCAGCGTTTCTAGTTGTGGATTTTCTAGCTGTGGAATTTTTGGTTGCAGAGTTTTTAGTTGCGGAGTCTCAAGTTGTAGAGTTTCTAGATGTGGAGTTTCTAGTTGCGGAGTTTCTAGTTGCGGAGTTTCTAGTTGTGGAGTTTTAGTTGTGGAGTCTCTAGTTGTGGAGTTTCTAGTTGTGGAGTGTCTACTTGTGGAGTTTCTAGTTGTGGAGTTTCTATTTGTAGTTTTTAGTTTTCGAGTTTGTAGTTGTAGATTTTCTAGTTGCAGAGTTCCTAGTTTTGGAGTATCTAGTTGCGGAGTCTCTAATTGTGCAGTCTCTAGTTTTGGAGTCTCTAGTTGTGGAGTTTCTGGTTATGGAGTTCATAAATGTGGAATTTCTAGCTGTGGAGATTTTAGTTGCGGAGTTTCTAGTTGCAGAGTTTCTAGTTGTGGAGTTTCTAGTTGTGGAGTTTTAGTTGTGGAGTTTAAAGTTGTGGAATTTATAGGTGTGGAGTTTCTAGTTGTGGAAGTTCTAGTTGTGGAGTTTCTAGTTGCGGAGTTTCTGGCTGTGGAGTTTCTAGTTGCGGAGTTTCTAGTTGTGGAGTTTCTAGTTGTGAGGTTCGTAGTTGTGGAGTTTCTAGTTGTCGAGTTTCTAGTTGTGGAGTCTCTAGTTGTGGAGTTTCTAGTTGTGGAGCTTCTAGTTGCGAAGTCTCAAGTTGTGGAGTTTCTACTTGTGGAGTTTCTAGTTGTGGAGCTTCTAGTTGTGGGGTTCGTAGTTGTGGGGTTCGTAGTTGTGGAGTTTCTAGTTGCGGAGTTTCTCGTTGTGAAGTCTCAAGTTGTGGAGTTTCTAGTTGTGGAGTTTCTAGTTGTGGAGCTTCTAGTTGTGGGGTTCGTAGTTGTGGGGTTCGTAGTTGTGGAGTTTCTAGTTGCGGAGTTTCTCGTTGTGAAGTTTCTATTGTGGAGTTTCTAGTTGTGGAGTTTCTAGTAGTTGAGTTTCAAGTTGCCGAGTTTCTAGTTGCGAAGTCTCAAGTCGTGGAGTTTTTAGCTGTGGAGTTTCTAGTTGCGGAGCTTCTAGTTAGGGAGTTTCTAGTTGCGGAGTTTCTAGTTGTGGATTTTGTAGTTGTGGGGTATATAGTTGTGGTGTTTCAAGTTGCGGAGTTTCTAGTTGTGGAGTGTCTACTTGTGGAGTTTCTAGTTGTGGAGTTTCTATTTGTAGTTTCTAGTTTTCGAGTTTGTAGTTGTAGATTTTCTAGTTGCAGAGTTCCTAGTTTTGGAGTATCTAGTTGCGGAGTCTCTAATTGTGCAGTCTCTAGTTTTGGAGTCTCTAGTTGTGGAGTTTCTGGTTGTGGAGCTTATAAATGTGGAATTTCTAGCTGTGGAGATTCTAGTTGCGGAGTTTCTAGTTGCAGAGTTTCTAGTTGTGGAGTTGCTAGTTGTGGAGTTTTAGTTGTGGAGTTTAAAGTTGTGGAATTTATAGGTGTGGAGTTTCTAGTTGTGGAAGTTCTAGTTGTGGAGTTTCTAGTTGTGGAGTTTCTAGTTGCGGAGGTTCTAGTTGTGGAGTTTCTAGTAGTTGAGTTTCTAGTTGTCGAGTTTCTAGTTGCGAAGTCTAAAGTCGTGGAGTTTCTAGCCGTGGAGTTTCTAGTTGCGGAGCTTCTAGTTAGGGAGTTTCTAGTTGCGGAGTTTCTAGTTGTGGATTTTGTAGTTGTGGGGTATATAGTTGTGGTGTTTCAAGTTGTGGAGTTTCTAGTTGTGGAGTGAGTTTCTAGTTGCGGAGTTTCTGGTTGTGGAGTTTCTAGTTGCGGAGTCAGTAGTTGTGGGGTTTCTAGTTGTGGATTTTCTAGCTGTGGAGTTTCTATTAGTGGAGTTTCTAGTTGCAGCGTTTCTAGTTGTGGATTTTCTAGCTGTGGAATTTTTGGTTGCAGAGTTTTTAGTTGCGGTGTTTCTAGTTGTGGAGTTTCTAGTTGTTGAGTTTCTAGTTGCCGAGTTCTTTAGTTGCGGAGTCTCAGGTTGTAGAGTTTCTAGCTGTGGAGTTTCTAGTTGCGGAGTTTCTAGTTGCGGAGTTTCTAGTTGTGGAGTTTTAGTTGTGGAGTCTCTAGTTGTGGAGTTTCTAGTTGTGGAGTGTCTACTTGTGGTGTTTCTAGTTGTGGAGTTTCTATTTGTAGTTTTTAGTTTTCGAGTTTGTAGTTGTAGATTTTCTAGTTGCAGAGTTCCTAGTTTTGGAGTATCTAGTTGCGGAGTCTCTAATTGTGCAGTCTCTAGTTTTGGAGTCTCTAGTTGTGGAGTTTCTGGTTATGGAGTTTATAAATGTGGAATTTCTAGCTGTGGAGATTCTAGTTGCGGAGTTTCTAGTTGCAGAGTTTCTAGTTGTGGAGTTTCTAGTTGTGGAGTTTTAGTTGTGGAGTTTAAAGTTGTGGAATTTATAGGTGTGGAGTTTCTAGTTGTGGAGTTTCTAGTAGTTGAGTTTCAAGTTGCCGAGTTTCTAGTTGCGAAGTCTCAAGTCGTGGAGTTTTTAGCTGTGGAGTTTCTAGTTGCGGAGCTTCTAGTTAGGGAGTTTCTAGTTGCGAAGTCTCAAGTCGTGGAGTTTTTAGCTGTGGAGTTTCTAGTTGCAGAGCTTCTAGTTGCAGAGTTTCTAGTTGCGGAGTTTCTAGTTGTGGAATTTGTAGTTGTGGAGTATATAGTTGTGTTTCAGGTTGTGGAGTTTCTAGTGGCGGAGTTTCTAGTTGCAGAGTTTCTAGTTGCGGAGTTTTCTAATTGTGGAGTTTCTAGTTGTGGAGTTTCTAGTTGTGGAGCTTCAAGTTGTGGAGTTTCTAGTTGTGGAGTTTCTAGTTGTGGAGTTTGTAGTTGTGGAGTATCTAGTTGTGGGCTTTCAAGTTGTGGGGTTTCTAGTTGTGGAGTTTCTAGTAGTTGAGTTTCTAGTTGTCGAGTTTCTAGTTGTGGAGCTTTTAGTTGAGGAGCCTCTAGTTGTTGAGTCTCTAGTTGTGGAATTTCTAGTTGTGGAGTGTCTAGTTGCAGAGTTTCAAGTTGTGGAGTTTCTAGTTGCGGAGTCTCTAATTGTGGAGTCTCTAGTTGTGGAGTTTCTAGTTGTGGAGTTTCTAGTTGCGAAGTCTCAAGTTGTGGAGTTTCTAGTTGAGGAGTTTCTAGTTGTGGAGCTTCTAGTTGTGGGGTTCGTAGTTGTGGGGTTCGTAGTTGTGGAGTTTCTAGTTGCGGAGTTTCTCGTTGTGAAGTCTTAAGTTGTGGAGTTTCTAGTTGTGGAGTTTCTAGTTGCGGAGTTTCTCGTTGTGAAGTTCGTAGTTGTGGAGTTTCTAGTTGTGGAGTTTCTAGTAGTTGAGTTTCTAGTTGCCGAGTTTCTAGTTGCGACGTCTCAAGTCGTGGAGTTTTTAGCTGTGGAGTTTCTAGTTGCGGAGCTTCTAGTTGCGGAGTTTCGAGTTGCGGAGTTTCTAGTTGTGGAATTTGTAGTTGTGGAGTATATAGTTGTGGTGTTTCAGGTTGTGGAGTTTCTAGTGGCGGAGTTTCTAGTTGCAGAGTTTCTAGTTGCGGAGTTTTCTAGTTGAGGAGTTTCTAGTTGCGGAGTTTCTAGTTGTGGAGCTTCAAGTTGTGGAGTTTCTAGTTGTGGAGTTTCTAGTTGTGGAGTTTGTAGTTGTGGAGTATCTAGTTGTGGGCTTTCAAGTTGTGGAGTTTCTTGTTGTGGAGTTTCTATTGCGGAGTTTTCTAGTTGCGGAGTCTGTAGTTGTGGAGTTTCTAGTTGTGGAATTTCTAGTTACGGAGTTTCTAGTTGTGGAGCTTTTAGTTGAGGAGCCTCTAGTTGTTGAGTCTCTAGTTGTGGAATTTCTA
Source organism: Rhipicephalus microplus (assembly GCF_043290135.1). NCBI lineage: Eukaryota > Metazoa > Arthropoda > Arachnida > Ixodida > Ixodidae > Rhipicephalus > Rhipicephalus microplus. Next base: position 6,134,065 of record NW_027464585.1, on the reverse strand, counting down.
GTTGTGGAGTGTCTAGTTGCAAAGTTCCAAGTTGTGGAGTTTCTAGTTGCGGAGTCTCTAGTTGTAGAGTTTCTAGTTGCAGAGTTCCTAGTTTTGGAGTATCTAGTTGCGGAGTCTCTAATTGTGCAGTCTCTAGTTTTGGAGTCTCTAGTTGTGGAGTTTCTGGTTGTGGAGCTTATAAATGTGGAATTTCTAGCTGTGGAGATTCTAGTTGCGGAGTTTCTAGTTGCAGAGTTTCTAGTTGTGGAGTTGCTAGTTGTGGAGTTTTAGTTGTGGAGTTTAAAGTTGTGGAATTTATAGGTGTGGAGTTTCTGGTTGTGGAAGTTCTAGTTGTGGAGTTTCTAGTTGCGGAGTTTCTGGCTGTGGAGTTTCTAGTTGCGGAGTTTCTAGTAGTGGAGTTTCTAGTTGTGGAGCTTTTAGTTGAGGAGTCTCTAGTTGTAGAGTCTCTAGTTGTTGAGCCTCTAGTTGTGGAAGTTCTAGTTGTGGAGTTTCTAGTTGCGGAGTTTCTAGTTGCAGAGTTTCTAGTTGCGGAGTTTTCTAGTTGTGGAGATTCTAGTGGCGGAGTTTCTAGTTGCGGAGTTTCAAGTTGTGGAGTTTCTCGTTGTGGAGTTTCTAGTTGTGGAGTTTCTAGTTGCGGAGGTTCTAGTTGTGGAGTTTCTAGTAGTTGAGTTTCTAGTTGTCGAGTTTCTAGTTGCGAAGTCTAAAGTCGTGGAGTTTCTAGCCGTGGAGTTTCTAGTTGCGGAGCTTCTAGTTAGGGAGTTTCTAGTTGCGGAGTTTCTAGTTGTGGATTTTGTAGTTGTGGGGTATATAGTTGTGGTGTTTCAAGTTGTGGAGTTTCTAGTTGTGGAGTGAGTTTCTAGTTGCGGAGTTTCTGGTTGTGGAGTTTCTAGTTGCGGAGTCAGTAGTTGTGGGGTTTCTAGTTGTGGATTTTCTAGCTGTGGAGTTTCTATTAGTGGAGTTTCTAGTTGCAGCGTTTCTAGTTGTGGATTTTCTAGCTGTGGAATTTTTGGTTGCAGAGTTTTTAGTTGCGGTGTTTCTAGTTGTGGAGTTTCTAGTTGTTGAGTTTCTAGTTGCCGAGTTCTTTAGTTGCGGAGTCTCAGGTTGTAGAGTTTCTAGCTGTGGAGTTTCTAGTTGCGGAGTTTCTAGTTGCGGAGTTTCTAGTTGTGGAGTTTTAGTTGTGGAGTCTCTAGTTGTGGAGTTTCTAGTTGTGGAGTGTCTACTTGTGGTGTTTCTAGTTGTGGAGTTTCTATTTGTAGTTTTTAGTTTTCGAGTTTGTAGTTGTAGATTTTCTAGTTGCAGAGTTCCTAGTTTTGGAGTATCTAGTTGCGGAGTCTCTAATTGTGCAGTCTCTAGTTTTGGAGTCTCTAGTTGTGGAGTTTCTGGTTATGGAGTTTATAAATGTGGAATTTCTAGCTGTGGAGATTCTAGTTGCGGAGTTTCTAGTTGCAGAGTTTCTAGTTGTGGAGTTTCTAGTTGTGGAGTTTTAGTTGTGGAGTTTAAAGTTGTGGAATTTATAGGTGTGGAGTTTCTAGTTGTGGAAGTTCTAGTTGTGGAGTTTCTAGTTGCGGAGTTTCTGGCTGTGGAGTTTCTAGTTGCGGAGTTTCTAGTTGTGGAGTTTCTAGTTGTGAGGTTCGTAGTTGTGGAGTTTCTAGTTGTAGAGTTTCTAGTTGTGGAGTCTCTAGTTGTGGAGTTTCTAGTTGTGGAGTTTCTAGTTGCGAAGCCTCAAGTTGTGGAGTTTCTAGTTGTGGAGTTTCTAGTTGTGGAGCTTCTAGTTGTGGGGTTCGTAGTTGTGGGGTTCGTAGTTGTGGAGTTTCTAGTTGCGGAGTTTCTCGTTGTGAAGTCTCAAGTTGTGGAGTTTCTAGTTGTGGAGTTTCTAGTTGTGGAGCTTCTAGTTGTGGGTTTCGTAGTTGTGGGGTTCGTAGTTGTGGAGTTTCTAGTTGCGGAGTTTCTCGTTGTGAAGTTTCTAGTTGTGGAGTTTCTAGTTGTGGAGTTTCTAGTAGTTGAGTTTCAAGTTGCCGAGTTTCTAGTTGCGAAGTCTCAAGTCGTGGAGTTTTTAGCTGTGGAGTTTCTAGTTGCGGAGCTTCTAGTTAGGGAGTTTCTAGTTGCGGAGTTTCTAGTTGTGGATTTTGTAGTTGTGGGGTATATAGTTGTGGTGTTTCAAGTTGCGGAGTTTCTAGTTGCGGAGTTTCTAGTTGCAGAGTTTCTAGTTCCGGAGTTTTCTAGTTGTGGAGTTTCTAGTTGCGGAGTTTCTAGTTGTGGAGCTTCAAGTTGTGGAGTTTCTCTTTGTGGAGTTTCTAGTTGTGGAGTTTGTAGTTGTGGAGTATCTAGTTGTGGACTTTCAAGTTGTGGAGTTTCTAGTTGTGGAGTGTCTACTTGTGGAGTTTCTAGTTGTGGAGTTTCTATTTGTAGTTTTTAGTTTTCGAGTTTGTAGTTGTAGATTTTCTAGTTGCAGAGTTCCTAGTTTTGGAGTATCCAGTTGCGGAGTCTCTAATTGTGCAGTCTCTAGTTTTGGAGTCTCTAGTTGTGGAGTTTCTGGTTGTGGAGTTTATAAATGTGGAATTTCTAGCTGTGGAGATTCTAGTTGCGGAGTTTCTAGTTGCAGAGTCTCTACTTGTGGAGTTTCTAGTTGTGGAGTTTCTAGTTGCGAAGTCTCAAGTTGTGGAGTTTCTAGTTGTGGAGTTTCTAGTTGTGGAGCTTCTAGTTGTGGGGTTCGTAGTTGTGGGGTTCGTAGTTGTGGAGTTTCTAGTTGCGGAGTTTCTCGTTGTGAAGTCTCAAGTTGTGGAGTTTCTAGTTGTGGAGTTTCTAGTTGTGGAGCTTCTAGTTGAGGGGTTCATAGTTGTGGGGTTCGTAGTTGTGGAGTTTCTAGTTGCGGAGTTTCTCGTCGTGAAGTTTGTAGTTGCGGAGTCTGTAGTTGTGGAGTTTCTAGTTGTGGAATTTCTAGTTACGGAGTTTCTAGTTGTGGAGCTTTTAGTTGAGGAGCCTCTAGTTGTTGAGTCTCTAGCTGTGGAATTTCTAGTTGTGGAGTGTCTAGTTGCAGAGTTTCAAGTTGTGGAGTTTCTAGTTGCGGAGTCTCTAATTGTGCAGTCTCTAGTTTTGGAGTCTCTAGTTTTGGAGTTTCTGGTTGTGGAGTTTATAAATGTGGAATTTCTAGCTGTGGAGATTCTAGTTGCGGAGTTTCTAGTTGCAGAGTTTCTAGTTGTAGAGTTTCTAGTTGTGGAGTTTTAGTTGTGGAGTTTAAAGTTGTGGAATTTATAGGTGTGGAGTTTCTAGTTGTGTAGTTTCTAGTTTTTGGGTTTCTAGTTACGGAGTTTCTAGTTGCGGAGTTTCTAGTTGTGGATTTTGTAGTTGTGGGGTATATAGTTGTGGTGTTTCAAGTTGTGGAGTTTCTAGTTGTGGAGTGAGTTTCTAGTTGCGGAGTTTCTGGTTGTGGAGTTTCTAGTTGCGGAGTCAGTAGTTGTGGGGTTTCTAGTTGTGGATTTTCTAGCTGTGGAGTTTCTATTAGTGGAGTTTCTAGTTGCAGCGTTTCTAGTTGTGGATTTTCTAGCTGTGGAATTTTTGGTTGCAGAGTTTTTAGTTGCAGTGTTTCTAGTTGTGGAGTTTCTAGTTGTTGAGTTTCTAGTTGCCGAGTTCTTTAGTTGCGGAGTCTCAAGTTGTAGAGTTTCTAGCTGTGGAGTTTCTAGTTGCGGAGTTTCTAGTTGCGGAGTTTCTAGTTGTGGAGTTTTAGTTGTGGAGTCTCTAGTTGTGGAGTTTCTAGTTGTGGAGTGTCTACTTGTGGAGTTTCTAGTTGTGGAGTTTCTATTTGTAGTTTTTAGTTTTCGAGTTTGTAGTTGTAGATTTTCTAGTTGCAGAGTTCCTAGTTTTGGAGTATCTAGTTGCGGAGTCTCTAATTGTGCAGTCTCTAGTTTTGGAGTCTCTAGTTGTGGAGTTTCTGGTTATGGAGTTTATAAATGTGGAATTTCTAGCTGTTGAGATTCTAGTTGCGGAGTTTCTAGTTGCAGAGTTTCTAGTTGTGGAGTTGCTAGTTGTGGAGTTTTAGTTGTGGAGTTTAAAGTTGTGGAATTTATAGGTGTGGAGTTTCTAGTTGTGGAAGTTCTAGTTGTGGAGTTTCTAGTTGCGGAGTTTCTGGCTGTGGAGTTTCTAGTTGCGGAGTTTCTAGTTGTGGAGTTTCTAGTTGTGAGGTTCGTAGTTGTGGAGTTTCTAGTTGTCGAGTTTCTAGTTGTGGAGTCTCTAGTTGTGGAGTTTCTAGTTGTGGAGTTTCTAGTTGCGAAGTCTCAAGTTGTGGAGTTTCTAGTTGTGGAGTTTCTAGTTGTGGAGTTTCTAGTTGTGGAATTTCTAGTTGTGGAGTCTCTAGTTGTGGAGTGAGTTTCTAGTTGCGGAGTTTCTGGTTGTGGAGTTTCTAGTTGCGGAGTCAGTAGTTGTGGGGTTTCTAGTTGTGGAGTTTCTAGTTGTGAATTTTCTAGCTGTGGAGTTTCTATTTGCGGAGTTTCTAGTTGCAGAGTTTCTAGTTTTGGATTTTCTAGCTGTGGAATTTCTGGTTGCAGAGTTTTTAGTTGCGGTGTTTCTAGTTGTGGAGTTTCTAGTTGTTGAGTTTCTAGTTGCCGAGTTCTTTAGTTGCGAAGTCTCAAGTTGTAGAGTTTCTAGCTGTGGAGTTTCTAGTTGCGGAGTTTCTAGTTGCGGAGTTTCTAGTTGTGGAATTTTTAGTTGTGGAGTCTCTAGTTGAGGAATTTCTAGTTGCGGAGTTTCTACTTGCAGAGTTTCTAGTTGTAGAGTTTCTAGTTGTGGAGTTTTAGTTGTGGAGTTTAAAGTTGTGGAATTTATAGGTGTGGAGTTTCTAGTTGTGGAGTTTCTAGTTTTCGGGTTTCTAGTTACGGAGTTTCTAGTTGTGGAGTGTCTACTTGTGGAGTTTCTAGTTGTGGAGTTTCTATTTGTAGTTTTTAGTTTTCGAGTTTGTAGTTGTAGATTTTCTAGTTGCAGAGATCCTAGTTTTGGAGTATCTAGTTGCGGAGTCTCTAATTGTGCAGTCTCTAGTTTTGGAGTCTCTAGTTGTGGAGTTTCTGGTTGTGGAGTTTATAAATGTGGAATTTCTAGCTGTGGAGATTCTAGTTGCGGAGTTTCTAGTTGCAGAGTTTCTAGTTGTAGAGCTTCTAGTTGTGGAGTTTCTAGTTGCGGAGTTTCTAGTTGTGGAGTTTCTAGTTGTGAGGTTCGTAGTTGTGGAGTTTCTAGTTGTCGAGTTTCTAGTTGTGGAGTCTCCAGTTGTGGAGTTTCTAGTTGTGGAGTTTCTAGTTGCGAAGTCTTAAGTTGTGGAGTTTCTAGTTGTGGAGTTTCTAGTTGTGGAGCTTCTAGTTGTGGGGTTCGTAGTTGTGGGGTTCGTAGTTGTGGAGTTTCTAGTGGCGGAGTTTCTCGTTGTGAAGTCTCAAGTTGTGGAGTTTCTAGTTGTGGAGTTTCTAGTTGTGGAGCTTCTAGTTGAGGGTTTCGTAGTTGTGGGGTTCGTAGTTGTGGAGTTTCTAGTTGCGGAGTTTCTCGTCGTGAAGTTTGTAGTTGTGGAGTTTCTAGTAGTTGAGTTTCTAGTTGCCGAGTTTCTAGTTGTGGAGCTTTTAGTTGAGGAGCCTCTAGTTGTTGAGTCTCTAGTTGTGGAATTTCTAGTTGTGGAGTGTCTAGTTGCAGAGTTTCAAGTTGTGGAGTTTCTAGTTGTGGAGTTTCTAGTTGTGGAGTTTCTAGTTGCGAAGTCTCAAGTTGTGGAGTTTCTAGTTGAGGAGTTTCTAGTTGTGGAGCTTCTAGTTGTGGGGTTCGTAGTTGTGGGGTTCGTAGTTGTGGAGTTTCTAGTTGCGGAGTTTCTCGTTGTGAAGTCTCAAGTTGTGGAGTTTCTAGTTGTGGAGTTTCTAGTTGCGGAGTTTCTCGTTGTGAAGTTCGTAGTTGTGGAGTTTCTAGTTGTGGAGTTTCTAGTAGTTGAGTTTCTAGTTGCCGAGTTTCTAGTTGCGACGTCTCAAGTCGTGGAGTTTTTAGCTGTGGAGTTTCTAGTGGCGGAGCTTCTAGTTGCGGAGTTTCGAGTTGCGGAGTTTCTAGTTGTGGAATTTGTAGTTGTGGAGTATATAGTTGTGGTGTTTCAGGTTGTGGAGTTTCTAGTGGCGGAGTTTCTAGTTGCAGAGTTTCTAGTTGCGGAGTTTTCTAGTTGAGGAGTTTCTAGTTGCGGAGTTTCTAGTTGTGGAGCTTCAAGTTGTGGAGTTTCTAGTTGTGGAGTTTCTAGTTGTGGAGTTTGTAGTTGGGGAGTATCTAGTTGTGGGCTTTCAAGTTGTGGAGTTTCTTGTTGTGGAGTTTCTAGTTGCGGAGTTTTCTAGTTGCGGAGTCTGTAGTTGTGGAGTTTCTAGTTGTGGAATTTCTAGTTACGGAGTTTCTAGTTGTGGAGCTTTTAGTTGAGGAGCCTCTAGTTGTTGAGTCTCTAGTTGTGGAATTTCTAGTTGTGGAATTTCTAGTTGTGGAGTGTCTAGTTGCAAAGTTCCAAGTTGTGGAGTTTCTAGTTGCGGAGTCTCTAGTTGTAGAGTTTCTAGTTGCGGAGTTTCTAGCTGTGGAGATTCTAGTGGCGGAGTCTCTAGTTGTGCAGTCTCTAGTTGTGGAGTCTGTAGTTGTCCCGTTTCTAGTTGCGGAGTTTGAAGTTGTGGAGTTTCTAGCTGTAGAGTTTCTAGTTGCAGGGTTTCTAGTTGCGGAGTTTTCTAGTTGTGGAGTTTCTAGTTGCGGAGCTTTTAGTTGAGGAGTCTCTAGTTGTAGAGTCTCTAGTTGTTGAGCCTCTAGTTGTGGAAGTTCTAGTTGTGGAGTTTCTAGTTGCGGAGTTTCTAGTTGCAGAGTTTCTAGTTGCGGAGCTTTCTAGTTGTGGAGATTCTAGTGGCGGAGTTTCTAGTTGCGGAGTTTCAAGTTGTGGAGTTTCTCGTTGTGGAGTTTCTAGTTGTGGAGTTTCTAGTTGCGGAGGTTCTAGTTGTGGAGTTTCTAGTAGTTGAGTTTCTAGTTGTCGAGTTTCTAGTTGCGAAGTCTAAAGTCGTGGAGTTTCTAGCCGTGGAGTTTCTAGTTGCGGAGCTTCTAGTTAGGGAGTTTCTAGTTGCGGAGTTTCTAGTTGTGGATTTTGTAGTTGTGGGGTATATAGTTGTGGTGTTTCAAGTTGTGGAGTTTCTAGTTGTGGAGTGAGTTTCTAGTTGCGGAGTTTCTGGTTGTGGAGTTTCTAGTTGTGGAGTCAGTAGTTGTGGGGTTTCTAGTTGTGGATTTTCTAGCTGTGGAGTTTCTATTAGTGGAGTTTCTAGTTGCAGCGTTTCTAGTTGTGGATTTTCTAGCTGTGGAATTTTTGGTTGCAGAGTTTTTAGTTGCGGTGTTTCTAGTTGTGGAGTTTCTAGTTGTTGAGTTTCTAGTTGCCGAGTTCTTTAGTTGCGGAGTCTCAGGTTGTAGAGTTTCTAGCTGTGGAGTTTCTAGTTGCGGAGTTTCTAGTTGCGGAGTTTCTAGTTGTGGAGTTTTAGTTGTGGAGTCTCTAGTTGTGGAGTTTCTAGTTGTGGAGTGTCTACTTGTGGAGTTTCTAGTTGTGGAGTTTCTATTTGTAGTTTTTAGTTTTCGAGTTTGTAGTTGTAGATTTTCTAGTTGCAGAGTTCCTAGTTTTGGAGTATCTAGTTGCGGAGTCTCTAATTGTGCAGTCTCTAGTTTTGGAGTCTCTAGTTGTGGAGTTTCTGGTTATGGAGTTTATAAATGTGGAATTTCTAGCTGTGGAGATTCTAGTTGCGGAGTTTCTAGTTGCAGAGTTTCTAGTTGTGGAGTTTCTAGTTGTGGAGTTTTAGTTGTGGAGTTTAAAGTTGTGGAATTTATAGGTGTGGAGTTTCTAGTTGTGGAAGTTCTAGTTGTGGAGTTTCTAGTTGCGGAGTTTCTGGCTGTGGAGTTTCTAGTTGCGGAGTTTCTAGTTGTGGAGTTTCTAGTTGTGAGGTTCGTAGTTGTGGAGTTTCTAGTTGTCGAGTTTCTAGTTGTGGAGTCTCTAGTTGTGGAGTTTCTGGTTGTGGAGTTTCTAGTTGCGAAGTCTCAAGTTGTGGAGTTTCTAGTTGTGGAGTTTCTAGTTGTGGAGCTTCTAGTTGTGGGGTTCGTAGTTGTGGGGTTCGTAGTTGTGGAGTTGCTAGTTGCGGAGTTTCTCGTTGTGAAGTCTCAAGTTGTGGAGTTTCTAGTTGTGGAGTTTCTAGTTGTGGAGCTTCTAGTTGTGGGGTTCGTAGTTGTGGGGTTCGTAGTTGTGGAGTTTCTAGTTGCGGAGTTTCTCGTTGTGAAGTTTCTAGTTGTGGAGTTTCTAGTAGTTGAGTTTCAAGTTGCCGAGTTTCTTGTTGCGAAGTCTCAAGTCGTGGAGTTTTTAGCTGTGGAGTTTCTAGTTGCGGAGCTTCTAGTTAGGGAGTTTCTAGTTGCGGAGCTTCTAGTTGTGGATTTTGTAGTTGTGGGGTATATAGTTGTGGTGTTTCAAGTTGCGGAGTTTCTAGTTGCGGAGTTTCTAGTTGCAGAGTTTCTAGTTCCGGAGTTTTCTAGTTGTGGAGTTTCTAGTTGCGGAGTTTCTAGTTGTGGAGCTTCAAGTTGTGGAGTTTCTCGTTGTGGAGTTTCTAGTTGTGGAGTTTGTAGTTGTGGAGTATCTAGTTGTGGACTTTCAAGTTGTGGAGTTTCTAGTTGTGGAGTGTCTACTTGTGGAGTTTCTAGTTGTGGAGTTTCTATTTGTAGTTTTTAGTTTTCGAGTTTGTAGTTGTAGATTTTCTAGTTGCAGAGTTCCTAGTTTTGGAGTATCTAGTTGCGGAGTCTCTAATTGTGCAGTCTCTAGTTTTGGAGTCTCTAGTTGTGGAGTTTCTGGTTGTGGAGTTTATAAATGTGGAATTTCTAGCTGTGGAGATTCTAGTTGCGGAGTTTCTAGTTGCTGAGTCTCTAGTTGTGGAGTTCTAGTTGTGGAGTTTCTAGTTGCGAAGTCTCAAGTTGTGGAGTTTCTAGTTGTGGAGTTTCTAGTTGTGGAGCTTCTAGTTGTGGGGTTCGTAGTTGTGGGGTTCGTAGTTGTGGAGTTTCTAGTTGCGGAGTTTCTCGTTGTGAAGTCTCAAGTTGTGGAGTTTCTAGTTGTGGAGTTTCTAGTTGTGGAGCTTCTAGTTGAGGGGTTCGTAGTTGTGGGGTTCGTAGTTGTGGAGTTTCTAGTTGCGGAGTTTCTCGTCGTGAAGTTTGTAGTTGCGGAGTCTGTAGTTGTGGAGTTTCTAGTTGTGGAATTTCTAGTTACGGAGTTTCTAGTTGTGGAGCTTTTAGTTGAAGAGCCTCTAGTTGTTGAGTCTCTAGCTGTGGAATTTCTAGTTGTGGAGTGTCTAGTTGCAGAGTTTCAAGTTGTGGAGTTTCTAGCTGCGGAGTCTCTAATTGTGCAGTCTCTAGTTTTGGAGTCTCTAGTTTTGGAGTTTCTGGTTGTGGAGTTTATAAATGTGGAATTTCTAGCTGTGGAGATTCTAGTTGCGGAGTTTCTAGTTGCAGAGTTTCTAGTTGTAGAGTTTCTAGTTGTGGAGTTTTAGTTGTGGAGTTTCAAGTTGTGGAGTTTCTAGTTGTGGAGTTTCTAGTTGTGGAGTTTCTAGTTGCGAAGTCTCAAGTTGTGGAGTTTCTAGTTGAGGAGTTTCTAGTTGTGGAGCTTCTAGTTGTGGGGTTCGTAGTTGTGGGGTTCGTAGTTGTGGAGTTTCTAGTTGCGGAGTTTCTCGTTGTGAAGTCTCAAGTTGTGGAGTTTCTAGTTGTGGAGTTTCTAGTTGCGGAGTTTCTTGTTGTGAAGTTCGTAGTTGTGGAGTTTCTAGTTGTGGAGTTTCTAGTAGTTGAGTTTCTAGTTGCCGAGTTTCTAGTTGCGACGTCTCAAGTCGTGGAGTTTTTAGCTGTGGAGTTTCTAGTGGCGGAGCTTCTAGTTGCGGAGTTTCGAGTTGCGGAGTTTCTAGTTGTGGAATTTGTAGTTGTGGAGTATATAGTTGTGGTGTTTCAGGTTGTGGAGTTTCTAGTGGCGGAGTTTCTAGTTGCAGAGTTTCTAGTTGCGGAGTTTTCTAGTTGAGGAGTTTCTAGTTGCGGAGTTTCTAGTTGTGGAGCTTCAAGTTTTGGAGTTTCTAGTTGTGGAGTTTCTAGTTGTGGAGTTTGTAGTTGGGGAGTATCTAGTTGTGGGCTTTCAAGTTGTGGAGTTTCTTGTTGTGGAGTTTCTAGTTGCGGAGTTTTCTAGTTGCGGAGTCTGTAGTTGTGGAGTTTCTAGTTGTGGAATTTCTAGTTACGGAGTTTCTAGTTGTGGAGCTTTTAGTTGAGGAGCCTCTAGTTGTTGAGTCTCTAGTTGTGGAATTTCTAGTTGTGGAATTTCTAGTTGTGGAGTGTCTAGTTGCAAAGTTCCAAGTTGTGGAGTTTCTAGTTGCGGAGTCTCTAGTTGTAGAGTTTCTAGTTGCGGAGTTTCTAGCTGTGGAGATTCTAGTGGCGGAGTCTCTAGTTGTGCAGTCTCTAGTTGTGGAGTCTGTAGTTGTCCCGTTTCTAGTTGCGGAGTTTGAAGTTGTGGAGTTTCTAGCTGTAGAGTTTCTAGTTGCAGGGTTTCTAGTTGCGGAGTTTTCTAGTTGTGGAGTTTCTAGTTGCGGAGTTTCTAGTTGCGGAGTTTCAAGTTGTGGAGTTTCTGGTTGTGGAGTTTCATGTTGTGGAATTTATAGGTGTGGAGTTTCCAGTTGTGGAGTTTCTGGTTTTCGGGTTTCTAGTTGCGGAGTTTCTAGTAGTGGAGTTTCTAGTTGTGGAGCTTTTAGTTGAGGAGTCTCTAGTTGTAGAGTCTCTAGTTGTTGAGCCTCTAGTTGTGGAAGTTCTAGTTGTGGAGTTTCTAGTTGCGGAGTTTCTAGTTGCAGAGTTTCTAGTTGCGGAGCTTTCTAGTTGTGGAGATTCTAGTGGCGGAGTTTCTAGTTGCGGAGTTTCAAGTTGTGGAGTTTCTCGTTGTGGAGTTTCTAGTTGTGGAGTTTCTAGTTGCGGAGGTTCTAGTTGTGGAGTTTCTAGTAGTTGAGTTTCTAGTTGTCGCGTTTCTAGTTGCGAAGTCTAAAGTCGTGGAGTTTCTAGCCGTGGAGTTTCTAGTTGCGGAGCTTCTAGTTAGGGAGTTTCTAGTTGCGGAGTTTCTAGTTGTGGATTTTGTAGTTGTGGGGTATATAGTTGTGGTGTTTCAAGTTGTGGAGTTTCTAGTTGTGGAGTGAGTTTCTAGTTGCGGAGTTTCTGGTTGTGGAGTTTCTAGTTGCGGAGTCAGTAGTTGTGGGGTTTCTAGTTGTGGATTTTCTAGCTGTGGAGTTTCTATTAGTGGAGTTTCTAGTTGCAGCGTTTCTAGTTGTGGATTTTCTAGCTGTGGAATTTTTGGTTGCAGAGTTTTTAGTTGCGGTGTTTCTAGTTGTGGAGTTTCTAGTTGTTGAGTTTCTAGTTGCCGAGTTCTTTAGTTGCGGAGTCTCAGGTTGTAGAGTTTCTAGCTGTGGAGTTTCTAGTTGCGGAGTTTCTAGTTGCGGAGTTTCTAGTTGTGGAGTTTTAGTTGTGGAGTCTCTAGTTGTGGAGTTTCTAGTTGTGGAGTGTCTACTTGTGGAGTTTCTAGTTGTGGAGTTTCTATTTGTAGTTTTTAGTTTTCGAGTTTGTAGTTGTAGATTTTCTAGTTGCAGAGTTCCTAGTTTTGGAGTATTTAGTTGCGGAGTCTCTAATTGTGCAGTCTCTAGTTTTGGAGTCTCTAGTTGTGGAGTTTCTGGTTATGGAGTTTATAAATGTGGAATTTCTAGCTGTGGAGATTCTAGTTGCGGAGTTTCTAGTTGCAGAGTTTCTAGTTGTGGAGTTTCTAGTTGTGGAGTTTTAGTTGTGGAGTTTAAAGTTGTGGAATTTATAGGTGTGGAGTTTCTAGTTGTGGAAGTTCTAGTTGTGGAGTTTCTAGTTGCGGAGTTTCTGGCTGTGGAGTTTCTAGTTGCGGAGTTTCTAGTTGTGGAGTTTCTAGTTGTGAGGTTCGTAGTTGTGGAGTTTCTAGTTGTCGAGTTTCTAGTTGTGGAGTCTCTAGTTGTGGAGTTTCTAGTTGTGGAGTTTCTAGTTGCGAAGTCTCAAGTTGTGGAGTTTCTAGTTGTGGAGTTTCTAGTTGTGGAGCTTCTAGTTGTGGGGTTCGTAGTTGTGGGGTTCGTAGTTGTGGAGTTTCTAGTTGCGGAGTTTCTCGTTGTGAAGTCTCAAGTTGTGGAGTTTCTAGTTGTGGAGTTTCTAGTTGTGGAGCTTCTAGTTGTGGGGTTCGTAGTTGTGGGGTTCGTAGTTGTGGAGTTTCTAGTTGCGGAGTTTCTCGTTGTGAAGTTTCTAGTTGTGGAGTTTCTAGTAGTTGAGTTTCAAGTTGCCGAGTTTCTTGTTGCGAAGTCTCAAGTCGTGGAGTTTTTAGCTGTGGAGTTTCTAGTTGCGGAGCTTATAGTTAGGGAGTTTCTAGTTGCGGAGTTTCTAGTTGTGGATTTTGTAGTTGTGGGGTATATAGTTGTGGTGTTTCAAGTTGCGGAGTTTCTAGTTGCGGAGTTTCTAGTTGCAGAGTTTCTAGTTCCGGAGTTTTCTAGTTGTGGAGTTTCTAGTTGCGGAGTTTCTAGTTGTGGAGCTTCAACTTGTGGAGTTTCTCGTTGTGGAGTTTCTAGTTGTGGAGTTTGTAGTTGTGGAGTATCTAGTTGTGGACTTTCAAGTTGTGGAGTTTCTAGTTGTGGAGTGTCTACTTGTGGAGTTTCTAGTTGTGGAGTTTCTATTTGTAGTTTTTAGTTTTCGAGTTTGTAGTTGTAGATTTTCTAGTTGCAGAGTTCCTAGTTTTGGAGTATCTAGTTGCGGAGTCTCTAATTGTGCAGTCTCTAGTTTTGGAGTCTCTAGTTGTGGAGTTTCTGGTTGTGGAGTTTATAAATGTGGAATTTCTAGCTGTGGAGATTCTAGTTGCGGAGTTTCTAGTTGCAGAGTCTCTAGTTGTGGAGTTTCTAGTTGTGGAGTTTCTAGTTGCGAAGTCTCAAGTTGTGGAGTTTCTAGTTGTGGAGTTTCTAGTTGTGGAGCTTCTAGTTGTGGGGTTCGTAGTTGTGGGGTTCGTAGTTGTGGAGTTTCTAGTTGCGGAGTTTTTCGTTGTGAAGTCTCAAGTTGTGGAGTTTCTAGTTGTGGAGTTTCTAGTTGTGGAGCTTCTAGTTGAGGGGTTCGTAGTTGTGGGGTTCGTAGTTGTGGAGTTTCTAGTTGCGGAGTTTCTCGTCGTGAAGTTTGTAGTTGCGGAGTCTGTAGTTGTGGAGTTTCTAGTTGTGGAATTTCTAGTTACGGAGTTTCTAGTTGTGGAGCTTTTAGTTGAAGAGCCTCTAGTTGTTGAGTCTCTAGCTGTGGAATTTCTAGTTGTGGAGTGTCTAGTTGCAGAGTTTCAAGTTGTGGAGTTTCTAGTTGCGGAGTCTCTAATTGTGCAGTCTCTAGTTTTGGAGTCTCTAGTTTTGGAGTTTCTGGTTGTGGAGTTTATAAATGTGGAATTTCTAGCTGTGGAGATTCTAGTTGCGGAGTTTCTAGTTGCAGAGTTTCTAGTTGTAGAGTTTCTAGTTGTGGAGTTTTAGTTGTGGAGTTTAAAGTTGTGGAATTTATAGGTGTGGAGTTTCTAGTTGTGGAGTTTCTAGATTTGGGTTTCTAGTTACGGAGTTTCTAGTTGTGGAGTTTCTAGTTGTGGAGCTTCTAGTTGAGGGTTTCGTAGTTGTGGGGTTCGTAGTTGTGGAGTTTCTAGTTGCGGAGTTTCTCGTCGTGAAGTTTGTAGTTGTGGAGTTTCTAGTTGTGGAGTTTCTAGTAGTTGAGTTTCTAGTTGCCGAGTTTCTAGTTGTGGAGCTTTTAGTTGAGGAGCCTCTAGTTGTTGAGTCTCTAGTTGTGGAATTTCTAGTTGTGGAGTGTCTAGTTGCAGAGTTTCAAGTTGTGGAGTTTCTAGTTGTGGAGTTTCTAGTTGCGAAGTCTCAAGTTGTGGAGTTTCTAGTTGAGGAGTTTCTAGTTGTGGAGCTTCTAGTTGTGGGGTTCGTAGTTGTGGAGTTCGTAGTTGTGGAGTTTCTAGTTGCGGAGTTTCTCGTTGTGAAGTCTCAAGTTGTGGAGTTTCTAGTTGTGGAGTTTCTAGTTGCGGAGTTTCTCGTTGTGAAGTTCGTAGTTGTGGAGTTTCTAGTTGTGGAGTTTCTAGTAGTTGAGTTTCTAGTTGCCGAGTTTCTAGTTGCGACGTCTCAAGTCGTGGAGTTTTTAGCTGTGGAGTTTCTAGTGGCGGAGCTTCTAGTTGCGGAGTTTCGAGTTGCGGAGTTTCTAGTTGTGGAATTTGTAGTTGTGGAGTATATAGTTGTGGTGTTTCAGGTTGTGGAGTTTCTAGTGGCGGAGTTTCTAGTTGCAGAGTTTCTAGTTGCGGAGTTTTCTAGTTGAGGAGTTTCTAGTTGCGGAGTTTCTAGTTGTGGAGCTTCAAGTTGTGGAGTTTCTAGTTGTGGAGTTTCTAGTTGTGGAGTTTGTAGTTGGGGAGTATCTAGTTGTGGGCTTTCAAGTTGTGGAGTTTCTTGTTGTGGAGTTTCTAGTTGCGGAGTTTTCTAGTTGCGGAGTCTGTAGTTGTGGAGTTTCTAGTTGTGGAATTTCTAGTTACGGAGTTTCTAGTTGTGGAGCTTTTAGTTGAGGAGCCTCTAGTTGTTGAGTCTCTAGTTGTGGAATTTCTAGTTGTGGAATTTCTAGTTGTGGAGTGTCTAGTTGCAAAGTTCCAAGTTGTGGAGTTTCTAGTTGCGGAGTCTCTAGTTGTAGAGTTTCTAGTTGCGGAGTTTCTAGCTGTGGAGATTCTAGTGGCGGAGTCTCTAGTTGTGCAGTCTCTAGTTGTGGAGTCTGTAGTTGTCCCGTTTCTAGTTGAGGAGTTTGAAGTTGTGGAGTTTCTAGCTGTAGAGTTTCTAGTTGCAGGGTTTCTAGTTGCGGAGTTTTCTAGTTGTGGAGTTTCTAGTTGCGAAGTTTCTAGTTGCGGAGTTTCAAGTTGTGGAGTTTCTGGTTGTGGAGTTTCATGTTGTGGAATTTATAGGTGTGGAGTTTCCAGTTGTGGAGTTTCTGGTTTTCGGGTTTCTAGTTGCGGAGTTTCTAGTAGTGGAGTTTCTAGTTGTGGAGCTTTTAGTTGAGGAGTCTCTAGTTGTAGAGTCTCTAGTTGTTGAGCCTCTAGTTGTGGAAGTTCTAGTTGTGGAGTTTCTAGTTGCGGAGTTTCTAGTTGCAGAGTTTCTAGTTGCGGAGTTTTCTAGTTGTGGAGATTCTAGTGGCGGAGTTTCTAGTTGCGGAGTTTCAAGTTGTGGAGTTTCTCGTTGTGGAGTTTCTAGTTGTGGAGTTTCTAGTTGCGGAGGTTCTAGTTGTGGAGTTTCTAGTAGTTGAGTTTCTAGTTGTCGAGTTTCTAGTTGCGAAGTCTAAAGTCGTGGAGTTTCTAGCCGTGGAGTTTCTAGTTGCTGAGCTTCTAGTTAGGGAGTTTCTAGTTGCGGAGTTTCTAGTTGTGGATTTTGTAGTTGTGGGGTATATAGTTGTGGTGTTTCAAGTTGTAGAGTTTCTAGTTGTGGAGTGAGTTTCTAGTTGTGGAGTTTCTGGTTGTGGAGTTTCTAGTTGCGGAGTCAGTAGTTGTGGGCTTTCTAGTTGTGGATTTTCTAGCTGTGGAGTTTCTATTAGTGGAGTTTCTAGTTGCAGCGTTTCTAGTTGTGGATTTTCTAGCTGTGGAATTTTTGGTTGCAGAGTTTTTAGTTGCGGTGTTTCTAGTTGTGGAGTTTCTAGTTGTTGAGTTTCTAGTTGCCGAGTTCTTTAGTTGCGGAGTCTCAGGTTGTAGAGTTTCTAGCTGTGGAGTTTCTAGTTGCGGAGTTTCTAGTTGCGGAGTTTCTAGTTGTGGAGTTTTAGTTGTGGAGTCTCTAGTTGTGGAGTTTCTAGTTGTGGAGTGTCTACTTGTGGAGTTTCTAGTTGTGGAGTTTCTATTTGTAGTTTTTAGTTTTCGAGTTTGTAGTTGTAGATTTTCTAGTTGCAGAGTTCCTAGTTTTGGAGTATCTAGTTGCGGAGTCTCTAATTGTGCAGTCTCTAGTTTTGGAGTCTCTAGTTGTGGAGTTTCTGGTTATGGAGTTTATAAATGTGGAATTTCTAGCTGTGGAGATTCTAGTTGCGGAGTTTCTAGCGGCAGAGTTTCTAGTTGTGGAGTTTCTAGTTGTGGAGTTTTAGTTGTGGAGTTTAAAGTTGTGGAATTTATAGGTGTGGAGTTTCTAGTTGTGGAAGTTCTAGTTGTGGAGTTTCTAGTTGCGGAGTTTCTGGCTGTGGAGTTTCTAGTTGCGGAGTTTCTAGTTGTGGAGTTTCTAGTTGTGAGGTTCGTAGTTGTGGAGTTTCTAGTTGTCGAGTTTCTAGTTGTGGAGTCTCTAGTTGTGGAGTTTCTAGTTGTGGAGTTTCTAGTTGCGAAGTCTCAAGTTGTGGAGCTTCTAGTTGTGGGGTTCGTAGTTGTGGAGCTTCTAGTTGTGGGGTTCGTAGTTGTGGGGTTCGTAGTTGTGGAGTTTCTAGTTGCGGAGTTTCTCGTTGTGAAGTCTCAAGTTGTGGAGTTTCTAGTTGTGGAGTTTCTAGTTGTGGAGCTTCTAGTTGTGGGGTTCGTAGTTGTGGGGTTCGTAGTTGTGGAGTTTCTAGTTGCGGAGTTTCTCGTTGTAAAGTTTCTAGTTGTGGAGTTTCTAGTAGTTGAGTTTCAAGTTGCCGAGTTTCTTGTTGCGAAGTCTCAAGTCGTGGAGTTTTTAGCTGTGGAGTTTCTAGTTGCGGAGCTTCTAGTTAGGGAGTTTCTAGTTGCGGAGTTTCTAGTTGTGGATTTTGTAGTTGTGGGGTATATAGTTGTGGTGTTTCAAGTTTCGGAGTTTCTAGTTGCGGAGTTTCTAGTTGCAGAGTTTCTAGTTCCGGAGTTTTCTAGTTGTGGAGTTTCTAGTTGCGGAGTTTCTAGTTGTGGAGCTTCAAGTTGTGGAGTTTCTCGTTGTGGAGTTTCTAGTTGTGGAGTTTGTAGTTGTGGAGTATCTAGTTGTGGACTTTCAAGTTGTGGAGTTTCTAGTTGTGGAGTGTCTACTTGTGGAGTTTCTAGTTGTGGAGTTTCTATTTGTAGTTTTTAGTTTTCGAGTTTGTAGTTGTAGATTTTCTAGTTGCAGAGTTCCTAGTTTTGGAGTATCTAGTTGCGGAGTCTCTAATTGTGCAGTCTCTAGTTTTGGAGTCTCTAGTTGTGGAGTTTCTGGTTGTGGAGTTTATAAATGTGGAATTTCTAGCTGTGGAGATTCTAGTTGCGGAGTTTCTAGTTGCAGAGTCTCTAGTTGTGGAGTTTCTAGTTGTGGAGTTTCTAGTTGCGAAGTCTCAAGTTGTGGAGTTTCTAGTTGTGGAGTTTCTAGTTGTGGAGCTTCTAGTTGTGGGGTTCGTAGTTGTGGGGTTCGTAGTTGTGGAGTTTCTAGTTGCGGAGTTTCTCGTTGTGAAGTCTCAAGTTGTGGAGTTTCTAGTTGTGGAGTTTCTAGTTGTGGAGCTTCTAGTTGAGGGGTTCGTAGTTGTGGGGTTCGTAGTTGTGGAGTTTCTAGTTGCGGAGTTTCTCGTCGTGAAGTTTGTAGTTGCGGAGTCTGTAGTTGTGGAGTTTATAGTTGTGGAATTTCTAGTTACGGAGTTTCTAGTTGTGGAGCTTTTAGTTGAAGAGCCTCTAGTTGTTGAGTCTCTAGCTGTGGAATTTCTAGTTGTGGAGTGTCTAGTTGCAGAGTTTCAAGTTGTGGAGTTTCTAGTTGCGGAGTCTCTAATTGTGCAGTCTCTAGTTTTGGAGTCTCTAGTTTTGGAGTTTCTGGTTGTGGAGTTTATAAATGTGGAATTTCTAGCTGTGGAGATTCTAGTTGCGGAGTTTCTAGTTGCAGAGTTTCTAGTTGTAGAGTTTCTAGTTGTGGAGTTTTAGTTGTGGAGTTTAAAGTTGTGGAATTTATAGGTGTGGAGTTTCTAGTTGTGGAGTTTCTAGTTTTTGGGTTTCTAGTTACGGAGTTTCTAGTTGTGGAGTTTCTAGTTGTGGAGCTTTTAGTTGAGGAGTCTCTAGTTGTTGAGTTTCTAGTTGTGGAAGTTCTAGTTGTGGAGTTTCTAGTTTCGGAGTTTCTGGCTGTGGAGTTTCTAGTTGCGGAGTTTCTAGTTGTGGAGTTTCTAGTTGTGAGGTTCGTAGTTGTGGAGTTTCTAGTTGTCGAGTTCCTAGTTGTGGAGTCTCTAGTTGTGGAGTTTCTAGTTGTGGAGTTTCTAGTTGCGATGTCTCAAGTTGTGGAGTTTCTAGTTGTGGGGTTCGTAGTTGTGGGGTTCGTAGTTGTGGAGTTTCTAGTTGCGAAGTTTCTCGTTGTGAAGTCTCAAGTTGTGGAGTTTCTAGTTGTGGAGTTTCTAGTTGTGGAGCTTCTAGTTGTGGGGTTCGTAGTTGTGGGGTTCGTAGTTGTGGAGTTTCTAGTTGCGGAGTTTCTCGTTGTGAAGTTTGTAGTTGTGGAGTTTCTAGTTGTGGAGTTTCTAGTTGTGGAGCTTCTAGTTGTGGGGTTCGTAGTTGTGGGGTTCGTAGTTGTGGAGTTTCTGGTTGCAGAGTTTCAAGTTGTGGAGTTTCTAGTTGCGGAGTCTCTAGTTGTAGAGTTTCTAGTTGCGGAGTTTCTAGCTGTGGAGATTCTAGTGGCGGAGTCTCTACTTGTGCAGTCTCTAGTTGTGGAGTCTGTAGTTGTCCCGTTTCTAGTTGCGGAGTTTGAAGTTGTGGAGTTTCTAGCTGTAGAGTTTCTAGTTGCAGGGTTTCTAGTTGCGGAGTTTTCTAGTTGTGGAGTTTCTAGTTGCGGAGTTTCCAGTTGCGGAGTTTCAAGTTGTGGAGTTTCTGGTTGTGGAGTTTCAAGTTGTGGAATTTATAGGTGTGGAGTTTCTAGTTGTGGAGTTTCTGGTTTTCGGGTTTCTAGTTACGGAGTTTCTAGTAGTGGAGTTTCTAGTTGTGGAGCTTTTAGTTGAGGAGTCTCTAGTTGTAGAGTCTCTAGTTGTTGAGCCTCTAGTTGTGGAAGTTCTAGTTGTGGAGTTTCTAGTTGCGGAGTTTCTAGTTGCAGAGTTTCTAGTTGCGGAGTTTTCTAGTTGTGGAGATTCTAGTGGCGGAGTTTCTAGTTGCGGAGTTTCAAGTTGTGGAGTTTCTCGTTGTGGAGTTTGTAGTTGTGGAGCTTCTAGTTGCGAAGTCTCAAGTTGTGGAGTTTCTAGTTGTGGAGTTTCTAGTTGTGGAGCTTCTAGTTGTGGGGTTCGTAGTTGTGGGGTTCGTAGTTGTGGAGTTTCTAGTTGCGGAGTTTCTCGTTGTGAAGTCTCAAGTTGTGGATTTTCTAGTTGTGGAGTTTCTAGTTGTGGAGCTTCTAGTTGTGGGGTTCGTAGTTTTGGGGTTCGTAGTTGTGGAGTTGCTAGTTCCGGAGTTTCTCATTGTGAAGTTTCTAGTTGTTGAGTTTCTAGTTGTGGAGTTTCTAGTAGTTGAGTTTCTAGTTGCCGAGTTTCTAGTTGCGAAGTCTCAAGTCGTGGAGTTTTTAGCTGTGGAGTTTCTAGTTGCAGAGCTTCTAGTTGCAGAGTTTCTAGTTGCGGAGTTTCTAGTTGTGGAATTTGTAGTTGTGGAGTATATAGTTGTGTTTCAGGTTGTGGAGTTTCTAGTGGCGGAGTTTCTAGTTGCAGAGTTTCTAGTTGCGGAGTTTTCTAATTGTGGAGTTTCTAGTTGTGGAGTTTCTAGTTGTGGAGCTTCAAGTTGTGGAGTTTCTAGTTGTGGAGTTTCTAGTTGTGGAGTTTGTAGTTGTGGAGTATCTAGTTGTGGGCTTTCAAGTTGTGGGGTTTCTAGTTGTGGAGTTTCTAGTAGTTGAGTTTCTAGTTGCCGAGTTTCTAGTTGTGGAGCTTTTAGTTAAGGAGCCTCTAGTTGTTGAGTCTCTAGTTGTGGAATTTCTAGTTGTGGAGTGTCTAGTTGCAGAGTTTCAAGTTGTGGAGTTTCTAGTTGCGGAGTCTCTAATTGTGGAGTCTCTAGTTGTGGAGTTTCTAGTTGTGGAGTTTCTAGTTGCGAAGTCTCAAGTTGTGGAGTTTCTAGTTGAGGAGTTTCTAGTTGTGGAGCTTCTAGTTGTGGGGTTCGTAGTTGTGGGGTTCGTAGTTGTGGAGTTTCTAGTTGCGGAGTTTCTCGTTGTGAAGTCTTAAGTTGTGGAGTTTCTAGTTGTGGAGTTTCTAGTTGCGGAGTTTCTCTTTGTGAAGTTCGTAGTTGTGGAGTTTCTAGTTGTGGAGTTTCTAGTAGTTGAGTTTCTAGTTGCCGAGTTTCTAGTTGCGACGTCTCAAGTCGTGGAGTATTTAGCTGTGGAGTTTCTAGTTGCGGAGCTTCTAGTTGCGGAGTTTCGAGTTGCGGAGTTTCTAGTTGTGGAATTTGTAGTTGTGGAGTATATAGTTGTGGTGTTTCAGGTTGTGGAGTTTCTAGTGGCGGATTTTCTAGTTGCAGAGTTTCTAGTTGCGGAGTTTTCTAGTTGAGGAGTTTCTAGTTGCGGAGTTTCTAGTTGTGGAGCTTCAAGTTGTGGAGTTTCTAGTTGTGGAGTTTCTAGTTGTGGAGTTTGTAGTTGTTGAGTATCTAGTTGTGGGCTTTCAAGTTGTGGAGTTTCTTGTTGTGGAGTTTCTAGTTGCGGAGTTTTCTAGTTGCGGAGCCTGTAGTTGTGGAGTTTCTAGTTGTGGAATTTCTAGTTACGGAGTTTCTAGTTGTGGAGCTTTTAGTTGAGGAGCCTCTAGTTGTTGAGTCTCTAGTTGTGGAATTTCTAGTTGTGGAGTGTCTAGTTGCAAAGTTCCAAGTTGTGGAGTTTCTAGTTGCGGAGTCTCTAGTTGTAGAGTTTCTAGTTGCGGAGTTTCTAGCTGTGGAGATTCTAGTGGCGGAGTCTCTAGTTGTGCAGTCTCTAGTTGTGGAGTCTGTAGTTGTCCCGTTTCTAGTTGCGGAGTTTGAAGTTGTGGAGTTTCTAGCTGTAGAGTTTCTAGTTGCAGGGTTTCTAGTTGCGGAGTTTTCTAGTTGTGGAGTTTCTAGTTGCGGAGTTTCTAGTTGCGGAGTTTCAAGTTGTGGAGTTTCTGGTTGTGGAGTTTCAAGCTGTGGAATTTATAGGTGAGGAGTTTCCAGTTGTGGAGTTTCTGGTTTTCGGGTTTCTAGTTGCGGAGTTTCTAGTAGTGGAGTTTCTAGTTGTGGAGCTTTTAGTTGAGGAGTCTCTAGTTGTAGAGTCTCTAGTTGTTGAGCCTCTAGTTGTGGAAGTTCTAGTTGTGGAGTTTCTAGTTGCGGAGTTTCTAGTTGCAGAGTTTCTAGTTGCGGAGTTTTCTAGTTGTTGAGATTCTAGTGGCGGAGTTTCTAGTTGCGGAGTTTCAAGTTGTGGAGTTTCTCGTTGTGGAGTTTCTAGTTGTGGAGTTTCTAGTTGCGGAGGTTCTAGTTGTGGAGTTTCTAGTAGTTGAGTTTCTAGTTGTCGAGTTTCTAGTTGCGAAGTCTAAAGTCGTGGAGTTTCTAGCCGTGGAGTTTCTAGTTGCGGAGCTTCTAGTTTGGGAGTTTCTAGTTGCGGAGTTTCTAGTTGTGGATTTTGTAGTTGTGGGGTATATAGTTGTGGTGTTTCAAGTTGTGGAGTTTCTAGTTGTGGAGTGAGTTTCTAGTTGCGGAGTTTCTGGTTGTGGAGTTTCTAGTTGCGGAGTCAGTAGTTGTGGGGTTTCTAGTTGTGGATTTTCTAGCTGTGGAGTTTCTATTAGTGGAGTTTCTAGTTGCAGCGTTTCTAGTTGTGGATTTTCTAGCTGTGGAATTTTTGGTTGCAGAGTTTTTAGTTGCGGTGTTTCTAGTTGTGGAGTTTCTAGTTGTTGAGTTTCTAGTTGCCGAGTTCTTTAGTTGCGGAGTCTCAGGTTGTAGAGTTTCTAGCTGTGGAGTTTCTAGTTGCGGAGTTTCTAGTTGCGGAGTTTCTAGTTGTGGAGTTTTAGTTGTGGAGTCTCTAGTTGTGGAGTTTCTAGTTGTGGAGTGTCTACTTGTGGTGTTTCTAGTTGTGGAGTTTCTATTTGTAGTTTTTAGTTTTCGAGTTTGTAGTTGTAGATTTTCTAGTTGCAGAGTTCCTAGTTTTGGAGTATCTAGTTGCGGAGTCTCTAATTGTGCAGTCTCTAGTTTTGGAGTCTCTAGTTGTGGAGTTTCTGGTTATGGAGTTTATAAATGTGGAATTTCTAGCTGTGGAGATTCTAGTTGCGGAGTTTCTAGTTGCAGAGTTTCTAGTTGTGGAGTTTCTAGTTGTGGAGTTTTAGTTGTGGAGTTTAAAGTTGTGGAATTTATAGGTGTGGAGTTTCTAGTTGTGGAAGTTCTAGTTGTGGAGTTTCTAGTTGCGGAGTTTCTGGCTGTGGAGTTTCTAGTTGCGGAGTTTCTAGTTGTGGAGTTTCTAGTTGTGAGGTTCGTAGTTGTGGAGTTTCTAGTTGTCGAGTTTCTAGTTGTGGAGTCTCTAGTTGTTGAGTTTCTAGTTGTGGAGTTTCTAGTTGCGAAGCCTCAAGTTGTGGAGTTTCTAGTTGTGGAGTTTCTAGTTGTGGAGCTTCTAGTTGTGGGGTTCGTAGTTGTGGGGTTCGTAGTTGTGGAGTTTCTAGTTGCGGAGTTTCTCGTTGTGAAGTTTCTAGTTGTGGAGTTTCTAGTTGTGGAGTTTCTAGTAGTTGAGTTTCAAGTTGCCGAGTTTCTAGTTGCGAAGTCTCAAGTCATGGAGTTTTTAGCTGTGGAGTTTCTAGTTGCGGAGCTTCTAGTTAGGGAGTTTCTAGTTGCGGAGTTTCTAGTTGTGGATTTTGTAGTTGTGGGGTATATAGTTGTGGTGTTTCAAGTTGCGGAGTTTCTAGTTGCGGAGTTTCTAGTTGCAGAGTTTCTAGTTCCGGAGTTTTCTAGTTGTGGAGTTTCTAGTTGCGGAGTTTCTAGTTGTGGAGCTTCAAGTTGTGGAGTTTCTAGTTGCGGAGTTTCTCGTCGTGAAGTTTGTAGTTGCGGAGTCTGTAGTTGTGGAGTTTCTAGTTGTGGAATTTCTAGTTACGGAGTTTCTAGTTGTGGAGCTTTTAGTTGAGGAGCCTCTAGTTGTTGAGTCTCTAGCTGTGGAATTTCTAGTTGTGGAGTGTCTAGTTGCAGAGTTTCAAGTTGTGGAGTTTCTAGTTGCGGAGTCTCTAATTGTGCAGTCTCTAGTTTTAGAGTTTCTGGTTGTGGAGTTTATAAATGTGGAATTTCTAGCTGTGGAGATTCTAGTTGCGGAGTTTCTAGTTGCAGAGTTTCTAGTTGTAGAGTTTCTAGTTGTGGAGTTTTAGTTGTGGAGTTTAAAGTTGTGGAATTTATAGGTGGGGAGTTTCTAGTTGTGGAGTTTCTAGTTTTTGGGTTTCTAGTTACGGAGTTTCTAGTTGTGGAGTTTCTAGTTGTGGAGCTTTTAGTTGAGAAGTCTCTAGTTGTTGAGTTTCTAGTTGTGGAAGTTCTAGTTTGGAGTTTCTAGTTTCGGAGTTTCTGGCTGTGGAGTTTCTAGTTGCGGCGTTTCTAGTTGTGGAGTTTCTAGTTGTGAGGTTCGTAGTTGTGGAGTTTCTAGTTGTCGAGTTTCTAGTTGTGGAGTCTCTAGTTGTGGAGTTTCTAGTTGTGGAGTTTCTAGTTGCGAAGTCTCAAGTTGTGGAGTTTCTAGTTGTGGGGTTCGTAGTTGTGGGGTTCGTAGTTGTGGAGTTTCTAGTTGCGAAGTTTCTCGTTGTGAAGTCTCAAGTTGTGGAGTTTCGAGTTGTGGAGTTTCTAGTTGTGGAGCTTCTAGTTGTGGGGTTCGTAGTTGTGGGGTTCGTAGTTGTGGAGTTTTTATTTGCGGAGTTTCTCGTTGTGAAGTTTGTAGATGTGGAGTTTCTAGTTGTGGAGTTTCTAGTTGTGGAGCTTCTAGTTGTGGGGTTCGTAGTTGTGGGGTTCGTAGTTGTGGAGTTTCTAGTTGCAGAATTTCAAGTTGTGGAGTTTCTAGTTGCGGAGTCTCTAGTTGTAGAGTTTCTAGTTGCGGAGTTTCTAGCTGTGGAGATTCTAGTGGCGGAGTCTCTAGTTGTGCAGTCTCTAGTTGTGGAGTCTGTAGTTGTCCCGTTTCTAGTTGCGGAGTTTGAAGTTGTGGAGTTTCTAGCTGTAGAGTTTCTAGTTGCAGGGTTTCTAGTTGCGGAGTTTTCTAGTTGTGGAGTTTCTAGTTGCGGAGTTTGTAGTTGCGGAGTTTCAAGTTGTGGAGTTTCTGGTTGTGGAGTTTCAAGTTGAGGAATTTATAGGTGTGGAAATTCTAGTTGTGGAGTTTCTGGTTTTCGGGTTTCTAGTTACGGAGTTTCTAGTAGTGGAGTTTCTAGTTGTGGAGCTTTTAGTTGAGGAGTCTCTAGTTGTAGAGTCTCTAGTTGTTGAGCCTCTAGTTGTGGAAGTTCTAGTTGTGGAGTTTCTAGTTGCGGAGTTTCTAGTTGCAGAGTTTCTAGTTGCGGAGTTTTCTAGTTGTGGAGATTCTAGTGGCGGAGTTTCTAGTTGCGGAGTTTCAAGTTGTGGAGTTTCTCGTTGTGGAGTTTCTAGTTGTGGAGCTTCTAGTTGCGAAGTCTCAAGTTGTGGAGTTTCTAGTTGTGGAGTTTCTAGTTGTGGAGCTTCTAGTTGTGGGGTTCGTAGTTGTGGGGTTCGTAGTTGTGGAGTTTCTAGTTGCGGAGTTTCTCGTTGTGAAGTCTCAAGTTGTGGATTTTCTAGTTGTGGAGTTTCTAGTTGTGGAGCTTCTAGTTGTGGGGTTCGTAGTTGTGGGGTTCGTAGTTGTGGAGTTGCTAGTTCCGGAGTTTCTCATTGTGAAGTTTCTAGTTGTTGAGTTTCTAGTTGTGGAGTTTCTAGTAGTTGAGTTTCTAGTTGCCGAGTTTCTAGTTGCGAAGTCTCAAGTCGTGGAGTTTTTAGCTGTGGACTTTCTAGTTGCAGAGCTTCTAGTTGCAGAGTTTCTAGTTGCGGAGTTTCTAGTTGTGGAATTTGTAGTTGTAGAGTATATAGTTGTGTTTCAGGTTGTGGAGTTTCTAGTGGCGGAGTTTCTAGTTGCAGAGTTTCTAGTTGCGGAGTTTTCTAATTGTGGAGTTTCTAGTTGTGGAGTTTCTAGTTGTGGAGCTTCAAGTTGTGGAGTTTCTAGTTGTGGAGTTTCTAGTTGTGGAGTTTGTAGTTGTGGAGTATCTAGTTGTGGGCTTTCAAGTTGTGGGGTTTCTAGTTGTGGAGTTTCTAGTTGCGGAGTTTTCTAGTTGCGGAGTCTGTAGTTGTGGAGTTTCTAGTTGTGGAATTTCTAGTTACGGAGTTTCTAGTTGTGGAGCTTTTAGTTGAGGAGTCTCTAGTTGTTGAGTCTCTAGTTGTGGAATTTCTAGTTGTGGAGTGTCTAGTTGCAGAGTTTCAAGTTGTGGAGTTTCTAGTTGTGGAGTCTCTAGTTGTAGAGTTTCTAGTTGCGGAGTTTCTAGCTGTGGAGATTCTAGTGGCGGAGTCTCTAGTTGTGCAATCTCTAGTTGTGGATTCTGTAGTTGTGGAGTTTCTAGTTGCGGAGTTTGAAGTTGTGGAGTTTCTAGCTGTGGAGTTTCTAGTTGCAGGGTTTCTAGTTGCGAAGTTTTCTAGTTGTGGAGTTTCTAGTTGCGGAGTTTCTAGTTGCGGAGTTTCAAGTTGTGGAGTTTCTGGTTGTGAAGTTTCAAGTTGTGGAATTTATAGGTGTGGAGTTTCTAGTTGTGGAGTTTCTAGTTTTCGGGTTTCTAGTTACGGAGTTTCCAGTAGTG
Source organism: Rhipicephalus microplus (assembly GCF_043290135.1). NCBI lineage: Eukaryota > Metazoa > Arthropoda > Arachnida > Ixodida > Ixodidae > Rhipicephalus > Rhipicephalus microplus. Next base: position 6,108,364 of record NW_027464585.1, on the reverse strand, counting down.
GAGTTTCTAGTTGTGGAGCTTTTAGTTGAGGAGTCTCTAGTTGTTGAGTCTCTAGTTGTTGAGTCTCTAGTTGTGGAAGTTCTAGTTGTGGAGTTTCTAGTTGCGGAGTCTCTAGTTGTAGAGTTTCTAGTTGCGGAGTTTCTAGCTGTGGAGATTCTAGTGGCGGAGTCTCTAGTTGTGCAGTCTCTAGTTGTGGAGTCTGTAGTTGTCCCGTTTCTAGTTGCGGAGTTTGAAGTTGTGGAGTTTCTAGCTGTAGAGTTTCTAGTTGCAGGGTTTCTAGTTGCGGAGTTTTCTAGTTGTGGAGTTTCTAGTTGCGGAGTTTGTAGTTGCGGAGTTTCAAGTTGTGGAGTTTCTGGTTGTGGAGTTTCAAGTTGAGGAATTTATAGGTGTGGAAATTCTAGTTGTGGAGTTTCTGGTTTTCGGGTTTCTAGTTACGGAGTTTCTAGTAGTGGAGTTTCTAGTTGTGGAGCTTTTAGTTGAGGAGTCTCTAGTTGTAGAGTCTCTAGTTGTTGAGCCTCTAGTTGTGGAAGTTCTAGTTGTGGAGGTTCTAGTTGCGGAGTTTCTAGTTGCAGAGTTTCTAGTTGCGGAGTTTTCTAGTTGTGGAGATTCTAGTGGCGGAGTTTCTAGTTGCGGAGTTTCAAGTTGTGGAGTTTCTCGTTGTGGAGTTTCTAGTTGTGGAGCTTCTAGTTGCGAAGTCTCAAGTTGTGGAGTTTCTAGTTGTGGAGTTTCTAGTTGTGGAGCTTCTAGTTGTGGGGTTCGTAGTTGTGGGGTTCGTCGTTGTGGAGTTTCTAGTTGCGGAGTTTCTCGTTGTGAAGTCTCAAGTTGTGGATTTTCTAGTTGTGGAGTTTCTAGTTGTGGAGCTTCTAGTTGTGGGGTTCGTAGTTGTGGGGTTCGTAGTTGTGGAGTTGCTAGTTCCGGAGTTTCTCATTGTGAAGTTTCTAGTTGTTGAGTTTCTAGTTGTGGAGTTTCTAGTAGTTGAGTTTCTAGTTGCCGAGTTTCTAGTTGCGAAGTCTCAAGTCGTGGAGTTTTTAGCTGTGGACTTTCTAGTTGCAGAGCTTCTAGTTGCAGAGTTTCTAGTTGCGGAGTTTCTAGTTGTGGAATTTGTAGTTGTGGAGTATATAGTTGTGTTTCAGGTTGTGGAGTTTCTAGTGGCGGAGTTTCTAGTTGCAGAGTTTCTAGTTGCGGAGTTTTCTAATTGTGGTTTTTCTAGTTGTGGAGTTTCTAGTTGTGGAGCTTCAAGTTGTGGAGTTTCTAGTTGTGGAGTTTCTAGTTGTGGAGTTTGTAGTTGTGGAGTATCTAGTTGTGGGCTTTCAAGTTGTGGGGTTTCTAGTTGTGGAGTTTCTAGTTGCGGAGTTTTCTAGTTGCGGAGTCTGTAGTTGTGGAGTTTCTAGTTGTGGAATTTCTAGTTACGGAGTTTCTAGTTGTGGAGCTTTTAGTTGAGGAGTCTCTAGTTGTTGAGTCTCTAGTTGTGGAATTTCTAGTTGTGGAGTGTCTAGTTGCAGAGTTTCAAGTTGTGGAGTTTCTAGTTGCGGAGTCTCTAGTTGTAGAGTTTCTAGTTGCGGAGTTTCTAGCTGTGGAGATTCTAGTGGCGGAGTCTCTAGTTGTGCAATCTCTAGTTGTGGAGTCTGTAGTTGTGGAGTTTCTAGTTGCGGAGTTTGAAGTTGTGGAGTTTCTAGCTGTGGAGTTTCTAGTTGCAGGGTTTCTAGTTGCGAAGTTTTCTAGTTGTGGAGTTTCTAGTTGCGGAGTTTCTAGTTGCGGAGTTTCAAGTTGTGGAGTTTCTGGTTGTGAAGTTTCAAGTTGTGGAATTTATAGGTGTGGAGTTTCTAGTTGTGGAGTTTCTAGTTTTCGGGTTTCTAGTTACGGAGTTTCCAGTAGTGGAGTTTCTAGTTGTGGAGCTTTTAGTTGAGGAGTCTCTAGTTGTTGAGTCTCTAGTTGTTGAGTCTCTAGTTGTGGAAGTTCTAGTTGTGGAGTTTCTAGTTGCGGAGTTTCTAGTTGCAGAGTTTCTAGTTGCGGAGTTTTCTAGTTGTGGAGATTCTAGTGGCGGAGTTTGTAGTTGCGGAGTTTCTCGTTGTTGAGTTTCTAGTTGTGGAGTTTCTAGTTGCGGAGTTTCTAGTTGTGGAGTTTCTAGTTGTGGAGTTTCTAGTAGTTTAGTTTCTAGTTGTCGAGTTTCTAGTTGTGGAGTTTCTCGTTGTGGAGTTTCTAGTTGTGGAGTTTGTAGTTGTGGAGTTTCTAGTTGTGGAGTTTGTAGTTGTGGAGTATCTAGTTGTGGACTTTCAAGTTGTGGAGTTTCTAGTTGTGGAGTTTCTAGTTGTGGAATTTCTAGTTGTGGAGTCTCTAGTTGTGGAGTGAGTTTCTAGTTGCGGAGTTTCTGGTTGTGGAGTTTCTAGTTGCGGAGTCAGTAGTTGTGGGGTTTCTAGTTGTGGAGTTTCTAGTTGTGAATTTTCTAGCTGTGGAGTTTCTATTTGCGGAGTTTCTAGTTGCAGAGTTTCTAGTTGTGGATTTTCTAGCCGTGGAATTTCTGGTTGCAGAGTTTTTAGTTGCGGTGTTTCTAGTTGTGGAGTTTCTAGTTGTTGAGTTTCTAGTTGCCGAGTTCTTTAGTTGCGAAGTCTCAAGTTGTAGAGTTTCTAGCTGTGGAGTTTCTAGTTGCGGAGTTTCTAGTTGCGGAGTTTCTAGTTGTGGAGTTTTTAGTTGTGGAGTCTCTAGTTGAGGAGTTTCTAGTTGCGGAGTTTCTAGTTGCAGAGTTTCTAGTTGTAGAGTTTCTAGTTGTGGAGTTTTAGTTGTGGAGTTTAAAGTTGTGGAATTTATAGGTGTGGAGTTTCTAGTTGTGGAGTTTCTAGTTTTCGGGTTTCTAGTTACGGAGTTTCTAGTTGTGGAGTGTCTACTTGCGGAGTTTCTAAATGTGGAGTTTCTATTTGTAGTTTTTAGTTTTCGAGTTTGTAGTTGTAGATTTTCTAGTTGCAGAGTTCCTAGTTTTGGAGTATCTAGCTGCGCAGTCTCTAATTGTGCAGTCTCTAGTTTTGGAGTCTCTAGTTGTGGAGTTTCTGGTTGTGGAGTTTATAAATGTGGAATTTCTAGCTGTGGAGATTCTAGTTGCGGAGTTTCTAGTTGCAGAGTTTCTAGTTGTAGAGCTTCTAGTTGTGGAGTTTCTAGTTGCGGAGTTTCTAGTTGTGGAGTTTCTAGTTGTGAGGTTCGTAGTTGTGGAGTTTCTAGTTGTCGAGTTTCTAGTTGTGGAGTCTCTAGTTGTGGAGTTTCTAGTTGTGGAGTTTCTAGTTGCGAAGTCTCAAGTTGTGGAGTTTCTAGTTGTGGAGTTTCTAGTTGTGGAGCTTCTAGTTGTGGGGTTCGTAGTTGTGGGGTTCGTAGTTGTTGAGTTTCTAGTTGCGGAGTTTCTCGTTGTGAAGTCTCAAGTTGTGGAGTTTCTAGTTGTGGAGCTTCTAGTTGAGGGGTTCGTAGTTGTGGGGTTCGTAGTTGTGGAGTTTCTAGTTGCGGAGTTTCTCGTCGTGAAGTTTGTAGTTGTGGAGTTTCTAGTTGTGGAGTTTCTAGTAGTTGAGTTTCTAGTTGCCGAGTTTCTAGTTGCGGAGTTTCTCGTTGTGAAGTCTCAAGTTGTGGAGTTTCTAGTTGTGGAGTTTCTAGTTGCGGAGTTTCTCGTTGTGAAGTTCGTAGTTGTGGAGTTTCTAGTTGTGGAGTTTCTAGTAGTTGAGTTTCTAGTTGCCGAGTTTCTAGTTGCGACGTCTCAAGTCGTGGAGTTTTTAGCTGTGGAGTTTCTAGTGGCGGAGCTTCTAGTTGCGGAGTTTCGAGTTGCGGAGTTTCTAGTTGTGGAATTTGTAGTTGTGGAGTATATAGTTGTGGTGTTTCAGGTTGTGGAGTTTCTAGTGGCGGAGTTTCTAGTTGCAGAGTTTCTAGTTGCGGAGTTTTCTAGTTGAGGAGTTTCTAGTTGCGGAGTTTCTAGTTGTGGAGCTTCAAGTTGTGGAGTTTCTAGTTGTGGAGTTTCTAGTTGTGGAGTTTCTAGTTGCGATGTCTCAAGTTGTGGAGTTTCTAGTTGTGGGGTTCGTAGTTGTGGGGTTCGTAGTTGTGGAGTTTCTAGTTGCGAAGTTTCTCGTTGTGAAGTCTCAAGTTGTGGAGTTTCTAGTTGTGGAGTTTCTAGTTGTGGAGCTTCTAGTTGTGGGGTTCGTAGTTGTGGGGTTCGTAGTTGTGGAGTTTCTAGTTGCGGAGTTTCTCGTTGTGAAGTTTGTAGTTGTGGAGTTTCTAGTTGTGGAGTTTCTAGTTGTGGAGCTTCTAGTTGTGGGGTTCGTAGTTGTGGGGTTCGTAGTTGTGGAGTTTCTGGTTGCAGAGTTTCAAGTTGTGGAGTTTCTAGTTGCGGAGTCTCTAGTTGTAGAGTTTCTAGTTGCGGAGTTTCTAGCTGTGGAGATTCTAGTGGCGGAGTCTCTAGTTGTGCAGTCTCTAGTTGTGGAGTCTGTATTTGTCCCGTTTCTAGTTGCGGAGTTTGAAGTTGTGGAGTTTCTAGCTGTAGAGTTTCTAGTTGCAGGGTTTCTAGTTGCGGAGTTTTCTAGTTGTGGAGTTTCTAGTTGCGCAGTTTCCAGTTGCGGAGTTTCAAGTTGTGGAGTTTCTGGTTGTGGAGTTTCAAGTTGTGGAATTTATAGGTGTGGAGTTTCTAGTTGTGGAGTTTCTGGTTTTCGGGTTTCTAGTTACGGAGTTTCTAGTAGTGGAGTTTCTAGTTGTGGAGCTTTTAGTTGAGGAGTCTCTAGTTGTAGAGTCTCTAGTTGTTGAGCCTCTAGTTGTGGAAGTTCTAGTTGTGGAGTTTCTAGTTGCGGAGTTTCTAGTTGCAGAGTTTCTAGTTGCGGAGTTTTCTAGTTGTGGAGATTCTAGTGGCGGAGTTTCTAGTTGCGGAGTTTCAAGTTGTGGAGTTTCTCGTTGTGGAGTTTCTAGTTGCGGAGTTTCTCGTTGTGAAGTCTCAAGTTGTGGATTTTCTAGTTGTGGAGTTTCTAGTTGTGGAGCTTCTAGTTGTGGGGTTCGTAGTTTTGGGGTTCGTAGTTGTGGAGTTGCTAGTTCCGGAGTTTCTCATTGTGAAGTTTCTAGTTGTTGAGTTTCTAGTTGTGGAGTTTCTAGTAGTTGAGTTTCTAGTTGCCGAGTTTCTAGTTGCGAAGTCTCAAGTCGTGGAGTTTTTAGCTGTGGAGTTTCTAGTTGCAGAGCTTCTAGTTGCAGAGTTTCTAGTTGCGGAGTTTCTAGTTGTGGAATTTGTAGTTGTGGAGTATATAGTTGTGTTTCAGGTTGTGGAGTTTCTAGTGGCGGAGTTTCTAGTTGCAGAGTTTCTAGTTGCGGAGTTTTCTAATTGTGGAGTTTCTAGTTGTGGAGTTTCTAGTTGTGGAGCTTCAAGTTGTGGAGTTTCTAGTTGTGGAGTTTCTAGTTGTGGAGTTTGTAGTTGTGGAGTATCTAGTTGTGGGCTTTCAAGTTGTGGGGTTTCTAGTTGTGGAGTTTCTAGTAGTTGAGTTTCTAGTTGCCGAGTTTCTAGTTGTGGAGCTTTTAGTTAAGGAGCCTCTAGTTGTTGAGTCTCTAGTTGTGGAATTTCTAGTTGTGGAGTGTCTAGTTGCAGAGTTTCAAGTTGTGGAGTTTCTAGTTGCGGAGTCTCTAATTGTGGAGTCTCTAGTTGTGGAGTTTCTAGTTGTGGAGTTTCTAGTTGCGAAGTCTCAAGTTGTGGAGTTTCTAGTTGAGGAGTTTCTAGTTGTGGAGCTTCTAGTTGTGGGGTTCGTAGTTGTGGGGTTCGTAGTTGTGGAGTTTCTAGTTGCGGAGTTTCTCGTTGTGAAGTCTTAAGTTGTGGAGTTTCTAGTTGTGGAGTTTCTAGTTGCGGAGTTTCTCTTTGTGAAGTTCGTAGTTGTGGAGTTTCTAGTTGTGGAGTTTCTAGTAGTTGAGTTTCTAGTTGCCGAGTTTCTAGTTGCGACGTCTCAAGTCGTGGAGTATTTAGCTGTGGAGTTTCTAGTTGCGGAGCTTCTAGTTGCGGAGTTTCGAGTTGCGGAGTTTCTAGTTGTGGAATTTGTAGTTGTGGAGTATATAGTTGTGGTGTTTCAGGTTGTGGAGTTTCTAGTGGCGGATTTTCTAGTTGCAGAGTTTCTAGTTGCGGAGTTTTCTAGTTGAGGAGTTTCTAGTTGCGGAGTTTCTAGTTGTGGAGCTTCAAGTTGTGGAGTTTCTAGTTGTGGAGTTTCTAGTTGTGGAGTTTGTAGTTGTTGAGTATCTAGTTGTGGGCTTTCAAGTTGTGGAGTTTCTTGTTGTGGAGTTTCTAGTTGCGGAGTTTTCTAGTTGCGGAGCCTGTAGTTGTGGAGTTTCTAGTTGTGGAATTTCTAGTTACGGAGTTTCTAGTTGTGGAGCTTTTAGTTGAGGAGCCTCTAGTTGTTGAGTCTCTAGTTGTGGAATTTCTAGTTGTGGAGTGTCTAGTTGCAAAGTTCCAAGTTGTGGAGTTTCTAGTTGCGGAGTCTCTAGTTGTAGAGTTTCTAGTTGCGGAGTTTCTAGCTGTGGAGATTCTAGTGGCGGAGTCTCTAGTTGTGCAGTCTCTAGTTGTGGAGTCTGTAGTTGTCCCGTTTCTAGTTGCGGAGTTTGAAGTTGTGGAGTTTCTAGCTGTAGAGTTTCTAGTTGCAGGGTTTCTAGTTGCGGAGTTTTCTAGTTGTGGAGTTTCTAGTTGCGGAGTTTCTAGTTGCGGAGTTTCAAGTTGTGGAGTTTCTGGTTGTGGAGTTTCAAGCTGTGGAATTTATAGGTGAGGAGTTTCCAGTTGTGGAGTTTCTGGTTTTCGGGTTTCTAGTTGCGGAGTTTCTAGTAGTGGAGTTTCTAGTTGTGGAGCTTTTAGTTGAGGAGTCTCTAGTTGTAGAGTCTCTAGTTGTTGAGCCTCTAGTTGTGGAAGTTCTAGTTGTGGAGTTTCTAGTTGCGGAGTTTCTAGTTGCAGAGTTTCTAGTTGCGGAGTTTTCTAGTTGTGGAGATTCTAGTGGCGGAGTTTCTAGTTGCGGAGTTTCAAGTTGTGGAGTTTCTCGTTGTGGAGTTTCTAGTTGTGGAGTTTCTAGTTGCGGAGGTTCTAGTTGTGGAGTTTCTAGTAGTTGAGTTTCTAGTTGTCGAGTTTCTAGTTGCGAAGTCTAAAGTCGTGGAGTTTCTAGCCGTGGAGTTTCTAGTTGCGGAGCTTCTAGTTAGGGAGTTTCTAGTTGCGGAGTTTCTAGTTGTGGATTTTGTAGTTGTGGGGTATATAGTTGTGGTGTTTCAAGTTGTGGAGTTTCTAGTTGTGGAGTGAGTTTCTAGTTGCGGAGTTTCTGGTTGTGGAGTTTCTAGTTGCGGAGTCAGTAGTTGTGGGGTTTCTAGTTGTGGATTTTCTAGCTGTGGAGTTTCTATTAGTGGAGTTTCTAGTTGCAGCGTTTCTAGTTGTGGATTTTCTAGCTGTGGAATTTTTGGTTGCAGAGTTTTTAGTTGCGGTGTTTCTAGTTGTGGAGTTTCTAGTTGTTGAGTTTCTAGTTGCCGAGTTCTTTAGTTGCGGAGTCTCAGGTTGTAGAGTTTCTAGCTGTGGAGTTTCTAGTTGCGGAGTTTCTAGTTGCGGAGTTTCTAGTTGTGGAGTTTTAGTTGTGGAGTCTCTAGTTGTGGAGTTTCTAGTTGTGGAGTGTCTACTTGTGGTGTTTCTAGTTGTGGAGTTTCTATTTGTAGTTTTTAGTTTTCGAGTTTGTAGTTGTAGATTTTCTAGTTGCAGAGTTCCTAGTTTTGGAGTATCTAGTTGCGGAGTCTCTAATTGTGCAGTCTCTAGTTTTGGAGTCTCTAGTTGTGGAGTTTCTGGTTATGGAGTTTATAAATGTGGAATTTCTAGCTGTGGAGATTCTAGTTGCGGAGTTTCTAGTTGCAGAGTTTCTAGTTGTGGAGTTTCTAGTTGTGGAGTTTTAGTTGTGGAGTTTAAAGTTGTGGAATTTATAGGTGTGGAGTTTCTAGTTGTGGAAGTTCTAGTTGTGGAGTTTCTAGTTGCGGAGTTTCTGGCTGTGGAGTTTCTAGTTGCGGAGTTTCTAGTTGTGAAGTTTCTAGTTGTGAGGTTCGTAGTTGTGGAGTTTCTAGTTGTCGAGTTTCTAGTTGTGGAGTCTCTAGTTGTGGAGTTTCTAGTTGTGGAGTTTCTAGTTGCGAAGCCTCAAGTTGTGGAGTTTCTAGTTGTGGAGTTTCTAGTTGTGGAGCTTCTAGTTGTGGGGTTCGTAGTTGTGGGGTTCGTAGTTGTGGAGTTTCTAGTTGCGGAGTTTCTCGTTGTGAAGTTTCTAGTTGTGGAGTTTCTAGTTGTGGAGTTTCTAGTAGTTGAGTTTCAAGTTGCCGAGTTTCTAGTTGCGAAGTCTCAAGTCATGGAGTTTTTAGCTGTGGAGTTTCTAGTTGCGGAGCTTCTAGTTAGGGAGTTTCTAGTTGCGGAGTTTCTAGTTGTGGATTTTGTAGTTGTGGGGTATATAGTTGTGGTGTTTCAAGTTGCGGAGTTTCTAGTTGCGGAGTTTCTAGTTGCAGAGTTTCTAGTTCCGGAGTTTTCTAGTTGTGGAGTTTCTAGTTGCGGAGTTTCTAGTTGTGGAGCTTCAAGTTGTGGAGTTTCTAGTTGCGGAGTTTCTCGTCGTGAAGTTTGTAGTTGCGGAGTCTGTAGTTGTGGAGCTTCTAGTTGTGGAATTTCTAGTTACGGAGTTTCTAGTTGTGGAGCTTTTAGTTGAGGAGCCTCTAGTTGTTGAGTCTCTAGCTGTGGAATTTCTAGTTGTGGAGTGTCTAGTTGCAGAGTTTCAAGTTGTGGAGTTTCTAGTTGCGGAGTCTCTAATTGTGCAGTCTCTAGTTTTAGAGTTTCTGGTTGTGGAGTGTATAAATGTGGAATTTCTAGCTGTGGAGATTCTAGTTGCGGAGTTTCTAGTTGCAGAGTTTCTAGTTGTAGAGTTTCTAGTTGTGGAGTTTTAGTTGTGGAGTTTAAAGTTGTGGAATTTATAGGTGTGGAGTTTCTAGTTGTGGAGTTTCTAGTTTTTGGGTTTCTAGTTACGGAGTTTCTAGTTGTGGAGTTTCTAGTTGTGGAGCTTTTAGTTGAGAAGTCTCTAGTTGTTGAGTTTCTAGTTGTGGAAGTTCTAGTTTGGAGTTTCTAGTTTCGGAGTTTCTGGCTGTGGAGTTTCTAGTTGCGGAGTTTCTAGTTGTGGAGTTTCTAGTTGTGAGGTTCGTAGTTGTGGAGTTTCTAGTTGTCGAGTTTCTAGTTGTGGAGTCTCTAGTTGTGGAGTTTCTAGTTGTGGAGTTTCTAGTTGCGAAGTCTCAAGTTGTGGAGTTTCTAGTTGTGGGGTTCGTAGTTGTGGGGTTCGTAGTTGTGGAGTTTCTAGTTGCGAAGTTTCTCGTTGTGAAGTCTCAAGTTGTGGAGTTTCGAGTTGTGGAGTTTCTAGTTGTGGAGCTTCTAGTTGTGGGGTTCGTAGTTGTGGGGTTCGTAGTTGTGGAGTTTTTATTTGCGGAGTTTCTCGTTGTGAAGTTTGTAGATGTGGAGTTTCTAGTTGTGGAGTTTCTAGTTGTGGAGCTTCTAGTTGTGGGGTTCGTAGTTGTGGGGTTCGTAGTTGTGGAGTTTCTAGTTGCAGAATTTCAAGTTGTGGAGTTTCTAGTTGCGGAGTCTCTAGTTGTAGAGTTTCTAGTTGCGGAGTTTCTAGCTGTGGAGATTCTAGTGGCGGAGTCTCTAGTTGTGCAGTCTCTAGTTGTGGAGTCTGTAGTTGTCCCGTTTCTAGTTGCGGAGTTTGAAGTTGTGGAGTTTCTAGCTGTAGAGTTTCTAGTTGCAGGGTTTCTAGTTGCGGAGTTTTCTAGTTGTGGAGTTTCTAGTTGCGGAGTTTGTAGTTGCGGAGTTTCAAGTTGTGGAGTTTCTGGTTGTGGAGTTTCAAGTTGAGGAATTTATAGGTGTGGAAATTCTAGTTGTGGAGTTTCTGGTTTTCGGGTTTCTAGTTACGGAGTTTCTAGTAGTGGAGTTTCTAGTTGTGGAGCTTTTAGTTGAGGAGTCTCTAGTTGTAGAGTCTCTAGTTGTTGAGCCTCTAGTTGTGGAAGTTCTAGTTGTGGAGGTTCTAGTTGCGGAGTTTCTAGTTGCAGAGTTTCTAGTTGCGGAGTTTTCTAGTTGTGGAGATTCTAGTGGCGGAGTTTCTAGTTGCGGAGTTTCAAGTTGTGGAGTTTCTCGTTGTGGAGTTTCTAGTTGTGGAGCTTCTAGTTGCGAAGTCTCAAGTTGTGGAGTTTCTAGTTGTGGAGTTTCTAGTTGTGGAGCTTCTAGTTGTGGGGTTCGTAGTTGTGGGGTTCGTAGTTGTGGAGTTTCTAGTTGCGGAGTTTCTCGTTGTGAAGTCTCAAGTTGTGGATTTTCTAGTTGTGGAGTTTCTAGTTGTGGAGCTTCTAGTTGTGGGGTTCGTAGTTGTGGGGTTCGTAGTTGTGGAGTTGCTAGTTCCGGAGTTTCTCATTGTGAAGTTTCTAGTTGTTGAGTTTCTAGTTGTGGAGTTTCTAGTAGTTGAGTTTCTAGTTGCCGAGTTTCTAGTTGCGAAGTCTCAAGTCGTGGAGTTTTTAGCTGTGGACTTTCTAGTTGCAGAGCTTCTAGTTGCAGAGTTTCTAGTTGCGGAGTTTCTAGTTGTGGAATTTGTAGTTGTGGAGTATATAGTTGTGTTTCAGGTTGTGGAGTTTCTAGTGGCGGAGTTTCTAGTTGCAGACTTTCTAGTTGCGGAGTTTTCTAATTGTGGTTTTTCTAGTTGTGGAGTTTCTAGTTGTGGAGCTTCAAGTTGTGGAGTTTCTAGTTGTGGAGTTTCTAGTTGTGGAGTTTGTAGTTGTGGAGTATCTAGTTGTGGGCTTTCAAGTTGTGGGGTTTCTAGTTGTGGAGTTTCTAGTTGCGGAGTTTTCTAGTTGCGGAGTCTGTAGTTGTGGAGTTTCTAGTTGTGGAATTTCTAGTTACGGAGTTTCTAGTTGTGGAGCTTTTAGTTGAGGAGTCTCTAGTTGTTGAGTCTCTAGTTGTGGAATTTCTAGTTGTGGAGTGTCTAGTTGCAGAGTTTCAAGTTGTGGAGTTTCTAGTTGCGGAGTCTCTAGTTGTAGAGTTTCTAGTTGCGGAGTTTCTAGCTGTGGAGATTCTAGTGGCGGAGTCTCTAGTTGTGCAATCTCTAGTTGTGGAGTCTGTAGTTGTGGAGTTTCTAGTTGCGGAGTTTGAAGTTGTGGAGTTTCTAGCTGTGGAGTTTCTAGTTGCAGGGTTTCTAGTTGCGAAGTTTTCTAGTTGTGGAGTTTCTAGTTGCGGAGTTTCTAGTTGCGGAGTTTCAAGTTGTGGAGTTTCTGGTTGTGAAGTTTCAAGTTGTGGAATTTATAGGTGTGGAGTTTCTAGTTGTGGAGTTTCTAGTTTTCGGGTTTCTAGTTACGGAGTTTCCAGTAGTGGAGTTTCTAGTTGTGGAGCTTTTAGTTGAGGAGTCTCTAGTTGTTGAGTCTCTAGTTGTTGAGTCTCTAGTTGTGGAAGTTCTAGTTGTGGAGTTTCTAGTTGCGGAGTTTCTAGTTGCAGAGTTTCTAGTTGCGGAGTTTTCTAGTTGTGGAGATTCTAGTGGCGGAGTTTGTAGTTGCGGAGTTTCTCGTTGTTGAGTTTCTAGTTGTGGAGTTTCTAGTTGCGGAGTTTCTAGTTGTGGAGTTTCTAGTTGTGGAGTTTCTAGTAGTTTAGTTTCTAGTTGTCGAGTTTCTAGTTGTGGAGTTTCTCGTTGTGGAGTTTCTAGTTGTGGAGTTTGTAGTTGTGGAGTTTCTAGTTGTGGAGTTTGTAGTTGTGGAGTATCTAGTTGTGGACTTTCAAGTTGTGGAGTTTCTAGTTGTGGAGTTTCTAGTTGTGGAATTTCTAGTTGTGGAGTCTCTAGTTGTGGAGTGAGTTTCTAGTTGCGGAGTTTCTGGTTGTGGAGTTTCTAGTTGCGGAGTCAGTAGTTGTGGGGTTTCTAGTTGTGGAGTTTCTAGTTGTGAATTTTCTAGCTGTGGAGTTTCTATTTGCGGAGTTTCTAGTTGCAGAGTTTCTAGTTGTGGATTTTCTAGCCGTGGAATTTCTGGTTGCAGAGTTTTTAGTTGCGGTGTTTCTAGTTGTGGAGTTTCTAGTTGTTGAGTTTCTAGTTGCCGAGTTCTTTAGTTGCGAAGTCTCAAGTTGTAGAGTTTCTAGCTGTGGAGTTTCTAGTTGCGGAGTTTCTAGTTGCGGAGTTTCTAGTTGTGGAGTTTTTAGTTGTGGAGTCTCTAGTTGAGGAGTTTCTAGTTGCGGAGTTTCTAGTTGCAGAGTTTCTAGTTGTAGAGTTTCTAGTTGTGAAGTTTTAGTTGTGGAGTTTAAAGTTGTGGAATTTATAGGTGTGGTGTTTCTAGTTGTGGAGTTTCTAGTTTTCGGGTTTCTAGTTACGGAGTTTCTAGTTGTGGAGTGTCTACTTGTGGAGTTTCTAAATGTGGAGTTTCTATTTGTAGTTTTTAGTTTTCGAGTTTGTAGTTGTAGATTTTCTAGTTGCAGAGTTCCTAGTTTTGGAGTATCTAGCTGCGCAGTCTCTAATTGTGCAGTCTCTAGTTTTGGAGTCTCTAGTTGTGGAGTTTCTGGTTGTGGAGTTTATAAATGTGGAATTTCTAGCTGTGGAGATTCTAGTTGCGGAGTTTCTAGTTGCAGAGTTTCTAGTTGTAGAGCTTCTAGTTGTGGAGTTTCTAGTTGCGGAGTTTCTAGTTGTGGAGTTTCTAGTTGTGAGGTTCGTAGTTGTGGAGTTTCTAGTTGTCGAGTTTCTAGTTGTGGAGTCTCTAGTTGTGGAGTTTCTAGTTGTGGAGTTTCTAGTTGCGAAGTCTCAAGTTGTGGAGTTTCTAGTTGTGGAGTTTCTAGTTGTGGAGCTTCTAGTTGTGGGGTTCGTAGTTGTGGGGTTCGTAGTTGTTGAGTTTCTAGTTGCGGAGTTTCTCGTTGTGAAGTCTCTAGTTGTGGAGTTTCTAGTTGTGGAGCTTCTAGTTGAGGGGTTCGTAGTTGTGGGGTTCGTAGTTGTGGAGTTTCTAGTTGCGGAGTTTCTCGTCGTGAAGTTTGTAGTTGTGGAGTTTCTAGTTGTGGAGTTTCTAGTAGTTGAGTTTCTAGTTGCCGAGTTTCTAGTTGCGGAGTTTCTCGTTGTGAAGTCTCAAGTTGTGGAGTTTCTAGTTGTGGAGTTTCTAGTTGCGGAGTTTCTCGTTGTGAAGTTCGTAGTTGTGGAGTTTCTAGTTGTGGAGTTTCTAGTAGTTGAGTTTCTAGTTGCCGAGTTTCTAGTTGCGACGTCTCAAGTCGTGGAGTTTTTAGCTGTGGAGTTTCTAGTGGCGGAGCTTCTAGTTGCGGAGTTTCGAGTTGCGGAGTTTCTAGTTGTGGAATTTGTAGTTGTGGAGTATATAGTTGTGGTGTTTCAGGTTGTGGAGTTTCTAGTGGCGGAGTTTCTAGTTGCAGAGTTTCTAGTTGCGGAGTTTTCTAGTTGAGGAGTTTCTAGTTGCGGAGTTTCTAGTTGTGGAGCTTCAAGTTGTGGAGTTTCTAGTTGTGGAGTTTCTAGTTGTGGAGTTTGTAGTTGGGGAGTATCTAGTTGTGGGCTTTCAAGTTGTGGAGTTTCTTGTTGTGGAGTTTCTAGTTGCGGAGTTTTCTAGTTGCGGAGTCTGTAGTTGTGGAGTTTCTAGTTGTGGAATTTCTAGTTACGGAGTTTCTAGTTGTGGAGCTTTTAGTTGAGGAGCCTCTAGTTGTTGAGTCTCTAGTTGTGGAATTTCTAGTTGTGGAGTGTCTAGTTGCAAAGTTCCAAGTTGTGGAGTTTCTAGTTGCGGAGTCTCTAGTTGTAGAGTTTCTAGTTGCGGAGTTTCTAGCTGTGGAGATTCTAGTGGCGGAGTCTCTAGTTGTGCAGTCTCTAGTTGTGGAGTCTGTAGTTGTCCCGTTTCTAGTTGCGGAGTTTGAAGTTGTGGAGTTTCTAGCTGTAGAGTTTCTAGTTGCAGGGTTTCGAGTTGCGGAGTTTTCTAGTTGTGGAGTTTCTAGTTGCGGAGTTTCTAGTTGCGGACTTTCAAGTTGTGGAGTTTCTGGTTGTGGAGTGAGTTTCTAGTTGCGGAGTTTCTGGTTGTGGAGTTTCTAGTTGCGGAGTCAGTAGTTGTGGGGTTTCTAGTTGTGGATTTTCTAGCTGTGGAGTTTCTATTAGTGGAGTTTCTAGTTGCAGCGTTTCTAGTTGTGGATTTTCTAGCTGTGGAATTTTTGGTTGCAGAGTTTTTAGTTGCGGTGTTTCTAGTTGTGGAGTTTCTAGTTGTTGAGTTTCTAGTTGCCGAGTTCTTTAGTTGCGGAGTCTCAGGTTGTAGAGTTTCTAGCTGTGGAGTTTCTAGTTGCGGAGTTTCTAGTTGCGGAGTTTCTAGTTGTGGAGTTTTAGTTGTGGAGTCTCTAGTTGTGGAGTTTCTAGTTGTGGAGTGTCTACTTGTGGTGTTTCTAGTTGTGGAGTTTCTATTTGTAGTTTTTAGTTTTCGAGTTTGTAGTTGTAGATTTTCTAGTTGCAGAGTTCCTAGTTTTGGAGTATCTAGTTGCGGAGTCTCTAATTGTGCAGTCTCTAGTTTTGGAGTCTCTAGTTGTGGAGTTTCTGGTTATGGAGTTTATAAATGTGGAATTTCTAGCTGTGGAGATTCTAGTTGCGGAGTTTCTAGTTGCAGAGTTTCTAGTTGTGGAGTTTCTAGTTGTGGAGTTTTAGTTGTGGAGTTTAAAGTTGTGGAATTTATAGGTGTGGAGTTTCTAGTTGTGGAAGTTCTAGTTGTGGAGTTTCTAGTTGCGGAGTTTCTGGCTGTGGAGTTTCTAGTTGCGGAGTTTCTAGTTGTGAAGTTTCTAGTTGTGAGGTTCGTAGTTGTGGAGTTTCTAGTTGTCGAGTTTCTAGTTGTGGAGTCTCTAGTTGTGGAGTTTCTAGTTGTGGAGTTTCTAGTTGCGAAGCCTCAAGTTGTGGAGTTTCTAGTTGTGGAGTTTCTAGTTGTGGAGCTTCTAGTTGTGGGGTTCGTAGTTGTGGGGTTCGTAGTTGTGGAGTTTCTAGTTGCGGAGTTTCTCGTTGTGAAGTTTCTAGTTGTGGAGTTTCTAGTTGTGGAGTTTCTAGTAGTTGAGTTTCAAGTTGCCGAGTTTCTAGTTGCGAAGTCTCAAGTCATGGAGTTTTTAGCTGTGGAGTTTCTAGTTGCGGAGCTTCTAGTTAGGGAGTTTCTAGTTGCGGAGTTTCTAGTTTTGGATTTTGTAGTTGTGGGGTATATAGTTGTGGTGTTTCAAGTTGCGGAGTTTCTAGTTGCGGAGTTTCTAGTTGCAGAGTTTCTAGTTCCGGAGTTTTCTAGTTGTGGAGTTTCTAGTTGCGGAGTTTCTAGTTGTGGAGCTTCAAGTTGTGGAGTTTCTAGTTGCGGAGTTTCTCGTCGTGAAGTTTGTAGTTGCGGAGTCTGTAGTTGTGGAGCTTCTAGTTGTGGAATTTCTAGTTACGGAGTTTCTAGTTGTGGAGCTTTTAGTTGAGGAGCCTCTAGTTGTTGAGTCTCTAGCTGTGGAATTTCTAGTTGTGGAGTGTCTAGTTGCAGAGTTTCAAGTTGTGGAGTTTCTAGTTGCGGAGTCTCTAATTGTGCAGTCTCTAGTTTTAGAGTTTCTGGTTGTGGAGTGTATAAATGTGGAATTTCTAGCTGTGGAGATTCTAGTTGCGGAGTTTCTAGTTGCAGAGTTTCTAGTTGTAGAGTTTCTAGTTGTGGAGTTTTAGTTGTGGAGTTTAAAGTTGTGGAATTTATAGGTGTGGAGTTTCTAGTTGTGGAGTTTCTAGTTTTTGGGTTTCTAGTTACGGAGTTTCTAGTTGTGGAGTTTCTAGTTGTGGAGCTTTTAGTTGAGAAGTCTCTAGTTGTTGAGTTTCTAGTTGTGGAAGTTCTAGTTTGGAGTTTCTAGTTTCGGAGTTTCTGGCTGTGGAGTTTCTAGTTGCGGAGTTTCTAGTTGTGGAGTTTCTAGTTGTGAGGTTCGTAGTTGTGGAGTTTCTAGTTGTCGAGTTTCTAGTTGTGGAGTCTCTAGTTGTGGAGTTTCTAGTTGTGGAGTTTCTAGTTGCGAAGTCTCAAGTTGTGGAGTTTCTAGTTGTGGGGTTCGTAGTTGTGGGGTTCGTAGTTGTGGAGTTTCTAGTTGCGAAGTTTCTCGTTGTGAAGTCTCAAGTTGTGGAGTTTCGAGTTGTGGAGTTTCTAGTTGTGGAGCTTCTAGTTGTGGGGTTCGTAGTTGTGGGGTTCGTAGTTGTGGAGTTTTTATTTGCGGAGTTTCTCGTTGTGAAGTTTGTAGATGTGGAGTTTCTAGTTGTGGAGTTTCTAGTTGTGGAGCTTCTAGTTGTGGGGTTCGTAGTTGTGGGGTTCGTAGTTGTGGAGTTTCTAGTTGCAGAATTTCAAGTTGTGGAGTTTCTAGTTGCGGAGTCTCTAGTTGTAGAGTTTCTAGTTGCGGAGTTTCTAGCTGTGGAGATTCTAGTGGCGGAGTCTCTAGTTGTGCAGTCTCTAGTTGTGGAGTCTGTAGTTGTCCCGTTTCTAGTTGCGGAGTTTGAAGTTGTGGAGTTTCTAGCTGTAGAGTTTCTAGTTGCAGGGTTTCTAGTTGCGGAGTTTTCTAGTTGTGGAGTTTCTAGTTGCGGAGTTTGTAGTTGCGGAGTTTCAAGTTGTGGAGTTTCTGGTTGTGGAGTTTCAAGTTGAGGAATTTATAGGTGTGGAAATTCTAGTTGTGGAGTTTCTGGTTTTCGGGTTTCTAGTTACGGAGTTTCTAGTAGTGGAGTTTCTAGTTGTGGAGCTTTTAGTTGAGGAGTCTCTAGTTGTAGAGTCTCTAGTTGTTGAGCCTCTAGTTGTGGAAGTTCTAGTTGTGGAGGTTCTAGTTGCGGAGTTTCTAGTTGCAGAGTTTCTAGTTGCGGAGTTTTCTAGTTGTGGAGATTCTAGTGGCGGAGTTTCTAGTTGCGGAGTTTCAAGTTGTGGAGTTTCTCGTTGTGGAGTTTCTAGTTGTGGAGCTTCTAGTTGCGAAGTCTCAAGTTGTGGAGTTTCTAGTTGTGGAGTTTCTAGTTGTGGAGCTTCTAGTTGTGGGGTTCGTAGTTGTGGGGTTCGTAGTTGTGGAGTTTCTAGTTGCGGAGTTTCTCGTTGTGAAGTCTCAAGTTGTGGATTTTCTAGTTGTGGAGTTTCTAGTTGTGGAGCTTCTAGTTGTGGGGTTCGTAGTTGTGGGGTTCGTAGTTGTGGAGTTGCTAGTTCCGGAGTTTCTCATTGTGAAGTTTCTAGTTGTTGAGTTTCTAGTTGTGGAGTTTCTAGTAGTTGAGTTTCTAGTTGCCGAGTTTCTAGTTGCGAAGTCTCAAGTCGTGGAGTTTTTAGCTGTGGACTTTCTAGTTGCAGAGCTTCTAGTTGCAGAGTTTCTAGTTGCGGAGTTTCTAGTTGTGGAATTTGTAGTTGTGGAGTATATAGTTGTGTTTCAGGTTGTGGAGTTTCTAGTGGCGGAGTTTCTAGTTGCAGACTTTCTAGTTGCGGAGTTTTCTAATTGTGGTTTTTCTAGTTGTGGAGTTTCTAGTTGTGGAGCTTCAAGTTGTGGAGTTTCTAGTTGTGGAGTTTCTAGTTGTGGAGTTTGTAGTTGTGGAGTATCTAGTTGTGGGCTTTCAAGTTGTGGGGTTTCTAGTTGTGGAGTTTCTAGTTGCGGAGTTTTCTAGTTGCGGAGTCTGTAGTTGTGGAGTTTCTAGTTGTGGAATTTCTAGTTACGGAGTTTCTAGTTGTGGAGCTTTTAGTTGAGGAGTCTCTAGTTGTTGAGTCTCTAGTTGTGGAATTTCTAGTTGTGGAGTGTCTAGTTGCAGAGTTTCAAGTTGTGGAGTTTCTAGTTGCGGAGTCTCTAGTTGTAGAGTTTCTAGTTGCGGAGTTTCTAGCTGTGGAGATTCTAGTGGCGGAGTCTCTAGTTGTGCAATCTCTAGTTGTGGAGTCTGTAGTTGTGGAGTTTCTAGTTGCGGAGTTTGAAGTTGTGGAGTTTCTAGCTGTGGAGTTTCTAGTTGCAGGGTTTCTAGTTGCGAAGTTTTCTAGTTGTGGAGTTTCTAGTTGCGGAGTTTCTAGTTGCGGAGTTTCAAGTTGTGGAGTTTCTGGTTGTGAAGTTTCAAGTTGTGGAATTTATAGGTGTGGAGTTTCTAGTTGTGGAGTTTCTAGTTTTCGGGTTTCTAGTTACGGAGTTTCCAGTAGTGGAGTTTCTAGTTGTGGAGCTTTTAGTTGAGGAGTCTCTAGTTGTTGAGTCTCTAGTTGTTGAGTCTCTAGTTGTGGAAGTTCTAGTTGTGGAGTTTCTAGTTGCGGAGTTTCTAGTTGCAGAGTTTCTAGTTGCGGAGTTTTCTAGTTGTGGAGATTCTAGTGGCGGAGTTTGTAGTTGCGGAGTTTCTCGTTGTTGAGTTTCTAGTTGTGGAGTTTCTAGTTGCGGAGTTTCTAGTTGTGGAGTTTCTAGTTGTGGAGTTTCTAGTAGTTTAGTTTCTAGTTGTCGAGTTTCTAGTTGTGGAGTTTCTCGTTGTGGAGTTTCTAGTTGTGGAGTTTGTAGTTGTGGAGTTTCTAGTTGTGGAGTTTGTAGTTGTGGAGTATCTAGTTGTGGACTTTCAAGTTGTGGAGTTTCTAGTTGTGGAGTTTCTAGTTGTGGAATTTCTAGTTGTGGAGTCTCTAGTTGTGGAGTGAGTTTCTAGTTGCGGAGTTTCTGGTTGTGGAGTTTCTAGTTGCGGAGTCAGTAGTTGTGGGGTTTCTAGTTGTGGAGTTTCTAGTTGTGAATTTTCTAGCTGTGGAGTTTCTATTTGCGGAGTTTCTAGTTGCAGAGTTTCTAGTTGTGGATTTTCTAGCCGTGGAATTTCTGGTTGCAGAGTTTTTAGTTGCGGTGTTTCTAGTTGTGGAGTTTCTAGTTGTTGAGTTTCTAGTTGCCGAGTTCTTTAGTTGCGAAGTCTCAAGTTGTAGAGTTTCTAGCTGTGGAGTTTCTAGTTGCGGAGTTTCTAGTTGCGGAGTTTCTAGTTGTGGAGTTTTTAGTTGTGGAGTCTCTAGTTGAGGAGTTTCTAGTTGCGGAGTTTCTAGTTGCAGAGTTTCTAGTTGTAGAGTTTCTAGTTGTGAAGTTTTAGTTGTGGAGTTTAAAGTTGTGGAATTTATAGGTGTGGTGTTTCTAGTTGTGGAGTTTCTAGTTTTCGGGTTTCTAGTTACGGAGTTTCTAGTTGTGGAGTGTCTACTTGTGGAGTTTCTAAATGTGGAGTTTCTATTTGTAGTTTTTAGTTTTCGAGTTTGTAGTTGTAGATTTTCTAGTTGCAGAGTTCCTAGTTTTGGAGTATCTAGCTGCGCAGTCTCTAATTGTGCAGTCTCTAGTTTTGGAGTCTCTAGTTGTGGAGTTTCTGGTTGTGGAGTTTATAAATGTGGAATTTCTAGCTGTGGAGATTCTAGTTGCGGAGTTTCTAGTTGCAGAGTTTCTAGTTGTAGAGCTTCTAGTTGTGGAGTTTCTAGTTGCGGAGTTTCTAGTTGTGGAGTTTCTAGTTGTGAGGTTCGTAGTTGTGGAGTTTCTAGTTGTCGAGTTTCTAGTTGTGGAGTCTCTAGTTGTGGAGTTTCTAGTTGTGGAGTTTCTAGTTGCGAAGTCTCAAGTTGTGGAGTTTCTAGTTGTGGAGTTTCTAGTTGTGGAGCTTCTAGTTGTGGGGTTCGTAGTTGTGGGGTTCGTAGTTGTTGAGTTTCTAGTTGCGGAGTTTCTCGTTGTGAAGTCTCTAGTTGTGGAGTTTCTAGTTGTGGAGCTTCTAGTTGAGGGGTTCGTAGTTGTGGGGTTCGTAGTTGTGGAGTTTCTAGTTGCGGAGTTTCTCGTCGTGAAGTTTGTAGTTGTGGAGTTTCTAGTTGTGGAGTTTCTAGTAGTTGAGTTTCTAGTTGCCGAGTTTCTAGTTGCGGAGTTTCTCGTTGTGAAGTCTCAAGTTGTGGAGTTTCTAGTTGTGGAGTTTCTAGTTGCGGAGTTTCTCGTTGTGAAGTTCGTAGTTGTGGAGTTTCTAGTTGTGGAGTTTCTAGTAGTTGAGTTTCTAGTTGCCGAGTTTCTAGTTGCGACGTCTCAAGTCGTGGAGTTTTTAGCTGTGGAGTTTCTAGTGGCGGAGCTTCTAGTTGCGGAGTTTCGAGTTGCGGAGTTTCTAGTTGTGGAATTTGTAGTTGTGGAGTATATAGTTGTGGTGTTTCAGGTTGTGGAGTTTCTAGTGGCGGAGTTTCTAGTTGCAGAGTTTCTAGTTGCGGAGTTTTCTAGTTGAGGAGTTTCTAGTTGCGGAGTTTCTAGTTGTGGAGCTTCAAGTTGTGGAGTTTCTAGTTGTGGAGTTTCTAGTTGTGGAGTTTGTAGTTGGGGAGTATCTAGTTGTGGGCTTTCAAGTTGTGGAGTTTCTTGTTGTGGAGTTTCTAGTTGCGGAGTTTTCTAGTTGCGGAGTCTGTAGTTGTGGAGTTTCTAGTTGTGGAATTTCTAGTTACGGAGTTTCTAGTTGTGGAGCTTTTAGTTGAGGAGCCTCTAGTTGTTGAGTCTCTAGTTGTGGAATTTCTAGTTGTGGAGTGTCTAGTTGCAAAGTTCCAAGTTGTGGAGTTTCTAGTTGCGGAGTCTCTAGTTGTAGAGTTTCTAGTTGCGGAGTTTCTAGCTGTGGAGATTCTAGTGGCGGAGTCTCTAGTTGTGCAGTCTCTAGTTGTGGAGTCTGTAGTTGTCCCGTTTCTAGTTGCGGAGTTTGAAGTTGTGGAGTTTCTAGCTGTAGAGTTTCTAGTTGCAGGGTTTCGAGTTGCGGAGTTTTCTAGTTGTGGAGTTTCTAGTTGCGGAGTTTCTAGTTGCGGACTTTCAAGTTGTGGAGTTTCTGGTTGTGGAGTTTCATGTTGTGGAATTTATAGGTGTGGAGTTTCCAGTTGTGGAGTTTCTGGTTTTCGGGTTTCTAGTTGCGGAGTTTCTAGTAGTGGAGTTTCTAGTTGTGGAGCTTTTAGTTGAGGAGTCTCTAGTTGTAGAGTCTCTAGTTGTTGAGCCTCTAGTTGTGGAAGTTCTAGTTGTGGAGTTTCTAGTTGCGGAGTTTCTAGTTGCAGAGTTTCTAGTTGCGGAGTTTTCTAGTTGTGGAGATTCTAGTGGCGGAGTTTCTAGTTGCGGAGTTTCAAGTTGTGGAGTTTCTCGTTGTGGAGTTTCTAGTTGTGGAGTTTCTAGTTGCGGAGGTTCTAGTTGTGGAGTTTCTAGTAGTTGAGTTTCTAGTTGTCGAGTTTCTAGTTGCGAAGTCTAAAGTCGTGGAGTTTCTAGCCGTGGAGTTTCTAGTTGCGGAGCTTCTAGTTAGGGAGTTTCTAGTTGCGGAGTTTCTAGTTTTGGATTTTGTAGTTGTGGGGTATATAGTTGTGGTGTTTCAAGTTGTGGAGTTTCTAGTTGTGGAGTGAGTTTCTAGTTGCGGAGTTTCTGGTTGTGGAGTTTCTAGTTGCGGAGTCAGTAGTTGTGGGGTTTCTAGTTGTGGATTTTCTAGCTGTGGAGTTTCTATTAGTGGAGTTTCTAGTTGCAGCGTTTCTAGTTGTGGATTTTCTAGCTGTGGAATTTTTGGTTGCAGAGTTTTTAGTTGCGGTGTTTCTAGTTGTGGAGTTTCTAGTTGTTGAGTTTCTAGTTGCCGAGTTCTTTAGTTGCGGAGTCTCAGGTTGTAGAGTTTCTAGCTGTGGAGTTTCTAGTTGCGGAGTTTCTAGTTGCGGAGTTTCTAGTTGTGGAGTTTTAGTTGTGGAGTCTCTAGTTGTGGAGTTTCTAGTTGTGGAGTGTCTACTTGTGGAGTTTCTAGTTGTGGAGTTTCTATTTGTAGTTTTTAGTTTTCGAGTTTGTAGTTGTAGATTTTCTAGTTGCAGAGTTCCTAGTTTTGGAGTATCTAGTTGCGGAGTCTCTAATTGTGCAGTCTCTAGTTTTGGAGTCTCTAGTTGTGGAGTTTCTGGTTATGGAGTTTATAAATGTGGAATTTCTAGCTGTGGAGATTCTAGTTGCGGAGTTTCTAGTTGCAGAGTTTCTAGTTGTGGAGTTTCTAGTTGTGGAGTTTTAGTTGTGGAGTTTAAAGTTGTGGAATTTATAGGTGTGGAGTTTCTAGTTGTGGAAGTTCTAGTTGTGGAGTTTCTAGTTGCGGAGTTTCTGGCTGTGGAGTTTCTAGTTGCGGAGTTTCTAGTTGTGGAGTTTCTAGTTGTGAGGTTCGTAGTTGTGGAGTTTCTAGTTGTCGAGTTTCTAGTTGTGGAGTCTCTAGTTGTGGAGTTTCTAGTTGTGGAGTTTCTAGTTGCGAAGTCTCAAGTTGTGGAGTTTCTAGTTGTGGAGTTTCTAGTTGTGGAGCTTCTAGTTGTGGGGTTCGTAGTTGTGGGGTTCGTAGTTGTGGAGTTTCTAGTTGCGGAGTTTCTCGTTGTGAAGTCTCAAGTTGTGGAGTTTCTAGTTGTGGAGTTTCTAGTTGTGGAGCTTCTAGTTGTGGGGTTCGTAGTTGTGGGGTTCGTAGTTGTGGAGTTTCTAGTTGCGGAGTTTCTCGTTGTGAAGTTTCTAGTTGTGGAGTTTCTAGTAGTTGAGTTTCAAGTTGCCGAGTTTCTAGTTGCGAAGTCTCAAGTCGTGGAGTATTTAGCTGTGGAGTTTCTAGTTGCGGAGCTTCTAGTTAGGGAGTTTCTAGTTGCGGAGTTTCTAGATGTGGATTTTGTAGTTGTGGGGTATATAGTTGTGGTGTTTCAAGTTGCGGAGTTTCTAGTTGCGGAGTTTCTAGTTGCAGAGTTTCTAGTTCCGGAGTTTTCTAGTTGTGGAGTTTCTAGTTGCGGAGTTTCTAGTTGTGGAGCTTCAAGTTGTGGAGTTTCTCGTTGTGGAGTTTCTAGTTGTGGAGTTTGTAGTTGTGGAGTATCTAGTTGTGGACTTTCAAGTTGTGGAGTTTCTAGTTGTGGAGTGTCTACTTGTGGAGTTTCAAGTTGTGGAGTTTCTATTTGTAGTTTTTAGTTTTCGAGTTTGTAGTTGTAGATTTTCTAGTTGCAGAGTTCCTAGTTTTGGAGTATCTAGTTGCGGAGTCTCTAATTGTGCAGTCTCTAGTTTTGCAGTCTCTAGTTGTGGAGTTTCTGGTTGTGGAGTTTATAAATGTGGAATTTCTAGCTGTGGAGATTCTAGTTGCGGAGTTTCTAGTTGCAGAGTCTCTAGTTGTGGAGTTTCTAGTTGTGGAGTTTCTAGTTGCGAAGTCTCAAGTTGTGGAGTTTCTAGTTGTGGAGTTTCTAGTTGTGGAGCTTCTAGTTGTGGGGTTCGTAGTTGTGGGGTTCGTAGTTGTGGAGTTTCTAGTTGCGGAGTTTCTCGTTGTGAAGTCTCAAGTTGTGGAGTTTCTAGTTGTGGAGTTTCTAGTTGTGGAGCTTCTAGTTGAGGGGTTCGCAGTTGTGGGGTTCGTAGTTGTGGAGTTTCTAGTTGCGGAGTTTCTCGTCGTGAAGTTTGTAGTTGCGGAGTCTGTAGTTGTGGAGTTTCTAGTTGTGGAATTTCTAGTTACGGAGTTTCTAGTTGTGGAGCTTTTAGTTGAAGAGCCTCTAGTTGTTGAGTCTCTAGCTGTGGAATTTCTAGTTGTGGAGTGTCTAGTTGCAGAGTTTCAAGTTGTGGAGTTTCTAGTTGCGGAGTCTCTAATTGTGCAGTCTCTAGTTTTGGAGTCTCTAGTTTTGGAGTTTCTGGTTGTGGAGTTTATAAATGTGGAATTTCTAGCTGTGGAGATTCTAGTTGCGGAGTTTCTAGTTGCAGAGTTTCTAGTTGTAGAGTTTCTAGTTGTGGAGTTTCAGTTGTGGAGTTTAAAGTTGTGGAGTTTCTAGTTGCGAAGTTTCTCGTTGTGAAGTCTCAAGTTGTGGAGTTTCTAGTTGTGGAGTTTCTAGTTGTGGAGCTTCTAGTTGTGGGGTTCGAAGTTGTGGGGTTCGTAGTTGTGGAGTTTCTAGTTGCGGAGTTTCTCGTTGTGAAGTTTGTAGTTGTGGAGTTTCTAGTTGTGGAGTTTCTAGTTGTGGAGCTTCTAGTTGTGGGGTTCGTAGTTGTGGGGTTCGTAGTTGTGGGGTTCGTAGTTGTGGAGTTTCTGGTTGCAGAGTTTCAAGTTGTGGAGTTTCTAGTTGCGGAGTCTCTAGTTGTAGAGTTTCTAGTTGCGGAGTTTCTAGCTGTGGAGATTCTAGTGGCGGAGTCTCTAGTTGTGCAGTCTCTAGTTGTGGAGTCTGTAGTTGTCCCGTTTCTAGTTGCGGAGTTTGAAGTTGTGGAGTTTCTAGCTGTAGAGTTTCTAGTTGCAGGGTTTCTAGTTGTGGAGTTTTCTAGTTGTGGAGTTTCTAGTTGCGGAGTTTCTAGTTGCGGAGTTTCAAGTTGTGGAGTTTCTGGTTGTGGAGTTTCAAGTTGTGGAATTTATAGGTGTGGTGTTTCTAGTTGTGGAGTTTCTGGTTTTCGGGTTTCTAGTTACGCAGTTTCTAGTAGTGGAGTTTCTAGTTGTGGAGCTTTTAGTTGAGGAGTCTCTAGATGTAGAGTCTCTAGTTGTTGAGCCTCTAGTTGTGGAAGTTCTAGTTGTGGAGTTTCTAGTTGCGGAGTTTCTAGTTGCAGAGTTTCTAGTTGCGGAGTTTTCTAGTTGTGGAGATTCTAGTGGCGGAGTTTCTAGTTGCGGAGTTTCAAGTTGTGGAGTTTCTCGTTGTGGAGTTTCTAGTTGTGGAGCTTCTAGTTGCGAAGTCTCAAGTTGTGGAGTTTCTAGTTGTGGAGTTTCTAGTTGTGGAGCTTCTAGTTGTGGGGTTCGTAGTTGTGGGGTTCGTAGTTGTGGAGTTTCTAGTTGCCGAGTTTCTAGTTGTGGAGCTTTTAGTTGAGGAGCCTCTAGTTGTTGAGTCTCTAGTTGTGGAATTTCTAGTTGTGGAGTGTCTAGTTGCAGAGTTTCAAGTTTGGAGTTTCTAGTTGCGGAGTCTCTAATTGTGGAGTCTCTAGTTGTGGAGTTTCTAGTTGTGGAGTTTCTAGTTGCGAAGTCTCAAGTTGTGGAGTTTCTAGTTGAGGAGTTTCTAGTTGTGGAGCTTCTAGTTGTGGGGTTCGTAGTTGTGGGGTTCGTAGTTGTGGAGTTTCTAGTTGCGGAGTTTCTCGTTGTGAAGTCTTAAGTTGTGGAGTTTCTAGTTGTGGAGTTTCTAGTTGCGGAGTTTCTCGTTGTGAAGTTCGTAGTTGTGGAGTTTCTAGTTGTGGAGTTTCTAGTAGTTGAGTTTCTAGTTGTGGGGTTCGTAGTTGTGGGGTTCGTAGTTGTGGAGTTTCTAGTTGCGGAGTTTCTCGTTGTGAAGTTTGTAGTTGTGGAGTTTCTAGTTGTGGAGTTTCTAGTTGTGGAGCATCTAGTTGTGGGGTTCGTAGTTGTGGGGTTCGTAGTTGTGGAGTTTCTGGTTGCAGAGTTTCAAGTTGTGGAGTTTCTAGTTGCGGAGTCTCTAGTTGTAGAGTTTCTAGTTGCGGAGTTTCTAGCTGTGGAGATTCTAGTGGCGGAGTCTCTAGTTGTGCAGTCTCTAGTTGTGGAGTCTGTAGTTGTCCCGTTTCTAGTTGCGGAGTTTGAAGTTGTGGAGTTTCTAGCTGTAGAGTTTTTAGTTGCAGGGTTTCTAGTTGTGGAGTTTTCTAGTTGTGGAGTTTCTAGTTGCGGAGTTTCTAGTTGCGGAGTTTCAAGTTGTCGAGTTTCTGGTTGTGGAGTTTCAAGTTGTGGAATTTATAGGTGTGGAGTTTCTAGTTGTGGAGTTTCTGGTTTTCGGGTTTCTAGTTACGGAGTTTTTAGTAGTGGAGTTTCTAGTTGTGGAGCTTTTAGTTGAGGAGTCTCTAGTTGTAGAGTCTCTAGTTGTTGAGCCTCTAGTTGTGGAAGTTCTAGTTGTGGAGTTTCTAGTTGCGGAGTTTCTAGTTGCAGAGTTTCTAGTTGCGGAGTTTTCTAGCTGTGGAGATTCTAGTGGCGGAGTCTCTAGTTGTGGAGTCTGTAGTTGTCCCGTTTCTAGTTGCGGAGTTTGAAGTTGTGGAGTTTCTAGCTGTAGAGTTTCTAGTTGCAGGGTTTCTAGTTGCGGAGTTTTCTAGTTGTGGAGTTTTCTAGTTGCGGAGTTTCTAGTTGCGGAGTTTCAAGTTGTGGAGTTTGTGGTTGTGGAGTTTCAAGCTGTGGAATTTATAGGTGTGGAGTTTCCAGTTGTGGAGTTTCTGGTTTTCGGGTTTCTAGTTGCGGAGTTTCTAGTAGTGGAGTTTCTAGTTGTGGAGCTTTTAGTTGAGGAGTCTCTAGTTGTAGAGTCTCTAGTTGTTGAGCCTCTAGTTGTGGAAGTTCTAGTTGTGGAGTTTCTAGTTGCGGAGTTTCTAGTTGCAGAGTTTCTAGTTGCGGAGTTTTCTAGTTGTGGAGATTCTAGTGGCGGAGTTTCTAGTTGCGGAGTTTCAAGTTGTGGAGTTTCTCGTTGTGGAGTTTCTAGTTGTGGAGTTTCTAGTTGCGGAGGTTCTAGTTGTGGAGTTTCTAGTAGTTGAGTTTCAAGTTGTCGAGTTTCTAGTTGCGAAGTCTAAAGTCGTGGAGTTTCTAGCCGTGGAGTTTCTAGTTGCGGAGCTTCTAGTTAGGGAGTTTCTAGTTGCGGAGTTTCTAGTTGTGGATTTTGTAGTTGTGGGGTATATAGTTGTGGTGTTTCAAGTTGTGGAGTTGCTAGTTGTGGAGTGAGTTTCTAGTTGCGGAGTTTCTGGTTGTGGAGTTTCTAGTTGCGGAGTCAGTAGTTGTGGGGTTTCTAGTTGTGGATTTTCTAGCTGTGGAGTTTCTATTAGTGGAGTTTCTAGTTGCAGCGTTTCTAGTTGTGGATTTTCTAGCTGTGGAATTTTTGGTTGCAGAGTTTTTAGTTGCGGTGTTTCTAGTTGTGGAGTTTCTAGTTGTTGAGTTTCTAGTTGCCGAGTTCTTTAGTTGCGGAGTCTCAGGTTGTAGAGTTTCTAGCTGTGGAGTTTCTAGTTGCGGAGTTTCTAGTTGCGGAGTTTCTAGTTGTGGAGTTTTAGTTGTGGAGTCTCTAGTTGTGGAGTTTCTAGTTGTGGAGTGTCTACTTGTGGTGTTTCTAGTTGTGGAGTTTCTAGTTGAGGAGTTTTTAGTTTTCGAGTTTGTAGTTGTAGATTTTCTAGTTGCAGAGTTCCTAGTTTTGGAGTATCTAGTTGCGGAGTCTCTAATTGTGCAGTCTCTAGTTTTGGAGTCTCTAGTTGTGGAGTTTCTGGTTATGGAGTTTATAAATGTGGAATTTCTAGCTGTGGAGATTCTAGTTGCGGAGTTTCTAGTTGCAGAGTTTCTAGTTGTGGAGTTTCTAGTTGTGGAGTTTTAGTTGTGGAGTTTAAAGTTGTGGAATTTATAGGTGTGGAGTTTCTAGTTGTGGAAGTTCTAGTTGTGGAGTTTCTAGTTGCGGAGTTTCTGGCTGTGGAGTTTCTAGTTGCGGAGTTTCTAGTTGTGGAGTTTCTAGTTGTGAGGTTCGTAGTTGTGGAGTTTCTAGTTGTCGAGTTTCTAGTTGTGGAGTCTCTAGTTGTGGAGTTTCTAGTTGTGGAGTTTCTAGTTGCGAAGCCTCAAGTTGTGGAGTTTCTAGTTGTGGAGTTTCTAGTTGTGGAGCTTCTAGTTGTGGGGTTCGTAGTTGTGGGGTTCGTAGTTGTGGAGTTTCTAGTTGCGGAGTTTCTCGTTGTGAAGTCTCAAGTTGTGGAGTTTCTAGTTGTGGAGTTTCTAGTTGTGGAGCTTCTAGTTGTGGGGTTCGTAGTTGTGGGGTTCGTAGTTGTGGAGTTTCTAGTTGCGGAGTTTCTCGTTGTGAAGTTTCTAGTTGTGGAGTTTCTAGTTGTGGAGTTTCTAGTAGTTGAGTTTCAAGTTGCCGAGTTTCTAGTTGCGAAGTCTCAAGTCGTGGAGTTTTTAGCTGTGGAGTTTCTAGTTGCGGAGCTTCTAGTTAGGGAGTTTCTAGTTGCGGAGTTTCTAGTTGTGGATTTTGTAGTTGTGGGGTATATAGTTGTGGTGTTTCAAGTTGCGGAGTTTCTAGTTGCGGAGTTTCTTGTTGCAGAGTTTCTAGTTCCGGAGTTTTCTAGTTGTGGAGTTTCTAGTTGCGGAGTTTCTAGTTGTGGAGCTTCAAGTTGTGGAGTTTCTCGTTGTGGAGTTTCTAGTTGTGGAGTTTGTAGTTGTGGAGTATCTAGTTGTGGACTTTCAAGTTGTGGAGTTTCTAGTTGTGGAGTGTCTACTTGTGGAGTTTCAAGTTGTGGAGTTTCTATTTGTAGTTTTTAGTTTTCGAGTTTGTAGTTGTAGATTTTCTAGTTGCAGAGTTCCTAGTTTTGGAGTATCTAGTTGCGGAGTCTCTAATTGTGCAGTCTCTAGTTTTGGAGTCTCTAGTTGTGGAGTTTCTGGTTGTGGAGTTTATAAATGTGGAATTTCTAGCTGTGGAGATTCTAGTTGCGGAGTTTCTAGTTGCAGAGTCTCTAGTTGTGGAGTTTCTAGTTGTGGAGTTTCTAGTTGCGAAGTCTCAAGTTGTGGAGTTTCTAGTTGTGGAGTTTCTAGTTGTGGAGCTTCTAGTTGTGGGGTTCGTAGTTGTGGGGTTCGTAGTTGTGGAGTTTCTAGTTGCGGAGTTTCTCGTTGTGAAGTCTCAAGTTGTGGAGTTTCTAGTTGTGGAGTTTCTAGTTGTGGAGCTTCTAGTTGAGGGGTTCATAGTTGTGGGGTTCGTAGTTGTGGAGTTTCTAGTTGCGGAGTTTCTCGTCGTGAAGTTTGTAGTTGCGGAGTCTGTAGTTGTGGAGTTTCTAGTTGTGGAATTTCTAGTTACGGAGTTTCTAGTTGTGGAGCTTTTAGTTGAGGAGCCTCTAGTTGTTGAGTCTCTAGCTGTGGAATTTCTAGTTGTGGAGTGTCTAGTTGCAGAGTTTCAAGTTGTGGAGTTTCTAGTTGCGGAGTCTCTAATTGTGCAGTCTCTAGTTTTGGAGTCTCTAGTTTTGGAGTTTCTGGTTGTGGAGTTTATAAATGTGGAATTTCTAGCTGTGGAGATTCTAGTTGCGGAGTTTCTAGTTGCAGAGTTTCTAGTTGTAGAGTTTCTAGTTGTGGAGTTTTAGTTGTGGAGTTTAAAGTTGTGGAATTTATAGGTGTGGAGTTTCTAGTTGTGGAGTTTCTAGTTTTTGGGTTTCTAGTTACGGAGTTTCTAGTTGTGGAGTTTCTAGTTGTGGAGCTTTTAGTTGAGGAGTCTCTAGTTGTTGAGTTTCTAGTTGTGGAAGTTCTAGTTTGGAGTTTCTAGTTTCGGAGTTTCTGGCTGTGGAGTTTCTAGTTGCGGAGTTTCTAGTTGTGGAGTTTCTAGTTGTGAGGTTCGTAGTTGTGGAGTTTCTAGTTGTCGAGTTTCTAGTTGTGGAGTCTCTAGTTGTGGAGTTTCTAGTTGTGGAGTTTCTAGTTGCGAAGTCTCAAGTTGTGGAGTTTCTAGTTGTGGGGTTCGTAGTTGTGGGGTTCGTAGTTGTGGAGTTTCTAGTTGCGAAGTTTCTCGTTGTGAAGTCTCAAGTTGTGGAGTTTCTAGTTGTGGAGTTTCTAGTTGTGGAGCTTCTAGTTGTGGGGTTCGTAGTTGTGGGGTTCGTAGTTGTGGAGTTTCTATTTGCGGAGTTTCTCGTTGTGAAGTTTGTAGATGTGGAGTTTCTAGTTGTGGAGTTTCTAGTTGTGGAGCTTCTAGTTGTGGGGTTCGTAGTTGTGGGGTTCGTAGTTGTGGAGTTTCTAGTTGCAGAATTTCAAGTTGTGGAGTTTCTAGTTGCGTAGTCTCTAGTTGTAGAGTTTCTAGTTGCGGAGTTTCTAGCTGTGGAGATTCTAGTGGCGGAGTCTCTAGTTGTGCAGTCTCTAGTTGTGGAGTCTGTAGTTGTCCCGTTTCTAGTTGCGGAGTTTGAAGTTGTGGAGTTTCTAGCTGTAGAGTTTCTAGATGCAGGGTTTATAGTTGCGGAGTTTCTAGTTGCGGAGTTTCAAGTTGTGGAGTTTCTGGTTGTGGAGTTTCAAGTTGTGGAATTTATAGGTGTGGAAATTCTAGTTGTGGAGTTTCTGGTTTTCGGGTTTCTAGTTACGGAGTTTCTAGTAGTGGAGTTTCTAGTTGTGGAGCTTTTAGTTGAGGAGTCTCTAGTTGTAGAGTCTCTAGTTGTTGAGCCTCTAGTTGTGGAAGTTCTAGTTGTGGAGTTTCTAGTTGCGGAGTTTCTAGTTGCAGAGTTTCTAGTTGCGGAGTTTTCTAGTTGTGGAGTTTCTAGTTGCGGAGTTTCTGGCTGTGGAGTTTCTAGTTGCGGAGTTTCTAGTTGTGGAGTTTCTAGTTGTGAGGTTCGTAGTTGTGGAGTTTCTAGTTGTCGAGTTTCTAGTTGTGGAGTCTCTAGTTGTGGAGTTTCTAGTTGTGGAGTTTCTAGTTGCGAAGCCTCAAGTTGTGGAGTTTCTAGTTGTGGAGTTTCTAGTTGTGGAGCTTCTAGTTGTGGGGTTCGTAGTTGTGGGGTTCGTAGTTGTGGAGTTTCTAGTTGCGGAGTTTCTCGTTGTGAAGTCTCAAGTTGTGGAGTTTCTAGTTGTGGAGTTTCTAGTTGTGGAGCTTCTAGTTGTGGGGTTCGTAGTTGTGGGGTTCGTAGTTGTGGAGTTTCTAGTTGCGGAGTTTCTCGTTGTGAAGTTTCTAGTTGTGGAGTTTCTAGTTGTGGAGTTTCTAGTAGTTGAGTTTCAAGTTGCCGAGTTTCTAGTTGCGAAGTCTCAAGTCGTG
Source organism: Rhipicephalus microplus (assembly GCF_043290135.1). Classification (NCBI taxonomy): domain Eukaryota; kingdom Metazoa; phylum Arthropoda; class Arachnida; order Ixodida; family Ixodidae; genus Rhipicephalus; species Rhipicephalus microplus. The sequence goes on along the minus strand of NW_027464585.1, from coordinate 6,077,836 downwards.
GAGTTTTTAGCTGTGGAGTTTCTAGTTGCGGAGCTTCTAGTTAGGGAGTTTCTAGTTGCGGAGTTTCTAGTTGTGGATTTTGTAGTTGTGGGGTATATAGTTGTGGTGTTTCAAGTTGCGGAGTTTCTAGTTGCGGAGTTTCTAGTTGCAGAGTTTCTAGTTCCGGAGTTTTCTAGTTGTGGAGTTACTAGTTGCGGAGTTTCTAGTTGTGGAGCTTCAAGTTGTGGAGTTTCTCGTTGTGGAGTTTCTAGTTGTGGAGTTTGTAGTTGTGGAGTATCTAGTTGTGGACTTTCAAGTTGTGGAGTTTCTAGTTGTGGAGTGTCTACTTGTGGAGTTTCAAGTTGTGGAGTTTCTATTTGTAGTTTTTAGTTTTCGAGTTTGTAGTTGTAGATTTTCTAGTTGCAGAGTTCCTAGTTTTGGAGTATCTAGTTGCGGAGTCTCTAATTGTGCAGTCTCTAGTTTTGGAGTCTCTAGTTGTGGAGTTTCTGGTTGTGGAGTTTATAAATGTGGAATTTCTAGCTGTGGAGATTCTAGTTGCGGAGTTTCTAGTTGCCGAGTCTCTAGTTGTGGAGTTTCTAGTTGTGGAGTTTCTAGTTGCGAAGTCTCAAGTTGTGGAGTTTCTAGTTGTGGAGTTTCTAGTTGTGGAGCTTCTAGTTGTGGGGTTCGTAGTTGTGGGGTTCGTAGTTGTGGAGTTTCTAGTTGCGGAGTTTCTCGTTGTGAAGTCTCAAGTTGTGGAGTTTCTAGTTGTGGAGTTTCTAGTTGTGGAGCTTCTAGTTGAGGGGTTCATAGTTGTGGGGTTCGTAGTTGTGGAGTTTCTAGTTGCGGAGTTTCTCGTCGTGAAGTTTGTAGTTGGGGAGTCTGTAGTTGTGGAGTTTCTAGTTGTGGAATTTCTAGTTACGGAGTTTCTAGTTGTGGAGCTTTTAGTTGAGGAGCCTCTAGTTGTTGAGTCTCTAGCTGTGGAATTTCTAGTTGTGGAGTGTCTAGTTGCAGAGTTTCAAGTTGTGGAGTTTCTAGTTGCGGAGTCTCTAATTGTGCAGTCTCCAGTTTTGGAGTCTCTAGTTTTGGAGTTTCTGGTTGTGGAGTTTATAAATGTGGAATTTCTAGCTGTGGAGATTCTAGTTGCGGAGTTTCTAGTTGCAGAGTTTCTAGTTGTAGAGTTTCTAGTTGTGGAGTTTTAGTTGTGGAGTTTAAAGTTGTGGAATTTATAGGTGTGGAGTTTCTAGTTGTGGAGTTTCTAGTTTTTGGGTTTCTAGTTACGGAGTTTCTAGTTGTGGAGTTTCTAGTTGTGGAGCTTTTAGTTGAGGAGTCTCTAGTTGTTGAGTTTCTAGTTGTGGAAGTTCTAGTTTGGAGTTTCTAGTTTCGGAGTTTCTGGCTGTGGAGTTTCTAGTTGCGGAGTTTCAAGTTGTGGAGTTTCTAGTTGTGAGGTTCGTAGTTGTGGAGTTTCTAGTTGTCGAGTTTCTTGTTGTGGAGTCTCTAGTTGTGGAGTTTCTAGTTGTGGAGTTTCTAGTTGCGAAGTCTCAAGTTGTGGAGTTTCTAGTTGTGGGGTTCGTAGTTGTGGGGTTCGTAGTTGTGGAGTTTCTAGTTGCGAAGTTTCTCGTTGTGAAGTCTCAAGTTGTGGAGTTTCTAGTTGTGGAGTTTCTAGTTGTGGAGCTTCTAGTTGTGGGGTTCGTAGTTGTGGGGTTCGTAGTTGTGGAGTTTCTATTTGCGGAGTTTCTCGTTGTGAAGTTTGTAGATGTGGAGTTTCTAGTTGTGGAGTTTCTAGTTGTGGAGCTTCTAGTTGTGGGGTTCGTAGTTGTGGGGTTCGTAGTTGTGGAGTTTCTAGTTGCAGAATTTCAAGTTGTGGAGTTTCTAGTTGCGTAGTCTCTAGTTGTAGAGTTTCTAGTTGCGGAGTTTCTAGCTGTGGAGATTCTAGTGGCGGAGTCTCTAGTTGTGCAGTCTCTAGTTGTGGAGTCTGTAGTTGTCCCGTTTCTAGTTGCGGAGTTTGAAGTTGTGGAGTTTCTAGCTGTAGAGTTTCTAGTTGCAGGGTTTCTAGTTGCGGAGTTTCTAGTTGCGGAGTTTCAAGTTGTGGAGTTTCTGGTTGTGGAGTTTCAAGTTGTGGAATTTATAGGTGTGGAAATTCTAGTTGTGGAGTTTCTGGTTTTCGGGTTTCTAGTTACGGAGTTTCTAGTAGTGGAGTTTCTAGTTGTGGAGCTTTTAGTTGAGGAGTCTCTAGTTGTAGAGTCTCTAGTTGTTGAGCCTCTAGTTGTGGAAGTTCTAGTTGTGGAGTTTCTAGTTGCGGAGTTTCTAGTTGCAGAGTTTCTAGTTGCGGAGTTTTCTAGTTGTGGAGTTTCTAGTTGCGGAGTTTCTGGCTGTGGAGTTTCTAGTTGCGGAGTTTCTAGTTGTGGAGTTTCTAGTTGTGAGGTTCGTAGTTGTGGAGTTTCTAGTTGTCGAGTTTCTAGTTGTGGAGTCTCTAGTTGTGGAGTTTCTAGTTGTGGAGTTTCTAGTTGCGAAGCCTCAAGTTGTGGAGTTTCTAGTTGTGGAGTTTCTAGTTGTGGAGCTTCTAGTTGTGGGGTTCGTAGTTGTGGGGTTCGTAGTTGTGGAGTTTCTAGTTGCGGAGTTTCTCGTTGTGAAGTCTCAAGTTGTGGAGTTTCTAGTTGTGGAGTTTCTAGTTGTGGAGCTTCTAGTTGTGGGGTTCGTAGTTGTGGGGTTCGTAGTTGTGGAGTTTCTAGTTGCGGAGTTTCTCGTTGTGAAGTTTCTAGTTGTGGAGTTTCTAGTTGTGGAGTTTCTAGTAGTTGAGTTTCAAGTTGCCGAGTTTCTAGTTGCGAAGTCTCAAGTCGTGGAGTTTTTAGCTGTGGAGTTTCTAGTTGCGGAGCTTCTAGTTAGGGAGTTTCTAGTTGCGGAGTTTCTAGTTGTGGATTTTGTAGTTGTGGGGTATATAGTTGTGGTGTTTCAAGTTGCGGAGTTTCTAGTTGCGGAGTTTCTAGTTGCAGAGTTTCTAGTTCCGGAGTTTTCTAGTTGTGGAGTTTCTAGTTGCGGAGTTTCTAGTTGTGGAGCTTCAAGTTGTGGAGTTTATCGTTGTGGAGTTTCTAGTTGTGGAGTTTGTAGTTGTGGAGTATCTAGTTGTGGACTTTCAAGTTGTGGAGTTTCTAGTTGTGGAGTGTCTACTTGTGGAGTTTCTAGTTGTGGAGTTTCTATTTGTAGTTTTTAGTTTTCGAGTTTGTAGTTGTAGATTTTCTAGTTGCAGAGTTCCTAGTTTTGGAGTATCTAGTTGCGGAGTCTCTAATTGTGCAGTCTCTAGTTTTGGAGTCTCTAGTTGTGGAGTTTCTGGTTGTGGAGTTTATAAATGTGGAATTTCTAGCTGTGGAGATTCTAGTTGCGGAGTTTCTAGTTGCAGAGTCTCTAGTTGTGGAGTTTCTAGTTGTGGAGTTTCTAGTTGCGAAGTCTCAAGTTGTGGAGTTTCTAGTTGTGGAGTTTCTAGTTGTGGAGCTTCTAGTTGTGGGGTTCGTAGTTGTGGGGTTCGTAGTTGTGGAGTTTCTAGTTGCGGAGTTTCTCGTTGTGAAGTCTCAAGTTGTGGAGTTTCTAGTTGTGGAGTTTCTAGTTGTGGAGCTTCTAGTTATGGGCTTCCTAGCGAACTACGTACTCATCAGCTCTTTATAAATCATGATCTTATTAGAGCAAGTGACCTTTACACATATAAACTAATACTTTATATTCAGAAAAACAAACTTCATCAGCATTCAATTGACAGCTCCTGTCGATACGCTCTCCGAAATCAACTAAGACCAGTTCCCTTTTCTCGCACACGTTACGGAGAATGCCTTCTACACCACCAGATACCAACAATATTGAACAAATTCTTAACCAGTATCGACTTCGAACTGCCTGAACGTATATTCAAGAAACATGTACGAAGTATGTTGTTACACGCATAGGAATTGCTCAAACAGCACTAGCTATCTTTCGTTATCATGTTTTTTTACATGTTTTCTTTCCTTTTTGTATAAGAATTGTTGTTTTGCGCATGTGCTAACAAGATTTATGCGACCTACGTGAAATTATGTATGTATTTTGTTCACTAAAAGGAAAAAGTACTAAGCTCTCATTTTGGCTTATGCATGTACAGTGAATTACGCGATATTTTTGTAAAATGCCTGCTGCTCTGGAACGGGTTCTTGGGCTCTCTCAAGATGTCTCCGACATCTTTTCGCCTAAGGACCTCCGACTTGATGTTGTTGGAAATAAACTTGACTTGACTTGAAAAAAAAAATGGCTACCATAAATGGCTACCATAGTTGAGGGGTTCATAGTTGTGGGGTTCGTAGTTGTGGAGTTTCTAGTTGCGGAGTTTCTCGTCATGAAGTTTGTAGTTGCGGAGTCTGTAGTTGTGGAGTTTCTAGTTGTGGAATTTCTAGTTACGGAGTTTCTAGTTGTGGAGCTTTTAGTTGAGGAGCCTCTAGTTGTTGAGTCTCTAGCTGTGGAATTTCTAGTTGTGGAGTGTCTAGTTGCAGAGTTTCAAGTTGTGGAGTTTCTAGTTGCGGAGTCTCTAATTGTGCAGTCTCTAGTTTTGGAGTCTCTAGTTTTGGAGTTTCTGGTTGTGGAGTTTATAAATGTGGAATTTCTAGCTGTGGAGATTCTAGTTGCGGAGTTTCTAGTTGCAGAGTTTCTAGTTGTAGAGTTTCTAGTTGTGGAGTTTTAGTTGTGGAGTTTAAAGTTGTTGAGTTTCTAGTTGTGGAAGTTCTAGTTTGGAGTTTCTAGTTTCGGAGTTTCTGGCTGTGGAGTTTCTAGTTGCGGAGTTTCTAGTTGTGGAGTTTCTAGTTGTGAGGTTCGTAGTTGTGGAGTTTCTAGTTGTCGAGTTTCTTGTTGTGGAGTCTCTAGTTGTGGAGTTTCTAGTTGTGGAGTTTCTAGTTGCGAAGTCTCAAGTTGTGGAGTTTCTAGTTGTGGGGTTCGTAGTTGTGGGGTTCGTAGTTGTGGAGTTTCTAGTTGCGAAGTTTCTCGTTGTGAAGTCTCAAGTTGTGGAGTTTATAGTTGTGGAGTTTCTAGTTGTGGAGGTTCTAGTTGTGGGGTTCGTAGTTGTGGGGTTCGTAGTTGTGGAGTTTCTATTTGCGGAGTTTCTCGTTGTGAAGTTTGTAGATGTGGAGTTTCTAGTTGTGGAGTTTCTAGTTGTGGAGCTTCTAGTTGTGGGGTTCGTAGTTGTGGGGTTCGTAGTTGTGGAGTTTCTAGTTGCAGAATTTCAAGTTGTGGAGTTTCTAGTTGCGTAGTCTCTAGTTGTAGAGTTTCTAGTTGCGGAGTTTCTAGCTGTGGAGATTCTAGTGGCGGAGTCTCTAGTTGTGCAGTCTCTAGTTGTGGAGTCTGTAGTTGTCCCGTTTCTAGTTGCGGAGTTTGAAGTTGTGGAGTTTCTAGCTGTAGAGTTTCTAGTTGCAGGGTTTCTAGTTGCGGAGTTTTCTAGTTGTGGAGTTTCTAGTTGCGGAGTTTCTAGTTGCGGAGTTTCAAGTTGTGGAGTTTCTGGTTGTGGAGTTTCAAGTTGTGGAATTTATAGGTGTGGAAATTCTAGTTGTGGAGTTTCTGGTTTTCGGGTTTCTAGTTACGGAGTTTCTAGTAGTGGAGTTTCTAGTTGTGGAGCATTTAGTTGAGGAGTCTCTAGTTGTAGAGTCTCTAGTTGTTGAGCCTCTAGTTGTGGAAGTTCTAGTTGTGGAGTTTCTAGTTGCGGAGTTTCTAGTTGCAGAGTTTCTAGTTGCGGAGTTTTCTAGTTGTGGAGATTCTAGTGGCGGAGTTTCTAGTTGCGGAGTTTCAAGTTGTGGAGTTTCTCGTTGTGGAGTTTCTAGTTGTGGAGCTTCTAGTTGCGAAGTCTCAAGTTGTGGAGTTTCTAGTTGTGGAGTTTCTAGTTGTGGAGCTTCTAGTTGTGGGGTTCGTAGTTGTGGGGTTCGTAGTTGTGGAGTTTCTAGTTGCGGAGTTTCTCGTTGTGAAGTCTCAAGTTGTGGATTTTCTAGTTGTGGAGTTTCTAGTTGTGGAGCTTCTAGTTGTGGGGTTCGTAGTTGTGGGGTTCGTAGTTGTGGAGTTGCTAGTTCCGGAGTTTCTCATTGTGAAGTTTCTAGTTGCGGAGTTTTCTAGTTGTGGAGATTCTAGTGGCGGAGTTTCTAGTTGCGGAGTTTCAAGTTGTGGAGTTTCTCGTTGTGGAGTTTCTAGTTGCGGAGTTTCTCGTTGTGAAGTCTCAAGTTGTGGATTTTCTAGTTGTGGAGTTTCTAGTTGTGGAGCTTCTAGTTGTGGGGTTCGTAGTTGTGGGGTTCGTAGTTGTGGAGTTGCTAGTTCCGGAGTTTCTCATTGTGAAGTTTCTAGTTGTTGAGTTTCTAGTTGTGGAGTTTCTAGTAGTTGAGTTTCTAGTTGCCGAGTTTCTAGTTGCGAAGTCTCAAGTCGTGGAGTTTTTAGCTGTGGAGTTTCTAGTTGCAGAGCTTCTAGTTGCAGAGTTTCTAGTTGCGGAGTTTCTAGTTGTGGAATTTGTAGTTGTGGAGTATATAGTTGTGTTTCAGGTTGTGGAGTTTCTAGTGGCGGAGTTTCTAGTTGCAGAGTTTCTAGTTGCGGAGTTTTCTAATTGTGGAGTTTCTAGTTGTGGAGTTTCTAGTTGTGGAGCTTCAAGTTGTGGAGTTTCTAGTTGTGGAGTTTCTAGTTGTGGAGTTTGTAGTTGTGGAGTATCTAGTTGTGGGCTTTCAAGTTGTGGGGTTTCTAGTTGTGGAGTTTCTAGTAGTTGAGTTTCTAGTTGCCGAGTTTCTAGTTGTGGAGCTTTTAGTTGAGGAGCCTCTAGTTGTTGAGTCTCTAGTTGTGGAATTTCTAGTTGTGGAGTGTCTAGTTGCAGAGTTTCAAGTTGTGGAGTTTCTAGTTGCGGAGTCTCTTATTGTGGAGTCTCTAGTTGTGGAGTTTCTAGTTGTGGAGTTTCTAGTTGCGAAGTCTCAAGTTGTGGAGTTTCTAGTTGAGGAGTTTCTAGTTGTGGAGCTTCTAGTTGTGGGGTTCGTAGTTGTGGGGTTCGTAGTTGTGGAGTTTCTATTTGCGGAGTTTCTCGTTGTGAAGTTTGTAGATGTGGAGTTTCTAGTTGTGGAGTTTCTAGTTGTGGAGCTTCTAGTTGTGGGGTTCGTAGTTGTGGGGTTCGTAGTTGTGGAGTTTCTAGTTGCAGAATTTCAAGTTGTGGAGTTTCTAGTTGCGTAGTCTCTAGTTGTAGAGATCTAGTTGCGGAGTTTCTAGCTGTGGAGATTCTAGTGGTGGAGTCTCTAGTTGTGCAGTCTCTAGTTGTGGAGTCTGTAGTTGTCCCGTTTCTAGTTGCGGAGTTTGAAGTTGTGGAGTTTCTAGCTGTAGAGTTTCTAGTTGCAGGGTTTCTAGTTGCGGAGTTTTCTAGTTGTGGAGTTTCTAGTTGCGGAGTTTCTAGTTGCGGAGTTTCAAGTTGTGGAGTTTCTGGTTGTGGAGTTTCAAGTTGTGGAATTTATAGGTGTGGAAATTCTAGTTGTGGAGTTTCTGGTTTTCGGGTTTCTAGTTACGGAGTTTCTAGTAGTGGAGTTTCTAGTTGTGGAGCTTTTAGTTGAGGAGTCTCTAGTTGTAGAGTCTCTAGTTGTTGAGCCTCTAGTTGTGGAAGTTCTAGTTGTGGAGTTTCTAGTTGCGGAGTTTCTAGTTGCAGAGTTTCTAGTTGCGGAGTTTTCTAGTTGTGGAGATTCTAGTGGCGGAGTTTCTAGTTGCGGAGTTTCAAGTTGTGGAGTTTCTCGTTGTGGAGTTTCTAGTTGTGGAGCTTCTAGTTGCGAAGTCTCAAGTTGTGGAGTTTCTAGTTGTGGAGTTTCTAGTTGTGGAGCTTCTAGTTGTGGGGTTCGTAGTTGTGGGGTTCGTAGTTGTGGAGTTTCTAGTTGCGGAGTTTCTCGTTGTGAAGTCTCAAGTTGTGGATTTTCTAGTTGTGGAGTTTTTAGTTGTGGAGCTTCTAGTTGTGGGGTTCGTAGTTGTGGGGTTCGTAGTTGTGGAGTTGCTAGTTCCGGAGTTTCTCATTGTGAAGTTTCTAGTTGCGGAGTTTTCTAGTTGTGGAGATTCTAGTGGCGGAGTTTCTAGATGCGGAGTTTCAAGTTGTGGAGTTTCTCGTTGTGGAGTTTCTAGTTGTGGAGCTTCTAGTTGCGAAGTCTCAAGTTGTGGAGTTTCTAGTTGTGGAGTTTCTAGTTGTGGAGCTTCTAGTTGTGGGGTTCGTAGTTGTGGGGTTCGTAGTTGTGGAGTTTCTAGTTGCGGAGTTTCTCGTTGTGAAGTCTCAAGTTGTGGATTTTCTAGTTGTGGAGTTTCTAGTTGTGGAGCTTCTAGTTGTGGGGTTCGTAGTTGTGGGGTTCGTAGTTGTGGAGTTGCTAGCTCCGGAGTTTCTCATTGTGAAGTTTCTAGTTGTTGAGTTTCTAGTTGTGGAGTTTCTAGTAGTTGAGTTTCTAGTTGCGAAGTCTCAAGTCGTGGAGTTTTTAGCTGTGGAATTTCTAGTTGCAGAGCTTCTAGTTGCAGAGTTTCTAGTTGCGGAGTTTCTAGTTGTGGAATTTGTAGTTGTGGAGTATATAGTTGTGTTTCAGGTTGTGGAGTTTCTAGTGGCGGAGTTTCTAGTTGCAGAGTTTCTAGTTGCGGAGTTTTCTAATTGTGGAGTTTCTAGTTGTGGAGTTTCTAGTTGTGGAGCTTCAAGTTGTGGAGTTTCTAGTTGTGGAGTTTCTAGTTGTGGAGTTTGTAGTTGTGGAGTATCTAGTTGTGGGCTTTCAAGTTGTGGGGTTTCTAGTTCTGGAGTTTCTAGTTGCGGAGTTTTCAAGTTGCGGAGTCTGTAGTTGTGGAGTTTCTAGTTGTGGAATTTCTAGTTACGGAGTTTCTAGTTGTGGAGCTTTTAGTTGAGGAGTCTCTAGTTGTTGAGTCTCTAGTTGTGGAATTTCTAGTTGTGGAGTGTCTAGTTGCAGAGTTTCAAGTTGTGGAGTTTCTAGTTGCGGAGTCTCTAGTTGTAGAGTTTCTAGTTGCGGAGTTTCTAGCTGTGGAGATTCTAGTGGCGGAGTCTCTAGTTGTGCAATCTTTAGTTGTGGAGTCTGTAGTTGTGGAGTTTCTAGTTGCGGAGTTTGAAGTTGTGGAGTTTCTAGCTGTGGAGTTTCTAGTTGCAGGGTTTCTAGTTGCGGAGTTTTCTAGTTGTGGAGTTTCTAGTTGCGGAGTTTCTAGTTGCGGAGTTTCAAGTTGTGGAGTTTCTGGTTGTGAAGTTTCAAGTTGTGGAATTTATAGGTGTGGAGTTTCTAGTTGTGGAGTTTCTAGTTTTCGGGTTTCTAGTTACGGAGTTTCCAGTAGTGGAGTTTCTAGTTGTGGAGCTTTTAGTTGAGGAGTCTCTAGTTGTTGAGTCTCTAGTTGTGGAAGTTCTAGTTGTGGAGTTTCTAGTTGCAGAGTTTCTAGTTGCGGAGTTTTCTAGTTGTGGAGATTCTAGCGGCGGAGTTTGTAGTTGCGGAGTTTCAAGTTGCGGAGTTTCTCGTTGTGGAGTTTCTAGTTGTGGAGTTTCTAGTTGCGGAGTTTCTAGTTGTGGAGTTTCTAGTTGTGGAGTTTCTAGTAGTTTAGTTTCTAGTTGTCGAGTTTCTAGTTGCGAAGTCTAAAGTCGTGGAGTTTCTAGCTGTGGAGTTTCTAGTTGCGGAGCTTCTAGTTAGGGAGTTTCTAGTTGCGGAGTTTCTAGTTGTGGATTTTGTAGTTGTGGGGTATATAGTTGTGGTGTTTCAAGTTGTGGAGTTTCTAGTTGCGGAGTTTCTAGTTGCAGAGTTTCTAGTTCCGGAGTTTTCTAGTTGTGGAGTTTCTAGTTGCGGAGTTTCTAGTTGTGGAGCTTCAAGTTGTGGAGTTTCTCGTTGTGGAGTTTCTAGTTGTGGAGTTTGTAGTTGTGGAGTATCTAGTTGTAGACTTTCAAGTTGTGGAGTTTCTAGTTGTGGAGTTTCTAGTTGTGGAGTTTGTAGTTGTGGAGTATCTAGTTGTGGACTTTCAAGTTGTGGAGTTTCTAGTTGTGGAGTTTCTAGTTGTGGAATTTCTAGTTGTGGAGTCTCTAGTTGTGGAGTGAGTTTCTAGTTGCGGAGTTTCTGGTTGTGGAATTTCTGGTTGCAGAGTTTTTAGTTGCGGTGTTTCTAGTTGTGGAGTTTCTAGTTGTTGAGTTTCTAGTTGCCGAGTTCTTTAGTTGCGAAGTCTCAAGTTGTAGAGTTTCTAGCTGTGGAGTTTCTAGTTGCGGAGTTTCTAGTTGCGGAGTTTCTAGTTGTGGAGTTTTTAGTTGTGGAGTCTCTAGTTGAGGAGTTTCTAGTTGCGGAGTTTCTAGTTGCAGAGTTTCTAGTTGTAGAGTTTCTAGTTGTGGAGTTTTAGTTGTGGAGTTTAAAGTTGTGGAATTTATAGGTGTGGAGTTTCTAGTTGTGGAGTTTCTAGTTTTCGGGTTTCTAGTTACGGAGTTTCTAGTTGTGGAGTGTCTACTTGTGGAGTTTCTAGTTGTGGAGTTTCTATTTGTAGTTTTTAGTTTTCGAGTTTGTAGTTGTAGATTTTCTAGTTGCAGAGTTCCTAGTTTTGGAGTATCTAGCTGCGCAGTCTCTAATTGTGCAGTCTCTAGTTTTGGAGTCTCTAGTTGTGGAGTTTCTGGTTGTGGAGTTTATAAATGTGGAATTTCTAGCTGTGGAGATTCTAGTTGCGGAGTTTCTAGTTGCAGAGTTTCTAGTTGTAGAGCTTCTAGTTGTGGAGTTTCTAGTTGCGGAGTTTCTAGTTGTGGAGTTTCTAGTTGTGAGGTTCGTAGTTGTGGAGTTTCTAGTTGTCGAGTTTCTAGTTGTGGAGTCTCTAGTTGTGGAGTTTCTAGTTGTGGAGTTTCTAGTTGCGAAGTCTCAAGTTGTGGAGTTTCTAGTTGTGGAGTTTCTAGTTGTGGAGCTTCTAGTTGTGGGGTTCGTAGTTGTGGGGTTCGTAGTTGTGGAGTTTCTAGTTGCGGAGTTTCTCGTTGTGAAGTCTCAAGTTGTGGAGTTTCTAGTTGTGGAGTTTCTAGTTGTGGAGCTTCTAGTTGAGGGGTTCGTAGTTGTGGGGTTCGTAGTTGTGGAGTTTCTAGTTGCGGAGTTTCTCGTCGTGAAGTTTGTAGTTGTGGAGTTTCTAGTTGTGGAGTTTCTAGTAGTTGAGTTTCTAGTTGCCGAGTTTCTAGTTGTGGAGCTTTTAGTTGAGGAGCCTCTAGCTGTTGAGTCTCTAGTTGTGGAATTTCTAGTTGTGGAGTGTCTAGTTGCAGAGTTTCAAGTTGTGGAGTTTCTAGTTGCGGAGTCTCTAATTGTGCAGTCTCTAGTTTTGGAGTCTCTAGTTTTGGAGTTTCTGGGTGTGGAGTTTATAAATGTGGAATTTCTAGCTGTGGAGATTCTAGTTGCGGAGTTTCCAGTTGCAGAGTTTCTAGTTGTAGAGTTTCTAGTGGTGGAGTTTTAGTTGTGGAGTTTAAAGTTGTGGAATTTCTAGGTGTGGAGTTTCTAGTTGTGGAGTTTCTAGTTTTTGGGTTTCTAGTTACGGAGTTTCTAGTTGTGGAGTTTCTAGTTGTGGAGTTTCTAGTTGTGGAGCTTTTAGTTGAGGAGTCTCTAGTTGTTGAGTTTCTAGTTGTGGAAGTTCTAGTTGTGGAGTTTCTAGTTTCGGAGTTTCTGGCTGTGGAGTTTCTAGTTGCGGAGTTTCTAGTTGTGGAGTTTCTAGTTGTGAGGTTCGTAGTTGTGGAGTTTCTAGTTGTCGAGTTTCTAGTTGTGGAGTCTCTAGTTGTGTTGTTTCTAGTTGTGGAGTTTCTAGTTGCGAAGTCTCAAGTTGTGGAGTTTCTAGTTGTGGAGTTTCTAGTTGTGGAGCTTCTAGTTGTGGGGTTCGTAGTTGTGGGGTTCCTATGTGGAGTTTCTAGTTGCGGAGTTTCTCGTTGTGAAGTCTGAAGTTGTGGAGTTTCTAGTTGTGGAGTTTCTAGTTGTGGAGCTTCTAGTTGAGGGGTTCCTAGTTGTGGGGTTCGTAGTTGTGGAGTTTCTAGTTGCGGAGTTTCTCGTCGTGAAGTTTGTAGTTGTGGAGTTTCTAGTTGTGGAGTTTCTAGTAGTTGAGTTTCTAGTTGCCGAGTTTCTAGTTGCGACGTCTCAAGTCGTGGAGTTTTTAGCTGTGGAGTTTCTAGTTGCGGAGCTTCTAGTTGCGCAGTTTCTAGTTGTGGAATTTGTAGTTGTGGAGTATATAGTTGTGGTGTTTCAGGTTGTGGAGTTTCTAGTGGCGGAGTTTCTAGTTGCAGAGTTTCTAGTTACGGAGTTTTCTAGTTGTGGAGTTTCTAGTTGCGGAGTTTCTAGTTGTGGAGCTTCATGTTGTGGAGTTTCTAGTTGTGGAGTTTCTAGTTGTGGAGTTTGTAGTTGTGGAGTTTCTAGTTGTGGAGTTTCTAGTAGTTGAGTTTCTAGTTGCCGAGTTTCTAGTTGCGACATCTCAAGTCGTGGAGTTTTTAGCTGTGGAGTTTCTAGTTGCGGAGCTTCTAGTTGCGCAGTTTCTAGTTGTGGAATTTGTAGTTGTGGATTATATAGTTGTGGTGTTTCAGGTTGTGGAGTTTCTAGTGGCGGAGTTTCTAGTTGCAGACTTTCTAGTTGCGGAGTTTTCTAGTTGTGGAGTTTCTAGTTGCGGAGTTTCTAGTTGTGGAGCTTCAACTTGTCGAGTTTCTAGTTGTGGAGTTTCTAATTGTGGAGTTTGTAGTTGTGGAGTATCTAGTTGTGGGCTTTCAAGTTGTGGAGTTTCTAGTTGTGGAGTTTCTAGTTGCGGAGTTTTCTAGTTGCGGAGTCTGTAGTTGTGGAGTTTCTAGTTGTGGAATTTCTAGTTACGGAGTTTCTAGAGCTTTTAGTTGAGGAGCCTCTAGTTGTTGAGTCTCTAGTTGTGGAATTTCTAGTTGTGGAGTGTCTAGTTGCAGAGTTTCAAGTTGTGGAGTTTCTAGTTGCGGAGTCTCTAATTGTGCAGTCTCTAGTTTTGGAGTCTCTAGTTTTGGAGTTTCTGGTTGTGGAGTTTATAAATGTGGAATTTCTAGCTGTGGAGATTCTAGTTGCGGAGTTTCTAGTTGCAGAGTTTCTAGTTGTAGAGTTTCTAGTTGTGGAGTTTTAGTTGTGGAGTTTAAAGTTGTGGAATTTATAGGTGTGGAGTTTCTAGTTGTGGAGTTTCTAGTTTTCGGGTTTCTAGTTACGGAGTTTCTAGTTGTGGAGTGTCTACTTGTGGAGTTTCTAGTTGTGGAGTTTCTATTTGTAGTTTTTAGTTTTCGAGTTTGTAGTTGTAGATTTTCTAGTTGCAGAGTTCCTAGTTTTGGAGTATCTAGCTGCGCAGTCTCTAATTGTGCAGTCTCTAGTTTTGGAGTCTCTAGTTTTGGAGTTTCTGGTTGTGGAGTTTATAAATGTGGAATTTCTAGCTGTGGAGATTCTAGTTGCGGAGTTTCTAGTTGCAGAGTTTCTAGTTGTAGAGCTTCTAGTTGTGGAGTTTCTAGTTGCGGAGTTTCTAGTTGTGGAGTTTCTAGTTGTGAGGTTCGTAGTTGTGGAGTTTCTAGTTGTCGAGTTTCTAGTTGTGGAGTCTCTAGTTGTGGAGTTTCTAGTTGCGAAGTCTCAAGTTGTGGAGTTTCTAGTTGTGGAGTTTCTAGTTGTGGAGCTTCTAGTTGTGGGGTTCGTAGTTGTGGGGTTCGTAGTTGTGGAGTTTCTAGTTGCGGAGTTTCTCGTTGTGAAGTCTCAAGTTGTGGAGTTTCTAGTTGTGGAGTTTCTAGTTGTGGAGCTTCTAGTTGAGGGGTTCGTAGTTGTGGGGTTCGTAGTTGTGGAGTTTCTAGTTGCGGAGTTTCTCGTCGTGAAGTTTGTAGTTGTGGAGTTTCTAGTTGTGGAGTTTCTAGTAGTTGAGTTTCTAGTTGCCGAGTTTCTAGTTGTGGAGCTTTTAGTTGAGGAGCCTCTAGCTGTTGAGTCTCTAGTTGTGGAATTTCTAGTTGTGGAGTGTCTAGTTGCAGAGTTTCAAGTTGTGGAGTTTCTAGTTGCGGAGTCTCTAATTGTGCAGTCTCTAGTTTTGGAGTCTCTAGTTTTGGAGTTTCTGGGTGTGGAGTTTATAAATGTGGAATTTCTAGCTGTGGAGATTCTAGTTGCGGAGTTTCCAGTTGCAGAGTTTCTAGTTGTAGAGTTTCTAGTGGTGGAGTTTTAGTTGTGGAGTTTAAAGTTGTGGAATTTCTAGGTGTGGAGTTTCTAGTTGTGGAGTTTCTAGTTTTTGGGTTTCTAGTTACGGAGTTTCTAGTTGTGGAGTTTCTAGTTGTGGAGTTTCTAGTTGTGGAGCTTTTAGTTGAGGAGTCTCTAGTTGTTGAGTTTCTAGTTGTGGAAGTTCTAGTTGTGGAGTTTCTAGTTTCGGAGTTTCTGGCTGTGGAGTTTCTAGTTGCGGAGTTTCTAGTTGTGGAGTTTCTAGTTGTGAGGTTCGTAGTTGTGGAGTTTCTAGTTGTCGAGTTTCTAGTTGTGGAGTCTCTAGTTGTGGAGTTTCTAGTTGTGGAGTTTCTAGTTGCGAAGTCTCAAGTTGTGGAGTTTCTAGTTGTGGAGTTTCTAGTTGTGGAGCTTCTAGTTGTGGGGTTCGTAGTTGTGGGGTTCCTATGTGTAGTTTCTAGTTGCGGAGTTTCTCGTTGTGAAGTCTCAAGTTGTGGAGTTTCTAGTTGTGGAGTTTCTAGTTGTGGAGCTTCTAGTTGAGGGGTTCGTAGTTGTGGGGTTCGTAGTTGTGGAGTTTCTAGTTGCGGAGTTTCTCGTCGTGAAGTTTGTAGTTGTGGAGTTTCTAGTTGTGGAGTTTCTAGTAGTTGAGTTTCTAGTTGCCGAGTTTCTAGTTGCGACATCTCAAGTCGTGGAGTTTTTAGCTGTGGAGTTTCTAGTTGCGGAGCTTCTAGTTGCGCAGTTTCTAGTTGTGGAATTTGTAGTTGTGGAGTATATAGTTGTGGTGTTTCAGGTTGTGGAGTTTCTAGTGGCGGAGTTTCTAGTTGCAGACTTTCTAGTTGCGGAGTTTTCTAGTTGTGGAGTTTCTAGTTGCGGAGTTTCTAGTTTTGGAGCTTCAACTTGTGGAGTTTCTAGTTGTGGAGTTTCTAATTGTGGAGTTTGTAGTTGTGGAGTATCTAGTTGTGGGCTTTCAAGTTGTGGAGTTTCTAGTTGTGGAGTTTCTAGTTGCGGAGTTTTCTAGTTGCGGAGTCTGTAGTTGTGGAGTTTCTAGTTGTGGAATTTCTAGTTACGGAGTTTCTAGTTGTGGAGCTTTTAGTTGAGGAGCCTCTAGTTGTTGAGTCTCTAGTTGTGGAATTTCTAGTTGTGGAGTGTCTAGTTGCAGAGTTTCAAGTTGTGGAGTTTCTAGTTGCGGAGTCTCTAATTGTGCAGTCTCTAGTTTTGGAGTCTCTAGTTTTGGAGTTTCTGGTTGAGGAGTTTATAAATGTGGAATTTCTAGCTGTGGAGATTCTAGTTGCGGAGTTTCTAGTTGCAGAGTTTCTAGTTGGAGAGTTTCCAGTTGTGGAGTTTTAGTTGTGGAGTTTAAAGTTGTGGAATTTATAGGTGTGGAGTTTCTAGTTGTGGAGTTTCTAGTTTTTGGGTTTCTAGTTACGGAGTTTCTAGTTGTGCAGTATTTAGTTGTGGAGTTTCTAGTTGTGGAGCTTTTAGTTGAGGAGTCTCTAGTTGTTGAGTTTCTAGTTGTGGAAGTTCTAGTTGTGGAGTTTCTAGTTTCGGAGTTTCTGGCTGTGGAGTTTCTAGTTGCGGAGTTTCTAGTTGTGGAGTTTCTAGTTGTGAGGTTCGTAGTTGTGGAGTCTCTAGTTGTGGAGTTTCTAGTTGTGGAGTTTCTAGTTGCGAAGTCTCAAGTTGTGGAGTTTCTAGTTGTGGAGTTTCTAGTTGTGGAGCTTCTAGTTGTGGGGTTCGTAGTTGTGGGGTTCCTATGTGGAGTTTCTAGTTGCGGAGTTTCTCGTTGTGAAGTCTCAAGTTGTGGAGTTTCTAGTTGTGGAGTTTCTAGTTGTGGAGCTTCTAGTTGAGGGGTTCGTAGTTGTGGGGTTCGTAGTTGTGGAGTTTCTAGTTGCGGAGTTTCTCGTCGTGAAGTTTGTAGTTGTGGAGTTTCTAGTTGTGGAGTTTCTAGTAGTTGAGTTTCTAGTTGCCGAGTTTCTAGTTGCGACGTCTCAAGTCGTGGAGTTTTTAGCTGTGGAGTTTCTAGTTGCGGAGCTTCTAGTTGCGCAGTTTCTAGTTGTGGAATTTGTAGTTGTGGAGTATATAGTTGTGGTGTTTCAGGTTGTGGAGTTTTTAGTGGCGGAGTTTCTAGTTGCAGAGTTTCTAGTAGCGGAGTTTTCTAGTTGTGGAGTTTCTAGTTGCGGAGTTTCTAGTTGTGGAGCTTCATGTTGTGGAGTTTCTAGTTGTGGAGTTTCTAGTTGTGGAGTTTGTAGTTGTGGAGTTTCTAGTTGTGGAGTTTCTAGTAGTTGAGTTTCTAGTTGCCGAGTTTCTAGTTGCGACATCTCAAGTCGTGGAGTTTTTAGCTGTGGAGTTTCTAGTTGCGGAGCTTCTAGTTGCGCAGTTTCTAGTTGTGGAATTTGTAGTTGTGGATTATATAGTTGTGGTGTTTCAGGTTGTGGAGTTTCTAGTGGCGGAGTTTCTAGTTGCAGACTTTCTAGTTGCGGAGTTTTCTAGTTGTGGAGTTTCTAGTTGCGGAGTTTCTAGTTGTGGAGCTTCAACTTGTGGAGTTTCTAGTTGTGGAGTTTCTAATTGTGGAGTTTGTAGTTGTGGAGTATCTAGTTGTGGGCTTTCAAGTTGTGGAGTTTCTAGTTGTGGAGTTTCTAGTTGCGGAGTTTTCTAGTTGCGGAGTCTGTAGTTGTGGAGTTTCTAGTTGTGGAATTTCTAGTTACGGAGTTTCTAGAGCTTTTAGTTGAGGAGCCTCTAGTTGTTGAGTCTCTAGTTGTGGAATTTCTAGTTGTGGAGTGTCTAGTTGCAGAGTTTCAAGTTGTGGAGTTTCTAGTTGCGGAGTCTCAAATTGTGCGGTCTCTAGTTTTGGAGTCTCTAGTTTTGGAGTTTCTGGTTGTGGAGTTTATAAATGTGGAATTTCTAGCTGTGGAGATTCTAGTTGCGGAGTTTCTAGTTGCAGAGTTTCTAGTTGTAGAGTTTCTAGTTGTGGAGTTTTAGTTGTGGAGTTTAAAGTTGTGGAATTTATAGGTGTGGAGTTTCTAGTTGTGGAGTTTCTAGTTTTCGGGTTTCTAGTTACGGAGTTTCTAGTTGTGGAGTGTCTACTTGTGGAGTTTCTAGTTGTGGAGTTTCTATTTGTAGTTTTTAGTTTTCGAGTTTGTAGTTGTAGATTTTCTAGTTGCAGAGTTCCTAGTTTTGGAGTATCTAGCTGCGCAGTCTCTAATTGTGCAGTCTCTAGTTTTGGAGTCTCTAGTTTTGGAGTTTCTGGTTGTGGAGTTTATAAATGTGGAATTTCTAGCTGTGGAGATTCTAGTTGTGGAGTTTCTAGTTGCAGAGTTTCTAGTTGTAGAGCTTCTAGTTGTGGAGTTTCTAGTTGCGGAGTTTCTAGTTGTGGAGTTTCTAGTTGTGAGGTTCGTAGTTGTGGAGTTTCTAGTTGTCGAGTTTCTAGTTGTGGAGTCTCTAGTTGTGGAGTTTCTAGTTGTGGAGTTTCTAGTTGCGAAGTCTCAAGTTGTGGAGTTTCTAGTTGTGGAGTTTCTAGTTGTGGAGCTTCTAGTTGTGGGGTTCGTAGTTGTGGGGTTCGTAGTTGTGGAGTTTCTAGTTGCGGAGTTTCTCGTTGTGAAGTCTCAAGTTGTGGAGTTTCTAGTTGTGGAGTTTCTAGTTGTGGAGCTTCTAGTTGAGGGGTTCGTAGTTGTGGGGTTCGTAGTTGTGGAGTTTCTAGTTGCGGAGTTTCTCGTCGTGAAGTTTGTAGTTGTGGAGTTTCTAGTTGTGGAGTTTCTAGTAGTTGAGTTTCTAGTTGCCGAGTTTCTAGTTGTGGAGCTTTTAGTTGAGGAGCCTCTAGCTGTTGAGTCTCTAGTTGTGGAATTTCTAGTTGTGGAGTGTCTAGTTGCAGAGTTTCAAGTTGTGGAGTTTCTAGTTGCGGAGTCTCTAATTGTGCAGTCTCTAGTTTTGGAGTCTCTAGTTTTGGAGTTTCTGGGTGTGGAGTTTATAAATGTGGAATTTCTAGCTGTGGAGATTCTAGTTGCGGAGTTTCCAGTTGCAGAGTTTCTAGTTGTAGAGTTTCTAGTGGTGGAGTTTTAGTTGTGGAGTTTAAAGTTGTGGAATTTCTAGGTGTGGAGTTTCTAGTTGTGGAGTTTCTAGTTTTTGGGTTTCTAGTTACGGAGTTTCTAGTTGTGGAGTTTCTAGTTGTGGAGTTTCTAGTTGTGGAGCTTTTAGTTGAGGAGTCTCTAGTTGTTGAGTTTCTAGTTGTGGAAGTTCTAGTTGTGGAGTTTCTAGTTTCGGAGTTTCTGGCTGTGGAGTTTCTAGTTGCGGAGTTTCTAGTTGTGGAGTTTCTAGTTGTGAGGTTCGTAGTTGTGGAGTTTCTAGTTGTCGAGTTTCTAGTTGTGGAGTCTCTAGTTGTGGAGTTTCTAGTTGTGGACTTTCTAGTTGCGAAGTCTCAAGTTGTGGAGTTTCTAGTTGTGGAGTTTCTAGTTGTGGAGCTTCTAGTTGTGGGGTTCGTAGTTGTGGGGTTCCTATGTGGAGTTTCTAGTTGCGGAGTTTCTCGTTGTGAAGTCTCAAGTTGTGGAGTTTCTAGTTGTGGAGTTTCTAGTTGTGGAGCTTCTAGTTGAGGGGTTCGTAGTTGTGGGGTTCGTAGTTGTGGAGTTTCTAGTTGCGGAGTTTCTCGTCGTGAAGTTTGTAGTTGTGGAGTTTCTAGTTGTGGAGTTTCTAGTAGTTGAGTTTCTAGTTGCCGAGTTTCTAGTTGCGACATCTCAAGTCGTGGAGTTTTTAGCTGTGGAGTTTCTAGTTGCGGAGCTTCTAGTTGCGCAGTTTCTAGTTGTGGAATTTGTAGTTGTGGAGTATATAGTTGTGGTGTTTCAGGTTGTGGAGTTTCTAGTGGCGGAGTTTCTAGTTGCAGACTTTCTAGTTGCGGAGTTTTCTAGTTGTGGAGTTTCTAGTTGCGGAGTTTCTAGTTGTGGAGCTTCAACTTGTGGAGTTTCTAATTGTGGAGTTTGTAGTTGTGGAGTATCTAGTTGTGGGCTTTCAAGTTGTGGAGTTTCTAGTTGTGGAGTTTCTAGTTGCGGAGTTTTCTAGTTGCGGAGTCTGTAGTTGTGGAGTTTCTAGTTGTGGAATTTCTAGTTACGGAGTTTCTAGTTGTGGAGCTTTTAGTTGAGGAGCCTCTAGTTGTTGAGTCTCTAGTTGTGGAATTTCTAGTTGTGGAGTGTCTAGTTGCAGAGTTTCAAGTTGTGGAGTTTCTAGTTGCGGAGTCTCTAATTGTGCAGTCTCTAGTTTTGGAGTCTCTAGTTTTGGAGTTTCTGGTTGTGGAGTTTATAAATGTGGAATTTCTAGCTGTGGAGATTCTAGTTGCGGAGTTTCTAGTTGCAGAGTTTCTAGTTGTAGAGTTTCCAGTTGTGGAGTTTTAGTTGTGGAGTTTAAAGTTGTGGAATTTATAGGTGTGGAGTTTCTAGTTGTGGAGTTTCTAGTTTTTGGGTTTCTAGTTACGGAGTTTCTAGTTGTGGAGTATTTAGTTGTGGAGTTTCTAGTTGTGGAGCTTTTAGTTGAGGAGTCTCTAGTTGTTGAGTTTCTAGTTGTGGAAGTTCTAGTTGTGGAGTTTCTAGTTTCGGAGTTTCTGGCTGTGGAGTTTCTAGTTGCGGAGTTTCTAGTTGTGGAGTTTCTAGTTGTGAGGTTCGTAGTTGTGGAGTTTCTAGTTGTCGAGTTTCTAGTTGTGGAGTCTCTAGTTGTGAAGTCTCAAGTTGTGGAGTTTCTAGTTGTGGAGTTTCTAGTTGTGGAGCTTCTAGTTGTGGGGTTCGTAGTTGTGGGGTTCGTAGTTGTGGAGTTTCTAGTTGCGGAGTTTCTCGTTGTGAAGTTTGTAGTTGTGGAGTTTCTAGTTGTGGAGTTTCTAGTAGTTGAGTTTCAAGTTGCCGAGTTTCTAGTTGCGAAGTCTCAAGTCGTGGAGTTTTTAGCTGTGGAGTTTCTAGTTGCGGAGCTTCTAGTTGCGGAGTTTCTAGTTGCGGAGTTTCTAGTTGTGGAATTTGTAGTTGTGGAGTATATAGTTGTGGTGTTTCAGGTTGTGGAGTTTCTAGTGGCGGAGTTTCTAGTTGCAGAGTTTCTAGTTGCGGAGTTTTCTAGTTGTGGAGTTTCTAGTTTCGGAGTTTCTAGTTGTGGAGCTTCATGTTGTGGAGTTTCTAGTTGTGGAGTTTCTAGTTGTGGAGTTTGTAGTTGTGGAGTATCTAGTTGTGGGCTTTCAAGTTGTGGAGTTTCTAGTTGTGGAGTTTCTAGTTGCGGAGTTTTCTAGTTGCGGAGTCTGTAGTTGTGGAGTTTCTAGTTGTGGAAGTTCTAGTTACGGAGTTTCTAGTTGTGGAGCTTTTAGTTGAGGAGCCTCTAGTTGTTGAGTCTCTAGTTGTGGAATTTCTAGTTGTGGAGTGTCTAATTGCAGAGTTTCAAGTTGTGGAGTTTCTAGTTGCGGAGTCTCTAATTGTGCAGTCTCTAGTTTTGGAGTTTCTAGTTGTGGAGTTTCTGGTTGTGGAGTTTATAAATGTGGAATTTCTAGCTGTGGAGATTCTAGTTGCGGAGTTTCTAGTTGCAGAGTTTCTAGTTGTAGAGTTTCTAGTTGTGGAGTTTTAGTTGTGGAGTTTAAAGTTGTGGAATTTATAGGTGTGGAGTTTCTGGTTGTGGAGTTTCTAGTTTTTGGGTTTCTAGTTACGGAGTTTCTAGTTGTGGAGTTTCTAGTTGTGGAGTTTCTAGTTGTGGAGCTTTTAGTTGAGGAGTCTCTAGTTGTTGAGTTTCTAGTTGTGGAAGTTCTAGTTGTGGAGTTTCTAGTTGCGGAGTTTCTGGCTGTGGAGTTTCTAGTTGCGGAGTTTCTAGTTGTGGAGTTTCTAGTTGTGAGGTTCGTAGTTGTGGAGTTTCTAGTTGTCGAGTTTCTAGTTGTGAAGTCTCTAGTTGTGGAGTTTCTAGTTGTGGAGTTTCTAGTTGCGAAGTCTCAAGTTAAGGAGTTTCTAGTTGTGGAGTTTCTAGTTGTGGAGCTTCTAGTTGCGGGGTTCGTAGTTGTGGGGTTCGTAGTTGTGGAGTTTCTAGTTGCGGAGTTTCTCGTTGTGAAGTCTCAAGTTGTGGAGTTTCTAGTTGTGGAGTTTCTAGTTGCGGAGTTTCTCGTTGTGAAGTTTGTAGTTGTGGAGTTTCTAGTTGTGGAGTTTCTAGTAGTTGAGTTTCTAGTTGCCGAGTTTCTAGTTGCGACGTCTCAAGTCGTGGAGTTTTTAGCTGTGGAGTTTCTAGTTGCGGAGCTTCTATTTGCGGAGTTTCTAGTTGCGGAGTTTCTAGTTGTGGAATTTGTAGTTGTGGAGTATATAGTTGTGGTGTTTCAGGTTGTGGAGTTTCTAGTGGCGGAGTTTCTAGTTGCAGAGTTTCTAGTTGCGGAGTTTTCTAGTTGAGGAGTTTCTAGTTGCGGAGTTTCTTGTTGTGGAGCTTCAAGTTGTGGAGTTTCTAGTTGTGGAGTTTCTAGTTGTGGAGTTTGTAGTTGTGGAGTATCTAGTTGTGGGCTTTCAAGTTGTGGAGTTTCTAGTTGTGGAGTTTCTAGTTGCGGAGTTTTCTAGTTGCGGAGTCTGTAGTTGTGGAGTTTCTAGTTGTGGAATTTCTATTTACGGAGTTTCTAGTTGTGGAGCTTTTAGTTGAGGAGCCTCTAGTTGTTGAGTCTCTAGTTGTGGAATTTCTAGTTGTGGAGTGTCTAGTTGCAAAGTCTCAAGTTAAGGAGTTTCTAGTTGTGGAGTTTCTAGTTGTGGAGCTTCTAGTTGCGGGGTTCGTAGTTGTGGGGTTCGTAGTTGTGGAGTTTCTAGTTGCGGAGTTTCTCGTTGTGAAGTCTCAAGTTGTGGAGTTTCTAGTTGTGGAGTTTCTAGTTGCGGAGTTTCTCGTTGTGAAGTTTGTAGTTGTGGAGTTTCTAGTTGTGGAGTTTCTAGTAGTTGAGTTTCTAGTTGCCGAGTTTCTAGTTGCGACGTCTCAAGTCGTGGAGTTTTTAGCTGTGGAGTTTCTAGTTGCGGAGCTTCTATTTGCGGAGTTTCTAGTTGCGGAGTTTCTAGTTGTGGAATTTGTAGTTGTGGAGTATATAGTTGTGGTGTTTCAGGTTGTGGAGTTTCTAGTGGCGGAGTTTCTAGTTGCAGAGTTTCTAGTTGCGGAGTTTTCTAGTTGAGGAGTTTCTAGTTGCGGAGTTTCTAGTTGTGGAGCTTCAAGTTGTGGAGTTTCTAGTTGTGGAGTTTCTAGTTGTGGAGTTTGTAGTTGTGGAGTATCTAGTTGTGGGCTTTCAAGTTGTGGAGTTTCTAGTTGTGGAGTTTCTAGTTGCGGAGTTTTCTAGTTGCGGAGTCTGTAGTTGTGGAGTTTCTAGTTGTGGAATTTCTATTTACGGAGTTTCTAGTTGTGGAGCTTTTAGTTGAGGAGCCTCTAGTTGTTGAGTCTCTAGTTGTGGAATTTCTAGTTGTGGAGTGTCTAGTTGCAAAGTTCCAAGTTGTGAAGTTTCTAGTTGCGGAGTCTCTAGTTGAGGAGTCTCTAGTTGTTGAGTTTCTAGTTGTGGAAGTTCTAGTTGTGGAGTTTCTAGTTTCAGAGTTTCTGGCTGTGGAGTTTCTAGTTGCGGAGTTTCTAGTTGTGGAGTTTCTAGTTGTGAGGTTCGTAGTTGTGGAGTTTCTAGTTGTCGAGTTTCTAGTTGTGGAGTCTCTAGTTGTGGAGTTTCTAGTTGTGGAGTTTCTAGTTGCGAAGTCTCAAGTTGTGGAGTTTCTAGTTGTGGAGTTTCTAGTTGTGGAGCTTCTAGTTGTGGGGTTCGTAGTTGTGGGGTTCCTAGTTGTGGAGTTTCTAGTTGCGGAGTTTCTCGTTGTGAAGTCTCAAGTTGTGGAGTTTCTAGTTGTGGAGTTTCTAGTTGTGGAGCTTCTAGTTGAGGGGTTCGTAGTTGTGGGGTTCGCAGTTGTGGAGTTTCTAGTTGCGGAGTTTCTCGTCGTGAAGTTTGTAGTTGTGGAGTTTCTAGTTGTGGAGTTTCTAGTAGTTGAGTTTCTAGTTGCCGAGTTTCTAGTTGCGACGTCTCAAGTCGTGGAGTTTTTAGCTGTGGAGTTTCTAGTTGCGGAGCTTCTAGTTGCGCAGTTTCTAGTTGTGGAATTTGTAGTTGTGGAGTATATAGTTGTGGTGTTTCAGGTTGTGGAGTTTCTAGTGGCGGAGTTTCTAGTTGCAGACTTTCTAGTTGCGGAGTTTTCTAGTTGTGGAGTTTCTAGTTGCGGAGTTTCTAGTTGTGGAGCCTCAACTTGTGGGGTTTCTAGTTGTGGAGTTTCTAATTGTGGAGTTTGTAGTTGTGGAGTATCTAGTTGTGGGCTTTCAAGTTGTGGAGTTTTTAGTTGTGGAGTTTCTAGTTGCGGAGTTTTCTAGTTGCGGAGTCTGTAGTTGTGGAGTTTCTAGTTGTGGAAGTTCTAGTTACGGAGTTTCTAGTTGTGGAGCTCTTAGTTGAGGAGCCTCTAGTTGTTGAGTCTCTAGTTGTGGAATTTCTAGTTGTGGAGTGTCTAGTTGCAGAGTTTCAAGTTTTGGAGTTTCTAGTTGCGGAGTCTCTAATTGTGCAGTCTCTAGTTTTGGAGTTTCTAGTTGTGGAGTTTCTGGTTGTGGAGTTTATAAATGTGGAATTTCTAGCTGTGGAGATTCTAGTTGCGGAGTTTCTAGTTGCAGAGTTTCTAGTTGTAGAGTTTCTAGTTGTGGAGTTTTAGTTGTGGAGTTTAAAGTTGTGGAATTTATAGGTGTGGAGTTTCTAGTTGTGGAGTTTCTAGTTTTTGGGTTTCTAGTTACGGAGTTTCTAGTTGTGGAGTTTCTAGTTGTGGAGTTTCTAGTTGTGGAGCTTTTAGTTGAGGAGTCTCTAGTTGTTGAGTTTCTAGTTGTGGAAGTTCTAGCTGTGGAGTTTCTAGTTGCGGAGTTTCTGGCTGTGGAGTTTCTAGTTGCGGAGTTTCTAGTTGTGGAGTTTCTAGTTGTGAGGTTCGTAGTTGTGGAGTTTCTAGTTGTCGATTTTCTAGTTGTGAAGTCTCTAGTTGTGGAGTTTCTAGTTGTGGAGTTTCTAGTTGCGAAGTCTCAAGTTGTGGAGTTTCTAGTTGTGGAGTTTCTAGTTGTGGAGCTTCTAGTTGTGGGGTTCGTATTTGTGGGGTTCGTAGTTGTGGAGTTTCTAGTTGCGGAGTTTCTCGTTGTGAAGTCTCAAGTTGTGGAGTTTCTAGTTGTGGAGTTTCTAGTTGCGGAGTTTCTCGTTGTGAAGTTTGTAGTTGTGGAGTTTCTAGTTGTGGAGTTTCTAGTAGTTGAGTTTCTAGTTGCCGAGTTTCTAGTTGCGACGTCTCAAGTCGTGGAGTTTTTAGCTGTGGAGTTTCTAGTTGCGGAGCTTCTAGTTGCGGAGTTTCTAGTTGCGGAGTTTCTAGTTGTGGAATTTGTAGTTGTGGAGTATATAGTTGTGGTGTTTCAGGTTGTTGAGTTTCTAGTTGTGGAAGTTCTAGTTGTGGAGTTTCTAGTTGCGGAGTTTCTGGCTGTGGAGTTTCTAGTTGCGGAGTTTCTAGTTGTGGAGTTTCTAGTTGTGGGGTTCGTAATTGTGGAGTTTCTAGTTGTCGAGTTTCTAGTTGTGAAGTCTCTAGTTGTGGAGTTTCTAGTTGTGGAGTTTCTAGTTGCGAAGTCTCAAGTTGTGGAGTTTCTAGTTGTGGAGTTTCTAGTTGTGGAGCTTCTAGTTGTGGGGTTCGTAGTTGTGGGGTTCGTAGTTGTGGAGTTTCTAGTTGCAGAGTTTCTCGTTGTGAAGTCTCAAGTTGTGGAGTTTCTAGTTGTGGAGTTTCTAGTTGCGGAGTTTCTCGTTGTGAAGTTTGTAGTTGTGGAGTTTCTAGTTGTGGAGTTTCTAGTAGTTGAGTTTCTAGTTGCCGAGTTTCTAGTTGCGACGTCTCAAGTCGTGGAGTTTTTAGCTGTGGAGTTTCTAGTTGCGGAGCTTCTAGTTGCGGAGTTTCTAGTTGCGGAGTTTCTAGTTGTGGAATTTGTAGTTGTGGAGTATATAGTTGTGGTGTTTCAGGTTGTGGAGTTTCTAGTGGCGGAGTTTCTAGTTGCAGAGTTTCTAGTTGCGGAGTTTTCTAGTTGAGGAGTTTCTAGTTGCGGAGTTTCTAGTTGTGGAGCTTCAAGTTGTGGAGTTTCTAGTTGTGGAGTTTCTAGTTGTGGAGTTTGTAGTTGTGGAGTATCTAGTTGTGGGCTTTCAAGTTGTGGAGTTTCTAGTTGTGGAGTTTCTAGTTGCGGAGTTTTCTAGTTGCGGAGTCTGTAGTTGTGGAGTTTCTAGTTGTGGAATTTCTATTTACGGAGTTTCTAGTTGTGGAGCTTTTAGTTGAGGAGCCTCTAGTTGTTGAGTCTCTAGTTGTGGAATTTCTAGTTGTGGAGTGTCTAGTTGCAAAGTTCCAAGTTGTGAAGTTTCTAGTTGCGGAGTCTCTAGTTGAGGAGTCTCTAGTTGTTGAGTTTCTAGTTGTGGAAGTTCTAGTTGTGGAGTTTCTAGTTTCAGAGTTTCTGGCTGTGGAGTTTCTAGTTGCGGAGTTTCTAGTTGTGGAGTTTCTAGTTGTGAGGTTCGTAAATGTTGAGTTTCTAGTTGTCGAGTTTCTAGTTGTGGAGTCTCTAGTTGTGGAGTTTCTAGTTGTGGAGTTTCTAGTTGCGAAGTCTCAAGTTGTGGAGTTTCTAGTTGTGGAGTTTCTAATTGTGGAGCTTCTAGTTGTGGGGTTCGTAGTTGTGGGGTTCCTAGTTGTGGAGTTTCTAGTTGCGGAGTTTCTCGTTGTGAAGTCTCAAGTTGTGGAGTTTCTAGTTGTGGAGTTTCTAGTTGTGGAGCTTCTAGTTGAGGGGTTCGTAGTTGTGGGGTTCGCAGTTGTGGAGTTTCTAGTTGCGGAGTTTCTCGTCGTGAAGTTTGTAGTTGTGGAGTTTCTAGTTGTGGAGTTTCTAGTAGTTGAGTTTCTAGTTGCCGAGTTTCTAGTTGCGACGTCTCAAGTCGTGGAGTTTTTAGCTGTGGAGTTCCTAGTTGCGGAGCTTCTAGTTGCGCAGTTTCTAGTTGTGGAATTTGTAGTTGTGGAGTATATAGTTGTGGTGTTTCAGGTTGTGGAGTTTCTAGTGGCGGAGTTTCTAGTTGCAGACTTTCTAGTTGCGGAGTTTTCTAGTTGTGGAGTTTCTAGTTGCGGAGTTTCTAGTTGTGGAGCCTCAACTTGTGGAGTTTCTAGTTGTGGAGTTTCTAATTGTGGAGTTTGTAGTTGTGGAGTATCTAGTTGTGGGCTTTCAAGTTGTGGAGTTTTTAGTTGTGGAGTTTTCTAGTTGCGGAGTCTGTAGTTGTGGAGTTTCTAGTTGTGGAAGTTCTAGTTACGGAGTTTCTAGTTGTGGAGCTCTTAGTTGAGGAGCCTCTAGTTGTTGAGTCTCTAGTTGTGGAATTTCTAGTTGTGGAGTGTCTAGTTGCAGAGTTTCAAGTTGTGGAGTTTCTAGTTGCGGAGTCTCTAATTGTGCAGTCTCTAGTTTTGGAGTCTCTAGTTTTGGAGTTTCTGGTTGTGGAGTTTATAAATGTGGAATTTCTAGCTGTGGAGATTCTAGTTGCGGAGTTTCTAGTTGCAGAGTTTCTAGTTGTAGAGTTTCCAGTTGTGGAGTTTTAGTTGTGGAGTTTAAAGTTGTGGAATTTAGAGGTGTGGAGTTTCTAGTTGTGGAGTTTCTAGTTTTTGGGTTTCTAGTTACGGAGTTTCTAGTTGTGGAGTATTTAGTTGTGGAGTTTCTAGTTGTGGAGCTTTTAGTTGAGGAGTCTCTAGTTGTTGAGTTTCTAGTTGTGGAAGTTCTAGTTGTGGAGTTTCTAGTTTCGGAGTTTCTGGCTGTGGAGTTTCTAGTTGCGGAGTTTCTAGTTGTGGAGTTTCTAGTTGTGAGGTTCGTAGTTGTGGAGTTTCTAGTTGTCGAGTTTCTAGTTGTGGAGTCTCTAGTTGTGAAGTCTCAAGTTGTGGAGTTTCTAGTTGTGGAGTTTCTAGTTGTGGAGCTTCTAGTTGTGGGGTTCGTAGTTGTGGGGTTCGTAGTTGTGGAGTTTCTAGTTGCGGAGTTTCTCGTTGTGAAGTTTGTAGTTGTGGAGTTTCTAGTTGTGGAGTTTCTAGTAGTTGAGTTTCAAGTTGCCGAGTTTCTAGTTGCGAAGTCTCAAGTCGTGGAGTTTTTAGCTGTGGAGTTTCTAGTTGCGGAGCTTCTAGTTGCGGAGTTTCTAGTTGCGGAGTTTCTAGTTGTGGAATTTGTAGTTGTGGAGTATATAGTTGTGGTGTTTCAGGTTGTGGAGTTTCTAGTGGCGGAGTTTCTAGTTGCAGAGTTTCTAGTTGCGGAGTTTTCTAGTTGTGGAGTTTCTAGTTGCGGAGTTTCTAGTTGTGGAGCTTCATGTTGTGGAGTTTCTAGTTGTGGAGTTTCTAGTTGTGGAGTTTGTAGTTGTGGAGTATCTAGTTGTGGGCTTTCAAGTTGTGGAGTTTCTAGTTGTGGAGTTTCTAGTTGCGGAGTTTTCTAGTTGCGGAGTCTGTAGTTGTGGAGTTTCTAGTTGTGGAAGTTCTAGTTACGGAGTTTCTAGTTGTGGAGCTTTTAGTTGAGGAGCCTCTAGTTGTTGAGTCTCTAGTTGTGGAATTTCTAGTTGTGGAGTGTCTAATTGCAGAGTTTCAAGTTGTGGAGTTTCTAGTTGCGGAGTCTCTAATTGTGCAGTCTCTAGTTTTGGAGTTTCTAGTTGTGGAGTTTCTGGTTGTGGAGTTTATAAATGTGGAATTTCTAGCTGTGGAGATTCTAGTTGCGGAGTTTCTAGTTGCCGAGTTTCTAGTTGTAGAGTTTCTAGTTGTGGAGTTTTAGTTGTGGAGTTTAAAGTTGTGGAATTTATAGGTGTGGAGTTTCTGGTTGTGGAGTTTCTAGTTTTTGGGTTTCTAGTTACGGAGTTTCTAGTTGTGGAGTTTCTAGTTGTGGAGTTTCTAGTTGTGGAGCTTTTAGTTGAGGAGTCTCTAGTTGTTGAGTTTCTAGTTGTGGAAGTTCTAGTTGCGGAGTTTCTCGTTGTGAAGTTTGTAGTTGTGGAGTTTCTAGTTGTGGAGTTTCTAGTAGTTGAGTTTCTAGTTGCCGAGTTTCTAGTTGCGACGTCTCAAGTCGTGGAGTTTTTAGCTGTGGAGTTTCTAGTTGCGGAGCTTCTAGTTGCGGAGTTTCTAGTTGCGGAGTTTCTAGTTGTGGAATTTGTAGTTGTGGAGTATATAGTTGTGGTGTTTCAGGTTGTGGAGTTTCTAGTGGCGGAGTTTCTAGTTGCAGAGTTTCTAGTTGCGGAGTTTTCTAGTTGAGGAGTTTCTAGTTGCGGAGTTTCTAGTTGTGGAGCTTCAAGTTGTGGAGTTTCTAGTTGTGGAGTTTCTAGTTGTGGAGTTTGTAGTTGTGGAGTATCTAGTTGTGGGCTTTCAAGTTGTGGAGTTTCTAGTTGTGGAGTTTCTAGTTGCGGAGTTTTCTAGTTGCGGAGTCTGTAGTTGTGGAGTTTCTAGTTGTGGAATTTCTATTTACGGAGTTTCTAGTTGTGGAGCTTTTAGTTGAGGAGCCTCTAGTTGTTGAGTCTCTAGTTGTGGAATAGCTAGTTGTGGAGTGTCTAGTTGCAAAGTTCCAAGTTGTGAAGTTTCTAGTGGCGGAGTCTCTAGTTGAGGAGTCTCTAGTTGTTGAGTTTCTAGTTGTGGAAGTTCTAGTTGTGGAGTTTCTAGTTTCAGAGTTTCTGGCTGTGGAGTTTCTAGTTGCGGAGTTTCTAGTTGTGGAGTTTCTAGTTGTGAGGTTCGTAGTTGTGGAGTTTCTAGTTGTCGAGTTTCTAGTTGTGGAGTCTCTAGTTGTGGAGTTTCTAGTTGTGGAGTTTCTAGTTGCGAAGTCTCAAGTTGTGGAGTTTCTAGTTGTGGAGTTTCTAATTGTGGAGCTTCTAGTTGTGGGGTTCGTAGTTGTGGGGTTCCTAGTTGTGGAGTTTCTAGTTGCGGAGTTTCTCGTTGTGAAGTCTCAAGTTGTGGAGTTTCTAGTTGCGGAGTTTCTCGTCGTGAAGTTTGTAGTTGTGGAGTTTCTAGTTGTGGAGTTTCTATAGTTGAGTTTCTAGTTGCCGAGTTTCTAGTTGCGACGTCTCAAGTCGTGGAGTTTTTAGCTGTGGAGTTTCTAGTTGCGGAGCTTCTAGTTGCGCAGTTTCTAGTTGTGGAATTTGTAGTTGTGGAGTATATAGTTGTGGTGTTTCAGGTTGTGGAGTTTCTAGTGGCGGAGTTTCTAGTTGCAGACTTTCTAGTTGCGGAGTTTTCTAGTTGTGGAGTTTCTAGTTGCGGAGTTTCTAGTTGTGGAGCCTCAACTTGTGGAGTTTCTAGTTGTGGAGTTTCTAATTGTGGAGTTTGTAGTTGTGGAGTATCTAGTTGTGGGCTTTCAAGTTGTGGAGTTTTTAGTTGTGGAGTTTTCTAGTTGCGGAGTCTGTAGTTGTGGAGTTTCTAGTTGTGGAAGTTCTAGTTACGGAGTTTCTAGTTGTGGAGCTCTTAGTTGAGGAGCCTCTAGTTGTTGAGTCTCTAGTTGTGGAATTTCTAGTTGTGGAGTGTCTAGTTGCAGAGTTTCAAGTTGTGGAGTTTCTAGTTGCGGAGTCTCTAATTGTGCAGTCTCTAGTTTTAGAGTCTCTAGTTTTGGAGTTTCTGGTTGTGGAGTTTATAAATGTGGAATTTCTAGCTGTGGAGATTCTAGTTGCGGAGTTTCTAGTTGCAGAGTTTCTAGTTGTAGAGTTTCCAGTTGTGGAGTTTTAGTTGTGGAGTTTAAAGTTGTGGAATTTATAGGTGTGGAGTTTCTAGTTGTGGAGTTTCTAGTTTTTGGGTTTCTAGTTACGGAGTTTCTAGTTGTGGAGTATTTAGTTGTGGAGTTTCTAGTTGTGGAGCTTTTAGTTGAGGAGTCTCTAGTTGTTGAGTTTCTAGTTGTGGAAGTTCTAGTTGTGGAGTTTCTAGTTTCGGAGTTTCTGGCTGTGGAGTTTCTAGTTGCGGAGTTTCTAGTTGTGGAGTTTCTAGTTGTGAGGTTCGTAGTTGTGGAGTTTCTAGTTGTCGAGTTTCTAGTTGTGGAGTCTCTAGTTGTGAAGTCTCAAGTTGTGGAGTTTCTAGTTGTGGAGTTTCTAGTTGTGGAGCTTCTAGTTGTGGGGTTCGTAGTTGTGGGGTTCGTAGTTGTGGAGTTTCTAGTTGCGGAGTTTCTCGTTGTGAAGTTTGTAGTTGTGGAGTTTCTAGTTGTGGAGTTTCTAGTAGTTGAGTTTCAAGTTGCCGAGTTTCTAGTTGCGAAGTCTCAAGTCGTGGAGTTTTTAGCTGTGGAGTTTCTAGTTGCGGAGCTTCTAGTTGCGGAGTTTCTAGTTGCGGAGTTTCTAGTTGTGGAATTTGTAGTTGTGGAGTATATAGTTGTGGTGTTTCAGGTTGTGGAGTTTCTAGTGGCGGAGTTTCTAGTTGCAGAGTTTCTAGTTGCGGAGTTTTCTAGTTGTGGAGTTTCTAGTTGCGGAGTTTCTAGTTGTGGAGCTTCATGTTGTGGAGTTTCTAGTTGTGGAGTTTCTAGTTGTGGAGTTTGTAGTTGTGGAGTATCTAGTTGTGGGCTTTCAAGTTGTGGAGTTTCTAGTTGTGGAGTTTCTAGTTGCGGAGTTTTCTAGTTGCGGAGTCTGTAGTTGTGGAGTTTCTAGTTGTGGAAGTTCTAGTTACGGAGTTTCTAGTTGTGGAGCTTTTAGTTGAGGAGCCTCTAGTTGTTGAGTCTCTAGTTGTGGAATTTCTAGTTGTGGAGTGTCTAATTGCAGAGTTTCAAGTTGTGGAGTTTCTAGTTGCGGAGTCTCTAATTGTGCAGTCTCTAGTTTTGGAGTTTCTAGTTGTGGAGTTTCTGGTTGTGGAGTTTATAAATGTGGAATTTCTAGCTGTGGAGATTCTAGTTGCGGAGTTTCTAGTTGCAGAGTTTCTAGTTGTAGAGTTTCTAGTTGTGGAGTTTTAGTTGTGGAGTTTAAAGTTGTGGAATTTATAGGTGTGGAGTTTCTGGTTGTGGAGTTTCTAGTTTTTGGGTTTCTAGTTACGGAGTTTCTAGTTGTTGAGTTTCTAGTTGTGGAGTTTCTAGTTGTGGAGCTTTTAGTTGAGGAGTCTCTAGTTGTTGAGTTTCTAGTTGTGGAAGTTCTAGTTGCGGAGTTTCTCGTTGTGAAGTTTGTAGTTGTGGAGTTTCTAGTTGTGGAGTTTCTAGTAGTTGAGTTTCTAGTTGCCGAGTTTCTAGTTGCGACGTCTCAAGTCGTGGAGTTTTTAGCTGTGGAGTTTCTAGTTGCGGAGCTTCTAGTTGCGGAGTTTCTAGTTGCGGAGTTTCTAGTTGTGGAATTTGTAGTTGTGGAGTATATAGTTGTGGTGTTTCAGGTTGTGGAGTTTCTAGTGGCGGAGTTTCTAGTTGCAGAGTTTCTAGTTGCGGAGTTTTCTAGTTGAGGAGTTTCTAGTTGCGGAGTTTCTAGTTGTGGAGCTTCAAGTTGTGGAGTTTCTAGTTGTGGAGTTTCTAGTTGTGGAGTTTGTAGTTGTGGAGTATCTAGTTGTGGGCTTTCAAGTTGTGGAGTTTCTAGTTGTGGAGTTTCTAGTTGCGGAGTTTTCTAGTTGCGGAGTCTGTAGTTGTGGAGTTTCTAGTTGTGGAATTTCTATTTACGGAGTTTCTAGTTGTGGAGCTTTTAGTTGAGGAGCCTCTAGTTGTTGAGTCTCTAGTTGTGGAATAGCTAGTTGTGGAGTGTCTAGTTGCAAAGTTCCAAGTTGTGAAGTTTCTAGTGGCGGAGTCTCTAGTTGAGGAGTCTCTAGTTGTTGAGTTTCTAGTTGTGGAAGTTCTAGTTGTGGAGTTTCTAGTTTCAGAGTTTCTGGCTGTGGAGTTTCTAGTTGCGGAGTTTCTAGTTGTGGAGTTTCTAGTTGTGAGGTTCGTAGTTGTGGAGTTTCTAGTTGTCGAGTTTCTAGTTGTGGAGTCTCTAGTTGTGGAGTTTCTAGTTGTGGAGTTTCTAGTTGCGAAGTCTCAAGTTGTGGAGTTTCTAGTTGTGGAGTTTCTAATTGTGGAGCTTCTAGTTGTGGGGTTCGTAGTTGGGGGGTTCCTAGTTGTGGAGTTTCTAGTTGCGGAGTTTCTCGTTGTGAAGTCTCAAGTTGTGGAGTTTCTAGTTGTGGAGTTTCTAGTTGTGGAGCTTCTAGTTGAGGGGTTCGTAGTTGTGGGGTTCGCAGTTGTGGAGTTTCTAGTTGCGGAGTTTCTCGTCGTGAAGTTTGTAGTTGTGGAGTTTCTAGTTGTGGAGTTTCTAGTAGTTGAGTTTCTAGTTGCCGAGTTTCTAGTTGCGACGTCTCAAGTCGTGGAGTTTTTAGCTGTGGAGTTTCTAGTTGCGGAGCTTCTAGTTGCGCAGTTTCTAGTTGTGGAATTTGTAGTTGTGGAGTATATAGTTGTGGTGTTTCAGGTTGTGGAGTTTCTAGTGGCGGAGTTTCTAGTTGCAGACTTTCTAGTTGCGGAGTTTTCTAGTTGTGGAGTTTCTAGTTGCGGAGTTTCTAGTTGTGGAGCCTCAACTTGTGGAGTTTCTAGTTGTGGAGTTTCTAATTGTGGAGTTTGTAGTTGTGGAGTATCTAGTTGTGGGCTTTCAAGTTGTGGAGTTTTTAGTTGTGGAGTTTTCTAGTTGCGGAGTCTGTAGTTGTGGAGTTTCTAGTTGTGGAAGTTCTAGTTACGGAGTTTCTAGTTGTGGAGCTCTTAGTTGAGGAGCCTCTAGTTGTTGAGTCTCTAGTTGTCGAATTTCTAGTTGTGGAGTGTCTAGTTGCAGAGTTTCAAGTTGTGGAGTTTCTAGTTGCGGAGTCTCTAATTGTGCAGTCTCTAGTTTTGGAGTCTCTAGTTTTGGAGTTTCTGGTTGTGGAGTTTATAAATGTGGAATTTCTAGCTGTGGAGATTCTAGTTGCGGAGTTTCTAGTTGCAGAGTTTCTAGTTGTAGAGTTTCCAGTTGTGGAGTTTTAGTTGTGGAGTTTAAAGTTGTGGAATTTATAGGTGTGGAGTTTCTAGTTGTGGAGTTTCTAGTTTTTGGGTTTCTAGTTACGGAGTTTCTAGTTGTGGAGTATTTAGTTGTGGAGTTTCTAGTTGTGGAGCTTTTAGTTGAGGAGTCTCTAGTTGTTGAGTTTCTAGTTGTGGAAGTTCTAGTTGTGGAGTTTCTAGTTTCGGAGTTTCTGGCTGTGGAGTTTCTAGTTGCGGAGTTTCTAGTTGTGGAGTTTCTAGTTGTGAGGTTCGTAGTTGTGGAGTTTCTAGTTGTCGAGTTTCTAGTTGTGGAGTCTCTAGTTGTGAAGTCTCAAGTTGTGGAGTTTCTAGTTGTGGAGTTTCTAGTTGTGGAGCTTCTAGTTGTGGGGTTCGTAGTTGTGGGGTTCGTAGTTGTGGAGTTTCTAGTTGCGGAGTTTCTCGTTGTGAAGTTTGTAGTTGTGGAGTTTCTAGTTGTGGAGTTTCTAGTAGTTGAGTTTCAAGTTGCCGAGTTTCTAGTTGCGAAGTCTCAAGTCGTGGAGTTTTTAGCTGTGGAGTTTCTAGTTGCGGAGCTTCTAGTTGCGGAGTTTCTAGTTGCGGAGTTTCTAGTTGTGGAATTTGTAGTTGTGGAGTATATAGTTGTGGTGTTTCAGGTTGTGGAGTTTCTAGTGGCGGAGTTTCTAGTTGCAGAGTTTCTAGTTGCGGAGTTTTCTAGTTGTGGAGTTTCTAGTTGCGGAGTTTCTAGTTGTGGAGCTTCATGTTGTGGAGTTTCTAGTTGTGGAGTTTCTAGTTGTGGAGTTTGTAGTTGTGGAGTATCTAGTTGTGGGCTTTCAAGTTGTGGAGTTTCTAGTTGTGGAGTTTCTAGTTGCGGAGTTTTCTAGTTGCGGAGTCTGTAGTTGTGGAGTTTCTAGTTGTGGAAGTTCTAGTTACGGAGTTTCTAGTTGTGGAGCTTTTAGTTGAGGAGCCTCTAGTTGTTGAGTCTCTAGTTGTGGAATTTCTAGTTGTGGAGTGTCTAATTGCAGAGTTTCAAGTTGTGGAGTTTCTAGTTGCGGAGTCTCTAATTGTGCAGTCTCTAGTTTTGGAGTTTCTAGTTGTGGAGTTTCTGGTTGTGGAGTTTATAAATGTGGAATTTCTAGCTGTGGAGATTCTAGTTGCGGAGTTTCTAGTTGCAGAGTTTCTAGTTGTAGAGTTTCTAGTTGTGGAGTTTTAGTTGTGGAGTTTAAAGTTGTGGAATTTATAGGTGTGGAGTTTCTGGTTGTGGAGTTTCTAGTTTTTGGGTTTCTAGTTACGGAGTTTCTAGTTGTGGAGTTTCTAGTTGTGGAGTTTCTAGTTGTGGAGCTTTTAGTTGAGGAGTCTCTAGTTGTTGAGTTTCTAGTTGTGGAAGTTCTAGTTGTGGAGTTTCTAGTTGCGGAGTTTCTGGCTGTGGAGTTTCTAGTTGCGGAGTTTCTAGTTGTGGAGTTTCTAGTTGTGAGGTTCGTAGTTGTGGAGTTTCTAGTTGTCGAGTTTCTAGTTGTGAAGTCTCTAGTTGTGGAGTTTCTAGTTGTGGAGTTTCTAGTTGCGAAGTCTCAAGTTAAGGAGTTTCTAGTTGTGGAGTTTCTAGTTGTGGAGCTTCTAGTTGCGGGGTTCGTAGTTGTGGGGTTCGTAGTTGTGGAGTTTCTAGTTGCGGAGTTTCTCGTTGTGAAGTCTCAAGTTGTGGAGTTTCTAGTTGTGGAGTTTCTAGTTGCGGAGTTTCTCGTTGTGAAGTTTGTAGTTGTGGAGTTTCTAGTTGTGGAGTTTCTAGTAGTTGAGTTTCTAGTTGCCGAGTTTCTAGTTGCGACGTCTCAAGTCGTGGAGTTTTTAGCTGTGGAGTTTCTAGTTGCGGAGCTTCTATTTGCGGAGTTTCTAGTTGCGGAGTTTCTAGTTGTGGAATTTGTAGTTGTGGAGTATATAGTTGTGGTGTTTCAGGTTGTGGAGTTTCTAGTGGCGGAGTTTCTAGTTGCAGAGTTTCTAGTCGCGGAGTTTTCTAGTTGAGGAGTTTCTAGTTGCGGAGTTTCTAGTTGTGGAGCTTCAAGTTGTGGAGTTTCTAGTTGTGGAGTTTCTAGTTGTGGAGTTTGTAGTTGTGGAGTATCTAGTTGTGGGCTTTCAAGTTGTGGAGTTTCTAGTTGTGGAGTTTCTAGTTGCGGAGTTTTCTAGTTGCGGAGTCTGTAGTTGTGGAGTTTCTAGTTGTGGAATTTCTATTTACGGAGTTTCTAGTTGTGGAGCTTTTAGTTGAGGAGCCTCTAGTTGTTGAGTCTCTAGTTGTGGAATTTCTAGTTGTGGAGTGTCTAGTTGCAAAGTTCCAAGTTGTGAAGTTTCTAGTTGCGGAGTCTCTAGTTGAGGAGTCTCTAGTTGTTGAGTTTCTAGTTGTGGAAGTTCTAGTTGTGGAGTTTCTAGTTTCAGCTTTTCTGGCTGTGGAGTTTCTAGTTGCGGAGTTTCTAGTTGTGGAGTTTCTAGTTGTGAGGTTCGTAGTTGTGGAGTTTCTAGTTGTCGAGTTTCTAGTTGTGGAGTCTCTAGTTGTGGAGTTTCTAGTTGTGGAGTTTCTAGTTGCGAAGTCTCAAGTTGTGGAGTTTCTAGTTGTGGAGTTTCTAATTGTGGAGCTTCTAGTTGTGGGGTTCGTAGTTGTGGGGTTCCTAGTTGTGGAGTTTCTAGTTGCGGAGTTTCTCGTTGTGAAGTCTCAAGTTGTGGAGTTTCTAGTTGTGGAGTTTCTAGTTGTGGAGCTTCTAGTTGAGGGGTTCGTAGTTGTGGGGTTCGCAGTTGTGGAGTTTCTAGTTGCGGAGTTTCTCGTCGTGAAGTTTGTAGTTGTGGAGTTTCTAGTTGTGGAGTTTCTAGTAGTTGAGTTTCTAGTTGCCGAGTTTCTAGTTGCGACGTCTCAAGTCGTGGAGTTTTTAGCTGTGGAGTTTCTAGTTGCGGAGCTTCTAGTTGCGCAGTTTCTAGTTGTGGAATTTGTAGTTGTGGAGTATATAGTTGTGGTGTTTCAGGTTGTGGAGTTTCTAGTGGCGGAGTTTCTAGTTGCAGACTTTCTAGTTGCGGAGTTTTCTAGTTGTGGAGTTTCTAGTTGCGGAGTTTCTAGTTGTGGAGCCTCAACTTGTGGAGTTTCTAGTTGTGGAGTTTCTAATTGTGGAGTTTGTAGTTGTGGAGTATCTAGTTGTGGGCTTTCAAGTTGTGGAGTTTTTAGTTGTGGAGTTTTCTAGTTGCGGAGTCTGTAGTTGTGGAGTTTCTAGTTGTGGAAGTTCTAGTTACGGAGTTTCTAGTTGTGGAGCTCTTAGTTGAGGAGCCTCTAGTTGTTGAGTCTCTAGTTGTGGAATTTCTAGTTGTGGAGTGTCTAGTTGCAGAGTTTCAAGTTGTGGAGTTTCTAGTTGCGGAGTCTCTAATTGTGCAGTCTCTAGTTTTGGAGTCTCTAGTTTTGGAGTTTCTGGTTGTGGAGTTTATAAATGTGGAATTTCTAGCTGTGGAGATTCTAGTTGCGGAGTTTCTAGTTGCAGAGTTTCTAGTTGTAGAGTTTCCAGTTGTGGAGTTTTAGTTGTGGAGTTTAAAGTTGTGGAATTTATAGGTGTGGAGTTTCTAGTTGTGGAGTTTCTAGTTTTTGGGTTTCTAGTTACGGAGTTTCTAGTTGTGGAGTATTTAGTTGTGGAGTTTCTAGTTGTGGAGCTTTTAGTTGAGGAGTCTCTAGTTGTTGAGTTTCTAGTTGTGGAAGTTCTAGTTGTGGAGTTTCTAGTTTCGGAGTTTCTGGCTGTGGAATTTCTAGTTGCGGAGTTTCTAGTTGTGGAGTTTCTAGTTGTGAGGTTCGTAGTTGTGGAGTTTCTAGTTGTCGAGTTTCTAGTTGTGGAGTCTCTAGTTGTGAAGTCTCAAGTTGTGGAGTTTCTAGTTGTGGAGTTTCTAGTTGTGGAGCTTCTAGTTGTGGGGTTCGTAGTTGTGGGGTTCGTAGTTGTGGAGTTTCTAGTTGCGGAGTTTCTCGTTGTGAAGTTTGTAGTTGTGGAGTTTCTAGTTGTGGAGTTTCTAGTAGTTGAGTTTCAAGTTGCCGAGTTTCTAGTTGCGAAGTCTCAAGTCGTGGAGTTTTTAGCTGTGGAGTTTCTAGTTGCGGAGCTTCTAGTTGCGGAGTTTCTAGTTGCGGAGTTTCTAGTTGTGGAATTTGTAGTTGTGGAGTATATAGTTGTGGTGTTTCAGGTTGTGGAGTTTCTAGTGGCGGAGTTTCTAGTTGCAGAGTTTCTAGTTGCGGAGTTTTCTAGTTGTGGAGTTTCTAGTTGCGGAGTTTCTAGTTGTGGAGCTTCATGTTGTGGAGTTTCTAGTTGTGGAGTTTCTAGTTGTGGAGTTTGTAGTTGTGGAGTATCTAGTTGTGGGCTTTCAAGTTGTGGAGTTTCTAGTTGTGGAGTTTCTAGTTGCGGAGTTTTCTAGTTGCGGAGTCTGTAGTTGTGGAGTTTCTAGTTGTGGAAAATCTAGTTACGGAGTTTCTAGTTGTGGAGCTTTTAGTTGAGGAGCCTCTAGTTGTTGAGTCTCTAGTTGTGGAATTTCTAGTTGTGGAGTGTCTAATTGCAGAGTTTCAAGTTGTGGAGTTTCTAGTTGCGGAGTCTCTAATTGTGCAGTCTCTAGTTTTGGAGTTTCTAGTTGTGGAGTTTCTGGTTGTGGAGTTTATAAATGTGGAATTTCTAGCTGTGGAGATTCTAGTTGCGGAGTTTCTAGTTGCAGAGTTTCTAGTTGTAGAGTTTCTAGTTGTGGAGTTTTAGTTGTGGAGTTTAAAGTTGTGGAATTTATAGGTGTGGAGTTTCTGGTTGTGGAGTTTCTAGTTTTTGGGTTTCTAGTTACGGAGTTTCTAGTTGTGGAGTTTCTAGTTGTGGAGTTTCTAGTTGTGGAGCTTTTAGTTGAGGAGTCTCTAGTTGTTGAGTTTCTAGTTGTGGAAGTTCTAGTTGTGGAGTTTCTAGTTGCGGAGTTTCTGGCTGTGGAGTTTCTAGTTGCGGAGTTTCTAGTTGTGGAGTTTCTAGTTGTGAGGTTCGTAGTTGTGGAGTTTCTAGTTGTCGAGTTTCTAGTTGTGAAGTCTCTAGTTGTGGAGTTTCTAGTTGTGGAGTTTCTAGTTGCGAAGTCTCAAGTTAAGGAGTTTCTAGTTGTGGAGTTTCTAGTTGTGGAGCTTCTAGTTGCGGGGTTCGTAGTTGTGGGGTTCGTAGTTGTGGAGTTTCTAGTTGCGGAGTTTCTCGTTGTGAAGTCTCAAGTTGTGGAGTTTCTAGTTGTGGAGTTTCTAGTTGCGGAGTTTCTCGTTGTGAAGTTTGTAGTTGTGGAGTTTCTAGTTGTGGAGTTTCTAGTAGTTGAGTTTCTAGTTGCCGAGTTTCTAGTTGCGACGTCTCAAGTCGTGGAGTTTTTAGCTGTGGAGTTTCTAGTTGCGGAGCTTCTATTTGCGGAGTTTCTAGTTGCGGAGTTTCTAGTTGTGGAATTTGTAGTTGTGGAGTATATAGTTGTGGTGTTTCAGGTTGTGGAGTTTCTAGTGGCGGAGTTTCTAGTTGCAGAGTTTCTAGTTGCGGAGTTTTCTAGTTGAGGAGTTTCTAGTTGCGGAGTTTCTAGTTGTGGAGCTTCAAGTTGTGGAGTTTCTAGTTGTGGAGTTTCTAGTTGTGGAGTTTGTAGTTGTGGAGTATCTAGTCGTGGGCTTTCAAGTTGTGGAGTTTCTAGTTGTGGAGTTTCTAGTTGCGGAGTTTTCTAGTTGCGGAGTCTGTAGTTGTGGAGTTTCTAGTTGTGGAATTTCTATTTACGGAGTTTCTAGTTGTGGAGCTTTTAGTTGAGGAGCCTCTAGTTGTTGAGTCTCTAGTTGTGGAATTTCTAGTTGTGGAGTGTCTAGTTGCAAAGTTCCAAGTTGTGAAGTTTCTAGTTGCGGAGTCTCTAGTTGAGGAGTCTCTAGTTGTTGAGTTTCTAGTTGTGGAAGTTCTAGTTGTGGAGTTTCTAGTTTCAGAGTTTCTGGCTGTGGAGTTTCTAGTTGCGGAGTTTCTAGTTGTGGAGTTTCTAGTTGTGAGGTTCGTAGTTGTGGAGTTTCTAGTTGTCGAGTTTCTAGTTGTGGAGTCTCTAGTTGTGGAGTTTCTAGTTGTGGAGTTTCTAGTTGCGAAGTCTCAAGTTGTGGAGTTTCTAGTTGTGGAGTTTCTAGTTGTGGAGCTTCTAGTTGTGGGGTTCGTAGTTGTGGGGTTCCTAGTTGTGGAGTTTCTAGTTGCGGAGTTTCTCGTTGTGAAGTCTCAAGTTGTGGAGTTTCTAGTTGTGGAGTTTCTAGTTGTGGAGCTTCTAGTTGAGGGGTTCGTAGTTGTGGGGTTCGCAGTTGTGGAGTTTCTAGTTGCGGAGTTTCTCGTTGTGAAGTTTGTAGTTGTGGAGTTTCTAGTTGTGGAGTTTCTAGTAGTTGAGTTTCTAGTTGCCGAGTTTCTAGTTGCGACGTCTCAAGTCGTGGAGTTTTTAGCTGTGGAGTTTCTAGTTGCGGAGCTTCTAGTTGCGCAGTTTCTAGTTGTGGAATTTGTAGTTGTGGAGTATATAGTTGTGGTGTTTCAGGTTGTGGAGTTTCTAGTGGCGGAGTTTCTAGTTGCAGACTTTCTAGTTGCGGAGTTTTCTAGTTGTGGAGTTTCTAGTTGCGGAGTTTCTAGTTGTGGAGCCTCAACTTGTGGAGTTTCTAGTTGTGGAGTTTCTAATTGTGGAGTTTGTAGTTGTGGAGTATCTAGTTGTGGGCTTTCAAGTTGTGGAGTTTTTAGTTGTGGAGTTTCTAGTTGCGGAGTTTTCTAGTTGCGGAGTCTGTAGTTGTGGAGTTTCTAGTTGTGGAAGTTCTAGTTACGGAGTTTCTAGTTGTGGAGCTCTTAGTTGA
The DNA here is from genome assembly GCF_043290135.1 of Rhipicephalus microplus. Classification (NCBI taxonomy): domain Eukaryota; kingdom Metazoa; phylum Arthropoda; class Arachnida; order Ixodida; family Ixodidae; genus Rhipicephalus; species Rhipicephalus microplus. The sequence continues at coordinate 6,038,002 of NW_027464585.1, read as the reverse complement.
GGAGCCTCTAGTTGTTGAGTCTCTAGTTGTGGAATTTCTAGTTGTGGAGTGTCTAGTTGCAGAGTTTCAAGTTTTGGAGTTTCTAGTTGCGGAGTCTCTAATTGTGCAGTCTCTAGTTTTGGAGTTTCTAGTTGTGGAGTTTCTGGTTGTGGAGTTTATAAATGTGGAATTTCTAGCTGTGGAGATTCTAGTTGCGGAGTTTCTAGTTGCAGAGTTTCTAGTTGTAGAGTTTCTAGTTGTGGAGTTTTAGTTGTGGAGTTTAAAGTTGTGGAATTTATAGGTGTGGAGTTTCTAGTTGTGGAGTTTCTAGTTTTTGGGTTTCTAGTTACGGAGTTTCTAGTTGTGGAGTTTCTAGTTGTGGAGTTTCTAGTTGTGGAGCTTTTAGTTGAGGAGTCTCTAGTTGTTGAGTTTCTAGTTGTGGAAGTTCTAGTTGTGGAGTTTCTAGTTGCGGAGTTTCTGGCTGTGGAGTTTCTAGTTGCGGAGTTTCTAGTTGTGGAGTTTCTAGTTGTGAGGTTCGTAGTTGTGGAGTTTCTAGTTGTCGATTTTCTAGTTGTGAAGTCTCTAGTTGTGGAGTTTCTAGTTGTGGAGTTTCTAGTTGCGAAGTCTCAAGTTGTGGAGTTTCTAGTTGTGGAGTTTCTAGTTGTGGAGCTTCTAGTTGTGGGGTTCGTATTTGTGGGGTTCGTAGTTGTGGAGTTTCTAGTTGCGGAGTTTCTCGTTGTGAAGTCTCAAGTTGTGGAGTTTCTAGTTGTGGAGTTTCTAGTTGCGGAGTTTCTCGTTGTGAAGTTTGTAGTTGTGGAGTTTCTAGTTGTGGAGTTTCTAGTAGTTGAGTTTCTAGTTGCCGAGTTTCTAGTTGCGACGTCTCAAGTCGTGGAGATTTTAGCTGTGGAGTTTCTAGTTGCGGAGCTTCTAGTTGCGGAGTTTCTAGTTGCGGAGTTTCTAGTTGTGGAATTTGTAGTTGTGGAGTATATAGTTGTGGTGTTTCAGGTTGTTGAGTTTCTAGTTGTGGAAGTTCTAGTTGTGGAGTTTCTAGTTGCGGAGTTTCTGGCTGTGGAGTTTCTAGTTGCGGAGTTTCTAGTTGTGGAGTTTCTAGTTGTGAGATTCGTAGTTGTGGAGTTTCTAGTTGTCGAGTTTCTAGTTGTGAAGTCTCTAGTTGTGGAGTTTCTAGTTGTGGAGTTTCTAGTTGCGAAGTCTCAAGTTGTGGAGTTTCTAGTTGTGGAGTTTCTAGTTGTGGAGCTTCTAGTTGTGGGGTTCGTAGTTGTGGGGTTCGTAGTTGTGGAGTTTCTAGTTGCAGAGTTTCTCGTTGTGAAGTCTCAAGTTGTGGAGTTTCTAGTTGTGGAGTTTCTAGTTGCGGAGTTTCTCGTTGTGAAGTTTGTAGTTGTGGAGTTTCTAGTTGTGGAGTTTCTAGTAGTTGAGTTTCTAGTTGCCGAGTTTCTAGTTGCGACGTCTCAAGTCGTGGAGTTTTTAGCTGTGGAGTTTCTAGTTGCGGAGCTTCTAGTTGCGGAGTTTCTAGTTGCGGAGTTTCTAGTTGTGGAATTTGTAGTTGTGGAGTATATAGTTGTGGTGTTTCAGGTTGTGGAGTTTCTAGTGGCGGAGTTTCTAGTTGCAGAGTTTCTAGTTGCGGAGTTTTCTAGTTGTGGAGTTTCTAGTTGTGGAGTTTCTAGTTGCGGAGTTTCTCGTTGTGAAGTTTGTAGTTGTGGAGTTTCTAGTTGTGGAGTTTCTAGTAGTTGAGTTTCTAGTTGCCGAGTTTCTAGTTGCGACGTCTCAAGTCGTGGAGATTTTAGCTGTGGAGTTTCTAGTTGCGGAGCTTCTAGTTGCGGAGTTTCTAGTTGCGGAGTTTCTAGTTGTGGAATTTGTAGTTGTGGAGTATATAGTTGTGGTGTTTCAGGTTGTTGAGTTTCTAGTTGTGGAAGTTCTAGTTGTGGAGTGTCTAATTGCAGAGTTTCAAGTTGTGGAGTTTCTAGTTGCGGAGTCTCTAATTGTGCAGTCTCTAGTTTTGGAGTTTCTAGTTGTGGAGTTTCTGGTTGTGGAGTTTATAAATGTGGAATTTCTAGCTGTGGAGATTCTAGTTGCGGAGTTTCTAGTTGCAGAGTTTCTAGTTGTAGAGTTTCTAGTTGTGGAGTTTTAGTTGTGGAGTTTAAAGTTGTGGAATTTATAGGTGTGGAGTTTCTGGTTGTGGAGTTTCTAGTTTTTGGGTTTCTAGTTACGGAGTTTCTAGTTGTGGAGTTTCTAGTTGTGGAGTTTCTAGTTGTGGAGCTTTTAGTTGAGGAGTCTCTAGTTGTTGAGTTTCTAGTTGTGGAAGTTCTAGTTGTGGAGTTTCTAGTTGCGGAGTTTCTGGCTGTGGAGTTTCTAGTTGCGGAGTTTCTAGTTGTGGAGTTTCTAGTTGTGAGGTTCGTAGTTGTGGAGTTTCTAGTTGTCGAGTTTCTAGTTGTGAAGTCTCTAGTTGTGGAGTTTCTAGTTGTGGAGTTTCTAGTTGCGAAGTCTCAAGTTAAGGAGTTTCTAGTTGTGGAGTTTCTAGTTGTGGAGCTTCTAGTTGCGGGGTTCGTAGTTGTGGGGTTCGTAGTTGTGGAGTTTCTAGTTGCGGAGTTTCTCGTTGTGAAGTCTCAAGTTGTGGAGTTTCTAGTTGTGGAGTTTCTAGTTGCGGAGTTTCTCGTTGTGAAGTTTGTAGTTGTGGAGTTTCTAGTTGTGGAGTTTCTAGTAGTTGAGTTTCTAGTTGCCGAGTTTCTAGTTGCGACGTCTCAAGTCGTGGAGTTTTTAGCTGTGGAGTTTCTAGTTGCGGAGCTTCTATTTGCGGAGTTTCTAGTTGCGGAGTTTCTAGTTGTGGAATTTGTAGTTGTGGAGTATATAGTTGTGGTGTTTCAGGTTGTGGAGTTTCTAGTGGCGGAGTTTCTAGTTGCAGAGTTTCTAGTTGCGGAGTTTTCTAGTTGAGGAGTTTCTAGTTGCGGAGTTTCTAGTTGTGGAGCTTCAAGTTGTGGAGTTTCTAGTTGTGGAGTTTCTAGTTGTGGAGTTTGTAGTTGTGGAGTATCTAGTTGTGGGCTTTCAAGTTGTGGAGTTTCTAGTTGTGGAGTTTCTAGTTGCGGAGTTTTCTAGTTGCGGAGTCTGTAGTTGTGGAGTTTCTAGTTGTGGAATTTCTATTTACGGAGTTTCTAGTTGTGGAGCTTTTAGTTGAGGAGCCTCTAGTTGTTGAGTCTCTAGTTGTGGAATTTCTAGTTGTGGAGTGTCTAGTTGCAAAGTTCCAAGTTGTGAAGTTTCTAGTTGCGGAGTCTCTAGTTGAGGAGTCTCTAGTTGTTGAGTTTCTAGTTGTGGAAGTTCTAGTTGTGGAGTTTCTAGTTTCAGAGTTTCTGGCTGTGGAGTTTCTAGTTGCGGAGTTTCTAGTTGTGGAGTTTCTAGTTGTGAGGTTCGTAGTTGTGGAGTTTCTAGTTGTCGAGTTTCTAGTTGTGGAGTCTCTAGTTGTGGAGTTTCTAGTTGTGGAGTTTCTAGTTGCGAAGTCTCAAGTTGTGGAGTTTCTAGTTGTGGAGTTTCTAGTTGTGGAGCTTCTAGTTGTGGGGTTCGTAGTTGTGGGGTTCCTAGTTGTGGAGTTTCTAGTTGCGGAGTTTCTCGTTGTGAAGTCTCAAGTTGTGGAGTTTCTAGTTGTGGAGTTTCTAGTTGTGGAGCTTCTAGTTGAGGGGTTCGTAGTTGTGGGGTTCGCAGTTGTGGAGTTTCTAGTTGCGGAGTTTCTCGTCGTGAAGTTTGTAGTTGTGGAGTTTCTAGTTGTGGAGTTTCTAGTAGTTGAGTTTCTAGTTGCCGAGTTTCTAGTTGCGACGTCTCAAGTCGTGGAGTTTTTAGCTGTGGAGTTTCTAGTTGCGGAGCTTCTAGTTGCGCAGTTTCTAGTTGTGGAATTTGTAGTTGTGGAGTATATAGTTGTGGTGTTTCAGGTTGTGGAGTTTCTAGTGGCGGAGTTTCTAGTTGCAGACTTTCTAGTTGCGGAGTTTTCTAGTTGTGGAGTTTCTAGTTGCGGAGTTTCTAGTTGTGGAGCCTCAACTTGTGGAGTTTCTAGTTGTGGAGTTTCTAATTGTGGAGTTTGTAGTTGTGGAGTATCTAGTTGTGGGCTTTCAAGTTGTGGAGTTTTTAGTTGTGGAGTTTCTAGTTGCGGAGTTTTCTAGTTGCGGAGTCTGTAGTTGTGGAGTTTCTAGTTGTGGAAGTTCTAGTTACGGAGTTTCTAGTTGTGGAGCTCTTAGTTGAGGAGCCTCTAGTTGTTGAGTCTCTAGTTGTGGAATTTCTAGTTGTGGAGTGTCTAGTTGCAGAGTTTCAAGTTTTGGAGTTTCTAGTTGCGGAGTCTCTAATTGTGCAGTCTCTAGTTTTGGAGTTTCTAGTTGTGGAGTTTCTGGTTGTGGAGTTTATAAATGTGGAATTTCTAGCTGTGGAGATTCTAGTTGCGGAGTTTCTAGTTGCAGAGTTTCTAGTTGTAGAGTTTCTAGTTGTGGAGTTTTAGTTGTGGAGTTTAAAGTTGTGGAATTTATAGGTGTGGAGTTTCTAGTTGTGGAGTTTCTAGTTTTTGGGTTTCTAGTTACGGAGTTTCTAGTTGTGGAGTTTCTAGTTGTGGAGTTTCTAGTTGTGGAGCTTTTAGTTGAGGAGTCTCTAGTTGTTGAGTTTCTAGTTGTGGAAGTTCTAGTTGTGGAGTTTCTAGTTGCGGAGTTTCTGGCTGTGGAGTTTCTAGTTGCGGAGTTTCTAGTTGTGGAGTTTCTAGTTGTGAGGTTCGTAGTTGTGGAGTTTCTAGTTGTCGATTTTCTAGTTGTGAAGTCTCTAGTTGTGGAGTTTCTAGTTGTGGAGTTTCTAGTTGCGAAGTCTCAAGTTGTGGAGTTTCTAGTTGTGGAGTTTCTAGTTGTGGAGCTTCTAGTTGTGGGGTTCGTATTTGTGGGGTTCGTAGTTGTGGAGTTTCTAGTTGCGGAGTTTCTCGTTGTGAAGTCTCAAGTTGTGGAGTTTCTAGTTGTGGAGTTTCTAGTTGCGGAGTTTCTCGTTGTGAAGTTTGTAGTTGTGGAGTTTCTAGTTGTGGAGTTTCTAGTAGTTGAGTTTCTAGTTGCCGAGTTTCTAGTTGCGACGTCTCAAGTCGTGGAGATTTTAGCTGTGGAGTTTCTAGTTGCGGAGCTTCTAGTTGCGGAGTTTCTAGTTGCGGAGTTTCTAGTTGTGGAATTTGTAGTTGTGGAGTATATAGTTGTGGTGTTTCAGGTTGTTGAGTTTCTAGTTGTGGAAGTTCTAGTTGTGGAGTTTCTAGTTGCGGAGTTTCTGGCTGTGGAGTTTCTAGTTGCGGAGTTTCTAGTTGTGGAGTTTCTAGTTGTGAGATTCGTAGTTGTGGAGTTTCTAGTTGTCGAGTTTCTAGTTGTGAAGTCTCTAGTTGTGGAGTTTCTAGTTGTGGAGTTTCTAGTTGCGAAGTCTCAAGTTGTGGAGTTTCTAGTTGTGGAGTTTCTAGTTGTGGAGCTTCTAGTTGTGGGGTTCGTAGTTGTGGGGTTCGTAGTTGTGGAGTTTCTAGTTGCAGAGTTTCTCGTTGTGAAGTCTCAAGTTGTGGAGTTTCTAGTTGTGGAGTTTCTAGTTGCGGAGTTTCTCGTTGTGAAGTTTGTAGTTGTGGAGTTTCTAGTTGTGGAGTTTCTAGTAGTTGAGTTTCTAGTTGCCGAGTTTCTAGTTGCGACGTCTCAAGTCGTGGAGTTTTTAGCTGTGGAGTTTCTAGTTGCGGAGCTTCTAGTTGCGGAGTTTCTAGTTGCGGAGTTTCTAGTTGTGGAATTTGTAGTTGTGGAGTATATAGTTGTGGTGTTTCAGGTTGTGGAGTTTCTAGTGGCGGAGTTTCTAGTTGCAGAGTTTCTAGTTGCGGAGTTTTCTAGTTGAGGAGTTTCTAGTTGCGGAGTTTCTAGTTGTGGAGCTTCAAGTTGTGGAGTTTCTAGTTGTGGAGTTTCTAGTTGTGGAGTTTGTAGTTGTGGAGTATCTAGTTGTGGGCTTTCAAGTTGTGGAGTTTCTAGTTGTGGAGTTTCTAGTTGCGGAGTTTTCTAGTTGCGGAGTCTGTAGTTGTGGAGTTTCTAGTTGTGGAATTTCTATTTACGGAGTTTCTAGTTGTGGAGCTTTTAGTTGAGGAGCCTCTAGTTGTTGAGTCTCTAGTTGTGGAATTTCTAGTTGTGGAGTGTCTAGTTGCAAAGTTCCAAGTTGTGAAGTTTCTAGTTGCGGAGTCTCTAGTTGAGGAGTCTCTAGTTGTTGAGTTTCTAGTTGTGGAAGTTCTAGTTGTGAAGTTTCTAGTTTCAGAGTTTCTGGCTGTGGAGTTTCTAGTTGCGGAGTTTCTAGTTGTGGAGTTTCTAGTTGTGAGGTTCGTAGTTGTGGAGTTTCTAGTTGTCGAGTTTCTAGTTGTGGAGTCTCTAGTTGTGGAGTTTCTAGTTGTGGAGTTTCTAGTTGCGAAGTCTCAAGTTGTGGAGTTTCTAGTTGTGGAGTTTCTAATTGTGGAGCTTCTAGTTGTGGGGTTCGTAGTTGTGGGGTTCCTAGTTGTGGAGTTTCTAGTTGCGGAGTTTCTCGTTGTGAAGTCTCAAGTTGTGGAGTTTCTAGTTGTGGAGTTTCTAGTTGTGGAGCTTCTAGTTGAGGGGTTCGTAGTTGTGGGGTTCGCAGTTGTGGAGTTTCTAGTTGCGGAGTTTCTCGTCGTGAAGTTTGTAGTTGTGGAGTTTCTAGTTGTGGAGTTTCTAGTAGTTGAGTTTCTAGTTGCCGAGTTTCTAGTTGCGACGTCTCAAGTCGTGGAGTTTTTAGCTGTGGAGTTTCTAGTTGCGGAGCTTCTAGTTGCGCAGTTTCTAGTTGTGGAATTTGTAGTTGTGGAGTATATAGTTGTGGTGTTTCAGGTTGTGCAGTTTCTAGTGGCGGAGTTTCTAGTTGCAGACTTTCTAGTTGCGGAGTTTTCTAGTTGTGGAGTTTCTAGTTGCGGAGTTTCTAGTTGTGGAGCCTCAACTTGTGGAGTTTCTAGTTGTGGAGTTTCTAATTGTGGAGTTTGTAGTTGTGGAGTATCTAGTTGTGGGCTTTCAAGTTGTGGAGTTTTTAGTTGTGGAGTTTTCTAGTTGCGGAGTCTGTAGTTGTGGAGTTTCTAGTTGTGGAAGTTCTAGTTACGGAGTTTCTAGTTGTGGAGCTCTTAGTTGAGGAGCCTCTAGTTGTTGAGTCTCTAGTTGTGGAATTTCTAGTTGTGGAGTGTCTAGTTGCAGAGTTTCAAGTTTTGGAGTTTCTAGTTGCGGAGTCTCTAATTGTGCAGTCTCTAGTTTTGGAGTTTCTAGTTGTGGAGTTTCTGGTTGTGGAGTTTATAAATGTGGAATTTCTAGCTGTGGAGATTCTAGTTGCGGAGTTTCTAGTTGCAGAGTTTCTAGTTGTAGAGTTTCTAGTTGTGGAGTTTTAGTTGTGGAGTTTAAAGTTGTGGAATTTATAGGTGTGGAGTTTCTAGTTGTGGAGTTTCTAGTTTTTGGGTTTCTAGTTACGGAGTTTCTAGTTGTGGAGTTTCTAGTTGTGGAGTTTCTAGTTGTGGAGCTTTTAGTTGAGGAGTCTCTAGTTGTTGAGTTTCTAGTTGTGGAAGTTCTAGTTGTGGAGTTTCTAGTTGCGGAGTTTCTGGCTGTGGAGTTTCTAGTTGCGGAGTTTCTAGTTGTGGAGTTTCTAGTTGTGAGGTTCGTAGTTGTGGAGTTTCTAGTTGTCGATTTTCTAGTTGTGAAGTCTCTAGTTGTGGAGTTTCTAGTTGTGGAGTTTCTAGTTGCGAAGTCTCAAGTTGTGGAGTTTCTAGTTGTGGAGTTTCTAGTTGTGGAGCTTCTAGTTGTGGGGTTCGTATTTGTGGGGTTCGTAGTTGTGGAGTTTCTAGTTGCGGAGTTTCTCGTTGTGAAGTCTCAAGTTGTAGAGTTTCTAGTTGTGGAGTTTCTAGTTGCGGAGTTTCTCGTTGTGAAGTTTGTAGTTGTGGAGTTTCTAGTTGTGGAGTTTCTAGTAGTTGAGTTTCTAGTTGCCGAGTTTCTAGTTGCGACGTCTCAAGTCGTGGAGTTTTTAGCTGTGGAGTTTCTAGTTGCGGAGCTTCTAGTTGCGGAGTTTCTAGTTGCGGAGTTTCTAGTTGTGGAATTTGTAGTTGTGGAGTATATAGTTGTGGTGTTTCAGGTTGTTGAGTTTCTAGTTGTGGAAGTTCTAGTTGTGGAGTTTCTAGTTGCGGAGTTTCTGGCTGTGGAGTTTCTAGTTGCGGAGTTTCTAGTTGTGGAGTTTCTAGTTGTGAGGTTCGTAGTTGTGGAGTTTCTAGTTGTCGAGTTTCTAGTTGTGAAGTCTCTAGTTGTGGAGTTTCTAGTTGTGGAGTTTCTAGTTGCGAAGTCTCAAGTTGTGGAGTTTCTAGTTGTGGAGTTTCTAGTTGTGGAGCTTCTAGTTGTGGGGTTCGTAGTTGTGGGGTTCGTAGTTGTGGAGTTTCTAGTTGCAGAGTTTCTCGTTGTGAAGTCTCAAGTTGTGGAGTTTCTAGTTGTGGAGTTTCTAGTTGCGGAGTTTCTCGTTGTGAAGTTTGTAGTTGTGGAGTTTCTAGTTGTGGAGTTTCTAGTAGTTGAGTTTCTAGTTGCCGAGTTTCTAGTTGCGACGTCTCAAGTCGTGGAGTTTTTAGCTGTGGAGTTTCTAGTTGCGGAGCTTCTAGTTGCGGAGTTTCTAGTTGCGGAGTTTCTAGTTGTGGAATTTGTAGTTGTGGAGTATATAGTTGTGGTGTTTCAGGTTGTGGAGTTTCTAGTGGCGGAGTTTCTAGTTGCAGAGTTTCTAGTTGCGGAGTTTTCTAGTTGAGGAGTTTCTAGTTGCGGAGTTTCTAGTTGTGGAGCTTCAAGTTGTGGAGTTTCTAGTTGTGGAGTTTCTAGTTGTGGAGTTTGTAGTTGTGGAGTATCTAGTTGTGGGCTTTCAAGTTGTGGAGTTTCTAGTTGTGGAGTTTCTAGTTGCGGAGTTTTCTAGTTGCGGAGTCTGTAGTTGTGGAGTTTCTAGTTGTGGAATTTCTATTTACGGAGTTTCTAGTTGTGGAGCTTTTAGTTGAGGAGCCTCTAGTTGTTGAGTCTCTAGTTGTGGAATTTCTAGTTGTGGAGTGTCTAGTTGCAAAGTTCCAAGTTGTGAAGTTTCTAGTTGCGGAGTCTCTAGTTGAGGAGTCTCTAGTTGTTGAGTTTCTAGTTGTGGAAGTTCTAGTTGTGGAGTTTCTAGTTTCAGAGTTTCTGGCTGTGGAGTTTCTAGTTGCGGAGTTTCTAGTTGTGGAGTTTCTAGTTGTGAGGTTCGTAGTTGTGGAGTTTCTAGTTGTCGAGTTTCTAGTTGTGGAGTCTCTAGTTGTGGAGTTTCTAGTTGTGGAGTTTCTAGTTGCGAAGTCTCAAGTTGTGGAGTTTCTAGTTGTGGAGTTTCTAATTGTGGAGCTTCTAGTTGTGGGGTTCGTAGTTGTGGGGTTCCTAGTTGTGGAGTTTCTAGTTGCGGAGTTTCTCGTTGTGAAGTCTCAAGTTGTGGAGTTTCTAGTTGTGGAGTTTCTAGTTGTGGAGCTTCTAGTTGAGGGGTTCGTAGTTGTGGGGTTCGCAGTTGTGGAGTTTCTAGTTGCGGAGTTTTTTGTCGTGAAGTTTGTAGTTGTGGAGTTTCTAGTTGTGGAGTTTCTAGTAGTTGAGTTTCTAGTTGCCGAGTTTCTAGTTGCGACGTCTCAAGTCGTGGAGTTTTTAGCTGTGGAGTTTCTAGTTGCGGAGCTTCTAGTTGCGCAGTTTCTAGTTGTGGAATTTGTAGTTGTGGAGTATATAGTTGTGGTGTTTCAGGTTGTGGAGTTTCTAGTGGCGGAGTTTCTAGTTGCAGACTTTCTAGTTGCGGAGTTTTCTAGTTGTGGAGTTTCTAGTTGCGGAGTTTCTAGTTGTGGAGCCTCAACTTGTGGAGTTTCTAGTTGTGGAGTTTCTAATTGTGGAGTTTGTAGTTGTGGAGTATCTAGTTGTGGGCTTTCAAGTTGTGGAGTTTTTAGTTGTGGAGTTTTCTAGTTGCGGAGTCTGTAGTTGTGGAGTTTCTAGTTGTGGAAGTTCTAGTTACGGAGTTTCTAGTTGTGGAGCTCTTAGTTGAGGAGCCTCTAGTTGTTGAGTCTCTAGTTGTGGAATTTCTAGTTGTGGAGTGTCTAGTTGCAGAGTTTCAAGTTTTGGAGTTTCTAGTTGCGGAGTCTCTAATTGTGCAGTCTCTAGTTTTGGAGTTTCTAGTTGTGGAGTTTCTGGTTGTGGAGTTTATAAATGTGGAATTTCTAGCTGTGGAGATTCTATTTGCGGAGTTTCTAGTTGCAGAGTTTCTAGTTGTAGAGTTTCTAGTTGTGGAGTTTTAGTTGTGGAGTTTAAAGTTGTGGAATTTATAGGTGTGGAGTTTCTAGTTGTGGAGTTTCTAGTTTTTGGGTTTCTAGTTACGGAGTTTCTAGTTGTGGAGTTTCTAGTTGTGGAGTTTCTAGTTGTGGAGCTTTTAGTTGAGGAGTCTCTAGTTGTTGAGTTTCTAGTTGTGGAAGTTCTAGTTGTGGAGTTTCTAGTTGCGGAGTTTCTGGCTGTGGAGTTTCTAGTTGCGGAGTTTCTAGTTGTGGAGTTTCTAGTTGTGAGGTTCGTAGTTGTGGAGTTTCTAGTTGTCGATTTTCTAGTTGTGAAGTCTCTAGTTGTGGAGTTTCTAGTTGTGGAGTTTCTAGTTGCGAAGTCTCAAGTTGTGGAGTTTCTAGTTGTGGAGTTTCTAGTTGTGGAGCTTCTAGTTGTGGGGTTCGTATTTGTGGGGTTCGTAGTTGTGGAGTTTCTAGTTGCGGAGTTTCTCGTTGTGAAGTCTCAAGTTGTGGAGTTTCTAGTTGTGGAGTTTCTAGTTGCGGAGTTTCTCGTTGTGAAGTTTGTAGTTGTGGAGTTTCTAGTTGTGGAGTTTCTAGTAGTTGAGTTTCTAGTTGCCGAGTTTCTAGTTGCGACGTCTCAAGTCGTGGAGTTTTTAGCTGTGGAGTTTCTAGTTGCGGAGCTTCTAGTTGCGGAGTTTCTAGTTGCGGAGTTTCTAGTTGTGGAATTTGTAGTTGTGGAGTATATAGTTGTGGTGTTTCAGGTTGTTGAGTTTCTAGTTGTGGAAGTTCTAGTTGTGGAGTTTCTAGTTGCGGAGTTTCTGGCTGTGGAGTTTCTAGTTGCGGAGTTTCTAGTTGTGGAGTTTCTAGTTGTGAGGTTTGTAGTTGTGGAGTTTCTAGTTGTCGAGTTTCTAGTTGTGAAGTCTCTAGTTGTGGAGTTTCTAGTTGTGGAGTTTCTAGTTGCGAAGTCTCAAGTTGTGGAGTTTCTAGTTGTGGAGTTTCTAGTTGTGGAGCTTCTAGTTGTGGGGTTCGTAGTTGTGGGGTTCGTAGTTGTGGAGTTTCTAGTTGCAGAGTTTCTCGTTGTGAAGTCTCAAGTTGTGGAGTTTCTAGTTGTGGAGTTTCTAGTTGCGGAGTTTCTCGTTGTGAAGTTTGTAGTTGTGGAGTTTCTAGTTGTGGAGTTTCTAGTAGTTGAGTTTCTAGTTGCCGAGTTTCTAGTTGCGACGTCTCAAGTCGTGGAGTTTTTAGCTGTGGAGTTTCTAGTTGCGGAGCTTCTAGTTGCGGAGTTTCTAGTTGCGGAGTTTCTAGTTGTGGAATTTGTAGTTGTGGAGTATATAGTTGTGGTGTTTCAGGTTGTGGAGTTTCTAGTGGCGGAGTTTCTAGTTGCAGAGTTTCTAGTTGCGGAGTTTTCTAGTTGAGGAGTTTCTAGTTGCGGAGTTTCTAGTTGTGGAGCTTCAAGTTGTGGAGTTTCTAGTTGTGGAGTTTCTAGTTGTGGAGTTTGTAGTTGTGGAGTATCTAGTTGTGGGCTTTCAAGTTGTGGAGTTTCTAGTTGTGGAGTTTCTAGTTGCGGAGTTTTCTAGTTGCGGAGTCTGTAGTTGTGGAGTTTCTAGTTGTGGAATTTCTAGTTACGGAGTTTCTAGTTGTGGCGCTTTTAGTTGAGGAGCCTCTAGTTGTTGAGTCTCTAGTTGTGGAATTTCTAGTTGTGGAGTGTCTAGTTGCAAAGTTCCAAGTTGTGGAGTTTCTAGTTGCGGAGTCTCTAGTTGAGGAGTCTCTAGTTGTTGAGTTTCTAGTTGTGGAAGTTCTAGTTGTGGAGTTTCTAGTTTCGGAGTTTCTGGCTGTGGAGTTTCTAGTTGCGGAGTTTCTAGTTGTGGAGTTTCTAGTTGTGAGGTTCGTAGTTGTGGAGTTTCTAGTTGTCGAGTTTCTAGTTGTGGAGTCTCTAGTTGTGGAGTTTCTAGTTGTGGAGTTTCTAGTTGCGAAGTCTCAAGTTGTGGAGTTTCTAGTTGTGGAGTTTCTAGTTGTGGAGCTTCTAGTTGTGGGGTTCGTAGTTGTGGGGTTCCTAGTTGTGGAGTTTCTAGTTGCGGAGTTTCTCGTTGTGAAGTCTCAAGTTGTGGAGTTTCTAGTTGTGGAGTTTCTAGTTGTGGAGCTTCTAGTTGAGGGGTTCGTAGTTGTGGGGTTCGTAGTTGTGGAGTTTCTAGTTGCGGAGTTTCTCGTCGTGAAGTTTGTAGTTGTGGAGTTTCTAGTTGTGGAGTTTCTAGTAGTTGAGTTTCTAGTTGCCGAGTTTCTAGTTGCGACGTCTCAAGTCGTGGCGTTTTTAGCTGTGGAGTTTCTAGTTGCGGAGCTTCTAGTTGCGCAGTTTCTAGTTGTGGAATTTGTAGTTGTGGTGTGTCAGGTTGTGGAGTTTCTAGTGGCGGAGTTTCTAGTTGTAGACTTTCTAGTTGCGGAGTTTGCTAGTTGTGGAGTTTCTAGTTGCGGAGTTTCTAGTTGTGGAGCTTCAACTTGTGGAGTTTCTAGTTGTGGAGTTTCTAATTGTGGAGTTTGTAGTTGTGGAGTATCTAGTTGTGGGCTTTCAAGTTGTGGAGTTTCTAGTTGTGGAGTTTCTAGTTGCGGAGTTTTCTAGTTGCGGAGTCTGTAGTTGTGGAGTTTCTAGTTGTGGAATTTCTAGTTACGGAGTTTCTAGTTGTGGAGCTTTTAGTTGAGGAGCCTCTAGTTGTTGAGTCTCTAGTTGTGGAAGTTCTAGTTGTGGAGTTTCTAGTTGCGGAGTTTCTGGCTGTGGAGTTTCTAGTTGCGGAGTTTCTAGTTGTGGAGTTTCTAGTTGTGAGGTTCGTAGTTGTGGAGTTTCTAGTTGTCGATTTTCTAGTTGTGAAGTCTCTAGTTGTGGAGTTTCTAGTTGTGGAGTTTCTAGTTGCGAAGTCTCAAGTTGTGGAGTTTCTAGTTGTGGAGTTTCTAGTTGTGGAGCTTCTAGTTGTGGGGTTCGTATTTGTGGGGTTCGTAGTTGTGGAGTTTCTAGTTGCGGAGTTTCTCGTTGTGAAGTCTCAAGTTGTGGAGTTTCTAGTTGTGGAGTTTCTAGTTGCGGAGTTTCTCGTTGTGAAGTTTGTAGTTGTGGAGTTTCTAGTTGTGGAGTTTCTAGTAGTTGAGTTTCTAGTTGCCGAGTTTCTAGTTGCGACGTCTCAAGTCGTGGAGTTTTTAGCTGTGGAGTTTCTAGTTGCGGAGCTTCTAGTTGCGGAGTTTCTAGTTGCGGAGTTTCTAGTTGTGGAATTTGTAGTTGTGGAGTATATAGTTGTGGTGTTTCAGGTTGTTGAGTTTCTAGTTGTGGAAGTTCTAGTTGTGGAGTTTCTAGTTGCGGAGTTTCTGGCTGTGAAGTTTCTAGTTGCGGAGTTTCTAGTTGTGGAGTTTCTAGTTGTGAGGTTCGTAGTTGTGGAGTTTCTAGTTGTCGAGTTTCTAGTTGTGAAGTCTCTAGTTGTGGAGTTTCTAGTTGTGGAGTTTCTAGTTGCGAAGTCTCAAGTTGTGGAGTTTCTAGTTGTGGAGTTTCTAGTTGTGGAGCTTCTAGTTGTGTGGTTCGTAGTTGTGGGGTTCGTAGTTGTGGAGTTTCTAGTTGCAGAGTTTCTCGTTGTGAAGTCTCAAGTTGTGGAGTTTCTAGTTGTGGAGTTTCTAGTTGCGGAGTTTCTCGTTGTGAAGTTTGTAGTTGTGGAGTTTCTAGTTGTGGAGTTTCTAGTAGTTGAGTTTCTAGTTGCCGAGTTTCTAGTTGCGACGTCTCAAGTCGTGGAGTTTTTAGCTGTGGAGTTTCTAGTTGCGGAGCTTCTAGTTGCGGAGTTTCTAGTTGCGGAGTTTCTAGTTGTGGAATTTGTAGTTGTGGAGTATATAGTTGTGGTGTTTCAGGTTGTGGAGTTTCTAGTGGCGGAGTTTCTAGTTGCAGAGTTTCTAGTTGCGGAGTTTTCTAGTTGAGGAGTTTCTAGTTGCGGAGTTTCTAGTTGTGGAGCTTCAAGTTGTGGAGTTTCTAGTTGTGGAGTTTCTAGTTGTGGAGTTTGTAGTTGTGGAGTATCTAGTTGTGGGCTTTCAAGTTGTGGAGTTTCTAGTTGTGGAGTTTCTAGTTGCGGAGTTTTCTAGTTGCGGAGTCTGTAGTTGTGGAGTTTCTAGTTGTGGAATTTCTAGTTACGGAGTTTCTAGTTGTGGCGCTTTTAGTTGAGGAGCCTCTAGTTGTTGAGTCTCTAGTTGTGGAATTTCTAGTTGTGGAGTGTCTAGTTGCAAAGTTCCAAGTTGTGGAGTTTCTAGTTGCGGAGTCTCTAGTTGAGGAGTCTCTAGTTGTTGAGTTTCTAGTTGTGGAAGTTCTAGTTGTGGAGTTTCTAGTTTCGGAGTTTCTGGCTGTGGAGTTTCTAGTTGCGGAGTTTCTAGTTGTGGAGTTTCTAGTTGTGAGGTTCGTAGTTGTGGAGTTTCTAGTTGTCGAGTTTCTAGTTGTGGAGTCTCTAGTTGTGGAGTTTCTAGTTGTGGAGTTTCTAGTTGCGAAGTCTCAAGTTGTGGAGTTTCTAGTTGTGGAGTTTCTAGTTGTGGAGCTTCTAGTTGTGGGGTTCGTAGTTGTGGGGTTCCTAGTTGTGGAGTTTCTAGTTGCGGAGTTTCTCGTTGTGAAGTCTCAAGTTGTGGAGTTTCTAGTTGTGGAGTTTCTAGTTGTGGAGCTTCTAGTTGAGGGGTTCGTAGTTGTGGGGTTCGTAGTTGTGGAGTTTCTAGTTGCGGAGTTTCTCGTCGTGAAGTTTGTAGTTGTGGAGTTTCTAGTTGTGGAGTTTCTAGTAGTTGAGTTTCTAGTTGCCGAGTTTCTAGTTGCGACGTCTCAAGTCGTGGCGTTTTTAGCTGTGGAGTTTCTAGTTGCGGAGCTTCTAGTTGCGCAGTTTCTAGTTGTGGAATTTGTAGTTGTGGTGTGTCAGGTTGTGGAGTTTCTAGTGGCGGAGTTTCTTGTTGTAGACTTTCTAGTTGCGGAGTTTGCTAGTTGTGGAGTTTCTAGTTGCGGAGTTTCTAGTTGTGGAGCTTCAACTTGTGGAGTTTCTAGTTGTGGAGTTTCTAATTGTGGAGTTTGTAGTTGTGGAGTATCTAGTTGTGGGCTTTCAAGTTGTGGAGTTTCTAGTTGTGGAGTTTCTAGTTGCGGAGTTTTCTAGTTGCGGAGTCTGTAGTTGTGGAGTTTCTAGTTGTGGAATTTCTAGTTACGGAGTTTCTAGTTGTGGAGCTTTTAGTTGAGGAGCCTCTAGTTGTTGAGTCTCTAGTTGTGGAATTTCTAGTTGTGGAGTGTCTAGTTGCAGAGTTTCAAGTTGTGGAGTTTCTAGTTGCGGAGTCTCTAATTGTGCAGTCTCTAGTTTTGGAGTCTCTAGTTTTGGAGTTTCTGGTTGTGGACTTTATAAATGTGGAATTTATAGCTGTGGAGATTCTAGTTGCGGAGTTTCTAGTTGCAGAGTTTCTAGTTGTAGAGTTTCTAGTTGTGGAGTTTTAGTTGTGGAGTTTGAAGTTGTGGAATTTATAGGTGTGGAGTTTCTAGTTGTGGAGTTTCTAGTTTTTGGGTTTCTAGTTACGGAGTTTCTAGTTGTGGAGTTCTTAGTTGTGGAGTTTCTAGTTGTGGAGCTTTTAGTTGAGGAGTCTCTAGTTGTTGAGTTTCTAGTTGTGGAAGTTCTAGTTGTGGAGTTTCTAGTTTCGGAGTTTCTGGCTGTGGAGTTTCTAGTTGCGGAGTTTCTAGTTGTGGAGTTTCTAGTTGTGAGGTTCGTAGTTGTGGAGTTTCTAGTTGTCGATTTTCTAGTTGTGAAGTCTCTAGTTGTGGAGTTTCTAGTTGTGGAGTTTCTAGTTGCGAAGTCTCAAGTTGTGGAGTTTCTAGTTGTGGAGTTTCTAGTTGTGGAGCTTCTAGTTGTGGGGTTCGTATTTGTGGGGTTCGTAGTTGTGGAGTTTCTAGTTGCGGAGTTTCTCGTTGTGAAGTCTCAAGTTGTGGAGTTTCTAGTTGTGGAGTTTCTAGTTGCGGAGTTTCTCGTTGTGAAGTTTGTAGTTGTGGAGTTTCTAGTTGTGGAGTTTCTAGTAGTTGAGTTTCTAGTTGCCGAGTTTCTAGTTGCGACGTCTCAAGTCGTGGAGTTTTTAGCTGTGGAGTTTCTAGTTGCGGAGCTTCTAGTTGCGGAGTTTCTAGTTGCGGAGTTTCTAGTTGTGGAATTTGTAGTTGTGGAGTATATAGTTGTGGTGTTTCAGGTTGTTGAGTTTCTAGTTGTGGAAGTTCTAGTTGTGGAGTTTCTAGTTGCGGAGTTTCTGGCTGTGGAGTTTCTAGTTGCGGAGTTTCTAGTTGTGGAGTTTCTAGTTGTGAGGTTCGTAGTTGTGGAGTTTCTAGTTGTCGAGTTTCTAGTTGTGAAGTCTCTAGTTGTGGAGTTTCTAGTTGTGGAGTTTCTAGTTGCGAAGTCTCAAGTTGTGGAGTTTCTAGTTGTGGAGTTTCTAGTTGTGGAGCTTCTAGTTGTGGGGTTCGTAGTTGTGGGGTTCGTAGTTGTGGAGTTTCTAGTTGCAGAGTTTCTCGTTGTGAAGTCTCAAGTTGTGGAGTTTCTAGTTGTGGAGTTTCTAGTTGCGGAGTTTCTCGTTGTGAAGTTTGTAGTTGTGGAGTTTCTAGTTGTGGAGTTTCTAGTAGTTGAGTTTCTAGTTGCCGAGTTTCTAGTTGCGACGTCTCAAGCCGTGGAGTTTTTAGCTGTGGAGTTTCTAGTTGCGGAGCTTCTAGTTGCGGAGTTTCTAGTTGCGGAGTTTCTAGTTGTGGAATTTGTAGTTGTGGAGTATATAGTTGTGGTGTTTCAGGTTGTGGAGTTTCTAGTGGCGGAGTTTCTAGTTGCAGAGTTTCTAGTTGCGGAGTTTTCTAGTTGAGGAGTTTCTAGTTGCGGAGTTTCTAGTTGTGGAGCTTCAAGTTGTGGAGTTTCTAGTTGTGGAGTTTCTAGTTGTGGAGTTTGTAGTTGTGGAGTATCTAGTTGTGGGCTTTCAAGTTGTGGAGTTTCTAGTTGTGGAGTTTCTAGTTGCGGAGTTTTCTAGTTGCGGAGTCTGTAGTTGTGGAGTTTCTAGTTGTGGAATTTCTATTTACGGAGTTTCTAGTTGTGGAGCTTTTAGTTGAGGAGCCTCTAGTTGTTGAGTCTCTAGTTGTGGAATTTCTAGTTGTGGAGTGTCTAGTTGCAAAGTTCCAAGTTGTGAAGTTTCTAGTTGCGGAGTCTCTAGTTGAGGAGTCTCTAGTTGTTGAGTTTCTAGTTGTGGAAGTTCTAGTTGTGGAGTTTCTAGTTTCAGAGTTTCTGGCTGTGGAGTTTCTAGTTGCGGAGTTTCTAGTTGTGGAGTTTCTAGTTGTGAGGTTCGTAGTTGTGGTGTTTCTAGTTGTCGAGTTTCTAGTTGTGGAGTCTCTAGTTGTGGAGTTTCTAGTTGTGGAGTTTCTAGTTGCGAAGTCTCAAGTTGTGGAGTTTCTAGTTGTGGAGTTTCTAATTGTGGAGCTTCTAGTTGTGGGGTTCGTAGTTGTGGGGTTCCTAGTTGTGGAGTTTCTAGTTGCGGAGTTTCTCGTTGTGAAGTCTCAAGTTGTGGAGTTTCTAGTTGTGGAGTTTCTAGTTGTGGAGCTTCTAGTTGAGGGGTTCGTAGTTGTGGGGTTCGCAGTTGTGGAGTTTCTAGTTGCGGAGTTTTTTGTCGTGAAGTTTGTAGTTGTGGAGTTTCTAGTTGTGGAGTTTCTAGTAGTTGAGTTTCTAGTTGCCGAGTTTCTAGTTGCGACGTCTCAAGTCGTGGAGTTTTTAGCTGTGGAGTTTCTAGTTGCGGAGCTTCTAGTTGCGCAGTTTCTAGTTGTGGAATTTGTAGTTGTGGAGTATATAGTTGTGGTGTTTCAGGTTGTGGAGTTTCTAGTGGCGGAGTTTCTAGTTGCAGACTTTCTAGTTGCGGAGTTTTCTAGTTGTGGAGTTTCTAGTTGCGGAGTTTCTAGTTGTGGAGCCTCAACTTGTGGAGTTTCTAGTTGTGGAGTTTCTAATTGTGGAGTTTGTAGTTGTGGAGTATCTAGTTGTGGGCTTTCAAGTTGTGGAGTTTTTAGTTGTGGAGTTTTCTAGTTGCGGAGTCTGTAGTTGTGGAGTTTCTAGTTGTGGAAGTTCTAGTTACGGAGTTTCTAGTTGTGGAGCTCTTAGTTGAGGAGCCTCTAGTTGTTGAGTCTCTAGTTGTGGAATTTCTAGTTGTGGAGTGTCTAGTTGCAGAGTTTCAAGTTTTGGAGTTTCTAGTTGCGGAGTCTCTAATTGTGCAGTCTCTAGTTTTGGAGTTTCTAGTTGTGGAGTTTCTGGTTGTGGAGTTTATAAATGTGGAATTTCTAGCTGTGGAGATTCTATTTGCGGAGTTTCTAGTTGCAGAGTTTCTAGTTGTAGAGTTTCTAGTTGTGGAGTTTTAGTTGTGGAGTTTAAAGTTGTGGAATTTATAGGTGTGGAGTTTCTAGTTGTGGAGTTTCTAGTTTTTGGGTTTCTAGTTACGGAGTTTCTAGTTGTGGAGTTTCTAGTTGTGGAGTTTCTAGTTGTGGAGCTTTTAGTTGAGGAGTCTCTAGTTGTTGAGTTTCTAGTTGTGGAAGTTCTAGTTGTGGAGTTTCTAGTTGCGGAGTTTCTGGCTGTGGAGTTTCTAGTTGCGGAGTTTCTAGTTGTGGAGTTTCTAGTTGTGAGGTTCGTAGTTGTGGAGTTTCTAGTTGTCGATTTTCTAGTTGTGAAGTCTCTAGTTGTGGAGTTTCTAGTTGTGGAGTTTCTAGTTGCGAAGTCTCAAGTTGTGGAGTTTCTAGTTGTGGAGTTTCTAGTTGTGGAGCTTCTAGTTGTGGGGTTCGTATTTGTGGGGTTCGTAGTTGTGGAGTTTCTAGTTGCGGAGTTTCTCGTTGTGAAGTCTCAAGTTGTGGAGTTTCTAGTTGTGGAGTTTCTAGTTGCGGAGTTTCTCGTTGTGAAGTTTGTAGTTGTGGAGTTTCTAGTTGTGGAGTTTCTAGTAGTTGAGTTTCTAGTTGCCGAGTTTCTAGTTGCGACGTCTCAAGTCGTGGAGTTTTTAGCTGTGGAGTTTCTAGTTGCGGAGCTTCTAGTTGCGGAGTTTCTAGTTGCGGAGTTTCTAGTTGTGGAATTTGTAGTTGTGGAGTATATAGTTGTGGTGTTTCAGGTTGTTGAGTTTCTAGTTGTGGAAGTTCTAGTTGTGGAGTTTCTAGTTGCGGAGTTTCTGGCTGTGGAGTTTCTAGTTGCGGAGTTTCTAGTTGTGGAGTTTCTAGTTGTGAGGTTCGTAGTTGTGGAGTTTCTAGTTGTCGAGTTTCTAGTTGTGAAGTCTCTAGTTGTGGAGTTCCTAGTTGTGGAGTTTCTAGTTGCGAAGTCTCAAGTTGTGGAGTTTCTAGTTGTGGAGTTTCTAGTTGTGGAGCTTCTAGTTGTGGGGTTCGTAGTTGTGGGGTTCGTAGTTGTGGAGTTTCTAGTTGCAGAGTTTCTCGTTGTGAAGTCTCAAGTTGTGGAGTTTCTAGTTGTGGAGTTTCTAGTTGCGGAGTTTCTCGTTGTGAAGTTTGTAGTTGTGGAGTTTCTAGTTGTGGAGTTTCTAGTAGTTGAGTTTCTAGTTGCCGAGTTTCTAGTTGCGACGTCTCAAGTCGTGGAGTTTTTAGCTGTGGAGTTTCTAGTTGCGGAGCTTCTAGTTGCGGAGTTTCTAGTTGCGGAGTTTCTAGTTGTGGAATTTGTAGTTGTGGAGTATATAGTTGTGGTGTTTCAGGTTGTGGAGTTTCTAGTGGCGGAGTTTCTAGTTGCAGAGTTTCTAGTTGCGGAGTTTTCTAGTTGAGGAGTTTCTAGTTGCGGAGTTTCTAGTTGTGGAGCTTCAAGTTGTGGAGTTTCTAGTTGTGGAGTTTCTAGTTGTGGAGTTTGTAGTTGTGGAGTATCTAGTTGTGGGCTTTCAAGTTGTGGAGTTTCTAGTTGTGGAGTTTCTAGTTGCGGAGTTTTCTAGTTGCGGAGTCTGTAGTTGTGGAGTTTCTAGTTGTGGAATTTCTAGTTACGGAGTTTCTAGTTGTGGCGCTTTTAGTTGAGGAGCCTCTAGTTGTTGAGTCTCTAGTTGTGGAATTTCTAGTTGTGGAGTGTCTAGTTGCAAAGTTCCAAGTTGTGGAGTTTCTAGTTGCGGAGTCTCTAGTTGAGGAGTCTCTAGTTGTTGAGTTTCTAGTTGTGGAAGTTCTAGTTGTGGAGTTTCTAGTTTCGGAGTTTCTGGCTGTGGAGTTTCTAGTTGCGGAGTTTCTAGTTGTGGAGTTTCTAGTTGTGAGGTTCGTAGTTGTGGAGTTTCTAGTTGTCGAGTTTCTAGTTGTGGAGTCTCTAGTTGTGGAGTTTCTAGTTGTGGAGTTTCTAGTTGCGAAGTCTCAAGTTGTGGAGTTTCTAGTTGTGGAGTTTCTAGTTGTGGAGCTTCTAGTTGTGGGGTTCGTAGTTGTGGGGTTCCTAGTTGTGGAGTTTCTAGTTGCGGAGTTTCTCGTTGTGAAGTCTCAAGTTGTGGAGTTTCTAGTTGTGGAGTTTCTAGTTGTGGAGCTTCTAGTTGAGGGGTTCGTAGTTGTGGGGTTCGTAGTTGTGGAGTTTCTAGTTGCGGAGTTTCTCGTCGTGAAGTTTGTAGTTGTGGAGTTTCTAGTTGTGGAGTTTCTAGTAGTTGAGTTTCTAGTTGCCGAGTTTCTAGTTGCGACGTCTCAAGTCGTGGCGTTTTTAGCTGTGGAGTTTCTAGTTGCGGAGCTTCTAGTTGCGCAGTTTCTAGTTGTGGAATTTGTAGTTGTGGTGTGTCAGGTTGTGGAGTTTCTAGTGGCGGAGTTTCTAGTTGTAGACTTTCTAGTTGCGGAGTTTGCTAGTTGTGGAGTTTCTAGTTGCGGAGTTTCTAGTTGTGGAGCTTCAACTTGTGGAGTTTCTAGTTGTGGAGTTTCTAATTGTGGAGTTTGTAGTTGTGGAGTATCTAGTTGTGGGCTTTCAAGTTGTGGAGTTTCTAGTTGTGGAGTTTCTAGTTGCGGAGTTTTCTAGTTGCGGAGTCTGTAGTTGTGGAGTTTCTAGTTGTGGAATTTCTAGTTACGGAGTTTCTAGTTGTGGAGCTTTTAGTTGAGGAGCCTCTAGTTGTTGAGTCTCTAGTTGTGGAATTTCTAGTTGTGGAGTGTCTAGTTGCAGAGT
Organism: Rhipicephalus microplus; assembly: GCF_043290135.1. Classification (NCBI taxonomy): domain Eukaryota; kingdom Metazoa; phylum Arthropoda; class Arachnida; order Ixodida; family Ixodidae; genus Rhipicephalus; species Rhipicephalus microplus. Next base: position 6,016,630 of record NW_027464585.1, on the reverse strand, counting down.
TTCAAGTTGTGGAGTTTCTAGTTGCGGAGTCTCTAATTGTGCAGTCTCTAGTTTTGGAGTCTCTAGTTTTGGAGTTTCTGGTTGTGGACTTTATAAATGTGGAATTTATAGCTGTGGAGATTCTAGTTGCGGAGTTTCTAGTTGCAGAGTTTCTAGTTGTAGAGTTTCTAGTTGTGGAGTTTTAGTTGTGGAGTTTGAAGTTGTGGAATTTATAGGTGTGGAGTTTCTAGTTGTGGAGTTTCTAGTTTTTGGGTTTCTAGTTACGGAGTTTCTAGTTGTGGAGTTCTTAGTTGTGGAGTTTCTAGTTGTGGAGCTTTTAGTTGAGGAGTCTCTAGTTGTTGAGTTTCTAGTTGTGGAAGTTCTAGTTGTGGAGTTTCTAGTTTCGGAGTTTCTGGCTGTGGAGTTTCTAGTTGCGGAGTTTCTAGTTGTGGAGTTTCTAGTTGTGAGGTTCGTAGTTGTGGAGTTTCTAGTTGTCGAGTTTCTAGTTGTGGAGTCTCTAGTTGTGAAGTCTCAAGTTGTGGAGTTTCTAGTTGTGGAGTTTCTAGTTGTGGAGCTTCTAGTTGTGGGGTTCGTAGTTGTGGGGTTCGTAGTTGTGGAGTTTCTAGTTGCGGAGTTTCTCGTTGTGAAGTTTGTAGTTGTGGAGTTTCTAGTTGTGGAGTTTCTAGTAGTTGAGTTTCAAGTTGCCGAGTTTCTAGTTGCGAAGTCTCAAGTCGTGGAGTTTTTAGCTGTGGAGTTTCTAGTTGCGGAGCTTCTAGTTGCGGAGTTTCTAGTTGCGGAGTTTCTAGTTGTGGAATTTTTAGTTGTGGAGTATATAGTTGTGGTGTTTCAGGTTGTGGAGTTTCTAGTGGCGGAGTTTCTAGTTGCAGAGTTTCTAGTTGCGGAGTTTTCTAGTTGTGGAGTTTCTAGTTGCGGAGTTTCTAGTTGTGGAGCTTCATGTTGTGGAGTTTCTAGTTGTGGAGTTTCTAGTTGTGGAGTTTGTAGTTGTGGAGTATCTAGTTGTGGGCTTTCAAGTTGTGGAGTTTCTAGTTGTGGAGTTTCTAGTTGCGGAGTTTTCTAGTTGCGGAGTCTGTAGTTGTGGAGTTTCTAGTTGTGGAAGTTCTAGTTACGGAGTTTCTAGTGTTGGAGCTTTTAGTTGAGGAGCCTCTAGTTGTTGAGTCTCTAGTTGTGGAATTTCTAGTTGTGGAGTGTCTAGTTGCAGAGTTTCAAGTTGTGGAGTTTCTAGTTGCGGAGTCTCTAATTGTGCAGTCTCTAGTTTTGGAGTTTCTAGTTGTGGAGTTTCTGGTTGTGGAGTTTATAAATGTGGAATTTCTAGCTGTGGAGATTCTAGTTGCGGAGTTTCTAGTTGCAGAGTTTCTAGTTGTAGAGTTTCTAGTTGTGGAGTTTTAGTTGTGGAGTTTAAAGTTGTGGAATATATAGGTGTGGAGTTTCTAGTTGTGGAGTTTCTAGTTTTTGGGTTTCTAGTTACGGAGTTTCTAGTTGTGGAGTTTCTAGTTGTGGAGTTTCTAGTTGTGGAGCTTTTAGTTGAGGAGTCTCTAGTTGTGGAAGTTCTAGTTGTGGAGTTTCTAGTTGCGGAGTTTCTGGCTGTGGAGTTTCTAGTTGCGGAGTTTCTAGTTGTGGAGTTTCTAGTTGTGAGGTTCGTAGTTGTGGAGTTTCTAGTTGTCGAGTTTCTAGTTGTGAAGTCTCTAGTTGTGGAGTTTCTAGTTGTGGAGTTTCTAGTTGCGAAGTCTCAAGTTGTGGAGTTTCTAGTTGTGGAGTTTCTAGTTGTGGAGCTTCTAGTTGTGGGGTTCGTAGTTGTGGGGTTCGTAGTTGTGGAGTTTCTAGTTGCGGAGTTTCTCGTTGTGAAGTCTCAAGTTGTGGAGTTTCTAGTTGTGGAGTTTCTAGTTGCGGAGTTTCTCGTTGTGAAGTTTGTAGTTGTGGAGTTTCTAGTTGTGGAGTTTCTAGTAGTTGAGTTTCTAGTTGCCGAGTTTCTAGTTGCGACGTCTCAAGTCGTGGAGTTTTTAGCTGTGGAGTTTCTAGTTGCGGAGCTTCTAGTTGCGGAGTTTCTAGTTGCGGAGTTTCTAGTTGTGGAATTTGTAGTTGTGGAGTATATAGTTGTGGTGTTTCAGGTTGTGGAGTTTCTAGTGGCGGAGTTTCTAGTTGCAGAGTTTCTAGTTGCGGAGTTTTCTAGTTGAGGAGTTTCTAGTTGCGGAGTTTCTAGTTGTGGAGCTTCAAGTTGTGGAGTTTCTAGTTGTGGAGTTTCTAGTTGTGGAGTTTGTAGTTGTGGAGTATCTAGTTGTGGGCTTTCAAGTTGTGGAGTTTCTAGTTGTGGAGTTTCTAGTTGCGGAGTTTTCTAGTTGCGGAGTCTGTAGTTGTGGAGTTTCTAGTTGTGGAATTTCTAGTTACGGAGTTTCTAGTTGTGGAGCTTTTAGTTGAGGAGCCTCTAGTTGTTGAGTCTCTAGTTGTGGAATTTCTAGTTGTGGAGTGTCTAGTTGCAAAGTTCCAAGTTGTGGAGTTTCTAGTAGCGGAGTCTCTAGTTGTAGAGTTTCTAGTTGCGAAGTTTCTAGCTGTGGAGATTCTAGTGGCGGAGTCTGTAGTTGTGCAGTCTCTAGTTGTGGAGTCTGTAGTTGTCCCGTTTCTAGTTGCGGAGTTTGAAGTTGTGGAGTTTCTTGCTGTAGAGTTTCTAGTTGCAGGGTTTCTAGTTGCGGAGTTTTCTAGTTGTGGAGTTTCTAGTTGCGGAGTTTCAAGTTGTGGAGTTTCTGGTTGTGGAGTTTCAAGTTGTGGAATTTATAGGTGTGGAGTTTCCAGTTGTGGAGTTTCTGGTTTTCGGGATTCTAGTTGCGGAGTTTCTAGTAGTGGAGTTTCTAGTTGTGGACCTTTTAGTTGAGGAGTATCTAGTTGTAGAGTCTCTAGTTGTTGAGCCTCTAGTTGTGGAAGTTCTAGTTGAGGAGTTTCTAGTTGCGGAGTTTCTAGTTGCAGAGTTTCTAGTTGCGGAGTTTTCTAGTTGTGGAGATTCTAGTGGCGGAGTTTCTAGTTGCGGAGTTTCAAGTTATGGAGTTTCTCGTTGTGGAGTTTCTAGTTGTGGAGTTTCTAGTTGCGGAGGTTCTAGTTGTGGAGTTTCTAGTAGTTGAGTTTCTAGTTGTCGAGTTTCTAGTTGCGAAGTCTAAAGTCGTGGAGTTTCTAGCCGTGGAGTTTCTAGTTGCGGAGCTTCTAGTTAGGGAGTTTCTAGTTGCGGAGTTTCTAGTTGTGGATTTTGTAGTTGTGGGGTATATAGTTGTGGTGTTTCAAGTTGTGGAGTTTCTAGTTGTGGAGTGAGTTTCTAGTTGCGGAGTTTCTGGTTGTGGAGTTTCGAGCTGCGGAGTCAGTAGTTGTGGGGTTTCTAGTTGTGGATTTTCTAGCTGTGGAGTTTCTATTAGCGGAGTTTCTAGTTGCAGCGTTTCTAGTTGTGGATTTTCTAGCTGTGGAATTTTTGGTTGCAGAGTTTTTAGTTGCGGTGTTTCTAGTTGTGGAGTTTCTAGTTGTGGAGTTTCTAGTTGTTGAGTTTCTAGTTGCCGAGTTCTTTAGTTGCGGAGTCTCAAGTTGTAGAGTTTCTAGCTGTGGAGTTTCTAGTTGCGGAGTTTCTAGTTGCGGAGTTTCTAGTTGTGGAGTTTTTAGTTGGGGAGTCTCTAGTTGTGGAGTTTTTAGTTGTGGAGCGTCTACTTGTGGAGTTTCTAGTTGTGGAGTTTCTATTTGTAGTTTTTAGTTTTCGAGTTTGTAGTTGTAGATTTTCTAGTTGCAGAGTTCCTAGTTTTGGAGTATCTAGTTGCGGAGTCTCTAATTGTGAAGTCTCTAGTTTTGGAGTCTCTAGTTGTGGAGTTTCTGGTTATGGAGTTTATAAATGTGGAATTTCTAGCTGTGGAGATTCTAGTTGCGGAGTTTCTAGTTGCAGAGTTTCTAGTTGTGGAGTTTCTAGTTGTGGAGTTTCAGTTGTGGAGTTTAGAGTTGTGGAATATATAGGTGTGGAGTTTCTAGTTGTGGAAGTTCTAGTTGTGGAGTTTCTAGTTGCGGAGTTTCTGGCTGTGGAGTTTCTAGTTGCGGAGTTTCTAGTTGTGGAGTTTCTAGTTGTGAGGTTCGTAGTTGTGGAGTTTCTAGTTGTCGAGTGTCTAGTTGTGGAGTCTCTAGTTGTGGAGTTTCTAGTTGTGGAGTTTCTAGTTGCGAAGTCTCCTGTTGTGGAGTTTCTAGTTGTGGAGTTTCTAGTTGTGGAGCTTCTAGTTGTGGGGTTCGTAGTTGTGGGGTTCGTAGTTGTGGAGTTTATAGTTGCGGAGTTTCTCGTTGTGAAGTCTCAAGTTGTGGAGTTTCTAGTTGTGGAGTTTCTAGTTGTGGAGCTTCTAGTTGTTGGGTTCGTAGTTGTGGGGTTCGTAGTTGTGGAGTTTCTAGTTGCGGAGTTTCTCGTTGTGAAGTTTCTAGTTGTGGAGTTTCTAGTTGTGGAGTTTCTAGTAGTTGATTTTCAAGTTGCCGAGTTTCTAGTTGCGAAGTCTCAAGTCATGGAGTTTTTAGCTGTGGAGTTTCTAGTTGCAGAGCTTCTAGTTAGGGAGTTTCTAGTTTCGGAGTTTCTAGTTGTGTATTTTGTAGTTGTGGGGTATATAGTTGTGGTGTTTCAAGTTGCGGAGTTTCTAGTTGCGGAGTTTCTAGTTGCAGAGTTTCTAGTTCCGGAGTTTTCTAGTTGTGGAGTTTCTAGTTGCGGAATTTCTAGTTGTGGAGCTTCAAGTTGTGGAGTTTCTTGTTGTGGAGTTTCTAGTTGTGGAGTTTGTAGTTGTGGAGTATCTAGTTGTGGACTTTCAAGTTGTGGAGTTTCTAGTTGTGGAGTTTCTAGTTGTGGAGTTTCTAGTTGTGGAGTATCTAGTTGTGGACTTTCAAGTTGTGGAGTTTCTAGTTGTGGAGTTTCTAGTTGTGGAATTTCTAGTTGTGGAGTCTCTAGTTGTGGAGTGAGTTTCTAGTTGCGGAGTTTCTGGTTGTGGAGTTTCTAGTTGCGGAGTCAGTAGTTGTGGGGTTTCTAGTTGTGGAGTTTCTAGTTGTGAGTTTTCTAGCTGTGGAGTTTCTATTTGCGGAGTTTCTAGTTGCAGAGTTTCTAGTTGTGGATTTTCTAGCTGTGGAATTTCTGGTTGCAGAGTTTTTAGTTTAGGTGTTTCTAGTTGTGGAGTTTCTAGTTGTTGAGTTTCTAGTTGCCGAGTTCTTTAGTTGCGAAGTCTCAAGTTGTAGAGTTTCTAGCTGTGGAGTTTCTAGTTGCGGAGTTTCTAGTTGCGGAGTTTCTAGTTGTGGAGTTTTTAGTTGTGGAGTCTCTAGTTGAGGAGTTTCTAGTTGCGGAGTTTCTAGTTGCAGAGTTTCTAGTTGTAGAGTTTCTAGTTGTGGAGTTTTAGTTGTGGAGTTTAAAGTTGTGGAATTTATAGGTGTGGAGTTTCTAGTTGTGGAGTTTCTAGTTTTCGGGTTTCTAGTTACGGAGTTTCTAGTTGTGGAGTGTCTACTTGTGGAGTTTCTAGTTGTGGAGTTTCTATTTGTAGTTTTTAGTTTTCGAGTTTGTAGTTGTAGATTTTCTAGTTGCAGAGTTCCTAGTTTTGGAGTATCTAGTTGCGGAGTCTCTAATTGTGCAGTCTCTAGTTTTGGAGTCTCTAGTTGTGGAGTTTCTGGTTGTGGAGTTTATAAATGTGGAATTTCTAGCTGTGGAGATTCTAGTTGCGGAGTTTCTAGTTGCAGAGTTTCTAGTTGTAGAGCTTCTAGTTGTGGAGTTTCTAGTTGCGGAGTTTCTAGTTGTGGAGTTTCTAGTTGTGAGGTTCGTAGTTGTGAAGTTTCTAGTTGTCGAGTTTCTAGTTGTGGAGTCTCCAGTTGTGGAGTTTCTAGTTGTGGAGTTTCTAGTTGCGAAGTCTCAAGTTGTGGAGTTTCTAGTTGTGGAGTTTCTAGTTGTGGAGCTTCTAGTTGTGGGGTTCGTAGTTGTGGGGTTCGTAGTTGTGGAGTTTCTAGTTGCGGAGTTTCTCGTTGTGAGGTCTCAAGTTGTGGAGTTTCTAGTTGTGGAGTTTCTAGTTGTGGAGCTTCTAGTTGAGGGGTTCGTAGTTGTGGGGTTCGTAGTTGTGGAGTTTCTAGTTGCGGAGTTTCTCGTCGTGAAGTTTGTAGTTGTGGAGTTTCTAGTTGTGGAGTTTCTAGTAGTTGAGTTTCTAGTTGCCGAGTTTCTAGTTGCGACGTCTCAAGTCGTGGAGTTTTTAGCTGTGGAGTTTCTAGTTGCGGAGCTTCTAGTTGCGCAGTTTCTAGTTGTGGAGTATATAGTTGTGGTGTTTCAGGTTGTGGAGTTTCTAGTGGCGGAGTTTCTAGTTGCAGACTTTCTAGTTGCGGAGTTTTCTAGTTGTTGAGTTTCTAGTTGCGCAGTTTCTAGTTGTGGAGCTTCAACTTGTGGAGTTTCTAGTTGTGGAGTTTCTAATTGTGGAGTTTGTAGTTGTGGAGTATCTAGTTGTGGGCTTTCAAGTTGTGGTGTTTCTAGTTGTGGAGTTTCTAGTTGCGGAGTCTGTAGTTGTGGAGTTTCTAGTTGTGGAATTTCTAGTTACGGAGTTTCTAGTTGTGGAGCTTTTAGTTGAGGAGCCTCTAGTTGTTGAGTCTCTAGTTGTGGAATTTCTAGTTGTGGAGTGTCTAGTTGCAGAGTTTCAAGTTGTGGAGTTTCTAGTTGCGGAGTCTCTAATTGTGCAGTCTCTAGTTTTGGAGTCTCTAGTTTTGGAGTTTCTGGTTGTGGAGTTTATAAATGTGGAATTTCTAGCTGTGGAGATTCTAGTTGTGGAGTTTCTAGTTGCAGAGTTTCTAGTTGTAGAGTTTCTAGTTGTGGAGTTTTAGTTGTGGAGTTTAAAGTTGTGGAATTTATAGGTGTGGAGTTTCTAGTTGTGGAGTTTCTAGTTTTTGGGTTTCTAGTTACGGAGTTTCTAGTTGTGGAGTTTCTAGTTGTGGAGTTTCTAGTTGTGGAGCTTTTAGTTGAGGAGTCTCTAGTTGTTGAGTTTCTAGTTGTGGAAGTTCTAGTTGTGGAGTTTCTAGTTTCGGAGTTTCTGGCTGTGGAGTTTCTAGTTGCGGAGTTTCTAGTTGTGGAGTTTCTAGTTGTGAGGTTCGTAGTTGTGGAGTTTCTAGTTGTCGAGTTTCTAGTTGTGGAGTCTCTAGTTGTGAAGTCTCAAGTTGTGGAGTTTCTAGTTGTGGAGTTTCTAGTTGTGGAGCTTCTAGTTGTGGGGTTCGTAGTTGTGGGGTTCGTAGTTGTGGAGTTTCTAGTTGCGGAGTTTCTCGTTGTGAAGTTTGTAGTTGTGGAGTTTCTAGTTGTGGAGTTTCTAGTAGTTGAGTTTCAAGTTGCCGAGTTTCTAGTTGCGAAGTCTCAAGTCGTGGAGTTTTTAGCTGTGGAGTTTCTAGTTGCGGAGCTTCTAGTTGCGGAGTTTCTAGTTGCGGAGTTTCTAGTGTTGGAATTTGTAGTTGTGGAGTATATAGTTGTGGTGTTTCAGGTTGTGGAGTTTCTAGTGGCGGAGTTTCTAGTTGCAGAGTTTCTAGTTGCGGAGTTTTCTAGTTGTGGAGTTTCTAGTTGCGGAGTTTCTAGTTGTGGAGCTTCATGTTGTGGAGTTTCTAGTTGTGGAGTTTCTAGTGTTGGAGTTTGTAGTTGTGGAGTATCTAGTTGTGGGCTTTCAAGTTGTGGAGTTTCTAGTTGTGGAGTTTCTAGTTGCGGAGTTTTCTAGTGGCGGAGTCTGTAGTTGTGGAGTTTCTAGTTGTGGAAGTTCTAGTTACGGAGTTTCTAGTTGTGGAGCTTTTAGTTGAGGAGCCTCTAGTTGTTGAGTCTCTAGTTGTGGAATTTCTAGTTGTGGAGTGTCTAGTTGCAGAGTTTCAAGTTGTGGAGTTTCTAGTTGCGGAGTCTCTAATTGTGCAGTCTCTAGTTTTGGAGTCTCTAGTTGTGGAGTTTCTGGTTGTGGAGTTTATAAATGTGGAATTTCTAGCTGTGGAGATTCTAGTTGCGGAGTTTCTAGTTGCAGAGTTTCTAGTTGTAGAGCTTCTAGTTGTGGAGTTTCTAGTTGCGGAGTTTCTAGTTGTGGAGTTTCTAGTTGTGAGGTTCGTAGTTGTGAAGTTTCTAGTTGTCGAGTTTCTAGTTGTGGAGTCTCCAGTTGTGGAGTTTCTAGTTGTGGAGTTTCTAGTTGCGAAGTCTCAAGTTGTGGAGTTTCTAGTTGTGGAGTTTCTAGTTGTGGAGCTTCTAGTTGTGGGGTTCGTAGTTGTGGGGTTCGTAGTTGTGGAGTTTCTAGTCGCGGAGTTTCTCGTTGTGAGGTCTCAAGTTGTGGAGTTTCTAGTTGTGGAGTTTCTAGTTGTGGAGCTTCTAGTTGAGGGGTTCGTAGTTGTGGGGTTCGTAGTTGTGGAGTTTCTAGTTGCGGAGTTTCTCGTCGTGAAGTTTGTAGTTGTGGAGTTTCTAGTTGTGGAGTTTCTAGTAGTTGAGTTTCTAGTTGCCGAGTTTCGAGTTGCGACGTCTCAAGTCGTGGAGTTTTTAGCTGTGGAGTTTCTAGTTGCGGAGCTTCTAGTTGCGCAGTTTCTAGTTGTGGAATTTGTAGTTGTGGAGTATATAGTTGTGGTGTTTCAGGTTGTGGAGTTTCTAGTGGCGGAGTTTCTAGTTGCAGACTTTCTAGTTGCGGAGTTTTCTAGTTGTGGAGTTTCTAGTTGCGGAGTTTCTAGTTGTGGAGCTTCAACTTGTGGAGTTTCTAGCTGTGGAGTTTCTAATTGTGGAGTTTGTAGTTGTGGAGTATCTAGTTGTGGGCTTTCAAGTTGTGGAGTTTCTAGTTGTGGAGTTTCTAGTTGCGGAGTCTGTAGTTGTGGAGTTTCTAGTTGTGGAATTTCTAGTTACGGAGTTTCTAGTTGTGGAGCTTTTAGTTGAGGAGCCTCTAGTTGTTGAGTCTCTAGTTGTGGAATTTCTAGTTGTGGAGTGTCTAGTTGCAGAGTTTCAAGTTGTGGAGTTTCTAGTTGCGGAGTCTCTAATTGTGCAGTCTCTAGTTTTGGAGTCTCTAGTTTTAGAGTTTCTGGTTGTGGAGTTTATAAATGTGGAATTTCTAGCTGTGGAGATTCTAGTTGTGGAGTTTCTAGTTGCAGAGTTTCTAGTTGTAGAGTTTCTAGTTGTGGAGTTTTAGTTGTGGAGTTTATAGTTGTGGAATTTATAGGTGTGGAGTTTCTAGTTGTGGAGTTTCTAGTTTTTGGGTTTCTAGTTACGGAGTTTCTAGTTGTGGAGTTTCTAGTTGTGGAGTTTCTAGTTGTGGAGCTTTTAGTTGAGGAGTCTCTAGTTGTTGAGTTTCTAGTTGTGGAAGTTCTAGTTGTGGAGTTTCTAGTTTCGGAGTTTCTGGCTGTGGAGTTTCTAGTTGCGGAGTTTCTAGTTGTGGAGTTTCTAGTTGTGAGGTTCGTAGTTGTGGAGTTTCTAGTTGTCGAGTTTCTAGTTGTGGAGTCTCTAGTTGTGAAGTCTCAAGTTGTGGAGTTTCTAGTTGTGGAGTTTCTAGTTGTGGAGTTTCTAGTTGTGGAGTTTCTAGTTGTGGAGCTTCTAGTTGTTGGGTTCGTAGTTGTGGGGTTCGTAGTTGTGGAGTTTCTAGTTGCGGAGTTTCTCGTTGTGAAGTCTCAAGTTGTGGAGTTTCTAGTTGTGGAGTTTCTAGTTGCGGAGTTTCTCGTTGTGAAGTTTGTAGTTGTGGAGTTTCTAGTTGTGGAGTTTCTAGTAGTTGAGTTTCTAGTTGCCGAGTTTCTAGTTGCGACGTCTCAAGTCGTGGAGTTTTTAGCTGTGGAGTTTCTAGTTGCGGAGCTTCTAGTTGCGGAGTTTCTAGTTGCGGAGTTTCTAGTTGTGGAATTTGTAGTTGTGGAGTATATAGTTGTGGTGTTTCAGGTTGTGGAGTTTCTAGTGGCGGAGTTTCTAGTTGCAGAGTTTCTAGTTGCGGAGTTTTCTAGTTGAGGAGTTTCTAGTTGCGGAGTTTCTAGTTGTGGAGCTTCAAGTTGTTGAGTTTCTAGTTGTGGAGTTTCTAGTTGTGGAGTTTGTAGTTGTGGAGTATCTAGTTGTGGGCTTTCAAGTTGTGGAGTTTCTAGTTGTGGAGTTTCTAGTTGCGGAGTTTTCTAGTTGCGGAGTCTGTAGTTGTGGAGTTTCTAGTTGTGGAATTTCTAGTTACGGAGTTTCTAGTTGTGGAGCTTTTAGTTGAGGAGCCTCTAGTTGTTGAGTCTCTAGTTGTGGAATTTCTAGTTGTGGAGTGTCTAGTTGCAAAGTTCCAAGTTGTGGAGTTTCTAGTTGCGGAGTCTCTAGTTGTAGAGTTTCTAGTTGCGGAGTTTCTAGCTGTGGAGATTCTAGTGGCGGAGTCTCTAGTTGTGCAGTCTCTAGTTGTGGAGTCTGTAGTTGTCCCGTTTCTAGTTGCGGAGTTTGAAGTTGTGGAGTTTCTAGCTGTAGAGTTTCTAGTTGCAGGGTTTCTAGTTGCGGAGTTTTCTAGTTGTGGAGTTTCTAGTTGCGGAGTTTCTAGTTGCGGAGTTTCAAGTTGTGGAGTTTCTGGTTGTGGAGTTTCAAGTTGTGGAATTTATAGGTGTGGAGTTTCCAGTTGTGGAGTTTCTGGTTTTCGGGTTTCTAGTTACGGAGTTTCTAGTAGTGGAGTTTCTAGTTGTGGAGCTTTTAGTTGAGGAGTCTCTAGTTGTAGAGTCTCTAGTTGTTGAGCCTCTAGTTGTGGAAGTTCTAGTTGTGGAGTTTCTAGCTGCGGAGTTTCTAGTTGCAGAGTTTCTAGTTGCGGAGTTTTCTAGTTGTGGAGATTCTAGTGGCGGAGTTTCTAGTTGCGGAGTTTCAAGTTGTGGAGTTTCTCGTTGTGGAGTTTCTAGTTGTGGAGTTTCTAGTTGCGGAGGTTCTAGTTGTGGAGTTTCTAGTAGTTGAGTTTCTAGTTGTCGAGTTTCTAGTTGCGAAGTCTAAAGTCGTGGAGTTTCTAGCCGTGGAGTTTCTAGTTGCGGAGCTTCTAGTTAGGGAGTTTCTAGTTGCGGAGTTTCCAGTTGTGGATTTTGTAGTTGTGGGGTATATAGTTGTGGTGTTTCAAGTTGTGGAGTTTCTAGTTGTGGAGTGAGTTTCTAGTTGCGGAGTTTCTGGTTGTGGAGTTTCTAGTTGCGGAGTCAGTAGTTGTGGGGTTTCTAATTGTGGAGTTTCTAGTTGTGGATTTTCTAGCTGTGGAGTTTCTATTAGCGGAGTTTCTAGTTGCAGCGTTTCTAGTTGTGGATTTTCTAGCTGTGGAATTTTTGGTTGCAGAGTTTTTAGTTGCGGTGTTTCTAGTTGTGGAGTTTCTAGTTGTGGAGTTTCTAGTAGTTGATTTTCAAGTTGCCGAGTTTCTAGTTGCGAAGTCTCAAGTCATGGAGTTTTTAGCTGTGGAGTTTCTAGTTGCGGAGCTTCTAGTTAGGGAGTTTCTAGTTTCGGAGTTTCTAGTTGTGTATTTTGTAGTTGTGGGGTATATAGTTGTGGTGTTTCAAGTTGCGGAGTTTCTAGTTGCGGAGTTTCTAGTTGCAGAGTTTCTAGTTCCGGAGTTTTCTAGTTGTGGAGTTTCTAGTTGCGGAATTTCTAGTTGTGGAGCTTCAAGTTGTGGAGTTTCTCGTTGTGGAGTTTCTAGTTGTGGAGTTTGTAGTTGTGGAGTATCTAGTTGTGGACTTTCAAGTTGTGGAGTTTCTAGTTGTGGAGTTTCTAGTTGTGGAGTTTCTAGTTGTGGAGTATCTAGTTGTGGACTTTCAAGTTGTGGAGTTTCTAGTTGTGGAGTTTCTAGTTGTGGAATTTCTAGTTGTGGAGTCTCTAGTTGTGGAGTGAGTTTCTAGTTGCGGAGTTTCTGGTTGTGGAGTTTCTAGTTGCGGAGTCAGTAGTTGTGGGGTTTCTAGTTGTGGAGTTTCTAGTTGTGAGTTTTCTAGCTGTGGAGTTTCTATTTGCGGAGATTCTAGTTGCAGAGTTTCTAGTTGTGGATTTTCTAGCTGTGGAATTTCTGGTTGCAGAGTTTTTAGTTTAGGTGTTTCTAGTTGTGGAGTTTCTAGTTGTTGAGTTTCTAGTTGCCGAGTTCTTTAGTTGCGAAGTCTCAAGTTGTAGAGTTTCTAGCTGTGGAGTTTCTAGTTGCGGAGTTTCTAGTTGCGGAGTTTCTAGTTGTGGAGTTTTTAGTTGTGGAGTCTCTAGTTGAGGAGTTTCTAGTTGCAGAGTTTCTAGTTGTAGAGTTTCTAGTTGTGGAGTTTTAGTTGTGGAGTTTAAAGTTGTGGAATTTATAGGTGTGGAGTTTCTAGTTGTGGAGTTTCTAGTTTTCGGGTTTCTAGTTACGGAGTTTCTAGTTGTGGAGTGTCTACTTGTGGAGTTTCTAGTTGTGGAGTTTCTATTTGTAGTTTTTAGTTTTCGAGTTTGTAGTTGTAGATTTTCTAGTTGCAGAGTTCCTAGTTTTGGAGTATCTAGTTGCGGAGTCTCTAATTGTGCAGTCTCTAGTTTTGGAGTCTCTAGTTGTGGAGTTTCTGGTTGTGGAGTTTATAAATGTGGAATTTCTAGCTGTGGAGATTCTAGTTGCGGAGTTTCTAGTTGCAGAGTTTCTAGTTGTAGAGCTTCTAGTTGTGGAGTTTCTAGTTGCGGAGTTTCTAGTTGTGAGGTTCGTAGTTGTGAAGTTTCTAGTTGTCGAGTTTCTAGTTGTGGAGTTTCTGGTTATGGAGTTTATAAATGTGGAATTTCTAGCTGTGGAGATTTTAGTTGCGGAGTTTCTAGTTGCAGAGTTTCTAGTTGTGGAGTTTCTAGTTGTGGAGTTTTAGTTGTGGAGTTTAAAGTTGTGGAATTTATAGGTGTGGAGTTTGTAGTTGTGGAAGTTCTAGTTGTGGAGTTTCTAGTTGCGGAGTTTCTGGCTGTGGAGTTTCTAGTTGCGGAGTTTCTAGTTGTGGAGTTTCTAGTTGTGAGGTTCGTAGTTGTGTAGTTTCTAGTTGTCGAGTTTCTAGTTGTGGAGTCTCTAGTTGTGGAGTTTCTAGTTGTGGAGTTTCTAGTTGCGAAGTCTCAAGTTGTGGAGTTTCTAGTTGTGGAGTTTCTAGTTGTGGAGCTTCTAGTTGTGGGGTTTGTAGTTGTGGGGTTCGTAGTTGTGGAGTTTCTAGTTGCGGAGTTTCTCGTTGTGAAGTCTCAAGTTGTGGAGTTTCTAGTTGTGGAGTTTCTAGTTGTGGAGCTTCTAGTTGTGGGGTTCGTAGTTGTGGAGTTTCTAGTTGCGGAGTTTCTCGTTGTGAAGTTTCTAGTTGTGGAGTTTCTAGTTGTGGAGTTTCTAGTAGTTGAGTTTCAAGTTGCCGAGTTTCTAGTTGCGAAGTCTCAAGTCGTGGAGTTTTTAGCTGTGGAGTTTCTAGTTGCGGAGCTTCTAGTTGCGGAGTTTGTAGTTGCGTATTTTCTAGTTGTGGAATTTGTAGTTGTGGAGTATATAGTTGTGGTGTTTCAGGTTGTGGAGTTTCTAGTGGCAGAGTTTCTAGTTGCAGAGTTTCTAGTTGCCGAGTTTTCTAGTTGTGGAGTTTCTAGTTGCGGAGTTTCTAGTTGTGGAGCTTCAAGTTGTGGAGTTTCTAGTTGTGGAGTTTCTAGTTGTGGAGTTTCTAGTTGTGGAATTTGTAGTTGTGGAGTATATAGTTGTGGTGTTTCAGGTTGTGGAGTTTCTAGTGGCGGAGTTTCTAGTTGCAGAGTTTCTAGTTGCGGAGTTTTCTAGTTGAGGAGTTTCTAGTTGCGGAGTTTCTAGTTGTGGAGCTTCAAGTTGTTGAGTTTCTAGTTGTGGAGTTTCTAGTTGTGGAGTTTGTAGTTGTGGAGTATCTAGTTGTGGGCTTTCAAGTTGTGGAGTTTCTAGTTGTGGAGTTTCTAGTTGCGGAGTTTTCTAGTTGCGGAGTCTGTAGTTGTGGAGTTTCTAGTTGTGGAATTTCTAGTTACGGAGTTTCTAGTTGTGGAGCTTTTAGTTGAGGAGCCTCTAGTTGTTGAGTCTCTAGTTGTGGAATTTCTAGTTGTGGAGTGTCTAGTTGCAAAGTTCCAAGTTGTGGAGTTTCTAGTTGCGGAGTCTCTAGTTGTAGAGTTTCTAGTTGCGGAGTTTCTAGCTGTGGAGATTCTAGTGGCGGAGTCTCTAGTTGTGCAGTCTCTAGTTGTGGAGTCTGTAGTTGTCCCGTTTCTAGTTGCGGAGTTTGAAGTTGTGGAGTTTCTAGCTGTAGAGTTTCTAGTTGCAGGGTTTCTAGTTGCGGAGTTTTCTAGTTGTGGAGTTTCTAGTTGCGGAGTTTCTAGTTGCGGAGTTTCAAGTTGTGGAGTTTCTGGTTGTGGAGTTTCAAGTTGTGGAATTTATAGGTGTGGAGTTTCCAGTTGTGGAGTTTCTGGTTTTCGGGTTTCTAGTTACGGAGTTTCTAGTAGTGGAGTTTCTAGTTGTGGAGCTTTTAGTTGAGGAGTCTCTAGTTGTAGAGTCTCTAGTTGTTGAGCCTCTAGTTGTGGAAGTTCTAGTTGTGGAGTTTCTAGCTGCGGAGTTTCTAGTTGCAGAGTTTCTAGTTGCGGAGTTTTCTAGTTGTGGAGATTCTAGTGGCGGAGTTTCTAGTTGCGGAGTTTCAAGTTGTGGAGTTTCTCGTTGTGGAGTTTCTAGTTGTGGAGTTTCTAGTTGCGGAGGTTCTAGTTGTGGAGTTTCTAGTAGTTGAGTTTCTAGTTGTCGAGTTTCTAGTTGCGAAGTCTAAAGTCGTGGAGTTTCTAGCCGTGGAGTTTCTAGTTGCGGAGCTTCTAGTTAGGGAGTTTCTAGTTGCGGAGTTTCCAGTTGTGGATTTTGTAGTTGTGGGGTATATAGTTGTGGTGTTTCAAGTTGTGGAGTTTCTAGTTGTGGAGTGAGTTTCTAGTTGCGGAGTTTCTGGTTGTGGAGTTTCTAGTTGCGGAGTCAGTAGTTGTGGGGTTTCTAATTGTGGAGTTTCTAGTTGTGGATTTTCTAGCTGTGGAGTTTCTATTAGCGGAGTTTCTAGTTGCAGCGTTTCTAGTTGTGGATTTTCTAGCTGTGGAATTTTTGGTTGCAGAGTTTTTAGTTGCGGTGTTTCTAGTTGTGGAGTTTCTAGTTGTGGAGTTTCTAGTAGTTGATTTTCAAGTTGCCGAGTTTCTAGTTGCGAAGTCTCAAGTCATGGAGTTTTTAGCTGTGGAGTTTCTAGTTGCGGAGCTTCTAGTTAGGGAGTTTCTAGTTTCGGAGTTTCTAGTTGTGTATTTTGTAGTTGTGGGGTATATAGTTGTGGTGTTTCAAGTTGCGGAGTTTCTAGTTGCGGAGTTTCTAGTTGCAGAGTTTCTAGTTCCGGAGTTTTCTAGTTGTGGAGTTTCTAGTTGCGGAATTTCTAGTTGTGGAGCTTCAAGTTGTGGAGTTTCTCGTTGTGGAGTTTCTAGTTGTGGAGTTTGTAGTTGTGGAGTATCTAGTTGTGGACTTTCAAGTTGTGGAGTTTCTAGTTGTGGAGTTTCTAGTTGTGGAGTTTCTAGTTGTGGAGTATCTAGTTGTGGACTTTCAAGTTGTGGAGTTTCTAGTTGTGGAGTTTCTAGTTGTGGAATTTCTAGTTGTGGAGTCTCTAGTTGTGGAGTGAGTTTCTAGTTGCGGAGTTTCTGGTTGTGGAGTTTCTAGTTGCGGAGTCAGTAGTTGTGGGGTTTCTAGTTGTGGAGTTTCTAGTTGTGAGTTTTCTAGCTGTGGAGTTTCTATTTGCGGAGATTCTAGTTGCAGAGTTTCTAGTTGTGGATTTTCTAGCTGTGGAATTTCTGGTTGCAGAGTTTTTAGTTTAGGTGTTTCTAGTTGTGGAGTTTCTAGTTGTTGAGTTTCTAGTTGCCGAGTTCTTTAGTTGCGAAGTCTCAAGTTGTAGAGTTTCTAGCTGTGGAGTTTCTAGTTGCGGAGTTTCTAGTTGCGGAGTTTCTAGTTGTGGAGTTTTTAGTTGTGGAGTCTCTAGTTGAGGAGTTTCTAGTTGCAGAGTTTCTAGTTGTAGAGTTTCTAGTTGTGGAGTTTTAGTTGTGGAGTTTAAAGTTGTGGAATTTATAGGTGTGGAGTTTCTAGTTGTGGAGTTTCTAGTTTTCGGGTTTCTAGTTACGGAGTTTCTAGTTGTGGAGTGTCTACTTGTGGAGTTTCTAGTTGTGGAGTTTCTATTTGTAGTTTTTAGTTTTCGAGTTTGTAGTTGTAGATTTTCTAGTTGCAGAGTTCCTAGTTTTGGAGTATCTAGTTGCGGAGTCTCTAATTGTGCAGTCTCTAGTTTTGGAGTCTCTAGTTGTGGAGTTTCTGGTTGTGGAGTTTATAAATGTGGAATTTCTAGCTGTGGAGATTCTAGTTGCGGAGTTTCTAGTTGCAGAGTTTCTAGTTGTAGAGCTTCTAGTTGTGGAGTTTCTAGTTGCGGAGTTTCTAGTTGTGAGGTTCGTAGTTGTGAAGTTTCTAGTTGTCGAGTTTCTAGTTGTGGAGTTTCTGGTTATGGAGTTTATAAATGTGGAATTTCTAGCTGTGGAGATTTTAGTTGCGGAGTTTCTAGTTGCAGAGTTTCTAGTTCTGGAGTTTCTAGTTGTGGAGTTTTAGTTGTGGAGTTTAAAGTTGTGGAATTTATAGGTGTGGAGTTTGTAGTTGTGGAAGTTCTAGTTGTGGAGTTTCTAGTTGCGGAGTTTCTGGCTGTGGAGTTTCTAGTTGCGGAGTTTCTAGTTGTGGAGTTTCTAGTTGTGAGGTTCGTAGTTGTGTAGTTTCTAGTTGTCGAGTTTCTAGTTGTGGAGTCTCTAGTTGTGGAGTTTCTAGTTGTGGAGTTTCTAGTTGCGAAGTCTCAAGTTGTGGAGTTTCTAGTTGTGGAGTTTCTAGTTGTGGAGCTTCTAGTTGTGGGGTTTGTAGTTGTGGGGTTCGTAGTTGTGGAGTTTCTAGTTGCGGAGTTTCTCGTTGTGAAGTCTCAAGTTGTGGAGTTTCTAGTTGTGGAGTTTCTAGTTGTGGAGCTTCTAGTTGTGGGGTTCGTAGTTGTGGAGTTTCTAGTTGCGGAGTTTCTCGTTGTGAAGTTTCTAGTTGTGGAGTTTCTAGTTGTGGAGTTTCTAGTAGTTGAGTTTCAAGTTGCCGAGTTTCTAGTTGCGAAGTCTCAAGTCGTGGAGTTTTTAGCTGTGGAGTTTCTAGTTGCGGAGCTTCTAGTTGCGGAGTTTGTAGTTGCGTATTTTCTAGTTGTGGAATTTGTAGTTGTGGAGTATATAGTTGTGGTGTTTCAGGTTGTGGAGTTTCTAGTGGCAGAGTTTCTAGTTGCAGAGTTTCTAGTTGCCGAGTTTTCTAGTTGTGGAGTTTCTAGTTGCGGAGTTTCTAGTTGTGGAGCTTCAAGTTGTGGAGTTTCTAGTTGTGGAGTTTCTAGTTGTGGAGTTTCTAGTTGTGGAGTGTCTAGTTGTGGGCTTTCAAGTTGTGGAGTTTCTAGTTGTGGAGTTTCTAGTTGCGGAGTTTTCTAGTTGCGGAGTCTGTAGTTGTGGAGTTTCTAGTTGTGGAATTTCTAGTTACGGAGTTTCTAGTTGTGGGGTTCGTAGTTGTGGGGTTCGTAGTTGTGGAGTTTCTAGTTGCGGAGTTTTTCGTTGTGAAGTTTCTAGTTGTGGAGTTTCTAGTTGTGGAGTTTCGAGTAGTTGACTTTCTAGTTGCCGAGTTTCTAGTTGCGAAGTCTCAAGTCGTGGAGCTTTAGCTGTGGAGTTTCTAGTTGCGGAGCTTCTAGTTGCGGAGTTTCTAGTTGCGGAGTTTCTAGTTGTGGAGTTTGTAGTTGTGGAGTATCTAGTTGTGGGCTTTCAAGTTGTGGAGTTTCTAGTTGTGGAGTTTCTAGTTGCGGAGTTTTCTAGTTGCGGAGTCTGTAGTTGTGGAGTTTCTAGTTGTGGAATTTCTAGTTACGGAGTTTCTAGTTGAGGAGCTTTTAGTTGAGGAGTCTCTAGTTGTTTAGTTTCTAGTTGTGGAAGTTCTAGTTGTGGAGTTTCTAGTTGTGGAGTTTCTAGTTGCGAAGTCTCAAGTTGTGGAGTTTCTAGTTGTGGAGTTTCTAGTTGTGGAGCTTGTAGTTGTGGGGTTCGTAGTTGTGGGGTTCGTAGTTGTGGAGTTTCTAGTTGCGGAGTTTCTCGTTGTGAAGTTTGTAGTTGTGGAGTTTCTAGTAGTTGAGTTTCTAGTTGCCGAGTTTCTAGTTGCGACGTCTCAAGTCGTGGAGTTTTTAGCTGTGGTGTTTCAGGTTGTGGAGTTTCTAGTGGCGGAGTTTCTAGTTGCAGAGTTTCTAGTTGCGGAGTTTTCTATTTGGGGAGTTTCTAGTGGCGGAGTTTCTAGTTGTGGAGCTTCAAGTTGTGGAGTTTCTAGTTGTGGAGTTTCTAGTTGTGGAGTTTGTAGTTGTGGAGTATCTAGTTGTGGGCTTTCAAGTTGTGGAGTTTCTAGTTGTGGAGTTTCTAGTTGCGGAGTTTTCTAGTTGCGGAGTCTGTAGTTGTGGAGTTTCTAGTTGTGGAATTTCTAGTTACGGAGTTTCTAGTTGTGGAGCTTTTAGTTGAGGAGCCTCTAGTTGTTGAGTCTCTAGTTGTGGAATTTCTAGTTGTGGAGTGTCTAGTTGCAGAGATTCAAGTTGTGGAGTTTCTAGTTGCGGAGTCTCTAGTTGTAGAGTTTCTAGTTGCGGAGTTTCTAGCTGTGGAGATTCTAGTGGCGGAGTCTCTAGTTGTGCAGTCTCTAGTTGTGGAGTCTGTAGTTGTCCCGTTTCTAGTTGCGGAGTTTGAAGTTGTGGAGTTTCTAGCTGTAGAGTTTCTAGTTGCAGGGTTTCTAGTTGCGGAGTTTTCTAGTTGTGGAGTTTCTAGTTGCGGAGTTTTTAGTTGCGGAGTTTCTAGTTGCGGAGTTTCAAGTTGTGGAGTTTCTGGTTGTGGAGTTTCAAGTTGTGGAATTTATAGGTGTGGAGTTTCTAGTTGTGGAGTTTCTGGTTTTCGGGTTTCTAGTTACGGAGTTTCTAGTAGTGGAGTTTCTAGTTGTGGAGCTTTTAGTTGAGGAGTCTCTAGTTGTAGAGTCTCTAGTTGTTGAGCCTCTAGTTGTGGAAGTTCTAGTTGTGGAGTTTCTAGTTGCGGAGTTTCTAGTTGCAGAGTTTCTAGTTGCGGAATTTTCTAGTTGTGGAGATTCTAGTGGCGGAGTTTCTAGTTGCGGAGTTTCAAGTTGTGGAGTTTCTCGTTGTGGAGTTTCTAGTTGTGGAGTTTCCAGTTGCGGAGTCTTTAGTTGTGGAGTTTCTAGTTGTGGAGTTTCTAGTAGTTTAGTTTCTAGTTGTCGAGTTTCTAGTTGCGAAGTCTAAAGTCGTGGAGTTTATAGCTGTGGAGTTTCTAGTTGCGGAGCTTCTAGTTAGGGAGCTTCTAAATGCGGAGTTTCTAGTTGTGGATTTTGTAGTTGTGGGGTATATAGTTGTTGTGTTTCAAGTTGTGGAGTTTCTAGTTGCGGAGTTTCTAGTTGCAGAGATTCTAGTTCCGGAGTTTTCTAGTTGTGCAGTTTCTAGTTGCGGAGTTTCTAGTTGTGGAGCTTCAAGTTGTGGAGTTTCTCGTTGTGGAGTTTCTAGTTGTGGAGTTTGTAGTTGTGGAGTAACTAGTTGTGGACTTTCAAGTTGTGGAGTTTCTAGTTGTGGAGTTTCTAGATGCGGAGTTTCTAGTTGCGGAGCTTCTAGTTGCGGAGTTTTTAGTTGCGGAGTTTCTAGTTGTGGAATTTGTAGTTGTGGAGTATATAGTTGCGGAGCTTTTAGTTGAGGAGCCTCTAGTTGTTGAGTCTCTAGTTGTGGAATTTCTAGAGTTGGAGTGTCTAGTTGCAAAGTTCCAAGTTGTGGAGTTTCTAGTTGCGGAGTCTCTAGTTGTAGAGTTTCTAGTTGCAGAGTTTCTAGCTGTGGAGATTCTAGTGGCGGAGTCTCTAGTTGTGCAGTCTCTAGTTGTGGAGTCTGTAGTTGTCCCGTTTCTAGTTGCGGAGTTTGAAGTTGTGGAGTTTCTAGCTGTAGAGTTTCTAGTTGCAGGGTTTCTAGTTGCGGAGTTTTCTAGTTGTGGAGTTTCTAGTTGCGGAGTTTCTAGTTGCGGAGTTTCAAGTTGTGGAGCTTCTGGTTGTGGAGTTTCAAGTTGTGGAATTTATAGGTGTGGAGTTTCCAGTTGTGGAGTTTCTGGTTTTCGGGTTTCTAGTTACGGAGTTTCTAGTAGTGGAGTTTCTAGTTGTGGAGCTTTTAGTTGAGGAGTCTCTAGTTGTAGAGTCTCTAGTTGTTGAGCCTCTAGTTGTGGAAGTTCTAGTTGTGGAGTTTCTAGCTGCGGAGTTTCTAGTTGCAGAGTTTCTAGTTGCGGAGTTTTCTAGTTGTGGAGATTCTAGTGGCGGAGTTTCTAGTTGCGGAGTTTCAAGTTGTGGAGTTTCTCGTTGTGGAGTTTCTAGTTGTGGAGTTTCTAGTTGCGGAGGTTCTAGTTGTGGGGTTTCTAGTAGTTGAGTTTCTAGTTGTCGAGTTTCTAGTTGCGAAGTCTAAATTCGGGGAGTTTCTAGCCGTAGAGTTTCTAGTTGCGGAGCTTCTAGTTAGGGAGTTTCTAGTTGCGGAGTTTCTAGTTGTGGATTTTGTAGTTGTGGGGTATATAGTTGTGGTGTTTCAAGTTGTGGAGTTTCTAGTTGTGGAGTGAGTTTCTAGTTGCGGAGTTTCTGGTTGTGGAGTTTCTAGTTGCGGAGTCAGTAGTTGTGGGGTTTCTAGTTGTGGAGTTTCTAGTTGTGGATTTTCTAGCTGTGGAGTTTCTATTAGCGGAGTTTCTAGTTGCAGCGTTTCTAGTTGTGGATTTTCTAGCTGTGGAATTTTTGGTTGCAGAGTTTTTAGTTGCGGAGTCTCAAGTTGTAGAGTTTCTAGCTGTGGAGTTTCTAGTTGCGGAGTTTCTAGTTGCGGAGTTTCTAGTTGTGGAGTTTTTAGTTGTGGAGTCTCTAGTTGTGGAGTTTCTAGTTGTGGAGTGTCTACTTGTGGAGTTTCTAGTTGTGGAGTTTCTATTTGTAGTTTTTAGTTTTCGAGTTTGTAGTTGTAGATTTTCTAGTTGCAGAGTTCCTAGTTTTGGAGTATCTAGTTGCGGAGTCTCTAATTGTGCAGTCTCTAGTTTTGGAGTCTCTAGTTGTGGAGTTTCTGGTTATGGAGTTTATAAATGTGGAATTTCTAGCTGTGGAGATTCTAGTTGCGGAGTTTCTAGTTGCAGAGTTTCTAGTTGTGGAGTTTCTAGTTGTGGAGTTTTAGTTGTGGAGTTTAAAGTTGTGGAATTTATAGGTGTGGAGTTTCTAGTTGTGGAAGTTCTAGTTGTGGAGTTTCTAGTTGCGGAGTTTCTGGCTGTGGAGTTTCTAGTTGCGGAGTTTCTAGTTGTGGAGTTTCTAGTTGTGAGGTTCGTAGTTGTGGAGTTTCTAGTTGTCGAGTTTCTAGTTGTGGAGTCTCTAGTTGTGGAGTTTCTAGTTGTGGAGTTTCTAGTTGCGAAGTCTCAAGTTGTGGAGTTTCTAGTTGTGGAGTTTCTAGTTGTGGAGCTTCTAGTTGTGGGGTTTGTAGTTGTGGGGTTCGTAGTTGTGGAGTTTCTAGTTGCGGAGTTTCTCGTTGTGAAGTCTCAAGTTGTGGAGTTTCTAGTTGTGGAGTTTCTAGTTGTGGAGCTTCTAGTTGTGGGGTTCGTAGTTGTGGAGTTTCTAGTTGCGGAGTTTCTCGTTGTGAAGTTTCTAGTTGTGGAGTTTCTAGTTGTGGAGTTTCTAGTTGTGGAGTTTCTAGTTGTGGAGTGTCTAGTTGTGGGCTTTCAAGTTGTGGAGTTTCTAGTTGTGGAGTTTCTAGTTGCGGAGTTTTCTAGTTGCGGAGTTTGTAGTTGCGTATTTTCTAGTTGTGGAATTTGTAGTTGTGGAGTATATAGTTGTGGTGTTTCAGGTTGTGGAGTTTCTAGTGGCAGAGTTTCTAGTTGCAGAGTTTCTAGTTGCCGAGTTTTCTAGTGGCGGAGTTTCTAGTTGCGGAGTTTCAAGTTGTGGAGTTTCTCGTTGTGGAGTTTCTAGTTGTGGAGTTTCTAGTTGCGGAGGTTCTAGTTGTGGAGTTTCTAGTAGTTGAGTTTCTAGTTGTCGAGTTTCTAGTTGCGAAGTCTAAAGTCGTGGAGTTTCTAGCCGTGGAGTTTCTAGTTGCGGAGCTTCTAGTTAGGGAGTTTCTAGTTGCGGAGTTTCCAGTTGTGGATTTTGTAGTTGTGGGGTATATAGTTGTGGTGTTTCAAGTTGTGGAGTTTCTAGTTGTGGAGTGAGTTTCTAGTTGCGGAGTTTCTGGTTGTGGAGTTTCTAGTTGCGGAGTCAGTAGTTGTGGGGTTTCTAATTGTGGAGTTTCTAGTTGTGGATTTTCTAGCTGTGGAGTTTCTATTAGCGGAGTTTCTAGTTGCAGCGTTTCTAGTTGTGGATTTTCTAGCTGTGGAATTTTTGGTTGCAGAGTTTTTAGTTGCGGTGTTTCTAGTTGTGGAGTTTCTAGTTGTGGAGTTTCTAGTAGTTGATTTTCAAGTTGCCGAGTTTCTAGTTGCGAAGTCTCAAGTCATGGAGTTTTTAGCTGTGGAGTTTCTAGTTGCGGAGCTTCTAGTTAGGGAGTTTCTAGTTTCGGAGTTTCTAGTTGTGTATTTTGTAGTTGTGGGGTATATAGTTGTGGTGTTTCAAGTTGCGGAGTTTCTAGTTGCGGAGTTTCTAGTTGCAGAGTTTCTAGTTCCGGAGTTTTCTAGTTGTGGAGTTTCTAGTTGCGGAATTTCTAGTTGTGGAGCTTCAAGTTGTGGAGTTTCTCGTTGTGGAGTTTCTAGTTGTGGAGTTTGTAGTTGTGGAGTATCTAGTTGTGGACTTTCAAGTTGTGGAGTTTCTAGTTGTGGAGTTTCTAGTTGTGGAGTTTCTAGTTGTGGAGTATCTAGTTGTGGACTTTCAAGTTGTGGAGTTTCTAGTTGTGGAGTTTCTAGTTGTGGAATTTCTAGTTGTGGAGTCTCTAGTTGTGGAGTGAGTTTCTAGTTGCGGAGTTTCTGGTTGTGGAGTTTCTAGTTGCGGAGTCAGTAGTTGTGGGGTTTCTAGTTGTGGAGTTTCTAGTTGTGAGTTTTCTAGCTGTGGAGTTTCTATTTGCGGAGATTCTAGTTGCAGAGTTTCTAGTTGTGGATTTTCTAGCTGTGGAATTTCTGGTTGCAGAGTTTTTAGTTTAGGTGTTTCTAGTTGTGGAGTTTCTAGTTGTTGAGTTTCTAGTTGCCGAGTTCTTTAGTTGCGAAGTCTCAAGTTGTAGAGTTTCTAGCTGTGGAGTTTCTAGTTGCGGAGTTTCTAGTTGCGGAGTTTCTAGTTGTGGAGTTTTTAGTTGTGGAGTCTCTAGTTGAGGAGTTTCTAGTTGCAGAGTTTCTAGTTGTAGAGTTTCTAGTTGTGGAGTTTTAGTTGTGGAGTTTAAAGTTGTGGAATTTATAGGTGTGGAGTTTCTAGTTGTGGAGTGTCTACTTGTGGAGTTTCTAGTTGTGGAGTTTCTATTTGTAGTTTTTAGTTTTCGAGTTTGTAGTTGTAGATTTTCTAGTTGCAGAGTTCCTAGTTTTGGAGTATCTAGTTGCGGAGTCTCTAATTGTGCAGTCTCTAGTTTTGGAGTCTCTAGTTGTGGAGTTTCTGGTTGTGGAGTTTATAAATGTGGAATTTCTAGCTGTGGAGATTCTAGTTGCGGAGTTTCTAGTTGCAGAGTTTCTAGTTGTAGAGCTTCTAGTTGTGGAGTTTCTAGTTGCGGAGTTTCTAGTTGTGAGGTTCGTAGTTGTGAAGTTTCTAGTTGTCGAGTTTCTAGTTGTGGAGTTTCTGGTTATGGAGTTTATAAATGTGGAATTTCTAGCTGTGGAGATTTTAGTTGCGGAGTTTCTAGTTGCAGAGTTTCTAGTTGTGGAGTTTCTAGTTGTGGAGTTTTAGTTGTGGAGTTTAAAGTTGTGGAATTTATAGGTGTGGAGTTTGTAGTTGTGGAAGTTCTAGTTGTGGAGTTTCTAGTTGCGGAGTTTCTGGCTGTGGAGTTTCTAGTTGCGGAGTTTCTAGTTGTGGAGTTTCTAGTTGTGAGGTTCGTAGTTGTGTAGTTTCTAGTTGTCGAGTTTCTAGTTGTGGAGTCTCTAGTTGTGGAGTTTCTAGTTGTGGAGTTTCTAGTTGCGAAGTCTCAAGTTGTGGAGTTTCTAGTTGTGGAGTTTCTAGTTGTGGAGCTTCTAGTTGTGGGGTTTGTAGTTGTGGGGTTCGTAGTTGTGGAGTTTCTAGTTGCGGAGTTTCTCGTTGTGAAGTCTCAAGTTGTGGAGTTTCTAGTTGTGGAGTTTCTAGTTGTGGAGCTTCTAGTTGTGGGGTTCGTAGTTGTGGAGTTTCTAGTTGCGGAGTTTCTCGTTGTGAAGTTTCTAGTTGTGGAGTTTCTAGTTGTGGAGTTTCTAGTAGTTGAGTTTCAAGTTGCCGAGTTTCTAGTTGCGAAGTCTCAAGTCGTGGAGTTTTTAGCTGTGGAGTTTCTAGTTGCGGAGCTTCTAGTTGCGGAGTTTGTAGTTGCGTATTTTCTAGTTGTGGAATTTGTAGTTGTGGAGTATATAGTTGTGGTGTTTCAGGTTGTGGAGTTTCTAGTGGCAGAGTTTCTAGTTGCAGAGTTTCTAGTTGCCGAGTTTTCTAGTTGTGGAGTTTCTAGTTGCGGAGTTTCTAGTTGTGGAGCTTCAAGTTGTGGAGTTTCTAGTTGTGGAGTTTCTAGTTGTGGAGTTTCTAGTTGTGGAGTGTCTAGTTGTGGGCTTTCAAGTTGTGGAGTTTCTAGTTGTGGAGTTTCTAGTTGCGGAGTTTTCTAGTTGCGGAGTCTGTAGTTGTGGAGTTTCTAGTTGTGGAATTTCTAGTTACGGAGTTTCTAGTTGTGGGGTTCGTAGTTGTGGGGTTCGTAGTTGTGGAGTTTCTAGTTGCGGAGTTTTTCGTTGTGAAGTTTCTAGTTGTGGAGTTTCTAGTTGTGGAGTTTCGAGTAGTTGACTTTCTAGTTGCCGAGTTTCTAGTTGCGAAGTCTCAAGTCGTGGAGCTTTAGCTGTGGAGTTTCTAGTTGCGGAGCTTCTAGTTGCGGAGTTTCTAGTTGCGGAGTTTCTAGTTGTGGAATTTGTAGTTGTGGAGTATATAGTTGTGGTGTTTCAGGTTGTGGAGTTTCTAGTGGCGAAGTTTCTAGTTGCAGAGTTTCTAGTTGCGGAGTTTTCTAGTTGTGGAGTTTCTAGTTGCGGAGATTCTAGTTGTGGAGCTTCAAGTTGTGGAGTTTCTAGTTGCGGAGTTTCTCGTTGTGAAGTTTCTAGTTGTGGAGTTTCTAGTTTTGGAGTTTCTAGTAGTTGAGTTTCAAGTTGCCGAGTTTCTAGTTGCGAAGTCTCAAGTCGTGGAGTTTTTAGCTGTGGAGTTTCTAGTTGCGGAGCTTCTAGTTGCGGAGTTTCTAGTTGCGTAGTTTCTAGTTGTGGAATTTGTAGTTGTGGAGTATATAGTTGTGGTGTTTCAGGTTGTGGAGTTTCTAGTGGCGGAGTTTCTAGTTGCAGAGTTTCTAGTTGCGGAGTTTTCTAGTTGTGGAGTTTCTAGTTGCGGAGTTTCTAGTTGTGGAGCTTCAAGTTGTGGAGTTTCTAGTTGTGGAGTTTCTAGTTGTGGAGTTTCTAGTTGTGGAGTGTCTAGTTGTGGGCTTTCAAGTTGTGGAGTTTCTAGTTGTGGAGTTTCTAGTTGCGGAGTTTTCTAGTTGCGGAGTCTGTAGTTGTGGAGTTTCTAGTTGTGGAATTTCTAGTTACGGAGTTTCTAGTTGTGGGGTTCGTAGTTGTGGGGTTCGTAGTTGTGGAGTTTCTAGTTGCGGAGTTTCTCGTTGTGAAGTTTCTAGTTGTGGAGTTTCTAGTTGTGGAGTTTCGAGTAGTTGAGTTTCTAGTTGCCGAGTTTCTAGTTGCGAAGTCTCAAGTCGTGGAGTTTTAGCTGTGGAGTTTCTAGTTGCGGAGCTTCTAGTTGCGGAGTTTCTAGTTGTGGAGTTTCTAGTTGTGGAGTTTGTAGTTGTGGAGTATCTAGTTGTGGGCTTTCAAGTTGTGGAGTTTCTAGTTGTGGAGTTTCTAGTTGCGGAGTTTTCTAGTTGCGGAGTCTGTAGTTGTGGAGTTTCTAGTTGTGGAATTTCTAGTTACGGAGTTTCTAGTTGAGGAGCTTTTAGTTGAGGAGTCTCTAGTTGTTTAGTTTCTAGTTGTGGAAGTTCTAGTTGTGGAGTTTCTAGTTGTGGAGTTTCTAGTTGCGAAGTCTCAAGTTGTGGAGTTTCTAGTTGTGGAGTTTCTAGTTGTGGAGCTTGTAGTTGTGGGGTTCGTAGTTGTGGGGTTCGTAGTTGTGGAGTTTCTAGTTGCGGAGTTTTCTATTTGGGGAGTTTCTAGTGGCGGAGTTTCTAGTTGTGGAGCTTCAAGTTGTGGAGTTTCTAGTTGTGGAGTTTCTAGTTGTGGAGTTTGTAGTTGTGGAGTATCTAGTTGTGGGCTTTCAAGTTGTGGAGTTTCTAGTTGTGGAGTTTCTAGTTGCGGAGTTTTCTAGTTGCGGAGTCTGTAGTTGTGGAGTTTCTAGTTGTGGAATTTCTAGTTACGGAGTTTCTAGTTGTGGAGCTTTTAGTTGAGGAGCCTCTAGTTGTTGAGTCTCTAGTTGTGGAATTTCTAGTTGTGGAGTGTCTAGTTGCAGAGATTCAAGTTGTGGAGTTTCTAGTTGCGGAGTCTCTAGTTGTAGAGTTTCTAGTTGCGGAGTTTCTAGCTGTGGAGATTGTAGTGGCGGAGTCTCTAGTTGTGCAGTCTCTAGTTGTGGAGTCTGTAGTTGTCCCTTTTCTAGTTGCGGAGTTTGAAGTTGTGGAGTTTCTAGCTGTAGAGTTTCTAGTTGCAGGGTTTCTAGTTGCGGAGTTTTCTAGTTGTGGAGTTTCTAGTTGCGGAGTTTTTAGTTGCGGAGTTTCTAGTTGCGGAGTTTCAAGTTGTGGAGTTTCTGGTTGTGGAGTTTCAAGTTGTGGAATTTATAGGTGTGGAGTTTCTAGTTGTGGAGTTTCTGGTTTTCGGGTTTCTAGTTACGGAGTTTCTAGTAGTGGAGTTTCTAGTTGTGGAGCTTTTAGTTGAGGAGTCTCTAGTTGTAGAGTCTCTAGTTGTTGAGCCTCTAGTTGTGGAAGTTCTAGTTGTGGAGTTTCTAGTTGCGGAGTTTCTAGTTGCAGAGTTTCTAGTTGCGGAATTTTCTAGTTGTGGAGATTCTAGTGGCGGAGTTTCTAGTTGCGGAGTTTCAAGTTGTGGAGTTTCTCGTTGTGGAGTTTCTAGTTGTGGAGTTTCCAGTTGCGGAGTCTTTAGTTGTGGAGTTTCTAGTTGTGGAGTTTCTAGTAGTTTAGTTTCTAGTTGTCGAGTTTCTAGTTGCGAAGTCTAAAGTCGTGGAGTTTATAGCTGTGGAGTTTCTAGTTGCGGAGCTTCTAGTTAGGGAGCTTCTAAATGCGGAGTTTCTAGTTGTGGATTTTGTAGTTGTGGGGTATATAGTTGTTGTGTTTCAAGTTGTGGAGTTTCTAGTTGCGGAGTTTCTAGTTGCAGAGATTCTAGTTCCGGAGTTTTCTAGTTGTGCAGTTTCTAGTTGCGGAGTTTCTAGTTGTGGAGCTTCAAGTTGTGGAGTTTCTCGTTGTGGAGTTTCTAGTTGTGGAGTTTGTAGTTGTGGAGTAACTAGTTGTGGACTTTCAAGTTGTGGAGTTTCTAGTTGTGGAGTTTCTAGATGCGGAGTTTCTAGTTGCGGAGCTTCTAGTTGCGGAGTTTTTAGTTGCGGAGTTTCTAGTTGTGGAATTTGTAGTTGTGGAGTATATAGTTGCGGAGCTTTTAGTTGAGGAGCCTCTAGTTGTTGAGTCTCTAGTTGTGGAATTTCTAGTTGTGGAGTGTCTAGTTGCAAAGTTCCAAGTTGTGGAGTTTCTAGTTGCGGAGTCTCTAGTTGTAGAGTTTCTAGTTGCAGAGTTTCTAGCTGTGGAGATTCTAGTGGCGGAGTCTCTAGTTGTGCAGTCTCTAGTTGTGGAGTCTGTAGTTGTCCCGTTTCTAGTTGCGGAGTTTGAAGTTGTGGAGTTTCTAGCTGTAGAGTTTCTAGTTGCAGGGTTTCTAGTTGCGGAGTTTTCTAGTTGTGGAGTTTCTAGTTGCGGAGTTTCTAGTTGCGGAGTTTCAAGTTGTGGAGCTTCTGGTTGTGGAGTTTCAAGTTGTGGAATTTATAGGTGTGGAGTTTCCAGTTGTGGAGTTTCTGGTTTTCGGGTTTCTAGTTACGGAGTTTCTAGTAGTGGAGTTTCTAGTTGTGGAGCTTTTAGTTGAGGAGTCTCTAGTTGTAGAGTCTCTAGTTGTTGAGCCTCTAGTTGTGGAAGTTCTAGTTGTGGAGTTTCTAGCTGCGGAGTTTCTAGTTGCAGAGTTTCTAGTTGCGGAGTTTTCTAGTTGTGGAGATTCTAGTGGCGGAGTTTCTAGTTGCGGAGTTTCAAGTTGTGGAGTTTCTCGTTGTGGAGTTTCTAGTTGTGGAGTTTCTAGTTGCGGAGGTTCTAGTTGTGGAGTTTCTAGTAGTTGAGTTTCTAGTTGTCGAGTTTCTAGTTGCGAAGTCTAAATTCGGGGAGTTTCTAGCCGTAGAGTTTCTAGTTGCGGAGCTTCTAGTTAGGGAGTTTCTAGTTGCGGAGTTTCTAGTTGTGGATTTTGTAGTTGTGGGGTATATAGTTGTGGTGTTTCAAGTTGTGGAGTTTCTAAGTGTGGAGTGAGTTTCTAGTTGCGGAGTTTCTGGTTGTGGAGTTTCTAGTTGCGGAGTCAGTAGTTGTGGGGTTTCTAGTTGTGGAGTTTCTAGTTGTGGATTTTCTAGCTGTGGAGTTTCTATTAGCGGAGTTTCTAGTTGCAGCGTTTCTAGTTGTGGATTTTCTAGCTGTGGAATTTTTGGTTGCAGAGTTTTTAGTTGCGGAGTCTCAAGTTGTAGAGTTTCTAGCTGTGGAGTTTCTAGTTGCGGAGTTTCTAGTTGCGGAGTTTCTAGTTGTGGAGTTTTTAGTTGTGGAGTCTCTAGTTGTGGAGTTTCTAGTTGTGGAGTGTCTACTTGTGGAGTTTCTAGTTGTGGAGTTTCTATTTGTAGTTTTTAGTTTTCGAGTTTGTAGTTGTAGATTTTCTAGTTGCAGAGTTCCTAGTTTTGGAGTATCTAGTTGCGGAGTCTCTAATTGTGCAGTCTCTAGTTTTGGAGTCTCTAGTTGTGGAGTTTCTGGTTATGGAGTTTATAAATGTGGAATTTCTAGCTGTGGAGATTCTAGTTGCGGAGTTTCTAGTTGCAGAGTTTCTAGTTGTGGAGTTTCTAGTTGTGGAGTTTTAGTTGTGGAGTTTAAAGTTGTGGAATTTATAGGTGTGGAGTTTCTAGTTGTGGAAGTTCTAGTTGTGGAGTTTCTAGTTGCGGAGTTTCTGGCTGTGGAGTTTCTAGTTGCGGAGTTTCTAGTTGTGGAGTTTCTAGTTGTGAGGTTCGTAGTTGTGGAGTTTCTAGTTGTCGAGTTTCTAGTTGTGGAGTCTCTAGTTGTGGAGTTTCTAGTTGTGGAGTTTCTAGTTGCGAAGTCTCAAGTTGTGGAGTTTCTAGTTGTGGAGTTTCTAGTTGTGGAGCTTCTAGTTGTGGGGTTTGTAGTTGTGGGGTTCGTAGTTGTGGAGTTTCTAGTTGCGGAGTTTCTCGTTGTGAAGTCTCAAGTTGTGGAGTTTCTAGTTGTGGAGTTTCTAGTTGTGGAGCTTCTAGTTGTGGGGTTCGTAGTTGTGGAGTTTCTAGTTGCGGAGTTTCTCGTTGTGAAGTTTCTAGTTGTGGAGTTTCTAGTTGTGGAGTTTCTAGTTGTGGAGTTTCTAGTTGTGGAGTGTCTAGTTGTGGGCTTTCAAGTTGTGGAGTTTCTAGTTGTGGAGTTTCTAGTTGCGGAGTTTTCTAGTTGCGGAGTCTGTAGTTGTGGAGTTTCTAGTTGTGGAATTTCTAGTTACGGAGTTTCTAGTTGTGGGGTTCGTAGTTGTGGGGTTCGTAGTTGTGGAGTTTCTAGTTGCGGAGTTTCTCGTTGTGAAGTTTCTAGTTGTGGAGTTTCTAGTTGTGGAGTTTCGAGTAGTTGAGTTTCTAGTTGCCGAGTTTCTAGTTGCGAAGTCTCAAGTCGTGGAGGTTTAGCTGTGGAGTTTCTAGTTGCGGAGCTTCTAGTTGCGGAGTTTCTAGTTGTGGAGTTTCTAGTTGTGGAGTTTTCTAGTTGCGGAGTCTGTAGTTGTGGAGTTTCTAGTTGTGGAATTTCTAGTTACGGAGTTTCTAGTTGTGGAGCTTTTAGTTGAGGAGCCTCTAGTTGTTGAGTCTCTAGTTGTGGAATTTCTAGTTGTGGAGTGTCTATTTGCAGAGTTTCAAGTTGTGGAGTTTCTAGTGGCGGAGTCTCTAATTGTGCAGTCTCTAGTTTCGGAGTTTCTAGTTGTGGAGTTTCTGGTTGTGGAGTTTATAAATGTGAAATTTCTAGCTGTGGAGATTCTAGTTGCGGAGTTTCTAGTTGCAGAGTTTCTAGTTGTAGAGTTTGTAGTTGTGGAGTTTTAGTTGTGGAGTTTAAAGTTGTGGAATTTATAGGTGTGGAGTTTCTAGTTGTGGAGTTTCTAGTTTTTGGGTTTCTAGTTACGGAGTTTCTAGTTGTGGAGCTTTTAGTTGAGGAGTCTCTAGTTGTTGAGTTTCTAGTTGTGGAGTTACTAGTTGTGAGGTTCGTAGTTGTGGAGTTTCTAGGGGTCGAGTTTCTAGTTGTGGAGTCTCTAGTTGTGGAGTTTCTAGTTGTGGAGTTTCTAGTTGCGAAGTCTCAAGTTGTGGAGTTTCTAGTTGTGGAGTTTCTAGTTGTGGAGCTTCTAGTTGTGGGGTTCGTAGTTGTGGGGTTCGTAGTTGTGGAGTTTCTAGTTGCGGAGTTTCTCGTTGTGAAGTCTCAAGTTGTGGAGTTTCTAGTTGTGGAGTTTCTAGTTATGGAGCTTCTAGTTGTGGGGTTCGTAGTTGTGGGGTTCGTAGTTGTGGAGTTTCTAGTTGCGGAGTTTCTCGTTGTGAAGTTTGTAGTTGTGGAGTTTCTAGTTGTGGAGTTTCTAGTAGTTGAGTTTCTAGTTGCCGAGTTTCTAGTTGCGACGTCTCAAGTCGTGGAGTTTTTAGCTGTGGTGTTTCAGGTTGTGGAGTTTCTAGTGGCGGAGTTTCTAGTTGCAGAGTTTCTAGTTGCGGAGTTTTCTAGTTGTGGAGTTTCTAGTGGCGGAGTTTCTAGTTGTGGAGCTTCAAGTTGTGGAGTTTCTAGTTGTGGAGTTTCTAGTTGTGGAGTTTGTAGTTGTGGAGTATCTAGTTGTGGGCTTTCAAGTTGCAGAGTTTCTAGT
The DNA here is from genome assembly GCF_043290135.1 of Rhipicephalus microplus. Taxonomy (NCBI): domain Eukaryota; kingdom Metazoa; phylum Arthropoda; class Arachnida; order Ixodida; family Ixodidae; genus Rhipicephalus; species Rhipicephalus microplus. The sequence goes on along the minus strand of NW_027464585.1, from coordinate 5,985,435 downwards.
TGTGGATTTTCTAGCTGTGGAATTTCTGCTTGCAAAGTTTTTAGTTGCGGTGTTTCTAGTTGTGGAGTTTCTAGTTGTTGAGTTTCTAGTTGCCGAGTTCTTTAGTTGCGAAGTCTCAAGTTGTAGAGTTTCTAGCTGTGGAGTTTCTAGTTGCGGAGTTTCTAGTTGCGGAGTTTCTAGTTGTGGATTTTTTAGTTGTGGAGTCTCTAGTTGTGGAGTTTCTAGTTGTGGAGTGTCTACTTGTGGAGTTTCTAGTTGTGGAGTTTCTATTTGTAGTTTTTAGTTTTCGAGTTTGTAGTTGTAGATTTTCTAGTTGCAAAGTTCCTAGTTTTGGAGTATCTAGTTGCGGAGTCTCTAATTGTGCAGTCTCTAGTTTTGGAGTCTCTAGTTGTGGAGTTTCTGGTTGTGGAGTTTATAGTTGTGGAATTTCTAACTGTGGAGATTCTAGTTGCGGAGTTTCTAGTTGCAGAGTTTCTAGTTGTGGAGTTTCTAGTTGTGGAGTTTTAGTTGTGGAGTTTAAAGTTGTGGAATTTATAGGTGTGGATTTTCTAGTGTTGGAGTTTCTAGTTTTCGGGTTTCTAGTTACGGAGTTTCTAGTTGTGGAGTTTCTAGTTGTGGAGCTTTTAGTTGAGGAATCTCTAGTTGTTGAGTTTCTAGTTGTGGAAGTTCTAGTTGTGGAGTTTCTAGTTGCGGAGTTTCTGGCTGTGGAGTTTCCAGTTGCGGAGTTTCTAGTTTTCTAGCTGTGGAGTTTCTAGTTGCGGAGTTTCTAGTTGTGGGGTTCGTAGTTGTGGAGTTCGTAGTTGTGGAGTTTCTAGTTGTGGAGCCTCTAGTTGGGGAGTTTCCAGTTGTGGAGTTTCTAGTTGTGGGGTTCGTAGTTGTGGAGTTTCTAGTTGTGGAGTCTCTAGTTGGGGAGTTTCCAGTTGTGGAGTTTCTAGCTGTGGAGTTTTTCGTCGCGGAGTTTCTAGTAGCGGAGTTTTCTAGTTGTGGAGGTTCTAGTGGCGGAGTTTCTAGTTGCGGAGTTTCAAGTTGTGGAGTTTCTAGTTGTGGATTTTCTAGCTGTGGAGTTTCTAGTTGCGGAGTTTTTAGTTGCGGAGTTTCTGGTTGTGGAGTTTCTAGTTCTGGAGTCTGTAGTTGTTTAGTATCTATTTGTTGGGTTTCAAGTTGTGGAGTTTCTAGTTGTGGAGTTTCTAGTTGTTGAGTTTCTAGTAGTTGAGTTTCTAGTTGCCGAGTTTCTAGTTGTGAAATCTCAAGTCGTGGAGTTTCTAGCTGTGGAGTTTCTAGTTGCGGAGTTTCTAGTTGCGGAGTTTCTAGTTGCGGAGTTTCTAGTTGTGGATTTTGTAGTTGTGGAGTATATAGTTGTGGTGTTTCAAGTTGGGGAGTTTCTAGTTGCGGAGTTTCTAGTTGCAGAGTTTCTAGTTCCGGAGTTTTCTAGTTGTGGAGTTTCTAGTGGCGGAGTTCCTAGCTGTGGAGCTTCAAGTTGTGGAGTTTCTCGTTGTGGAGTTTCTAGTTGTGGAGTTTGTAGCTGTGGAGTATCTAGTTGTGGACTTTCAAGTTTTGGAGTTTCTAGTTGTGGAGTTTCTAGTTGTTAATTTTCTAGCTGTGGAGTTTCTATTTGCGGAGTTTATAGTTGCAGAGTTTCTAGTTGTGGATTTTCTAGCTGTGGAATTTCTGCTTGCAGAGTTTTTAGTTGCGGTGTTTCTAGTTGTGGAGTTTCTAGTTGTTGAGTTTCTAGTTGCCGAGTTCTTTAGTTGCGAAGTCTCAAGTTGTAGAGTTTCTAGCTGTGGAGTTTCTAGTTGCGGAGTTTCTAGTTGCGGAGTTTCTAGTTGTGGATTTTTTAGTTGTGGAGTCTCTAGTTGTGGAGTTTCTAGTTGTGGAGTGTCTACTTGTGGAGTTTCTAGTTGTGGAGTTTCTATTTGTAGTTTTTAGTTTTCGAGTTTGTAGTTGTAGATTTTCTAGTTGCAAAGTTCCTAGTTTTGGAGTATCTAGTTGCGGAGTCTCTAATTGTGCAGTCTCTAGTTTTGGAGTCTCTAGTTGTGGAGTTTCTGGTTGTGGAGTTTATAGTTGTGGAATTTCTAACTGTGGAGATTCTAGTTGCGGAGTTTCTAGTTGCAGAGTTTCTAGTTGTGGAGTTTCTAGTTGTGGAGTTTTAGTTGTGGAGTTTAAAGTTGTGGATTTTATAGGTGTGGAGTTTCTAGTGTTGGAGTTTCTAGTTTTCGGGTTTCTAGTTACGGAGTTCCAAGTTGTGGAGTTTCTAGTTGTGGAGTTTCTAGTTGTGGAGCTTTTAGTTGAGGAATCTCTAGTTGTTGAGTTTCTAGTTGTGGAAGTTCTAGTTGTGGAGTTTCTAGTTGCGGAGTTTCTGGCTGTGGAGTTTCTAGTTGCGGAGTTTCTAGTTTTAGAGTTTCTAGTTGTGAGGTTCGTAGTTGTGGAGTTTCTAGTTGTCGAGTTTCTAGTTGTGGAGTCTCTAGTTGTGGAGTTTCTAGTTGTGGAGATTCCTGTTGCGAAGTCTCAAGTTGTGGAGTTTCTAGTTGTGGAGTTTCTAGTTGTGGAGCTTCTAGTTGTGGGGTTCGTAGTTGTGTGGTTCGTAGTTGTTGAGTTTCTAGTTGCGGAGTTTCTCGTTGTGAAGTCTCAAGTTGTGGAGTTTCTAGTTGTGGAGTTTATAGTTGTGGAGCTTCTAGTTGTGGGGTTCGTAGTTGTGGGGTTCGTAGTTGCGGAGTTTCTAGTTGCGGAGTTTCTCGTTGTGAAGTTTCTAGTTGTGGAGTTTCTAGTTGTGGAGTTTCTAGTAGTTGAGTGACAAGTTGCCGAGTTTCTAGTTGCGAAGTCTCAAGTCGTGGAGTTTTTAGCTGTGGAGTTTCTAGTTGCGGAGCTTCTAGTTGCGGAGTTTCTAGTTGCGGAGTTTCTAGTTGTGGAATTTGTAGTTGTGGAGTATATAGTTGTGGTGTTTCAGGTTTTGGAGTTTCTAGTGGCGGAGTTTCTAGTTGCAGAGTTTCTAGTTGCGGAGTTTTCTAGTTGTGGAGTTTCTAGTTGCGGAGTTTCTAGTTGTGGAGCTTCAAGTTGTGGAGTTTCTAGTTGTGGAGTTTCTAGTTGTGGAGTTTTTAGTTGTGGAGTGTCTAGTTGTGGGCTTGCAAGTTGTGGAGTTTCTAGTTGTGGAGTTTCTAGTTGCGGAGTTTTCTAGTTGCGGAGTCTGTAGTTGTGGAGTTTCTAGTTGTGGAATTTCTAGTTACGGAGTTTCTAGTTGTGGAGCTTTTAGTTGAGGAGTCTCTAGTTGTTGAGTCTCTAGTTGTGGAATTTCTAGTTGTGGAGTGTTTAGTTGCAGAGTTTCCAGTTGTGGAGTTTCTAGTTGCGGAGTCTCTAGTTGTAGAGTTTCTAGTTACGGAGTTTCTAGCTGTGGAGATTCTAGTGGCGGAGTCTCTAGTTGTGCAGTCTCTAGTTGTGGAGTCTGTAGTTGTGGAGTTTCTAGTTGCGGAGTTTGAAGTTGTGGAGTTTCTAGCTGTGGAGTTTCTAGTTGCAGGGTTTCTAGTTGCGGAGTTTTCTAGTTGTGGAGTTTCTAGTTGCGGAGTTTCTAGTTGCGGAGTTTCAAGTTGTGGAGTTTCTGGTTGTGGAGTTTCAAGTTGTGGAATTTATAGGTGTGGAGTTTCTAGTTGTGGAGTTTCTGGTTTCAGGGTTTCTAGTTACGGAGTTTCTAGTAGTGGAGTTTCTAGTTGTGGAGCTTTTAGTTGAGGAGTCTCTAGTTGTTGAGTCTCTAGTTGTTGAGTCTCTAGTTGTGGAAGTTCTAGTTGTGAAGTTTCTAGTTCCGGAGTTTCTAGTTGCAGAGTTTCTAGTTGCGGAGTTTTCTAGTTGTGGAGATTCTAGCTGTGGAGTTTCTAGTTGCGGAGTTTCTAGTTGTGGGGTTCGTAGTTGTGGAGTTCGTAGTTGTGGAGTTTCTAGTTGTGGAGTTTCTAGTTGCGGAGTTTTCTAGTTGTGGATTTTCTAGCTGTGGAGTTTCTAGTTGCGGAGTTTCTAGTTGTGGGGTTCGTAGTTGTGGAGTTCGTAGTTGTGGAGTTTCTAGTTGCAGAGCTTCTAGTTAGGGAGTTTCTAGTTGCGGAGTTTCTAGTTGTGGATTTTGTAGTTGTGGGGTATATAGTTGTGGTGTTTCAAGTTGTGGAGTTTCTAGTTGCGGAGTTTTCTAGTTGTGGATTTTCTAGCTGTGGAGTTTCTAGTTGCGGAGTTTCTAGTTGTGGGGTTCGTAGTTGTGGAGTTCGTAGTTGTGGAGTTTCTAGTTGTGGAGTCTCTAGTTGGGGAGTTTCCAGTTGTGGAGTTTCTAGTTGTGGGGTTCGTAGTTGTGGAGTTTCTAGTTGTGGAGTCTCTAGTTGGGGAGTTTCCAGTTGTGGAGTTTCTAGCTGTGGAGTTTTTCGTCGCGGAGTTTCTAGTTGCAGAGTTTCTAGTAGCGGAGTTTTCTAGTTGTGGAGGTTCTAGTGGCGGAGTATCTAGTTGCGGAGTTTCAAGTTGTGGAGTTTCTAGTTGTGGATTTTCTAGCTGTGGAGTTTCTAGTTGCGGAGTTTTTAGTTGCGGAGTTTCTGGTTGTGGAGTTTCTAGTTCTGGAGTCTGTAGTTGTTTAGTATCTATTTGTTGGGTTTCAAGTTGTGGAGTTTCTAGTTGTGGAGTTTCTAGTTGTTGAGTTTCTAGTAGTTGAGTTTCTAGTTGCCGAGTTTCTAGTTGCGAAATCTCAAGTCGTGGAGTTTCTAGCTGTGGAGTTTCTAGTTGCGGAGTTTCTAGTTGCGGAGTTTCTAGTTGTGGATTTTGTAGTTTTGGAGTATATAGTTGTGGTGTTTCAAGTTGGGGAGTTTCTAGTTGCGGAGTTTCTAGTTGCAGAGTTTCTAGTTCCGGAGTTTTCTAGTTGTGGAGTTTCTAGTGGCGGAGTTCCTAGCTGTGGAGTTTCTCGTTGTGGAGTTTCTAGTTGTGGAGTTTGTAGTTGTGGAGTATCTAGTTGTGGACTTTCAAGTTGTGGAGTTTCTAGTTGTGGAGTTTCTAGTTGTTAATTTTCTAGCTGTGCAGTTTCTATTTGCGGAGTTTATAGTTGCAGAGTTTCTAGTTGTGGATTTTCTAGCTGTGGAATTTCTGCTTGCAGAGTTTTTAGTTGCGGTGTTTCTAGTTGTGGAGTTTCTAGTTGTTGAGTTTCTAGTTGCCGAGTTCTTTAGTTGCGAAGTCTCAAGTTGTAGAGTTTCTAGCTGTGGAGTTTCTAGTTGCGGAGTTTCTAGTTGCGGAGTTTCTAGTTGTGGATTTTTTAGTTGTGGAGTCTCTAGTTGTGGAGTTTCTAGTTGTGGAGTGTCTACTTGTGGAGTTTCTAGTTGTGGAGTTTCTATTTGTAGTTTTTAGTTTTCGAGTTTGTAGTTGTAGATTTTCTAGTTGCAAAGTTCCTAGTTTTGGAGTATCTAGTTGCGGAGTCGCTAATTGTGCAGTCTCTAGTTTTGGAGTCTCTAGTTGTGGAGTTTCTGGTTGTGGAGTTTATAGTTGTGGAATTTCTAACTGTGGAGATTCTAGTTGCGGAGTTTCCAGTTGCAGAGTTTCTAGTTGTGGAGTTTCTAGTTGTGGAGTTTTAGTTGTGGAGTTTAAAGTTGTGGAATTTATAGGTGTGGAGTTTCTAGTGTTGGAGTTTCTAGTTTTCGGGATTCTAGTTACGGAGTTTCTAGTTGTGGAGTTTCTAGTTGTGGAGCTTTTAGTTGAGGAATCTCTAGTTGTGGAGTATCTAGTTGTGGACTTTCAAGTTGTGGAGTTTCTAGTTGCGGAGTTTCTGGCTGTGGAGTTTCCAGTTGCGGAGTTTCTAGTTTTCTAGCTGTGGAGTTTCTAGTTGCGGATTTTCTAGTTGTGGGGTTCGTAGTTGTGGAGTTCGTAGTTGTGGAGTTTCTAGTTGTGGAGCCTCTAGTTGGGGAGTTTCCAGTTGTGGAGTTTCTAGTTGTGGGGTTCGTAGTTGTGGAGTTTCTAGTTGTGGAGTCTCTAGTTGGGGAGTTTCCAGTTGTGGAGTTTCTAGCTGTGGAGTTTTTCGTCGCAGAGTTTCTAGTAGCGGAGTTTTCTAGTTGTGGAGGTTCTAGTGGCGGAGTTTCTAGTTGCGGAGTTTCAAGTTGTGGAGTTTCTAGTTGTGGATTTTCTAGCTGTGGAGTTTCTAGTTGCGGAGTTTTTAGTTGCGGAGTTTCTGGTTGTGGAGTTTCTAGTTCTGGAGTCTGTAGTTGTTTAGTATCTATTTGTTGGGTTTCAAGTTGTGGAGTTTCTAGTTGTGGAGTTTCTAGTTGTTGAGTTTCTAGTAGTTGAGTTTCTAGTTGCCGAGTTTCTAGTTGTGAAATCTCAAGTCGTGGAGTTTCTAGCTGTGGAGTTTCTAGTTGCGGAGTTTCTAGTTGCGGAGTTTCTAGTTGCGGAGTTCCTAGCTGTGGAGCTTCAAGTTGTGGAGTTTCTCGTTGTGGAGTTTCTAGTTGTGGAGTTTGTAGTTGTGGAGTATCTAGTTGTGGACTTTCAAGTTTTGGAGTTTCTAGTTGTGGAGATTCTAGTTGTTAATTTTCTAGCTGTGGAGTTTCTATTTGCGGAGTTTATAGTTGCAGAGTTTCTAGTTGTGGATTTTCTAGCTGTGGAATTTCTGCTTGCAGAGTTTTTAGTTGCGGTGTTTCTAGTTGTGGAGTTTCTAGTTGTTGAGTTTCTAGTTGCCGAGTTCTTTAGTTGCGAAGTCTCAAGTTGTAGAGTTTCTAGCTGTGGAGTTTCTAGTTGCGGAGTTTCTAGTTGCGGAGTTTCTAGTTGTGGATTTTTTAGTTGTGGAGTCTCTAGTTGTGGAGTTTCTAGTTGTGGAGTGTCTACTTGTGGAGTTTCTAGTTGTGGAGTTTCTATTTGTAGTTTTTAGTTTTCGAGTTTGTAGTTGTAGATTTTCTAGTTGAAAAGTTCCTTGTTTTGGAGTATCTAGTTGCGGAGTCTTTAATTGTGCATTCTCTAGTTTTGGAGTCTCTAGTTGTGGAGTTTCTGGTTGTGGAGTTTATAGTTGTGGAATTTCTAACTGTGGAGATTCTAGTTGCGGAGTTTCTAGTTGCAGAGTTTCTAGTTGTGGAGTTTCTAGTTGTGGAGTTTTAGTTGTGGAGTTTAAAGTTGTGGAATTTATAGGTGTGGAGTTTCTAGTGTTGGAGTTTCTAGTTTTCGGGTTTCTAGTTACGGAGTTCCATGTTGTGGAGTTTCTAGTTGTGGAGTTTCTAGTTGTGGAGCTTTTAGTTGAGGAATCTCTAGTTGTTGAGTTTCTAGTTGTGGAAGTTCTAGTTGTGGAGTTTCTAGTTGCGGAGTTTCTGGCTGTGGAGTTTCTAGTTGCGGAGTTTCTAGTTTTAGAGTTTCTAGTTGTGAGGTTCGTAGTTGTGGAGTTTCTAGTTGTCGAGTTTCTAGTTGTGGAGTCTCTAGTTGTGGAGTTTCTAGTTGTGGAGATTCTAGTTGCGAAGTCTCAAGTTGTGGAGTTTCTAGTTGTGGAGTTTCTAGTTGTGGAGCTTCTAGTTGTGGGGTTCGTAGTTGTGGGGTTCGTAGTTGTTGAGTTTCTAGTTGCGGAGTTTCTCGTTGTGAAGTCTCAAGTTGTGGAGTTTCTAGTTGTGGAGTTTATAGTTGTGGAGCTTCTAGTTGTGGGGTTCGTAGTTGTGGGGTTCGTAGTTGCGGAGTTTCTAGTTGCGGAGTTTCTCGTTGTGAAGTTTCTAGTTGTGGAGTTTCTAGTTGTGGAGTTTCTAGTAGTTGACTTACAAGTTGCCGAGTTTCTAGTTGCGAAGTCTCAAGTCGTGGAGTTTTTAGCTGTGGAGTTTCTAGTTGCGGAGCTTCTAGTTGCGGAGTTTCTAGTTGCGGAGTTTCTAGTTGTGGAATTTGTAGTTGTGGAGTATATAGTTGTGGTGTTTCAGGTTGTGGAGTTTCTAGTGGCGGAGTTTCTAGTTGCAGAGTTTCTAGTTGCGGAGTTTTCTAGTTGTGGAGTTTCTAGTTGCGGAGTTTCTAGTTGTGGAGCTTCAAGTTGTGGAGTTTCTAGTTGTGGAGTTTCTAGTTGTGGAGTTTGTAGTTGTGGAGTGTCTAGTTGTGGGCTTGCAAGTTGTGGAGTTTCTAGTTGTGGAGTTTCTAGTTGCGGAGTTTTCTAGTTGCGGAGTCTGTAGTTGTGGAGTTTCTAGTTGTGGAATTTCTAGTTACGGAGTTTCTAGTTGTGGAGCTTTTAGTTGAGGAGTCTCTAGTTGTTGAGTCTCTAGTTGTGGAATTTCTAGTTGTGGAGTGTTTAGTTGCAGAGTTTCCAGTTGTGGAGTTCCTAGTTGCGGAGTCTCTAGTTGTAGAGTTTCTAGTTACGGAGTTTCTAGCTGTGGAGATTCTAGTGGCGGAGTCTCTAGTTGTGCAGTCTCTAGTTGTGGAGTCTGTAGTTGTGGAGTTTCTAGTTGCGGAGTTTGAAGTTGTGAAGTTTCTAGCTGTGGAGTTTCTAGTTGCAGGGTTTCTAGTTGCGGAGTTTTCTAGTTGTGGAGTTTCTAGTTGCGGAGTTTCTAGTTGCGGAGTTTCAAGTTGTGGAGTTTCTGGTTGTGGAGTTTCAAGTTGTGGAATTTATAGGTGTGGAGTTTCTAGTTGTGGAGTTTCTGGTTTCAGGGTTTCTAGTTACGGAGTTTCTAGTAGTGGAGTTTCTAGTTGTGGAGCTTTTAGTTGAGGAGTCTCTAGTTGTTGAGTCTCTAGTTGTGGAAGTTCTAGTTGTGAAGTTTCTAGTTCCGGAGTTTCTAGTTGCAGAGTTTCTAGTTGCGGAGTTTTGTAGTTGTGGAGATTCTAGTGGCGGAGTTTCTAGTTGCGGAAATTAAGTTGTGGAGTTTCTCGTTGTGGAGTTTCTAGTTGTGGAGTTTCTAGTGGCGGAGTTTCTAGTTGTGGAGTTTCTAGTTGTGGAGTTTCTAGTAGTTGAGTTTCTAGTTGTCGAGTTTCTAGTTGCGAAGTCTAAAGTCGTGGAGTTTCTAGCTGTGGAGTTTCTAGTTGCAGAGCTTCTAGTTAGGGAGTTTCTAGTTGCGGAGTTTCTAGTTGCGGAGTTTTCTAGTTGTGGATTTTCTAGCTGTGGAGTTTCTAGTTGCGGAGTTTCTAGTTGTGGGGTTCGTAGTTGTGGAGTTCGTAGTTGTGGAGTTGCTAGTTGTGGAGTCTCTAGTTGGGGAGTTTCCAGTTGTGGAGTTTCTAGTTGTGGGGTTCGTTGTTGTGGAGTTTCTAGTTGTGGAGTCTCTAGTTGGGGAGTTTCCAGTTGTGGAGTTTCTAGCTGTGGAGTTTTTCGTCGCGGAGTTTCTAGTTGCAGAGTTTCTAGTAGCGGAGTTTTCTAGTTGTGGAGGTTCTAGTGGCGGAGTTTCTAGTTGCGGAGTTTCAAGTTGTGGATTTTCTAGTTGTGGATTTTCTAGCTGTGGAGTTTCTAGTTGCGGAGTTTTTAGTTGCGGAGTTTCTGGTTGTGGAGTTTCTAGTTCTGGAGTCTGTAGTTGTTTAGTATCTATTTGTTGGGTTTCAAGTTGTGGAGTTTCTAGTTGTTGAGTTTCTAGTAGTTGAGTTTCTAGTTGCCGAGTTTCTAGTTGCGAAATCTCAAGTCGTGGAGTTTCTAGCTGTGGAGTTTCTAGTTGCGGAGTTTCCAGTTGCGGAGTTTCTAGTTGCGGAGTTTCTAGTTGTGGATTTTGTAGTTGTGGAGTATATAGTTGTGGTGTTTCAAGTTGGGGAGTTTCTAGTTGCGGAGTTTCTAGTTGCAGAGTTTCTAGTTCCGGAGTTTTCTAGTTGTGGAGTTTCTAGTGGCGGAGTTCCTAGCTGTGGAGTTTCTCGTTGTGGAGTTTCTAGTTGTGGACTTTCAAGTTGTGGAGTTTCTAGTTGTGGAGTTTCTAGTTGTTAATTTTCTAGCTGCGGAGTTTCTATTTGCGGAGTTTATAGTTGCAGAGTTTCTAGTTGTGGATTTTCTAGCTGTGGAATTTCTGCTTGCAGAGTTTTTAGTTGCGGTGTTTCTAGTTGTGGAGTTTCTAGTTGTTGAGTTTCTAGTTGCCGAGTTCTTTAGTTGCGAAGTCTCAAGTTGTAGAGTTTCTAGCTGTGGAGTTTCTAGTTGCGGAGTTTCTAGTTGCGGAGTTTCTAGTTGTGGATTTTTTAGTTGTGGAGTCTCTAGTTGTGGAGTTTCTAGTTGTGGAGTGTCTACTTGTGGAGTTTCTAGTTGTGGAGTTTCTATTTGTAGTTTTTAGTTTTCGAGTTTGTAGTTGTAGATTTTCTAGTTGCAAAGTTCCTAGTTATGGAGTATCTAGTTGCGGAGTCTCTAATTGTGCAGTCTCTAGTTTTGGAGTCTCTAGTTGTGGAGTTTCTGGTTGTGGAGTTTATAGTTGTGGAATTTCTAACTGTGGAGATTCTAGTTGCGGAGTTTCTAGTTGCAGAGTTTCTAGTTGTGGAGTTTCTAGTTGTGGAGTTTTAGTTGTGGAGTTTAAAGTTGTGGAATTTAGAGGTGTGGAGTTTCTAGTGTTGGAGTTTCTAGTTTTCGGGTTTCTAGTTACGGAGTTTCTAGTTGTGGAGTTTCTAGTTGTGGAGCTTTTAGTTGAGGAATCTCTAGTTGTTGAGTTTCTAGTTGTGGAAGTTCTAGTTGTGGAGTTTCTAGTTGCGGAGTTTCTGGCTGTGGAGTTTCCAGTTGCGGAGTTTCTAGTTTTCTAGCTGTGGAGTTTCTAGTTGCGGAGTTTCTAGTTGGTGGGTTCGTAGTTGTGGAGTTCGTAGTTGTGGAGTTTCTAGTTGTGGAGCCTCTAGTTGGGGAGTTTCCAGTTGTGGAGTTTCTAGTTGTGGGGTTCGTAGTTGTGGAGTTTCTAGTTGTGGAGTCTCTAGTTGGGGAGTTTCCAGTTGTGGAGTTTCTAGCTGTGGAGTTTCTCGTCGCGGAGTTTCTAGTAGCGGAGTTTTCTAGTTGTGGAGGTTCTAGTGGCGGAGTTTCTAGTTGCGGAGTTTCAAGTTGTGGAGTTTCTAGTTGTGGATTTTCTAGCTGTGGAGTTTCTAGTTGCGGAGTTTTTAGTTGCGGAGTTTCTGGTTGTGGAGTTTCTAGTTCTGGAGTCTGTAGTTGTTTAGTATCTATTTGTTGGGTTTCAAGTTGTGGAGTTTCTAGTTGTGGAGTTTCTAGTTGTTGAGTTTCTAGTAGTTGAGTTTCTAGGTTCCGAGTTTCTAGTTGTGAAATCTGAAGTCGTGGAGTTTCTAGCTGTGGAGTTTCTAGTTGCGGAGTTTCTAGTTGCGGAGTTTCTAGTTGCGGAGTTTCTAGTTGTGGATTTTGTAGTTGTGGAGTATATAGTTGTGGTGTTTCAAGTTGGGGAGTTTCTAGTTGCGGAGTTTCTAGTTGCAGAGTTTCTAGTTCCGGAGTTTTCTAGTTGTGGAGTTTCTAGTGGCGGAGTTCCTAGCTGTGGAGCTTCAAGTTGTGGAGTTTCTCGTTGTGGAGTTTCTAGTTGTGGAGTTTGTAGTTGTGGAGTATCTAGTTGTGGACTTTCAAGTTGTGGAGTTTCTAGTTGTGGAGTTTCTAGTTGTTAATTTTCTAGCTGTGGAGTTTCTATTTGCGGAGTTTATAGTTGCAGAGTTTCTAGTTGTGGATTTTCTAGCTGTGGAATTTCTGCTTGCAGAGTTTTTAGTTGCGGTGTTTCTAGTTGTGGAGTTTCTAGTTGTTGAGTTTCTAGTTGCCGAGTTCTTTAGTTGCGAAGTCTCAAGTTGTAGAGTTTCTAGCTGTGGAGTTTCTAGTTGCGGAGTTTCTAGTTGCGGAGTTTCTAGTTGTGGATTTTTTAGTTGTGGAGTCTCTAGTTGTGGAGTTTCTAGTTGTGGAGTGTCTACTTGTGGAGTTTCTAGTTGTGGAGTTTCTATTTGTAGTTTTTAGTTTTCGAGTTTGTAGTTGTAGATTTTCTAGTTGCAAAGTTCCTAGTTTTGGAGTATCTAGTTGCGGAGTCTCTAATTGTGCAGTCTCTAGTTTTGGAGTCTCTAGTTGTGGAGTTTCTGGTTGTGGAGTTTATAGTTGTGGAATTTCTAACTGTGGAGATTCTAGTTGCGGAGTTTCTAGTTGCAGAGTTTCTAGTTGTGGAGTTTCTAGTTGTGGAGTTTTAGTTGTGGAGTTTAAAGTTTTCGGGTTTCTAGTTACGGAGTTTCTAGTTGTGGAGTTTCTAGTTGTGGAGTTTCTAGTTGTGGAGCTTTTAGTTGAGGAATCTCTAGTTGTTGAGTTTCTAGTTGTGGAAGTTCTAGTTGTGGAGTTTCTAGTTGCGGAGTTTCTGGCTGTGGAGTTTCTAGTTGTGGAGTTTCTAGTTTTAGAGTTTCTAGTTGTGAGGTTCGTAGTTGTGGAGTTTCTAGTTGTCGAGTTTCTAGTTGTGGAGTCTCTAGTTGTGGAGTTTCTAGTTGTGGAGTTTCTAGTTGCGAAGTCTCAAGTTGTGGAGTTTCTAGTTGTGGAGTTTCTAGTTGTGGAGCTTCTAGTTGTGGGGTTCGTAGTTGTGGGGTTCGTAGTTGTTGAGTTTCTAGTTGCGGAGTTTCTCGTTGTGAAGTCTCAAGTTGTGGAGTTTCTAGTTGTGGAGTTTATAGTTGTGGAGCTTCTAGTTGTGGGGTTCGTAGTTGTGGGGTTCGTAGTTGCGGAGTTTCTAGTTGCGGAGTTTCTCGTTGTGAAGTTTCTAGTTGTGGAGTTTCTAGTTGTGGAGTTTCTAGTAGTTGAGTTTCAAGTTGCCGAGTTTCTAGTTGCGAAGTCTCAAGTCGTGGAGTATTTAGCTGTGGAGTTTCTAGTTGCGGAGCTTCTAATTGCGGAGTTTCTAGTTGCGGAGTTTCTAGTTGTGGAATTTGTAGTTGTGGAGTATATAGTTGTGGTGTTTCAGGTTGTGGAGTTTCTAGTGGCGGAGTTTCTAGTTGCGGAGTTTTCTAGTTGTGGAGTTTCTAGTTGCGGAGTTTCTAGTTGTGGAGCTTCAAGTTGTGGAGTTTCTATTTGTGGAGTTTCTAGTTGTGGAGTTTGTAGTTGTGGAGTGTCTAGTTGTGGGCTTGCAAGTTGTGGAGTTTCTAGTTGTGGAGTTTCTAGTTGCGGAGTTTTCTAGTTGCGGAGTCTGTAGTTGTGGAGTTTCTAGTTGTGGAATTTCTAGTTACGGAGTTTCTAGTTGTGGAGCTTTTAGTTGAGGAGTCTCTAGTTGTTGAGTCTCTAGTTGTGGAATTTCTAGTTGTGGAGTGTTTAGTTGCAGAGTTTCCAGTTGTGGAGTTTCTAGTTGCGGAGTCTCTAGTTGTAGAGTTTCTAGTTACGGAGTTTCTAGCTGTGGAGATTCTAGTGGCGGAGTCTCTAGTTGTGCAGTCTCTAGTTGTGGAGTCTGTAAATGTGGAGTTTCTAGTTGCGGAGTTTGAAGTTGTGGAGTTTCTAGCTGTGGAGTTTCTAGTTGCAGGGTTTCTAGTTGCGGAGTTTTCTAGTTGTGGAGTTTCTAGTTGCGGAGTTTCTAGTTGCGGAGTTTCAATTTGTGGAGTTTCTGGTTGTGGAGTTTCAAGTTGTGGAATTTATAGGTGTGGAGTTTCTAGTTGTGGAGTTTCTGGTTTCCGGGTTTCTAGTTACGGAGTTTCTAGTAGTGGAGTTTCTAGTTGTGGAGCTTTTAGTTGAGGAGTCTCTAGTTGTTGAGTCTCTAGTTGTTGAGTCTCTATTTGTGGAAGTTCTAGTTGTGAAGTTTCTAGTTCCGGAGTTTCTAGTTGCAGAGTTTCTAGTTGCGGAGTTTTCTAGTTGTGGAGATTCTAGTGGCGGAGTTTCTAGTTGCGGAAATTAAGTTGTGGAGTTTCTCGTTGTGGAGTTTCTAGTTGTGGAGTTTCTAGTGGCGGAGTTTCTAGTTGTGGAGTTTCTAGTTGTGGAGTTTCTAGTAGTTGAGTTTCTAGTTGTCGAGTTTCTAGTTGCGAAGTCTAAAGTCGTGGAGTTTCTAGCTGTGGAGTTTCTAGTTGCAGAGCTTCTAGTTAGGGAGTTTCTAGTTGCGGAGTTTCTAGTTGTGGATTTTGTAGTTGTGGGGTATATAGTTGTGGTGTTTCAAGTTGTGGAGTTTCTAGTTGCGGAGTTTTCTAGTTGCGGAGTCTGTAGTTGTGGAGTTTCTAGTTGTGGAGTTTCTAGTTGTGGATTTTCTAGCTGTGGAGTTTCTAGTTGTGGATTTTCTAGTTGTGGGGTTCGTAGTTGTGGAGTTCGTAGTTGTGGAGTTTCTAGTTGTGGAGTCTCTAGTTGGGGGTTTCCAGTTGTGGAGTTTCTAGCTGTGGAGTTTTTCGTCGCGGAGTTTCTAGTTGCAGAGTTTCTAGTAGCGGAGTTTTCTAGTTGTGGAGGTTCTAGTGGCGGAGTTTCTAGTTGCAGAGTTTCAAGTTGTGGAGCTTCTAGTTGTGGATTTTCTAGCTGTGGAGTTTATAGTTGCGGAGTTTTTAGTTGTGGAGTTTCTGGTTGTGGAGTTTCTAGTTCTGGAGTCTGTAGTTGTTTAGTATCTATTTGTTGGGTTTCAAGTTGTGGTGTTTCTAGTTGTTGAGTTTCTAGTAGTTGAGTTTGTAGTTGCCGAGTTTCTAGTTGCGAAATCTCAAGTCGTGGAGTTTCTAGCTGTGGAGTTTCTAGTTGCGGAGTTTCTAGTTGCGGAGTTTCTAGTTGCGGAGTTTCTAGTTGTGGAGCTTTTAGTTGAGGAATCTCTAGTTGTTGAGTTTCTAGTTGTGGAAGTTCTAGTTGTGGAGTTTCTAGTTGCGGAGTTTCTGGCTGTGGAGTTTCCAGTTGCGGAGTTTCTAGTTTTCTAGCTGTGGAGTTTCTAGTTGCGGAGTTTCTAGTTGTGGGGTTCGTAGTTGTGGAGTTCGTAGTTGTGGAGTTTCTAGTTGTGGAGCCTCTAGTTGGGGAGTTTCCAGTTGTGGAGTTTCTAGTTGTGGGGTTCGTAGTTGTGGAGTTTCTAGTTGTGGAGTCTCTAGTTGGGGAGTTTCCAGTTGTGGAGTTTCTAGCTGTGGAGTTTTTCGTCGCGGAGTTTCTAGTAGCGGAGTTTTCTAGTTGTGGAGGTTCTAGTGGCGGAGTTTCTAGTTAGGGAGTTTCAAGTTGTGGAGTTTCTAGTTGTGGATTTTCTAGCTGTGGAGTTTCTAGTTGCGGAGTTTTTAGTTGCGGAGTTTCTGGTTGTGGAGTTTCTAGTTCTGGAGTCTGTAGTTGTTTAGTATCTATTTGTTGGGTTTCAAGTTGTGGAGTTTCTAGTTGTGGAGTTTCTAGTTGTTGAGTTTCTAGTAGTTGAGTTTGTAGTTGCCGAGTTTCTAGTTGCGAAATCTCAAGTCGTGGAGTTTCTAGCTGTGGAGTTTCTAGTTGCGGAGTTTCTAGTTGCGGAGTTTCTAGTTGCGGAGTTTCTAGTTGTGGATTTTGTAGTTGTGGAGTATATAGTTGTGGTGTTTCAAGTTGTGGAGTTTCTAGTTGCGGAGTTTCTAGTTGCAGAGTTTCTAGTTCCGGAGTTTTCTAGTTGTGGAGTTTCTAGTGGCGGAGTTCCTAGCTGTGGAGCTTCAAGTTGTGGAGTTTCTCGTTGTGGAGTTTCTAGTTGTGGAGTTTGTAGTTGTGGAGTATCTAGTTGTGGACTTTCAAGTTGTGGAGTTTCTAGTTGTGGAGTTTCTAGTTGTTAATTTTCTAGCTGTGGAGTTTCTATTTGCGGAGTTTATAGTTGCAGAGTTTCTAGTTGTGGATTTTCTAGCTGTGGAATTTCTGCTTGCAGTGTTTTTAGTTGCGGTGTTTCTAGTTGTGGAGTTTCTAGTTGTTGAGTTTCTAGTTGCCGAGTTCTTTAGTTGCGAAGTCTCAAGTTGTAGAGTTTCTAGCTGTGGAGTTTCTAGTTGCGGAGTTTCTAGTTGCGGAGTTTCTAGTTGTGGATTTTTTAGTTGTGGAGTCTCTAGTTGTGGAGTTTCTAGTTGTGGAGTGTCTACTTGTGGAGTTTCTAGTTGTGGAGTTTCTATTTGTAGTTTTTAGTTTTCGAGTTTGTAGTTGTAGATTTTCTAGTTGCAAAGTTCCTAGTTTTGGAGTATCTAGTTGCGGAGTCTCTAATTGTGCAGTCTCTAGTTTTGGAGTATCTAGTTGCGGAGTCTCTAATTGTGCAGTCTCTAGTTTTGGAGTCTCTAGTTGTGGAGTTTCTGGTTGTGGAGTTTATAGTTGTGGAATTTCTAACTGTGGAGATTCTAGTTGCGGAGTTTCTAGTTGCAGAGTTTCTAGTTGTGGAGTTTCTAGTTGTGGAGTTTTAGTTGTGGAGTTTCTAGTTTTCGGGTTTCTAGTTACGGAGTTTCTAGTTGTGGAGTTTCTAGTTGTGGAGTTTCTAGTTGTGGAGCTTTTAGTTGAGGAATCTCTAGTTGTTGAGTTTCTAGTTGTGGAAGTTCTAGTTGTGGAGTTTCTAGTTGCGGAGTTTCTGGCTGTGGATTTCTAGTTGCGGAGTTTCTAGTTTTAGAGTTTCTAGTTGTGAGGTTCGTAGTTGTGGAGTTTCTAGTTGTCGAGTTTCTAGTTGTGGAGTCTCTAGTTGTGGAGTTTCTAGTTGTGGAGTTTCTAGTTGCGAAGTCTCAAGTTGTGGAGTTTCTAGTTGTGGAGTTTCTAGTTGTGGAGCTTCTAGTTGTGGGGTTCGTAGTTGTGGGGTTCGTAGTCGTTGAGTTTCTAGTTGCGGAGTTTCTCGTTGTGAAGTCTCAAGTTGTGGAGTCTCTAGTTGTGGAGTTTATAGTTGTGGAGCTTCTAGTTGTGGGGTTAGTAGTTGTGGGGTTCGTAGTTGCGAAGTTTCTAGTTGCGGAGTTTCCCGTTGTGAAGTTTCTAGTTGTGGAGTTTCTAGTTGTGGAGTTTCTAGTAGTTGAGTTTCAAGTTGCCGAGTTTCTAGTTGCGAAGTCTCAAGTCGTGGAGTTTTTAGCTGTGGAGTTTCTAGTTGCGGAGCTTCTAGTTGCGGAGTTTCTAGTTGCGGAGTTTCTAGTTGTGGAATTTGTAGTTGTGGAGTATATAGTTGTGGTGTTTCAGGTTGTGGAGTTTCCAGTGGCGGAGTTTCTAGTTGCAGAGTTTCTAGTTGCGGAGTTTTCTAGTTGTGGAGTTTCTAGTTGCGGAGTTTCTAGTTGTGGAGCTTCAAGTTGTGGAGTTTCTAGTTGTGGAGTTTCTAGTTGTGGAGTTTGTAGTTGTGGAGTGTCTAGTTGTGGGCTTGCAAGTTGTGGAGTTTCTAGTTGTGGAGTTTCTAGTTACGGAGTTTCTAGTTGTGGAGCTTTTAGTTGAGGAGTCTCTAGTTGTTGAGTCTCTAGTTGTGGAATTTCTAGTTGTGGAGTGTTTAGTTGCAGAGTTTCCAGTTGTGGAGTTTCTAGTTGCGGAGTCTCTAGTTGTAGAGTTTCTAGTTACGGAGTTTCTAGCTGTGGAGATTCTAGTGGCGGAGTCTCTAGTTGTGCAGTCTCTAGTTGTGGAGTCTGTAGTTGTGGAGTTTCTAGTTGCGGAGTTTGAAGTTGTGGAGTTTTTAGCTGTGGAGTTTCTAGTTGCAGGGTTTCTAGTTGCGGAGTTTTCTAGTTGTGGAGTTTGTAGTTGCGGAGTTTCAAGTTGTGGAGTTTCTGGTTGTGGAGTTTCAAGTTGTGGAATTTATAGGTGTGGAGTTTCTAGTTGTGGAGTTTCTGGTTTCCGGGTTTCTAGTTACGGAGTTTCTAGTAGTGGAGTTTCTAGTTGTGGAGCTTTTAGTTGAGGAGTCTCTAGTTGTTGAGTCTCTAGTTGTTGAGTCTCTAGTTGTGGAAGTTCTAGTTGTGAAGTTTCTAGTTCCGGAGTTTCTAGTTGCAGAGTTTCTAGTTGCGGAGTTTTCTAGTTGTGGAGATTCTAGTGGCGGAGTTTCTAGTTGCGGAAATTAGGTTGTGGAGTTTCTCGTTGTGGAGTTTCTAGTTGTGGAGTTTCTAGTGGCGGAGTTTCTAGTTGTGGAGTTTCTAGTTGTGGAGTTTCTAGTAGTTGAGTTTCTAGTTGTCGAGTTTCTAGTTGCGAAGTCTAAAGTCGTGGAGTTTCTAGCTGTGGAGTTTCTAGTTGCAGAGCTTCTAGTTAGGGAGTTTCTAGTTGCGGAGTTTCTAGTTGTGGATTTTGTAGTTGTGGGGTATATAGTTGTGGTGTTTCAAGTTGTGGAGTTTCTAGTTGCGGAGTTTTCTAGTTGCGGAGTCTGTAGTTGTGGAGTTTCTAGTTGTGGAGTTTCTAGTTGTGGATTTTCTAGCTGTGGAGTTTCTAGTTGCGGATTTTCTAGTTGTGGGGTTCGTAGTTGTGGAGTTCGTAGTTGTGGAGTTTCTAGTTGTGGAGTCTCTAGTTGGGGAGTTTCCAGTTGTGGAGTTTCTAGCTGTGGAGTTTTTCGTCGCGGAGTTTCTAGTTGCAGAGTTTCTAGTAGCGGAGTTTTCTAGTTGTGGAGGTTCTAGTGGCGGAGTTTCTAGTTGCAGAGTTTCAAGTTGTGGAGCTTCTAGTTGTGGATTTTCTAGCTGTGGAGTTTCTAGTTGCGGAGTTTTTAGTTGCGGAGTTTCTGGTTGTGGAGTTTCTAGTTCTGGAGTCTGTAGTTGTTTAGTATCTATTTGTTGGGTTTCAAGTTGTGGAGTTTCTAGTTGTGGAGTTTCTAGTTGTTGAGTTTCTAGTAGTTGAGTTTGTAGTTGCCGAGTTTCTAGTTGCGAAATCTCAAGTCGTGGAGTTTCTAGCTGTGGAGTTTCTAGTTGCGGAGTTTCTAGTTGCGGAGTTTCTAGTTGCGGAGTTTCTAGTTGTTGATTTTGTAGTTGTGGAGTATATAGTTGTGGTGTTTCAAGTTGTGGAGTTTCTAGTTGCGGAGTTTCTAGTTGCAGAGTTTCTAGTTCCGGAGTTTTCTAGTTGTGGAGTTTCTAGTGGCGGAGTTTCTAGCTGTGGAGCTTCAAGTTGTGGAGTTTCTCGTTGTGGAGTTTCTAGTTGTGGAGTTTGTAGTTGTGGAGTATCTAGTTGTGGACTTTCAAGTTGTGGAGTTTCTAGTTGTGGAGTTTCTAGTTGTTAATTTTCTAGCTGTGGAGTTTCTATTTGCGGAGTTTATAGTTGCAGAGTTTCTAGTTGTGGATTTTCTAGCTGTGGAATTTCTGCTTGCAGAGTTTTTAGTTGCGGTGTTTCTAGTTGTGGAGTTTCTAGTTGTTGAGTTTCTAGTTGCCGAGTTCTTTAGTTGCGAAGTCTCAAGTTGTAGAGTTTCTAGCTGTGGAGTTTCTAGTTGCGGAGTTTCTAGTTGCGGAGTTTCTAGTTGTGGATTTTTAGTTGTGGAGTCTCTAGTTGTGGAGTTTCTAGTTGTGGAGTGTCTACTTGTGGAGTTTCTAGTTGTGGAGTTTCTATTTGTAGTTTTTAGTTTTCGAGTTTGTAGTTGTAGATTTTCTAGTTGCAAAGTTCCTAGTTTTGGAGTATCTAGTTGCGGAGTCTCTAATTGTGCAGTCTCTAGTTTTGGAGTCTCTAGTTGTGGAGTTTCTGGTTGTGGAGTTTATAGTTGTGGAATTTCTAACTGTGGAGATTCTAGTTGCGGAGTTTCTAGTTGCAGAGTTTCTAGTTGTGGAGTTTCTAGTTGTGGAGTTTTAGTTGTGAAGTTTAAAGTTGTGGAATTTATAGGTGTGGAGTTTCTAGTTGTGGAGTTTCTAGTTGTGGAGCTTTTAGTTGAGGAATCTCTAGTTGTTGAGTTTCTAGTTGTGGAAGTTCTAGTTGTGGAGTTTCTAGTTGCGGAGTTTCTAGTTTTAGAGTTTCTAGTTCTGAGGTTCGTAGTTGTGGAGTTTCTAGTTGTCGAGTTTCTAGTTGTGGAGTCTCTAGTTGTGGAGTTTCTAGTTGTGGAGTTTCTAGTTGCGAAGTCTCAAGTTGTGGAGTTTCTAGTTGTTGAGTTTCTAGTTGTGGAGCTTCTAGTTGTGGGGTTCGTAGTTGTGGGGTTCGTAGTTGTTGTGTTTCTAGTTGCAGAGTTTCTCGTTGTGAAGTCTCAAGTTGTGGAGTTTCTAGTTGTGGAGTTTATAGTTGTGGAGCTTCTAGTTGTGGGGTTCGTAGTTGTGGGGTTCGTAGTTGCGGAGTTTCTAGTTGCGGAGTTTCTCGTTGTGAAGTTTCTAGTAGTGGAGTTTCTAGTTGTGGAGTTTCTAGTAGTTGAGTTTCAAGTTGCCGAGTTTCTAGTTGCGAAGTCTCATGTCGTGGAGTTTTTAGCTGTGGAGTTTCTAGTTGCGGAGCTTCTAGTTGCGGAGTTTCTAGTTGCGGAGTTTCTAGTTGTGGAATTTGTAGTTGTGGAGTATATAGTTGTGGTGTTTCAGGTTGTGGAGTTTCTAGTGGCGGAGTTTCTAGTTGCAGAGTTTCTAGTTGCGGAGTTTTCTAGTTGTGGAGTTTCTAGTTGCGGAGTTTCTAGTTGTGGAGCTTCAAGTTGTGGAGTTTCTAGTTGTGGAGTTTCTAGTTGTGGAGTTTGTAGTTGTGGAGTGTCTAGTTGTGGGCTTGCAAGTTGTGGAGTTTCTAGTTGTGGAGTTTCTAGTTGCGGAGTTTTCTAGTTGCGGAGTCTGTAGTTGTGGAGTTTCTAGTTGTGGAATTTCTAGTTACGGAGTTTCTAGTTGTGGAGCTTTTAGTTGAGCAGTCTCTAGTTGTTGAGTCTCTAGTTGTGGAATTTCTAGTTGTGGAGTGTTTAGTTGCAGAGTTTCCAGTTGTGGAGTTTCTAGTTGCGGAGTCTCTAGTTGTAGAGTTTCTAGTTACGGAGTTTCTACCTGTGGAGATTCTAGTGGCGGAGTCTCTAGTTGTGCAGTCTCTAGTTGTGGAGTCTGTGGTTGTGGAGTTTCTAGTTGCGGAGTTTGAAGTTGTGGAGTTTCTAGTTGTGGAGTTTCTAGTTGCAGGGTTTCTAGTTGCGGAGTTTTCTAGTTGTGGAGTTTCTAGTTGCGGAGTTTCTAGTTACGGAGTTTCAAGTCGTGGAGTTTCTGGTTGTGGAGTTTCAAGTTGTGGAATTTATAGGTGTGGAGTTTCTAGTTGTGGCGTTTCTGGTTTCCGGGTTTCTAGTTACGGAGTTTCTAGTAGTGGAGTTTCTAGTTGTGGAGCTTTTAGTTGAGGAGTCTCTAGTTGTTGAGTCTCTAGTTGTTGAGTCTCTAGTTGTGGAAGTTCTAGTTGTGAAGTTTCTAGTTCCGGAGTTTCTAGTTGCAGAGTTTCTAGTTGCGGAGTTTTCTAGTTGTGGAGATTCTAGTGGCGCAGTTTCTAGTTGCGGAAATTAAGTTGTGGAGTTTCTCGTTGTGGAGTTTCTAGTTGTGGAGTTTCTAGTGGCGGAGTTTCTAGTTGTGGAGTTTCTAGTTGTGGAGTTTCTAGTAGTTGAGTTTCTAGTTGTCGAGTTTCTAGTTGCGAAGTCTAAAGTCGTGGAGTTTCTAGCTGTGGAGATTCTAGTTGCAGAGCTTCTAGTTAGGGAGTTTCTAGTTGCGGAGTTTCTAGTTGTGGATTTTGTAGTTGTGGGGTATATAGTTGTGGTGTTTCAAGTTGTGGAGTTTCTAGTTGCGGAGTTTTCTAGTTGCGGAGTCTGTAGTTGTGGAGTTTCTAGTTGTGGAGTTTCTAGTTGTGGATTTTCTAGCTGTGGAGTTTCTAGTTACGGATTTTCTAGTTGTGGGGTTCGTAGTTGTGGAGTTCGTAGTTGTGGAGTTTCTAGTTGTGGAGTCTCTAGTTGGGGAGTTTCCAGTTGTGGAGTTTCTAGCTGTGGAGTTTTTCGTCGCGGAGTTTCTAGTTGCAGAGTTTCTAGTAGCGGAGTTTTCTAGTTGTGGAGGTTCTAGTGGCGGAGTTTCTAGTTGCAGAGTTTCAAGTTGTGGAGCTTCTAGTTATGGATTTTCTAGCTGTGGAGTTTCTAGTTGCGGAGTTTTTAGTTGCGGAGTTTCTGGTTGTGGAGTTTCTAGTTCTGGAGTCTGTAGTTGTTTAGTATCTATTTGTTGGGTTTCAAGTTGTGGAGTTTCTAGTTGTGGAGTTTCTAGTTGTTGAGTTTCTAGTAGTTGAGTTTGTAGTTGCCGAGTTTCTAGTTGCGAAATCTCAAGTTGTGGAGTATATAGTTGTGGTGTTTCAAGTTGTGGAGTTTCTAGTTGCGGAGTTTCTAGTTGCAGAGTTTCTAGTTCCGGAGTTTTCTAGTTGTGGAGTTTCTAGTGGCTGAGTTTCTAGCTGTGGAGCTTCAAGTTGTGGAGTTTCTCGTTGTGGTGTTTCAAGTTGTGGAGTTTCTAGTTGCGGAGTGTCTAGTTGCAGAGTTTCTAGTTCCGGAGTTTTCTAGTTGTGGAGTTTCTAGTTGCGGAGTTTCTGTCTGTGGAGTTTCTAATTGCGGAGTTTCTAGTTGCAGAGTTTCTAGTTGTGGATTTTCTAGCTGTGGAATTTCTCCTTGCAGAGTTTTTAGTTGCGGTGTTTCTAGTTGTGGAGTTTCTAGTTGTTGAGTTTCTAGTTGCCGAGTTCTTTAGTTGCGAAGTCTCAAGTTGTAGAGTTTCTAGCTGTGGAGTTTCTAGTTGCGGAGTTTCTAGTTGTGGAGTTTCTATTTGTAGTTTGTAGTTTTCGAATTTGTAGTTGTAGATTTTCTAGTTGCAGAGTTCCTAGTTTTGGAGTATCTAGTTCCGGAGTCTCTAATTGTGCAGTCTCTAGTTTTGGAGTCTCTAGTTGTGGAGTTTCTGGCTGTGGAGTTTTTAGTTGTGGAATTTCTAACTGTGGAGATTCTAGTTGCGGAGTTTCTAGTTGCAGGGTTTCTTGTTGCGGAGTTTCTAGTTGTGGAGTTTCTAGTTGTGGAGTTTCTGGCTGTGGAGTTTCTAGTTTGGGAGTTTCTAGTTGTGGAGTTTCTTGTTGTGAGGTTCGTAGTTGTGGGGTTTCTAGTTGTCGAGTTTCTAGTTGTGGAGTCTCTAGTTGTGGAGTTTCTAGTTGTGGGGTTCGTAGTTGTGGGGTTCGTAGTTGTGGAGTTTCTAGTTGCGGAGTTTCAAGTCGTGGAGTTTCTAGTTGTGGAGTTTCTAGTTGCGGAGTTTTCTAGTTGCGGAGTCTGTAGTTGTGGAGTTTCTAGTTGTGGAATTTCTAGTTGTGGAGTCTCTAGTTGCGGAGTGAGTTTCCAGTTGCGGAGTTTCTGGTTGTGGAGTTTCTAGTTGCAGAGTCAGTAGTTGTGGAGTTTCTAGTTGTGGATTTTCTAGCTGTGGAGTTTCAAGTTGTGGAGTTTCTAGTTGTGGAGTTTCTAGTTGTTGAGTTTCTAGTAGTTGAGTTTCCAGTTGCCGAGTTTCTAGTTGCGAAATCTCAAGTCGTGGAGTTTCTAGCTGTGGAGTTTCTAGTTGCGGAGTTTCTAGTTGCGGAGTTTCTAGTTGCGGAGTTTCTAGTTGTGGATTTTGTAGTTGCGGAGTATATAGTTGTGGTGTTTCAAGTTGTGGAGTTTCTAGTTGCGGAGTTTCTAGTTGCAGAGTTTCTAGTTCCGGAGTTTTCTAGTTGTGGAGTTTCTAGTTGCGGAGTTTCTATCTGTGGAGTTTCTAATTGCGGAGTTTCTAGTTGCAGAGTTTCTAGTTGTGGATTTTCTAGCTGTGGAATTTCTCCTTGCAGAGTTTTTAGTTGCGGTGTTTCTAGTTGTGGAGTTTCTAGTTGTTGAGTTTCTAGTTGCCGAGTTCTTTAGTTGCGAAGTCTCAAGTTGTGGAGTTTCTAGCTGTGGAGTTTCTAGTTGCGGAGTTTCTAGTTGCGAAGTTTCTAGTTGTGGATTTTTTAGTTGTGGAGTCTCTAGTTGTGGAGTTTCTAGTTGTGGAGTGTCTACTTGTGGAGTTTCTAGTTGTGGAGTTTCTATTTGTAGTTTTTAGTTTTCGAATTTGTAGTTGTAGATTTTCTAGTTGCAGAGTTCCTAGTTTTGGAGTCTCTAGTTGTGGAGTTTCTGGTTGTGGAGTTTATAGTTGTGGAGTTTCTAGCTGTGGAGATTCTAGTTGCGGAGTTTCTAGTTGCAGAGTTTCTAGTTGCGGAGTTTCTTGTTGCAGAGTTTCTAGTTGTGGAGTTTCTAGTTGTGAAGTTTTAGTTGTGGAGTTTCAAGTTGTGGAATTCATAGGTGTGGAGTTTCTAGTTGTGGAGTTTCTAGTTTTCGAGTTTCTAGATACGCAGTTTCTAGTTGTGGAGTTTTTAGTTGTGGAGCTTTTATAAGAGAAGTCTCTAGTTGTTGAGTCTCTAGTTGTGGAAGTTCTAGTTGTGGAGTTTCTAGTTGCGCAGTTTCTAGATGTGGAGTTTCTAGTTGTGGAGTTTCTGGCTGTGGAGTTTATAGTTGCGGAGTTTCTAGTATCGGAGTTTCTAGTTGTGGAGTTTCTAGTTGTGGAGTTTCTAGTTGTAGAGTTTCTAGTTGCGAAGTCTCAAGTTGTGGAGTTTCTAGTTGAGGAGTTTCTAGTTGTGGAGTTTCTAGTTGTGGGGTTCGTAGTTGTGGGGTTCGTAGTTGTGCAGTTCTAGTTGTGGAGTCTCTAGTTGGGGAGTTTCCAGTTGGGGAGTTTCTAGCTGTGGAGTTTTGCGTTGCGGAGTTACTAGTTGCAGAGTTTCTAGTAGCGGAGATTTCTAGTTGTGGAGATTCTAGTGGCGGAGTTTCTAGTAGCGGAGTTTCAAGTTGTGGAGTTTCTAGTTGTGGATTTTCTAGCTGTGGAGTTTCTAGTTGCGGAGTTTTTAGTTGCGGAGTTTCTGGTTGTGGAGTTTCTAGTTCTGGAGTCTGTAGTTGTGGAGTATCTATTTGTTGGGTTTCAAGTTGTGGAGTTTCTAGTTGTTGAGTTTCTAGTAGTTGAGTTTCCAGTTGTCGAGTTTCTAGTTGCGAAATCTCAAGTTGTGGAGTTTCTAGCTGTGGAGTTTCTAGTTGCGGAGTTTCTAGTTGCAGAGTTTCTAGTTGCGGAGTTTCTAGTTGTGGAGTTTCTAGTTGTTGAGTTTCTAGTCGCCGAGTTCTTTAGTTGCGAAGTCTCAAGTTGTGGAGTTTCTAGCTGTGGAATTTCTAGTTGTGGAGTGTCTACTTGTGGAGTTTCTAGTTGTGGAGTTTCTAGTTGTGGAGTTTCTATTTGTAGTTTTTATTTTTCGAGTTTGTAGTTGTAGATTTTCTAATTGCAGAGTTCCTAGTTGTGGCGTTTCCAGTTGTGGAGTTTCTTGTTGGGGAGTTTCTAGTTGTGAAGTTTCTAATTGTGGATTTTCTAGTTGCGGAGTTTCTAGTTGCGGAGTTTCTAGTTGTGGAGTTTTTCGTTGAGGAGTCTCTAGTTGTGGGGTCTCTAGTTGTGGAGTTTCTAGTTGTGGAGTCTCTAGTTGGGGAGTTTCGAGTTGTGGAGTTTCTAGCTGTGGAGTTTTTCGTCGCGGAGTTTCTAGTTGCAGAGTTTCTAGTAGCGGAGTTTTCTAGTTGTGGAGATTCTAGTGGCGGAGTTTCTAGTTGCGGAGTTTCAAGTTGTGGAGTTTCTAGTTGTGGACATTCTAGCTGTGGAGTTTCCAGTTGCGGAGTATTTAGTTGTGGAGTTTCTGGTTGTGGAGTTTCTAGTTCTGGAGTCTGTAGTTGTGGAGTATCTATTTGTTGGGTTTAAAGTTGCGGAGTTTCTAGTTGTGGAGTTTCCAGTTGTTGAGTTTTTAGTAGTTGAGTTTCTAGTTGCCGAGTTTCTAGTTGCGAAATCTCAAGTCGTGGAGTTTCTAGCTGTGGAGTTTCTAGTTGCGGAGTTTCTAGTAGCGGAGTTTCTAGTTGTGGATTTTGTAGTTGTGGAGTATATAGTTGTGGTGTTTCAAGTTGTGGAGTTTCTAGTTGCGGAGTTTCTAGTTGCAGAGTTTCTAGTTCCGGAGTTTTCTAGTTGTGGAGTTTCTAGTTGCGGAGTTTCTAGTTGTGGAGCTTCAAGTTGTGGAGTTTCTCGTTGTGGAGTTTCTAGTTGTGGAGTTTGTAGTTGTGGAGTATCTAGTTGTGGACTTTCAAGTTGTGGAGTTTCTAGTTGTGGAGTTTCTAGTTGTTAATTTTCTAGTTGTTAATTTTCTAGCTGTGGAGTTTCTATTTGCGGAGTTTCTAGCTGCAGAGTTTCTAGTTGTGGATTTTCTAGCTGTGGAATTTCTGGTTGCAGAGTTTTTAGTTGCGGTGTTTCTAGTTGTGGAGATTCTAGTTGTTGAGTTTCTAGTTGCCGAGTTCTTTAGTTGCGAAGTCTCAAGTTGTAGAGTTTCTAGCTGTGGAGTTTCTAGTTGCGGAGTTTCTAGTTGCGGAGTTTCTAGTTGTGCAGTTTTAGTTGTGGAGTCTCTAGTTGTGGAGTTTCTTGTTGTTGATTTTCTATCTGTGGAGTTTCTATTTGCGGAGTTTCTAGTTGCAGAGTTTCTAGTTGTGGATTTTCTAGCTGTGGAATTTCTGCTTGCAGAGTTTTTAGTTGCGGTGTTTCTAGTTTTGGAGTTTCTAGTTGTGGAGTTTGTAGTTGCCGAGTTCTTTAGTTGCGAAGTCTCAAGTTGTAGAGTTTCTAGCTGTGGAGTTTCTAGTTGCGGAGTTTCTAGTTGCGGAGTTTCTAGTTGTGAATTTTTTAGTTGTGGAGTCTCTAGTTGTGGACTTTCTAGTTGTGGAGTGTCTACTTGTTGAGTTTCTAGTTGTGGAGTTTCTATTTGTTGTTTTTAGTTTTCGAGTTTGTAGTTGTAGATTTTCTAGTTGCAGAGTTCCTAGTTTTGGAGTATCTAGTTGTGGAGTTTCTGGTTGTGGAGTTTATAGTTGTGGAATTTCTAACTGTGGAGATTCTACTTGCGGAGTTTCTAGTTGCAGAGTTTCTAGTTGTGGAGTTTCTTGTTGTGGAGTTTTAGTTGTGGAGTTTAAAGTTGTGGAATTTATAGGTGTTGACTTTCTAGTTGTGGAGTTTCTAGTTTTCGGGTTTCTAATTACGGAGTTTCTAGTTGTGGAGTTTCTAGTTGTGGAGTTTCTAGTTGTGGAGCTTTTAGTTGAGTTGTGGAGATCTAGTTGTGGAGTTTCTAGTTGTGGAGTGTCTACTTGTGGAGTTTCTAGTTGTGGAGTTTCTAGCTGTGGAGTTTCTAGTTGCAGGGTTTCTAGTTTCGGAGTTTTCTAGTTGTGGAGTTTCCAGTTGCGGAGTTTCTAGTTGCGGAGTTTCAAGTTGTGGAGTTTCTAGTTGTGGAGTTTCTAGTTGTGGAGTTTTTAGTTGTGGAGTTTCTACTTGAGTTTATAGTTGCGGATTTTCTAGTTGCAGAGTTTTATGTTGTCGAGTTTCTAGTTGCGGAGTCTCTAGTTGTGGAGTTTCTAGTTGCGGAGTTTCTAGCTGTGGAGTTTCTAGTTGCGGAGTCTAGTTGTGCAGTCTCTGGTTTTGGAGTCTCTGGTTGTGGAGTTTCTAGTTGTGGAGTTTCTAGCTGTGGAGTTTCAAGTTGCGGAGTCTCTAGTTGTGCAGTCTCTAGCTGTGGAGTCTCTGGCTGTGGAGTTTCTAGTTGTGGAGTTTCTATTTGCTGAGTCTCTAGTTGTGCAGTCTCTGGTTTTGGAGTCTCTGGTTGTGGAGTTTCTAGTTGTGGAGTTTCTAGCTGTGGAGTTTCAAGTTGCGGAGTCTCTAGTTGTGCAGTCTCTAGCTGTGGAGTCTCTGGCTGTGGAGTTTCTAGTTGTGGAGTTTCTAGTTGTGGAGTTTCTATTTGCTGAGTTTCTTGTTGCGGAGTTTCTAGTTGTGGATTTTCTGGCTGTGGAGTTTCTAGTTGCGGAGTTTCTAGTTGTGGAGTTTCTAGTTGTGAGGTTTTTAGTTGTTGAGTTTCTAGTTTTCGAGTTTCTAGTTGTGGAGTCTCTAGTTGTGGAGTTTCTAGTTGTGGAGTTTCTAGTTGCGAAGTCTCAAGTTGTTGAGTTTCTAGTTGTGGAGTTTCTAGTTGTGGGGTTCGTAGTTGTGGGGTTCGTAGTTGTGCAGTTTCTAGTTGTGGAGTATCTACTTGTGGAGTTTCCATTTGTGGTGTTTCTAGCTGTGGAGTTTCTAGTTGCGGAGTTTCTAGATGCAGAGTTTCTAGTTGCGGAGTTTTCTAGTTGTGGAGTTTTTAGCTGTGGAGTCTCTAGTTGTGGAGTCTCTAGTTGTGGAGTTTCTAGTTGTGGAGTGTCTACTTGTGGAGTTTCTAGTTGTGGAGATTCTAGTTGTAGAGTTTCTATTTGTAGTTTTTATTTTTCGAGTTCGTAGTTGTAGATTTTCTAGTTGCAGAGTTCCTAAATGTGGAGTTTCTAGTTGTGGAGTTTCTTGTTGGGGTGTTTCTAGTTGTGAAGTTTCTAATTGTGGATTTTCTAGTTGCGGAATTTCTAGTTGCGAAGTTTCTAGTTGGGGAGTTTCTACTTGAATTTATAGTTGTGGATTTTCTAGTTCCACAGTTTCGAGTTGCAAAGTTTCAAGTTGTCGAGTTTGTAGTTGCGGAGTCGCTAGTTGTGGAGTTTCTAGTTGCGGAGTTGCTAGCTGTGGAGTTTCTAGTTGCGAAGTCTCTAATTGTGCAGTCTCTAGTTTTGGAGTCTCTTTTTGAGGAGTTTCTAGTTGTGGAGTTTATAGTTGTGGAGTTTCTAGCTGTGGAGATTCTAGTTGCGGAGTTTCTAGTTGCAGAGTTTCTAGTTGCGGAGTTTCTTGTTGCAGAGTTTGTAGTTGTGGAGTTTCTAGTTGTGAAGTTTTAGTTGTGGAGTTTCAAGTTGTGGAATTCATAGGTGTGGAGTTTCTAGTTGTGGAGTTTCTAGTTTTCGAGTTTCTAGTTACGGAGTTTCTAGTTGTGGAGTTTTTAGTTGTGGAGCTTTTAGTTGAGGAGTCTCTAGTTGTTGAGTCTCTAGTTGTGGAAGTTCTAGGTGTGGAGTTTCTAGTTGCGGAGTTTCTTGTTGCGGAGTTTCTAGATGTGGAGTTTCTAGTTGTGGAGTTTCTGGCTGTGGAGTTTATAGTTGCGGAGTTTCTAGTATCGGAGTTTCTAGTTGTGGAGTTTCTAGTTGTAGAGTTTCTAGTTGCGAAGTCTCAAGTTGTGGAGTTTCTAGTTGTGGAGTTTCTAGTGGCGGAATTTCTAGTTGCAGAGTTTCTAGTTGCGGAGTTTTCTAGTTGTGGAGTTTCTAGTGGCCGAGTTTCTAGTTGCGGAGCTTCAAGTTGTGGAGTTTCTAGTTGTGGGCTTTCAAGTTGTGGAGTTTCTAGTTGTGGAGTTTCTAGTTGCGGAGTTTTCTAGTCGCGGAGTCTGTATTGTGGAGTTTCTAGTTGTGGAATTTCTAGTTACGGAGTTTCTAGTTGTGGAGCTTTTAGTTGAGGAGTCTCTAGTTGTTGAGTCTCTAGTTGTGGAATTTCTAGTTGTGGAGTTTCTAGTTGTGGAGTTTCAAGTTGTGGAATTTCAAGTTGTGGAGTCTCTAGTGGCGGAGTGAGTTTCTAGTTACGGAGTTTCTGGTTGTGGAGTTTCTAGTTGCGGAGCCAGTAGTTGTGGAGTTTCTAGTTGTGGAGTTTCTAGTTGTGGAGTTTCTAGTGTTTGAATTTCTAGTTGCCGAGTTCTTTAGTTGCGAAGTCTCAAGTTGTGGAGTTTCTAGCTGTGAAGTTTCTAGTTGCGGAGTTTCTAGTTGCGGAGTTTCTAGTTGCAGAGTTTTTAGTTGAGGAGTCTCTAGTTGTGGAGTCTCTAGTTGTTGAGTTTCTAGTTGCCGAGTTTCTAGTTGCGAAGTCTCAAGTCGTGGAGTTTCTAGCTGCGGAGTTTCTAGTTGCGGAGCTTCTAGTGGCGGAGTTTCTAGTTGTGGAATTTGTAGTTGTGGAGTATCTAGATTTGGTGTTTCAAGTTGTGGAGTTTCTAGCTGTGGAGTTTCTAGTTGCGGAGTTTCTAGTTGCAGAGTTTCTAGTTGCGGAGTTTCTAGTTGTGGAGTTTCTAGTTGTTGAGTTTCTAGTCGCCGAGTTCTAGAGTTGCGAAGTGTCAAGTTGTGGAGTTTCTAGCTGTGGAATTTCTAGTTGTAGAGTTTCTAGTTGCGGAGTTTCTAGTTGTGGAGTTTTTAGCTGTGGTGTCTCTAGTTGTGGAGTCTCTAGTTGTGGAGTTTCTAGTTGTGGAGTGTCTACTTGTGGAGTTTCTAGTTGTGGAGTTTCTAGTTGTGGAGTTTCTATTTGTAGTTTTTATTTTTCGAGTTTGTAGTTGTAGATTTTCTAATTGCAGAGTTCCTAGTTGTGGAGTTTCTAGTTGTGGAGTTTCTTGTTGGGGAGTTTCTAGTTGTGAAGTTTCTAATTGTGGATTTTCTAGTTGCGGAATTTCTAGTTGCGAAGTTTCTAGTTGGGGAGTTTCTACTTGAGTTTATAGCTGCGGATTTTCTAGTTCCACAGTTTCGAGTTGCAAAGTTTCAAGTTGTCGAGTTTGTAGTTGCGGAGTCGCTAGTTGTGGAGTTTCTAGTTGCGGAGTTGCTAGCTGTGGAGTTTCTAGCTGCGGAGTCTCTAATTGTGCAGTCTCTAGTTTTGGAGTCTCTAGTTGTGGAGTTTCTAGTTGTGGAGTTTATAGATGTGGAGTTTCTAGCTGTGAAGATTCTAGTAGCTGAGTTTCTAGTTGCAGAGTTTCTAGTTGCGGAGTTTCTTGTTGCAGAGTTTCTAGTTGTGGAGTTTCTAGTTGTGAAGTTTTAGTTGTGGAGTTTCAAGTTGTGGAATTCATAGGTGTGGAGTTTCTAGTTGTGGAGTTTCTAGTTGCGGAGTTTCTAGTTGTGAATTTTTTAGTTGTGGAGTCTCTAGTTGTGGACTTTCTAGTTGTGGAGTGTCTACTTGTTGAGTTTCTAGTTGTGGAGTTTCTATTTGTTGTTTTAAGTTTTCGAGTTTGTAGTTGTAGATTTTCTAGTTGCAGAGTTCCTAGTTTTGGAGTATCTAGTTGCGGAGTCTCTAATTGTGCAGTCTCTAGTTTTGGAGTCTCTGGTTGTGGAGTTTTTGGTTGTGGAGTTTATAGTTGTGGAATTTCTAACTGTGGAGATTCTACTTGCGGAGTTTCTAGTTGCAGAGTTTCTAGTTGTGGAGTTTCTTGTTGTGGAGTTTTAGTTGTGGAGTTTAAAGTTGTGGAATTTATAGGTGTGGAGTTTCTAGTTGTGGGGTTTCTAGTTTTCGGGTTTCTAATTACGGAGTTTCTAGTTGTGGAGTTTCTAGTTGTGGAGTTTCTAGTTGTGGAGCTTTTAGTTGAGTTGTGGAGCTCTAGTTGTGGAGTTTCTAGTTGTGGAGTGTCTACTTGTGGAGTTTCTAGTTGTGGAGTTTCTAGCTGTGGAGTTTCTAGTTGCAGGGTTTCTAGTTTCGGAGTTTTCTAGTTGTGGAGTTTCTAGTTGCGGAGTTTCTAGTTGCGGAGTTTTAAGTTGTGGAGTTTGTAGTTGTGGAGTTTCTAGTTGTGGAGTTTTTAGTTGTGGAGTTTCTACTTGAGTTTATAGTTGCGGATTTTCTAGTTGCAGAGTTTTAAGTTGTCGAGTTTCTAGTTGCGGAGTCTCTAGTTGTGGAGTTTCTAGTTGCGGAGTTTCTAGCTGTGGAGTTTCTAGTTGCGGAGTCTCTAGTTGTGCAGTCTCTGGTTTTGGAGTCTCTGGTTGTGGAGTTTCTAGTTGTGGAGTTTCTAGCTGTGGAGTTTCAAGTTGCGGAGTCTCTAGTTGTGCAGTCTCTAGCTGTGGAGTCTCTGGCTGTGGAGTTTCTAGTTGTGGAGTTTCTATTTGCTGAGTCTCTAGTTGTGCAGTCTCTGGTTTTGGAGTCTCTGGTTGTGGAGTTTCTAGTTGTGGAGTTTCTAGCTGTGGAGTTTCAAGTTGCGGAGTCTCTAGTTGTGCAGTCTCTAGCTGTGGAGTCTCTGGCTGTGGAGTTTCTAGTTGTGGAGTTTCTAGTTGTGGAGTTTCTATTTGCTGAGTTTCTTGTTGCGGAGTTTCTAGTTGTGGATTTTCTGGCTGTGGAGTTTCTAGTTGCGGAGTTTCTAGTTGTGAAGTTTCTAGTTGTGAGGTTTTTAGTTGTTGAGTTTCTAGTTTTCGAGTTTCTAGTTGTGGAGTCTCTAGTTGTGGAGTTTCTAGTTGTGGAGTTTCTAGTTGCGAAGTCTCAAGTTGTTGAGTTTCTAGTTGTGGAGTTTTCTAGTTGTGGAGTTTCTAGTTGCGGAGTTTCTAGTTGCGGAGCTTCAAGAGTGGAGTTTCTAGTTGTGGAGTTTCTAGTTGTGGAGTTTGTAGTTGTGGAGTATCTAGTTGTGGGCTTTCAAGTTGTGGAGTTTCTAGTTGTTGAGTCTCTAGATGTGGAATTTCTAGTTGTGGAGTTTCTAGTTGTGGAGTTTCTAGTTGTGGAATTTCAAGTTGTGGAGTCTCTGGTGGCGGAGTGAGTTTCTAGTTGCGGAGTTTCTGTTTTTGGAGTTTCTAGTTGCGGAGCCAGTAGTTGTGGAGTTTCTAGTTGTGGAGTTTCTAGTGTTTGAATTTCTAGTTGCCGAATTCTTTAGTTGCGAAGTCTCAAGTTGTGGAGTTTCTAGCTGTGAAGTTTCTAGTTGCGGAGTTTCTAGTTGCGGAGTTTCTAGTTGTGGAGTTTTTAGTTGAGGAGTCTCTAGTTGTGGGGTCTCTAGTTGTGGAGTTTCTAGTTGTGGAGTGTTTACTTGTAGAGTTTCTAGTTGTGGAGTTTCTAGTTGTGGAGTTTCTAGTCGTGGAGTCTGTAGTTGTGGAGTAGCTATTTGTTGGGTTTCAAGTTATGGAGTTTTTGGCTGTGGAGTTTCTAGTTGTGGAGTTTCTAGTTGTTGAGTATCTAGTTGCCGAGTTTCTAGTTGCGAAGTCTCAAGTCGTGGAGTTTCTAGCTGCGGAGTTTCTAGTTGCGGAGCTTCTAGTGGCGGAGTTTCTAGTTGTGGAATTTGTAGTTGTGGAGTATCTAGTTTTGGTGTTTCAAGTTGTGGAGTTTCTAGCTGTGGAGTTTCTAGTTGCGGAGTTTCTAGTTGCAGAGTTTCTAGTTGCGGAGTTTCTAGTTGCGGAGTTTCTAGTTGTGGAGTTTCTAGTTGTTGAGTTTCTAGTGCCCGAGTTCTTTAGTTGCGAAGTCTCAAGTTGTGGAGTTTCTAGCTGTGGAATTTCTAGTTGTTGAGTTTCTAGATCCGGAGTTTCTAGTTGTGGAGTTTTTAGCTGTGGATTCTCTAGTTGTGGAGTCTCTAGTTGTGGAGTTTCTAGTTGTGGAGTGTCTGCTTGTGGAGTTTCTAGTTGTGGAGATTCTAGTTGTAGAGTTTCTATTTGTAGTTTTTATTTTTCGAGTTTGTAGTTGTAGATTTTCTAGTTGCAGAGTTCCTAATTGTGGAGTTTCTAGTTGTGGAGTTTCTTGTTGGGGTGTTTCTAGTTGTGAAGTTTCTAATTGTGGATTTTCTAGTTGCGGAATTTCTAGTTGCAAAGTTTCTAGTTGGGGAGTTTCTACTTGAATTTATAGTTGTGGATTTTCTAGTTCCACAGTTTCGAGTTGCAAAGTTTCAAGTTGTCGAGTTTGTAGTTGCGGAGTCGCTAGTTGTGGAGTTTCTAGTTGCGGAGTTGCTAGCTGTGGAGTTTCTAGTTGCGGAGTCTCTAATTGTGCAGTCTCTAGTTTTGGAGTCTCTATTTGTGGAGTTTCTAGTTGTGGAGTTTATAGTTGTGGAGTTTCTAGCTGTGGAGATTCTAGTTGCGGAGTTTCTAGTTGCAGAGTTTCTAGTTGCGGAGTTTCTTGTTGCAGAGTTTGTAGTTGTGGAGTTTCTAGTTGTGAAGTTTTAGTTGTGGAGTTTCAAGTTGTGGAATTCATAGGTGTGGAGTTTCTAGTTGTGGAGTTTCTAGTTTTCGAGTTTCTAGTTACGGAGTTTCTAGTTATGGAGTTTTTAGTTGTGGAGCTTTTAGTTGAGGAGTCTCTAGTTGTTGAGTCTCTAGTTGTGGAAGTTCTAGGTGTGGAGTTTCTAGTTGCGGAGTTTCTTGTTGCGGAGTTTCTAGATGTGGAGTTTCTAGTTGTGGAGTTTCTGGCTGTGGAGTTTATAGTTGCGGAGTTTCTAGTATCGGAGTTTCTAGTTGTGGAGTTTCTAGTTGTGGAGTTTCTAGTTGCGAAGTCTCAAGTTGTGGAGTTTCTAGTTGTGGAGATTCTAGTGGCGGAGTTTCTAGTTGCAGAATTTCTAGTTGCGGAGTTTTCTAGTTGTGGAGTTTCTAGTGGCGGAGTTTCTAGTTGCGGAGCTTCAAATTGTGGAGTTTCTAGTTGTGGAGTTTCTAGTTGTGGAGTTTGTAGTTGTGGAGTATCTAGTTGTGGGCTTTCAAGTTGTGGAGTCTCTAGGGTTGGAGTTTCTAGTTGCGGAGTTTTCTAGTCGCGGAGTCTGTAGTTGTGGAGTTTCTA
The DNA here is from genome assembly GCF_043290135.1 of Rhipicephalus microplus. Taxonomy (NCBI): domain Eukaryota; kingdom Metazoa; phylum Arthropoda; class Arachnida; order Ixodida; family Ixodidae; genus Rhipicephalus; species Rhipicephalus microplus. The sequence continues at coordinate 5,951,397 of NW_027464585.1, read as the reverse complement.
GTTGTGGAATTTCTAGTTACGGAGTTTCTAGTTGTGGAGCTTTTAGTTGAGGAGTCTCTAGTTGTTGAGTCTCTAGTTGTTGAGTCTCTAGTTGTGGAATTTCTAGTTGTGAAGTTTCTAGTTGTGGAGTTTCTAGTTGTGGAATTTCAAGTTGTGGAGTCTCTAGTGGCGGAGTGAGTTTCTAGTTGCGGAGTTTCTGGTTGTGGAGTTTCTAGTTGCGGAGCCAGTAGTTGTGGAGTTTCTAGTTGTGGAGTTTCTAGTGTTTGAATTTCTAGTTGCCGAGTTCTTTAGTTGCGAAGTCTCAAGTTGTGGAGTTTCTAGCTGTGAAGTTTCTAGTTGCGGAGTTTCTAGTTGCGGAGTTTCTAGTTGTGGAGTTTTTAGTTGAGGAGTCTCTAGTTGTGGAGTCTCTAGTTGTTGAGTTTCTAGTTGCCGAGTTTCTAGTTGCGAAGTCTCAAGTCGTGGAGTTTCTAGCTGCGGAGTTTCTAGTTGCGGAGCTTCTAGTGGCGGAGTTTCTAGTTGTGGAATTTGTAGTTGTGGAGTATCTAGATTTGGTGTGTCAAGTTGTGGAGTTTCTAGCTGTGGAGTTTCTAGTTGCAAAGTTTCAAGTTGTCGAGTTTGTAGTTGCGGAGTCGCTAGTTGTGGAGTTTCTAGTTGCGGAGTTGCTAGCTGTGGAGTTTCTAGCTGCGGAGTCTCTAATTGTGCAGTCTCTAGTTTTGGAGTCTCTAGTTGTGGAGTTTCTAGTTGTGGAGTTTATAGATGTGGAGTTTCTAGCTGTGGAGATCCTAGTTGCTGAGTTTCTAGTTGCAGAGTTTCTAGTTGCGGAGTTTCTTGTTGCAGAGTTTCTAGTTGTGGAGTTTCTAGTTGTGAAGTTTTAGTTGTGGAGTTTCAAGTTGTGGAATTCATAGGTGTGGAGTTTCTAGTTGTGGAGTTTCTAGTTGCGGAGTTTCTAGTTGCGGAGTTTCTAGTTGTCAATTTTTTAGTTGTGGAGTTTCTAGTTGTGGACTTTCTAGTTGTGGAGTGTCTACTTGTTGAGTTTCTAGTTGCGGAGTTTCTATTTGTTGTTTTTAGTTTTCGAGTTTGTAGTTGTAGATTTTCTAGTTGCAGAGTTCCTAGTTTTGGAGTATCTAGTTGCGGAGTCTCTAATTGTGCAGTCTCTAGTTTTGGAGTCTCTAGTTGTGGAGTTTCTGGTTGTGAAGTTTATAGTTGTGGAATTTCTAACTGTGGAGATTCTACTTGCGGAGTTTCTAGTTGCAGAGTTTCTAGTTGTGGAGTTTCTTGTTGTGGATTTTTAGTTGTGGAGTTTAAAGTTGTGGAATTTATAGGTGTGGAGTTTCTAGTTGTGGAGTTTCTAGTTTTCGGGTTTCTAATTTCGGAGTTTCTAGTTGTGGAGTTTCTAGTTGTGGAGTTTCTAGTTGTGGAGCTTTTAGTTGAGTTGTGGAGCTCTAGTTGTGGAGTTTCTAGTTGTGGAGTGTCTACTTGTGGAGTTTCTAGTTGTGGAGTTTCTAGCTGTGGAGTTTCTAGTTGCAGGGTTTCTAGTTTCGGAGTTTTCTAGTTGTGGAGTTTCTAGTTGCGGAGTTTCTAGTTGCGGAGTTTCAAGTTGTGGAGTTTCTAGTTGTTGAGTTTCTAGTGGCCGAGTTCTTTAGTTGCGAAGTCTCAAGTTGTGGAGTTTCTAGCTGTGAAGTTTCTAGTTGCGGAGTTTCTAGTTGTGGAGTTTTTAGTTGAGGAGTCTCTAGTTGTGGAGTCTCTAGTTGTTGAGTTTCTAGTTGCCGAGTTTCTAGTTGCGAAGTCTCAAGTCGTGGAGTTTCTAGCTGCGGAGTTTCTAGTTGCGGAGCTTCTAGTGGCGGAGTTTCTAGTTGTGGAATTTGTAGTTGTGGAGTTTCTAGATTTGGTGTTTCAAGTTGTGGAGTTTCTAGCAGTGGAGTTTCTAGTTGCGGAGTTTCTAGTTGCAGAGTTTCTAGTTGCGGAGTTGCTAGTTGTGGAGTTTCTAGTTGTTGAGTTTCTAGTCGCCGAGTTCTAGAGTTGCGAAGTCTCAAGTTGTGGAGTTTCTAGCTGTGGAATTTCTAGTTGTTGAGTTTCTAGTTGCGGAGTTTCTAGTTGTGGAGATTCTAGTTGCGGAGTTTCTAGTTGCAGAGTTTCTAGTTGCGGAGTTTCTTGTTGCAGAGTTTCTAGTTGTGGAGTTTCTAGTTGTGAAGTTTTAGTTGTGGAGTTTCAAGTTGTGGAATTCATAGGTGTGGAGTTTCTAGTTGTGGAGTTTCTAGTTTTCGAGTTTCTAGTTACGCAGTTTCTAGTTGTGGAGTTTTTAGTTGTGGAGCTTTTATAAGAGAAGTCTCTAGTTGTTGAGTCTCTAGTTGTGGAAGTTCTAGTTGTGGAGTTTCTAGTTGCGCAGTTTATAGATGTGGAGTTTCTAGTTGTGGAGTTTCTGGCTGTGGAGTTTATAGTTGCGGAGTTTCTAGTATCGGAGTTTCTAGTTGTGGAGTTTCTAGTTGTGGAGTTTCTAGTTGTAGAGTTTCTAGTTGCGAAGTCTCAAGTTGTGGAGTTTCTAGTTGAGGAGTTTCTAGTTGCGGAGTTTCTAGTTGTGGAGCTTCAAGTTGTGGAGTTTCTCGTTGTGGAGTTTCTAGTTGTGGAGTTTGTAGTTGTGGAGTATCTAGTTGTGGACTTTCAAGTTGTGGAGTTTCTAGTTGTGGAGTTTCTAGTTGTTAATTTTCTAGTTGTTAATTTTCTAGCTGTGGAGTTTCTATTTGCGGAGTTTCTAGCTGCAGAGTTTCTAGTTGTGGATTTTCTAGCTGTGGAATTTCTGGTTGCAGAGTTTTTAGTTGCGGTGTTTCTAGTTGTGGAGATTCTAGTTGTTGAGTTTCTAGTTGCCGAGTTCTTTAGTTGCGAAGTCTCAAGTTGTAGAGTTTCTAGCTGTGGAGTTTCTAGTTGCGGAGTTTCTAGTTGCGGAGTTTCTAGTTGTGCAGTTTTAGTTGTGGAGTCTCTAGTTGTGGAGTTTCTTGTTGTTGATTTTCTATCTGTGGAGTTTCTATTTGCGGAGTTTCTAGTTGCAGAGTTTCTAGTTGTGGATTTTCTAGCTGTGGAATTTCTGCTTGCAGAGTTTTTAGTTGCGGTGTTTCTAGTTGTGGAGTTTGTAGTTGCCGAGTTCTTTAGTTGCGAAGTCTCAAGTTGTAGAGTTTCTAGCTGTGGAGTTTCTAGTTGCGGAGTTTCTAGTTGCGGAGTTTCTAGTTGTGAATTTTTTAGTTGTGGAGTCTCTAGTTGTGGACTTTCTAGTTGTGGAGTGTCTACTTGTTGAGTTTCTAGTTGTGGAGTTTCTATTTGTTGTTTTTAGTTTTCGAGTTTGTAGTTGTAGATTTTCTAGTTGCAGAGTTCCTAGTTTTGGAGTATCTAGTTGTGGAGTTTCTGGTTGTGGAGTTTATAGTTGTGGAATTTCTAACTGTGGAGATTCTACTTGCGGAGTTTCTAGTTGCAGAGTTTCTAGTTGTGGAGTTTCTTGTTGTGGAGTTTTAGTTGTGGAGTTTAAAGTTGTGGAATTTATAGGTGTTGACTTTCTAGTTGTGGAGTTTCTAGTTTTCGGGTTTCTAATTACGGAGTTTCTAGTTGTGGAGTTTCTAGTTGTGGAGTTTCTAGTTGTGGAGCTTTTAGTTGAGTTGTGGAGATCTAGTTGTGGAGTTTCTAGTTGTGGAGTGTCTACTTGTGGAGTTTCTAGTTGTGGAGTTTCTAGCTGTGGAGTTTCTAGTTGCAGGGTTTCTAGTTTCGGAGTTTTCTAGTTGTGGAGTTTCCAGTTGCGGAGTTTCTAGTTGCGGAGTTTCAAGTTGTGGAGTTTCTAGTTGTGGAGTTTCTAGTTGTGGAGTTTTTAGTTGTGGAGTTTCTACTTGAGTTTATAGTTGCGGGTTTTCTAGTTGCAGAGTTTTAAGTTGTCGAGTTTCTAGTTGCGGAGTCTCTAGTTGTGAAGTTTCTAGTTGCGGAGTTTCTAGCTGTGGAGTTTCTAGTTGCGGAGTCTAGTTGTGCAGTCTCTGGTTTTGGAGTCTCTGGTTGTGGAGTTTCTAGTTGTGGAGTTTCTAGCTGTGGAGTTTCAAGTTGCGGAGTCTCTAGTTGTGCAGTCTCTAGCTGTGGAGTCTCTGGCTGTGGAGTTTCTAGTTGTGGAGTTTCTATTTGCTGAGTCTCTAGTTGTGCAGTCTCTGGTTTTGGAGTCTCTGGTTGTGGAGTTTCTAGTTGTGGAGTTTCTAGCTGTGGAGTTTCAAGTTGCGGAGTCTCTAGATGTGCAGTCTCTAGCTGTGGAGTCTCTGGCTGTGGAGTTTCTAGTTGTGGAGTTTCTATTTGCTGAGTTTCTTGTTGCGGAGTTTCTAGTTGTGGATTTTCTGGCTGTGGAGTTTCTAGTTGCGGAGTTTCTAGTTGTGGAGTTTCTAGTTGTGAGGTTTTTAGTTGTTGAGTTTCTAGTTTTCGAGTTTCTAGTTGTGGAGTCTCTAGTTGTGGAGTTTCTAGTTGTGGAGTTTCTAGTTGCGAAGTCTCAAGTTGTTGAGTTTCTAGTTGTGGAGTTTCTATTTGCTGAGTTTCTTGTTGCGGAGTTTCTAGTTGTGGATTTTCTGGCTGTGGAGTTTCTAGTTGCGGAGTTTCTAGTTGTGGAGTTTCTAGTTGTGAGGTTTTTAGTTGTTGAGTTTCTAGTTTTCGAGTTTCTAGTTGTGGAGTCTCTAGTTGTGGAGTTTCTAGTTGTGGAGTTTCTAGTTGCGAAGTCTCAAGTTGTTGAGTTTCTAGTTGTGGAGTTTCTAGTTGTGGGGTTCGTAGTTGTGGGGTTCGTAGTTGTGCAGTTTCTAGTTGTGGAGTATCTACTTGTGGAGTTTCCATTTGTGGTGTTTCTAGCTGTGGAGTTTCTAGTTGCGGAGTTTCTAGATGCAGAGTTCCTAGTTGCGGAGTTTTCTAGTTGTGGAGTTTTTAGCTGTGGAGTCTCTAGTTGTGGAGTCTCTAGTTGTGGAGTTTCTAGTTGTGGAGTGTCTACTTGTGGAGTTTCTAGTTGTGGAGATTCTAGTTGTAGAGTTTCTATTTGTAGTTTTTATTTTTCGAGTTCGTAGTTGTAGATTTTCTAGTTGCAGAGTTCCTAAATGTGGAGTTTCTAGTTGTGGAGTTTCTTGTTGGGGTGTTTCTAGTTGTGAAGTTTCTAATTGTGGATTTTCTAGTTGCGGAATTTCTAGTTGCGAAGTTTCTAGTTGGGGAGTTTCTACTTGAATTTATAGTTGTGGATTTTCTAGTTCCACAGTTTCGAGTTGCAAAGTTTCAAGTTGTCGAGTTTGTAGTTGCGGAGTCGCTAGTTGTGGAGTTTCTAGTTGCGGAGTTGCTAGCTGTGGAGTTTCTAGTTGCGGAGTCTCTAATTGTGCAGTCTCTAGTTTTGGAGTCTCTATTTGTGGAGTTTCTAGTTGTGGAGTTTATAGTTGTGGAGTTTCTAGCTGTGGAGATTCTAGTTGCGGAGTTTCTAGTTGCAGAGTTTCTAGTTGCGGAGTTTCTTGTTGCAGAGTTTGTAGTTGTGGAGTTTCTAGTTGTGAAGTTTTAGTTGTGGAGTTTCAAGTTGTGGAATTCATAGGTGTGGAGTTTCTAGTTGTGGAGTTTCTAGTTTTCGAGTTTCTAGTTACGGAGTTTCTAGTTGTGGAGTTTTTAGTTGTGGAGCTTTTAGTTGAGGAGTCTCTAGTTGTTGAGTCTCTAGTTGTGGAAGTTCTAGGTGTGGAGTTTCTAGTTGCGGAGTTTCTTGTTGCGGAGTTTCTAGATGTGGAGTTTCTAGTTGTGGAGTTTCTGGCTGTGGAGTTTATAGTTGCGGAGTTTCTAGTATCGGAGTTTCTAGTTGTGGAGTTTCTAGTTGTAGAGTTTCTAGTTGCGAAGTCTCAAGTTGTGGAGTTTCTAGTTGTGGAGTTTCTAGTGGCGGAATTTCTAGTTGCAGAGTTTCTAGTTGCGGAGTTTTCTAGTTGTGGAGTTTCTAGTGGCGGAGTTTCTAGTTGCGGAGCTTCAAGTTGTGGAGTTTCTAGTTGTGGGCTTTCAAGTTGTGGAGTTTCTAGTTGTGGAGTTTCTAGTTGCGGAGTTTTCTAGTCGCGGAGTCTGTAGTTGTGGAGTTTCTAGTTGTGGAATTTCTAGTTACGGAGTTTCTAGTTGTGGAGCTTTTAGTGTAGGAGTCTCTAGTTGTTGAGTCTCTAGTTGTGGAATTTCTAGTTGTGGAGTTTCTAGTTGTGGAGTTTCAAGTTGTGGAATTTCAAGTTGTGGAGTCTCTAGTGGCGGAGTGAGTTTCTAGTTACGGAGTTTCTGGTTGTGGAGTTTCTAGTATCGGAGCCAGTAGTTGTGGAGTTTCTAGTTGTGGAGTTTCTAGTTGTGGAGTTTCTAGTGTTTGAATTTCTAGTTGCCGAGTTCTTTAGTTGCGAAGTCTCAAGTTGTGGAGTTTCTAGCTGTGAAGTTTCTAGTTGCGGAGTTTCTAGTTGCGGAGTTTCTAGTTGCAGAGTTTTTAGTTGAGGAGTCTCTAGTTGTGGAGTCTCTAGTTGTTGAGTTTCTAGTTGCCGAGTTTCTAGTTGCGAAGTCTCAAGTCGTGGAGTTTCTAGCTGCGGAGTTTCTAGTTGCGGAGCTTCTAGTGGCGGAGTTTCTAGTTGTGGAATTTGTAGTTGTGGAGTATCTAGATTTGGTGTTTCAAGTTGTGGAGTTTCTAGCTGTGGAGTTTCTAGTTGCGGAGTTTCTAGTTGCAGAGTTTCTAGTTGCGGAGTTTCTAGTTGTGGAGTTTCTAGTTGTTGAGTTTCTAGTCGCCGAGTTCTAGAGTTGCGAAGTGTCAAGTTGTGGAGTTTCTAATTATGGAGTTTGTAGTTGTGGAGTATCTAGTTGTGGACTTTCAAGTTGTGAAGTTTCTAGTTGTGGAGTTTCTAGTTGCGGAGTTTTCTAGTTGCGGAGTCTGTAGTTGTGGAGTTTCTAGTTGTGGAATTTCTAGTTGTGGAGTCTCTAGTTGCGGAGTGAGTTTCCAGTTGCGGAGTTTCTGGTTGTGGAGTTTCTAGTTGCAGAGTCAGTAGGTGTGGAGTTTCTAGTTGTGGATTTTCTAGCTGTGGAGTTTCAAGTTGTGGAGTTTCTAGTTGTGGAGTTTCTAGTTGTTGAGTTTCTAGTAGTTGAGTTTCCAGTTGCCGAGTTTCTAGTTGCGAAATCTCAAGTCGTGGAGTTTCTAGCTGTGGAGTTTCTAGTTGCGGAGTTTCTAGTTGCGGAGTTTCTAGTTGCGGAGTTTCTAGTTGTGGATTTTGTAGTTGCGGAGTATATAGTTGTGGTGTTTCAAGTTGTGGAGTTTCTAGTTGCGGAGTTTCTAGTTGCAGAGTTTCTAGTTCCGGAGTTTTCTAGTTGTGGAGTTTCTAGTTGCGGAGTTTCTATCTGTGGAGTTTCTAATTGCGGAGTTTCTAGTTGCAGAGTTTCTAGTTGTGGATTTTCTAGCTGTGGAATTTCTCCTTGCAGAGTTTTTAGTTGCGGTGTTTCTAGTTGTGGAGTTTCTAGTTGTTGAGTTTCTAGTTGCCGAGTTCTTTAGTTGCGAAGTCTCAAGTTGTAGAGTTTCTAGCTGTGGAGTTTCTAGTTGCGGAGTTTCTAGTTGCGGAGTTTCTAGTTGCGGAGTTTCTTGTTGCAGAGTTTCTAGTTGTGGAGTTTCTAGTTGTGAAGTTTTAGTTGTGGAGTTTCAAGTTGTGGAATTCATAGGTGTGGAGTTTCTAGTTGTGGAGTTTCTAGTTTTCGAGTTTCTAGTTACGCAGTTTCTAGTTGTGGAGTTTTTAGTTGTGGAGCTTTTATAAGAGAAGTCTCTAGTTGTTGAGTCTCTAGTTGTGGAAGTTCTAGTTGTGGAGTTTCTAGTTGCGCAGTTTCTAGATGTGGAGTTTCTAGTTGTGGAGTTTCTGGCTGTGGAGTTTATAGTTGCGGAGTTTCTAGTATCGGAGTTTCTAGTTGTGGAGTTTCTAGTTGTGGAGTTTCTAGTTGTAGAGTTTCTAGTTGCGAAGTCTCAAGTTGTGGAGTTTCTAGTTGAGGAGTTTCTAGTTGTGGAGTTTCTAGTTGTGGGGTTCGTAGTTGTGGGGTTCGTAGTTGTGCAGTTCTAGTTGTGGAGTCTCTAGTTGGGGAGTTTCCAGTTGTGGAGTTTCTAGCTGTCGAGTTTTGCGTTGCGGAGTTACTAGTTGCAGAGTTTCTAGTAGCGGAGATTTCTAGTTGTGGAGATTCTAGTGGCGGAGTTTCTAGTAGCGGAGTTTCAAGTTGTGGAGTTTCTAGTTGTGGATTTTCTAGCTGTGGAGTTTCTAGTTGCGGAGTTTTTAGTTGCGGAGTTTCTGGTTGTGGAGTTTCTAGTTCTGGAGTCTGTAGTTGTGGAGTATCTATTTGTTGGGTTTCAAGTTGTGGAGTTTCTAGTTGTTGAGTTTCTAGTAGTTGAGTTTCCAGTTGCCGAGTTTCTAGTTGCGAAATCTCAAGTTGTGGAGTTTCTAGCTGTGGAGTTTCTAGTTGCGGAGTTTCTAGTTGCAGAGTTTCTAGTTGCGGAGTTTCTAGTTGTGGAGTTTCTAGTTGTTGAGTTTCTAGTCGCCGAGTTCTTTAGTTGCGAAGTCTCAAGCTGTGGAGTTTCTAGCTGTGGAATTTCTAGTTGTGGAGTGTCTACTTGTGGAGTTTCTAGTTGTGGAGTTTCTAGTTGTGGAGTTTCTATTTGTAGTTTTTATTTTTCGAGTTTGTAGTTGTAGATTTTCTAATTGCAGAGTTCCTAGTTGTGGCGTTTCTAGTTGTGGAGTTTCTTGTTGGGGAGTTTCTAGTTGTGAAGTTTCTAATTGTGGATTTTCTAGTTGCGGAGTTTCTAGTTGCGGAGTTTCTAGTTGTGGAGTTTTTCGTTGAGGAGTCTCTAGTTGTGGGGTCTCTAGTTGTGGAGTTTCTAGTTGCCGAGTTCTTTAGTTGCGAAGTCTCAAGTTGTAGAGTTTCTAGCTGTGGAGTTTCTAGTTGCGGAGTTTCTAGTTGCGGATTTTCTAGTTGTGCAGTTTTAGTTGTGGAGTCTCTAGTTGTGGAGTTTCTTGTTGTTGATTTTCTATCTGTGGAGTTTCTATTTGCGGAGTTTCTAGTTGCAGAGTTTCTAGTTGTGGATTTTCTAGCTGTGGAATTTCTGCTTGCAGAGTTTTTAGTTGCGGTGTTTCTAGTTGTGGAGTTTCTAGTTGTGGAGTTTGTAGTTGCCGAGTTCTTTAGTTGCGAAGTCTCAAGTTGTAGAGTTTCTAGCTGTGGAGTTTCTAGTTGCGGAGTTTCTAGTTGCGGAGTTTCTAGTTGTGAATTTTTTAGTTGTGGAGTCTCTAGTTGTGGACTTTCTAGTTGTGGAGTGTCTACTTGTTGAGTTTCTAGTTGTGGAGTTTCTATTTGTTGTTTTTAGTTTTCGAGTTTGTAGTTGTAGATTTTCTAGTTGCAGAGTTCCTAGTTTTGGAGTATCTAGTTGTGGAGTTTCTGGTTGTGGAGTTTATAGTTGTGGAATTTCTAACTGTGGAGATTCTACTTGCGGAGTTTCTAGTTGCAGAGTTTCTAGTTGTGGAGTTTCTTGTTGTGGAGTTTTAGTTGTGGAGTTTAAAGTTGTGGAATTTATAGGTGTTGACTTTCTAGTTGTGGAGTTTCTAGTTTTCGGGTTTCTAATTACGGAGTTTCTAGTTGTGGAGTTTCTAGTTGTGGAGTTTCTAGTTGTGGAGCTTTTAGTTGAGTTGTGGAGATCTAGTTGTGGAGTTTCTAGTTGTGGAGTGTCTACTTGTGGAGTTTCTAGTTGTGGAGTTTCTAGCTGTGGAGTTTCTAGTTGCAGGGTTTCTAGTTTCGGAGTTTTCTAGTTGTGGAGTTTCCAGTTGCGGAGTTTCTAGTTGCGGAGTTTCAAGTTGTGGAGTTTCTAGTTGTGGAGTTTCTAGTTGTGGAGTTTTTAGTTGTGGAGTTTCTACTTGAGTTTATAGTTGCGGATTTTCTAGTTGCAGAGTTTTAAGTTGTCGAGTTTCTAGTTGCGGAGTCTCTAGTTGTGGAGTTTCTAGTTGCGGAGTTTCTAGCTGTGGAGTTTCTAGTTGCGGAGTCTAGTTGTGCAGTCTCTGGTTTTGGAGTCTCTGGTTGTGGAGTTTCTAGTTGTGGAGTTTCTAGCTGTGGAGTTTCAAGTTGCGGAGTCTCTAGTTGTGCAGTCTCTAGCTGTGGAGTCTCTGGCTGTGGAGTTTCTAGTTGTGGAGTTTCTATTTGCTGAGTCTCTAGTTGTGCAGTCTCTGGTTTTGGAGTCTCTGGTTGTGGAGTTTCTAGTTGTGGAGTTTCTAGCTGTGGAGTTTCAAGTTGCGGAGTCTCTAGTTGTGCAGTCTCTAGCTGTGGAGTCTCTGGCTGTGGAGTTTCTAGTTGTGGAGTTTCTAGTTGTGGAGTTTCTATTTGCTGAGTTTCTTGTTGCGGAGTTTCTAGTTGTGGATTTTCTGGCTGTGGAGTTTCTAGTTGCGGAGTTTCTAGTTGTGGAGTTTCTAGTTGTGAGGTTTTTAGTTGTTGAGTTTCTAGTTTTCGAGTTTCTAGTTGTGGAGTCTCTAGTTGTGGAGTTTCTAGTTGTGGAGTTTCTAGTTGCGAAGTCTCAAGTTGTTGAGTTTCTAGTTGTGGAGTTTCTAGTTGTGGGGTTCGTAGTTGTTGGGTTCGTAGTTGTGCAGTTTCTAGTTGTGGAGTATCTACTTGTGGAGTTTCCATTTGTGGTGTTTCTAGCTGTGGAGTTTCTAGTTGCGGAGTTTCTAGATGCAGAGTTTCTAGTTGCGGAGTTTTCTAGTTGTGGAGTTTTTAGCTGTGGAGTCTCTAGTTGTGGAGTCTCTAGTTGTGGAGTTTCTAGTTGTGGAGTGTCTACTTGTGGAGTTTCTAGTTGTGGAGATTCTAGTTGTAGAGTTTCTATTTGTAGTTTTTATTTTTCGAGTTCGTAGTTGTAGATTTTCTAGTTGCAGAGTTCCTAAATGTGGAGTTTCTAGTTGTGGAGTTTCTTGTTGGGGTGTTTCTAGTTGTGAAGTTTCTAATTGTGGATTTTCTAGTTGCGGAATTTCTAGTTGCGAAGTTTCAAGTTGTCGAGTTTGTAGTTGCGGAGTCGCTAGTTGTGGAGTTTCTAGTTGCGGAGTTGCTAGCTGTGGAGTTTCTAGTTGCGGAGTCTCTAATTGTGCAGTCTCTAGTTTTGGAGTCTCTATTTGAGGAGTTTCTAGTTGTGGAGTTTATAGTTGTGGAGTTTCTAGCTGTGGAGATTCTAGTTGCGGAGTTTCTAGTTGCAGAGTTTCTAGTTGCGGAGTTTCTTGTTGCAGAGTTTGTAGTTGTGGAGTTTCTAGTTGTGAAGTTTTAGTTGTGGAGTTTCAAGTTGTGGAATTCATAGGTGTGGAGTTTCTAGTTGTGGAGTTTCTAGTTTTCGAGTTTCTAGTTACGGAGTTTCTAGTTGTGGAGTTTTTAGTTGTGGAGCTTTTAGTTGAGGAGTCTCTAGTTGTTGAGTCTCTAGTTGTGGAAGTTCTAGGTGTGGAGTTTCTAGTTGCGGAGTTTCTTGTTGCGGAGTTTCTAGATGTGGAGTTTCTAGTTGTGGAGTTTCTGGCTGTGGAGTTTATAGTTGCGGAGTTTCTAGTATCGGAGTTTCTAGTTGTGGAGTTTCTAGTTGTAGAGTTTCTAGTTGCGAAGTCTCAAGTTGTGGAGTTTCTAGTTGTGGAGTTTCTAGTGGCGGAATTTCTAGTTGCAGAGTTTCTAGTTGCGGAGTTTTCTAGTTGTGGAGTTTCTAGTGGCGGAGTTTCTAGTTGCGGAGCTTCAAGTTGTGGAGTTTCTAGTTGTGGGCTTTCAAGTTGTGGAGTTTCTAGTTGTGGAGTTTCTAGTTGCGGAGTTTTCTAGTCGCGGAGTCTGTAGTTGTGGAGTTTCTAGTTGTGGAATTTCTAGTTACGGAGTTTCTAGTTGTGGAGCTTTTAGTTGAGGAGTCTCTAGTTGTTGAGTCTCTAGTTGTGGAATTTCTAGTTGTGGAGTTTCTAGTTGTGGAGTTTCAAGTTGTGGAATTTCAAGTTGTGGAGTCTCTAGTGGCGGAGTGAGTTTCTAGTTACGGAGTTTCTGGTTGTGGAGTTTCTAGTTGCGGAGCCAGTAGTTGTGGAGTTTCTAGTTGTGGAGTTTCTAGTTGTGGAGTTTCTAGTGTTTGAATTTCTAGTTGCCGAGTTCTTTAGTTGCGAAGTCTCAAGTTGTGGAGTTTCTAGCTGTGAAGTTTCTAGTTGCGGAGTTTCTAGTTGCGGAGTTTCTAGTTGCAGAGTTTTTAGTTGAGGAATCTCTAGTTGTGGAGTCTCTAGTTGTTGAGTTTCTAGTTGCCGAGTTTCTAGTTGCGAAGTCTCAAGTCGTGGAGTTTCTAGCTGCGGAGTTTCTAGTTGCGGAGCTTCTAGTGGCGGAGTTTCTAGTTGTGGAATTTGTAGTTGTGGAGTATCTAGATTTGGTGTTTCAAGTTGTGGAGTTTCTAGCTGTGGAGTTTCTAGTTGCGGAGTTTCTAGTTGCAGAGTTTCTAGTTGCGGAGTTTCTAGTTGTGGAGTTTCTAGTTGTTGAGTTTCTAGTCGCCGAGTTCTAGAGTTGCGAAGTGTCAAGTTGTGGAGTTTCTAGCTGTGGAATTTCTAGTTGTTGAGTTTCTAGTTGCGGAGTTTCTAGTTGTGGAGTTTTTAGCTGTGGTGTCTCTAGTTGTGGAGTCTCTAGTTGTGGAGTTTCTAGTTGTGGAGTGTCTACTTGTGGAGTTTCTAGTTGTGGAGTTTCTAGTTGTGGAGTTTCTATTTGTAGTTTTTATTTTTCGAGTTTGTAGTTGTAGATTTTCTAATTGCAGAGTTCCTAGTTGTGGAGTTTCTAGTTGTGGAGTTTCTTGTTGGGGAGTTTCTAGTTGTGAAGTTTCTAATTGTGGATTTTCTAGTTGCGGAATTTCTAGTTGCGAAGTTTCTAGTTGGGGAGTTTCTACTTGAGTTTATAGCTGCGGATTTTCTAGTTCCACAGTTTCGAGTTGCAAAGTTTCAAGTTGTCGAGTTTGTAGTTGCGGAGTCGCTAGTTGTGGAGTTTCTAGTTGCGGAGTTGCTAGCTGTGGAGTTTCTAGCTGCGGAGTCTCTAATTGTGCAGTCTCTAGTTTTGGAGTCTCTAGTTGTGGAGTTTCTAGTTGTGGAGTTTATAGATGTGGAGTTTCTAGCTGTGAAGATTCTAGTTGCTGAGTTTCTAGTTGCAGAGTTTCTAGTTGCGGAGTTTCTTGTTGCAGAGTTTCTAGTTGTGGAGTTTCTAGTTGTGAAGTTTTAGTTGTGGAGTTTCAAGTTGTGGAATTCATAGGTGTGGAGTTTCTAGTTGTGGAGTTTCTAGTTGCGGAGTTTCTAGTTGTGAATTTTTTAGTTGTGGAGTCTCTAGTTGTGGACTTTCTAGTTGTGGAGTGTCTACTTGTTGAGTTTCTAGTTGTGGAGTTTCTATTTGTTGTTTTTAGTTTTCGAGTTTGTAGTTGTAGATTTTCTAGTTGCAGAGTTCCTAGTTTTGGAGTATCTAGTTGCGGAGTCTCTAATTGTGCAGTCTCTAGTTTTGGAGTCTCTGGTTGTGGAGTTTTTGGTTGTGGAGTTTATAGTTGTGGAATTTCTAACTGTGGAGATTCTACTTGCGGAGTTTCTAGTTGCAGAGTTTCTAGTTGTGGAGTTTCTTGTTGTGGAGTTTTAGTTGTGGAGTTTAAAGTTGTGGAATTTATAGGTGTGGAGTTTCTAGTTGTGGGGTTTCTAGTTTTCGGGTTTCTAATTACGGAGTTTATAGTTGTGGAGTTTCTAGTTGTGGAGTTTCTAGTTGTGGAGCTTTTAGTTGAGTTGTGGAGCTCTAGTTGTGGAGTTTCTAGTTGTGGAGTGTCTACTTGTGGAGTTTCTAGTTGTGGAGTTTCTAGCTGTGGAGTTTCTAGTTGCAGGGTTTCTAGTTTCGGAGTTTTCTAGTTGTGGAGTTTCTAGTTGCGGAGTTTCTAGTTGCGGAGTTTCAAGTTGTGGAGTTTGTAGTTGTGGAGTTTCTAGTTGTGGAGTTTTTAGTTGTGGAGTTTCTACTTGAGTTTATAGTTGCGGATTTTCTAGTTGCAGAGTTTTAAGTTGTCGAGTTTCTAGTTGCGGAGTCTCTAGTTGTGGAGTTTCTAGTTGCGGAGTTTCTAGCTGTGGAGTTTCTAGTTGCGGAGTCTCTAGTTGTGCAGTCTCTGGTTTTGGAGTCTCTGGTTGTGGAGTTTCTAGTTGTGGAGTTTCTAGCTGTGGAGTTTCAAGTTGCGGAGTCTCTAGTTGTGCAGTCTCTAGCTGTGGAGTCTCTGGCTGTGGAGTTTCTAGTTCTGGAGTTTCTATTTGCTGAGTCTCTAGTTGTGCAGTCTCTGGTTTTGGAGTCTCTGGTTGTGGAGTTTCTAGTTGTGGAGTTTCTAGCTGTGGAGTTTCAAGTTGCGGAGTCTCTAGTTGTGCAGTCTCTAGCTGTGGAGTCTCTGGCTGTGGAGTTTCTAGTTGTGGAGTTTCTAGTTGTGGAGTTTCTATTTGCTGAGTTTCTTGTTGCGGAGTTTCTAGTTGTGGATTTTCTGGCTGTGGAGTTTCTAGTTGCGGAGTTTCTAGTTGTGAAGTTTCTAGTTGTGAGGTTTTTAGTTGTTGAGTTTCTAGTTTTCGAGTTTCTAGTTGTGGAGTCTCTAGTTGTGGAGTTTCTAGTTGTGGAGTTTCTAGTTGCGAAGTCTCAAGTTGTTGAGTTTCTAGTTGTGGAGTTTTCTAGTTGTGGAGTTTCTAGTTGCGGAGTTTCTAGTTGCGGAGCTTCAAGAGTGGAGTTTCTAGTTGTGGAGTTTCTAGTTGTGGAGTTTGTAGTTGTGGAGTATCTAGTTGTGGGCTTTCAAGTTGTGGAGTTTCTAGTTGTTGAGTCTCTAGATGTGGAATTTCTAGTTGTGGAGTTTCTAGTTGTGGAGTTTCTAGTTGTGGAATTTCAAGTTGTGGAGTCTCTGGTGGCGGAGTGAGTTTCTAGTTGCGGAGTTTCTGTTTGTGGAGTTTCTAGTTGCGGAGCCAGTAGTTGTGGAGTTTCTAGTTGTGGAGTTTCTAGTGTTTGAATTTCTAGTTGCCGAATTCTTTAGTTGCGAAGTCTCAAGTTGTGGAGTTTCTAGCTGTGAAGTTTCTAGTTGCGGAGTTTCTAGTTGCGGAGTTTCTAGTTGTGGAGTTTTTAGTTGAGGAGTCTCTAGTTGTGGGGTCTCTAGTTGTGGAGTTTCTAGTTGTGGAGTGTTTACTTGTAGAGTTTCTAGTTGTGGAGTTTCTAGTTGTGGAGTTTCTAGTCGTGGAGTCTGTAGTTGTGGAGTAGCTATTTGTTGGGTTTCAAGTTATGGAGTTTTTGGCTGTGGAGTTTCTAGTTGTGGAGTTTCTAGTTGTTGAGTATCTAGTTGCCGAGTTTCTAGTTGCGAAGTCTCAAGTCGTGGAGTTTCTAGCTGCGGAGTTTCTAGTTGCGGAGCTTCTAGTGGCGGAGTTTCTAGTTGTGGAATTTGTAGTTGTGGAGTATCTAGTTTTGGTGTTTCAAGTTGTGGAGTTTCTAGCTGTGGAGTTTCTAGTTGCGGAGTTTCTAGTTGCAGAGTTTCTAGTTGCGGAGTTTCTAGTTGCGGAGTTTCTAGTTGTGGAGTTTCTAGCTGTTGAGTTTCTAGTGCCCGAGTTCTTTAGTTGCGAAGTCTCAAGTTGTGGAGTTTCTAGCTGTGGAATTTCTAGTTGTTGAGTTTCTAGATCCGGAGTTTCTAGTTGTGGAGTTTTTAGCTGTGGATTCTCTAGTTGTGGAGTCTCTAGTTGTGGAGTTTCTAGTTGTGGAGTGTCTACTTGTGGAGTTTCTAGTTGTGGAGATTCTAGTTGTAGAGTTTCTATTTGTAGTTTTTATTTTTCGAGTTTGTAGTTGTAGATTTTCTAGTTGCAGAGTTCCTAATTGTGGAGTTTCTAGTTGTGGAGTTTCTTGTTGGGGTGTTTCTAGTTGTGAAGTTTCTAATTGTGGATTTTCTAGTTGCGGAATTTCTAGTTGCAAAGTTTCTAGTTGGGGAGTTTCTACTTGAATTTATAGTTGTGGATTTTCTAGTTCCACAGTTTCGAGTTGCAAAGTTTCAAGTTGTCGAGTTTGTAGTTGCGGAGTCGCTAGTTGTGGAGTTTCTAGTTGCGGAGTTGCTAGCTGTGGAGTTTCTAGTTGCGGAGTCTCTAATTGTGCAGTCTCTAGTTTTGGAGTCTCTATTTGTGGAGTTTCTAGTTGTGGAGTTTATAGTTGTGGAGTTTCTAGCTGTGGAGATTCTAGTTGCGGAGTTTCTAGTTGCAGAGTTTCTAGTTGCGGAGTTTCTTGTTGCAGAGTTTGTAGTTGTGGAGTTTCTAGTTGTGAAGTTTTAGTTGTGGAGTTTCAAGTTGTGGAATTCATAGGTGTGGAGTTTCTAGTTGTGGAGTTTCTAGTTTTCGAGTTTCTAGTTACGGAGTTTCTAGTTATGGAGTTTTTAGTTGTGGAGCTTTTAGTTGAGGAGTCTCTAGTTGTTGAGTCTCTAGTTGTGGAAGTTCTAGGTGTGGAGTTTCTAGTTGCGGAGTTTCTTGTTGCGGAGTTTCTAGATGTGGAGTTTCTAGTTGTGGAGTTTCTGGCTGTGGAGTTTATAGTTGCGGAGTTTCTAGTATCGGAGTTTCTAGTTGTGGAGTTTCTAGTTGTGGAGTTTCTAGTTGCGAAGTCTCAAGTTGTGGAGTTTCTAGTTGTGGAGATTCTAGTGGCGGAGTTTCTAGTTGCAGAATTTCTAGTTGCGGAGTTTTCTAGTTGTGGAGTTTCTAGTGGCGGAGTTTCTAGTTGCGGAGCTTCAAATTGTGGAGTTTCTAGTTGTGGAGTTTCTAGTTGTGGAGTTTGTAGTTGTGGAGTATCTAGTTGTGGGCTTTCAAGTTGTGGAGTCTCTAGGGTTGGAGTTTCTAGTTGCGGAGTTTTCTAGTCGCGGAGTCTGTAGTTGTGGAGTTTCTAGTTGTGGAATTTCTAGTTACGGAGTTTCTAGTTGTGGAGCTTTTAGTTGAGGAGTCTCTAGTTGTTGAGTCTCTAGTTGTTGAGTCTCTAGTTGTGGAATTTCTAGTTGTGAAGTTTCTAGTTGTGGAGTTTCTAGTTGTGTAATTTCAAGTTGTGGAGTCTCTAGTGGCGGAGTGAGTTTCTAGTTGCGGAGTTTCTGGTTGTGGAGTTTCTAGTTGCGGAGCCAGTAGTTGTGGAGTTTCTAGTTGTGGAGTTTCTAGTTGTGGAGTTTCTAGTGTTTGAATTTCTAGTTGCCGAGTTCTTTAGTTGCGAAGTCTCAAGTTGTGGAGTTTCTAGCTGTGAAGTTTCTTGTTGCGGAGTTTCTAGTTGCGGAGTTTCTAGTTGTGGAGTTTTTAGTTGAGGAGTCTCTAGTTGTGGAGTCTCTAGTTGTTGAGTTTCTAGTTGCCGAGTTTCTAGTTGCGAAGTCTCAAGTCGTGGAGTTTCTAGCTGCGGAGTTTCTAGTTGCGGAGCTTCTAGTGGCGGAGTTTCTAGTTGTGGAATTTGTAGTTGTGGAGTATCTAGATTTGGTGTGTCAAGTTGTGGAGTTTCTAGCTGTGGAGTTTCTAGTTGCGGAGTTTCTAGTTGCAGAGTTTCTAGTTGCGGAGTTTCTAGTTGTGGAGTTTCTAGTTGTTGAGTTTCTAGTCGCCGAGTTCTAGAGTTGCGAAGTCTCAAGTTGTGGAGTTTCTAGCTGTGGAATTTCTAGTTGTTGAGTTTCTAGTTGCGGAGTTTCTAGTTGTGGAGTTTTTAGCTGTGGTGTCTCTAGTTGTGGAGTCTCTAGTTGTGGAGTTTCTAGTTGTGGAGTTTCTATTTGTAGTTTTTATTTTTCGAGTTTGTAGTTGTAGATTTTCTAATTGCAGAGTTCCTAGTTGTGGAGTTTCTTGTTGGGGAGTTTCTAGTTGTGAAGTTTCTAATTGTGGATTTTCTAGTTGCGGAATTTCTAGTTGCGAAGTTTCTAGTTGGGGAGTTTCTACTTGAGTTTATAGCTACGGATTTTCTAGTTCCACAGTTTCGAGTTGCAAAGTTTCAAGTTGTCGAGTTTGTAGTTGCGGAGTCGCTAGTTGTGGAGTTTCTAGTTGCGGAGTTGCTAGCTGTGGAGTTTCTAGCTGCGGAGTCTCTAATTGTGCAGTCTCTAGTTTTGGAGTCTCTAGTTGTGGAGTTTCTAGTTGTGGAGTTTATAGATGTGGAGTTTCTAGCTGTGGAGATCCTAGTTGCTGAGTTTCTAGTTGCAGAGTTTCTAGTTGCGGAGTTTCTTGTTGCAGAGTTTCTAGTTGTGGAGTTTCTAGTTGTGAAGTTTTTGTTGTGGAGTTTCAAGTTGTGGAATTCATAGGTGTGGAGTTTCTAGTTGTGGAGTTTCTAGTTGCGGAGTTTCTAGTTGCGGAGTTTCTAGTTGTGAATTTTTTTAGTTGTGGAGTTTCTAGTTGTGGACTTTCTAGTTGTGGAGTGTCTACTTGTTGAGTTTCTAGTTGTGGAGTTTCTATTTGTTGTTTTTAGTTTTCGAGTTTGTAGTTGTAGATTTTCTAGTTGCAGAGTTCCTAGTTTTGGAGTATCTAGTTGCGGAGTCTCTAATTGTGCAGTCTCTAGTTTTGGAGTCTCTAGTTGTGGAGTTTCTGGTTGTGAAGTTTATAGTTGTGGAATTTCTAACTGTGGAGATTCTACTTGGGGAGTTTCTAGTTGCAGAGTTTCTAGTTGTGGAGTTTCTTGTTGTGGATTTTTAGTTGTGGAGTTTAAAGTTGTGGAATTTATAGGTGTGGAGTTTCTAGTTGTGGAGTTTCTAGTTTTCGGGTTTCTAATTACGGAGTTTCTAGTTGTGGAGTTTCTAGTTGTGGAGTTTCTAGTTGTGGAGCTTTTAGTTGAGTTGTGGAGCTCTAGTTGTGGAGTTTCTAGTTGTGGAGTGTCTACTTGTGGAGTTTCTAGTTGTGGAGTTTCTAGCTGTGGAGTTTCTAGTTGCAGGGTTTCTAGTTTCGGAGTTTTCTAGTTGTGGAGTTTCTAGTTGCGGAGTTTCTAGTTGCGGAGTTTCAAGTTGTGGAGTTTCTAGTTGTTGAGTTTCTAGTGGCCGAGTTCTTTAGTTGCGAAGTCTCAAGTTGTGGAGTTTCTAGCTGTGAAGTTTCTAGTTGCGGAGTTTCTAGTTGTGGAGTTTTTAGTTGAGGAGTCTCTAGTTGTGGAGTCTCTAGTTGTTGAGTTTCTAGTTGCCGAGTTTCTAGTTGCGAAGTCTCAAGTCGTGGAGTTTCTAGCTGCGGAGTTTCTAGTTGCGGAGCTTCTAGTGGCGGAGTTTCTAGTTGTGGAATTTGTAGTTGTGGAGTTTCTAGATTTGGTGTTTCAAGTTGTGGAGTTTCTAGCTGTGGAGTTTCTAGTTGCGGAGTTTCTAGTTGCAGAGTTTCTAGTTGCGGAGTTGCTAGTTGTGGAGTTTCTAGTTGTTGAGTTTCTAGTCGCCGAGTTCTAGAGTTGCGAAGTCTCAAGTTGTGGAGTTTCTAGCTGTGGAATTTCTAGTTGTTGAGTTTCTAGTTGCGGAGTTTCTAGTTGTGGAGATTCTAGTTGCGGAGTTTCTAGTTGCAGAGTTTCTAGTTGCGGAGTTTCTTGTTGCAGAGTTTCTAGTTGTGGAGTTTCTAGTTGTGAAGTTTTAGTTGTGGAGTTTCAAGTTGTGGAATTCATAGGTGTGGAGTTTCTAGTTGTGGAGTTTCTAGTTTTCGAGTTTCTAGTTACGCAGTTTCTAGTTGTGGAGTTTTTAGTTGTGGAGCTTTTATAAGAGAAGTCTCTAGTTGTTGAGTCTCTAGTTGTGGAAGTTCTAGTTGTGGAGTTTCTAGTTGCGCAGTTTATAGATGTGGAGTTTCTAGTTGTGGAGTTTCTGGCTGTGGAGTTTATAGTTGCGGAGTTTCTCGTATCGGAGTTTCTAGTTGTGGAGTTTCTAGTTGTGGAGTTTCTAGTTGTAGAGTTTCTAGTTGCGAAGTCTCAAGTTGTGGAGTTTCTAGTTGAGGAGTTTCTAGTTGTGGAGTTTCTAGTTGCGAAGTCTCAAGTTGTGGAGTTTCTAGTTGAGGAGTTTCTAGTTGTGGAGTTTCTAGTTGTGGGGTTCGTAGTTGTGGGGTTCGTAGTTGTGGGGTTCGTAGTTGTGCAGTTCTAGTTGTTGAGTCTCTAGTTGGGGAGTTTCCAGTTGTGGAGTTTCTAGCTGTGGAGTTTTGCGTTGCGGAGTTTCTAGTTGCAGAGTTTCTAGTAGCGGAGTTTTCTAGTTGTGGAGATTCTAGTGGCGGAGTTTCTAGTTGCGGAGTTTCAAGTTGTGGAGTTTCTAGTTGTGGACATTCTAGCTGTGGAGTTTCTAGTTGCGGAGTTTTTAGTTGTGGAGTTTCTGGTTGTGGAGTTTCTAGTTCTGGAGTCTGTAGTTGTGCAGTATCTATTTGTTGGGTTTAAAGTTGTGGAGTTTCTAGTTGTGGAGTTTCCAGTTGTTGAGTTTTTAGTAGTTGAGTTTCTAGTTGCCGAGTTTCTAGTTGCGAAATCTCAAGTCGTGGAGTTTCTAGCTGTGGAGTTTCTAGTTCCGGAGTTTTCTAGTTGTGGAGTTTCTAGTTGCGGAGTTTCTAGTTGTGGAGCTTCAAGTTGTGGAGTTTCTCGTTGTGGAGTTTCTAGTTGTGGAGTTTGTAGTTGTGGAGTATCAAGTTGTGGACTTTCAAGTTGTGGAGTTTCTAGTTGTGGAGTTTCTAGTTGTTAATTTTCTAGCTGTGGATTTCTATTTGCGGAGTTTCTAGCTGCAGAGTTTCTAGTTGTGGATTTTCTAGCTGTGGAATTTCTGGTTGCAGAGTTTTTAGTTGCGGTGTTTCTAGTTGTGGAGATTCTAGTTGTTGAGTTTCTAGTTGCCGAGTTCTTTAGTTGCGAAGTCTCAAGTTGTAGAGTTTCTAGCTGTGGAGTTTCTAGTTGCGGAGTTTCTAGTTGCGGAGTTTCTAGTTGTGCAGTTTTAGTTGTGGAGTCTCTAGTTGTGGAGTTTCTTGTTGTTGATTTTCTATCTGTGGAGTTTCTATTTGCGGAGTTTCTAGTTGCAGAGTTTCTAGTTGTGGATTTTCTAGCTGTGGAATTTCTGCTTGCAGAGTTTTTAGTTGCGGTGTTTCTAGTTGTGGAGTTTCTAGTTGTTGAGTTTGTAGTTGCCGAGTTCTTTAGTTGCGAAGTCTCAAGTTGTAGAGTTTCTAGCTGTGGAGTTTCTAGTTGCGGAGTTTCTAGTTGCGGAGTTTCTAGTTGTGAATTTTTTAGTTGTGGAGTCCCTAGTTGTGAACTTTCTAGTTGTGGAGTGTCTACTTGTTGAGTTTCTAGTTGTGGAGTTTCTATTTGTTGTTTTTAGTTTTCGAGTTTGTAGTTGTAGATTTTCTAGTTGCAGAGTTCCTAGTTTTGGAGTATCTAGTTGCGGAGTCTCTAATTGTGCAGTCTCTAGTTTTGGAGTCTCTAGTTGTGGAGTTTCTGGTTGTGGAGTTTATAGTTGTGGAATTTCTAACTGTGGAGATTCTACTTGCGGAGTTTCTAGTTGCAGAGTTTCTAGTTGTGGAGTTTCTTGTTGTGGAGTTTTAGTTGTGGAGTTTAAAGTTGTGGAATTTATAGGTGTGGAGTTTCTAGTTGTGGAGTTTCTAGTTTTCGGGTTTCTAATTACGGAGTTTCTAGTTGTGGAGTTTCTAGTTGTGGAGTTTCTAGTTGTGGAGCTTTTAGTTGAGTTGTGGAGCTCTAGTTGTGGAGTTTCTAGTTGTGGAGTGTCTACTTGTGGAGTTTCTAGTTGTGGAGTTTCTAGCTGTGGAGTTTCTAGTTGCAGGGTTTCTAGTTTCGGAGTTTTCTAGTTGTGGAGTTTCTAGTTGCGGAGTTTCAAGTTGTGGAGTTTCTAGTTGTGGAGTTTCTAGTTGTGGAGTTTTTAGTTGTGGAGTTTCTACTTGAGTTTATAGTTGCGGATTTTCTAGTTGCAGAGTTTTAAGTTGTCGAGTTTCTAGTTGCGGAGTCTCTAGTTGTGGAGTTTCTAGTTGCGGAGTTTCTAGCTGTGGAGTTTCTAGTTGCGGAGTCTCTAGTTGTGCAGTCTCTGGTTTTGGAGTCTCTGGTTGTGGAGTTTCTAGTTGTGGAGTTTCTAGCTGTGGAGTTTCAAGTTGCGGAGTCTCTAGTTGTGCAGTCTCTAGCTGTGGAGTCTCTGGCTGTGGAGTTTCTAGTGGTGGAGTTTCTATTTGCTGAGTCTCTAGTTGTGCAGTCTCTGGTTTTGGAGTCTCTGGTTGTGGAGTTTCTAGTTGTGGAGTTTCTAGCTGTGGAGTTTCAAGTTGCGGAGTCTCTAGTTGTGCAGTCTCTAGCTGTGGAGTCTCTGGCTGTGGAGTTTCTAGTTGTGGAGTTTCTAGTTGTGGAGTTTCTATTTGCTGAGTTTCTTGTTGCGGAGTTTCTAGTTGTGGATTTTCTGGCTGTGGAGTTTCTAGTTGCGGAGTTTCTAGTTGTGGAGTTTCTAGTTGTGAGGTTTTTAGTTGTTGAGTTTCTAGTTTTCGAGTTTCTAGTTGTGGAGTCTCTAGTTGTGGAGTTTCTAGTTGTGGAGTTTCTAGTTGAGAAGTCTCAAGTTGTTGAGTTTCTAGTTGTGGAGTTTCTAGTTGTGGGGTTCGTAGTTGTGGGGTTCGTAGTTGTGCAGTTTCTAGTTGTGGAGTATCTACTTGTGGAGTTTCCATTTGTGGTGTTTCTAGCTGTGGAGTTTCTAGTTGCGGAGTTTCTAGATGCAGAGTTTCTAGTTGTGGAGTTTTCTAGTTGTGGAGTTTTTAGCTGTGGAGTTTCTGGTTGTGGAGTTTCTAGTTCTGGAGTCTGTAGTTGTTTAGTATCTATTTGTTGGGTTTCAAGTTGTGGAGTTTCTAGTTGTGGAGTTTCTAGTTGTTGAGTTTCTAGTAGTTGAGTTTCTAGTTGCCGAGTTTCTAGTTGTGAAATCTCAAGTCGTGGAGTTTCTAGCTGTGGAGTTTCTAGTTGCGGAGTTTCTAGTTGCGGAGTTTCTAGTTGCGGAGTTCCTAGCTGTGGAGCTTCAAGTTGTGGAGTTTCTCGTTGTGGAGTTTCTAGTTGTGGAGTTTGTAGTTGTGGAGTATCTAGTTGTGGACTTTCAAGTTTTGGAGTTTCTAGTTGTGGAGTTTCTAGTTGTTAATTTTCTAGCTGTGGAGTTTCTATTTGCGGAGTTTATAGTTGCAGAGTTTCTAGTTGTGGATTTTCTAGCTGTGGAATTTCTGCTTGCAGAGTTTTTAGTTGCGGTGTTTCTAGTTGTGGAGTTTCTAGTTGTTGAGTTTCTAGTTGCCGAGTTCTTTAGTTGCGAAGTCTCAAGTTGTAGAGTTTCTAGCTGTGGAGTTTCTAGTTGCGGAGTTTCTAGTTGCGGAGTTTCTAGTTGTGGATTTTTTAGTTGTGGAGTCTCTAGTTGTGGAGTTTCTAGTTGTGGAGTGTCTACTTGTGGAGTTTCTAGTTGTGGAGTTTCTATTTGTAGTTTTTAGTTTTCGAGTTTGTAGTTGTAGATTTTCTAGTTGCAAAGTTCCTAGTTTTGGAGTATCTAGTTGCGGAGTCTTTAATTGTGCAGTCTCTAGTTTTGGAGTCTCTAGTTGTGGAGTTTCTGGTTGTGGAGTTTATAGTTGTGGAATTTCTAACTGTGGAGATTCTAGTTGCGGAGTTTCTAGTTGCAGAGTTTCTAGTTGTGGAGTTTCTAGTTGTGGAGTTTTAGTTGTGGAGTTTAAAGTTGTGGAATTTATAGGTGTGGAGTTTCTAGTGTTGGAGTTTCTAGTTTTCGGGTTTTTAGTTACGGAGTTCCAAGTTGTGGAGTTTCTAGTTGTGGAGTTTCTAGTTGTGGAGCTTTTAGTTGAGGAATCTCTAGTTGTTGAGTTTCTAGTTGCGGAAGTTCTAGTTGTGGAGTTTCTAGTTGCGGAGTTTCTGGCTGTGGAGTTTCTAGTTGCGGAGTTTCTAGTTTTAGAGTTTCTAGTTGTGAGGTTCGTAGTTGTGGAGTTTCTAGTTGTCGAGTTTCTAGTTGTGGAGTCTCTAGTTGTGGAGTTTCTAGTTGTGGAGATTCTAGTTGCGAAGTCTCAAGTTGTGGAGTTTCTAGTTGTGGAGTTTCTAGTTGTGGAGCTTCTAGTTGTGGGGTTCGTAGTTGTGGGGTTCGTAGTTGTTGAGTTTCTAGTTGCGGAGTTTCTCGTTGTGAAGTCTCAAGTTGTGGAGTTTCTAGTTGTGGAGTTTATAGTTGTGGAGCTTCTAGTTGTGGGGTTCGTAGTTGTGGGGTTCGTAGTTGCGGAGTTTCTAGTTGCGGAGTTTCTCGTTGTGAAGTTTCTAGTTGTGGAGTTTCTAGTTGTGGAGTTTCTAGTAGTTGAGTTACAAGTTGCCGAGTTTCTAGTTGCGAAGTCTCAAGTCGTGGAGTTTTTAGCTGTGGAGTTTCTAGTTGCGGAGCTTCTAGTTGCGGAGTTTCTAGTTGCGGAGTTTCTAGTTGTGGAATTTGTAGTTGTGGAGTATATAGTTGTGGTGTTTCAGGTTGTGGAGTTTCTAGTGGCGGAGTTTCTAGTTGCAGAGTTTCTAGTTGCGGAGTTTTCTAGTTGTGGAGTTTCTAGTTGCGGAGTTTCTAGTTGTGGAGCTTCAAGTTGTGGAGTTTCTAGTTGTGGAGTTTCTAGTTGTGGAGTTTGTAGTTGTGGAGTGTCTAGTTGTGGGCTTGCAAGTTGTGGAGTTTCTAGTTGTGGAGTTTCTAGTTGCGGAGTTTTCTAGTTGCGGAGTCTGTAGTTGTGGAGTTTCTAGTTGTGGAATTTCTAGTTACGGAGTTTCTAGTTGTGGAGCTTTTAGTTGAGGAGTCTCCAGTTGTTGAGTCTCTAGTTGTGGAATTTCTAGTTGTGGAGTGTTTAGTTGCAGAGTTTCCAGTTGTGGAGTTTCTAGTTGCGGAGTCTCTAGTTGTAGAGTTTCTAGTTACGGAGTTTCTAGCTGTGGAGATTCTAGTGGCGGAGTCTCTAGTTGTGCAGTCTCTAGTTGTGGAGTCTGTAGTTGTGGAGTTTCTAGTTGCGGAGTTTGAAGTTGTGGAGTTTCTAGCTGTGGAGTTTCTAGTTGCAGGGTTTCTAGTTGCGGAGTTTTCTAGTTGTGGAGTTTCTAGTTGCGGAGTTTCTAGTTGCGGAGTTTCAAGTTGTGGAGTTTCTGGTTGTGGAGTTTCAAGTTGTGGAATTTATAGGTGTGGAGTTTCTAGTTGTGGAGTTTCTGGTTTCAGGGTTTCTAGTTACGGAGTTTCTAGTAGTGGAGTTTCTAGTTGTGGAGCTTTTAGTTGAGGAGTCTCTAGTTGTTGAGTCTCTAGTTGTTGAGTCTCTAGTTGTGGAAGTTCTAGTTGTGAAGTTTCTAGTTCCGGAGTTTCTAGTTGCAGAGTTTCTAGTTGCGGAGTTTTGTAGTTGTGGAGATTCTAGTGGCGGAGTTTCTAGTTGCGGAAATTAAGTTGTGGAGTTTCTCGTTGTGGAGTTTCTAGTTGTGGAGTTTCTAGTGGCGGAGTTTCTAGTTGTGGAGTTTCTAGTTGTGGAGTTTTTAGTAGTTGAGTTTCTAGTTGTCGAGTTTCTAGTTGCGAAGTCTAAAGTCGTGGAGTTTCTAGCTGTGGAGTTTCTAGTTGCAGAGCTTCTAGTTAGGGAGTTTCTAGTTGCGGAGTTTCTAGTTGTGGATTTTGTAGTTGTGGGGTATATAGTTGTGGTGTTTCAAGTTGTGGAGTTTCTAGTTGCGGAGTTTTCTAGTTGTGGAATTTCTAGCTGTGGAGTTTCTAGTTGCGGAGTTTCTAGTTGTGGGGTTCGTAGTTGTGGAGTTCGTAGTTGTGGAGTTTCTAGTTGTGGAGTCTCTAGTTGGGGAGTTTCCAGTTGTGGAGTTTCTAGTTGTGGGGTTCGTAGTTGTGGAGTTTCTAGTTGTGGAGTCTCTAGTTGGGGAGTTTCCAGTTGTGGAGTTTCTAGCTGTGGAGTTTTTCGTCGCGGAGTTTCTAGTTGCAGAGTTTCTAGTAGCGGAGTTTTCTAGTTGTGGAGGTTCTAGTGGCGGAGTTTCTAGTTGCGGAGTTTCAAGTTGTGGAGTTTCTAGTTGTGGATTTTCTAGCTGTGGAGTTTCTAGTTGCGGAGTTTTTAGTTGCGGAGTTTCTGGTTGTGGAGTTTCTAGTTCTGGAGTCTGTAGTTGTTTAGTATCTATTTGTTGGGTTTCAAGTTGTGGAGTTTCTAGTTGTGGAGTTTCTAGTTGTTGAGTTTCTAGTAGTTGAGTTTCTAGTTGCCGAGTTTCTAGTTGCGAAATCTCAAGTCGTGGAGTTTCTAGCTGTGGAGTTTCTAGTTGCGGAGTTTCTAGTTGCGGAGTTTCTAGTTGCGGAGTTTCTAGTTGTGGATTTTGTAGTTGTGGAGTATATAGTTGTGGTGTTTCAAGTTGGGGAGTTTCTAGTTGCGGAGTTTCTAGTTGCAGAGTTTCTAGTTCCGGAGTTTTCTAGTTGTGGAGTTTCTAGTGGCGGAGTTCCTAGCTGTGGAGTTTCTCGTTGTGGAGTTTCTAGTTGTGGAGTTTGTAGTTGTGGAGTATCTAGTTGTGGACTTTCAAGTTGTGGAGTTTCTAGTTGTGGAGTTTCTAGTTGTTAATTTTCTAGCTGCGGAGTTTCTATTTGCGGAGTTTATACTTGCAGAGTTTCTAGTTGTGGATTTTCTAGCTGTGGAATTTCTGCTTGCAGAGTTTTTAGTTGCGGTGTTTCTAGTTGTGGAGTTTCTAGTTGTTGAGTTTCTAGTTGCCGAGTTCTTTAGTTGCGAAGTCTCAAGTTGTAGAGTTTCTAGCTGTGGAGTTTCTAGTTGCGGAGTTTCTAGTTGCGGAGTTTCTAGTTGTGGATTCTTTAGTTGTGGAGTCTCTAGTTGTGGAGTTTCTAGTTGTGGAGTGTCTACTTGTGGAGTTTCTACTTGTGGAGTTTCTATTTGTAGTTTTTAGTTTTCGATTTTGTAGTTGTAGATTTTCTAGTTGCAAAGTTCCTAGTTATGGAGTATCTAGTTGCGGAGTCTCTAATTGTGCAGTCTCTAGTTTTGGAGTCTCTAGTTGTGGAGTTTCTGGTTGTGGAGTTTATAGTTGTGGAATTTCTAACTGTGGAGATTCTAGTTGCGGAGTTTCTAGTTGCAGAGTTTCTAGTTGTGGAGTTTCTAGTTGTGGAGTTTTAGTTGTGGAGTTTAAAGTTGTGGAATTTATAGGTGTGGAGTTTCTAGTGTTGGAGTTTCTAGTTTTCGGGTTTCTAGTTACGGAGTTTCTAGTTGTGGAGTTTCTAGTTGTGGAGCTTTTAGTTGAGGAATCTCTAGTTGTTGAGTTTCTAGTTGTGGAAGTTCTAGTTGTGGAGTTTCTAGTTGCGGAGTTTCTGGCTGTGGAGTTTCCAGTTGCGGAGTTTCTAGTTTTCTAGCTGTGGAGTTTCTAGTTGCGGAGTTTCTAGTTGGTGGGTTCGTAGTTGTGGAGTTCGTAGTTGTGGAGTTTCTAGTTGTGGAGCCTCTAGTTGGGGAGTTTCCAGTTGTGGAGTTTCTAGTTGTGGGGTTCGTAGTTGTGGAGTTTCTAGTTGTGGAGTCTCTAGTTGGGGAGTTTCCAGTTGTGGAGTTTCTAGCTGTGGAGTTTTTCGTCGCGGAGTTTCTAGTAGCGGAGTTTTCTAGTTGTGGAGGTTCTAGTGGCGGAGTTTCTAGTTGCGGAGTTTCAAGTTGTGGAGTTTCTAGTTGTGGATTTTCTAGCTGTGGAGTTTCTAGTTGCGGAGTTTTTAGTTGCGGAGTTTCTGGTTGTGGAGTTTCTAGTTCTGGAGTCTGTAGTTGTTTAGTATCTATTTGTTGGGTTTCAAGTTGTGGAGTTTCTAGTTGTGGAGTTTCTAGTTGTTGAGTTTCTAGTAGTTGAGTTTCTAGGTTCCGAGTTTCTAGTTGTGAAATCTCAAGTCGTGGAGTTTCTAGCTGTGGAGTTTCTAGTTGCGGAGTTTCTAGTTGCGGAGTTTCTAGTTGCGGAGTTTCTAGTTGTGGATTTTGTAGTTGTGGAGTATATAGTTGTGGTGTTTCAAGTTGGGGAGTTTCTAGTTGCGGAGTTTCTAGTTGCAGAGTTTCTAGTTCCGGAGTTTTCTAGTTGTGGAGTTTCTAGTGGCGGAGTTCCTAGCTGTGGAGCTTCAAGTTGTGGAGTTTCTCGTTGTGGAGTTTCTAGTTGTGGAGTTTGTAGTTGTGGAGTATCTAGTTGTGGACTTTCAAGTTGTGGAGTTTCTAGTTGTGGAGTTTCTAGTTGTTAATTTTCTAGCTGTGGAGTTTCTATTTGCGGAGTTTATAGTTGCAGAGTTTCTAGTTGTGGATTTTCTAGCTGTGGAATTTCTGCTTGCAGAGTTTTTAGTTGCGGTGTTTCTAGTTGTGGAGTTTCTAGTTGTTGAGTTTCTAGTTGCCGAGTTCTTCAGTTGCGAAGTCTCAAGTTGTAGAGTTTCTAGCTGTGGAGTTTCTAGTTGCGGAGTTTCTAGTTGCGGAGTTTCTAGTTGTGGATTTTTTAGTTGTGGAGTCTCTAGTTGTGGAGTTTCTAGTTGTGGAGTGTCTACTTGTGGAGTTTCTAGTTGTGGAGTTTCTATTTGTAGTTTTTAGTTTTCGAGTTTGTAGTTGTAGATTTTCTAGTTGCAAAGTTCCTAGTTTTGGAGTATCTAGTTGCGGGGTCTCTAATTGTGCAGTCTCTAGTTTTGGAGTCTCTAGTTGTGGAGTTTCTGGTTGTGGAGTTTATAGTTGTGGAATTTCTAACTGTGGAGATTCTAGTTGCGGAGTTTCTAGTTGCAGAGTTTCTAGTTGTGGAGTTTCTAGTTGTGGAGTTTTAGTTGTGGAGTTTAAAGTTGTGGAATTTATAGGTGTGGAGTTTCTAGTGTTGGAGTTTCGAGTTTTCGGGTTTCTAGTTACGGAGTTTCTAGTTGTGGAGTTTCTAGTTGTGGAGTTTCTAGTTGTGGAGCTTTTAGTTGAGGAATCTCTAGTTGTTGAGTTTCCAGTTGTGGAAGTTCTAGTTGTGGAGTTTCTAGTTGCGGAGTTTCTGGCTGTGGAGTTTCTAGTTGCGGAGTTTCTAGTTTTAGAGTTTCTAGTTGTGAGGTTCGTAGTTGTGGAGTTTCTAGTTGTCGAGTTTCTAGTTGCGAAGTCTCAAGTTGTGGAGTTTCTAGTTGTGGAGTTTCTAGTTGTGGAGCTTCTAGTTGTGGGGTTCGTAGTTGTGGGGTTCGTAGTTGTTGAGTTTCTAGTTGCGGAGTTTCTCGTTGTGAAGTCTCAAGTTGTGGAGTTTCTAGTTGTGGAGTTTATAGTTGTGGAGCTTCTAGTTGTGGGGTTCGTAGTTGTGGGGTTCGTAGTTGCGGAGTTTCTAGTTGCGGAGTTTCTCGTTGTGAAGTTTCTAGTTGTGGAGTTTCTAGTTGTGGAGTTTCTAGTAGTTGAGTTTCAAGTTGCCGAGTTTCTAGTTGCGAAGTCTCAAGTCGTGGAGTATTTAGCTGTGGAGTTTCTAGTTGCGGAGCTTCTAGTTGCGGAGTTTCTAGTTGCGGAGTTTCTAGTTGTGGAATTTGTAGTTGTGGAGTATATAGTTGTGGTGTTTCAGGTTGTGGAGTTTCTAGTGGCGGAGTTTCTAGTTGCAGAGTTTCTAGTTGCGGAGTTTTCTAGTTGTGGAGTTTCTAGTTGCGGAGTTTCTAGTTGTGGAGCTTCAAGTTGTGGAGTTTCTAGTTGTGGAGTTTCTAGTTGTGGAGTTTGTAGTTGTGGAGTGTCTAGTTGTGGGCTTGCAAGTTGTGGAGTTTCTAGTTGTGGAGTTTCTAGTTGCGGAGTTTTCTAGTTGCGGAGTCTGTAGTTGTGGAGTTTCTAGTTGTGGAATTTCTAGTTACGGAGTTTCTAGGTTTGGAGCTTTTAGTTGAGGAGTATCTAGTTGTTGAGTCTCTAGTTGTGGAATTTCTAGTTGTGGAGTGTTTAGTTGCAGAGTTTCCAGTTGTGGAGTTTCTAGTTGCGGAGTCTCTAGTTGTAGAGTTTCTAGTTACGGAGTTTCTAGCTGTGGAGATTCTAGTGGCGGAGTCTCTAGTTGTGCAGTCTCTAGTTGTGGAGTCTGTAGTTGTGGAGTTTCTAGTTGCGGAGTTTGAAGTTGTGGAGTTTCTAGCTGTGGAGTTTCTAGTTGCAGGGTTTCTAGTTGCGGAGTTTTCTAGTTGTGGAGTTTCTAGTTGCGGAGTTTCTAGTTGCGGAGTTTCAATTTGTGGAGTTTCTGGTTGTGGAGTTTCAAGTTGTGGAATTTATAGGTGTGGAGTTTCTAGTTGTGGAGTTTCTGGTTTCCGGGTTTCTAGTTACGGAGTTTCTAGTAGTGGAGTTTCTAGTTGTGGAGCTTTTAGTTGAGGAGTCTCTAGTTGTTGAGTCTCTAGTTGTTGAGTCTCTAGTTGTGGAAGTTCTAGTTGTGAAGTTTCTAGTTCCGGAGTTTCTAGTTGCAGAGTTTCTAGTTGCGGAGTTTTCTAGTTGTGGAGATTCTAGTGGCGGAGTTTCTAGTTGCGGAAAATAAGTTGTGGAGTTTCTCGTTGTGGAGTTTCTAGTTGTGGAGTTTCTAGTGGCGGAGTTTCTAGTTGTGGAGTTTCTAGTTGTGGAGTTTCTAGTAGTTGAGTTTCTAGTTGTCGAGTTTCTAGTTGCGAAGTCTAAAGTCGTGGAGTTTCTAGCTGTGGAGTTTCTAGTTGCAGAGCTTCTAGTTAGGGAGTTTCTAGTTGCGGAGTTTCTAGTTGTGGATTTTGTAGTTGTGGGGTATATAGTTGTGGTGTTTCAAGTTGTGGAGTTTCTAGTTGCGGAGTTTTCTAGTTGCGGAGTCTGTAGTTGTGGAGTTTCTAGTTGTGGAGTTTCTAGTTGTGGATTTTCTAGCTGTGGAGTTTCTAGTTGTGGATTTTCTAGTTGTGGGGTTCGTAGTTGTGGAGTTCGTAGTTGTGGAGTTTCTAGTTGTGGAGTCTCTAGTTGGGGAGTTTCCAGTTGTGGAGTTTCTAGCTGTGGAGTTTTTCGTCGCGGAGTTTCTAGTTGCAGAGTTTCTAGTAGCGGAGTTTTCTAGTTGTGGAGGTTCTAGTGGCGGAGTTTCTAGTTGCAGAGTTTCAAGTTGTGGAGCTTCTAGTTGTGGATTTTCTAGCTGTGGAGTTTATAGTTGCGGAGTTTTTAGTTGTGGAGTTTCTGGTTGTGGAGTTTCTAGTTCTGGAGTCTGTAGTTGTTTAGTATCTATTTGTTGGGTTTCAAGTTGTGGAGTTTCTAGTTGTTGAGTTTCTAGTAGTTGAGTTTGTAGTTGCCGAGTTTCTAGTTGCGAAATCTCAAGTCGTGGAGTTTCTAGCTGTGGAGTTTCTAGTTGCGGAGTTTCTAGTTGCGGAGTTTCTAGTTGCGGAGTTTCTAGTTGTGGATTTTGTAGTTGTGGAGTATATAGTTGTGGTGTTTCAAGTTGTGGAGTTTCTAGTTGCGGAGTTTCTAGTTGCAGAGTTTCTAGTTCCGGAGTTTTCTAGTTGTGGAGTTTCTAGTGGCGGAGTTTCTAGCTGTGGAGCTTCAAGTTGTGGAGTTTCTCGTTGTGGAGTTTCTAGTTGTGGAGTTTGTAGTTGTGGAGTATTTAGTTGTGGACTTTCAAGTTGTTAAGTTTCTAGTTGTGGAGTTTCTAGTTGTTAATTTTCTAGCTGTGGAGTTTCTATTTGCGGAGTTTATAGTTGCAGAGTTTCTCGTTGTGGATTTTCTAGCTGTGGAATTTCTGCTTGCAGAGTTTTTAGTTGCGGTGTTTCTAGTTGTGGAGTTTCTAGTTGTTGAGTTTCTAGTTGCCGAGTTCTTTAGTTGCGAAGTCTCAAGTTGTAGAGTTTCTAGCTGTCGAGTTTCTAGTTGCGGAGTTTCTAGTTGCGGAGTTTCTAGTTGTGGATTTTTTAGTTGTGGAGTCTCTAGTTGTGGAGTTTCTAGTTGTGGAGTGTCTACTTGTGGAGTTTCTAGTTGTGGAGTTTCTATTTGTAGTTTTTAGTTTTCGAGTTTGTAGTTGTAGATTTTCTAGTTGCAAAGTTCCTAGTTTTGGAGTATCTAGTTGCGGAGTCTCTAATTGTGCAGTCTCTAGTTTTGGAGTCTCTAGTTGTGGAGTTTCTGGTTGTGGAGTTTATAGTTGTGGAATTTCTAACTGTGGAGATTCTAGTTGCGGAGTTTCTAGTTGCAGAGTTTCTAGTTGTGGAGTTTCTAGTTGTGGAGTTTTAGTTGTGAAGTTTAAAGTTGTGGAATTTATAGGTGTGGAGTTTCTAGTTGTGGAGTTTCTAGTTGTGGAGCTTTTAGTTGAGGAATCTCTAGTTGTTGAGTTTCTAGTTGTGGAAGTTCTAGTTGTGGAGTTTCTAGTTGCGGAGTTTCTAGTTTTAGAGTTTCTAGTTGTGAGGTTCGTAGTTGTGGAGTTTCTAGTTGTCGAGTTTCTAGTTGTGGAGTCTCTAGTTGTGGAGTTTCTAGTTGTGGAGTTTCTAGTTGCGAAGTCTCAAGTTGTGGAGTTTCTAGTTGTGGAGTTTCTAGTTGTGGAGCTTCTAGTTGTGGGGTTCGTAGTTGTGGGGTTCGTAGTTGTTGAGTTTCTAGTTGCAGAGTTTCTCGTTGTGAAGTCTCAAGTTGTGGAGTTTCTAGTTGTGGAGTTTATAGTTGTGGAGCTTCTAGTTGTGGGGTTCGTAGTTGTGGGGTTCGTAGTTGCGGAGTTTCTAGTTGCGGAGTTTCTCGTTGTGAAGTTTCTAGTAGTGGAGTTTCTAGTTGTGGAGTTTCTAGTAGTTGAGTTTCAAGTTGCCGAGTTTCTAGTTGCGAAGTCTCAAGTCGTGGAGTTTTTAGCTGTGGAGTTTCTAGTTGCGGAGCTTCTAGTTGCGGAGTTTCTAGTTGTGGAGTTTCTAGTTGTGGAATTTGTAGTTGTGGAGTATATAGTTGTGGTGTTTCAGGTTGTGGAGTTTCTAGTGGCGGAGTTTCTAGTTGCAGAGTTTCTAGTTGCGGAGTTTTCTAGTTGTGGAGTTTCTAGTTGCGGAGTTTCTAGTTGTGGAGCTTCAAGTTGTGGAGTTTCTAGTAGTTGAGTTTCTAGTTGTCGAGTTTCTAGTTGCGAAGTCTAAAGTCGTGGAGTTTCTAGCTGTGGAGTTTCTAGTTGCAGAGCTTCTAGTTAGGGAGTTTCTAGTTGCGGAGTTTCTAGTTGTGGATTTTGTAGTTGTGGGGTATATAGTTGTGGTGTTTCATGTTGTGGAGTTTCTAGTTGCGGAGTTTTCTAGTTGCGGAGTCTGTAGTTGTGGAGTTTCTAGTTGTGGAGTTTCTAGTTGTGGATTTTCTAGCTGTGGAGTTTCTAGTTGCGGATTTTCTAGTTGTGGGGTTCGTAGTTGTGGAGTTCGTAGTTGTGGAGTTTCTAGTTGTGGAGTCTCTAGTTGGGCAGTTTCCAGTTGTGGAGTTTCTAGCTGTGGAGTTTTTCGTCGCGGAGTTTCTAGTTGCAGAGTTTCTAGTAGCGGAGTTTTCTAGTTGTGGAGGTTCTAGTGGCGGAGTTTCTAGTTGCAGAGTTTCAAGTTGTGGAGCTTCTAGTTGTGGATTTTCTAGCTGTGGAGTTTCTAGTTGCGGAGTTTTTAGTTGCGGAGTTTCTGGTTGTGGAGTTTCTAGTTCTGGAGTCTGTAGTTGTTTAGTATCTATTTGTTGGGTTTCAAGTTGTGGAGTTTCTAGTTGTGGAGTTTCTAGTTGTTGAGTTTCTAGTAGTTGAGCTTGTAGTTGCCGAGTTTCTAGTTGCGAAATCTCAAGTCGTGGAGTTTCTAGCTGTGGAGTTTCTAGTTGCGGAGTTTCTAGTTGCGGAGTTTCTAGTTGCGGAGTTTCTAGTTGTTGATTTTGTAGTTGTGGAGTATATAGTTGTGGTGTTTCAAGTTGTGGAGTTTCTAGTTGCGGAGTTTCTAGTTGCAGAGTTTCTAGTTCCGGAGTTTTCTAGTTGTGGAGTTTCTAGTGGCGGAGTTTCTAGCTGTGGAGCTTCAAGTTGTGGAGTTTCTCGTTGTGGAGTTTCTAGTTGTGGAGTTTGTAGTTGTGGAGTATCTAGTTGTGGACTTTCAAGTTGTGGAGTTTCTAGTTGTGGAGTTTCTAGTTGTTAATTTTCTAGCTGTGGAGTTTCTATTTGCGGAGTTTATAGTTGCAGAGTTTCTAGTTGTGGATTTTCTAGCTGTGGAATTTCTGCTTGCAGAGTTTTTAGTTGCGGTGTTTCCAGTTGTGGAGTTTCTAGTTGTTGAGTTTCTAGTTGCCGAGTTCTTTAGTTGCGAAGTCTCAAGTTGTAGAGTTTCTAGCTGTGGAGTTTCTAGTTGCGGAGTTTCTAGTTGCGGAGTTTCTAGTTGTGGATTTTTAGTTGTGGAGTCTCTAGTTGTGGAGTGTCTACTTGTGGAGTTTCTAGTTGTGGAGTTTCTATTTGTAGTTTTTAGTTTTCGAGTTTGTAGTTGTAGATTTTGTAGTTGCAAAGTTCCTAGTTTTGGAGTATCTAGTTGCGGAGTCTCTAATTGTGCAGTCTCTAGTTTTGGAGTCTCTAGTTGTGGAGTTTCTGGTTGTGGAGTTTATAGTTGTGGAATTTCTAACTGTGGAGATTCTAGTTGCGGAGTTTCTAGTTGCAGAGTTTCTAGTTGTGGAGTTTCTAGTTGTGGAGTTTTAGTTGTGAAGTTTAAAGTTGAGGAATTTATAGGTGTGGAGTTTCTAGTTGTGGAGTTTCTAGTTGTGGAGCTTTTAGTTGAGGAATCTCTAGTTGTTGAGTTTCTAGTTGTGGAAGTTCTAGTTGTGGAGTTTCTAGTTGCGGAGTTTCTAGTTTTAGAGTTTCTAGTTGTGAGGTTCGTAGTTGTGGAGTTTCTAGTTGTCGAGTTTCTAGTTGTGGAGTCTCTAGTTGTGGAGTTTCTAGTTGTGGAGTTTCTAGTTGCGAAGTCTCAAGTTGTGGAGTTTCTAGTTGTGGAGTTTCTAGTTGTGGAGCTTCTAGTTGTGGGGTTCGTAGTTGTGGGGTTCGTAGTTGTTGAGTTTCTAGTTGCAGAGTTTCTCGTTGTGAAGTCTCAAGTTGTGGAGTTTCTAGTTGTGGAGTTTATAGTTGTGGAGCTTCTAGTTGTGGGGTTCGTAGTTGTGGGGTTCGTAGATGCGGAGTTTCTAGTTGCGGAGTTTCTCGTTGTGAAGTTTCTAGTAGTGGAGTTTCTAGTTGTGGAGTTTCTAGTAGTTGAGTTTCAAGTTGCCGAGTTTCTAGTTGCGAAGTCTCAAGTCGTGGAGTTTTTAGCTGTGGAGTTTCTAGTTGCGGAGCTTCTAGTTGCGGAGTTTCTAGTTGCGGAGTTTCTAGTTGTGGAATTTGTAGTTGTGGAGTATATAGTTGTGGTGTTTCAGGTTGTGGAGTTTCTAGTGGCGGAGTTTCTAGTTGCAGAGTTTCTAGTTGCGGAGTTTTCTAGTTGTGGAGTTTCTAGTTGCGGAGTTTCTAGTTGTGGAGCTTCAAGTTGTGGAGTTTCTAGTTGTGGAGTTTCTAGTTGTGGAGTTTGTAGTTGTGGAGTGTCTAGTTGTGGGCTTGCAAGTTGTGGAGTTTCTAGTTGCGGAGTTTTCTAGTTGCGGAGTCTGTAGTTGTGGAGTTTCTAGTTGTGGAATTTCTAGTTACGGAGTTTCTAGTTGTGGAGCTTTTAGTTGAGCAGTCTCTAGTTGTTGAGTCTCTAGTTGTGGAATTTCTAGTTGTGGAGTGTTTAGTTGCAGAGTTTCCAGTTGTGGAGTTTCTAGTTGCGGAGTCTCTAGTTGTAGAGTTTCTAGTTACGGAGTTTCTAGCTGTGGAGATTCTAGTGGCGGAGTCTCTAGTTGTGCAGTCTCTAGTTGTGGAGTCTGTGGTTGTGGAGTTTCTAGTTGCGGAGTTTGAAGTTGTGGAGTTTCTAGCTGTGGAGTTTCTAGTTGCAGGGTTTCTAGTTGCGGAGTTTTCTAGTTGTGGAGTTTCTAGTTGCGGAGTTTCTAGTTGCGGAGTTTCAAGTTGTGGAGTTTCTGGTTGTGGAGTTTCAAGTTGTGGAATTTATAGGTGTGGAGTTTCTAGTTGTGGCGTTTCTGGTTTCCGGGTTTCTAGTTACGGAGTTTCTAGTAGTGGAGTTTCTAGTTGTGGAGCTTTTAGTTGAGGAGTCTCTAGTTGTTGAGTCTCTAGTTGTTGAGTCTCTAGTTGTGGAAGTTCTAGTTGTGAAGTTTCTAGTTCCGGAGTTTCTAGTTGCAGAGTTTCTAGTTGCGGAGTTTTCTAGTTGTGGAGATTCTAGTGGCGGAGTTTCTAGTTGCGGAAATTAAGTTGTGGAGTTTCTCGTTGTGGAGTTTCTAGTTGTGGAGTTTCTAGTGGCGGAGTTTCTAGTTGTGGAGTTTCTAGTTGTGGAGTTTCTAGTAGTTGAGTTTCTAGTTGTCGAGTTTCTAGTTGCGAAGTCTAAAGTCGTGGAGTTTCTAGCTGTGGAGATTCTAGTTGCAGAGCTTCTAGTTAGGGAGTTTCTAGTTGCGGAGTTTCTAGTTGTGGATTTTGTAGTTGTGGGGTATATAGTTGTGGTGTTTCAAGTTGTGGAGTTTCTAGTTGCGGAGTTTTCTAGTTGCGGAGTCTGTAGTTGTGGAGTTTCTAGTTGTGGAGTTTCTAGTTGTGGATTTTCTAGCTGTGGAGTTTCTAGTTACGGATTTTCTAGTTGTGGGGTTCGTAGTTGTGGAGTTCGTAGTTGTGGAGTTTCTAGTTGTGGAGTCTCTAGTTGGGGAGTTTCCAGTTGTGGAGTTTCTAGCTGTGGAGTTTTTCGTCGCGGAGTTTCTAGTTGCAGAGTTTCTAGTAGCGGAGTTTTCTAGTTGTGGAGGTTCTAGTGGCGGAGTTTCTAGTTGCAGAGTTTCAAGTTGTGGAGCTTCTAGTTGTGGATTTTCTAGCTGTGGAGTTTCTAGTTGCGGAGTTTTTAGTTGCGGAGTTTCTGGTTGTGGAGTTTCTAGTTCTGGAGTCTGTAGTTGTTTAGTATCTATTTGTTGGGTTTCAAGTTGTGGAGTTTCTAGTTGTGGAGTTTCTAGTTGTTGAGTTTCTAGTAGTTGAGTTTGTAGTTGCCGAGTTTCTAGTTGCGAAATCTCAAGTTGTGGAGTATATAGTTGTGGTGTTTCAAGTTGTGGAGTTTCTAGTTGCGGAGTTTCTAGTTGCAGAGTTTCTAGTTCCGGAGTTTTCTAGTTGTGGAGTTTCTAGTGGCGGAGTTTCTAGCTGTGGAGCTTCAAGTTGTGGAGTTTCTCGTTGTGGTGTTTCAAGTTGTGGAGTTTCTAGTTGCGGAGTTTCTAGTTGCAGAGTTTCTAGTTCCGGAGTTTTCTAGTTGTGGAGTTTCTAGTTGCGGAGTTTCTATCTGTGGAGTTTCTAATTGCGGAGTTTCTAGTTGCAGAGTTTCTAGTTGTGGATTTTCTAGCTGTGGAATTTCTCCTTGCAGAGTTTTTAGTTGCGGTGTTTCTAGTTGTGGAGTTTCTAGTTGTTGAGTTTCTAGTTGCCGAGTTCTTTAGTTGCGAAGTCTCAAATTGTAGAGTTTCTAGCTGTGGAGTTTCTAGTTGCGGAGTTTCTAGTTGTGGAGTTTCTATTTGTAGTTTGTAGTTTTCGAATTTGTAGTTGTAGATTTTCTAGTTGCAGAGTTCCTAGTTTTGGAGTATCTAGTTCCGGAGTCTCTAATTGTGCAGTCTCTAGTTTTGGAGTCTCTAGTTGTGGTGTTTCAGGTTGTGGAGTTTCTAGTGGCGGAGTTTCTAGTTGCAGAGTTTCTAGTTGCGGAGTTTTCTAGTTGTGGAGTTTCTAGTTGCGGAGTTTCTAGTTGTGGAGCTTCAAGTTGTGGAGTTTCTAGTAGTTGAGTTTCTAGTTGTCGAGTTTCTAGTTGCGAAGTCTAAAGTCGTGGAGTTTCTAGCTGTGGAGTTTCTAGTTGCAGAGCTTCTAGTTAGGGAGTTTCTAGTTGCGGAGTTTCTAGTTGTGGATTTTGTAGTTGTGGGGTATATAGTTGTGGTGTTTCATGTTGTGGAGTTTCTAGTTGCGGAGTTTTCTAGTTGCGGAGTCTGTAGTTGTGGAGTTTCTAGTTGTGGAGTTTCTAGTTGTGGATTTTCTAGCTGTGGAGTTTCTAGTTGCGGATTTTCTAGTTGTGGGGTTCGTAGTTGTGGAGTTCGTAGTTGTGGAGTTTCTAGTTGTGGAGTCTCTAGTTGGGCAGTTTCCAGTTGTGGAGTTTCTAGCTGTGGAGTTTTTCGTCGCGGAGTTTCTAGTTGCAGAGTTTCTAGTAGCGGAGTTTTCTAGTTGTGGAGGTTCTAGTGGCGGAGTTTCTAGTTGCAGAGTTTCAAGTTGTGGAGCTTCTAGTTGTGGATTTTCTAGCTGTGGAGTTTCTAGATGCGGAGTTTTTAGTTGCGGAGTTTCTGGTTGTGGAGTTTCTAGTTCTGGAGTCTGTAGTTGTTTAGTATCTATTTGTTGGGTTTCAAGTTGTGGAGTTTCTAGTTGTGGAGTTTCTAGTTGTTGAGTTTCTAGTAGTTGAGCTTGTAGTTGCCGAGTTTCTAGTTGCGAAATCTCAAGTCGTGGAGTTTCTAGCTGTGGAGTTTCTAGTTGCGGAGTTTCTAGTTGCGGAGTTTCTAGTTGCGGAGTTTCTAGTTGTTGATTTTGTAGTTGTGGAGTATATAGTTGTGGTGTTTCAAGTTGTGGAGTTTCTAGTTGCGGAGTTTCTAGTTGCAGAGTTTCTAGTTCCGGAGTTTTCTAGTTGTGGAGTTTCTAGTGGCGGAGTTTCTAGCTGTGGAGCTTCAAGTTGTGGAGTTTCTCGTTGTGGAGTTTCTAGTTGTGGAGTTTGTAGTTGTGGAGTATCTAGTTGTGGACTTTCAAGTTGTGGAGTTTCTAGTTGTGGAGTTTCTAGTTGTTAATTTTCTAGCTGTGGAGTTTCTATTTGCGGAGTTTATAGTTGCAGAGTTTCTAGTTGTGGATTTTCTAGCTGTGGAATTTCTGCTTGCAGAGTTTTTAGTTGCGGTGTTTCCAGTTGTGGAGTTTCTAGTTGTTGAGTTTCTAGTTGCCGAGTTCTTTAGTTGCGAAGTCTCAAGTTGTAGAGTTTCTAGCTGTGGAGTTTCTAGTTGCGGAGTTTCTAGTTGCGGAGTTTCTAGTTGTGGATTTTTAGTTGTGGAGTCTCTAGTTGTGGAGTGTCTACTTGTGGAGTTTCTAGTTGTGGAGTTTCTATTTGTAGTTTTTAGTTTTCGAGTTTGTAGTTGTAGATTTTCTAGTTGCAAAGTTCCTAGTTTTGGAGTATCTAGTTGCGGAGTCTCTAATTGTGCAGTCTCTAGTTTTGGAGTCTCTAGTTGTGGAGTTTCTGGTTGTGGAGTTTATAGTTGTGGAATTTCTAACTGTGGAGATTCTAGTTGCGGAGTTTCTAGTTGCAGAGTTTCTAGTTGTGGAGTTTCTAGTTGTGGAGTTTTAGTTGTGAAGTTTAAAGTTGAGGAATTTATAGGTGTGGAGTTTCTAGTTGTGGAGTTTCTAGTTGTGGAGCTTTTAGTTGAGGAATCTCTAGTTGTTGAGTTTCTAGTTGTGGAAGTTCTAGTTGTGGAGTTTCTAGTTGCGGAGTTTCTAGTTTTAGAGTTTCTAGTTGTGAGGTTCGTAGTTGTGGAGTTTCTAGTTGTCGAGTTTCTAGTTGTGGAGTCTCTAGTTGTGGAGTTTCTAGTTGTGGAGTTTCTAGTTGCGAAGTCTCAAGTTGTGGAGTTTCTAGTTGTGGAGTTTCTAGTTGTGGAGCTTCTAGTTGTGGGGTTCGTAGTTGTGGGGTTCGTAGTTGTTGAGTTTCTAGTTGCAGAGTTTCTCGTTGTGAAGTCTCAAGTTGTGGAGTTTCTAGTTGTGGAGTTTATAGTTGTGGAGCTTCTAGTTGTGGGGTTCGTAGTTGTGGGGTTCGTAGATGCGGAGTTTCTAGTTGCGGAGTTTCTCGTTGTGAAGTTTCTAGTAGTGGAGTTTCTAGTTGTGGAGTTTCTAGTAGTTGAGTTTCAAGTTGCCGAGTTTCTAGTTGCGAAGTCTCAAGTCGTGGAGTTTTTAGCTGTGGAGTTTCTAGTTGCGGAGCTTCTAGTTGCGGAGTTTCTAGTTGCGGAGTTTCTAGTTGTGGAATTTGTAGTTGTGGAGTATATAGTTGTGGTGTTTCAGGTTGTGGAGTTTCTAGTGGCGGAGTTTCTAGTTGCAGAGTTTCTAGTTGCGGAGTTTTCTAGTTGTGGAGTTTCTAGTTGCGGAGTTTCTAGTTGTGGAGCTTCAAGTTGTGGAGTTTCTAGTTGTGGAGTTTCTAGTTGTGGAGTTTGTAGTTGTGGAGTGTCTAGTTGTGGGCTTGCAAGTTGTGGAGTTTCTAGTTGCGGAGTTTTCTAGTTGCGGAGTCTGTAGTTGTGGAGTTTCTAGTTGTGGAATTTCTAGTTACGGAGTTTCTAGTTGTGGAGCTTTTAGTTGAGCAGTCTCTAGTTGTTGAGTCTCTAGTTGTGGAATTTCTAGTTGTGGAGTGTTTAGTTGCAGAGTTTCCAGTTGTGGAGTTTCTAGTTGCGGAGTCTCTAGTTGTAGAGTTTCTAGTTACGGAGTTTCTAGCTGTGGAGATTCTAGTGGCGGAGTCTCTAGTTGTGCAGTCTCTAGTTGTGGAGTCTGTGGTTGTGGAGTTTCTAGTTGCGGAGTTTGAAGTTGTGGAGTTTCTAGCTGTGGAGTTTCTAGTTGCAGGGTTTCTAGTTGCGGAGTTTTCTAGTTGTGGAGTTTCTAGTTGCGGAGTTTCTAGTTGCGGAGTTTCAAGTTGTGGAGTTTCTGGTTGTGGAGTTTCAAGTTGTGGAATTTATAGGTGTGGAGTTTCTAGTTGTGGCGTTTCTGGTTTCCGGGTTTCTAGTTACGGAGTTTCTAGTAGTGGAGTTTCTAGTTGTGGAGCTTTTAGTTGAGGAGTCTCTAGTTGTTGAGTCTCTAGTTGTTGAGTCTCTAGTTGTGGAAGTTCTAGTTGTGAAGTTTCTAGTTCCGGAGTTTCTAGTTGCAGAGTTTCTAGTTGCGGAGTTTTCTAGTTGTGGAGATTCTAGTGGCGGAGTTTCTATTTGCGGAAATTAAGTTGTGGAGTTTCTCGTTGTGGAGTTTCTAGTTGTGGAGTTTCTAGTGGCGGAGTTTCTAGTTGTGGAGTTTCTAGTTGTGGAGTTTCTAGTAGTTGAGTTTCTAGTTGTCGAGTTTCTAGTTGCGAAGTCTAAAGTCGTGGAGTTTCTAGCTGTGGAGATTCTAGTTGCAGAGCTTCTAGTTAGGGAGTTTCTAGTTGCGGAGTTTCTAGTTGTGGATTTTGTAGTTGTGGGGTATATAGTTGTGGTGTTTCAAGTTGTGGAGTTTCTAGTTGCGGAGTTTTCTAGTTGCGGAGTCTGTAGTTGTGGAGTTTCTAGTTGTGGAGTTTCTAGTTGTGGATTTTCTAGCTGTGGAGTTTCTAGTTACGGATTTTCTAGTTGTGGGGTTCGTAGTTGTGGAGTTCGTAGTTGTGGAGTTTCTAGTTGTGGAGTCTCTAGTTGGGGAGTTTCCAGTTGTGGAGTTTCTAGCTGTGGAGTTTTTCGTCGCGGAGTTTCTAGTTGCAGAGTTTCTAGTAGCGGAGTTTTCTAGTTGTGGAGGTTCTAGTGGCGGAGTTTCTAGTTGCAGAGTTTCAAGTTGTGGAGCTTCTAGTTGTGGATTTTCTAGCTGTGGAGTTTCTAGTTGCGGAGTTTTTAGTTGCGGAGTTTCTGGTTGTGGAGTTTCTAGTTCTGGAGTCTGTAGTTGTTTAGTATCTATTTGTTGGGTTTCAAGTTGTGGAGTTTCTAGTTGTGGAGTTTCTAGTTGTTGAGTTTCTAGTAGTTGAGCTTGTAGTTGCCGAGTTTCTAGTTGCGAAATCTCAAGTCGTGGAGTTTCTAGCTGTGGAGTTTCTAGTTGCGGAGTTTCTAGTTGCGGAGTTTCTAGTTGCGGAGTTTCTAGTTGTTGATTTTGTAGTTGTGGAGTATATAGTTGTGGTGTTTCAAGTTGTGGAGTTTCTAGTTGCGGAGTTTCTAGTTGCAGAGTTTCTAGTTCCGGAGTTTTCTAGTTGTGGAGTTTCTAGTGGCGGAGTTTCTAGCTGTGGAGCTTCAAGTTGTGGAGTTTCTCGTTGTGGAGTTTCTAGTTGTGGAGTTTGTAGTTGTGGAGTATCTAGTTGTGGACTTTCAAGTTGTGGAGTTTCTAGTTGTGGAGTTTCTAGTTGTTAATTTTCTAGCTGTGGAGTTTCTATTTGCGGAGTTTATAGTTGCAGAGTTTCTAGTTG
Organism: Rhipicephalus microplus; assembly: GCF_043290135.1. Taxonomy (NCBI): domain Eukaryota; kingdom Metazoa; phylum Arthropoda; class Arachnida; order Ixodida; family Ixodidae; genus Rhipicephalus; species Rhipicephalus microplus. The sequence goes on along the minus strand of NW_027464585.1, from coordinate 5,909,363 downwards.
TGGATTTTCTAGCTGTGGAATTTCTGCTTGCAGAGTTTTTAGTTGCGGTGTTTCCAGTTGTGGAGTTTCTAGTTGTTGAGTTTCTAGTTGCCGAGTTCTTTAGTTGCGAAGTCTCAAGTTGTAGAGTTTCTAGCTGTGGAGTTTCTAGTTGCGGAGTTTCTAGTTGCGGAGTTTCTAGTTGTGGATTTTTAGTTGTGGAGTCTCTAGTTGTGGAGTGTCTACTTGTGGAGTTTCTAGTTGTGGAGTTTCTATTTGTAGTTTTTAGTTTTCGAGTTTGTAGTTGTAGATTTTCTAGTTGCAAAGTTCCTAGTTTTGGAGTATCTAGTTGCGGAGTCTCTAATTGTGCAGTCTCTAGTTTTGGAGTCTCTAGTTGTGGAGTTTCTGGTTGTGGAGTTTATAGTTGTGGAATTTCTAACTGTGGAGATTCTAGTTGCGGAGTTTCTAGTTGCAGAGTTTCTAGTTGTGGAGTTTCTAGTTGTGGAGTTTTAGTTGTGAAGTTTAAAGTTGAGGAATTTATAGGTGTGGAGTTTCTAGTTGTGGAGTTTCTAGTTGTGGAGCTTTTAGTTGAGGAATCTCTAGTTGTTGAGTTTCTAGTTGTGGAAGTTCTAGTTGTGGAGTTTCTAGTTGCGGAGTTTCTAGTTTTAGAGTTTCTAGTTGTGAGGTTCGTAGTTGTGGAGTTTCTAGTTGTCGAGTTTCTAGTTGTGGAGTCTCTAGTTGTGGAGTTTCTAGTTGTGGAGTTTCTAGTTGCGAAGTCTCAAGTTGTGGAGTTTCTAGTTGTGGAGTTTCTAGTTGTGGAGCTTCTAGTTGTGGGGTTCGTAGTTGTGGGGTTCGTAGTTGTTGAGTTTCTAGTTGCAGAGTTTCTCGTTGTGAAGTCTCAAGTTGTGGAGTTTCTAGTTGTGGAGTTTATAGTTGTGGAGCTTCTAGTTGTGGGGTTCGTAGTTGTGGGGTTCGTAGATGCGGAGTTTCTAGTTGCGGAGTTTCTCGTTGTGAAGTTTCTAGTAGTGGAGTTTCTAGTTGTGGAGTTTCTAGTAGTTGAGTTTCAAGTTGCCGAGTTTCTAGTTGCGAAGTCTCAAGTCGTGGAGTTTTTAGCTGTGGAGTTTCTAGTTGCGGAGCTTCTAGTTGCGGAGTTTCTAGTTGCGGAGTTTCTAGTTGTGGAATTTGTAGTTGTGGAGTATATAGTTGTGGTGTTTCAGGTTGTGGAGTTTCTAGTGGCGGAGTTTCTAGTTGCAGAGTTTCTAGTTGCGGAGTTTTCTAGTTGTGGAGTTTCTAGTTGCGGAGTTTCTAGTTGTGGAGCTTCAAGTTGTGGAGTTTCTAGTTGTGGAGTTTCTAGTTGTGGAGTTTGTAGTTGTGGAGTGTCTAGTTGTGGGCTTGCAAGTTGTGGAGTTTCTAGTTGCGGAGTTTTCTAGTTGCGGAGTCTGTAGTTGTGGAGTTTCTAGTTGTGGAATTTCTAGTTACGGAGTTTCTAGTTGTGGAGCTTTTAGTTGAGCAGTCTCTAGTTGTTGAGTCTCTAGTTGTGGAATTTCTAGTTGTGGAGTGTTTAGTTGCAGAGTTTCCAGTTGTGGAGTTTCTAGTTGCGGAGTCTCTAGTTGTAGAGTTTCTAGTTACGGAGTTTCTAGCTGTGGAGATTCTAGTGGCGGAGTCTCTAGTTGTGCAGTCTCTAGTTGTGGAGTCTGTGGTTGTGGAGTTTCTAGTTGCGGAGTTTGAAGTTGTGGAGTTTCTAGCTGTGGAGTTTCTAGTTGCAGGGTTTCTAGTTGCGGAGTTTTCTAGTTGTGGAGTTTCTAGTTGCGGAGTTTCTAGTTGCGGAGTTTCAAGTTGTGGAGTTTCTGGTTGTGGAGTTTCAAGTTGTGGAATTTATAGGTGTGGAGTTTCTAGTTGTGGCGTTTCTGGTTTCCGGGTTTCTAGTTACGGAGTTTCTAGTAGTGGAGTTTCTAGTTGTGGAGCTTTTAGTTGAGGAGTCTCTAGTTGTTGAGTCTCTAGTTGTTGAGTCTCTAGTTGTGGAAGTTCTAGTTGTGAAGTTTCTAGTTCCGGAGTTTCTAGTTGCAGAGTTTCTAGTTGCGGAGTTTTCTAGTTGTGGAGATTCTAGTGGCGGAGTTTCTATTTGCGGAAATTAAGTTGTGGAGTTTCTCGTTGTGGAGTTTCTAGTTGTGGAGTTTCTAGTGGCGGAGTTTCTAGTTGTGGAGTTTCTAGTTGTGGAGTTTCTAGTAGTTGAGTTTCTAGTTGTCGAGTTTCTAGTTGCGAAGTCTAAAGTCGTGGAGTTTCTAGCTGTGGAGATTCTAGTTGCAGAGCTTCTAGTTAGGGAGTTTCTAGTTGCGGAGTTTCTAGTTGTGGATTTTGTAGTTGTGGGGTATATAGTTGTGGTGTTTCAAGTTGTGGAGTTTCTAGTTGCGGAGTTTTCTAGTTGCGGAGTCTGTAGTTGTGGAGTTTCTAGTTGTGGAGTTTCTAGTTGTGGATTTTCTAGCTGTGGAGTTTCTAGTTACGGATTTTCTAGTTGTGGGGTTCGTAGTTGTGGAGTTCGTAGTTGTGGAGTTTCTAGTTGTGGAGTCTCTAGTTGGGGAGTTTCCAGTTGTGGAGTTTCTAGCTGTGGAGTTTTTCGTCGCGGAGTTTCTAGTTGCAGAGTTTCTAGTAGCGGAGTTTTCTAGTTGTGGAGGTTCTAGTGGCGGAGTTTCTAGTTGCAGAGTTTCAAGTTGTGGAGCTTCTAGTTGTGGATTTTCTAGCTGTGGAGTTTCTAGTTGCGGAGTTTTTAGTTGCGGAGTTTCTGGTTGTGGAGTTTCTAGTTCTGGAGTCTGTAGTTGTTTAGTATCTATTTGTTGGGTTTCAAGTTGTGGAGTTTCTAGTTGTGGAGTTTCTAGTTGTTGAGTTTCTAGTAGTTGAGTTTGTAGTTGCCGAGTTTCTAGTTGCGAAATCTCAAGTTGTGGAGTATATAGTTGTGGTGTTTCAAGTTGTGGAGTTTCTAGTTGCGGAGTTTCTAGTTGCAGAGTTTCTAGTTCCGGAGTTTTCTAGTTGTGGAGTTTCTAGTGGCGGAGTTTCTAGCTGTGGAGCTTCAAGTTGTGGAGTTTCTCGTTGTGGTGTTTCAAGTTGTGGAGTTTCTAGTTGCGGAGTTTCTAGTTGCAGAGTTTCTAGTTCCGGAGTTTTCTAGTTGTGGAGTTTCTAGTTGCGGAGTTTCTATCTGTGGAGTTTCTAATTGCGGAGTTTCTAGTTGCAGAGTTTCTAGTTGTGGATTTTCTAGCTGTGGAATTTCTCCTTGCAGAGTTTTTAGTTGCGGTGTTTCTAGTTGTGGAGTTTCTAGTTGTTGAGTTTCTAGTTGCCGAGTTCTTTAGTTGCGAAGTCTCAAGTTGTAGAGTTTCTAGCTGTGGAGTTTCTAGTTGCGGAGTTTCTAGTTGTGGAGTTTCTATTTGTAGTTTGTAGTTTTCGAATTTGTAGTTGTAGATTTTCTAGTTGCAGAGTTCCTAGTTTTGGAGTATCTAGTTCCGGAGTCTCTAATTGTGCAGTCTCTAGTTTTGGAGTCTCTAGTTGTGGAGTTTCTGGCTGTGGAGTTTTTAGTTGTGGAATTTCTAACTGTGGAGATTCTAGTTGCGGAGTTTCTAGTTGCAGGGTTTCTTGTTGCGGAGTTTCTAGTTGTGGAGTTTCTAGTTGTGGAGTTTCTGGCTGTGGAGTTTCTAGTTTGGGAGTTTCTAGTTGTGGAGTTTCTTGTTGTGAGGTTCGTAGTTGTGGAGTTTCTAGTTGTCGAGTTTCTAGTTGTGGAGTCTCTAGTTGTGGAGTTTCTAGTTGTGGGGTTCGTAGTTGTGGGGTTCGTAGTTGTGGAGTTTCTAGTTGCGGAGTTTCAAGTCGTGGAGTTTCTCGTTGTGGAGTTTCTAGTTGTGGATTGTCTAGTTGTGGAGTTTCTAGTTGTGGAGTTTCTAGTTATGGAGTTTGTAGTTGTGGAGTATCTAGTTGTGGACTTTCAAGTTGTGAAGTTTCTAGTTGTGGAGTTTCTAGTTGCGGAGTTTTCTAGTTGCGGAGTCTGTAGTTGTGGAGTTTCTAGTTGTGGAATTTCTAGTTGTGGAGTCTCTAGTTGCGGAGTGAGTTTCCAGTTGCGGAGTTTCTGGTTGTGGAGTTTCTAGTTGCAGAGTCAGTAGTTGTGGAGTTTCTAGTTGTGGATTTTCTAGCTGTGGAGTTTCAAGTTGTGGAGTTTCTAGTTGTGGAGTTTCTAGTTTTTGAGTTTCTAGTAGTTGAGTTTCCAGTTGCCGAGTTTCTAGTTGCGAAATCTCAAGTCGTGGAGTTTCTAGCTGTGGAGTTTCTAGTTGCGGAGTTTCTAGTTGCGGAGTTTCTAGTTGCGGAGTTTCTAGTTGTGGATTTTGTAGTTGCGGAGTATATAGTTGTGGTGTTTCAAGTTGTGGAGTTTCTAGTAGCGGAGTTTCTAGTTGCAGAGTTTCTAGTTCCGGAGTTTTCTAGTTGCGGAGTTTCTATCTGTGGAGTTTCTAATTGCGGAGTTTATAGTTGCAGAGTTTCTAGTTGTGGATTTTCTAGCTGTGGAATTTCTCCTTGCAGAGTTTTTAGTTGCGGTGTTTCTAGTTGTGGAGTTTCTAGTTGTTGAGTTTCTAGTTGCCGAGTTCTTTAGTTGCGAAGTCTCAAGTTGTAGAGTTTCTAGCTGTGGAGTTTCTAGTTGCGGAGTTTCTAGTTGCGGAGTTTCTAGTTGTGGATTTTTTAGTTGTGGAGTCTCTAGTTGTGGAGTTTCTAGTTGCGGAGTGTCTACTTGTGGAGTTTCTAGTTGTGGAGTTTCTATTTGTAGATTTAGTTTTCGAATTTGTAGTTGTAGATTTTCTAGTTGCAGAGTTCCTAGTTTTGGAGTCTCTAGTTGTGGAGTTTCTGGTTGTGGAGTTTATAGTTGTGGAGTTTCTAGCTGTGGAGATTCTAGTTGCGGAGTTTCTAGTTGCAGAGTTTCTAGTTGCGGAGTTTCTTGTTGCAGAGTTTCTAGTTGTGGAGTTTCTAGTTGTGAAGTTTTAGTTGTGGAGTTTCAAGTTGTGGAATTCATAGGTGTGGAGTTTCTAGTTGTGGAGTTTCTAGTTTTCGAGTTTCTAGTTACGCAGTTTCTAGTTGTGGAGTTTTTAGTTGTGGAGCTTTTATAAGAGAAGTCTCTAGTTGTTGAGTCTCTAGTTGTGGAAGTTCTAGTTGTGGAGTTTCTAGTTGCGCAGTTTCTAGATGTGGAGTTTCTAGTTGTGGAGTTTCTGGCTGTGGAGTTTATAGTTGCGGAGTTTCTAGTATCGGAGTTTCTAGTTGTGGAGTTTCTAGTTGTGGAGTTTCTAGTTGTAGAGTTTCTAGTTGCGAAGTCTCAAGTTGTGGAGTTTCTAGTTGAGGAGTTTCTAGTTGTGGAGTTTCTAGTTGTGGGGTTCGTAGTTGTGGGGTTCGTAGTTGTGCAGTTCTAGTTGTGGAGTCTCTAGTTGGGGAGTTTCCAGTTGTGGAGTTTCTAGCTGTGGAGTTTTGCGTTGCGGAGTTTCTCGTTGCAGAGTTTCTAGTAGCGGAGTTTTCTAGTTGTGGAGATTCTAGTGGCGGAGTTTCTAGTAGCGGAGTTTCAAGTTGTGGAGTTTCTAGTTGTGGATTTTCTAGCTGTGGAGTTTCTAGTTGCGGAGTTTTTAGTTGCGGAGTTTCTGGTTGTGGAGTTTCTAGTTCTGGAGTCTGTAGTTGTGGAGTATCTATTTGTTGGGTTTCAAGTTGTGGAGTTTCTAGTTGTTGAGTTTCTAGTAGTTGAGTTTCCAGTTGCCGAGTTTCTAGTTGCAAAATCTCAAGTTGTGGAGTTTCTAGCTGTGGAGTTTCTAGTTGCGGAGTTTCTAGTTGCAGAGTTTCTAGTTGCGGAGTTTCTAGTTGTGGAGTTTCTAGTTGTTGAGTTTCTAGTCGCCGAGTTCTTTAGTTGCGAAGTCTCAAGTTGTGGAGTTTCTAGCTGTGGAATTTCTAGTTGTGGAGTGTCTAGTTGCGGAGTTTCTAGTTGTGGATTTTCAGTTGTGGAGTCTCTAGTTGTGGAGTGTCTACTTGTGGAGTTTCTAGTTGTGGAGTTTCTATTTGTAGTTTTTAGTTTTCGAGTTTGTAGTTGTAGATTTTCTAGTTGCAAAGTTCCTAGTTTTGGAGTATCTAGTTGCGGAGTCTCTAATTGTGCAGTCTCTAGTTTTGGAGTCTCTAGTTGTGGAGTTTCTGGTTGTGGAGTTTATAGTTGTGGAATTTCTAACTGTGGAGATTCTAGTTGCGGAGTTTCTAGTTGCAGAGTTTCTAGTTGTGGAGTTTCTAGTTGTGGAGTTTTAGTTGTGAAGTTTAAAGTTGAGGAATTTATAGGTGTGGAGTTTCTAGTTGTGGAGTTTCTAGTTGTGGAGCTTTTAGTTGAGGAATCTCTAGTTGTTGAGTTTCTAGTTGTGGAAGTTCTAGTTGTGGAGTTTCTAGTTGCGGAGTTTCTAGTTTTAGAGTTTCTAGTTGTGAGGTTCGTAGTTGTGGAGTTTCTAGTTGTCGAGTTTCTAGTTGTGGAGTCTCTAGTTGTGGAGTTTCTAGTTGTGGAGTTTCTAGTTGCGAAGTCTCAAGTTGTGGAGTTTCTAGTTGTGGAGTTTCTAGTTGTGGAGCTTCTAGTTGTGGGGTTCGTAGTTGTGGGGTTCGTAGTTGTTGAGTTTCTAGTTGCAGAGTTTCTCGTTGTGAAGTCTCAAGTTGTGGAGTTTCTAGTTGTGGAGTTTATAGTTGTGGAGCTTCTAGTTGTGGGGTTCGTAGTTGTGGGGTTCGTAGATGCGGAGTTTCTAGTTGCGGAGTTTCTCGTTGTGAAGTTTCTAGTAGTGGAGTTTCTAGTTGTGGAGTTTCTAGTAGTTGAGTTTCAAGTTGCCGAGTTTCTAGTTGCGAAGTCTCAAGTCGTGGAGTTTTTAGCTGTGGAGTTTCTAGTTGCGGAGCTTCTAGTTGCGGAGTTTCTAGTTGCGGAGTTTCTAGTTGTGGAATTTGTAGTTGTGGAGTATATAGTTGTGGTGTTTCAGGTTGTGGAGTTTCTAGTGGCGGAGTTTCTAGTTGCAGAGTTTCTAGTTGCGGAGTTTTCTAGTTGTGGAGTTTCTAGTTGCGGAGTTTCTAGTTGTGGAGCTTCAAGTTGTGGAGTTTCTAGTTGTGGAGTTTCTAGTTGTGGAGTTTGTAGTTGTGGAGTGTCTAGTTGTGGGCTTGCAAGTTGTGGAGTTTCTAGTTGCGGAGTTTTCTAGTTGCGGAGTCTGTAGTTGTGGAGTTTCTAGTTGTGGAATTTCTAGTTACGGAGTTTCTAGTTGTGGAGCTTTTAGTTGAGCAGTCTCTAGTTGTTGAGTCTCTAGTTGTGGAATTTCTAGTTGTGGAGTGTTTAGTTGCAGAGTTTCCAGTTGTGGAGTTTCTAGTTGCGGAGTCTCTAGTTGTAGAGTTTCTAGTTACGGAGTTTCTAGCTGTGGAGATTCTAGTGGCGGAGTCTCTAGTTGTGCAGTCTCTAGTTGTGGAGTCTGTGGTTGTGGAGTTTCTAGTTGCGGAGTTTGAAGTTGTGGAGTTTCTAGCTGTGGAGTTTCTAGTTGCAGGGTTTCTAGTTGCGGAGTTTTCTAGTTGTGGAGTTTCTAGTTGCGGAGTTTCTAGTTGCGGAGTTTCAAGTTGTGGAGTTTCTGGTTGTGGAGTTTCAAGTTGTGGAATTTATAGGTGTGGAGTTTCTAGTTGTGGCGTTTCTGGTTTCCGGGTTTCTAGTTACGGAGTTTCTAGTAGTGGAGTTTCTAGTTGTGGAGCTTTTAGTTGAGGAGTCTCTAGTTGTTGAGTCTCTAGTTGTTGAGTCTCTAGTTGTGGAAGTTCTAGTTGTGAAGTTTCTAGTTCCGGAGTTTCTAGTTGCAGAGTTTCTAGTTGCGGAGTTTTCTAGTTGTGGAGATTCTAGTGGCGGAGTTTCTAGTTGCGGAAATTAAGTTGTGGAGTTTCTCGTTGTGGAGTTTCTAGTTGTGGAGTTTCTAGTGGCGGAGTTTCTAGTTGTGGAGTTTCTAGTTGTGGAGTTTCTAGTAGTTGAGTTTCTAGTTGTCGAGTTTCTAGTTGCGAAGTCTAAAGTCGTGGAGTTTCTAGCTGTGGAGATTCTAGTTGCAGAGCTTCTAGTTAGGGAGTTTCTAGTTGCGGAGTTTCTAGTTGTGGATTTTGTAGTTGTGGGGTATATAGTTGTGGTGTTTCAAGTTGTGGAGTTTCTAGTTGCGGAGTTTTCTAGTTGCGGAGTCTGTAGTTGTGGAGTTTCTAGTTGTGGAGTTTCTAGTTGTGGATTTTCTAGCTGTGGAGTTTCTAGTTACGGATTTTCTAGTTGTGGGGTTCGTAGTTGTGGAGTTCGTAGTTGTGGAGTTTCTAGTTGTGGAGTCTCTAGTTGGGGAGTTTCCAGTTGTGGAGTTTCTAGCTGTGGAGTTTTTCGTCGCGGAGTTTCTAGTTGCAGAGTTTCTAGTAGCGGAGTTTTCTAGTTGTGGAGGTTCTAGTGGCGGAGTTTCTAGTTGCAGAGTTTCAAGTTGTGGAGCTTCTAGTTGTGGATTTTCTAGCTGTGGAGTTTCTAGTTGCGGAGTTTTTAGTTGCGGAGTTTCTGGTTGTGGAGTTTCTAGTTCTGGAGTCTGTAGTTGTTTAGTATCTATTTGTTGGGTTTCAAGTTGTGGAGTTTCTAGTTGTGGAGTTTCTAGTTGTTGAGTTTCTAGTAGTTGAGTTTGTAGTTGCCGAGTTTCTAGTTGCGAAATCTCAAGTTGTGGAGTATATAGTTGTGGTGTTTCAAGTTGTGGAGTTTCTAGTTGCGGAGTTTCTAGTTGCAGAGTTTCTAGTTCCGGAGTTTTCTAGTTGTGGAGTTTCTAGTGGCGGAGTTTCTAGCTGTGGAGCTTCAAGTTGTGGAGTTTCTCGTTGTGGTGTTTCAAGTTGTGGAGTTTCTAGTTGCGGAGTTTCTAGTTGCAGAGTTTCTAGTTCCGGAGTTTTCTAGTTGTGGAGTTTCTAGTTGCGGAGTTTCTATCTGTGGAGTTTCTAATTGCGGAGTTTCTAGTTGCAGAGTTTCTAGTTGTGGATTTTCTAGCTGTGGAATTTCTCCTTGCAGAGTTTTTAGTTGCGGTGTTTCTAGTTGTGGAGTTTCTAGTTGTTGAGTTTCTAGTTGCCGAGTTCTTTAGTTGCGAAGTCTCAAGTTGTAGAGTTTCTAGCTGTGGAGTTTCTAGTTGCGGAGTTTCTAGTTGTGGAGTTTCTATTTGTAGTTTGTAGTTTTCGAATTTGTAGTTGTAGATTTTCTAGTTGCAGAGTTCCTAGTTTTGGAGTATCTAGTTCCGGAGTCTCTAATTGTGCAGTCTCTAGTTTTGGAGTCTCTAGTTGTGGAGTTTCTGGCTGTGGAGTTTTTAGTTGTGGAATTTCTAACTGTGGAGATTCTAGTTGCGGAGTTTCTAGTTGCAGGGTTTCTTGTTGCGGAGTTTCTAGTTGTGGAGTTTCTAGTTGTGGAGTTTCTGGCTGTGGAGTTTCTAGTTTGGGAGTTTCTAGTTGTGGAGTTTCTTGTTGTGAGGTTCGTAGTTGTGGAGTTTCTAGTTGTCGAGTTTCTAGTTGTGGAGTCTCTAGTTGTGGAGTTTCTAGTTGTGGGGTTCGTAGTTGTGGGGTTCGTAGTTGTGGAGTTTCTAGTTGCGGAGTTTCAAGTCGTGGAGTTTCTCGTTGTGGAGTTTCTAGTTGTGGATTGTCTAGTTGTGGAGTTTCTAGTTGTGGAGTTTCTAGTTATGGAGTTTGTAGTTGTGGAGTATCTAGTTGTGGACTTTCAAGTTGTGAAGTTTCTAGTTGTGGAGTTTCTAGTTGCGGAGTTTTCTAGTTGCGGAGTCTGTAGTTGTGGAGTTTCTAGTTGTGGAATTTCTAGTTGTGGAGTCTCTAGTTGCGGAGTGAGTTTCCAGTTGCGGAGTTTCTGGTTGTGGAGTTTCTAGTTGCAGAGTCAGTAGTTGTGGAGTTTCTAGTTGTGGATTTTCTAGCTGTGGAGTTTCAAGTTGTGGAGTTTCTAGTTGTGGAGTTTCTAGTTTTTGAGTTTCTAGTAGTTGAGTTTCCAGTTGCCGAGTTTCTAGTTGCGAAATCTCAAGTCGTGGAGTTTCTAGCTGTGGAGTTTCTAGTTGCGGAGTTTCTAGTTGCGGAGTTTCTAGTTGCGGAGTTTCTAGTTGTGGATTTTGTAGTTGCGGAGTATATAGTTGTGGTGTTTCAAGTTGTGGAGTTTCTAGTAGCGGAGTTTCTAGTTGCAGAGTTTCTAGTTCCGGAGTTTTCTAGTTGCGGAGTTTCGATCTGTGGAGTTTCTAATTGCGGAGTTTATAGTTGCAGAGTTTCTAGTTGTGGATTTTCTAGCTGTGGAATTTCTCCTTGCAGAGTTTTTAGTTGCGGTGTTTCTAGTTGTGGAGTTTCTAGTTGTTGAGTTTCTAGTTGCCGAGTTCTTTAGTTGCGAAGTCTCAAGTTGTAGAGTTTCTAGCTGTGGAGTTTCTAGTTGCGGAGTTTCTAGTTGCGGAGTTTCTAGTTGTGGATTTTTTAGTTGTGGAGTCTCTAGTTGTGGAGTTTCTAGTTGCGGAGTGTCTACTTGTGGAGTTTCTAGTTGTGGAGTTTCTATTTGTAGATTTAGTTTTCGAATTTGTAGTTGTAGATTTTCTAGTTGCAGAGTTCCTAGTTTTGGAGTCTCTAGTTGTGGAGTTTCTGGTTGTGGAGTTTATAGTTGTGGAGTTTCTAGCTGTGGAGATTCTAGTTGCGGAGTTTCTAGTTGCAGAGTTTCTAGTTGCGGAGTTTCTTGTTGCAGAGTTTCTAGTTGTGGAGTTTCTAGTTGTGAAGTTTTAGTTGTGGAGTTTCAAGTTGTGGAATTCATAGGTGTGGAGTTTCTAGTTGTGGAGTTTCTAGTTTTCGAGTTTCTAGTTACGCAGTTTCTAGTTGTGGAGTTTTTAGTTGTGGAGCTTTTATAAGAGAAGTCTCTAGTTGTTGAGTCTCTAGTTGTGGAAGTTCTAGTTGTGGAGTTTCTAGTTGCGCAGTTTCTAGATGTGGAGTTTCTAGTTGTGGAGTTTCTGGCTGTGGAGTTTATAGTTGCGGAGTTTCTAGTATCGGAGTTTCTAGTTGTGGAGTTTCTAGTTGTGGAGTTTCTAGTTGTAGAGTTTCTAGTTGCGAAGTCTCAAGTTGTGGAGTTTCTAGTTGAGGAGTTTCTAGTTGTGGAGTTTCTAGTTGTGGGGTTCGTAGTTGTGGGGTTCGTAGTTGTGCAGTTCTAGTTGTGGAGTCTCTAGTTGGGGAGTTTCCAGTTGTGGAGTTTCTAGCTGTGGAGTTTTGCGTTGCGGAGTTTCTAGTTGCAGAGTTTCTAGTAGCGGAGTTTTCTAGTTGTGGAGATTCTAGTGGCGGAGTTTCTAGTAGCGGAGTTTCAAGTTGTGGAGTTTCTAGTTGTGGATTTTCTAGCTGTGGAGTTTCTAGTTGCGGAGTTTTTAGTTGCGGAGTTTCTGGTTGTGGAGTTTCTAGTTCTGGAGTCTGTAGTTGTGGAGTATCTATTTGTTGGGTTTCAAGTTGTGGAGTTTCTAGTTGTTGAGTTTCTAGTAGTTGAGTTTCCAGTTGCCGAGTTTCTAGTTGCAAAATCTCAAGTTGTGGAGTTTCTAGCTGTGGAGTTTCTAGTTGCGGAGTTTCTAGTTGCAGAGTTTCTAGTTGCGGAGTTTCTAGTTGTGGAGTTTCTAGTTGTTGAGTTTCTAGTCGCCGAGTTCTTTAGTTGCGAAGTCTCAAGTTGTGGAGTTTCTAGCTGTGGAATTTCTAGTTGTGGAGTGTCTACTTGTGGAGTTTCTAGTTGTGGAGTTTCTAGTTGTGGAGTTTCTATTTGTAGTTTTTATTTTTCGAGTTTGTAGTTGTAGATTTTCTAATTGCAGAGTTCCTAGTTGTGGCGTTTCTAGTTGTGGAGTTTCTTGTTGGGGAGTTTCTAGTTGTGAAGTTTCTAATTGTGGATTTTCTAGTTGCGGAGTTTCTAGTTGCGGAGTTTCTAGTTGTGGAGTTTTTCGTTGAGGAGTCTCTAGTGGTGGGGTCTCTAGTTGTGGAGTTTCTAGTTGTGGAGTCTCTAGTTGGGGAGTTTCGAGTTGTGGAGTTTCTAGCTGTGGAGTTTTTCGTCGCGGAGTTTCTAGTTGCAGAGTTTCTAGTAGCGGAGTTTTCTAGTTGTGGAGATTCTAGTGGCGGAGTTTCTAGTTGCGGAGTTTCAAGTTGTGGAGTTTCTAGTTGTGGACATTCTAGCTGTGGAGTTTCCAGTTGCGGAGTTTTTAGTTGTGGAGTTTCTGGTTGTGGAGTTTCTAGTTCTGGAGTCTGTAGTTGTGGAGTATCCATTTGTTGGGTTTAAAGTTGTGGAGTTTCTAGTTGTGGAGTTTCCAGTTGTTGAGTTTTTAGTAGTTGAGTTTCTAGTTGCGGAGTTTCTAGTTGCGAAATCTCAAGTCGTGGAGTTTCTAGCTGTGGAGTTTCTAGTTGCGGAGTTTCTAGTTGCGGAGTTTCTAGTTGTGGATTTTGTAGTTGTGGAGTATATAGTTGTGGTGTTTCAAGTTGTGGAGTTTCTAGTTGCGGAGTTTCTAGTTGCAGAGTTTCTAGTTCCGGAGTTTTCTAGTTGTGGAGTTTCTAGTTGCGGAGTTTCTAGTTGTGGAGCTTCAAGTTGTGGAGTTTCTCGTTGTGGAGTTTCTAGTTGTGGAGTTTGTAGTTGTGGAGTATCTAGTTGTAGACTTTCAAGTTGTGGAGTTTCTAGTTGTGGAGTTTCTAGTTGTTAATTTTCTAGTTGTTAATTTTCTAGCTGTGGAGTTTCTATTTGCGGAGTTTCTAGCTGCAGAGTTTCTAGTTGTGGATTTTCTAGCTGTGGAATTTCTGGTTGCAGAGTTTTTAGTTGCGGTGTTTCTAGTTGTGGAGATTCTAGTTGTTGAGTTTCTAGTTGCCGAGTTCTTTAGTTGCGAAGTCTCAAGTTGTAGAGTTTCTAGCTGTGGAGTTTCTAGTTGCGGAGTTTCTAGTTGCGGAGTTTCTAGTTGTGCAGTTTTAGTTGTGGAGTCTCTAGTTGTGGAGTTTCTTGTTGTTGATTTTCTATCTGTGGAGTTTCTGTTTGCGGAGTTTCTAGTTGCAGAGTTTCTAGTTGTGGATTTTCTAGCTGTGGAATTTCTGCTTGCAGAGTTTTTAGTTGCGGTGTTTCTAGTTGTGGAGTTTCTAGTTGTGGAGTTTGTAGTTGCCGAGTTCTTTAGTTGCGAAGTCTCAAGTTGTAGAGTTTCTAGCTGTGGAGTTTCTAGTTGCGGAGTTTCTAGTTGCGGAGTTTCTAGTTGTGAATTTTTTAGTTGTGGAGTCTCTAGTTGTGGACTTTCTAGTTGTGGAGTGTCTACTTGTTGAGTTTCTAGTTGTGGAGTTTCTATTTGTTGTTTTTAGTTTTCGAGTTTGTAGTTGTAGATTTTCTAGTTGCAGAGTTCCTAGTTTTGGAGTATCTAGTTGTGGAGTTTCTGGTTGTGGAGTTTATAGTTGTGGAATTTCTAACTGTGGAGATTCTACTTGCGGAGTTTCTAGTTGCAGAGTTTCTAGTTGTGGAGTTTCTTGTTGTGGAGTTTTAGTTGTGGAGTTTAAAGTTGTGGAATTTATAGGTGTTGAGTTTCTAGTTGTGGAGTTTCTAGTTTTCGGGTTTCTAATTACGGAGTTTCTAGTTGTGGAGTTTCTAGTTGTGGAGTTTCTAGTTGTGGAGCTTTTAGTTGAGTTGTGGAGCTCTAGTTGTGGAGTTTCTAGTTGTGGAGTGTCTACTTGTGGAGTTTCTAGTTGTGGAGTTTCTAGCTGTGGAGTTTCTAGTTGCAGGGTTTCTAGTTTCGGAGTTTTCTAGTTGTGGAGTTTCCAGTTGAGGAGTTTCTAGTTGCGGAGTTTCAAGTTGTGGAGTTTCTAGTTGTGGAGTTTCTAGTTGTGGAGTTTTTAGTTGTGGAGTTTCTACTTGAGTTTATAGTTGCGGATTTTCTAGTTGCAGAGTTTTAAGTTGTCGAGTTTCTAGTTGCGGAGTCTCTAGTTGTGGAGTTTCTAGTTGCGGAGTTTCTAGCTGTGGAGTTTCTAGTTGCGGAGTCTAGTTGTGCAGTCTCTGGTTTTGGAGTCTCTGGTTGTGGAGTTTCTAGTTGTGGAGTTTCTAGCTGTGGAGTTTCAAGTTGCGGAGTCTCTGGTTGTGCAGTCTCTAGCTGTGGAGTCTCTGGCTGTGGAGTTTCTAGTTGTGGAGTTTCTATTTGCTGAGTCTCTAGTTGTGCAGTCTCTGGTTTTGGAGTCTCTGGTTGTGGAGTTTCTAGTTGTGGAGTTTCTAGCTGTGGAGTTTCAAGTTGCGGAGTCTCTAGTTGTGCAGTCTCTAGCTGTGGAGTCTCTGGCTGTGGAGTTTCTAGTTGTGGAGTTTCTAGTTGTGGAGTTTCTATTTGCTGAGTTTCTTGTTGTGGAGTTTCTAGTTGTGGATTTTCTGGCTGTGGAGTTTCTAGTTGCGGAGTTTCTAGTTGTGGAGTTTCTAGTTGTGAGGTTTTTAGTTGTTGAGTTTCTAGTTTTCGAGTTTCTAGTTGTGGAGTCTCTAGTTGTGGAGTTTCTAGTTGTGGAGTTTCTAGTTGCGAAGTCTCAAGTTGTTGAGTTTCTAGTTGTGGAGTTTCTAGTTGTGGGGTTCGTAGTTGTGGGGTTCGTAGTTGTGCAGTTTCTAGTTGTGGAGTATCTACTTGTGGAGTTTCCATTTGTGGTGTTTCTAGCTGTGGAGTTTCTAGTTGCGGAGTTTCTAGATGCAGAGTTTCTAGTTGCGGAGTTTTCTAGTTGTGGAGTTTTTAGCTGTGGAGTCTCTAGTTGTGGAGTTGATAGTTGTGGAGTGTCTACTTGTGGAGTTTCTAGTTGTGGAGATTCTAGTTGTAGAGTTTCTATTTGTAGTTTTTATTTTTCGAGTTCGTAGTTGTAGATTTTCTAGTTGCAGAGTTCCTAAATGTGGAGTTTCTAGTTGTGGAGTTTCTTGTTGGGGTGTTTCTAGTTGTGAAGTTTCTAATTGTGGATTTTCTAGTTGCGGAATTTCTAGTTGCGAAGTTTCTAGTTGGGGAGTTTCTACTTGAATTTATAGTTGTGGATTTTCTAGTTCCACAGTTTCGAGTTGCAAAGTTTCAAGTTGTCGAGTTTGTAGTTGCGGAGTCGCTAGTTGTGGAGTTTCTAGTTGCGGAGTTGCTAGCTGTGGAGTTTCTAGTTGCGGAGTCTCTAATTGTGCAGTATCTAGTTTTGGAGTCTCTATTTGTGGAGTTTCTAGTTGTGGAGTTTATAGTTGTGGAGTTTCTAGCTGTGGAGATTCTAGTTGCGGAGTTTCTAGTTGCAGAGTTTCTAGTTGCGGAGTTTCTTGTTGCAGAGTTTGTAGTTGTGGAGTTTCTAGTTGTGAAGTTTTAGTTGTGGAGTTTCAAGTTGTGGAATTCATAGGTGTGGAGTTTCTAGTTGTGGAGTTTCTAGTTTTCGAGTTTCTAGTTACGGAGTGTCTAGTTGTGGAGTTTTTAGTTGTGGAGCTTTTAGTTGAGGAGTCTCTAGTTGTTGAGTCTCTAGTTGTGGAAGTTCTAGGTGTGGAGTTTCTAGTTGCGGAGTTTCTTGTTGCGGAGTTTCTAGATGTGGAGTTTCTAGTTGTGGAGTTTCTGGCTGTGGAGTTTATAGTTGCGGAGTTTCTAGTATCGGAGTTTCTAGTTGTGGAGTTTCTAGTTGTAGAGTTTCTAGTTGCGAAGTCTCAAGTTGTGGAGTTTCTAGTTGTGGAGTTTCTAGTGGCGGAATTTCTAGTTGCAGAGTTTCTAGTTGCGGAGTTTTCTAGTTGTGGAGTTTCTAGTGGCGGAGTTTCTAGTTGCGGAGCTTCAAGTTGTGGAGTTTCTAGTTGTAGGCTTTCAAGTTGTGGAGTTTCTAGTTGTGGAGTTTCTAGTTGCGGAGTTTTCTAGTCGCGGAGTCTGTAGTTGTGGAGTTTCTAGTTGTGGAATTTCTAGTTACGGAGTTTCTAGTTGTGGAGCTTTTACTTGAGGAGTCTCTAGTTGTTGAGTCTCTAGTTGTGGAATTTCTAGTTGTGGAGTTTCTAGTTGTGGAGTTTCAAGTTGTGGAATTTCAAGTTGTGGAGTCTCTAGTGGCGGAGTGAGTTTCTAGTTACGGAGTTTCTGGTTGTGGAGTTTCTAGTTGCGGAGCCAGTAGTTGTGGAGTTTCTAGTTGTGGAGTTTCTAGTTGTGGAGTTTCTAGTGTTTGAATTTCTAGTTGCCGAGTTCTTTAGTTGCGAAGTCTCAAGTTGTGGAGTTTCTAGCTGTGAAGTTTCTAGTTGCGGAGTTTCTAGTTGCGGAGTTTCTAGTTGCAGAGTTTTTAGTTGAGGAGTCTCTAGTTGTGGAGTCTCTAGTTGTTGAGTTTCTAGTTGCCGAGTTTCTAGTTGCGAAGTCTCAAGTCGTGGAGTTTCTAGCTGCGGAGTTTCTAGTTGCGGAGCTTCTAGTGGCGGAGTTTCTAGTTGTGGAATTTGTAGTTGTGGAGTATCTAGATTTGGTGTTTCAAGTTGTGGAGTTTCTAGCTGTGGAGTTTCTAGTTGCGGAGTTTCTAGTTGCAGAGTTTCTAGTTGCGGAGTTTCTAGTTGTGGAGTTTCTAGTTGTTGAGTTTCTAGTCGCCGAGTTCTAGAGTTGCGAAGTGTCAAGTTGTGGAGTTTCTAGCTGTGGAATTTCTAGTTGTTGAGTTTCTAGTTGCGGAGTTTCTAGTTGTGGAGTTTTTAGCTGTGGTGTCTCTAGTTGTGGAGTCTCTAGTTGTGGAGTTTCTAGTTGTGGAGTGTCTACTTGTGGAGTTTCTAGTTGTGGAGTTTCTAGTTGTGGAGTTTCTATTTGTAGTTTTTATTTTTCGAGTTTGTAGTTGTAGATTTTCTAATTGCAGAGTTCCTAGTTGTGGAGTTTCTAGTTGTGGAGTTTCTTGTTGGGGAGTTTCTAGTTGTGAAGTTTCTAATTGTGGATTTTCTAGTTGCGGAATTTCTAGTTGCGAAGTTTCTAGTTGGGGAGTTTCTACTTGAGTTTATAGCTGCGGATTTTCTAGTTCCACAGTTTCGAGTTGCAAAGTTTCAAGTTGTCGAGTTTGTAGTTGCGGAGTCGCTAGTTGTGGAGTTTCTAGTTGCGGAGTTGCTAGCTGTGGAGTTTCTAGCTGCGGAGTCTCTAATTGTGCAGTCTCTAGTTTTGGAGTCTCTAGTTGTGGAGTTTCTAGTTGTGGAGTTTATAGATGTGGAGTTTCTAGCTGTGAAGATTCTAGTTGCTGAGTTTCTAGTTGCAGAGTTTCTAGTTGCGGAGTTTCTTGTTGCAGAGTTTCTAGTTGTGGAGTTTCTAGTTGTGAAGTTTTAGTTGTGGAGTTTCAAGTTGTGGAATTCATAGGTGTGGAGTTTCTAGTTGTGGAGTTTCTAGTTGCGGAGTTTCTAGTTGTGAATTTTTTAGTTGTGGAGTCTCTAGTTGTGAACTTTCTAGTTGTGGAGTGTCTACTTGTTGAGTTTCTAGTTGTGGAGTTTCTATTTGTTGTTTTTAGTTTTCGAGTTTGTAGTTGTAGATTTTCTAGTTGCAGAGTTCCTAGTTTTGGAGTATCTAGTTGCGGAGTCTCTAATTGTGCAGTCTCTAGTTTTGGAGTCTCTAGTTGTGGAGTTTTTGGTTGTGGAGTTTATAGTTGTGGAATTTCTTGTTGTGGAGTTTTAGTTGTGGAGTTTAAAGTTGTGGAATTTATAGGTGTGGAGTTTCTAGTTGTGGGGTTTCTAGTTTTCGGGTTTCTAATTACGGAGTTTCTAGTTGTGGAGTTTCTAGTTGTGGAGTTTCTAGTTGTGGAGCTTTTAGTTGAGTTGTGGAGCTCTAGTTGTGGAGTTTCTAGTTGTGGAGTGTCTACTTGTGGAGTTTCTAGTTGTGGAGTTTCTAGCTGTGGAGTTTCTAGTTGCAGGGTTTCTAGTTTCGGAGTTTTCTAGTTGTGGAGTTTCTAGTTGCGGAGTTTCTAGTTGCGGAGTTTCAAGTTGTGGAGTTTGTAGTTGTGGAGTTTCTAGTTGTGGAGTTTTTAGTTGTGGAGTTTCTACTTGAGTTTATAGTTACGGATTTTCTAGTTGCAGAGTTTTAAGTTGTCGAGTTTCTAGTTGCGGAGTCTCTAGTTGTGGAGTTTCTTGTTTGGGGAGTTTCTAGCTGTGGAGTTTCTAGTTGCGGAGTCTCTAGTTGTGCAGTCTCTGGTTTTGGAGTCTCTGGTTGTGGAGTTTCTAGTTGTGGAGTTTCTAGCTGTGGAGTTTCAAGTTGCGGAGTCTCTAGTTGTGCAGTCTCTAGCTGTGGAGTCTCTGGCTGTGGAGTTTCTAGTTGTGGAGTTTCTATTTGCTGAGTCTCTAGTTGTGTAGTCTCTGGTTTTGGAGTCTCTGGTTGTGGAGTTTCTAGTTGTGGAGTTTCTAGCTGTGGAGTTTCAAGTTGCGGAGTCTCTAGTTGTGCAGTCTCTAGCTGTGGAGTCTCTGGCTGTGGAGTTTCTAGTTGTGGAGTTTCTAGTTGTGGAGTTTCTATTTGCTGAGTTTTTTGTTGCGGAGTTTCTAGTTGTGGATTTTCTGGCTGTGGAGTTTCTAGTTGCGGAGTTTCTAGTTGTGAAGTTTCTAGTTGTGAGGTTTTTAGTTGTTGAGTTTCTAGTTTTCGAGTTTCTAGTTGTGGAGTCTCTAGTTGTGGAGTTTCTAGTTGTGGAGTTTCTAGTTGCGAAGTCTCAAGTTGTTGAGTTTCTAGTTGTGGAGTTTTCTAGTTGTGGAGTTTCTAGTTGCGGAGTTTCTAGTTGCGGAGCTTCAAGAGTGGAGTTTCTAGTTGTGGAGTTTCTAGTTGTGGAGTTTGTAGTTGTGGAGTATCTAGTTGTGGGCTTTCAAGTTGTGGAGTTTCTAGTTGTTGAGTCTCTAGATGTGGAATTTCTAGTTGTGGAGTTTCTAGTTGTGGAGTTTCTAGTTGTGGAATTTCAAGTTGTGGAGTCTCTGGTGGCGGAGTGAGTTTCTAGTTGCGGAGTTTCTGTTTGTGGAGTTTCTAGTTGCGGAGCCAGTAGTTGTGGAGTTTCTAGTTGTGGAGTTTCTAGTGTTTGAATTTCTAGTTGCCGAATTCTTTAGTTGCGAAGTCTCAAGTTGTGGAGTTTCTAGCTGTGAAGTTTCTAGTTGCGGAGTTTCTAGTTGCGGAGTTTCTAGTTGTGGAGTTTTTAGTTGAGGAGTCTCTAGTTGTGGGGTCTCTAGTTGTGGAGTTTCTAGTTGTGGAGTGTTTACTTGTAGAGTTTCTAGTTGTGGAGTTTCTAGTCGTGGAGTCTGTAGTTGTGGAGTAGCTATTTGTTGGGTTTCAAGTTATGGAGTTTTTGGCTGTGGAGTTTCTAGTTGTGGAGTTTCTAGTTGTTGAGTATATAGTTGCCGAGTTTCTAGTTGCGAAGTCTCAAGTCGTGGAGTTTCTAGCTGCGGAGTTTCTAGTTGCGGAGCTTCTAGTGGCGGAGTTTCTAGTTGTGGAATTTGTAGTTGTGGAGTATCTAGTTTTGGTGTTTCAAGTTGTGGAGTTTCTAGCTGTGGAGTTTCTAGTTGCGGAGTTTCTAGTTGCAGAGTTTCTAGTTGCGGAGTTTCTAGTTGCGGAGTTTCTAGTTGTGGAGTTTCTAGTTGTTGAGTTTCTAGTGCCCGAGTTCTTTAGTTGCGAAGTCTCAAGTTGTGGAGTTTCTAGCTGTGGAATTTCTAGTTGTTGAGTTTCTAGATCCGGAGTTTCTAGTTGTGGAGTTTTTAGCTGTGGATTCTCTAGTTGTGGAGTCTCTAGTTGTGGAGTTTCTAGTTGTGGAGTGTCTACTTGTGGAGTTTCTAGTTGTGGAGATTCTAGTTGTAGAGTTTCTATTTGTAGTTATTATTTTTCGAGTTTGTAGTTGTAGATTTTCTAGTTGCAGAGTTCCTAATTGTGGAGTTTCTAGTTGTGGAGTTTCTTGTTGGGGTGTTTCTAGTTGTGAAGTTTCTAATTGTGGATTTTCTAGTTGCGGAATTTCTAGTTGCAAAGTTTCTAGTTGGGGAGTTTCTACTTGAATTTATAGTTGTGGATTTTCTAGTTCCACAGTTTCGAGTTGCAAAGTTTCAAGTTGTCGAGTTTGTAGTTGCGGAGTCGCTAGTTGTGGAGTTTCTAGTTGCGGAGTTGCTAGCTGTGGAGTTTCTAGTTGCGGAGTCTCTAATTGTGCAGTCTCTAGTTTTGGAGTCTCTATTTGTGGAGTTTCTAGTTGTGGAGTTTATAGTTGTGGAGTTTCTAGCTGTGGAGATTCTAGTTGCGGAGTTTCTAGTTGCAGAGTTTCTAGTTGCGGAGTT
Source organism: Rhipicephalus microplus (assembly GCF_043290135.1). Taxonomy (NCBI): domain Eukaryota; kingdom Metazoa; phylum Arthropoda; class Arachnida; order Ixodida; family Ixodidae; genus Rhipicephalus; species Rhipicephalus microplus. The sequence continues at coordinate 5,889,157 of NW_027464585.1, read as the reverse complement.
TCTTGTTGCAGAGTTTGTAGTTGTGGAGTTTCTAGTTGTGAAGTTTTAGTTGTGGAGTTTCAAGTTGTGGAATTCATAGGTGTGGAGTTTCTAGTTGTGGAGTTTCTAGTTTTCGAGTTTCTAGTTACGGAGTTTCTAGTTATGGAGTTTTTAGTTGTGGAGCTTTTAGTTGAGGAGTCTCTAGTTGTTGAGTCTCTAGTTGTGGAAGTTCTAGGTGTGGAGTTTCTAGTTGCGGAGTTTCTTGTTGCGGAGTTTCTTGTTGCGGAGTTTCTAGATGTGGAGTTTCTAGTTGTGGAGTTTCTGGCTGTGGAGTTTATAGTTGCGGAGTTTCTAGTATCGGAGTTTCTAGTTGTGGAGTTTCTAGTTGTGGAGTTTCTAGTTGCGAAGTCTCAAGTTGTGGAGTTTCTAGTTGTGGAGATTCTAGTGGCGGAGTTTCTAGTTGCAGAATTTCTAGTTGCGGAGTTTTCTAGTTGTGGAGTTTCTAGTGGCGGAGTTTCTAGTTGCAGAGTTTCTAGTTGCGGAGTTTCTAGTTGTGGAGTTTCTAGTTGTTGAGTTTCTAGTCGCCGAGTTCTAGAGTTGCGAAGTGTCAAGTTGTGGAGTTTCTAGCTGTGGAATTTCTAGTTGTTGAGTTTCTAGTTGCGGAGTTTCTAGTTGTGGAGTTTTTAGCTGTGGTGTCTCTAGTTGTGGAGTCTCTAGTTGTGGAGTTTCTAGTTGTGGAGTGTCTACTTGTGGAGTTTCTAGTTGTGGAGTTTCTAGTTGTGGAGTTTCTATTTGTAGTTTTTATTTTTCGAGTTTGTAGTTGTAGATTTTCTAATTGCAGAGTTCCTAGTTGTGGAGTTTCTACTTGTGGAGTTTCTTGTTGGGGAGTTTCTAGTTGTGAAGTTTCTAATTGTGGATTTTCTAGTTGCGGAATTTCTAGTTGCGAAGTTTCTAGTTGGGGAGTTTCTACTTGAGTTTATAGCTGCGGATTTTCTAGTTCCACAGTTTCGAGTTGCAAAGTTTCAAGTTGTCGAGTTTGTAGTTGCGGAGTCGCTAGTTGTGGAGTTTCTAGTTGCGGAGTTGCTAGCTGTGGAGTTTCTAGCTGCGGAGTCTCTAATTGTGCAGTCTCTAGTTTTGGAGTCTCTAGTTGTGGAGTTTCTAGTTGTGGAGTTTATAGATGTGGAGTTTCTAGCTGTGAAGATTCTAGTTGCTGAGTTTCTTGTTGCAGAGTTTCTAGTTGCGGAGTTTCTTGTTGCAGAGTTTCTAGTTGTGGAGTTTCTAGTTGTGAAGTTTTAGTTGTGGAGTTTCAAGTTGTGGAATTCATAGGTGTGGAGTTTCTAGTTGTGGAGTTTCTAGTTGCGGAGTTTCTAGTTGTCAATTTTTTAGTTGTGGAGTCTCTAGTGTTGGACTTTCTAGTTGTGGAGTGTCTACTTGTTGAGTTTCTAGTTGTGGAGTTTCTATTTGTTGTTTTTAGTTTTCGAGTTTGTAGTTGTAGATTTTCTAGTTGCAGAGTTCCTAGTTTTGGAGTATCTAGTTGCGGAGTCTCAAATTGTGCAGTCTCTAGTTTTGGAGTCTCTAGTTGTGGAGTTTCTGGTTGTGGAGTTTATAGTTGTGGAATTTCTAACTGTGGAGATTCTACTTGCGGAGTTTCTAGTTGCAGAGTTCCTAGTTGTGGAGTTTCTTGTTGTGGAGTTTTAGTTGTGGAGTTTAAAGTTGTGGAATTTAGAGGTGTGGAGTTTCTAGTTGTGGGGTTTCTAGTTTTCGGGTTTCTAATTACGGAGTTTCTAGTTGTGGAGTTTCTAGTTGTGGAGTTTCTAGTTGTGGAGCTTTTAGTTGAGTTGTGGAGCTCTAGTTGTGGAGTTTCTAGTTGTGGAGTGTCTACTTGTGGAGTTTCTAGTTGTGGAGTTTCTAGCTGTGGAGTTTCTAGTTGCAGGGTTTCTAGTTTCGGAGTTTTCTAGTTGTGGAGTTTCTAGTTGCGGAGTTTCTAGTTGCGGAGTTTCAAGTTGTGGAGTTTGTAGTTGTGGAGTTTCTAGTTGTGGAGTTTTTAGTTGTGGAGTTTCTACTTGAGTTTTTAGTTGCGGATTTTCTAGTTGCAGAGTTTTAAGTTGTCGAGTTTCTAGTTGCGGAGTCTCTAGTTGTGGAGTTTCTAGTTGCGGAGTTTCTAGCTGTGGAGTTTCTAGTTGCGGAGTCTCTAGTTGTGCAGTCTCTGGTTTTGCAGTCTCTGGTTGTGGAGTTTCTAGTTGTGGAGTTTCTAGCTGTGGAGTTTCAAGTTGCGGAGTCTCTAGTTGTGCAGTCTCTAGCTGTGGAGTCTCTGGCTGTGGAGTTTCTAGTTGTGGAGTTTCTATTTGCTGAGTCTCTAGTTGTGCAGTCTCTGGTTTTGGAGTCTCTGGTTGTGGAGTTTCTAGTTGTGGAGTTTCTAGCTGTGGAGTTTCAAGTTGCGGAGTCTCTAGTTGTGCAGTCTCTAGCTGTGGAGTCTCTGGCTGTGGAGTTTCTAGTTGTGGAGTTTCTAGTTGTGGAGTTTCTATTTGCGGAGTTTCTTGTTGCGGAGTTTCTAGTTGTGGATTTTCTGGCTGTGGAGTTTCTAGTTGCGGAGTTTCTAGTTGTGAAGTTTCTAGTTGTGAGGTTTTTAGTTGTTGAGTTTCTAGTTTTCGAGTTTCTAGTTGTGGAGTCTCTAGTTGTGGAGTTTCTAGTTGTGGAGTTTCCAGTTGCGAAGTCTCAAGTTGTTGAGTTTCTAGTTGTGGAGTTTTCTAGTTGTGGAGTTTCTAGTTGCGGAGTTTCTAGTTGCGGAGCTTCAAGAGTGGAGTTTCTAGTTGTGGAGTTTCTAGTTGTGGAGTTTGTAGTTGTGGAGTATCTAGTTGTGGGCTTTCAAGTTGTGGAGTTTCTAGTTGTTGAGTCTCTAGATGTGGAATTTCTAGTTGTGGAGTTTCTAGTTGTGGAGTTTCTAGTTGTGGAATTTCAAGTTGTGGAGTCTCTGGTGGCGGAGTGAGTTTCTAGTTGCGGAGTTTCTGTTTGTGGAGTTTCTAGTTGCGGAGCCAGTAGTTGTGGAGTTTCTAGTTGTGGAGTTTCTAGTGTTTGAATTTCTAGTTGCCGAATTCTTTAGTTGCGAAGTCTCAAGTTGTGGAGTTTCTAGCTGTGAAGTTTCTAGTTGCGGAGTTTCTAGTTGCGGAGTTTCTAGTTGTGGAGTTTTTAGTTGAGGAGTCTCTAGTTGTGGGGTCTCTAGTTGTGGAGTTTCTAGTTGTGGAGTGTTTACTTGTAGAGTTTCTAGTTGTGGAGTTTCTAGTTGTGGAGTTTCTAGTCGTGGAGTCTGTAGTTGTGGAGTAGCTATTTGTTGGGTTTCAAGTTATGGAGTTTTTGGCTGTGGAGTTTCTAGTTGTGGAGTTTCTAGTTGTTGAGTATCTAGTTGCCGAGTTTCTAGTTGCGAAGTCTCAAGTCGTGGAGTTTCTAGCTGCGGAGTTTCTAGTTGCGGAGCTTCTAGTGGCGGAGTTTCTAGTTGTGGAATTTGTAGTTGTGGAGTATCTAGTTTTGGTGTTTCAAGTTGTGGAGTTTCTAGCTGTGGAGTTTCTAGTTGCGGAGTTTCTAGTTGCAGAGTTTCTAGTTGCGGAGTTTCTAGTTGCGGAGTTTCTAGTTGTGGAGTTTCTAGTTGTTGAGTTTCTAGTGCCCGAGTTCTTTAGTTGCGAAGTCTCAAGTTGTGGAGTTTCTAGCTGTGGAATTTCTAGTTGTTGAGTTTCTAGATCCGGAGTTTCTAGTTGTGGAGTTTTTAGCTGTGGAGTCTCTAGTTGTGGAGTCTCTAGTTGTGGAGTTTCTAGTTGTGGAGTGTCTACTTGTGGAGTTTCTAGTTGTGGAGATTCTAGTTGCAGAGTTTCTATTTGTAGTTTTTATTTTTCGAGTTTGTAGTTGTAGATTTTCTAGTTGCAGAGTTCCTAATTGTGGAGTTTCTAGTTGTGGAGTTTCTTGTTGGGGTGTTTCTAGTTGTGAAGTTTCTAATTGTGGATTTTCTAGTTGCGGAATTTCTAGTTGCAAAGTTTCTAGTTTGGGAGTTTCTACTTGAATTTATAGTTGTGGATTTTCTAGTTCCACAGTTTCGAGTTGCAAAGTTTCAAGTTGTCGAGTTTGTAGTTGCGGAGTCGCTAGTTGTGGAGTTTCTAGTTGCGGAGTTGCTAGCTGTGGAGTTTCTAGTTGCGGAGTCTCTAATTGTGCAGTCTCTAGTTTTGGAGTCTCTATTTGTGGAGTTTCTAGTTGTGGAGTTTATAGTTGTGGAGTTTCTAGCTGTGGAGATTCTAGTTGCGGAGTTTCTAGTTGCAGAGTTTCTAGTGTCGGAGTTTCTTGTTGCAGAGTTTGTAGTTGTGGAGTTTCTAGTTGTGAAGTTTTAGTTGTGGAGTTTCAAGTTGTGGAATTCATAGGTGTGGAGTTTCTAGTTGTGGAGTTTCTAGTTTTCGAGTTTCTAGTTACGGAGTTTCTAGTTATGGAGTTTTTAGTTGTGGAGCTTTTAGTTGAGGAGTCTCTAGTTGTTGAGTCTCTAGTTGTGGAAGTTCTAGGTGTGGAGTTTCTAGTTGCGGAGTTTCTTGTTGCGGAGTTTCTAGATGTGGAGTTTCTAGTTGTGGAGTTTCTGGCTGTGGAGTTTATAGTTGCGGAGTTTCTAGTATCGGAGTTTCTAGTTGTGGAGTTTCTAGTTGTGGAGTTTCTAGTTGCGAAGTCTCAAGTTGTGGAGTTTCTAGTTGTGGAGATTCTAGTGGCGGAGTTTCTAGTTGCAGAATTTCTAGTTGCGGAGTTTTCTAGTTGTGGAGTTTCTAGTGGCGGAATTTCTAGTTGCGGAGCTTCAAATTGTGGAGTTTCTAGCTGTGGAGTTTCTAGTTGTGGTGTTTGTAGTTGTGGAGTATCTAGTTGTGGGCTTTCAAGTTGTGGAGTCCCTAGGGTTGGAGTTTCTAGTTGCGGAGTTTTCTAGTCGCGGAGTCTGTAGTTGTGGAGTTTCTAGTTGTGGAATTTCTAGTTACGGAGTTTCTAGTTGTGGAGCTTTTAGTTGAGGAGTCTCTAGTTGTTGAGTCTCTAGTTGTGGAATTTCTAGTTGTGAAGTTTCTAGTTGTGGAGTTTCTAGTTGTGGAATTTCAAGTTGTGGAGTCTCTAGTGGCGGAGTGAGTTTCTAGTTGCGGAGTTTCTGGTTGTGGAGTTTCTAGTTGCGGCGCCAGTAGTTGTGGAGTTTCTAGTTGTGGAGTTTCTAGTTGTGGAGTTTCTAGTGTTTGAATTTCTAGTTGCCGAGTTCTTTAGTTGCGAAGTCTCAAGTTGTGGAGTTTCTAGCTGTGAAGTTTCTAGTTGCGGAGTTTCTAGTTGCGGAGTTTCTAGTTGTGGAGTTTTTAGTTGAGGAGTCTCTAGTTGTGGAGTCTCTAGTTGTTGAGTTTCTAGTTGCCGAGTTTCTAGTTGCGAAGTCTCAAGTCGTGGAGTTTCTAGCTGCGGAGTTTCTAGTTGCGGAGCTTCTAGTGGCGGAGTTTCTAGTTGTGGAATTTGTAGTTGTGGAGTATCTAGATTTGGTGTTTCAAGTTGTGGAGTTTCTAGCTGTGGAGTTTCTAGTTGCGGAGTTTCTAGTTGCAGAGTTTCTAGTTGCGGAGTTTCTAGTTGTGGAGTTTCTAGTTGTTGAGTTTCTAGTCGCCGAGTTCTAGAGTAGCGAAGTCTCAAGTTGTGGAGTTTCTAGCTGTGGAATTTCTAGTTGTTGAGTTTCTAGTTGCGGAGTTTCTAGTTGTGGAGTTTTTAGCTGTGGTGTCTCTAGTTGTGGAGTCTCTAGTTGTGGAGTTTCTAGTTGTGGAGTTTCTATTTGTAGTTTTTATTTTTCGAGTTTGTAGTTGTAGATTTTCTAATTGCAGAGTTCCTAGTTGTGGAGTTTCTTGTTGGGGAGTTTCTAGTTGTGAAGTTTCTAATTGTGGATTTTCTAGTTGCGGAATTTCTAGTTGCGAAGTTTCTAGTTGGGGAGTTTCTACTTGAGTTTATAGCTACGAATTTTCTAGTTCCACAGTTTCGAGTTGCAAAGTTTCAAGTTGTCGAGTTTGTAGTTGCGGAGTCGCTAGTTGTGGAGTTTCTAGTTGCGGAGTTGCTAGCTGTGGAGTTTCTAGCTGCGGAGTCTCTAATTGTGCAGTCTCTAGTTTTGGAGTCTCTAGTTGTGGAGTTTCTAGTTGTGGAGTTTATAGATGTGGAGTTTCTAGCTGTGGAGATCCTAGTTGCTGAGTTTCTAGTTGCAGAGTTTCTAGTTGCGGAGTTTCTTGTTGCAGAGTTTCTAGTTGTGGAGTTTCTAGTTGTGAAGTTTTAGTTGTGGAGTTTCAAGTTGTGGAATTCATAGGTGTGGAGTTTCTAGTTGTGGAGTTTCTAGTTGCGGAGTTTCTAGTTGCGGAGTTTCTAGTTGTGAATTTTTTAGTTGTGGAGTTTCTAGTTGTGGACTTTCTAGTTGTGGAGTGTCTACTTGTTGAGTTTCTAGTTGTGGAGTTTCTATTTGTTGTTTTTAGTTTTCGAGTTTGTAGTTGTAGATTTTCTAGTTGCAGAGTTCCTAGTTTTGGAGTATCTAGTTGCGGAGTCTCTAATTGTGCAGTCTCTAGTTTTGGAGTCTCTAGTTGTGGAGTTTCTGGTTGTGAAGTTTATAGTTGTGGAATTTCTAACTGTGGAGATTCTACTTGCGGAGTTTCTAGTTGCAGAGTTTCTAGTTGTGGAGTTTCTAGTTGTGGAGTTTCTAGTTGTGGAGCTTTTAGTTGAGTTGTGGAGCTCTAGTTGTGGAGTTTCTAGTTGTGGAGTGTCTACTTGTGGAGTTTCTAGTTGTGGAGTTTCTAGCTGTGGAGTTTCTAGTTGCAGGGTTTCTAGTTTCGGAGTTTTCTAGTTGTGGAGTTTCTAGTTGCGGAGTTTCTAGTTGCGGAGTTTCAAGTTGTGGAGTTTCTAGTTGTTGAGTTTCTAGTGGCCGAGTTCTTTAGTTGCGAAGTCTCAAGTTGTGGAGTTTCTAGCTGTGAAGTTTCTAGTTGCGGAGTTTCTAGTTGCGGAGTTTCTAGTTGTGGAGTTTTTAGTTGAGGAGTCTCTAGTTGTGGAGTCTCTAGTTGTTGAGTTTCTAGTTGCCGAGTTTCTAGTTGCGAAGTCTCAAGTCGTGGAGTTTCTAGCTGCGGAGTTTCTAGTTGCGGAGCTTCTAGTGGCGGAGTTTCTAGTTGTGGAATTTGTAGTTGTGGAGTATCTAGATTTGGTGTTTCAAGTTGTGGAGTTTCTAGCTGTGGAGTTTCTAGTTGCGGAGTTTCTAGTTGCAGAGTTTCTAGTTGCGGAGTTGCTAGTTGTGGAGTTTCTAGTTGTTGAGTTTCTAGTCGCCGAGTTCTAGAGTTGCGAAGTCTCAAGTTGTGGAGTTTCTAGCTGTGGAATTTCTAGTTGTTGAGTTTCTAGTTGCGGAGTTTCTAGTTGTGGAGATTCTAGTTGCGGAGTTTCTAGTTGCAGAGTTTCTAGTTGCGGAGTTTCTTGTTGCAGAGTTTCTAGTTGTGGAGTTTCTAGTTGTGAAGTTTTAGTTGTGGAGTTTCAAGTTGTGGAATTCATAGGTGTGGAGTTTCTAGTTGTGGAGTTTCTAGTTTTCGAGTTTCTAGTTACGCAGTTTCTAGTTGTGGAGTTTTTAGTTGTGGAGCTTTTATAAGTGAAGTCTCTAGTTGTTGAGTCTCTAGTTGTGGAAGTTCTAGTTGTGGAGTTTCTAGTTGCGCAGTTTATAGATGTGGAGTTTCTAGTTGTGGAGTTTCTGGCTGTGGAGTTTATAGTTGCGGAGTTTCTAGTATCGGAGTTTCTAGTTGTGGAGTTTCTAGTTGTGGAGTTTCTAGTTTAGAGTTTCTAGTTGCGAAGTCTCAAGTTGTGGAGTTTCTAGTTGAGGAGTTTCTAGTTGTGGAGTTTCTAGTTGCGAAGTCTCAAGTTGTGGAGTTTCTAGTTGAGGAGTTTCTAGTTGTGGAGTTTCTAGTTGTGGGGTTCGTAGTTGTGGGGTTCGTAGTTGTGCAGTTCTAGTTGTTGAGTCTCTAGTTGGGGAGTTTCCAGTTGTGGAGTTTCTAGCTGTGGAGTTTTGCGTTGCGGAGTTTCTAGTTGCAGAGTTTCTAGTAGCGGAGTTTTCTAGTTGTGGAGATTCTAGTGGCGGAGTTTCTAGTAGCGGAGTTTCAAGTTGTGGAGTTTCTAGTTGTGGATTTTCTAGCTGTGGAGTTTCTAGTTGCGGAGTTTTTAGTTGCGGAGTTTCTGGTTGTGGAGTTTCTAGTTCTGGAGTCTGTAGTTGTGGAGTATCTATTTGTTGGGTTTCAAGTTGTGGAGTTTCTAGTTGTTGAGTTTCTAGTAGTTGAGTTTCCAGTTGCCGAGTTTCTAGTTGCGAAATCTCAAGTTGTGGAGTTTCTAGCTGTGGAGTTTCTAGTTGCGGAGTTTCTAGTTGCAGAGTTTCTAGTTGCAGAGTTTCTAGTTGTGGAGTTTCTAGTTGTTGAGTTTCTAGTCGCCGAGTTCTTTAGTTGCGAAGTCTCAAGTTGTGGAGTTTCTAGCTGTGGAATTTCTAGTTGTGGAGTGTCTACTTGTGGAGTTTCTAGTTGTGGAGTTTCTATTTGTAGTTTTTATTTTTCGAGTTTGTAGTTGTAGATTTTCTAATTGCAGAGTTCCTAGTTGTGGCGTTTCAAGTTGTGGAGTTTCTTGTTGGGGAGTTTCTAGTTGTGAAGTTTCTAATTGTGGATTTTCTAGTTGCGGAGTTTCTAGTTGCGGAGTTTCTAGTTGTGGAGTTTTTCGTTGAGGAGTCTCTAGTTGTGGGGTCTCTAGTTGTGGAGTTTCTAGTTGTGGAGTCTCTAGTTGGGGAGTTTCGAGTTGTGGAGTTTCTAGCTGTGGAGTTTTTCGTCGCGGAGTTTCTAGTTGCAGAGTTTCTAGTAGCGGAGTTTTCTAGTTGTGGAGATTCTAGTGGCGGAGTTTCTAGTTGCGGAGTTTCAAGTTGTGGAGTTTCTAGTTGTGGACATTCTAGCTGTGGAGTTTCTAGTTGCGGAGTTTTTAGTTGTGGAGTTTCTGGTTGTGGAGTTTCTAGTTCTGGAGTCTGTAGTTGTGGAGTATCTATTTGTTGGGTTTAAAGTTGTGGAGTTTCTAGTTGTGGAGTTTTTAGTAGTTGAGTTTCTAGTTGCCGAGTTTCTAGTTGCGAAATCTCAAGTCGTGGAGTTTCTAGCTGTGGAGTTTCTAGTTGCGGAGTTTCTAGTTGCGGAGTTTCTAGTTGTGGATTTTGTAGTTGTGGAGTATATAGTTGTGGTGTTTCAAGTTGTGGAGTTTCTAGTTGCGGAGTTTCTAGTTGCAGAGTTTCTAGTTCCGGAGTTTTCTAGTTGTGGAGTTTCTAGTTGCGGAGTTTCTAGTTGTGGAGCTTCAAGTTGTGGAGTTTCTCGTTGTGGAGTTTCTAGTTGTGGAGTTTGTAGTTGTGGAGTATCTAGTTGTGGACTTTCAAGTTGTGGAGTTTCTAGTTGTGGAGTTTCTAGTTGTTAATTTTCTAGCTGTGGATTTCTATTTGCGGAGTTTCTAGCTGCAGAGTTTCTAGTTGTGGATTTTCTAGCTGTGGAATTTCCGGTTGCAGAGTTTTTAGTTGCGGTGTTTCTAGTTGTGGAGGTTCTAGTTGTTGAGTTTCTAGTTGCCGAGTTCTTTAGTTGCGATGTCTCAAGTTGTAGAGTTTCTAGCTGTGGAGTTTCTAGTTGCGGAGTTTCTAGTTGCGGAGTTTCTAGTTGTGCAGTTTTAGTTGTGGAGTCTCTAGTTGTGGAGTTTCTTGTTGTTGATTTTCTATCTGTGGAGTTTCTATTTGCGGAGTTTCTAGTTGCAGAGTTTCTAGTTGTGGATTTTCTAGCTGTGGAATTTCTGCTTGCAGAGTTTTTAGTTGCGGTGTTTCTAGTTGTGGAGTTTCTAGTTGTTGAGTTTGTAGTTGCCGAGTTCTTTAGTTGCGAAGTCTCAAGTTGTAGAGTTTCTAGCTGTGGAGTTTCTAGTTGCGGAGTTTCTAGTTGCGGAGTTTCTAGTTGTGAATTTTTTAGTTGTGGAGTCCCTAGTTGTGGACTTTCTAGTTGTGGAGTGTCTACTTGTTGAGTTTCTAGTTGTGGAGTTTCTATTTGTTGTTTTTAGTTTTCGAGTTTGTAGTTGTAGATTTTCTAGTTGCAGAGTTCCTAGTTTTGGAGTATCTAGTTGCGGAGTCTCTAATTGTGCAGTCTCTAGTTTTGGAGTCTCTAGTTGTGGAGTTTCTGGTTGTGGAGTTTATAGTTGTGGAATTTCTAACTGTGGAGATTCTACTTGCGGAGTTTCTAGTTGCAGAGTTTCTAGTTGTGGAGTTTCTTGTTGTGGAGTTTTAGTTGTGGAGTTTAAAGTTGTGGAATTTATAGGTGTGGAGTTTCTAGTTGTGGAGTTTCTAGTTTTCGGGTTTCTAATTACGGAGTTTCTAGTTGTGGAGTTTCTAGTTGTGGAGTTTCTAGTTGTGGAGCTTTTAGTTGAGTTGTGGAGCTCTAGTTGTGGAGTTTCTAGTTGTGGAGTGTCTACTTGTGGAGTTTCTAGTTGTGGAGTTTCTAGCTGTGGAGTTTCTAGTTGCAGGGTTTCTAGTTTCGGAGTTTTCTAGTTGTGGAGTTTCTAGTTGCGGAGTTTCAAGTTGTGGAGTTTCTAGTTGTGGAGTTTCTAGTTGTGGAGTTTTTAGTTGTGGAGTTTCTACTTGAGTTTATAGTTGCGGATTTTCTAGTTGCAGAGTTTTAAGTTGTCGAGTTTCTAGTTGCGGAGTCTCTAGTTGTGGAGTTTCTAGTTGCGGAGTTTCTAGCTGTGGAGTTTCTAGTTGCGGAGTCTCTAGTTGTGCAGTCTCTGGTTTTGGAGTCTCTGGTTGTGGAGTTTCTAGTTGTGGAGTTTCTAGCTGTGGAGTTTCAAGTTGCGGAGTCTCTAGTTGTGCAGTCTCTAGCTGTGGAGTCTCTGGCTGTGGAGTTTCTAGTTGTGGAGTTTCTATTTGCTGAGTCTCTAGTTGTGCAGTCTCTGGTTTTGGAGTCTCTGGTTGTGGAGTTTCTAGTTGTGGAGTTTCTAGCTGTGGAGTTTCAAGTTGCGGAGTCTCTAGTTGTGCAGTCTCTAGCTGTGGAGTCTCTGGCTGTGGAGTTTCTAGTTGTGGAGTTTCTAGTTGTGGAGTTTCTATTTGCTGAGTTTCTTGTTGCGGAGTTTCTAGTTGTGGATTTTCTGGCTGTGGAGTTTCTAGTTGCGGAGTTTCTAGTTGTGGAGTTTCTAGTTGTGAGGTTTTTAGTTGTTGAGTTTCTAGTTTTCGAGTTTCTAGTTGTGGAGTCTCTAGTTGTGGAGTTTCTAGTTGTGGAGTTTCTAGTTGAGAAGTCTCAAGTTGTTGAGTTTCTAGTTGTGGAGTTTCTAGTTGTGGGGTTCGTAGTTGTGGGGTTCGTAGTTGTGCAGTTTCTAGTTGTGGAGTATCTACTTGTGGAGTTTCCATTTGTGGTGTTTCTAGCTGTGGAGTTTCTAGTTGCGGAGTTTCTAGATGCAGAGTTTCTAGTTGTGGAGTTTTCTAGTGTTGGAGTTTTTAGCTGTGGAGTCTCTAGTTGTGGAGTCTCTAGTTGTGGAGTTTCTAGTTGTGGAGTGTCTACTTGTGGAGTTTCTAGTTGTGGAGATTCTAGTTGTAGAGTTTCTATTTGTAGTTTTTATTTTTCGAGTTTGTAGTTGTAGATTTTCTAGTTGCAGAGTTCCTAAATGTGGAGTTTCTAGTTGTGGAGTTTCTTGTTGGGGTGTTTCTAGTTGTGAAGTTTCTAATTGTGGATTTTCTAGTTGCGGAATTTCTAGTTGCGAAGTTTCTAGTTGGGGAGTTTCTACTTGAATTTATAGTTGTGGATTTTCTAGTTCCACAGTTTCGAGTTGCAAAGTTTCAAGTTGTCGAGTTTGTAGTTGCGGAGTCGCTAGTTGTGGAGTTTCTAGTTGCGGAGTTGCTAGCTGTGGAGTTTCTGGCTGCGGAGTCTCTAATTGTGCGGTCTCTAGTTTTGGAGTCTCCAGTTGTGGAGTTTCTAGTTGTGGAGTTTATAGATGTGGAGTTTCTAGCTGTGGAGATTCTAGTTGCTGAGTTTCTAGTTGCAGAGTTTCTAGTTGCGGAGTTTCTTGTTGCAGAGTTTCTAGTTGTGGAGTTTCTAGTTGTGAAGTTTTAGTTGTGGAGTTTCAAGTTGTGGAATTCATAGGTGTGGAGTTTCTAGTTGTGGAGTTTCTAGTTGCGGAGTTTCTAGTTGCGGAGTTTCTATTTGTGAATTTTTTAGTTGTGGAGTCTCTAGTTGTGGACTTTCTAGTTGTGGAGTGTCTACTTGTTGAGTTTCAAGTTGTGGAGTTTCTATTTGTTGTTTTTAGTTTTCGAGTTTGTAGTTGTAGATTTTCTAGTTGCAGAGTTCCTAGTTTTGGGGTATCTAGTTGCGGAGTCTCTAATTGTGCAGTCTCTAATTTTGGAGTCTCTAGTTGTGGAGTTTCTGGTTGTGGAGTTTATAGTTGTGGAATTTCTAACTGTGGAGATTCTACTTGCGGAGTTTCTAGTTGCAGAGTTTCTAGTTGTGGAGTTTCTTGTTGTGGAGTTTTAGTTGTGGAGTTTAAAGTTGTGGAATTTATAGGTGTGGAGTTTCTAGTTGTGGAGTTTCTAGTTTTCGGGTTTCTAATTACGGAGTTTCTAGTTGTGGAGTTTCTAGTTGTGGAGTTTCTAGTTGTGGAGCTTTTAGTTGAGTTGTGGAGCTCTAGTTGTGGAGTTTCTAGTTGTGGAGTGTCTACTTGTGGAGTTTCTAGTTGTGGAGTTTCTAGCTGTGGAGTTTCTAGTTGCAGGGTTTCTAGTTTCGGAGTTTTCTAGATGTGGAGTTTCTAGTTGCGGAGTTTCTAGTTGCGGAGTTTCAAGTTGTGGAGTTTCTAGTTGTTGAGTTTCTAGTGGCCGAGTTCTTTAGTTGCGAAGTCTCAAGTTGTTGAGTTTCTAGTTGCCGAGTTTCTAGTTGCGAAGTCTCAAGTCGTGGAGTTTCTAGCTGCGGAGTTTCTAGTTGCGGAGCTTCTAGTGGCGGAGTTTCTAGTTGTGGAATTTGTAGTTGTGGAGTATCTAGATTTGGTGTTTCAAGTTGTGGAGTTTCTAGCTGTGGAGTTTCTAGTTGCGGAGTTTCTAGTTGCAGAGTTTCTAGTTGCGGAGTTTCTAGTTGTGGAGTTTCTACTAGTTGAGTTTCTAGTCGCCGAGTTCTAGAGTTGCGAAGTCTCAAGTTGTGGAGTTTCTAGCTGTGGAATTTCTAGTTGTTGAGTTTCTAGTTGCGGAGTTTCTAGCTGTGGAGATTCTAGTTGCGGAGTTTCTAGTTGCAGAGTTTCTAGTTGCGGAGTTTCTTGTTGCAGAGTTTCTAGTTGTGGAGTTTCTAGTTGTGAAGTTTTAGTTGTGGAGTTTCAAGTTGTGGAATTCATAGGTGTGGAGTTTCTAGTCGTGGAGTTTCTAGTTTTCGAGTTTCTAGTTACGCAGTTTCTAGTTGCGGAGTTTTTAGTTGTGGAGCTTTTATAAGAGAAGTCTCTAGTTGTTGAGTCTCTAGTTGTGGAAGTTCTAGTTGTGGAGTTTCTAGTTGCGCAGTTTCTAGATGTGGAGTTTCTAGTTGTGGAGTTTCTGGCTGTGGAGTTTATAGTTGCGGAGTTTCTAGTATCGGAGTTTCTAGTTGTGGAGTTTCTAGTTGTGGAGTTTCTAGTTGCGAAGTCTCAAGTTGTGGAGTTTCTAGTTGAGGAGTTTCTAGTTGTGGAGTTTCTAGTTGTGGGGTTCGTAGTTGTGGGGTTCGTAGTTGTGCAGTTCTAGTTGTGGAGTCTCTAGTTGGGGAGTTTCCAGTTGTGGAGTTTCTAGCTGTGGAGTTTTGCGTTGCGGAGTTTCTAGTTGCAGAGTTTCTAGTAGCGGAGTTTTCTAGTTGTGGAGATTCTAGTGGCGGAGTTTCTAGTAGCGGAGTTTCAAGTTGTGGAGTTTCTAGTTGTGGATTTTCTAGCTGTGGAGTTTGTAGTTGCGGAGTTTTTAGTTGCGGAGTTTCTGGTTGTGGAGTTTCTAGTTCTGGAGTCTGTAGTTGTGGAGTATCTATTTGTTGGGTTTCAAGTTGTGGAGTTTCTAGTTGTTGAGTTTCTAGTAGTTGAGTTTCCAGTTGCCGAGTTTCTAGTTGCGAAATCTCAAGTTGTGGAGTTTCTAGCTGTGGAGTTTCTAGTTGCGGAGTTTCTAGTTGCAGAGTTTCTAGTTGCGGAGTTTCTAGTTGTGGAGTTTCTAGTTGTTGAGTTTCTAGTCGCCGAGTTCTTTAGTTGCGAAGTCTCAAGTTGTGGAGTTTCTAGCTGTGGAATTTCTAGTTGTGGAGTGTCTACTTGTGGAGTTTCTTGTTGTGGAGTTTCTAGTTGTGGAGTTTCTATTTGTAGTTTTTATTTTTCGAGTTTTTAGTTGTAGATTTTCTAATTGCAGAGTTCCTAGTTGTGGCGTTTCTAGTTGTGGAGTTTCTTGTTGGGGAGTTTCTAGTTGTGAAGTTTCTAATTGTGGATTTTCTAGTTGCGGAGTTTCTAGTTGCGGAGTTTCTAGTTGTGGAGTTTTTCGTTGAGGAGTCTCTAGTTGTGGGGTCTCTAGTTGTGGAGTTTCTAGTTGTGGAGTCTCTAGTTGGGGAGTTTCGAGTTGTGGAGTTTCTAGCTGTGGAGTTTTTCGTCGCGGAGTTTCTAGTTGCAGAGTTTCTAGTAGCGGAGTTTTCTAGTTGTGGAGATTCTAGTGGCGGAGTTTCTAGTTGCGGAGTTTCAAGTTGTGGAGTTTCTAGTTGTGGACATTCTAGCTGTGGAGTTTCTAGTTGCGGAGTTTTTAGTTGTGGAGTTTCTGGTTGTGGAGTTTCTAGTTCTGGAGTCTGTAGTTGTGGAGTATCTATTTGTTGGGTTTAAAGTTGTGGAGTTTCTAGTTGTGGAGTTTCCAGTTGTTGAGTTTTTAGTAGTTGAGTTTCTAATTGCCGAGTTTCTAGTTGCGAAATCTCAAGTCGTGGAGTTTCTAGCTGTGGAGTTTCTGGTTGCGGAGTTTCTAGTTGCGGAGTTTATAGTTGTGGATTTTGTAGTTGTGGAGTATATAGTTGTGGTGTTTCAAGTTGTGGAGTTTCTAGTTGCGGAGTTTCTAGTTGCAGAGTTTCTAGTTCCGGAGTTTTCTAGTTGTGGAGTTTCTAGTTGCGGAGTTTCTAGTTGTGGAGCTTCAAGTTGTGGAGTTTCTCGTTGTGGAGTTTCTAGTTGTGGAGTTTGTAGTTGCGGAGTATCTAGTTGTGGACTTTCAAGTTGTGGAGTTTCTAGTTGTGGAGTTTCTAGTTGTTAATTTTCTAGCTGTGGAGTTTCTAATTGCGGAGTTTCTAGCTGCAGAGTTTCTAGTTGTGGATTTTCTAGCTGTGGAATTTCTGGTTGCAGAGTTTTTAGTTGCGGTGTTTCTAGTTGTGGAGATTCTAGTTGTTGAGTTTCTAGTTGCCGAGTTCTTTAGTTGCGAAGTCTCAAGTTGTAGAGTTTCTAGCTGTGGAGTTTCTAGTTGCGGAGTTTCTAGTTGCGGAGTTTCTAGTTGTGCAGTTTTAGTTGTGGAGTCTCTAGTTGTGGAGTTTCTTGTTGTTGATTTTCTATCTGTGGAGTTTCTATTTGCGGAGTTTCTAGTTGCAGAGTTTCTAGTTGTGGATTTTCTAGCTGTGGAATTTCTGCTTGCAGAGTTTTTAGTTGCGGTGTTTCTAGTTGTGGAGTTTCTAGTTGTTGAGTTTGTAGTTGCCGAGTTCTTTAGTTGCGAAGTCTCAAGTTGTAGAGTTTCTAGCTGTGGAGTTTCTAGTTGCGGAGTTTCTAGTTGCGGAGTTTCTAGTTGTGAATTTTTTAGTTGTGGAGTCTATAGTTGTGGACTTTCTAGTTGTGGAGTGTCTACTTGTTGAGTTTCTAGTTGTGGAGTTTCTATTTGTTGTTTTTAGTTTTCGAGTTTGTAGTTGTAGATTTTCTAGTTGCAGAGTTCCTAGTTTTGGAGTATCTAGTTGCGGACTCTCTAAAAGTGCAGTCTCTAGTTTTGGAGTCTCTAGTTGTGGAGTTTCTGGTTGTGGAGTTTATAGTTGTGGAATTTCTAACTGTGGAGATTCTACTTGCGGAGTTTCTAGTTGCAGAGTTTCTAGTTGTGGAGTTTCTTGTTGTGGAGTTTTAGTTGTGGAGTTTAAAGTTGTGGAATTTATAGGTGTGGAGTTTCTAGTTGTGGAGTTTCTAGTTTTCGGGTTTCTAATTACGGAGTTTCTAGTTGTGGAGTTTCTAGTTGTGGAGTTTCTAGTTGTGGAGCTTTTAGTTGAGTTGTGGAGCTCTAGTTGTGGAGTTTCTAGTTGTGGAGTGTCTACTTGTGGAGTTTCTAGTTGTGGAGTTTCTAGCTGTGGAGTTTCTAGTTGCAGGGTTTCTAGTTTCGGAGTTTTCTAGTTGTGGAGTTTCTAGTTGCGGAGTTTCTAGTTGCGAAGTTTCAAGTTGTGGAGTTTCTAGTTGTGGAGTTTCTAGTTGTGGAGTTTTTAGTTGTGGAGTCTCTAGTTTTGGAGTTTCTAGTTGCGGAGTTTCTAGCTGTGGAGTTTCTAGTTGCGGAGTCTCTAGTTGTGCAGTCTCTGGTTTTGGAGTCTCTGGTTGTGGAGTTTCTAGTTGTGGAGTTTCTAGCTGTGGAGTTTCAAGTTGCGGAGTCTCTAGTTGTGCAGTCTCTAGCTGTGGAGTCTCTGGCTGTGGAGTTTCTAGTTGTGGAGTTTCTATTTGCTGAGTCTCTAGTTGTGCAGTCTCTGGTTTTGGAGTCTCTGGTTGTGGAGTTTCTAGTTGTGGAGTTTCTAGCTGTGGAGTTTCAAGTTGCGGAGTCTCTAGTTGTGCAGTCTCTAGCTGTGGAGTCTCTGGCTGTGGAGTTTCTAGTTGTGGAGTTTCTAGCTGTGGAGTTTCTATTTGCTGAGTTTCTTGTTGCGGAGTTTCTAGTTGTAAATTTTCTGGCTATGGAGTTTCTAGTTGCGGAGTTTCTAGTTGTGGAGTTTCTAGTTGTGAGGTTTTTAGTTGTTGAGTTTCTAGTTTTCGAGTTTCTAGTTGTGGAGTCTCTAGTTGTGGAGTTTCTAGTTGTGGAGTTTCTAGTTGCGAAGTCTCAAGTTGTTGAGTTTCTAGTTGTGGAGTTTCTAGTTGTGGGGTTCGTAGTTGTGGGGTTCGTAGTTGTGCAGTTTCTAGTTGTGGAGTATCTACTTGTGGAGTTTCCATTTGTGGTGTTTCTAGCTGTGGAGTTTCTAGTTGCGGAGTTTCTAGATGCAGAGTTTCTAGTTGCGGAGTTTTCTAGTTGTGGAGTTTTTAGCTGTGGAGTTTCTAGTTGTGGAGTCTCTAGTTGTGGAGCTTCTAGTTGTGGAGTGTCTACTTGTGGAGTTTCTAGTTGTGGAGATTCTAGTTGTAGAGTTTCTATTTGTAGTTTTTATTTTTCGAGTTTGTAGTTGTAGATTTTCTAGTTGCAGAGTTCCTAAATGTGGAGTTTCTAGTTGTGGAGTTTCTTGTTGGGGTGTTTCTAGTTGTGAAGTTTCTAATTGTGGATTTTCTAGTTGCGGAATTTGTAGTTGCGAAGTTTCTAGTTGGGGAGTTTCTACTTGAATTTATAGTTGTGGATTTTCTGGTTCCACAGTTTCGAGTTGCAAAGTTTCAAGTTGTCGAGTTTGTAGTTGCGGAGTCGCTAGTTGTGGAGTTTCTAGTTGCGGAGTTGCTAGCTGTGGAGTTTCTAGTTGCGGAGTCTCTAATTGTGCAGTCTCTAGTTTTGGAGTCTCTATTTGTGGAGTTTCTAGTTGTGGAGTTTATAGTTGTGGAGTTTCTAGCTGTGGAGATTCTAGTTGCGGAGTTTCTAGTTGCAGAGTTTCTAGTTGCGGAGTTTCTTGTTGCAGAGTTTGTAGTTGTGGAGTTTCTAGTTGTGAAGTTTTAGTTGTGGAGTTTCAAGTTGTGGAATTCATAGGTGTGGAGTTTCTAGTTGTGGAGTTTCTAGTTTTCGAGTTTCTAGTTACGGAGTTTCTAGTTGTGGAGTTTTTAGTTGTGGAGCTTTTAGTTGAGGAGTCTCTAGTTGTTGAGTCTCTAGTTGTGGAAGCTCTAGGTGTGGAGTTTCTAGTTGCGGAGTTTCTTGTTGCGGAGTTTCTAGATGTGGAGTTTCTAGTTGTGGAGTTTCTGGCTGTGGAGTTTATAGTTGCGGAGTTTCTAGCATCGGAGTTTCTAGTTGTGGAGTTTCTAGTTGTAGAGTTTCTAGTTGCGAAATCTCAAGTTGTGGAGTTTCTAGTTGTGGAGTTTCTAGTGGCGGAATTTCTAGTTGCAGAGTTTCTAGTTGCGGAGTTTTCTAGTTGTGGAGTTTCTAGTGGCGGAGTTTCTAGTTGCGGAGCTTCAAGTTGTGGAGTTTCTAGTTGTGGAGTTTCTAGTTGTGGAGTTTGTAGTTGTGGAGTATCTAGTTGTGGGCTTTCAAGTTGTGGAGTTTCTAGTTGTGGAGTTTCTAGTTGCGGAGTTTTCTAGTCGCGGAGTCTGTAGTTGTGGAGTTTCTAGTTGTGGAATTTCTAGTTACGGAGTTTCTAGTTGTGGAGCTTTTAGTTGAGGAGTCTCTAGTTGTTGAGTCTCTAGTTGTGGAATTTCTAGTTGTGGAGTTTCTAGTTGTGGAGTTTCTAGTTGTGGAATTTCAAGTTGTGGAGTCTCTAGTGGCGGAGTGAGTTTCTAGTTGCGGAGTTTCTGGTTGTGGAGTTTCTAGTTGCGGAGCCAGTAGTTGTGGAGTTTCTAGTTGTGGAGTTTCTAGTTGTGGAGTTTCTAGTGTTTGAATTTCTAGTTGCCGAGTTCTTTAGTTGCGAAGTCTCAAGTTGTGGAGTTTCTAGCTGTGAAGTTTCTAGTTGCGGAGTTTCTAGTTGCGGAGTTTCTAGTTGCAGAGTTTTTAGTTGAGGAGTCTCTAGTTGTGGAGTCTCTAGTTGTTGAGTTTCTAGTTGCCGAGTTTCTAGTTGCGAAGTCTCAAGTCGTGGAGTTTCTAGCTGCGGAGTTTCTAGTTGCGGAGCTTCTAGTGGCGGAGTTTCTAGTTGTGGAATTTGTAGTTGTGGAGTATCTAGATTTGGGGTTTCAAGTTGTGGAGTTTCTAGCTGTGGAGTTTCTAGTTGCGGAGTTTCTAGTTGCAGAGTTTCTAGTTGCGGAGTTTCTAGTTGTGGAGTTTCTAGTTGTTGAGTTTCTAGTCGCCGAGTTCTAGAGTTGCGAAGTCTCAAGTTGTGGAGTTTCTAGCTGTGGAATTTCTAGTTGTTGAGTTTCTAGTTGCGGAGTTTCTAGTTGTGGAGTTTTTAGCTGTGGTGTCTCTAGTTGTGGAGTCTCTAGTTGTGGAGTTTCTAGTTGTGGAGTGTCTACTTGTGGAGTTTCTAGTTGTGGAGTTTCTAGTTGTGGAGTTTCTATTTGTAGTTTTTATTTTTCGAGTTTGTAGTTGTAGATTTTCTAATTGCAGAGTTCCTAGTTGTGGAGTTTCTAGTTGTGGAGTTTCTTGTTGGGGAGTTTCTAGTTGTGAAGTTTCTAATTGTGGATTTTCTAGTTGCGGAATTTCTAGTTGCGAAGTTTCTAGTTGGGGAGTTTCTACTTGAGTTTATAGCTGCGGATTTTCTAGTTCCACAGTTTCGAGTTGCAAAGTTTCAAGTTGTCGAGTTTGTAGTTGCGGAGTCGCTAGTTGTGGAGTTTCTAGTTGCGGAGTTGCTAGCTGTGGAGTTTCCAGCTGCGGAGTCTCTAATTGTGCAGTCTCTAGTTTTGGAGTCTCTAGTTGTGGAGTTTCTAGTTGTGGAGTTTATAGATGTGGAGTTTCTAGCTGTGGAGATTCTAGTTGCTGAGTTTCTAGTTGCAGAGTTTCTAGTTGCGGAGTTTCTTGTTGCAGAGTTTCTAGTTGTGGAGTTTCTAGTTGTGAAGTTTTAGTTGTGGAGTTTCAAGTTGTGGAATTCATAGGTGTGGAGTTTCTAGTTGCGGAGTTTCTAGTTGCGGAGTTTCTAGTTGTGAATTTTTTAGTTGTGGAGTCTCTAGTTGTGGACTTTCTAGTTGTGGAGTGTCTACTTGTTGAGTTTCTAGTTGTGGAGTTTCTATTTGTTGTTTTTAGTTTTCGAGTTTGTAGTTGTAGATTTTCTAGTTGCAGAGTTCCTAGTTTTGGAGTATCTAGTTGCGGAGTCTCTAATTGTGCAGTCTCTAGTTTTGGAGTCTCTAGTTGTGGAGTTTCTGGTTGTGGAGTTTATAGTTGTGGAATTTCTAACTGTGGAGATTCTACTTGCGGAGTTTCTAGTTGCAGAGTTTCTAGTTGTGGAGTTTCTTGTTGTGGAGTTTTAGTTGTGGAGTTTAAAGTTGTGGAATTTATAGGTGTGGAGATTCTAGTTGTGGAGTTTCCAGTTTTCGGGTTTCTAATTACGGAGTTTCTAGTCGTGGAGTTTCTAGTTGTGGAGTTTCTAGTTGTGGAGCTTTTAGTTGAGTTGTGGAGCTCTGGTTGTGGAGTTTCTAGTTGTGGAGTGTCTACTTGTGGAGTTTCTAGTTGTGGAGTTTCTAGCTGTGGAGTTTCTAGTTGCAGGGTTTCTAGTTTCGGAGTTTTCTAGTTGTGGAGTTTCTAGTTGCGGAGTTTCTAGTTGCGGAGTTTCAAGTTGTGGAGTTTGTAGTTGTGGAGTTTCTAGTTGTGGAGTTTTTAGTTGTGGAGTTTCTACTTGAGTTTATAGTTGCGGATTTTCTAGTTGCAGAGTTTTAAGTTGTCGAGTTTCTAGTTGCGGAGTCTCTAGTTGTGGAGTTTCTAGTTGCGGAGTTTCTAGCTGTGGAGTTTCTAGTTGCGGAGTCTCTAGTTGTGCAGTCTCTGGTTTTGGAGTCTCTGGTTGTGGAGTTTCTAGTTGTGGAGTTTCTAGCTGTGGAGTTTTAAGTTGCGGAGTCTCTAGTTGTGCAGTCTCTAGCTTTGGAGTCTCTGGCTGTGGAGTTTCTAGTTGTGGAGTTTCTATTTGCTGAGTCTCTATTTGTGCAGTCTCTGGTTTTGGAGTCTCTGGTTGTGGAGTTTCTAGTTGTGGAGTTTCTAGCTGTGGAGTTTCAAGTTGCGGAGTCTCTAGTTGTGCAGTCTCTAGCTGTGGAGTCTCTGGCTGTGGAGTTTCTAGTTGTGGAGTTTCTAGTTGTGGAGTTTCTATTTGCTGAGTTTCTTGTTGCGGAGTTTCTAGTTGTGGATTTTCTGGCTGTGGAGTTTCTAGTTGCGGAGTTTCTAGTTGCGGAGTTTCTAGTTGTGAGGTTTTTAGTTGTTGAGTTTCTAGTTTTCGAGTTTCTAGTTGTGGAGTCTCTAGTTGTGGAGTTTCTAGTTGTGGAGTTTCTAGTTGCGAAGTCTCAAGTTGTTGAGTTTCTAGTTGTGGAGTTTCTAGTTGTGGGGTTCGTAGTTGTGGGGTTCGTAGTTGTGCAGTTTCTAGTTGTGGAGTATCTACTTGTGGAGTTTCCATTTGTGGTGTTTCTAGCTGTGGAGTTTCTAGTTGCGGAGTTTCTAGATGCAGAGTTTCTAGCTGCGGAGTTTTCTAGTTGTGGAGATTCTAGTGGCGGAGTTTCTAGTTGCGGAGTTCCAAGTTGTGGAGTTTCTAGTTGTGGAGTTTCTAGTTGTGGAATTTGTAGTTGTGGAGTATATAGCTGTGGTGTTTCAAGTTGTGGAGTTTCTAGTGGCGGAGTTTCTAGTTGTAGAGTTTCTAGTTGCGGAGTTTTCTAGTTGTGGAGTTTCTAGTTGCGGAGTTTCTAGTTGCGGAGCTTCAAGAGTGGAGTTTCTAGTTGTGGAGTTTCTAGTTGTGGAGTTTGTAGTTGTGGAGTATCTAGTTGTGGGCTTTCAAGTTGTGGAGTTTCTAGTTGTTGAGTCTCTAGTTGTGGAATTTCTAGTTGTGGAGTTTCTAGTTGTGGAGTTTCTAGTTATGGAATTTCATGTTGTGGAGTCTCTGGTGGCGGAGTGAGTTTCTAGTTGCGGAGTTTCTGTTTGTGGAGTTTCTAGTTGCGGAGCCAGTAGTTGTGGAGTTTCTAGTTGTGGAGTTTCTAGAGTTTGAATTTCTAGTTGCTGAATTCTTTAGTTGCGAAGTCTCAAGTTGTGGAGTCTCTAGTTGTGAAGTTTCTAGTTGCGGAGTTTCTAGTTTCGGAGTTTCTAGTTGTGGAGTTTTTAGTTGAGGAGTCTCTAGTTGTGGGGTCTCTAGTTGTGGAGTTTCTAGTTGTGGAGTGTTTACTTGTGGAGTTTCTAGTTGTGGAGTTTCTAGTTGTGGAGTTTCTAGTCGTGGAGTCTGTAGTTGTGGAGTAGCTATTTGTTGGGTTTCAAGTTATGGAGTTTTTGGCTGTGGAGTTTCTAGTTGTGGAGTTTCTAGTTGTTGAGTATCTAGTTGCCGAGTTTCTAGTTGCGAAGTCTCAAGTCGTGGAGTTTCTAGTTGCGGAGCTTCTAGTGGCGGAGTTTCTAGTTGTGGAATTTGTAGTTGTGGAGTATCTAGTTTTGGTGTTTCAAGTTGTGGAGTTTCTAGCTGTGGAGTTTCTAGTTGCGGAGTTTCTAGTTGTTGAGTTTCTAGATCCGGAGTTTCTAGTTGTGGAGTTTTTAGCTGTGGAGTCTCTAGTTGTGGAGTCTCTAGTTGTGGAGTTTCTAGTTGTGAAGTGTCTACTTGTGGAGTTTCTACTTGTGGAGATTCTAGTTGTAGAGTTTCTATTTTTAGTTTTTATTTTTCGAGTTTGTAGTTGTAGATTTTCTAGTTGCAGAGTTCCTAATTGTGGAGTTTCTAGTTGTGGAGTTTCTTGTTGGGGTGTTTCTAGTTGTGAAGTTTCTAATTTTGGATTTTCTAGTTGCGGAATTTCTAGTTGCGAAGTTTCTAGTTGGGGAGTTTCTACTTGAATTTATAGTTGTGGATTTTCTAGTTCCACAGTTTCGAGTTGCAAAGTTTCAAGTTGTCGAGTTTGTAGTTGCGGAGTCGCTAGTTGTGGAGTTTCTAGTTGCGGAGTTGCTAGCTGTGGAGTTTCTAGTTGCGGAGTCTCTAATTGTGCAGTCTCTAGTTTTGGAGTCTCTATTTGTGGAGTTTCTAGTTGTGGAGTTTATAGTTGTGGAGTTTCTAGCTGTGGAGATTCTAGTTGCGGAGTTTCTAGTTGCAGAGTTTCTAGTTGCGGAGTTTTTTGTTGCAGAGTTTGTAGTTGTGGAGTTTCTAGTTGTGAAGTTTTAGTTGTGGAGTTTCAAGTTGTGGAATTCATAGGTGTGGAGTTTCTAGTTGTGGAGTTTTTAGTTTTCGAGTTTCTAGTTGCGGAGTTTCTAGTTGTGAATTTTTTAGTTGTGGAGTCTCTAGTTGTGGACTTTCTAGTTGTGGAGTGTCTACTTGTTGAGTTTCTAGTTGTGGAGTTTCTATTTGTTGTTTTTAGTTTTCGAGTTTGTAGTTGTAGATTTTCTAGTTGCAGAGTTCCTAGTTTTGGAGTATCTAGTTGCGGAGTCTCTAATTGTGCAGTCTCTAGTTTTGGAGTCTCTAGTTGTGGAGTTTCTGGTTGTGGAGTTTATAGTTGTGGAATTTCTAACTGTGGAGATTCTACTTGCGGAGTTTCTAGTTGCAGAGTTTCTAGTTGTGGAGTTTCTTGTTGTGGAGTTTTAGTTGTGGAGTTTAAAGTTGTGGAATTTATAGGTGTGGAGATTCTAGTTGTGGAGTTTCCAGTTTTCGGGTTTCTAATTACGGAGTTTCTAGTCGTGGAGTTTCTAGTTGTGGAGTTTCTAGTTGTGGAGCTTTTAGTTGAGTTGTGGAGCTCTGGTTGTGGAGTTTCTAGTTGTGGAGTGTCTACTTGTGGAGTTTCTAGTTGTGGAGTTTCTAGCTGTGGAGTTTCTAGTTGCAGGGTTTCTAGTTTCGGAGTTTTCTAGTTGTGGAGTTTCTAGTTGCGGAGTTTCTAGTTGCGGAGTTTCAAGTTGTGGAGTTTGTAGTTGTGGAGTTTCTAGTTGTGGAGTTTTTAGTTGTGGAGTTTCTACTTGAGTTTATAGTTGCGGATTTTCTAGTTGCAGAGTTTTAAGTTGTCGAGTTTCTAGTTGTGCAGTCTCTAGCTGTGGAGTCTCTGGCTGTGGAGTTTCTAGTTGTGGAGTTTCTATTTGCTGAGTCTCTAGTTGTGCAGTCTCTGGTTTTGGAGTCTCTGGTTGTGGAGTTTCTAGTTGTGGAGTTTCTAGCTGTGGAGTTTCAAGTTGCGGAGTCTCTAGTTGTGCAGTCTCTAGCTGTGGAGTCTCTGGCTGTGGAGTTTCTAGTTGTGGAGTTTCTAGTTGTGGAGTTTCTATTTGCTGAGTTTCTTGTTGCGGAGTTTCTAGTTGTGGATTTTCTGGCTGTGGAGTTTCTAGTTGCGGAGTTTCTAGTTGCGGAGTTTCTAGTTGTGAGGTTTTTAGTTGTTGAGTTTCTAGTTTTCGAGTTTCTAGTTGTGGAGTCTCTAGTTGTGGAGTTTCTAGTTGTGGAGTTTCTAGTTGCGAAGTCTCAAGTTGTTGAGTTTCTAGTTGTGGAGTTTCTAGTTGTGGGGTTCGTAGTTGTGGGGTTCGTAGTTGTGCAGTTTCTAGTTGTGGAGTATCTACTTGTGGAGTTTCCATTTGTGGTGTTTCTAGCTGTGGAGTTTCTAGTTGCGGAGTTTCTAGATGCAGAGTTTCTAGTTGCGGAGTTTTCTAGTTGTGGAGATTCTAGTGGCGGAGTTTCTAGTTGCGGAGTTCCAAGTTGTGGAGTTTCTAGTTGTGGAGTTTCTAGTTGTGGAATTTGTAGTTGTGGAGTATATAGCTGTGGTGTTTCAAGTTGTGGAGTTTCTAGTGGCGGAGTTTCTAGTTGTAGAGTTTCTAGTTGCGGAGTTTTCTAGTTGTGGAGTTTCTAGTTGCGGAGTTTCTAGTTGCGGAGCTTCAAGAGTGGAGTTTCTAGTTGTGGAGTTTCTAGTTGTGGAGTTTGTAGTTGTGGAGTATCTAGTTGTGGGCTTTCAAGTTGTGGAGTTTCTAGTTGTTGAGTCTCTAGTTGTGGAATTTCTAGTTGTGGAGTTTCTAGTTGTGGAGTTTCTAGTTGTGGAATTTCAAGTTGTGGAGTCTCTGGTGGCGGAGTGAGTTTCTAGTTGCGGAGTCTCTGTTTGTGGAGTTTCTAGTTGCGGAGCCAGTAGTTGTGAAGTTTCTAGTTGCGGAGTTTCTAGTTTCGGAGTTTCTAGTTGTGGAGTTTTTAGTTGAGGAGTCTCTAGTTGTGGGGTCTCTAGTTGTGGAGTTTCTAGTTGTGGAGTGTTTACTTGTGGAGTTTCTAGTTGTGGAGTTTCTAGTTGTGGAGTTTCTAGTCGTGGAGTCTGTAGTTGTGGAGTAGCTATTTGTTGGGTTTCAAGTTATGGAGTTTTTGGCTGTGGAGTTTCTAGTTGTGGAGTTTCTAGTTGTTGAGTATCTAGTTGCCGAGTTTCTAGTTGCGAAGTCTCAAGTCGTGGAGTTTCTAGCTGCGGAGTTTCTAGCTGTGGAGTTTCTAGTTGCGGAGTCTCTAATTGTGCAGTCTCTAGTTTTGGAGTCTCTATTTGTGGAGTTTCTAGTTGTGGAGTTTATAGTTGTGGAGTTTCTAGCTGTGGAGATTCTAGTTGCGGAGTTTCTAGTTGCAGAGTTTCTAGTTGCGGAGTTTTTTGTTGCAGAGTTTGTAGTTGTGGAGTTTCTAGTTGTGAAGTTTTAGTTGTGGAGTTTCAAGTTGTGGAATTCATAGGTGTGGAGTTTCTAGTTGTGGAGTTTTTAGTTTTCGAGTTTCTAGTTGCGGAGTTTCTAGTTGTGAATTTTTTAGTTGTGGAGTCTCTAGTTGTGGACTTTCTAGTTGTGGAGTGTCTACTTGTTGAGTTTCTAGTTGTGGAGTTTCTATTTGTTGTTTTTAGTTTTCGAGTTTGTAGTTGTAGATTTTCTAGTTGCAGAGTTCCTAGTTTTGGAGTATCTAGTTGCGGAGTCTCTAATTGTGCAGTCTCTAGTTTTGGAGTCTCTAGTTGTGGAGTTTCTGGTTGTGGAGTTTATAGTTGTGGAATTTCTAACTGTGGAGATTCTACTTGCGGAGTTTCTAGTTGCATAGTTTCTAGTTGTGGAGTTTCTTGTTGTGGAGTTTTAGTTGTGGAGTTTAAAGTTGTGGAATTTATAGGTGTGGAGATTCTAGTTGTGGAGTTTCCAGTTTTCGGGTTTCTAATTACGGAGTTTCTAGTCGTGGAGTTTCTAGTTGTGGAGTTTCTAGTTGTGGAGCTTTTAGTTGAGTTGTGGAGCTCTGGTTGTGGAGTTTCTAGTTGTGGAGTGTCTACTTGTGGAGTTTCTAGTTGTGGAGTTTCTAGCTGTGGAGTTTCTAGTTGCAGGGTTTCTAGTTTCGGAGTTTTCTAGTTGTGGAGTTTCTAGTTGCGGAGTTTCTAGTTGCGGAGTTTCAAGTTGTGGAGTTTGTAGTTGTGGAGTTTCTAGTTGTGGAGTTTTTAGTTGTGGAGTTTCTACTTGAGTTTATAGTTGCGGATTTTCTAGTTGCAGAGTTTTAAGTTGTCGAGTTTCTAGTTGCGGAGTCTCTAGTTGTGGAGTTTCTAGTTGCGGAGTTTCTAGCTGTGGAGTTTCTAGTTGCGGAGTCTCTAGTTGTGCAGTCTCTGGTTTTGGAGTCTCTGGTTGTGGAGTTTCTAGTTGTGGAGTTTCTAGCTGTGGAGTTTTAAGTTGCGGAGTCTCTAGTTGTGCAGTCTCTAGCTGTGGAGTCTCTGGCTGTGGAGTTTCTAGTTGTGGAGTTTCTATTTGCTGAGTCTCTAGTTGTGCAGTCTCTGGTTTTGGAGTCTCTGGTTGTGGAGTTTCTAGTTGTGGAGTTTCTAGCTGTGGAGTTTCAAGTTGCGGAGTCTCTAGTTGTGCAGTCTCTAGCTGTGGAGTCTCTGGCTGTGGAGTTTCTAGTTGTGGAGTTTCTAGTTGTGGAGTTTCTATTTGCTGAGTTTCTTGTTGCGGAGTTTCTAGTTGTGGATTTTCTGGCTGTGGAGTTTCTAGTTGCGGAGTTTCTAGTTGCGGAGTTTCTAGTTGTGAGGTTTTTAGTTGTTGAGTTTCTAGTTTTCGAGTTTCTAGTTGTGGAGTCTCTAGTTGTGGAGTTTCTAGTTGTGGAGTTTCTAGTTGCGAAGTCTCAAGTTGTTGAGTTTCTAGTTGTGGAGTTTCTAGTTGTGGGGTTCGTAGTTGTGGGGTTCGTAGTTGTGCAGTTTCTAGTTGTGGAGTATCTACTTGTGGAGTTTCCATTTGTGGTGTTTCTAGCTGTGGAGTTTCTAGTTGCGGAGTTTCTAGATGCAGAGTTTCTAGTTGCGGAGTTTTCTAGTTGTGGAGATTCTAGTGGCGGAGTTTCTAGTTGCGGAGTTCCAAGTTGTGGAGTTTCTAGTTGTGGAGTTTCTAGTTGTGGAATTTGTAGTTGTGGAGTATATAGCTGTGGTGTTTCAAGTTGTGGAGTTTCTAGTGGCGGAGTTTCTAGTTGTAGAGTTTCTAGTTGCGGAGTTTTCTAGTTGTGGAGTTTCTAGTTGCGGAGTTTCTAGTTGCGGAGCTTCAAGAGTGGAGTTTCTAGTTGTGGAGTTTCTAGTTGTGGAGTTTGTAGTTGTGGAGTATCTAGTTGTGGGCTTTCAAGTTGTGGAGTTTCTAGTTGTTGAGTCTCTAGTTGTGGAATTTCTAGTTGTGGAGTTTCTAGTTGTGGAGTTTCTAGTTGTGGAATTTCAAGTTGTGGAGTCTCTGGTGGCGGAGTGAGTTTCTAGTTGCGGAGTCTCTGTTTGTGGAGTTTCTAGTTGCGGAGCCAGTAGTTGTGAAGTTTCTAGTTGCGGAGTTTCTAGTTTCGGAGTTTCTAGTTGTGGAGTTTTTAGTTGAGGAGTCTCTAGTTGTGGGGTCTCTAGTTGTGGAGTTTCTAGTTGTGGAGTGTTTACTTGTGGAGTTTCTAGTTGTGGAGTTTCTAGTTGTGGAGTTTCTAGTCGTGGAGTCTGTAGTTGTGGAGTAGCTATTTGTTGGGTTTCAAGTTATGGAGTTTTTGGCTGTGGAGTTTCTAGTTGTGGAGTTTCTAGTTGTTGAGTATCTAGTTGCCGAGTTTCTAGTTGCGAAGTCTCAAGTCGCGGAGTTTCCAGCTGCGGAGTTTCTAGTTGCGGAGCTTCTAGTGGCGGAGTTTCTAGTTGTGGAATTTGTAGTTGTGGCGTATCTAGTTTTGGTGTTTCAAGTTGTGGAGTTTCTAGCTGTGGAGTTTCTTGTTGCGGAGTTTCTAGTTGCAGAGTTTCTAGTTGCGGAGTTTCTAGTTGCGGAGTTTCTAGTTGTGGAGTTTCTAGTTGTTGAGTTTCTAGTGGCCGAGTTCTTTAGTTGCGAAGTCTCAAGTTGTGGAGTTTCTAGCTGTGGAATTTCTAGTTGTTGAGTTTCTAGATCCGGAGTTTCTAGTTGTGGAGTTTTTAGCTGTGGAGTCTCTAGTTGTGGAGTCTCTAGTTGTGGAGTTTCTAGTTGTGAAGTGTCTACTTGTGGAGTTTCTAGTTGTGGAGATTCTAGTTGTAGAGTTTCTATTTGTAGTTTTTATTTTTCGAGTTTGTAGTTGTAGATTTTCTAGTTGCAGAGTTCCTATTTGTGGAGTTTCTAGTTGTGGAGTTTCTTGTTGGGGTGTTTCTAGTTGTGAAGTTTCTAATTGTGGATTTTCTAGTTGCGGAATTTCTAGTTGCGAAGTTTCTAGTTGGGGAGTTTCTACTTGAATTTATAGTTGTGGATTTTCTAGTTCCACAGTTTCGAGTTGCAAAGTTTCAAGTTGTCGAGTTTGTAGTTGCGGAGTCGCTAGTTGTGGAGTTTCTAGTTGCGGAGTTGCTAGCTGTGGAGTTTCTAGTTGCGGAGTCTCTAATTGTGCAGTCTCTAGTTTTGGAGTCTCTATTTGTGGAGTTTCTAGTTGTGGAGTTTATAGTTGTGGAGTTTCTAGCTGTGGAGATTCTAGTTGCGGAGTTTCTAGTTGCAGAGTTTCTAGTTGCGGAGTTTTTTGTTGCAGAGTTTGTAGTTGTGGAGTTTCTAGTTGTGAAGTTTTAGTTGTGGAGTTTCAAGTTGTGGAATTCATAGGTGTGGAGTTTCTAGTTGTGGAGTTTTTAGTTTTCGAGTTTCTAGTTACGGAGTTTCTAGTTGTGGAGTTTTTAGTTGTGGAGCTTTTAGTTGAGGAGTCTCTAGTTGTTGAGTCTCTAGTTCTGGAAGTTCTAGGTGTGGAGTTTCTAGTTGCGGAGTTTCTTGTTGCGGAGTTTCTAGATGTGGAGTTTCTAGTTGTGGAGTTTCTGGCTGTGGAGTTTATAGTTGCGGAGTTTCTAGTATCGGAGTTTCTAGTTGTGGAGTTTCTAGTTGTGGAGTTTCTAGTTGTGGAGTTTCTAGTTGCGAAGTCTCAAGTTGTGGAGTTTCTAGTTGTGGAGATTCTAGTGGCGGAGTTTCTAGTTGCAGAATTTCTAGTTGCGGAGTTTTCTAGTTGTGGAGTTTCTAGTGGCGGAGTTTCTAGTTGCGGAGCTTCAAGTTGTGGAGTTTCTAGTTGTGGAGTTTCTAGTTGTGGAGTTTGTAGTTGTGGAGTATCTAGTTGTGGGCTTTCAAGTTGTGGAGTTTCTAGGGTTGGAGTTTCTAGTTGCGGAGTTTTCTAGTCGCGGAGTCTGTAGTTGTGGAGTTTCTAGTTGTGGAATTTCTAGTTACGGAGTTTCTAGTTGTGGAGCTTTTAGTTAAGGAGTCTCTAGTTGTTGAGTCTCTAGTTGTGGAATTTCTAGTTGTGAAGTTTCTAGTTGTGGAGTTTCTAGTTGTGGAATTTCAAGTTGTGGAGTCTCTAGTGGCGGAGTGAGTTTCTAGTTGCGGAGTTTCTGGTTGTGGAGTTTCTAGTTGCGGAGTTTCTGGTTGTGGAGTTTCTAGTTGCGGAGCCAGTAGTTGTGGAGTTTCTAGTTGTGGAGTTTCTAGTTGTGGAGTTTCTAGTGTTTGAATTTCTAGTTGCCGAGTTCTTTAGTTGCGAAGTCTCAAGTTGTGGAGTTTCTAGCTGTGAAGTTTCTAGTTGCGGAGTTTCTAGTTGCGGAGTTTCTAGTTGTGGAGTTTTTAGTTGAGGAGTCTCTAGTTGTGGAGTCTCTAGTTGTTGAGTTTCTAGTTGCCGAGTTTCTAGTTGCGAAGTCTCAAGTCGTGGAGTTTCTAGCTGCGGAGTTTCTAGTTGTGGAATTTGTAGTTGTGGAGTATCTAGATTTGGTGTTTCAAGTTGTGGAGTTTCTAGGTGTGGAGTTTCTAGTTGCGGAGTTTCTAGTTACAGAGTTTCTAGTTGCGGAGTTTCTAGTTGTGGAGTTTCTAGTTGTTGAGTTTCTAGTCGCCGAGTTCTAGAGTTGCGAAGTCTCAAGTTGTGGAGTTTCTAGCTGTGGAATTTCTAGTTGTTGAGTTTCTAGTTGCGGAGTTTCTAGTTGTGGAGTTTTTAGCTGTGGTGTCTCTAGTTGTGGAGTCTCTAGTTGTGGAGTTTCTAGTTGTGGAGTGTCTACTTGTGGAGTTTTTAGTTGTGGAGTTTCTAGTTGTGGAGTTTCTTGTTGGGGAGTTTCTAGTTGTGAAGTTTCTAATTGTGGATTTTCTAGTTGCGGAATTTCTAGTTGCGAAGTTTCTAGTTGGGGAGTTTCTACTTGAGTTTATAGCTGCGGATTTTCTAGTTCCACAGTTTCGAGTTGCAAAGTTTCAAGTTGTCGAGTTTGTAGTTGCGGAGTCGCCAGTTGTGGAGTTTCTAGTTGCGGAGTTGCTAGCTGTGGAGTTTCTAGCTGCGGAGTCTCTAATTGTGCAGTCTCTAGTTTTGGAGTCTCAAGTTATGGAGTTTCTAGTTGTGGAGTTTATAGATGTGGAGTTTCTAGCTGTGTAGATTCTAGTTGCGGAGTTTCTAGTTGCAGAGTTTCTAGTTGCGGAGTTTCTTGTTGCAGAGTTTCTAGTTGTGGAGTTTCTAGTTGTGAAGTTTTAGTTGTGGAGTTTCAAGTTGTGGAATTCATAGGTGTGGAGTTTCTAGTTTTCGAGTTTCTAGTTACGGAGTTTCTAGTTGTGGAGTTTTTAGTTGTGGAGCTTTTAGTTGAGGAGTCTCTAGTTGTTGAGTCTCTAGTTGTGGAGTTCTAGTTGTGGAGTTTCTAGTTGCGGAATTTCTTGATGTGGAGTTTCTAGTTGTGGAGTTTCTGGCTGTGGAGTTTATAGCTGCGGAGTTTCTAGTATCGGAGTTTCTAGTTGTGGAGTTTCTAGTTGTGGAGTTTCTAGTTGTAGAGTTTCTAGTTGCGAAGTCTCAAGTTGTGGAGTTTCTAGTTGTGGAGTTTCTAGTTGTGGGATTCGCAGTTGTGGGGTTCGTAGTTGCGGGGTTCGTAGTTGTGCAGTTCTAGTTGTGGAGTCTCTAGTTGAGGAGTTTCCATTTGTGTTGTTTCTAGCTGTGGAGTTTCTAGTTGCGGAGTTTCTAGATGCAGAGTTTCTAGTTGCGGAGTTTTCTAGTTGCGGAGATTGTAATGGCGGAGTTTCTAGTTGCGGAGTTCCAAGTTGTGGAGTTTCTAGTTGTGGAGCTTCTAGTTCTGGGGTTCGAAGTTGTGGGATTCGTAGTTGTGCAGTTTCTAGTTTTGCAGTCTCTAGTTGTGGAGTTTCCAGTTGTGGAGTTTCTAGCTGTGGAGTTTCTAGTTGCGGAATTTCTAGTTGCAGAGTTTCTAGTTGTGGAGTTTTCTAGTTGTGGAAATTCTAGAGGCGGAGTTTCTAGTTGCGGAGTTTCAAGTTGTGGAGTTTCTCGTTGAGGAGTTTCTAGTTGTGGAGTTTCTAGTTGCGGAGTTTCTAGTTGTGGAGTTTGTAGTTGTGCAGTATCTAGTTGTGGACTTTCAAGTTGTGAAGTTTCTAGTTGTGGAGTTTCTAGTTGCGGAGTTTTCTAGTTGCGGAGTCTGTAGTTGTGGAGTTTCTAGTTGTGGAATTTCTATTTGTGGAGTCTCTAGTTGCGGAGTGAGTTTCTAGTTGCGGAGTTTCTAGTTGTGGAGTTTCTAGTTGCAGAGTCAGTAGTTGTGGAGTTTCTAGTTGTGGATTTTCTAGCTGTGGAGTTTCTAGTTGCGGAGTTTCTAGTTGTGGGGTTCGTAGTTGTGGAGTTCGTAGTTGTGGAGTTTCTAGTTGTGAAGTCACTAGTTGGGGAGTTTCCAGTTGTGGAGTTTCTAGCTGTGGAGTTTTTCGTTGCGGAGTTTCTAGTTGCAGAGTTTCTAGTAGCGGAGTTTTCTAGTTGTGGAGATTCTAGTAGCGGAGTTTCTAGTAGCGGAGTTTCAAGTTGTGGAGTTTCTAGTTGTGGATTTTCTAGCTGTGGAGTTTCTAGCTGTGGAGTTTTTAGTTGCGGAGTTTCTGGTTGTGGAGTTTCTAGTTCTGGAGTCTGTAGTTGTGGAGTATCTATTTGTTGGGTTTCAAGTTGTGGAGTTTCTAGTTGTTGAGTTTCTAGTAGTTGAGTTTCTAGTTGCCGAGTTTCTAGTTGCAAAATCTCAAGTCGTGGAGTTTCTAGCTGTGGAGTTTCTAGTTGCGGAGTTTCTAGTTGCGGAGTTTCTAGTTGTGGATTTTGTAGTTGTGGAGTATATAGTTGTGGTGTTTCAAGTTGTGGAGTTTCTAGTTGCGGAGTTTCTAGTTGCAGAGTTTCTCGTTCCGGAGTTTTCTAGTTGTGAAGTTACTAGTTGTGGATTTTCTAGCTGTGGAGTTTCTAGTTGCGGAGTTTCTAGTTGTGGGGTTCGTAGTTGTGGAGTTCGTAGTTGCGGAGTTTCTAGTTGTGAAGTCTCTAGTTAGGGAGTTTCCAGTTGTGGAGTTTCTAGCTGTGGAGTTTTTCGTTGTGGAGTTTCTAGTTGCAGAGTTTCTAGTAGCGGAGTTTTCTAGTTGTGGAGATTCTAGTGG
This sequence comes from Rhipicephalus microplus, assembly GCF_043290135.1. Classification (NCBI taxonomy): domain Eukaryota; kingdom Metazoa; phylum Arthropoda; class Arachnida; order Ixodida; family Ixodidae; genus Rhipicephalus; species Rhipicephalus microplus. The sequence continues at coordinate 5,856,453 of NW_027464585.1, read as the reverse complement.
CGGAGTTTCTAGTTGCGGAGTTTCTAATTGTGGATGTTCTAGCTGTGGAGTTTCTAGTTGCGGAGTTTTTAGTTGCGGAGTTTCTGGTTGTGGAGTTTCTAGTTCTGGAGTCTGTAGTTGTGGAGTATCTATTTGTTGGGTTTCAAGTTGTGGAGTTTCTAGTTGTGGAGTTTCTAGCTGTTGAGTTTCTAGTAGTTGAGTTTCCAGTTGCCGAGTTTCTAGTTGCGAAATCTCAAGTCGTGGAGTTTCTAGCTGTGGAGTTTCTAGTTGCGGAGTTTCTAGTTGCGGAGTTTCTAGTTGCGGAGTTTCTAGTTGTGGATTTTGTAGTTGTGGAGTATATAGTTGTGGTGTTTCAAGTTGTGTAGTTTCTAGTTGCGGAGTTTCTAGTTGCAGAGTTTCTAGTTCCGGAGTTTTCTAGTTGTGGAGTTTCTAGTTGCGGAGTTTCTATCTGTGGAGTTTCTAATTGCGGAGTTTCTAGTTGCAGAGTTTCTAGTTGTGGATTTTCTAGCTGTGGAGTTTCAAGTTGTGGAGTTTCTAGTTGTGGAGTTTCTAGTTGTTGAGTTTCTAGTAGTCGAGTTTCCAGTTGCCGAGTTTCTAGTTGCGAAATCTCAAGTCGTGGAGTTTCTAGTTGTGGAGTTTCTAGTTGCGGAGTTTCTAGTTGCGGAGTTTCTAGTTGTGGATTTTGTAGTTGTGGAGTATATAGTTGTGGTGTTTCAAGCTGTGGAGTTTCTAGTTGCGGAGTTTCTAGTTGCAGAGTTTCTAGTTCCGGAGTTTTCTAGTTGTGGAGTTTCTAGTAGCGGAGTTTCTATCTGTGGAGTTTCTAATATCGGAGTTTCTAGTTGCAGAGTTTCTAGTAGCGGAGTTTTCTAGTTGTGGAGATTCTAGTAGCGGAGTTTCTAGTAGCGGAGTTTCAAGTTGTGGAGTTTCTAGTTGTGGATTTTCTAGCTGTGGAGTTTCTAGCTGTGGAGTTTTTAGTTGCGGAGTTTCTGGTTGTGGAGTTTCTAGTTCTGGAGTCTGTAGTTGTGGAGTATCTATTTGTTGGGTTTCAAGTTGTGGAGTTTCTAGTTGTTGAGTTTCTAGTAGTTGAGTTTCTAGTTGCCGAGTTTCTAGTTGCAAAATCTCAAGTCGTGGAGTTTCTAGCTGTGGAGTTTCTAGTTGCGGAGTTTCTAGTTGCGGAGTTTCTAGTTGTGGATTTTGTAGTTGTGGAGTATATAGTTGTGGTGTTTCAAGTTGTGGAGTTTCTAGTTGCGGAGTTTCTAGTTGCAGAGTTTCTCGTTCCGGAGTTTTCTAGTTGTGAAGTTACTAGTTGTGGATTTTCTAGCTGTGGAGTTTCTAGTTGCGGAGTTTCTAGTTGTGGGGTTCGTAGTTGTGGAGTTCGTAGTTGCGGAGTTTCTAGTTGTGAAGTCTCTAGTTAGGGAGTTTCCAGTTGTGGAGTTTCTAGCTGTGGAGTTTTTCGTTGTGGAGTTTCTAGTTGCAGAGTTTCTAGTAGCGGAGTTTTCTAGTTGTGGAGATTCTAGTGGCGGAGTTTCTAGTTGCGGAGTTTCTAATTGTGGATGTTCTAGCTGTGGAGTTTCTAGTTGCGGAGTTTTTAGTTGCGGAGTTTCTGGTTGTGGAGTTTCTAGTTCTGGAGTCTGTAGTTGTGGAGTATCTATTTGTTGGGTTTCAAGTTGTGGAGTTTCTAGTTGTGGAGTTTCTAGCTGTTGAGTTTCTAGTAGTTGAGTTTCCAGTTGCCGAGTTTCTAGTTGCGAAATCTCAAGTCGTGGAGTTTCTAGCTGTGGAGTTTCTAGTTGCGGAGTTTCTAGTTGCGGAGTTTCTAGTTGCGGAGTTTCTAGTTGTGGATTTTGTAGTTGTGGAGTATATAGTTGTGGTGTTTCAAGTTGTGTAGTTTCTAGTTGCGGAGTTTCTAGTTGCAGAGTTTCTAGTTCCGGAGTTTTCTAGTTGTGGAGTTTCTAGTTGCGGAGTTTCTATCTGTGGAGTTTCTAATTGCGGAGTTTCTAGTTGCAGAGTTTCTAGTTGTGGATTTTCTAGCTGTGGAGTTTCAAGTTGTGGAGTTTCTAGTTGTGGAGTTTCTAGTTGTTGAGTTTCTAGTAGTCGAGTTTCCAGTTGCCGAGTTTCTAGTTGCGAAATCTCAAGTCGTGGAGTTTCTAGTTGTGGAGTTTCTAGTTGCGGAGTTTCTAGTTGCGGAGTTTCTAGTTGTGGATTTTGTAGTTGTGGAGTATATAGTTGTGGTGTTTCAAGCTGTGGAGTTTCTAGTTGCGGAGTTTCTAGTTGCAGAGTTTCTAGTTCCGGAGTTTTCTAGTTGTGGAGTTTCTAGTAGCGGAGTTTCTATCTGTGGAGTTTCTAATATCGGAGTTTCTAGTTGCAGAGTTTCTAGTTGTGGATTTTCTAGCTGTGGAATTTCTCCTTGCAGAGTTTTTAGTTCCGGTATTTCTAGTTGTGGAGTTTCTAGTTGTTGAGTTTCTAGTTGCCGAGTTCTTTAGTTGCGAAGTCTCAAGTTGTAGAGTTTCTAGCTGTGGAGTTTCTAGTTATGGAGTTTCTAGTTCCGGAGTTTCTAGTTGTGGATTTTTTAGTTGTGGAGTCTCTAGTTGTGGAGTTTCTAGTTGTGGAGTGTCTACTTGTGGAGTTTCTAGTTGTGGAGTTTCTATTTGTAGTTTTTAGTTTTCGAATTTGTAGTTGTAGATTTTCTAGTTGCAGAGTTCCTAGTTTTGGAGTATCTAGTTGAGGAGTCTCTAATTGTGCAGTCTCTAGTTTTGGAGTCTCTAGTTGTGGAGTTTCTGGTTGTGGAGTTTTTAGTTGTGGAATTTCTAACTGTGGAGATTCTAGTTGCGGAGTTTCTAGTTGCAGGGTTTCTTGTTGCGGAGTTTCTAGTTGTGGAGTTTCTAGTTGTGGAGTTTCTGGCTGTTGAGTTTCTAGTTTGGGAGTTTCTAGTTGTGGAGTTTCTAGTTGTGAGGTTCGTAGTTGTGGAGTTTCTAGTTGTCGAGTTTCTAGTTGTGGAGTCTCTATTTGTGGAGTTTCTAGTTGTGGGGTTCGTAGTTGTGGGGTTCGTAGTTGTGGAGTTTCTAGTTGCGGAGTTTCAAGTCGTGGAGTTTCTCGTTGTGGAGTTTCTAGTTGTGGATTGTCTAGTTGTGGACTTTCTAGTTGTGGATTTTGTAGTTGTGGAGTATATAGTTGTGGTGTTTCAAGTTGTGGAGTTTCTAGTTGCGGAGTTTCTAGTTGCAGAGTTTCTCGTTCCGGAGTTTTCTAGCTGTGAAGTTTCTAGTTGTGGATTTTCTAGCTGTGGAGTTTCTAGTTGCGGAGTTTCTAGTTGTGGGGTTCGTAGTTGTGGAGTTCGTAGTTGCGGAGTTTCTAGTTGTGAAGTCTCTAGTTAGGGAGTTTCCAGTTGTGGAGTTTCTAGCTGTGGAGTTTTTCGTTGTGGAGTTTCTAGTTGCAGAGTTTCTAGTAGCGGAGTTTTCTAGTTGTGGAGATTCTAGTGGCGGAGTTTCTAGTTGCGAAGTTTCAAGTTGTGGAGTTTCTAGTTGTGGATTTTCTAGCTGTGGAGTTTCTAGTTGCGGAGTTTTTAGTTGCGGAGTTTCTGGTTGCCGAGTTTCTAGTTGCGAAATCTCAAGTCGTGGAGTTTCTAGCTGTGGAGTTTCTGGCTGTGGAGTTTATAGTTGCGGAGTTTCTAGTATCGGAGTTTCTAGTTGCGGAGTTTCTAGTTGCGGAGTTTCTAGTTGTAGATTTTGTAGTTGTGGAGTATATAGTTGTGGTGTTTCAAGTTGTGCAGTTTCTAGTTGCGGAGTTTCTAGTTGCAGAGTTTCTAGTTCCGGAGTTTTCTAGTTGTGGAGTTTCTAGTTGCGGAGTTTCTATCTGTGGAGTTTCTAATTGCGGAGTTTCTAGTTGCAGAGTTTCTGGTTGTGGAGTTTCTAGTTCTGGAGTCTGTAGTTGTGGAGTATCTATTTGTTGGGTTTCAAGTTGTGGAGTTTCTAGTTGTGGAGTTTCTAGTTGTTGAGTTTCTAGTAGTTGAGTTTCCAGTTGCCGAGTTTCTAGTTGCGAAATCTCAAGTCGTGGAGTTTCTAGCTGTGGAGTTTCTAGTTGCGGAGTTTCTAGTTGCGGAGTTTCTAGTTGCGGAGTTTCTAGTTGTGGATTTTGTAGTTGTGGAGTATATAGTTGTGGTGTTTCAAGTTGTGTTGTTTCTAGTTGCGGAGTTTCTAGTTGCAGAGTTTCTAGTTCCGGAGTTTTCTAGTTGTGGAGTTTCTAGTTGCGGAGTTTCTATCTGTGGAGTTTCTAATTGCGGAGTTTCTAGTTGCAGAGTTTCTAGTTGTTGATTTTCTAGCTGTGAAATTTCTCCTTGCAGAGTTTTTAGTTGCGGTGTTTCTAGTTGTGGAGTTTCTAGTTGTTGAGTTTCTAGTTGCCGAGTTCTTTAGTTGCGAAGTCTCAAGTTGTAGAGTTTCTAGCTGTGGAGTTTCTAGTTGCGGAGTTTCTAGTTGCGGAGTTTCTAGTTGTGGATTTTTTAGTTGTGGAGTCTCTAGTTGTGGAGTTTCTATTTGTAGTTTTTAGTTTTCGAATTTGTAGTTGTAGGTTTTCTAGTTGCAGAGTTCCTAGTTTTGGAGTATCTAGTTGCGGAGTCTCTAATTGTGCAGTCTCTAGTTTTGGAGTCTCTAGTTGTGGAGATTCTGGTTGTGGAGTTTTTAGTTGTGGAATTTCTAACTGCGGAGATTCTAGTTGCGGAGTTTCTAGTTGCAGGGTTTCTTGTTGCGGAGTATCTAGTTGTGGAGTTTCTAGTTGTGGAGTTTCTGGCTGTGGAGTTTCTAGTTTGGGAGTTTCTAGTTGTGGAGTTTCTAGTTGTGAGGTTCGTAGTTGTGGAGTTTCTAGTTGTCGAGTTTCTAGTTGTGGAGTCTCTAGTTGTGGAGTTTCTAGTTGTGGGGTTCGTAGTTGTGGGGTTCGTAGTTGTGAAGTTTCTAGTTGCGGAGTTTCAAGTCGTGGAGTTTCTCGTTGTGGAGTTTCTAGTTGTGGATTGTCTAGTTGTGGACTTTCTAGTTGTGGATTTTGTAGTTGTGGAGTATATAGTTGTGGTGTTTCAAGTTGTGGAGTTTCTAGTTGCGGAGTTTCTAGTTGCAGAGTTTCTCGTTCCGGAGTTTTCTAGTTGTGAAGTTTCTAGTTGTGGATTTTCTAGCTGTGGAGTTTCTAGTTGCGGAGTTTCTAGTTGTGGGGTTCATAGTTGTGGAGTTCGTAGTTGCGGAGTTTCTAGTTGTGAAGTCTCTAGTTAGGGAGTTTCCAGTTGTGGAGTTTCTAGCTGTGGAGTTTTACGTTGTGGAGTTTCTAGATGCAGAGTTTCTAGTAGCGGAGTTTTCTAGTTGTGGAGATTCTAGTGGCGGAGTTTCTAGTTCCGGAGTTTTCTAGTTGTGGAGTTTCTAGTTGCGGAGTTTCTATCTGTGGAGTTTCTAATTGCGGAGTTTCTAGTTGCAGAGTTTCTGGTTGTGGAGTTTCTAGTTCTGGAGTCTGTAGTTGTGGAGTATCTATTTGTTGGGTTTCAAGTTGTGGAGTTTCTAGTTGTGGAGTTTCTAGTTGTTGAGTTTCTAGTAGTTGAGTTTCCAGTTGCCGAGTTTCTAGTTGCGAAATCTCAAGTCGTGGAGTTTCTAGCTGTGGAGTTTCTAGTTGCGGAGTTTCTAGTTGCGGAGTTTCTAGTTGCGGAGTTTCTAGTTGTGGATTTTGTAGTTGTGGAGTATATAGTTGTGGTGTTTCAAGTTGTGGAGTTTCTAGTTGCGGAGTTTCTAGTTGCAGAGTTTCTAGTTCCGGAGTTTTCTAGTTGTGGAGTTTCTAGTTGCGGAGTTTCTATCTGTGGAGTTTCTAATTGCGCAGTTTCTAGTTGCAGAGTTTCTAGTTGTGGAGTTTCTAGTTGTAGAGTTTCGATTTGTAGTTTTTATTTTTTGAGTTTGTAGTTGTAGATTTTCTAGTTGCAGAGTTCCTAGTTGTGGAGTTTCTAGTTGTGGAGTTTCTTGTTGGGGTGTTTCTAGTTGTGAAGTTTCTAATTGTGGATTTTCTAGTTGCGGAATTTCTAGTTGCGAAGTTTCTAGTTGGGGAGTTTCTACTTGAGTTTATAGTTGTGGATTTTCTAGTTCCACAGTTTCGAGTTGCAAAGTTTCAAGTTGTCGAGTTTGTAGTTGCGGAGTCGCTAGTTGTAGAGTTTCTAGTTGCGGAGTTGCTAGCTGTAGAGTTTCTAGTTGCGGAGTCTCTAATTGTGCAGTCTCTAGTTTCGGAGTCTCTAGTTGTGGAGTTTCTAGTTGTGGAGTTTATAGTTGTGGAGTTTCTAGCTGTGGAGTTTCTAGTTGCGGAGTTTCTAGTTGCAGAGTTTCTAGTTGCGGAGTTTCTTGTTGCAGAGTTTCTAGTTGTGGAGTTTCTAGTTGTGAAGTTTTAGTTGTGGAGTTTCAAGTTGTGGAATTCATAGGTGTGGAGTTTCTAGTTGTGGAGTTTCTAGTTTTCGAGTTTCTAGTTACGGAGTTTCTAGTTGTGGAGTTTTTAGTTGTGGAGCTTTTAGTTTAGGAGTCTCTAGTTGTTGAGTCTCTAGTTGTGGAAGTTCTAGGTGTGGAGTTTCTAGTTGTGGAGTTTCTTGTTGCGGAGTTTCTAGATGTGGAGTTTCTAGTTGTGGAGTTTCTGGCTGTGGAGTTTATAGTTGCGGAGTTTCTAGTATCGGAGTTTCTAGTTGTGGAGTTTCTAGTTGTGGAGTTTCTAGTTGTAGAGTTTCTAGTTGCGAAGTCTCAAGTTGTGGAGTTTCTAGTTGTGGAGTTTCTAGTTGTGGAGTTTCTAGTGGCGGAGTTTCTAGTTGCAGAGTTTCTAGTTGCGGAGTTTTCTAGCTGTGGTGTTTCTAGTTGCGGAGTTTCTAGTTGCGGAGCTTCAAGTTGTGGAGTTTCTAGTTGTGGAGTTTCTAGTTGTGGAGTTTGTAGTTGTGGAGTATCTAGTTGTGGGCTTTCAAGTTGTGGAGTTTCTAGTTGTGGAGTTTCGAGTTGCGGAGTTTTCTAGTCGCGGAGTCTGTAGTGTTGGAGTTTCTAGTTGTGGAATTTCTAGTTACGGAGTTTCTAGTTGTGGAGCTTTTAGTTGAGGAGTCTCTAGTTGTTGAGTCTCTAGTTGTGGAATTTCTAGTTGTGGAGTTTCTAGTTGTGGAGTTTCTAGTTGTGGAATTTCAAGTTGTGGAGTCTCTAGTGGCGGAGTGAGTTTCTAGTTGCGGAGTTTCTGGTTGTGGAGTTTCATGTTGTGGAGCCAGTAGTTGTGGAGTTACTAGTCGTGGAGTTTCTAGTGTTTGAATTTCTAGTTGCCGAGTTCTATAGTTGCGAAGTCTCAAGTTGTGGAGTTTCTAGCTGTGAAGTTTCTAGTTGCGGAGTTTCTAGTTGCGGAGTTTCTAGTTGTGGAGTTTTTAGATGAGGAGTCTCTAGTTGTGGAGTCTCTAGTTGTGGAGTTTCTGGTTGGGGAGTGTCTACTTGTGGAGTTTCTAGTTGTGGAGTTTCTAGTTGTAGAGTTTCTAGTCGTGGAGTCTGTAGTTGTGGAGTATCTGTTTGTTAGGTTTCAAGTTATGGAGTTTCTGGCTGTGGAGTTTCTAGTTGTGGAGTTTCTAGTTGTTGAGTTTCTAGTTGCCGTGTTTCTAGTTGCGAAGTCTCAAGTCGTCGAGTTTCTAGCTGCGGGGTTTCTAGTTGCGGAGCTTCTAGTGGCGGAGTTTCTAGTTGTGGAATTTGTAGTTGTGGAGTATCTAGTTTTGGTGTTTCAAGTTGTGGAGTTTCTAGCTGTGGAGTTTCTAGTTGCGGAGTTTCTAGTTGCAGAGTTTCTAGTTGCGGAGTTTCTAGTTGCGGAGTTTCTAGTTGTGGAGTTTCTAGTTGTTGAGTTTCTAGTCGCCGAGTTCTTTAGTTGCGAAGTCTCAAGTTGTGGAGTTTCTAGCTGTGGAATTTCTAGTTGTTGAGTTTCTAGTTGCGGAGTTTCTAGTTGTGGAGTTTTTTGCTGTGGAGTCTCTAGTTGTGTAGTCTCTAGTTTTGGAGTTTCTAGTTGTGGAGTGTCTACTTGTGGAGTTTCTAGTTGTGGAGTTTCTAGTTGTGGAGTTTCTATTTGTAGTTTTTATTTTTCGAGTTTGTAGTTGTAGATTTTCTAGTTGCAGAGTTCCTAGTTGTGGAGTTTCTAGTTGTGCAGTTTTTAGTTGTGGAGTTTCTAGTTGTGGAGTTTCTATTTGTAGTTTTTATTTTTCGAGTTTGTAGTTGTAGATTTTCTAGTTGCAGAGTTCCTAGTTGTGGAGTTTCTAGTTGTGGAGTTTCTTGTTGGGGAGTTTTTAGTTGTGAAGTTTCTAATTGTGAATTTTCTAGTTGCGGATTTTCTAGTTGCGAAGTTTCTAGTTGGGGAGTTTCTACTTGAGTTTATAGCTGCGGATTTTCTAGTTCCACAGTTTCGAGTTGCAAAGTTTCAAGTTGTCGAGTTTGTAGTTGCGGAGTCGCTAGTTGTAGAGTTTCTAGTTGCGGAGTTGCTAGCTGTGGAGTTTCTAGTTGCGGAGTCTCTAATTGTGCAGTCTCTAGTTTCGGAGTCTCTAGTTGTGGAGTTTCTAGTTGTGGAGTTTATTGTTGTGGAGTTTCTAGCTGTGGAGTTTCTAGTTGCGGAGTTTCTAGTTGCAGAGTTTCTAGTTGCGGAGTTTCTTGTTGCAGAGTTTCTAGTTGTGGAGTTTCTAGTTGTGAAGTTTTAGTTGTGGAGTTTCAAGTTGTGGAATTCATAGGTGTGGAGTTTCTAGTTGTGGAGTTTCTAGTTTTCGAGTTTCTAGTTACGGAGTTTCTAGTTGTGGAGTTTTTAGTTGTGGAGCTTTTAGTTGAGGAGTCTCTAGTTGTTGAGTCTCTAGTTGTGGAAGTTCTAGGTGTGGAGTTTCTAGTTGTGGAGTTTCTTGTTGCGGAGTTTCTAGATGTGGAGTTTCTAGTTGTGGAGTTTCTGGCTGTGGAGTTGATAGTTGCGGAGTTTCTAGTATCGGAGTTTCTAGTTGTGGAGTTTCTAGTTGTGGAGTTTCTAGTTGTAGAGTTTCTAGTTGCGAAGTCTCAAGTTGCGAAGTCTCAAGTTGTGGAGTTTCTAGTTGTGGAGTTTCTAGTTGTGGAGTTTCTAGTGGCGGAGTTTCTAGTTGCAGAGTTTCTAGTTGCGGAGTTTTCTAGTTGTGGTGTTTCTAGTTGCGGAGTTTCTAGTTGCGGAGCTTCAAGTTGTGGAGTTTCTAGTTGTGGAGTTTGTAGTTGTGGAGTATCTAGTTGTGGGCTTTCAAGTTGTGGAGTTTCTAGTTGTGGAGTTTCTAGTTGCGGAGTTTTCTAGTCGCGGAGTCTGTAGTGTTGGAGTTTCTAGTTGTGGAATTTCTAGTTACGGAGTTTCTAGTTGTGGAGCTTTTAGTTGAGGAGTCTCTAGTTGTTGAGTCTCTAGTTGTGGAATTTCTAGTTGTAGAGTTTCTAGTTGTGGAGTTTCTAGTTGTGGAATTTCCAGTTGTGGAGTCTCTAGTGGCGGAGTGCGTTTCTAGTTGCGGAGTTTCTGGTTGTGGAGTTTCATGTTGTGGAGCCAGTAGTTGTGGAGTTTCTAGTTGTGGAGTTTCTAGTGTTTGAATTTCTAGTTGCCGAGTTCTTTAGTTGCGAAGTCTCAAGTTGTGGAGTTTCTAGCTGTGAAGTTTCTAGTTGCGAAGTTTCTAGTTGCGGAGTTTCTAGTTGTGGAGTTTTTAGTTGAGGAGTCTCTAGTTGTGGAGTCTCTAGTTGTGGAGTTTCTAGTTGGGGAGTGTCTACTTGTGGAGTTTCTAGTTGTGGAGTTTCTAGTTGTAGAGTTTCTAGTCGTGGAGTCTGTAGTTGTGGAGTATCTGTTTGTTGGGTTTCAAGTTATGGAGTTTCTGGCTGTGGAGTTTCTAGTTGTGGAGTTTCTAGTTGTTGAGTTTCTAGTTGCCGAGTTTCTAGTTGCGAAGTCTCAAGTCGTGGAGTTTCTAGCTGCGGGGTTTCTAGTTGCGGAGCTTCTAGTGGCGGAGTTTCTAGTTGTGGAATTTGTAGTTGTGGAGTATCTAGTTTTGGTGTTTCAAGTTGTGGAGTTTCTAGCTGTGGAGTTTCTAGTTGCGGAGTTTCTAGTTGCAGTTTCTAGTTGCGGAGTTTCTAGTTGCGGAGTTTCTATTTGTGGAGTTTCTAGTTGTTGAGTTTCTAGTCGCCGAGTTCTTTAGTTGCGAAGTCTCAAGTTGTGGAGTTTCTAGCTGTGGAATTTCTAGTTGTTGAGTTTCTAGTTGCGGAGTTTATAGTTGTGGAGTTTTTTGCTGTGGAGTCTCTAGTTGTGTAGTCTCTAGTTTTGGAGTTTCTAGTTGTGGAGTGTCTACTTGTGGAGTTTCTAGTTGTGGAGTTTCTAGTTGTGGAGTTTCTATTTGTACTTTTTATTTTTCGAGTTTGTAGTTGTAGATTTTCTAGTTGCAGAGTTCCTAGTTGTGGAGTTTCTAGTTGTGGAGTTTCTAGTTGTGGAGTTTCTATTTGTAGTTTTTATTTTTCGAGTTTGTAGTTGTAGATTTTCTAGTTGCAGAGTTCCTAGTTGTGGAGTTTCTAGTTGTGGAGTTTCTTGTTGGGGAGTTTCTAGTTGTGAAGTTTCTAATTGTGGATTTTCTAGTTGCGGATTTTCTAGTTGCGAAGTTTCTAGTTGGGGAGTTTCTACTTGAGTTTATAGCTGCGGATTTTCTAGTTCCACAGTTTCGAGTTGCAAAGTTTCAAGTTGTCGAGTTTGTAGTTGCGGGGTCGCTAGTTGTGGAGTTTCTAGTTGCGGAGTTGCTAGCTGTGGAGTTTCTAGTTGCGGAGTCTCTAATTGTGCAGTCTCTAGTTTTGGAGTCTCTATTTGTGGAGTTTCTAGTTGTGGAGTTTATAGTTGTGGAGTTTCTAGCTGTGGAGATTCTAGTTGCGGAGTTTCTAGTTTCAGAGTTTCTAGTTGCGGAGTTTCTTGTTCCAGAGTTTCTAGTTGTGGAGTTTCTAGTTGTGAAGTTTTAGTTGTGGAGTTTCAAGTTGTGGAATTCATAGGTGTGGAGTTTCTAGTTGTGGAGTTTCTAGTTTTCGAGTTTCTAGTTGTGGGGTTTGTAGTTGTGGGGTTCGTAGTTGTGCAGTTCTAGTTGTGGAGTCTCTAGTTGAGGAGTTTCCATTTGTGTTGTTTCTAGCTGTGGAGTTTGTAGTTGCGGAGTTTATAGGTGCAGAGTTTCTAGTTGCGGAGTTTTCTAGTTGTGAAGATTGTAGTGGCGGAGTTTCTAGTTGCGGAGTTCCAAGTTGTGGTGTTTCTAGTTGTGGAGCTTCTAGTTCTGGGGTTCGTAGTTGTGGGATTCGTAGTTGTGCAGTTTCTAGTTTTGCAGTCTCTAGTTGTGGAGTTTCCAGTTGTGGAGTTTCTAGCTGTAGAGTTTCTAGTTGCGGAGTTTCTAGTTGCAGAGTTTCTAGTTGTGGAGTTTTCTAGTTGTGGAGATTCTAGTGGCGGAGTTTCTAGTTGCGGAGTTTCAAGTTGTGTAGTTTCTCGTTGTGGAGTTTCTTGTTGTGGATTTTCTAGCTGTGGAGTTTCTAGTTGCGAAGTTTTTAGTTGCGGAGTTTCTGGTTGTAGAGTTTCTAGTTGTGGAGTCTGTAGTTGTGGAGTATCTATTTGTTGGGTTTCAAGTTGTGGAGTTTCTAGTTGTGGAGTTTCTAGTTGTTGAATTTCTAGTAGTTGAGTTTCTAGTTGCCGAGTTTCTAGTTGCGAAATCTCAAGTCGTGCAGTTTCTAGGTGTGGAGTTTCTAGTTGCGGAGCTTCTAGTTGCGGAGTTTCTAGTTGTGGAGCTTCTAGTTCTGGGGTTCGTTGTTGTGGGGTTCGTAGTTGTGCAGTTTCTAGTTTTGGAGTCTCTAGTTGTGGAGTTTCCAGTTGTGGAGTTTCTAGCTGTGGAGTTTCTAGTTGCGGAGTTTCTAGTTGCAGAGTTTCTAGTTGTGGATTTTGTAGTTGTGGAGTATATAGTTGTGGTGTTTCAAGTTGTGGAGTTTCTAGTTGTGGAATTTCTAGTTGTGGAGTCTCTAGTTGCGGAGTGAGTTTCTAGTTGCGGAGTTTCTGGTTGTGGATTTTCTAGTTGCGGAGTCAGTAGTTGTGGAGTTTCTAGTTGTGGAGTTTCTAGTTGTGGATTTTCTAGCTGTGGAGTTTCTAGTTGCGGAGTTTCTAGTTGTGGTGTTCGTAGTTGTGGAGTTCGTAGTTGTAGAGTTTCTATTTGTGAAGTCTTTAGTTGGGGAGTTTCCAGTTGTGGAGTTTCTAGCTGTGGAGTTTTTCGTTGCGGAGTTTCTAGTTGCAGAGTTTCTAGTAGCGGAGTTTTCTAGTTGTGGAGATTCTAGTGGCGGAGTTTCTAGTTGCGGAGTTTCAAGTTGTGGAGTTTCTAGTTGTGGATTTTCTTGCTGTGGAGTTTCTGGTTGCGGAGTTTTTAGTTGCGGAGTTTCTGGTTGTGGAGTTTCTAGTTCTGGAGTCTGTAGTTGTGGAGTATCTATTTGTTGGGTTTCAAGTTGTGGAGTTTCTAGTTGTGGAGTTTCTAGTTGTTGAGTTTCTAGTAGTTGAGTTTCCAGTTGCCGAGTTTCTAGTTGCGAAATCTCAAGTCGTGGAGTTTCTAGCTGTGGAGTTTCTAGTTGCGGAGTTTCTAGTTGTGGATTTTGTAGTTGTGGAGTATATAGTTGTGGTGTTTCAAGTTGAGGAGTTTCTAGTTGCGGAGTTTCTAGTTGCAGAGTTTCTAGTTCCGGAGTTTTCTAGTTGTGGAGTTTCTAGTTGCGGAGTTTCTAGTTGTGGAGTTTCTCGTTGTGGAGTTTCTAGTTGTGGAGTTTGTAGTTGTGGAGTATCTAGTTGTGGACTTTCAAGTTGTGGAGTTTCTAGTTGTGGAGTTTCTAGTTGTTAATTTTCTAGCTTTGGAGTTTCTATTGGCGGAGTTTCTAGTTGCATAGTTTCTAGTTGTGGATTTTCTAGCTGTGGAATTTCTGGTTGCAGAGTTTTTAGTTGCGGTGTTTCTAGTTGTGGAGTTTCTAGTTGTTGAGTTTCTAGTTGCCGAGTTCTTTAGTTGCGAAGTCTCAAGTTGTAGAGTTTCTAGCTGTGGAGTTTCTAGTGGCGGAGTTTCTAGTTGCGGAGTTTCTAGTTGCGGAGTTTCTAGTTGCGGAGTTTCTAGTTGTGGATTTTGTAGTTGTGGAGTATATAGTTGTGGTGTTTCAAGTTGTGGAGTTTCTAGTTGCGGAGTTTCTAGTTGCAGAGTTTCTAGTTCCGGAGTTTTCTAGTTGTGGAGTTTCTAGTTGCGGAGTTTCTATCTGTGGAGTTTCTGATTGCGGAGTTTCTAGTTGCAGAGTTTCTAGTTGTGGAGTTTCTAGTTGTAGAGTTTCGATTTGTAGTTTTTATTTTTTGAGTTTGTAGTTGTAGATTTTCTAGTTGCAGAGTTCCTAGTTGTGGAGTTTCTAGTTGTGGAGTTTCTTGTTGGGGTGTTTCTAGTTGTGAAGTTTCTAATTGTGGATTTTCTAGTTGCGGAATTTCTAGTTGCGAAGTTTCTAGTTGGGGAGTTTCTACTTGAGTTTATAGTTGTGGATTTTCTAGTTCCACAGTTTCGAGTTGCAAAGTTTCAAGTTGTCGAGTTTGTAGTTGCGGAGTCGCTAGTTGTAGAGTTTCTAGTTGCGGAGTTGCTAGCTGTGGAGTTTCTAGTTGCGGAGTCTCTAATTGTGCAGTCTCTAGTTTCGGAGTCTCTAGTTGTGGAGTTTCTAGTTGAGGAGTTTATAGTTGTGGAGTTTCTAGCTGTGGAGTTTCTAGTTGCGGAGTTTCTAGTTGCAGTGTTTCTAGTTGCGGAGTTTCTTGTTGCAGAGTTTCTAGTTGTGGAGTTTCTAGTTGTGAAGTTTTAGTTGTGGAGTTTCAAGTTGTGGAATTCATAGGTGTGGAGTTTCTAGTTGTGGAGTTTCTAGTTTTCGAGTTTCTAGTTACGGAGTTTCTAGTTGTGGAGTTTTTAGTTGTGGAGCTTTTAGTTTAGGAGTCTCTAGTTATTGAGTCTCTAGTTGTGGAAGTTCTAGGTGTGGAGTTTCTAGTTGTGGAGTTTCTTGTTGCGGAGTTTCTAGATGTGGAGTTTCTAGTTGTGGAGTTTCTGGCTGTGGAGTTTATAGTTGCGGAGTTTCTAGTATCGGAGTTTCTAGTTGTGGAGTTTCTAGTTGTGGAGTTTCTAGTTGTAGAGTTTCTAGTTGCGAAGTCTCAAGTTGTGGAGTTTCTAGTTGTGGAGTTTCTAGTTGTGGAGTTTCTAGTGGCGGAGTTTCTAGTTGCAGAGTTTCTAGTTGCGGAGTTTTCTAGTTGTGGTGTTTCTAGTTGCGGAGTTTCTAGTTGCGGAGCTTCAAGTTGTGGAGTTTCTAGTTGTGGAGTTTCTAGTTGTGGAGTTTGTAGTTGTGGAGTATCTAGTTGTGGGCTTTCAAGTTGTGGAGTTTCTAGTTGTGTAGTTTCGAGTTGCGGAGTTTTCTAGTCGCGGAGTCTGTAGTGTTGGAGTTTCTAGTTGTGGAATTTCTAGTTACGGAGTTTCTAGTTGTGGAGCTTTTAGTTGAGGAGTCTCTAGTTGTTGAGTCTCTAGTTGTGGAATTTCTAGTTGTGGAGTTTCTAGTTGTGGAGTTTCTAGTTGTGGAATTTCAAGTTGTGGAGTCTCTAGTGGCGGAGTGAGTTTCTAGTTGCGGAGTTTCTGGTTGTGGAGTTTCATGTTGTGGAGCCAGTAGTTGTGGAGTTTCTAGTCGTGGAGTTTCTAGTGTTTGAATTTCTAGTTGCCGAGTTCTTTAGTTGCGAAGTCTCAAGTTGTGGAGTTTCTAGCTGTGAAGTTTCTAGTTGCGGAGTTTCTAGTTGCGGAGTTTCTAGTTGTGGAGTTTTAGTTGAGGAGTCTCTAGTTGTGGAGTCTCTAGTTGTGGAGTTTCTGGTTGGGGAGTGTCTACTTGTGGAGTTTCTAGTTGTGGAGTTTCTAGTTGTAGAGTTTCTAGTCGTGGAGTCTGTAGTTGTGGAGTATCTGTTTGTTGGGTTTGAAGTTATGGAGTTTCTGGCTGTGGAGTTTCTAGTTGTGGAGTTCTAGTTGTTGAGTTTCTAGTTGCCGTGTTTCTAGTTGCGATGTCTCAAGTCGTCGAGTTTCTAGCTGCGGGGTTTCTAGTTGCGGAGCTTCTAGTGGCGGAGTTTCTAGTTGTGGAATTTGTAGTTGTGGAGTATCTAGTTTTGGTGTTTCAAGTTGTGGAGTTTCTAGCTGTGGAGTTTCTAGTTGCGGAGTTTCTAGTTGCAGAGTTTCTAGTTGCGGAGTTTCTAGTTTCGGAGTTTCTAGTTGTGGAGTTTCTAGTTGTTGAGTTTCTAGTCGCCGAGTTCTTTAGTTGCGAAGTCTCAAGTTGTGGAGTTTCTAGCTGTGGAATTTCTAGTTGTTGAGTTTCTAGTTGCGGAGTTTCTAGTTGTGGAGTTTTTTGCTGTGGAGTCTCTAGTTGTGTAGTCTCTAGTTTTGGAGTTTCTAGTTGTGGAGTGTCTACTTGTGGAGTTTCTAGTTGTGGAGTTTCTAGTTGTGGAGTTTCTATTTGTACTTTTTATTTTTCGAGTTTGTAGTTGTAGATTTTCTAGTTGCAGAGTTCCTAGTTGTGGAGTTTCTAGTTGTGGAGTTTCTTGTTGGGGAGTTTCTAGTTGTGAAGTTTCTAATTGTGGATTTTCTAGTTGCGGATTTTCTAGTTGCGAAGTTTCTAGTTGGGGAGTTTCTACTTGAGTTTATAGCTGCGGATTTTCTAGTTCCACAGTTTCGAGTTGCAAAGTTTCAAGTTGTCGAGTTTGTAGTTGCGGGGTCGCTAGTTGTGGAGTTTCTAGTTGCGGAGTTGCTAGCTGTGGAGTTTCTAGTTGCGGAGTCTCTAATTGTGCAGTCTCTAGTTTTGGAGTCTCTATTTGTGGAGTTTCTAGTTGTGGAGTTTATAGTTGTGGAGTTTCTAGCTGTGGAGATTCTAGTTGCGGAGTTTCTAGTTTCAGAGTTTCTAGTTGCGGAGTTTCTTGTTCCAGAGTTTCTAGTTGTGGAGTTTCTAGTTGTGAAGTTTTAGTTGTGGAGTTTCAAGTTGTGGAATTCATAGGTGTGGAGTTTCTAGTTGTGGAGTTTCTAGTTTTCGAGTTTCTAGTTGTGGGGTTTGTAGTTGTGGGGTTCGTAGTTGTGCAGTTCTAGTTGTGGAGTCTCTAGTTGAGGAGTTTCCATTTGTGTTGTTTCTAGCTGTGGAGTTTGTAGTTGCGGAGTTTATAGGTGCAGAGTTTCTAGTTGCGGAGTTTTCTAGTTGTGAAGATTGTAGTGGCGGAGTTTCTAGTTGCGGAGTTCCAAGTTGTGGAGTTTCTAGTTGTGGAGCTTCTAGTTCTGGGGTTCGTAGTTGTGGGATTCGTAGTTGTGCAGTTTCTAGTTTTGCAGTCTCTAGTTGTGGAGTTTCCAGTTGTGGAGTTTCTAGCTGTAGAGTTTCTAGTTGCGGAGTTTCTAGTTGCAGAGTTTCTAGTTGTGGAGTTTTCTAGTTGTGGAGATTCTAGTGGCGGAGTTTCTAGTTGCGGAGTTTCAAGTTGTGTAGTTTCTCGTTGTGGAGTTTCTTGTTGTGGATTTTCTAGCTGTGGAGTTTCTAGTTGCGAAGTTTTTAGTTGCGGAGTTTCTGGTTGTAGAGTTTCTAGTTGTGGAGTCTGTAGTTGTGGAGTATCTATTTGTTGGGTTTCAAGTTGTGGAGTTTCTAGTTGTGGAGTTTCTAGTTGTTGAATTTCTAGTAGTTGAGTTTCTAGTTGCCGAGTTTCTAGTTGCGAAATCTCAAGTCGTGCAGTTTCTAGCTGTGGAGTTTCTAGTTGCGGAGCTTCTAGTTGCGGAGTTTCTAGTTGTGGAGCTTCTAGTTCTGGGGTTCGTTGTTGTGGGGTTCGTAGTTGTGCAGTTTCTAGTTTTGGAGTCTCTAGTTGTGGAGTTTCCAGTTGTGGAGTTTCTAGCTGTGGAGTTTCTAGTTGCGGAGTTTCTAGTTGCAGAGTTTCTAGTTGTGGATTTTGTAGTTGTGGAGTATATAGTTGTGGTGTTTCAAGTTGTGGAGTTTCTAGTTGTGGAATTTCTAGTTGTGGAGTCTCTAGTTGCGGAGTGAGTTTCTAGTTGCGGAGTTTCTGGTTGTGGATTTTCTAGTTGCGGAGTCAGTAGTTGTGGAGTTTCTAGTTGTGGAGTTTCTAGTTGTGGATTTTCTAGCTGTGGAGTTTCTAGTTGCGGAGTTTCTAGTTGTGGTGTTCGTAGTTGTGGAGTTCGTAGTTGTAGAGTTTCTATTTGTGAAGTCTTTAGTTGGGGAGTTTCCAGTTGTGGAGTTTCTAGCTGTGGAGTTTTTCGTTGCGGAGTTTCTAGTTGCAGAGTTTCTAGTAGCGGAGTTTTCTAGTTGTGGAGATTCTAGTGGCGGAGTTTCTAGTTGCGGAGTTTCAAGTTGTGGAGTTTCTAGTTGTGGATTTTCTTGCTGTGGAGTTTCTGGTTGCGGAGTTTTTAGTTGCGGAGTTTCTGGTTGTGGAGTTTCTAGTTCTGGAGTCTGTAGTTGTGGAGTATCTATTTGTTGGGTTTCAAGTTGTGGAGTTTCTAGTTGTGGAGTTTCTAGTTGTTGAGTTTCTAGTAGTTGAGTTTCCAGTTGCCGAGTTTCTAGTTGCGAAATCTCAAGTCGTGGAGTTTCTAGCTGTGGAGTTTCTAGTTGCGGAGTTTCTAGTTGTGGATTTTGTAGTTGTGGAGTATATAGTTGTGGTGTTTCAAGTTGAGGAGTTTCTAGTTGCGGAGTTTCTAGTTGCAGAGTTTCTAGTTCCGGAGTTTTCTAGTTGTGGAGTTTCTAGTTGCGGAGTTTCTAGTTGTGGAGTTTCTCGTTGTGGAGTTTCTAGTTGTGGAGTTTGTAGTTGTGGAGTATCTAGTTGTGGACTTTCAAGTTGTGGAGTTTCTAGTTGTGGAGTTTCTAGTTGTTAATTTTCTAGCTTTGGAGTTTCTATTGGCGGAGTTTCTAGTTGCATAGTTTCTAGTTGTGGATTTTCTAGCTGTGGAATTTCTGGTTGCAGAGTTTTTAGTTGCGGTGTTTCTAGTTGTGGAGTTTCTAGTTGTTGAGTTTCTAGTTGCCGAGTTCTTTAGTTGCGAAGTCTCAAGTTGTAGAGTTTCTAGCTGTGGAGTTTCTAGTGGCGGAGTTTCTAGTTGCGGAGTTTCTAGTTGCGGAGTTTCTAGTTGCGGAGTTTCTAGTTGTGGATTTTGTAGTTGTGGAGTATATAGTTGTGGTGTTTCAAGTTGTGGAGTTTCTAGTTGCGGAGTTTCTAGTTGCAGAGTTTCTAGTTCCGGAGTTTTCTAGTTGTGGAGTTTCTAGTTGCGGAGTTTCTATCTGTGGAGTTTCTGATTGCGGAGTTTCTAGTTGCAGAGTTTCTAGTTGTGGAGTTTCTAGTTGTAGAGTTTCGATTTGTAGTTTTTATTTTTTGAGTTTGTAGTTGTAGATTTTCTAGTTGCAGAGTTCCTAGTTGTGGAGTTTCTAGTTGTGGAGTTTCTTGTTGGGGTGTTTCTAGTTGTGAAGTTTCTAATTGTGGATTTTCTAGTTGCGGAATTTCTAGTTGCGAAGTTTCTAGTTGGGGAGTTTCTACTTGAGTTTATAGTTGTGGATTTTCTAGTTCCACAGTTTCGAGTTGCAAAGTTTCAAGTTGTCGAGTTTGTAGTTGCGGAGTCGCTAGTTGTAGAGTTTCTAGTTGCGGAGTTGCTAGCTGTGGAGTTTCTAGTTGCGGAGTCTCTAATTGTGCAGTCTCTAGTTTCGGAGTCTCTAGTTGTGGAGTTTCTAGTTGAGGAGTTTATAGTTGTGGAGTTTCTAGCTGTGGAGTTTCTAGTTGCGGAGTTTCTAGTTGCAGAGTTTCTAGTTGCGGAGTTTCTTGTTGCAGAGTTTCTAGTTGTGGAGTTTCTAGTTGTGAAGTTTTAGTTGTGGAGTTTCAAGTTGTGGAATTCATAGGTGTAGAGTTTCTAGTTGTGGAGTTTCTAGTTTTCGAGTTTCTAGTTACGGAGTTTCTAGTTGTGGAGTTTTTAGTTGTGGAGCTTTTAGTTTAGGAGTCTCTAGTTGTTGAGTCTCTAGTTGTGGAAGTTCTAGGTGTGGAGTTTCTAGTTGTGGAGTTTCTTGTTGCGGAGTTTCTAGATGTGGAGTTTCTAGTTGTGGAGTTTCTGGCTGTGGAGTTTATAGTTGCGGAGTTTCTAGTATCGGAGTTTCTAGTTGTGGAGTTTCTAGTTGTGGAGTTTCTAGTTGTAGAGTTTCTAGTTGCGAAGTCTCAAGTTGTGGAGTTTCTAGTTGTGGAGTTTCTAGTTGTGGAGTTTCTAGTGGCGGAGTTTCTAGTTGCAGAGTTTCTAGTTGCGGAGTTTTCTAGTTGTGGTGTTTCTAGTTGCGGAGTTTCTAGTTGCGGAGCTTCAAGTTGTGGAGTTTGTAGTTGTGGAGTTTCTAGTTGTGGAGTTTGTAGTTGTGGAGTATCTAGTTGTGGGCTTTCAAGTTGTGGAGTTTCTAGTTGTGTAGTTTCGAGTTGCGGAGTTTTCTAGTCGCGGAGTCTGTAGTGTTGGAGTTTCTAGTTGTGGAATTTCTAGTTACGGAGTTTCTAGTTGTGGAGCTTTTAGTTGAGGAGTCTCTAGTTGTTGAGTCTCTAGTTGTGGAATTTCTAGTTGTGGAGTTTCTAGTTGTGGAGTTTCTAGTTGTGGAATTTCAAGTTGTGGAGTCTCTAGTGGCGGAGTGAGTTTCTAGTTGCGGAGTTTCTGGTTGTGGAGTTTCATGTTGTGGAGCCAGTAGTTGTGGAGTTTCTAGTCGTGGAGTTTCTAGTGTTTGAATTTCTAGTTGCCGAGTTCTTTAGTTGCGAAGTCTCAAGTTGTGGAGTTTCTAGCTGTGAAGTTTCTAGTTGCGGAGTTTCTAGTTGCGGAGTTTCTAGTTGTGGAGTTTTTAGTTGAGGAGTCTCTAGTTGTGGAGTCTCTAGTTGTGGAGTTTCTGGTTGGGGAGTGTCTACTTGTGGAGTTTCTAGTTGTGGAGTTTCTAGTTGTAGAGTTTCTAGTCGTGGAGTCTGTAGTTGTGGAGTATCTGTTTGTTGGGTTTGAAGTTATGGAGTTTCTGGCTGTGGAGTTTCTAGTTGTGGAGTTCTAGTTGTTGAGTTTCTAGTTGCCGTGTTTCTAGTTGCGAAGTCTCAAGTCGTCGAGTTTCTAGCTGCGGGGTTTCTAGTTGCGGAGCTTCTAGTGGCGGAGTTTCTAGTTGTGGAATTTGTAGTTGTGGAGTATCTAGTTTTGGTGTTTCAAGTTGTGGAGTTTCTAGCTGTGGAGTTTCTAGTTGCGGAGTTTCTAGTTGCAGAGTTTCTAGTTGCGGAGTTTCTAGTTGCGGAGTTTCTAGTTGTGGAGTTTCTAGTTGTTGATTTTCTAGTCGCCGAGTTCTTTAGTTGCGAAGTCTCAAGTTGTGGAGTTTCTAGCTGTGGAATTTCTAGTTGTTGAGTTTCTAGTTGCGGAGTTTCTAGTTGTGGAGTTTTTTGCTGTGGAGTCTCTAGTTGTGTAGTCTCTAGTTTTGGAGTTTCTAGTTGTGGAGTGTCTACTTGTGGAGTTTCTAGTTGTGGAGTTTCTAGTTGTGGAGTTTCTATTTGTAGTTTTTATTTTTCGAGTTTGTAGTTGTAGATTTTCTAGTTGCAGAGTTCCTAGTTGTGGAGTTTCTAGTTGTGCAGTTTTTAGTTGTGGAGTTTCTAGTTGTGGAGTTTCTATTTGTAGTTTTTATTTTTCGAGTTTGTAGTTCTAGATTTTCTAGTTGCAGAGTTCCTAGTTGTGGAGTTTCTAGTTGTGGAGTTTCTTGTTGGGGAGTTTCTAGTTGTGAAGTTTCTAATTGTGAATTTTCTAGTTGCGGATTTTCTAGTTGCGAAGTTTCTAGTTGGGGAGTTTCTACTTGAGTTTATAGCTGCGGATTTTCTAGTTCCACAGTTTCGAGTTGCAAAGTTTCAAGTTGTCGAGTTTGTAGTTGCGGAGTCGCTAGTTGTAGAGTTTCTAGTTGCGGAGTTGCTAGCTGTGGAGTTTCTAGTTGCGGAGTCTCTAATTGTGCAGTCTCTAGTTTCGGAGTCTCTAGTTGTGGAGTTTCTAGTTGTGGAGTTTATAGTTGTGGAGTTTCTAGCTGTGGAGTTTCTAGTTGCGGAGTTTCTAGTTGCAGAGTTTCTAGTTGCGGAGTTTCTTGTTGCAGAGTTTCTAGTTGTGGAGTTTCTAGTTGTGAAGTTTTAGTTGTGGAGTTTCAAGTTGTGGAATTCATAGGTGTGGAGTTTCTAGTTGTGGAGTTTCTAGTTTTCGAGTTTCTAGTTACGGAGTTTCTAGTTGTGGAGTTTTTAGTTGTGGAGCTTTTAGTTGAGGAGTCTCTAGTTGTTGAGTCTCTAGTTGTGGAAGTTCTAGGTGTGGAGTTTCTAGTTGTGGAGTTTCTTGTTGCGGAGTTTCTAGATGTGGAGTTTCTAGTTGTGGAGTTTCTGGCTGTGGAGTTTATAGTTGCGGAGTTTCTAGTATCGGAGTTTCTAGTTGTGGAGTTTCTAGTTGTGGAGTTTCTAGTTGTAGAGTTTTTAGTTGCGAAGTCTCAAGTTGTGGAGTTTCTAGTTGTGGAGTTTCTAGTTGTGGAGTTTCTAGTGGCGGAGTTTCTAGTTGCAGAGTTTCTAGTTGCGGAGTTTTCTAGTTGTGGTGTTTCTAGTTGCGGAGTTTCTAGTTGCGGAGCTTCAAGTTGTGGAGTTTTTAGTTGTGGAGTTTCTAGTTGTGGAGTTTGTAGTTGTGGAGTATCTAGTTGTGGGCTTTCAAGTTGTGGAGTTTCTAGTTGTGGAGTTTCTAGTTGCGGAGTTTTCTAGTCGCGGAGTCTGTAGTGTTGGAGTTTCTAGTTGTGGAATTTCTAGTTACGGAGTTTCTAGTTGTGGAGCTTTTAGTTGAGGAGTCTCTAGTTGTTGAGTCTCTAGTTGTGGAATTTCTAGTTGTAGAGTTTCTAGTTGTGGAGTTTCTAGTTGTGGAATTTCCAGTTGTGGAGTCTCTAGTGGCGGAGTGCGTTTCTAGTTGCGGAGTTTCTGGTTGTGGAGTTTCATGTTGTGGAGCCAGTAGTTGTGGAGTTTCTAGTTGTGGAGTTTCTAGTGTTTGAATTTCTAGTTGCCGAGTTCTTTAGTTGCGAAGTCTCAAGTTGTGGAGTTTCTAGCTGTGAAGTTTCTAGTTGCGGAGTTTCTAGTTGCGGAGTTTCTAGTTGTGGAGTTTTTAGTTGAGGAGTTGGGGAGTGTCTACTTGTGGAGTTTCTAGTTGTGGAGTTTCTAGTTGTAGAGTTTCTAGTCGTGGAGTCTGTAGTTGTGGAGTATCTGTTTGTTGGGTTTCAAGTTATGGAGTTTCTGGCTGTGGAGTTTCTAGTTGTGGAGTTTCTAGTTGTTGAGTTTCTAGTTGCCGAGTTTCTAGTTGCGAAGTCTCAAGTCGTGGAGTTTCTAGTTGCGGAGTTTCAAGTCGTGGAGTTTCTCGTTGTGGAGTTTCTAATTGTGGATTGTCTAGCTGTGGAGTTTCTAGTTGCGGAGTTTCTTGTTCCAGAGTTTCTAGTTGTGGAGTTTCTAGTTGTGAAGTTTTAGTTGTGGAGTTTCAAGTTGTGGAATTCATAGGTGTGGAGTTTCTAGTTGTGGAGTTTCTAGTTTTCGAGTTTCTAGTTGTGGGGTTCGTAGTTGTGGGGTTCGTAGTTGTGCAGTTCTAGTTGTGGAGTCTCTAGTTGACGAGTTTCCATTTGTGTTGTTTCTAGCTGTGGAGTTTGTAGTTGCGGAGTTTATAGGTGCAGAGTTTCTAGTTGCGGAGTTTTCTAGTTGTGAAGATTGTAGTGGCGGAGTTTCTAGTTGCGGAGTTCCAAGTTGTGGAGTTTCTAGTTGTGGAGCTTCTAGTTCTGGGGTTCGTAGTTGTGGGATTCGTAGTTGTGCAGTTTCTAGTTTTGCAGTCTCTAGTTGTGGAGTTTCCAGTGGTGGAGTTTCTAGCTGTAGAGTTTCTAGTTGCGGAGTTTCTAGTTGCAGAGTTTCTAGTTGTGGAGTTTTCTAGTTGTGGAGATTCTAGTGGCGGAGTTTCTAGTTGCGGAGTTTCAAGTTGTGGAGTTTCTCGTTGTGGAGTTTCTTGTTGTGGATTTTCTAGCTGTGGAGTTTCTAGTTGCGAAGTTTTTAGTTGCGGAGTTTCTGGTTGTAGAGTTTCTAGTTGTGGAGTCTGTAGTTGTGGAGTATCTATTTGTTGGGTTTCAAGTTGTGGAGTTTCTAGTTGTGGAGTTTCTAGTTGTTGAATTTCTAGTAGTTGAGTTTCTAGTTGCCGAGTTTCTAGTTGCGAAATCTCAAGTCGTGCAGTTTCTAGCTGTGGAGTTTCTAGTTGCGGAGCTTCTAGTTGCGGAGTTTCTAGTTGTGGAGCTTCTAGTTCTGGGGTTCAGTGTTGTGGGGTTCGTAGTTGTGCAGTTTCTAGTTTTGGAGTCTCTAGTTGTGGAGTTTCCAGTTGTGGAGTTTCTAGCTGTGGAGTTTCTACTTGCGGAGTTTCTAGTTGCAGAGTTTCTAGTTGTGGATTTTGTAGTTGTGGAGTATATAGTTGTGGTGTTTCAAGTTGTGGAGTTTCTAGTTGTGGAATTTCTAGTTGTGGAGTCTCTAGTTGCGGAGTGAGTTTCTAGTTGCGGAGTTTCTGGTTGTGGATTTTCTAGTTGCGGAGTCAGTAGTTGTGGAGTTTCTAGTTGTGGAGTTTCTAGTTGTGGATTTTCTAGCTGTGGAGTTTCTAGTTGCGGAGTTTCTAGTTGTGGTGTTCGTAGTTGTGGAGTTCGTAGTTGTAGAGTTTCTATTTGTGAAGTCTTTAGTTGGGGAGTTTCCAGTTGTGGAGTTTCTAGCTGTGGAGTTTTTCGTTGCGGAGTTTCTAGTTGCAGAGTTTCTAGTAGCGGAGTTTTCTAGTTGTGGAGATTCTAGTGGCGGAGCTTCTAGTTGCGGAGTTTCAAGTTGTGGAGTTTCTAGTTGTGGATTTTCTTGCTGTGGAGTTTCTGGTTGCGGAGTTTTTAGTTGCGGAGTTTCTGGTTGTGGAGTTTCTAGTTCTGGAGTCTGTAGTTGTGGAGTATCTATTTGTTGGGTTTCAAGTTGTGGAGTTTCTAGTTGTGGAGTTTCTAGTTGTTGAGTTTCTAGTAGTTGAGTTTCCAGTTGCCGAGTTTCTAGTTGCGAAATCTCAAGTCGTGGAGTTTCTAGCTGTGGAGTTTCTAGTTGCGGAGTTTCTAGTTGTGGATTTTGTAGTTGTGGAGTATATAGTTGTGGTGTTTCAAGTTGAGGAGTTTCTAGTTGCGGAGTTTCTAGTTGCAGAGTTTCTAGTTCCGGAGTTTTCTAGTTGTGGAGTTTCTAGTTGCGGAGTTTCTAGTTGTGGAGTTTCTCGTTGTGGAGTTTCTAGTTGTGGAGTCTCTAGTTTTGGAGTTTCTAGTTGTGGAGTGTCTACTTGTGGAGTTTCTAGTTGTGGAGTTTCTAGTTGTGGAGTTTCTATTTGTAGTTTTTATTTTTCGAGTTTGTAGTTGTAGATTTTCTAGTTGCAGAGTTCCTAGTTGTGGAGTTTCTAGTTGTGCAGTTTTTAGTTGTGGAGTTTCTAGTTGTGGAGTTTCTATTTGTAGTTTTTATTTTTCGAGTTTGTAGTTCTAGATTTTCTAGTTGCAGAGTTCCTAGTTGTGGAGTTTCTAGTTGTGGAGTTTCTTGTTGGGGAGTTTCTAGTTGTGAAGTTTCTAATTGTGAATTTTCTAGTTGCGGATTTTTTAGTTGCGAAGTTTCTAGTTGGGGAGTTTCTACTTGAGTTTATAGCTGCGGATTTTCTAGTTCCACAGTTTCGAGTTGCAAAGTTTCAAGTTGTCGAGTTTGTAGTTGCGGAGTCGCTAGTTGTAGAGTTTCTAGTTGCGGAGTTGCTAGCTGTGGAGTTTCTAGTTGCGGAGTCTCTAATTGTGCAGTCTCTAGTTTCGGAGTCTCTAGTTGTGGAGTTTCTAGTTGTGGAGTTTATAGTTGTGGAGTTTCTAGCTGTGGAGTTTCTAGTTGCGGAGTTTCTAGTTGCAGAGTTTCTAGTTGCGGAGTTTCTTGTTGCAGAGTTTCTAGTTGTGGAGTTTCTAGTTGTGAAGTTTTAGTTGTGGAGTTTCAAGTTGTGGAATTCATAGGTGTGGAGTTTCTAGTTGTGGAGTTTCTAGTTTTCGAGTTTCTAGTTACGGAGTTTCTAGTTGTGGAGTTTTTAGTTGTGGAGCTTTTAGTTGAGGAGTCTCTAGTTGTTGAGTCTCTAGTTGTGGAAGTTCTAGGTGTGGAGTTTCTAGTTGTGGAGTTTCTTGTTGCGGAGTTTCTAGATGTGGAGTTTCTAGTTGTGGAGTTTCTGGCTGTGGAGTTTATAGTTGCGGAGTTTCTAGTATCGGAGTTTCTAGTTGTGGAGTTTCTAGTTGTGGAGTTTCTAGTTGTAGAGTTTCTAGTTGCGAAGTCTCAAGTTGTGGAGTTTCTAGTTGTGGAGTTTCTAGTTGTGGAGTTTATAGTGGCGGAGTTTCTAGTTGCGGAGTTTCTAGTTGCAGAGTTTCTAGTTGTGGTGTTTCTAGTTGCGGAGTTTCTAGTTGCGGAGCTTCAAGTTGTGGAGTTTTTAGTTGTGGAGTTTCTAGTTGTGGAGTTTGTAGTTGTGGAGTATCTAGTTGTGGGCTTTCAAGTTGTGGAGTTTCTAGTTGTGGAGTTTCTAGTTGCGGAGTTTTCTAGTCGCGGAGTCTGTAGTGTTGGAGTTTCTAGTTGTGGAATTTCTAGTTACGGAGTTTCTAGTTGTGGAGCTTTTAGTTGAGGAGTCTCTAGTTGTTGAGTCTCTAGTTGTGGAATTTCTAGTTGTAGAGTTTCTAGTTGTGGAGTTTCTAGTTGTGGAATTTCCAGTTGTGGAGTCTCTAGTGGCGGAGTGCGTTTCTAGTTGCGGAGTTTCTGGTTGTGGAGTTTCATGTTGTGGAGCCAGTAGTTGTGGAGTTTCTAGTTGTGGAGTTTCTAGTGTTTGAATTTCTAGTTGCCGAGTTCTTTAGTTGCGAAGTCTCAAGTTGTGGAGTTTCTAGCTGTGAAGTTTCTAGTTGCGGAGTTTCTAGTTGCGGAGTTTCTAGTTGTGGAGTTTTTAGTTGAGGAGTTGGGGAGTGTCTACTTGTGGAGTTTCTAGTTGTGGAGTTTCTAGTTGTGGAGTTTCTAGTTGTAGAGTTTCTAGTCGTGGAGTCTGTAGTTGTGGAGTATCTGTTTGTTGGGTTTCAAGTTATGGAGTTTCTGGCTGTGGAGTTTCTAGTTGTGGAGTTTCTAGTTGTTGAGTTTCTAGTTGCCGAGTTTCTAGTTGCGAAGTCTCAAGTCGTGGAGTTTCTAGTTGCGGAGTTTCAAGTCGTGGAGTTTCTCGTTGTGGAGTTTCTAATTGTGGATTGTCTAGCTGTGGAGTTTCTAGTTGCGGAGTTTCTTGTTCCAGAGTTTCTAGTTGTGGAGTTTCTAGTTGTGAAGTTTTAGTTGTGGAGTTTCAAGTTGTGGAATTCATAGGTGTGGAGTTTCTAGTTGTGGAGTTTCTAGTTTTCGAGTTTCTAGTTGTGGGGTTCGTAGTTGTGGGGTTCGTAGTTGTGCAGTTCTAGTTGTGGAGTCTCTAGTTGACGAGTTTCCATTTGTGTTGTTTCTAGCTGTGGAGTTTGTAGTTGCGGAGTTTATAGGTGCAGAGTTTCTAGTTGCGGAGTTTTCTAGTTGTGAAGATTGTAGTGGCGGAGTTTCTAGTTGCGGAGTTCCAAGTTGTGGAGTTTCTAGTTGTGGAGCTTCTAGTTCTGGGGTTCGTAGTTGTGGGATTCGTAGTTGTGCAGTTTCTAGTTTTGCAGTCTCTAGTTGTGGAGTTTCCAGTGGTGGAGTTTCTAGCTGTAGAGTTTCTAGTTGCGGAGTTTCTAGTTGCAGAGTTTCTAGTTGTGGAGTTTTCTAGTTGTGGAGATTCTAGTGGCGGAGTTTCTAGTTGCGGAGTTTCAAGTTGTGGAGTTTCTCGTTGTGGAGTTTCTTGTTGTGGATTTTCTAGCTGTGGAGTTTCTAGTTGCGAAGTTTTTAGTTGCGGAGTTTCTGGTTGTAGAGTTTCTAGTTGTGGAGTCTGTAGTTGTGGAGTATCTATTTGTTGGGTTTCAAGTTGTGGAGTTTCTAGTTGTGGAGTTTCTAGTTGTTGAATTTCTAGTAGTTGAGTTTCTAGTTGCCGAGTTTCTAGTTGCGAAATCTC
Source organism: Rhipicephalus microplus (assembly GCF_043290135.1). NCBI lineage: Eukaryota > Metazoa > Arthropoda > Arachnida > Ixodida > Ixodidae > Rhipicephalus > Rhipicephalus microplus. Next base: position 5,829,317 of record NW_027464585.1, on the reverse strand, counting down.
AAGTCGTGCAGTTTCTAGCTGTGGAGTTTCTAGTTGCGGAGCTTCTAGTTGCGGAGTTTCTAGTTGTGGAGCTTCTAGTTCTGGGGTTCAGTGTTGTGGGGTTCGTAGTTGTGCAGTTTCTAGTTTTGGAGTCTCTAGTTGTGGAGTTTCCAGTTGTGGAGTTTCTAGCTGTGGAGTTTCTACTTGCGGAGTTTCTAGTTGCAGAGTTTCTAGTTGTGGATTTTGTAGTTGTGGAGTATATAGTTGTGGTGTTTCAAGTTGTGGAGTTTCTAGTTGTGGAATTTCTAGTTGTGGAGTCTCTAGTTGCGGAGTGAGTTTCTAGTTGCGGAGTTTCTGGTTGTGGATTTTCTAGTTGCGGAGTCAGTAGTTGTGGAGTTTCTAGTTGTGGAGTTTCTAGTTGTGGATTTTCTAGCTGTGGAGTTTCTAGTTGCGGAGTTTCTAGTTGTGGTGTTCGTAGTTGTGGAGTTCGTAGTTGTAGAGTTTCTATTTGTGAAGTCTTTAGTTGGGGAGTTTCCAGTTGTGGAGTTTCTAGCTGTGGAGTTTTTCGTTGCGGAGTTTCTAGTTGCAGAGTTTCTAGTAGCGGAGTTTTCTAGTTGTGGAGATTCTAGTGGCGGAGCTTCTAGTTGCGGAGTTTCAAGTTGTGGAGTTTCTAGTTGTGGATTTTCTTGCTGTGGAGTTTCTGGTTGCGGAGTTTTTAGTTGCGGAGTTTCTGGTTGTGGAGTTTCTAGTTCTGGAGTCTGTAGTTGTGGAGTATCTATTTGTTGGGTTTCAAGTTGTGGAGTTTCTAGTTGTGGAGTTTCTAGTTGTTGAGTTTCTAGTAGTTGAGTTTCCAGTTGCCGAGTTTCTAGTTGCGAAATCTCAAGTCGTGGAGTTTCTAGCTGTGGAGTTTCTAGTTGCGGAGTTTCTAGTTGTGGATTTTGTAGTTGTGGAGTATATAGTTGTGGTGTTTCAAGTTGAGGAGTTTCTAGTTGCGGAGTTTCTAGTTGCAGAGTTTCTAGTTCCGGAGTTTTCTAGTTGTGGAGTTTCTAGTTGCGGAGTTTCTAGTTGTGGAGTTTCTCGTTGTGGAGTTTCTAGTTGTGGAGTTTGTAGTTGTGGAGTATCTAGTTGTGGACTTTCAAGTTGTGGAGTTTCTAGTTGTGGAGTTTCTAGTTGTTAATTTTCTAGCTTTGGAGTTTCTATTGGCGGAGTTTCTAGTTGCATAGTTTCTAGTTGTGGATTTTCTAGCTGTGGAATTTCTGGTTGCAGATTTTTTAGTTGCGGTGTTTCTAGTTGTGGAGTTTCTAGTTGTTGAGTTTCTAGTTGCCGAGTTCTTTAGTTGCGAAGTCTCAAGTTGTAGAGTTTCTAGCTGTGGAGTTTCTAGTGGCGGAGTTTCTAGTTGCGGAGTTTCTAGTTGTGGAGTTTTTAGTTGTGGAGTCTCTAGTTGTGGAGTTTCTAGTTGTTGATTTTCTAGTTGTGGAGTTTTTATTTGCAGAGTTTCTAGTTGCAGAGTTTCTAGTTGTGGATTTTGTAGCTGTGAAATTTCTGGTTGCAGAGTTTTTAGTTGCGGTGTATCTAGTTGTGGAGTTTCTAGTTGTTGAGTTTCTAGTTGCCGAGTTCTTTAGTTGCGAAGTCTCAAGTTGTAGAGTTTCTAGCTGTGGAGTTTCTAGTGGCGGAGTTTCTAGTTGCGGAGTTTCTAGTTGTGGAGTTTTCAGTTGTGGAGTCTCTAGTTGTGGAGTTTCTAGTTGTGGAGTGTCTACTTGTGGAGTTTCTAGTTGTGGAGTTTCGATTTGTAGTTTTTAGTTTTTGAGTTTGTAGTTGTAGACTTTCTAGTTGCAGAGTTCCTAGTTTTGGAGTATCTAGTTGCGGAGTCTCTAATTGTGCAGTCTCTAGTTTTGGAGTCTCTAGTTGTGGAGTTTCTGGTTGTGGAGTTTATAGTTGTGGAATTTCTATCTGTGGAGATTCTAGTTGCGGAGTTTCTAGTTGCAGAGTTTCTAGTTGTGAAGTTTCTAGTTGTGGAGTTTTAGTTGTGGAGTTTAAAGTTGTGGAATTAATAGGTGTGGAGTTTCTAGTTGTGGAGTTTCTAGTTTTCGGGTTTCTAGTTACGGAGTTCCTAGTTGTGGAGTTTTTAGTTGTGGAGTTTTTAGTTGTGGAGTTTCTAGTTGTGGAGCTTTTAGTTGAGGAGTCTCTAGTTGTTGAGTCTCTAGTTGTGGAAGTTCTAGTTGTGGAGTTTCTAGTTGCGGAGTTTCTTGTGTCGGAGTTTCTAGATGTGGAGTTTCTAGTTTTGGAGTTTCTGGCTGTAGAGTTTCTAGTTGCGGAGTTTCTAGTTGTGGAGTTTCTAGTTGTGAGGTTCGTAGTTGTGGAGTTTCTAGTTGTCGAGTTTCTAGTTGTGGAGTCTCTAGTTGTGGAGTTTCTAGTTGTGGGGTTCGTAGTTGTGGGGTTCGTAGTTGTGGAGTTTCTAGTTGCGGAGTTTCAAGTCGTGGAGTTTCTCGTTGTGGAGTTTCTAATTGTGGATTGTCTAGCTGTGGAGTTTCTAGTTGCGTAGTTTCTAGTTGCGGAGTTTCTTGTTGTGAAGTTTCTAGTTGTGGAGTTTCCAGTTGTGGAGTCTGTAGTTGTGGAGTATCTATTTGTTGGGTTTCAAATTGTGGAGTTTCTAGTTGTGGAGTTTCTAGTTGTGGATTTTCTAGTAGTTGAGTTTCTAGTTGCCGAGTTTCTAGTTGCGAAGTCTCAAGTCGTGGAGTTTTTAGCTGTGGAGTTTCTAGTTGCGGAGCTTTTATTTGCGGAGTTTCTATTTGCGGAGCTTCTAGTTGTGGAATTTGTAGTTGTGGAATATATAGTTGTGGTGTTTCAAGTTGTGGAGTTTCTAGTGGCGGAGTTTCTAGTTGCAGAGTTTCTAGTTGCGGAGTTTTCTAGTTGTGGAGTTTCTAGTTGCGGAGTTTCTAGTTGTGGAGCTTCAAGTTGTGGAGTTTCTAGTTGTGGAGTTTCTAGTTTTGGAGTTTGTTGTTGTGGAGTATCTAGTTGTGGGCTTTCAAGTTGTGGAGTTTTTAGTTGTGGAGTTTCTAGTTGCGGAGTTTTCTAGTTGCGGAGTCTGTAGTTGTCGAGTTTCTAGTTGTGGAATTTCTAGTTACGGAGTTTCTAGTTGTGGAGCTTTTAGTTGAAGAGTCTCTAGTTGTTGAGTCTCTAGTTGTGGAATTTCTAGTTGTGGAGTTTCTAGTTGTGGAACTTCAAGTTGTGGAGTTTCTAGTTGCAGAGTCTCTAGTTGTAGAGTTTCTAGTTGCAAAGTTTCTAGCTGTGGAGATTCTAGTGGAATGGTCTCTAGTTATGCAGTCTCTAGTTCTGGAGACTGTAGTTCTGGAGTTTCTAGTTGCGGAGTATGAAGTTGTGGAGTTTCTAGCTGTGGAGTTTCTAGTTGCAGGGTTTCTAGTTGCGGAGTTTTCTAGTTGTGCAGTTTCTAGTTGCGGAGTTTCTAGTTGCGGAGTTTCAAGTTGTGGAGTTTCTAGTTGTGGAGTTTTTAGTTGTGGAGTCTCTAGTTGTGGAGTTTCTAGTTGTGGAGTGTCTACTTGTGGAGTGTCTATTTGTGGAGTTTCTAGTTGTGGAGTTTCTAGTTGCAGGGTTTCTAGTTTCGGAGTTTTCTAGTTGTGGAGTTTCTAGTTGTGGAGTTTCTAGTTGCGGAGTCAGTAGTTGTGGAGTTTCTAGTTGTGGAGTTTCTAGTTGTGGATTTTCTAGCTGTGGAGTTTCTAGTTGCGGAGTTTCTAGTTGTGGTGTTCGTAGTTGTGGAGTTCGTAGTTGTGGAGTTTCTATTTGTGAAGTCTCTAGTTGGGGAGTTTCCAGTTGTGGAGTTTCTAGCTGTAGAGTTTTTCGTTGCGGAGTTTCTAGTTGCAGAGTTTCTAGTAGCGGAGTTTTATAGTTGTGGAGATTCTAGTGGCGGAGTTTCTAGTTGCGGAGTTTCAAGTTGTGGAGTTTCTAGTTGTGGATTTTCTAGCTGTGGAGTTTCTGGTTGCGGAGTTTTTAGTTGCGGAGTTTCTGGTTGTGGAGTTTCTAGTTCTGGAGTGTCTACTTGTGGAGTGTCTTCTTGTGGAGTTTCTAGTTGTGGAGTTTCTAGTTGCAGGGTTTCTAGTTTCGGAGTTTCAAGTTGTGGAGTTTCTAGTTGTGGAGTTTCTAGTTGTGGAGTTTCTAGTGGCGGAGTTTCTAGTTGCAGAGTTTCTAGTTGCGGAGTTTTCTAGTTGTGGAGTTTCTAGTTGCGGAGTTTCTAGTTGTGGAGCTTCAAGTTGCGGAGTGTCTAGTTGTGGAGTTTCTAGTTGCGGAGTTTTCTAGTTGTGGAGATCCTAGTGGCGGAGTTTCTAGTTGCGGAGTTTCAAGTTGTGGAGTTTCTCGTTGTGGAGTTTCTAGTTGTGGAGTTTCTAGTTGCGCAGTTTCTAGTTGTGGAGTTTCTAGTTGTGGAGTTTCTAGTAGTTGAGTTTCTAGTGTCGAGTTTCTAGTTGCGAAGTTTAAAGTCATGGAGTTTTTAGCTGTGGAGTTTCTAGTTTCGGAGCTTCTAGTTAGGGAGTTTCTAGTTGCGGAGTTTCTAGTTGTGGATTTTGTAGTTGTGGGGTGTATAGTTGTGGTGTTTCAAGTTGTGGAGTTTCTAGTTGCGGAGTTTCTAGTTGCAGAGTTTCTAGTTCCGGAGTTTTCTAGCCGTGGAGTTTCTAGTTGCGGAGTTCTAGTGGCGGAGTTTCAAGTTGTGGAGTTTCTAGTTGTGGAGTTTTTAGTTGTGGAGTCTCTAGTTGTGGAGTCTCTAGTTGTGGAGTTTCTAGTTGTGGAGTTTCTAGCTGTGGAGTTTCTAGTTGCAGGGTTTCTAGTTTCGGAGTTTTCTAGTTGTGGAGTTTGTAGTTGTGGAGTTTCTATCTGTGGAATTTCTAATTGCGGAGTTTCTAGTTGCAGAGTTTCTGGTTGTGGAGTTTCTAGTTCTGGAGTCTGTAGTTGTGGAGTATCCATTTGTTGGGTTTCAAGTTGTGGAGTTTCTAGTTGTGGAGTTTCTAGTTGCGGAGTTTCTAGTTGTGGATTTTGTAGTTGTGGAGTATATAGTTGTGCTGTTTCAAGTTGTGTAGTTTCTAGTTGCGGAGTTTCTAGTTGCAGAGTTTCTAGTTCCGGAGTTTTCTAGTTGTGGAGTTTCTAGTTGCGGAGTTTCTATCTGTGGAGTTTCTAATTGCGGAGTTTCTAGTTGCAGAGTTTCTAGTTGTGGATTTTCTAGCTGTGAAATTTCTCCTTGCAGAGTTTTTAGTTGCGGTGTTTCTAGTTGTGGAGTTTCTAGTTGTTGAGTTTCTAGTTGCCGAGTTCTTTAGTTGCGAAGTCTCAAGTTGTAGAGTTTCTAGCTGTGGAGTTTCTAGTTGCGGAGTTTCTAGTTGTGGATTTTTTAGTTGTGGAGTCTCTAGTTGTGGAGTTTCTATTTGTAGTTTTTAGTTTTCGAATTTGTAGTTGTAGATTTTCTAGTTGCAGAGTTCCTAGTTTTGGAGTATCTAGTTGCGGAGTCTCTAATTGTGCAGTCTCTAGTTTTGGAGTCTCTAGTTGTGGAGATTCTGGTTGTGGAGTTTTTAGTTGTGGAATTTCTAACTGTGGAGATTCTAGTTGCGGAGTTTCTAGTTGCAGGGTTTCTTGTTGCGGAGTTTCTAGTTGTGGAGTTTCTAGTTGTGGAGTTTCTGGCTGTGGAGTTTCTAGTTTGGGAGTTTCTAGTTGTGGAGTTTCTAGTTGTGAGGTTCGTAGTTGTGGAGTTTCTAGTTGTCGAGTTTCTAGTTGTGGAGTCTCTAGTTGTGGAGTTTCTAGTTGTGGGGTTCGTAGTTGTGGGGTTCGTAGTTGTGGAGTTTCTAGTTGCGGAGTTTCAAGTCGTGGAGTTTCTCGTTGTGGAGTTTCTAGTTGTGGATTGTCTAGTTGTGGAGTTTCTAGTTGTGGAGTTTCTAGTTATGGAGTTTGTAGTTGTGGAGTATCTAGTTGTGGAATTTCAAGTTGTGAAGTTTCTAGTTGTGGAGTTTCTAGTTGCGGAGTTTTCTAGTTGCGGAGTCTGTAGTTGTGGAGTTTCTAGTTGTGGAATTTCTAGTTGTGGAGTCTCTTGTTGCGGAGTGAGTTTCTAGTTGCGGAGTTTCTGGTTGTGGAGTTTCTAGTTGCAGAGTCAGTAGTTGTGGAGTTTCTAGTTGTGGATTTTCTAGCTGTGGAGTTTCAAGTTGTGGAGTTTCTAGTTGTGGAGTTTCTAGTTGTTGAGTTTCTAGTAGTTGAGTTTCCAGTTGCCGAGTTTCTAGTTGCGAAATCTCAAGTCGTGGAGTTTCTAGTTGTGGAGTTTCTAGTTGCGGAGTTTCTAGTTGCGGAGTTTCTAGTTGTGGATTTTGTAGTTGTGGAGTATATAGTTGTGGTGTTTCAAGTTGTGGAGTTTCTAGTTGCGGAGTTTCTAGTTGCAGAGTTTCTAGTTCCGGAGTTTTCTAGTTGTGGAGTTTCTAGTTGCGGAGTTTCTATCTGTGGAGTTTCTAATTGCGGAGTTTCTAGTTGCAGAGTTTCTAGTTGTGGATTTTCTATTTGTAGTTTTTAGTTTTCGAATTTGTAGTTGTAGATTTTCTAGTTGCAGAGTTCCTAGTTTTGGAGTATCTAGTTGAGGAGTCTCTAATTGTGCAGTCTCTAGTTTTGGAGTCTCTAGTTGTGGAGTTTCTGGTTGTGGAGTTTTTAGTTGTGGAATTTCTAACTGTGGAGATTCTAGTTGCGGAGTTTCTAGTTGCAGGGTTTCTTGTTGCGGAGTTTCTAGTTGTGGAGTTTCTAGTTGTGGAGTTTCTGGCTGTTGAGTTTCTAGTTTGGGAGTTTCTAGTTGTGGAGTTTCTAGTTGTGAGGTTCGTAGTTGTGGAGTTTCTAGTTGTCGAGTTTCTAGTTGTGGAGTCTCTATTTGTGGAGTTTCTAGTTGTGGGGTTCGTAGTTGTGGGGTTCGTAGTTGTGGAGTTTCTAGTTGCGGAGTTTCAAGTCGTGGAGTTTCTCGTTGTGGAGTTTCTAGTTGTGGATTGTCTAGTTGTGGATTTTGTAGTTGTGGAGTATATAGTTGTGGTGTTTCAAGTTGTGGAGTTTCTAGTTGCGGAGTTTCTAGTTGCAGAGGTTCTCGTTCCGGAGTTTTCTAGTTGTGAAGTTTCTAGTTGTGGATTTTCTAGCTGTGGAGTTTCTAGTTGCGGAGTTTCTAGTTGTGGGGTTCGTAGTTGTGGAGTTCGTAGTTGCGGAGTTTCTAGTTGTGAAGTCTCTAGTTAGGGAGTTTCCACTTGTGGAGTTTCTAGCTGTGGAGTTTTTCGTTGTGGAGTTTCTAGATGCAGAGTTTCTAGTAGCGGAGTTTTCTAGTTGTGGAGATTCTAGTGGCGGAGTTTCTAGTTGCGAAGTTTCAAGTTGTGGAGTTTCTAGTTGTGGATTTTCTAGCTGTGGAGTTTCTAGTTGCGGAGTTTTTAGTTGCGGAGTTTCTGGTTGTGGAGTTTCTAGTTCTGGAGTCTGTATTTGTGGAGTATGTATTTGTTGGGTTTCAAGTTGTGGAGTTTCTAGTTGTGGAGTTTCTAGTTGTTGAGTTTCTAGTAGTTGAGTTTCCAGTTGCCGAGTTTCTAGTTGCGAAATCTCAAGTCGTGGAGTTTCTAGCTGTGGAGTTTCTGGCTGTGGAGTTTATAGTTGCGGAGTTTCTAGTATCGGAGTTTCTAGTTGCGGAGTTTCTAATTGCGGAGTTTCTAGTTGTGGATTTTGTAGTTGTGGAGTATATAGTTGTGGTGTTTCAAGTTGTGCAGTTTCTAGTTGCGGAGTTTCTAGTTGCAGAGTTTCTAGTTCCGGAGTTTTCTAGTTGTGGAGTTTCTAGTTGCGGAGTTTCTATCTGTGGAGTTTCTAATTGCGGAGTTTCTAGTTGCAGAGTTTCTGGTTGTGGAGTTTCTAGTTCTGGAGTCTGTAGTTGTGGAGTATCTATTTGTTGGGTTTCAAGTTGTGGAGTTTCTAGTTGTGGAGTTTCTAGTTGTTCAGTTTCTAGTAGTTGAGTTTCCAGTTGCCGAGTTTCTAGTTGCTAAATCTCAAGTCATGGAGTTTCTAGCTGTGGAGTTTCTAGTTGCGGAGTTTCTAGTTGCGGAGTTTCTAGTGGCGGAGTTTCTAGTTGTGGATTTTGTAGTTGTGGAGTATATAGTTGTGGTGTTTTAAGTTGTGGAGTTTCTAGTTGCGGAGTTTCTAGTTGCAGAGTTTCTAGTTCCGGAGTTTTCTAGTTGTGGAGTTTCTAGTTGCGGAGTTTCTATCTGTGGAGTTTCTAATTGCGGAGTTTCTAGTTGCAGAGTTTCTAGTTGTGGAGTTTCTAGTTGCAGAGTTTCTATTTGTAGTTTTTATTTTTTGAGTTTGTAGTTGTAGATTTTCTAGTTGCAGAGTTCCTAGTTGTGGAGTTTCTAGTTGTGGAGTTTCTTGTTGGGGTGTTTCTAGTTGTGAAGTTTCTAATTGTGGATTTTCTAGTTGCGGAATTTCTAGTTGCGAAGTTTCTAGTTGTGGAGTTTTTAGTTTTCGGGTTTCTAGTTACGGAGTTCCTAGTTGTGGAGTTTCTAGTTGTGGAGTTTTTAGTTGTGGAGTTTCTAGTTGTGGAGCTTTTAGTTGAGGAGTCTCTAGTTGTTGAGTCTCTAGTTGTGGCAGTTCTAGTTGTGGAGTTTCTAGTTGCGGAGTTTCTTGTGTCGGAGTTTCTAGATGTGGAGTTTCTAGTTTTGGAGTTTCTGGCTGTAGAGTTTCTAGTTGCGGAGTTTCTAGTTGTGGAGTTTCTAGTTGTGGAGTCTCTAGTTGTGGAGTTTCTAGTTGTGGGGTTCGTAGTTGTGGGGTTCGTATTTGTGGAGTTTCTAGTTGTGGGGTTCGTAGTTGTGGGGTTCGTAGTTGTGGAGTTTCTAGTTGCGGAGTTTCAAGTCGTGGAGTTTCTCGTTGTGGAGTTTCTAGTTGTGAATTGTCTAGCTGTTGAGTTTCTAGTTGCGGAGTTTCTAGTTGCGGAGTTTCTTGTTGTGAAGTTTCTAGTTGTGGAATTTCCAGTTGTGGAGTCTGTAGTTGTGGAGTATCTATTTGTTGGGTTTCAAATTGTGGAGTTTCTAGTAGTTGAGTTTCTAGTTGCCGAGTTTCTAGTTGCGAAGTCTCAAGTCGTGGAGTTTTTAGCTGTGGAGTTTCTAGTTGCGGAGCTTTTATTTGCGGAGTTTCTATTTGCGGAGCTTCTAGTTGTGGAATTTGTAGTTGTGGAATATATAGTTGTGGTGTGGAGTTTCTAGCTGTGGAGTTTCTAGTTGCGGAGTTTCTAGTTGCGGAGTTTGTAGTTGTGGAGTATATAGTTGTGGTGTTTCAAGTTGTGGAGTTTCTAGTTCCGGAGTTTTCTAGTTGTGGAGTTTCTAGTTGCGGAGTTTCTATCTGTGGAGTTTCTAATTGCGGAGTTTCTAGTTGCAGAGTTTCTGGTTGTGGAGTTTCTAGTTCTGGAGTCTGTAGTTGTGGAGTATCTATTTGTTGGGTTTCAAGTTGTGGAGTTTCTAGTTGTGGAGTTTCTAGTTGTTGAGTTTCTAGTAGTTGAGTTTCCAGTTGCCGAGTTTCTAGTTGCGAAATCTCAAGTCGTGGAGTTTCTAGCTGTGGAGTTTCTAGTTGCGGAGTTTCTAGTTGCGGAGTTTCTAGTTGCGGAGTTTCTAGTTGTGGATTTTGTAGTTGTGGAGTATATAGTTGTGGTGTTTCAAGTTGTGGAGTTTCTAGTTGCGGAGTTTCTAGTTGCAGAGTTTCTAGTTCCGGAGTTTTCTAGTTGTGGAGTTTCTAGTTGCGGAGTTTCTATCTGTGGAGTTTCTAATTGCGGAGTTTCTAGTTGCAGAGTTTCTAGTTGTGGAGTTTCTAGTTGTAGAGTTTCGATTTGTAGTTTTTATTTTTTGAGTTTGTAGTTGTAGATTTTCTACTTGCAGAGTTCCTAGTTGTGGAGTTTCTAGTTGTGGAGTTTCTTGTTGGGGTGTTTCTAGTTGTGAAGTTTCTAATTGTGGATTTTCTAGTTGCGGAATTTCTAGTTGCGAAGTTTCTAGTTGGGGAGTTTCTACTTGAGTTTATAGTTGTGGATTTTCTAGTTCCACAGTTTCGAGTTGCAAAGTTTCAAGTTGTCGAGTTTGTAGTTACGGAGTCGCTAGTTGTAGAGTTTCTAGTTGCGGAGTTGCTAGCTGTGGAGTTTCTAGTTGCGGAGTCTCTAATTGTGCAGTCTCTAGTTTCGGAGTCTCTAGTTGTGGAGTTTCTAGTTGTGGAGTTTATAGTTGTGGAGTTTCTAGCTGTGGAGTTTCTAGTTGCGGAGTTTCTAGTTGCAGAGTTTCTAGTTGCGGAGTTTCTTGTTGCAGAGTTTCTAGTTGTGGAGTTTCTAGTTGTGAAGTTTTAGTTGTGGAGTTTCAAGTTGTGGAATTCATAGGTGTGGAGTTTCTAGTTGTGGAGTTTCTAGTTTTCGAGTTTCTAGTTACGGAGTTTCTAGTTGTGGAGTTTTTAGTTGTGGAGCTTTTAGTTTAGGAGTCTCTAGTTGTTGAGTCTCTAGTTGTGGAAGTTCTAGGTGTGGAGTTTCTAGTTGTGGAGTTTCTTGTTGCGGAGTTTCTAGATGTGGAGTTTCTAGTTGTGGAGTTTCTGGCTGTGGAGTTTATAGTTGCGGAGTTTCTAGTATCGGAGTTTCTAGTTGTGGAGTTTCTAGTTGTGGAGTTTCTAGTTGTAGAGTTTCTAGTTGCGAAGTCTCAAGTTGTGGAGTTTCTAGTTGTGGAGTTTCTAGTTGTGGAGTTTCTAGTGGCGGAGTTTCTAGTTGCAGAGTTTCTAGTTGCGGAGTTTTCTAGTTGTGGTGTTTCTAGTTGCGGAGTTTCTAGTTGCGGAGCTTCAAGTTGTGGAGTTTCTAGTTGTGGAGTTTCTAGTTGTGGAGTTTGTAGTTGTGGAGTATCTAGTTGTGGGCTTTCAAGTTGTGGAGTTTCTAGTTGTGGAGTTTCGAGTTGCGGAGTTTTCTAGTCGCGGAGTCTGTAGTGTTGGAGTTTCTTGTTGTGGAATTTCTAGTTACGGAGTTTCTAGTTGTGGAGCTTTTAGTTGAAGAGTCTCTAGTTGTTGAGTCTCTAGTTGTGGAATTTCTAGTTGTGGAGTTTCTAGTTGTGGAACTTCAAGTTGTGGAGTTTCTAGTTGCAGAGTCTCTAGTTGTAGAGTTTCTAGTTGCAAAGTTTCTAGCTGTGGAGATTCTAGTGGAATGGTCTCTAGTTATGCAGTCTCTAGTTCTGGAGACTGTAGTTGTGGAGTTTCTAGTTGCGGAGTTTGAAGTTGTGGAGTTTCTAGCTGTGGAGTTTCTAGTTGCAGGGTTTCTAGTTGCGGAGTTTTCTAGTTGTGCAATTTCTAGTTGCGGAGTTTCTAGTTGCGGAGTTTCAAGTTGTGGAGTTTCTAGTTGTGGAGTTTTTAGTTGTGGAGTCTCTAGTTGTGGAGTTTCTAGTTGTGGAGTGTCTAGTTGTGGAGTGTCTATTTGTGGAGTTTCTAGTTGTGGAGTTTCTAGTTGCAGGGTTTCTAGTTTCGGAGTTTTCTAGTTGTGGAGTTTCTAGTTGTGGAGTTTCTAGTTGCGGAGTCAGTAGTTGTGGAGTTTCTAGTTGTGGAGTTTCTAGTTGTGGATTTTCTAGCTGTGGAGTTTCTAGTTGCGGAGTTTCTAGTTGTGGTGTTCGTAGTTGTGGAGTTCGTAGTTGTGGAGTTTCTATTTGTGAAGTCTCTAGTTGGGGAGTTTCCAGTTGTGGAGTTTCTAGCTGTAGAGTTTTTCGTTGCGGAGTTTCTAGTTGCAGAGTTTCTAGTAGCGGAGTTTTCTAGTTGTGGAGATTCTAGTGGCGGAGTTTCTAGTTGCGGAGTTTCAAGTTGTGGAGTTTCTAGTTGTGGATTTTCTAGCTGTGGAGTTTCTGGTTGCGGAGTTTTTAGTTGCGGAGTTTCTGGTTGTGGAGTTTCTAGTTCTGGAGTCTGTAGTTGTGGAGTATCTATTTGTTGGGTTTCAAGTTGTGGAGTTTCTAGTTGTGGAGTTTCTAGTTGTTGAGTTTCTAGTAGTTGAGTTTCCAGTTGCCGAGTTTCTAGTTGCGAAATCTCAAGTCGTGGAGTTTCTAGCTGTGGAGTTTCTAGTTGCGGAGTTTCTAGTTGTGGATTTTGTAGTTGTGGAGTATATAGTTGTGGTGTTTCAAGTTGTGGAGTTTCTAGTTGCGGAGTTTCTAGTTGCAGAGTTTCTAGTTCCGGAGTTTTCTAGTTGTGGAGTTTCTAGTTGCGGAGTTTCTAGTTGTGGAGTTTCTCGTTGTGGAGTTTCGAGTTGTGGAGTTTGTAGTTGTGGAGTATCTAGTTGTGGACTTTCAAGTTGTGGAGTTTCTAGTTGTGGAGTTTCTAGTTGTTAATTTTCTAGCTTTAGAGTTTCTATTGGCGGAGTTTCTAGTTGCAGAGTTTCTAGTTGTGGATTTTCTAGCTGTGGAATTTCTGGTTGCAGAGTTTTTAGTTGCGGTGTTTCTAGTTGTGGAGTTTCTAGTTGTTGAGTTTCTAGTTGCCGAGTTCTTTAGTTGCGAAGTCTCAAGTTGTAGAGTTTCTAGTTGCGGAGTTTCTAGTTGCGGAATTTCTAGTTGTGGAGTTTTTAGTTGTGGAGTCTCTAGTTGTGGAGTTTCTAGTTGTTAATTTTCTAGTTGTGGAGTTTTTATTTGCAGAGTTTCTAGTTGCAGAGTTTCTAGTTGTGGATTTTGTAGCTGTGAAATTTCTGGTTGCAGAGTTTTTAGTTGCGGTGTATCTAGTTGTGGAGTTTCTAGTTGTTGAGTTTCTAGTTGCCGAGTTCTTTAGTTGCGAAGTCTCAAGTTGTAGAGTTTCTAGCTGTGGAGTTTCTAGTGGCGGAGTTTCTAGTTGCGGAGTTTCTAGTTGTGGAGTTTTCAGTTGTGGAGTCTGTAGTTGTGGAGTTTCTAGTTGTGGAGTGTCTACTTGTGGAGTTTCTAGTTGTGGAGTTTCTATTTGTAGTTTTTAGTTTTTGAGTTTGTAGTTGTAGACTTTCTAGTTGCAGAGTTCCTAGTTTTGGAGTATCTAGTTGCGGAGTCTCTAATTGTGCAGTCTCTAGTTTTGGAGTTTCTGGTTGTGGAGTTTATAGTTGTGGAATTTCTAACTGTGGAGATTCTAGTTGCGGAGTTTCTAGTTGCAGAGTTTCTAGTTGTGGAGTTTCTAGTTGTGGAGTTTTAGTTGTGGAGTTTAAAGTTGTGGAATTAATAGGTGTGGAGTTTCTAGTTGTGGAGTTTCTAGTTTTCGGGTTTCTAGTTACGGAGTTCCTAGTTGTGGAGTTTCTAGTTGTGGAGCTTTTAGTTGTGGAGTTTCTAGTTGTGGAGCTTTTAGTTGAGGAGTCTCTAGTTGTTGAGTCTCTAGTTGTGGAAGTTCTAGTTGTGGAGTTTCTAGTTGCGGAGTTTCTTGTGTCGGAGTTTCTAGATGTGGAGTTTCTAGTTTTGGAGTTTCTGGCTGTAGAATTTCTAGTTGCGGAGCTTCTAGTTGTGGAGTTTCTAGTTGTGAGGTTCGTAGTTGTGGAGTTTATAGTTGTCGAGTTTCTAGTTGTGGAGTCTCTAGTTGTGGAGTTTCTAGTTGTGGGGTTCGTAGTTGTGGGGTTCGTAGTTAAGGAGTTTCTAGTTGCGGAGTTTCAAGTCGTGGAGTTTCTTGTTGTGGAGTTTATAGTTGTGGAATTTCTAACTGTGGAGATTTTAGTTGCGGAGTTTCTAGTTGCAGAGTTTCTAGTTGTGGAGTTTCTAGTTGTGGAGTTTTAGTTGTGGAGTTTAAAGTTGTGGAATTAATAGGTGTGGAGTTTCTAGTTGTGGAGTTTCTAGTTTTCGGGTTTCTAGTTACGGAGTTCCTAGTTGTGGAGTTCCTAGTTGTGGAGTTTTTTGTTGTGGAGTTTCTAGTTGTGGAGCTTTTAGTTGAGGAGTCTCTAGTTGTTGAGTCTCTAGTTGTGGAAGTTCTAGTTGTGGAGTTTCTAGTTGCGGAGTTTCTTGTGTCGGAGTTTCTAGATGTGGAGTTTCTAGTTTTGGAGTTTCTGGCTGTAGAGTTTCTAGTTGCGGAGTCTCTAGTTGTGGAGTTTCTAGTTGTGGGGTTCGTAGTTGTGGAGTTTCTAGTTGCGGAGTTTCAAGTCGTGGAGTTTCTCGTTGTGGAGTTTCTAGTTGTGGATTGTCAAGCTGTGGAGTTTCTAGTTGCGGAGTTTTTAGTTGCGGAGTTTCTTGTTGTGAAGTTTCTAGTTGTGGAGTTTCCAGTTGTGGAGTCTGTAGTTGTGGAGTATCTATTTGTTGGGTTTCAAATTGTGGAGTTTCTAGTTGTGGAGTTTCTAGTTGTGGATTTTCTAGTAGTTGAGTTTCTAGTTGCCGAGTTTCTAGTTGCGAAGTCTCAAGTCGTGGAGTTTTTAGCTGTGGAGTTTCTAGTTGCGGAGCTTTTATTTGCGGAGTTTCTATTTGCGGAGCTTCTAGTTGTGGAATTTGTAGTTGTGGAATATATAGTTGTGGTGTTTCAAGTTGTGGAGTTTCTAGTGGCGGAGTTTCTAGTTGCAGAGTTTCTAGTTGCGGAGTTTTCTAGTTGTGGAGTTTCTAGTTGCGGAGTTTGAAGTTGTGGAGTTTCTAGCTGTGGAGTTTCTAGTTGCAGGGTTTCTAGTTGCGGAGTTTTCTAGTTGTGCAGTTTCTAGTTGCGGCGTTTCAAGTTGTGGAGTTTCTAGTTGTGGAGTTTTTAGTTGTGGAGTCTCTAGTTGTGGAGTTTCTAGTTGTGGAGTGTCTACTTGTGGAGTGTCTACTTGTGGAGTTTCTAGTTGTGGAGTTTCTAGTTGCAGGGTTTCTAGTTTCGGAGTTTCAAGTTGTGGAGTTTCTAGTTGTGGAGTTTCTAGTTGTGGAGTTTTTAGTTGTGGAGTTTCTAATTGTGGAGCTTCTTGATGGGGAGTTTCTAGTTGTGAAGTTTCTAGTTGTGGATTTTCGAGTTGTGGAGTTTCTAGTTGCGAAGTTTCTAGTTGGGGAGTTTCTACTTGAGTTTATAGTTGCGGATTTTCTAGTTGCCGAGTTTCTAGTTGCGAAGTCTCAAGTCGTGGAGTTTTTAGCTGTGGAGTTTCTAGTTGCGGAGCTTTTATTTGCGGAGTTTCTATTTGCGGAGCTTCTAGTTGTGGAATTTGTAGTTGTGGAATATATAGTTGTGGTGTTTCAAGTTGTGGAGTTTCTAGTGGTGGAGTTTCTAGTTGCAGAGTTTCTAGTTACGGAGTTTTCTAGTTGTGGAGTTTCTAGTTGCGGAGTTTCTAGTTGTGGAGCTTCAAGTTGCGGAGTGTCTAGTTGTGGAGTTTCTAGTTGCGGAGTTTTCTAGTTGTGGAGATCCTAGTGGCGGAGTTTCTAGTTGCGGAGTTTCAAGTTGTGGAGTTTCTCGTTGTGGAGTTTCTAGTTGTGGAGTTTCTAGTTGCGCAGTTTCTAGTTGTGGAGTTTCTAGTTGTGGAGTTTCTAGTAGTTGAGTTTCTAGTGTCGAGTTTCTAGTTGCGAAGTTTAAAGTCATGGAGTTTTTAGCTGTGGAGTTTCTAGTTTCGGAGCTTCTAGTTAGGGAGTTTCTAGTTGCGGAGTTTCTAGTTGTGGATTTTGTAGTTGTGGGGTGTATAGTTGTGGTGTTTCAAGTTGTGGAGTTTCTAGTTGCGGAGTTTCTAGTTGCAGAGTTTCTAGTTCCGGAGTTTTCTAGCCGTGGAGTTTCTAGTTGCGGAGTTCTAGTGGCGGAGTTTCAAGTTGTGGAGTTTCTAGTTGTGGAGTTTTTAGTTGTGGAGTCTCTAGTTGTGGAGTCTCTAGTTGTGGAGTTTCTAGTTGTGGAGTTTCTAGCTGTGGAGTTTCTAGTTGCAGGGTTTCTAGTTTCGGAGTTTTCTAGTTGTGGAGTTTGTAGTTGTGGAGTTTCTATCTGTGGAGTTTCTAATTGCGGAGTTTCTAGTTGCAGAGTTTCTGGTTGTGGAGTTTCTAGTTCTGGAGTCTGTAGTTGTGGAGTATCTATTTGTTGGGTTTCAAGTTGTGGAGTTTCTAGTTGTGGAGTTTCTAGTTGCGGAGTTTCTAGTTGTGGATTTTGTAGTTGTGGAGTATATAGTTGTGGTGTTTCAAGTTGTGTAGTTTCTAGTTGCGGAGTTTCTAGTTGCAGAGTTTCTAGTTCCGGAGTTTTCTAGTTGTGGAGTTTCTAGTTGCGGAGTTTCTATCTGTGGAGATTCTAATTGCGGAGTTTCTAGTTGCAGAGTTTCTAGTTGTGGATTTTCTAGCTGTGAAATTTCTCCTTGCAGAGTTTTTAGTTGCGGTGTTTCTAGTTGTGGAGTTTCTAGTTGTTGAGTTTCTAGTTGCCGAGTTCTTTAGTTGCGAAGTCTCAAGTTGTAGAGTTTCTAGCTGTGGAGTTTCTAGTTGCGGAGTTTCTAGTTGCGGAGTTTCTAGTTGTGGATTTTTTAGTTGTGGAGTCTCTAGTTGTGGAGTTTCTATTTGTAGGTTTTAGTTTTCGAATTTGTAGTTGTAGATTTTCTAGTTGCAGAGTTCCTAGTTTTGGAGTATCTAGTTGCGGAGTCTCTAATTGTGCAGTCTCTAGTTTTGGAGTCTCTAGTTGTGGAGATTCTGGTTGTGGAGTTTTTATTTGTGGAATTTCTAACTGTGGAGATTCTAGTTGCGGAGTTTCTAGTTGCAGGGTTTCTTGTTGCGGAGTTTCTAGTTGTGGAGTTTCTAGTTGTGGAGTTTCTGACTGTGGAGTTTCTAGTTTGGGAGTTTCTAGTTGTGGAGTTTCTAGTTGTGAGGTTCGTAGTTGTGGAGTTTCTAGTTGTCGAGTTTCTAGTTGTGGAGTCTCTAGTTGTGGAGTTTCTAGTTGTGGGGTTCGTAGTTGTGGGGTTCGTAGTTGTGGAGTTTCTAGTTGCGGAGTTTCAAGTCGTGGAGTTTCTCGTTGTGGAGTTTCTAGTTGTGGATTGTCTAGTTGTGGAGTTTCTAGTTGTGGAGTTTCTAGTTATGGAGTTTGTAGTTGTGGAGTATCTAGTTGTGGACTTTCAAGTTGTGAAGTTTCTAGTTGTGGAGTTTCTAGTTGCGGAGTTTTCTAGTTGCGGAGTCTGTAGTTGTGGAGTTTCTAGTTGTGGAATTTCTAGTTGTGGAGTCTCTTGTTGCGGAGTGAGTTTCTAGTTGCGGAGTTTCTGGTTGTGGAGTTTCTAGTTGCAGAGTCAGTAGTTGTGGAGTTTCTAGTTGTGGATTTTCTAGCTGTGGAGTTTCAAGTTGTGGAGTTTCTAGTTGTGGAGTTTCTAGTTGTTGAGTTTCTAGTAGTTGAGTTTCCAGTTGCCGAGTTTCTAGTTGCGAAATCTCAAGTCGTGGAGTTTCTAGTTGTGGAGTTTCTAGTTGCGGAGTTTCTAGTTGCGGAGTTTCTAGTTGTGGATTTTGTAGTTGTGGAGTATATAGTTGTGGTGTTTCAAGTTGTGGAGTTTCTAGTTGCGGAGTTTCTAGTTGCAGAGTTTCTAGTTCCGGAGTTTTCTAGTTGTGGAGTTTCTAGTTGCGGAGTTTCTATCTGTGGAGTTTCTAATTGCGGAGTTTCTAGTTGCAGAGTTTCTAGTTGTGGATTTTCTAGCTGTGGAATTTCTCCTTGCAGAGTTTTTAGTTGCGGTATTTCTAGTTGTGGAGTTTCTAGTTGTTGAGTTTCTAGTTGCCGAGTTCTTTAGTTGCGAAGTCTCAAGTTGTAGAGTTTCTAGCTGTGGAGTTTTTAGTTACGGAGTTTCTAGTTCCGGAGTTTCTAGTTGTGGATTTTTTAGTTGTGGAGTCTCTAGTTGTGGAGTTTCTAGTTGTGGAGTGTCTACTTGTGGAGTTTCTAGTTGTGGAGTTTCTATTTGTAGTTTTTAGTTTTCGAATTTGTAGTTGTAGATTTTCTAGTTGCAGAGTTCCTAGTTTTGGAGTATCTAGTTGAGGAGTCTCTAATTGTGCAGTCTCTAGTTTTGGAGTCTCTAGTTGTGGAGTTTCTGGTTGTGGAGTTTTTAGTTGTGGAATTTCTAACAATGGAGATTCTAGTTGCGGCGTTTCTAGTTGCAGGGTTTCTTGTTGCGGAGTTTCTAGTTGTGGAGTTTCTAGTTGTGGAGTTTCTGGCTGTTGAGTTTCTAGTTTGGGAGTTTCTAGTTGTGGAGTTTCTAGTTGTGAGGTTCGTAGTTGTGGAGTTTCTAGTTGTCGAGTTTCTAGTTGTGGAGTCTCTATTTGTGGAGTTTCTAGTTGTGGGGTTCGTAGTTGTGGGGTTCGTAGTTGTGGAGTATATAGTTGTGGTGTTTCAAGTTGTGGAGTTTCTAGTTGCGGAGTTTCTAGTTGCAGAGTTTCTCGTTCCGGAGTTTTCTAGTTGTGAAGTTTCTAGTTGTGGATTTTCTAGCTGTGGAGTTTCTAGTTGCGGAGTTTCTAGTTGTGGGGTTCGTAGTTGTGGAGTTCGTAGTTGCGGAGTTTCTAGTTGTGAAGTCTCTAGTTAGGGAGTTTCCAGTTGTGGAGTTTCTAGCTGTGGAGTTTTTCGTTGGGGAGTTTCTAGATGCAGAGTTTCTAGTAGCGGAGTTTTCTAGTTGTGGAGATTCTAGTGGCGGAGTTTCTAGTTGCGAAGTTTCAAGTTGTGGAGTTTCTAGTTGTGGATTTTCTAGCTGTGGAGTTTCTAGTTGCGGAGTTTTTAGTTGCGGAGTTTCTGGTTGTGGAGTTTCTAGTTCTGGAGTCTGTATTTGTGGAGTATGTATTTGTTGGGTTTCAAGTTGTGGAGTTTCTAGTTGTGGAGTTTCTAGTTGTTGAGTTTCTAGTAGTTGAGTTTCCAGTTGCCGAGTTTCTAGTTGCGAAATCTCAAGTCGTGGAGTTTCTAGCTGTGGAGTTTCTGGCTGTGGAGTTTATAGTTGCGGAGTTTCTAGTATCGGAGTTTCTAGTTGCGGAGTTTCTAATTGCGGAGTTTCTAGTTGTGGATTTTGTAGTTGTGGAGTATATAGTTGTGGTGTTTCAAGTTGTGCAGTTTCTAGTTGCGGAGTTTCTAGTTGCAGAGTTTCTAGTTCCGGAGTTTTCTAGTTGTGGAGTTTCTAGTTGCGGAGTTTCTATCTGTGGAGTTTCTAATTGCGGAGTTTCTAGTTGCAGAGTTTCTGGTTGTGGAGTTTCTAGTTCTGGAGTCTGTAGTTGTGGAGTATCTATTTGTTGGGTTTCAAGTTGTGGAGTTTCTAGTTGTGGAGTTTCTAGTTGTTCAGTTTCTAGTAGTTGAGTTTCCAGTTGCCGAGTTTCTAGTTGCTAAATCTCAAGTCATGGAGTTTCTAGCTGTGGAGTTTCTAGTTGCGGAGTTTCTAGTTGCGGAGTTTCTAGTTGCGGAGTTTCTAGTTGTGGATTTTGTAGTTGTGGAGTATATAGTTGTGGTGTTTTAAGTTGTGGAGTTTCTAGTTGCGGAGTTTCTAGTTGCAGAGTTTCTAGTTCCGGAGTTTTCTAGTTGTGGAGTTTCTAGTTGCGGAGTTTCTATCTGTGGAGTTTCTAATTGCGGAGTTTCTAGTTGCAGAGTTTCTAGTTGTGGAGTTTCTAGTTGCAGAGTTTCTATTTGTAGTTTTTATTTTTTGAGTTTGTAGTTGTAGATTTTCTAGTTGCAGAGTTCCTAGTTGTGGAGTTTCTAGTTGTGGAGTTTCTTGTTGGGGTGTTTCTAGTTGTGAAGTTTCTAATTGTGGATTTTCTAGTTGCGGAATTTCTAGTTGCGAAGTTTCTAGTTGTGGAGTTTTTAGTTTTCGGGTTTCTAGTTACGGAGTTCCTAGTTGTGGAGTTTCTAGTTGTGGAGTTTTTAGTTGTGGAGTTTCTAGTTGTGGAGCTTTTAGTTGAGGAGTCTCTAGTTGTTGAGTCTCTAGTTGTGGAAGTTCTAGTTGTGGAGTTTCTAGTTGCGGAGTTTCTTGTGTCGGAGTTTCTAGATGTGGAGTTTCTAGTTTTGGAGTTTCTGGCTGTAGAGTTTCTAGTTGCGGAGTTTCTAGTTGTGGAGTTTCTAGTTGTGGAGTCTCTAGTTGTGGAGTTTCTAGTTGTGGGGTTCGTAGTTGTGGGGTTCGTAGTTGTGGAGTTTCTAGTTGTGGGGTTCGTAGTTGTGGGGTTCGTAGTTGTGGAGTTTCTAGTTGCGGAGTTTCAAGTCGTGGAGTTTCTCGTTGTGGAGTTTCTAGTTGTGAATTGTCTAGCTGTGGAGTTTCTAGTTGCGGAGTTTCTAGTTGCGGAGTTTCTTGTTGTGAAGTTTCTAGTTGTGGAATTTCCAGTTGTGGAGTCTGTAGTTGTGGAGTATCTATTTGTTGGGTTTCAAATTGTGGTGTTTCTAGTAGTTGAGTTTCTAGTTGCCGAGTTTCTAGTTGCGAAGTCTCAAGTCGTGGAGTTTTTAGCTGTGGAGTTTCTAGTTGCGGAGCTTTTATTTGCGGAGTTTCTATTTGCGGAGCTTCTAGTTGTGGAATTTGTAGTTGTGGAATATATAGTTGTGGTGTGGAGTTTCTAGCTGTGGAGTTTCTAGTTGCGGAGTTTCTAGTTGTGGATTTTGTAGTTGTGGAGTATATAGTTGTGGTGTTTCAAGTTGTGGAGTTTCTAGTTCCGGAGTTTTCTAGTTGTGGAGTTTCTAGTTGCGGAGTTTCTATCTGTGGAGTTTCTAATTGCGGAGTTTCTAGTTGCAGAGTTTCTGGTTGTGGAGTTTCTAGTTCTGGAGTCTGTAGTTGTGGAGTATCTATTTGTTGGGTTTCAAGTTGTGGAGTTTCTAGTTGTGGAGTTTCTAGTTGTTGAGTTTCTAGTAGTTGAGTTTCCAGTTGCCGAGTTTCTAGTTGCGAAATCTCAAGTCGCGGAGTTTCTAGCTGTGGAGTTTCTAGTTGCGTAGTTTCTAGTTGCGGAGTTTCTAGTTGCGGAGTTTCTAGTTGTGGATTTTGTAGTTGTGGAGTATATAGTTGTGGTGTTTCAAGTTGTGGAGTTTCTAGTTGCGGAGTTTCTAGTTGCAGAGTTTCTAGTTCCGGAGTTTTCTAGTTGTGGAGTTTCTAGTTGCGGAGTTTCTATCTGTGGAGTTTCTAATTGCGGAGTTTCTAGTTGCAGAGTTTCTAGTTGTGGAGTTTCTAGTTGTAGAGTTTCGATTTGTAGTTTTTATTTTTTGAGTTTGTAGTTGTAGATTTTCTAGTTGCAGAGTTCCTAGTTGTGGAGTTTCTAGTTGTGGAGTTTCTTGTTGGGGTGTTTCTAGTTGTGAAGTTTCTAATTGTGGATTTTCTAGTTGCGGAATTTCTAGTTGCGAAGTTTCTAGTTGGGGAGTTTCTACTTGAGTTTATAGTTGTGGATTTTCTAGTTCCACAGTTTCGAGTTGCAAAGTTTCAAGTTGTCGAGTTTGTAGTTGCGGAGTCGCTAGTTGTAGAGTTTCTAGTTGCGGAGTTGCTAGCTCTGGAGTTTCTAGTTGCGGAGTCTCTAATTGTGCAGTCTCTAGTTTCGGAGTCTCTAGTTGTGGAGTTTCTAGTTGTGGAGTTTATAGTTGTGGAGTTTCTAGCTGTGTAGTTTCTAGTTGCGGAGTTTCTAGTTGCAGAGTTTCTAGTTGCGGAGTTTCTTGTTGCAGAGTTTCTAGTTGTGGAGTTTCTAGTTGTGAAGTTTTAGTTGTGGAGTTTCAAGTTGTGGAATTCATAGGTGTGGAGTTTCTAGTTGTGGAGTTTCTAGTTTTCGAGTTTCTAGTTACGGAGTTTCTAGTTGTGGAGTTTTTAGTTGTGGAGCTTTTAGTTTAGGAGTCTCTAGTTGTTGAGTCTCTAGTTGTGGAAGTTCTAGGTGTGGAGTTTCTAGTTGTGGAGTTTCTTGTTGCGGAGTTTCTAGATGTGGAGTTTCTAGTTGTGGAGTTTCTGGCTGTGGAGTTTATAGTTGCGGAGTTTCTAGTATCGGAGTTTCTAGTTGTGGAGTTTCTAGTTGTGGAGTTTCTAGTTGTAGAGTTTCTAGTTGCAAAGTCTCAAGTTGTGGAGTTTCTAGTTGTGGAGTTTCTAGTTGTGGAGTTTCTAGTGGCGGAGTTTCTAGTTGCAGAGTTTCTAGTTGCGGAGTTTTCTAGTTGTGGTGTTTCTAGTTGCGGAGTTTCTAGTTGCGGAGCTTCAAGTTGTGGAGTTTCTAGTTGTGGAGTTTCTAGGTGTGGAGTTTGTAGTTGTGGAGTATCTAGTTGTGGGCTTTCAAGTTGTGGAGTTTCTAGTTGTGGAGTTTCGAGTTGCGGAGTTTTCTAGTCGCGGAGTCTGTAGTGTTGGAGTTTCTAGCTGTGGAATTTCTAGTTACGGAGTTTGTAGTTGTGGAGCTTTTTGTTGAGGAGTCTCTAGTTGTTGAGTCTCTAGTTGTGGAATTTCTAGTTGTGGAGTTTCTAGTTGTGGAGTTTCTAGTTGTGGAATTTCAAGTTGTGGAGTCTCTAGTGGCGGAGTGAGTTTCTAGTTGCGGAGTTTCTGGTTGTGGAGTTTCATGTTGTGGAGCCAGTAGTTGTGGAGTTTCTAGTCGTGGAGTTTCTAGTGTTTGAATTTCTAGTTGCCGAGTTCTTTAGTTGCGAAGTCTCAAGTTGTGGAGTTTCTAGCTGTGAAGTTTCTAGTTGCGGAGTTTCTAGTTGCGGAGTTTCTAGTTGTGGAGTTTTTAGTTGAGGAGTCTCTAGTTGTGGAGTCTCTAGTTGTGGAGTTTCTGGTTGGGGAGTGTCTACTTGTGGAGTTTCTAGTTGTGGAGTTTCTAGTTGTAGAGTTTCTAGTCGTGGAGTCTGTAGTTGTGGAGTATCTGTTTGTTGGGTTTCAAGTTATGGAGTTTCTGGCTGTGGAGTTTCTAGTTGTGGAGTTTCTAGTTGTTGAGTTTCTAGTTGCCGTGTTTCTAGTTGCGAAGTCTCAAGTCGTCGAGTTTCTAGCTGCGGGGTTTCTGGTTGCGGAGCTTCTAGTGGCGGAGTTTCTAGTTGTGGAATTTGTAGTTGTGGAGTATCTAGTTTTGGTGTTTCAAGTTGTGGAGTTTCTAGCTGTGGAGTTTCTAGTTGCGGAGTTTCTAGTTGCAGAGTTTCTAGTTGCGGAGTTTCTAGTTGCGGAGTTTCTAGTTGTGGAGTTTCTAGTTGTTGAGTTTCTAGTCGCCGAGTTCTTTAGTTGCGAAGTCTCAAGTTGTGGAGTTTCTAGCTGTGGAATTTCTAGTTGTTGAGTTTCTAGTTGCGGAGTTTCTAGTTGTGGAGTTTTTTGCTGTGGAGTCTCTAGTTGTGTAGTCTCTAGTTTTGGAGTTTCTAGTTGTGGAGTGTCTACTTGTGGAGTTTCTAGTTGTGGAGTTTCTAGTTGTGGAGTTTCTATTTGTAGTTTTTATTTTTCGAGTTTGTAGTTGTAGATTTTCTAGTTGCAGAGTTCCTAGTTGTGGAGTTTCTAGTTGTGCAGTTTTTAGTTGTGGAGTTTCTAGTTGTGGAGTTTCTATTTGTAGTTTTTATTTTTCGAGTTTGTAGTTGTAGATTTTCTAGTTGCAGAGTTCCTAGTTGTGGAGTTTCTAGTTGTGGAGTTTCTTGTTGGGGAGTTTCTAGTTGTGAAGTTTCTAATTGTGAATTTTCTAGTTGCGGATTTTCTAGTTGCGAAGTTTCTAGTTGGGGAGTTTCTACTTGAGTTTATAGCTGCGGATTTTCTAGTTCCACAGTTTCGAGTTGCAAAGTTTCAAGTTGTCGAGTTTGTAGTTGCGGAGTCGCTAGTTGTAGAGTTTCTAGTTGCGGAGTTGCTAGCTGTGGAGTTTCTAGTTGCGGAGTCTCTAATTGTGCAGTCTCAAGTTTCGGAGTCTCTAGTTGTGGAGTTTCTAGTTGTGGAGTTTATAGTTGTGGAGTTTCTAGCTGTGGAGTTTCTAGTTGCGGAGTTTCTAGTTGCAGAGTTTCTAGTTGCGGAGTTTCTTGTTGCAGAGTTTCTAGTTGTGGAGTTTCTAGTTGTGAAGTTTTAGTTGTGGAGTTTCAAGTTTAGGAATTCATAGGTGTGGAGTTTCTAGTTGTGGAGTTTCTAGTTTTCGAGTTTCTAGTTACGGAGTTTCTAGTTGTGGAGTTTTTAGTTGTGGAGCTTTTAGTTGAGGAGTCTCTAGTTGTTGAGTCTCTAGTTGTGGAAGTTCTAGGTGTGGAGTTTCTAGTTGTGGAGTTTCTTGTTGCGGAGTTTCTAGATGTGGAGTTTCTAGTTGTGGAGTTTCTGGCTGTGGAGTTTATAGTTGCGGAGTTTCTAGTATCGGAGTTTCTAGTTGTGGAGTTTCTAGTTGTGGAGTTTCTAGTTGTAGAGTTTCTAGTTGCGAAGTCTCAAGTTGTGGAGTTTCTAGTTGTGGAGTTTCTAGTTGTGGAGTTTCTAGTGGCGGAGTTTCTATTTGCAGAGTTTCTAGTTGCGGAGTTTTCTAGTTGTGGTGTTTCTAGTTGCGGAGTTTCTAGTTGCGGAGCTTCAAGTTGTGGAGTTTTTAGTTGTGGAGTTTCTAGTTGTGGAGTTTGTAGTTGTGGAGTATCTAGTTGTGGGCTTTCAAGTTGTGGAGTTTCTAGTTGTGGAGTTTCTAGTTGCGGAGTTTTCTAGTCGCGGTGTCTGTAGTGTTGGAGTTTCTAGTTGTGGAATTTCTAGTTACGGAGTTTCTAGTTGTGGAGCTTTTAGTTGAGGAGTCTCTAGTTGTTGAGTCTCTAGTTGTGAAATTTCTAGTTGTAGAGTTTCTAGTTGTGGAGTTTCTAGTTGTGGAATTTCCAGTTGTGGAGTCTCTAGTGGCGGAGTGCGTTTCTAGTTGCGGAGTTTCTGGTTGTGGAGTTTCATGTTGTGGAGCCAGTAGTTGTGGAGTTTCTAGTTGTGGAGTTTCTAGTGTTTGAATTTCTAGTTGCCGAGTTCTTTAGTTGCGAAGTCTCAAGTTGTGGAGTTTCTAGCTGTGAAGTTTCTAGTTGCGGAGTTTCTAGTTGCGGAGTTTCTAGTTGTGGAGTTTTTAGTTGAGGAGTCTCTAGTTGTGGAGTCTCTAGTTGTGGAGTTTCTAGTTGGGGAGTGTCTACTTGTGGAGTTTCTAGTTGTGGAGTTTCTAGTTGTAGAGTTTCTAGTCGTGGAGTCTGTAGTTGTGGAGTATCTGTTTGTTGGGTTTCAAGTTATGGAGTTTCTGGCTGTGGAGTTTCTAGTTGTGGAGTTTCTAGTTGTTGAGTTTCTAGTTGCCGAGTTTCTAGTTGCGAAGTCTCAAGTCGTGGAGTTTCTAGCTGCGGGGTTTCTAGTTGCGGAGCTTCTAGTGGCGGAGTTTCTAGTTGTGGAATTTGTAGTTGTGGAGTATCTAGTTTTGGTGTTTCAAGTTGTGGAGTTTCTAGCTGTGGAGTTTCTAGTTGCGGAGTTTCTAGTTGCAGTTTCTAGTTGCGGAGTTTCTAGTTGCGGAGTTTCTAGTTGTTGAGTTTCTAGTCGCCGAGTTCTTTAGTTGCGAAGTCTCAAGTTGTGGAGTTTCTAGCTGTGGAATTTCTAGTTGTTGAGTTTCTAGTTGCGGAGTTTCTAGTTGTGGAGTTTTTTGCTGTGGAGTCTCTAGTTGTGCAGTCTCTAGTTTTGGAGTTTCTAGTTGTGGAGTGTCTACTTGTGGAGTTTCTAGTTGTGGAGTTTCTAGTTGTGGAGTTTCTATTTGTACTTTTTATTTTTCGAGTTTGTAGTTGTAGATTTTCTAGTTGCAGAGTTCCTAGTTGTGGAGTTTCTAGTTGTGGAGTTTCTAGTTGTGGAGTTTCTAGTTGTGGAGTTTCTATTTGTAGTTTTTATTTTTCGAGTTTGTAGTTGTAGATTTTCTAGTTGCAGAGTTCCTAGTTGTGGAGTTTCTAGTTGTGGAGTTTCTTGTTGGGGAGTTTCTAGTTGTGAAGTTTCTAATTGTGGATTTTCTAGTTGCGGATTTTCTAGTTGCGAAGTTTCTAGTTGGGGAGTTTCTACTTGAGTTTATAGCTGCGGATTTTCTAGTTCCACAGTTTCGAGTTGCAAAGTTTCAAGTTGTCGAGTTTGTAGTTGCGGAGTCGCTAGTTGTGGAGTTTCTAGTTGCGGAGTTGCTAGCTGTGGAGTTTCTAGTTGCGGAGTCTCTAATTGTGCAGTCTCTAGTTTTGGAGTCTCTATTTGTGGAGTTTCTAGTTGTGGAGTTTATAGTTGTGGAGTTTCTAGCTGTGGAGATTCTAGTTGCGGAGTTTCTAGTTTCAGAGTTTCTAGTTGCGGAGTTTCTTGTTCCAGAGTTTCTAGTTGTGGAGTTTCTAGTTGTGAAGTTTTAGTTGTGGAGTTTCAAGTTGTGGAATTCATAGGTGTGGAGTTTCTAGTTGTGGAGTTTCTAGTTTTCGAGTTTCTAGTTGTGGGGTTCGTAGTTGTGGGGTTCGTAGTTGTGCAGTTCTAGTTGTGGAGTCTCTAGTTGAGGAGTTTCCATTTGTGTTGTTTCTAGCTGTGGAGTTTGTAGTTGCGGAGTTTATAGGTGCAGAGTTTCTAGTTGCGGAGTTTTCTAGTTGTGAAGATTGTAGTGGCGGAGTTTCTAGTTGCGGAGTTCCAAGTTGTGGAGTTTCTAGTTGTGGAGCTTCTAGTTCTGGGGTTCGTAGTTGTGGGATTCGTAGTTGTGCAGTTTCTAGTTTTGCAGTCTCTAGTTGTGGAGTTTCCAGTTGTGGAGTTTCTAGCTGTAGAGTTTCTAGTTGCGGAGTTTCTAGTTGCAGAGTTTCTAGTTGTGGAGTTTTCTAGTTGTGGAGATTCTAGTGGCGGAGTTTCTAGTTGCGGAGTTTCAAGTTGTGGAGTTTCTCGTTGTGGAGTTTCTTGTTGTGGATTTTCTAGCTGTGGAGTTTCTAGTTGCGAAGTTTTTAGTTGCGGAGTTTCTGGTTGTAGAGTTTCTAGTTGTGGAGTCTGTAGTTGTGGAGTATCTATTTGTTGGGTTTCAAGTTGTGGAGTTTCTAGTTGTGGAGTTTCTAGTTGTTGAATTTCTAGTAGTTGAGTTTCTAGTTGCCGAGTTTCTAGTTGCGAAATCTCAAGTCGTGCAGTTTCTAGCTGTGGAGTTTCTAGTTGCGGAGCTTCTAGTTGCGGAGTTTCTAGTTGTGGAGCTTCTAGTTCTGGGGTTCGTTGTTGTGGGGTTCGTAGTTGTGCAGTTTCTAGTTTTGGAGTCTCTAGTTGTGGAGTTTCCAGTTGTGGAGTTTCTAGCTGTGGAGTTTCTAGTTGCGGAGTTTCTAGTTGCAGAGTTTCTAGTTGTGGATTTTGTAGTTGTGGAGTATATAGTTGTGGTGTTTCAAGTTGTGGAGTTTCTAGTTGTGGAATTTCTAGTTGTGGAGTCTCTAGTTGCGGAGTGAGTTTCTAGTTGCGGAGTTTCTGGTTGTGGATTTTCTAGTTGCGGAGTCAGTAGTTGTGGAGTTTCTAGTTGTGGAGTTTCTAGTCGTGGATTTTCTAGCTGTGGAGTTTCTAGTTGCGGAGTTTCTAGTTGTGGTGTTCGTAGTTGTGGAGTTCGTAGTTGTAGAGTTTCTATTTGTGAAGTCTTTAGTTGGGGAGTTTCCAGTTGTGGAGTTTCTAGCTGTGGAGTTTTTCGTTGCGGAGTTTCTAGTTGCAGAGTTTCTAGTAGCGGAGTTTTCTAGTTGTGGAGATTCTAGTGGCGGAGTTTCTAGTTGCGGAGTTTCAAGTTGTGGAGTTTCTAGTTGTGGATTTTCTTGCTGTGGAGTTTCTGGTTGCGGAGTTTTTAGTTGCGGAGTTTCTGGTTGTGGAGTTTCTAGTTCTGGAGTCTGTAGTTGTGGAGTATCTATTTGTTGGGTTTCAAGTTGTGGAGTTTCTAGTTGTGGAGTTTCTAGTTGTTGAGTTTCTAGTAGTTGAGTTTCCAGTTGCCGAGTTTCTAGTTGCGAAATCTCAAGTCGTGGAGTTTCTAGCTGTGGAGTTTCTAGTTGCGGAGTTTCTAGTTGTGGATTTTGTAGTTGTGGAGTATATAGTTGTGGTGTTTCAAGTTGAGGAGTTTCTAGTTGCGGAGTTTCTAGTTGCAGAGTTTCTAGTTCCGGAGTTTTCTAGTTGTGGAGTTTCTAGTTGCGGAGTTTCTAGTTGTGGAGTTTCTCGTTGTGGAGTTTCTAGTTGTGGAGTTTGTAGTTGTGGAGTATCTAGTTGTGGACTTTCAAGTTGTGGAGTTTCTAGTTGTGGAGTTTCTAGTTGTTAATTTTCTAGCTTTGGAGTTTCTATTGGCGGAGTTTCTAGTTGCATAGTTTCTAGTTGTGGATTTTCTAGCTGTGGAATTTCTGGTTGCAGAGTTTTTAGTTGCGGTGTTTCTAGTTGTGGAGTTTCTAGTTGTTGAGTTTCTAGTTGCCGAGTTCTTTAGTTGCGAAGTCTCAAGTTGTAGAGTTTCTAGCTGTGGAGTTTCTAGTGGCGGAGTTTCTAGTTGCGGAGTTTCTAGTTGTGGAGTTTTTAGTTGTGGAGTCTCTAGTTGTGGAGTTTCTAGTTGTTGATTTTCTAGTTGTGGAGTTTTTATTTGCAGAGTTTCTAGTTGCAGAGTTTCTAGTTGTGGATTTTGTAGCTGTGAAATTTCTGGTTGCAGAGTTTTTAGTTGCGGTGTATCTAGTTGTGGAGTTTCTAGTTGTTGAGTTTCTAGTTGCCGAGTTCTTTAGTTGCGAAGTCTCAAGTTGTAGAGTTTCTAGCTGTGGAGTTTCTAGTGGCGGAGTTTCTAGTTGCGGAGTTTCTAGTTGTGGAGTTTTCAGTTGCGGAGTCTCTAGTTGTGGAGTTTCTAGTTGTGGAGTGTCTACTTGTGGAGTTTCTAGTTGTGGAGTTTCTATTTGTAGTTTTTAGTTTTTGAGTTTGTAGTTGTAGACTTTCTAGTTGCAGAGTTCCTAGTTTTGGAGTATCTAGTTGCGGAGTCTCTAATTGTGCAGTCTCTAGTTTTGGAGTCTCTAGTTGTGGAGTTTCTGGTTGTGGAGTTTATAGTTGTGGAATTTCTATCCGTGGAGATTCTAGTTGCGGAGTTTCTAGTTGCAGAGTTTCTAGTTGTGGAGTTTCTAGTTGTGGAGTTTTAGTTGTGGAGTTTAAAGTTGTGGAATTAATAGGTGTGGAGTTTCTAGTTGTGGAGTTTCTAGTTTTCGGGTTTCTAGTTACGGAGTTCCTAGTTGTGGAGTTTCTAGTTGTGGAGTTTTTAGTTGTGGAGTTTCTAGTTGTGGAGCTTTTAGTTGAGGAGTCTCTAGTTGTTGAGTCTCTAGTTGTGGAAGTTCTAGTTGTGGAGTTTCGAGTTGCGGAGTTTCTTGTGTCGGAGTTTCTAGATGTGGAGTTTCTAGTTTTGGAGTTTCTGGCTGTAGAGTTTCTAGTTGCGGAGTTTCTAGTTGTGGAGTTTCTAGTTGTGAGGTTCGTAGTTGTGGAGTTTCTAGTTGTCGAGTTTCTAGTTGTGGAGTCTCTAGTTGTGGAGTTTCTAGTTGTGGGGTTCGTAGTTGTGGGGTTCGTAGTTGTGGAGTTTCTAGTTGCGGAGTTTCAAGTCGTGGAGTTTCTCGTTGTGGAGTTTCTAATTGTGGATTGTCTAGCTGTTGAGTTTCTAGTTGCGTAGTTTCTAGTTGCGGAGTTTCTTGTTGTGAAGTTTCTAGTTGTGGAGTTTCCAGTTGTGGAGTCTGTAGTTGTGGAGTATCTATTTGTTGGGTTTCAAATTGTGGAGTTTCTAGTTGTGGAGTTTCTAGTTGTGGATTTTCTAGTAGTTGAGTTTCTAGTTGGCGAGTTTCTAGTTGCGAAGTCTCAAGTCGTGGAGTTTTTAGCTGTGGAGTTTCTAGTTGCGGAGCTTTTATTTGCGGAGTTTCTATTTGCGGAGCTTCTAGTTGTGGAATTTGTAGTTGTGGAATATATAGTTGTGGTGTTTCAAGTTGTGGAGTTTCTAGTGGCGGAGTTTCTAGTTGCAGAGTTTCTAGTTGCGGAGTTTTCTAGTTGTGGAGTTTCTAGTTGCGGAGTTTCTAGTTGTGGAGCTTCAAGTTGTGGAGTTTCTAGTTGTGGAGTTTCTAGTTTTGGAGTTTGTTGTTGTGGAGTATCTAGTTGTGGGCTTTCAAGTTGTGGAGTTTTTAGTTGTGGAGTTTCTAGTTGCGGAGTTTTCTAGTTGCGGAGTCTGTAGTTGTCGAGTTTCTAGTTGTGGAATTTCTAGTTACGGAGTTTCTAGTTGTGGAGCTTTTTGTTGAAGAGTCTCTAATTGTTGAGTCTCTAGTTGTGGAATTTCTAGTTGTGGAGTTTCTAGTTGTGGAACTTCAAGTTGTGGAGTTTCTACTTGCAGAGTCTCTAGTTGTAGAGTTTCTAGTTGCAAAGTTTCTAGCTGTGGAGATTCTAGTGGAATGGTCTCTAGTTATGCAGTCTCTAGTTCTGGAGACTGTAGTTGTGGAGTTTCTAGTTGCGGAGTTTGAAGTTGTGGAGTTTCTAGCTGTGGAGTTTCTAGTTGCAGGGTTTCTAGTTGCGGAGTTTTCTAGTTGTGCAGTTTCTAGTTGCGGAGTTTCTAGTTGCGGAGTTTCAAGTTGTGGAGTTTCTAGTTGTGGAGTTTTTAGTTGTGGAGTCTCTAGTTGTGGAGTTTCTAGTTGTGGAGTGTCTACTTGTGGAGTGTCTATTTGTGGAGTTTCTAGTTGTGGAGTTTCTAGTTGCAGGGTTTCTAGTTTCGGAGTTTTCTAGTTGTGGAGTTTCTAGTTGTGGAGTTTCTAGTTGCGGAGTCAGTAGTTGTGGAGTTTCTAGTTGTGGAGTTTCTAGTTGTGGATTTTCTAGCTGTGGAGTTTCTAGTTGCGGAGTTTCTAGTTGTGGTGTTCGTAGTTGTGGAGTTCGTAGTTGTGGAGTTTCTATTTGTGAAGTCTCTAGTTGGGGAGTTTCCAGTTGTGGAGTTTCTAGCTGTAGAGTTTTTCGTTGCGGAGTTTCTAGTTGCAGAGTTTCTAGTAGCGGAGTTTTCTAGTTGTGGAGATTCTAGTGGCGGAGTTTCTAGTTGCGGAGTTTCAAGTTGTGGAGTTTCTAGTTGTGGATTTTCTAGCTGTGGAGTTTCTGGTTGGGGAGTTTTTAGTTGCGGAGTTTCTGGTTGTGGAGTTTCTAGTTCTGGAGTCTGTAGTTGTGGAGTATCTATTTGTTGGGTTTCAAGTTGTGGAGTTTCTAGTTGTGGAGTTTCTAGTTGTTGAGTTTCTAGTAGTTGAGTTTCCAGTTGCCGAGTTTCTAGTTGCGAAATCTCAAGTCGTGGAGTTTCTAGCTGTGGAGTTTCTAGTTGCGGAGTTTCTAGTTGTGGATTTTGTAGTTGTGGAGTATATAGTTGTGGTGTTTCAAGTTGAGGAGTTTCTAGTTGCGGAGTTTCTAGTTGCAGAGTTTCTAGTTCCGGAGTTTTCTAGTTGTGGAGTTTCTAGTTGCGGAGTTTCTAGTTGTGGAGTTTCTCGTTGTGGAGTTTCTAGTTGTGGAGTTTGTAGTTGTGGAGTATCTAGTTGTGGACTTTCAAGTTGTGGAGTTTCTAGTTGTGGAGTTTCTAGTTGTTAATTTTCTAGCTTTGGAGTTTCTATTGGCGGAGTTTCTAGTTGCATAGTTTCTAGTTGTGGATTTTCTAGCTGTGGAATTTCTGGTTGCAGAGTTTTTAGTTGCGGTGTTTCTAGTTGTGGAGTTTCTAGTTGTTGAGTTTCTAGTTGTTGAGTTTCTAGTTGCCGAGTTCTTTAGTTGCGAAGTCTCAAGTTGTAGAGTTTCTAGCTGTGGAGTTTCTAGTGGCGGAGTTTCTAGTTGCGGAGTTTCTAGTTGTGGAGTTTTTAGTTGTGGAGTCTCTAGTTGTGGAGTTTCTAGTTGTTGATTTTCTAGTTGTGGAGTTTTTATTTGCAGAGTTTCTAGTTGCAGAGTTTCTAGTTGTGGATTTTGTAGCTGTGAAATTTCTGGTTGCAGAGTTTTTAGTTGCGGTGTATCTAGTTGTGGAGTTTCTAGTTGTTGAGTTTCTAGTTGCCGAGTTCTTTAGTTGCGAAGTCTCAAGTTGTAGAGTTTCTAGCTGTGGAGTTTCTAGTGGCGGAGTTTCTAGTTGCGGAGTTTCTAGTTGTGGAGTTTTCAGTTGCGGAGTCTCTAGTTGTGGAGTTTCTAGTTGTGGAGTGTCTACTTGTGGAGTTTCTAGTTGTGGAGTTTCTATTTGTAGTTTTTAGTTTTTGAGTTTGTAGTTGTAGACTTTCTAGTTGCAGAGTTCCTAGTTTTGGAGTATCTAGTTGCGGAGTCTCTAATTGTGCAGTCTCTAGTTTTGGAGTCTCTAGTTGTGGAGTTTCTGGTTGTGGAGTTTATAGTTGTGGAATTTCTATCTGTGGAGATTCTAGTTGCGGAGTTTCTAGTTGCAGAGTTTCTAGTTGTGGAGTTTCTAGTTGTGGAGTTTTAGTTGTGGAGTTTAAAGTTGTGGAATTAATAGGTGTGGAGTTTCTAGTTGTGGAGTTTCTAGTTTTCGGGTTTCTAGTTACGGAGTTCCTAGTTGTGGAGTTTCTAGTTGTGGAGTTTTTAGTTGTGGAGTTTCTAGTTGTGGAGCTTTTAGTTGAGGAGTCTCTAGTTGTTGAGTCTCTAGTTGTGGAAGTTCTAGTTGTGGAGTTTCGAGTTGCGGAGTTTCTTGTGTCGGAGTTTCTAGATGTGGAGTTTCTAGTTTTGGAGTTTCTGGCTGTAGAGTTTCTAGTTGCGGAGTTTCTAGTTGTGGAGTTTCTAGTTGTGAGGTTCGTAGTTGTGGAGTTTCTAGTTGTCGAGTTTCTAGTTGTGGAGTCTCTAGTTGTGGAGTTTCTAGTTGTGGGGTTCGTAGTTGTGGGGTTCGTAGTTGTGGAGTTTCTAGTTGCGGAGTTTCAAGTCGTGGAGTTTCTCGTTGTGGAGTTTCTAATTGTGGATTGTCTAGCTGTTAAGTTTCTAGTTGCGTAGTTTCTAGTTGCGGAGTTTCTTGTTGTGAAGTTTCTAGTTGTGGAGTTTCCAGTTGTGGAGTCTGTAGTTGTGGAGTATCTATTTGTTGGGTTTCAAACTGTGGAGTTTCTAGTTGTGGAGTTTCTAGTTGTGGATTTTCTAGTAGTTGAGTTTCTAGTTGCCGAGTTTCTAGTTGCGAAGTCTCAAGTCGTGGAGTTTTTAGCTGCGGAGTTTCTAGTTGCGGAGCTTTTATTTGCGGAGTTTCTATTTGCGGAGCTTCTAGTTGTGGAATTTGTAGTTGTGGAATATATAGTTGTGGTGTTTCAAGTTGTGGAGTTTCTAGTGGCGGAGTTTCTAGTTGCAGAGTTTCTAGTTGCGGAGTTTTCTAGTTGTGGAGTTTCTAGTTGCGGAGTTTCTAGTTGTGGAGCTTCAAGTTGTGGAGTTTCTAGTTGTGGAGTTTCTAGTTTTGGAGTTTGTTGTTGTGGAGTATCTAGTTGTGGGCTTTCAAGTTGTGGAGTTTTTAGTTGTGGAGTTTCTAGTTGCGGAGTTTTCTAGTTGCGGAGTCTGTAGTTGTCGAGTTTCTAGTTGTGGAATTTCTAGTTACGGAGTTTCTAGTTGTGGAGCTTTTTGTTGAAGAGTCTCTAATTGTTGAGTCTCTAGTTGTGGAATTTCTAGTTGTGGAGTTTCTAGTTGTGGAACTTCAAGTTGTGGAGTTTCTACTTGCAGAGTCTCTAGTTGTAGAGTTTCTAGTTGCAAAGTTTCTAGCTGTGGAGATTCTAGTGGAATGGTCTCTAGTTATGCAGTCTCTAGTTCTGGAGACTGTAGTTGTGGAGTTTCTAGTTGCGGAGTTTGAAGTTGTGGAGTTTCTAGCTGTGGAGTTTCTAGTTGCAGGGTTTCTAGTTGCGGAGTTTTCTAGTTGTGCAGTTTCTAGTTGCGGAGTTTCTAGTTGCGGAGTTTCAAGTTGTGGAGTTTCTAGTTGTGGAGTTTTTAGTTGTGGAGTCTCTAGTTGTGGAGTTTCTAGTTGTGGAGTGTCTACTTGTGGAGTGTCTATTTGTGGAGTTTCTAGTTGTGGAGTTTCTAGTTGCAGGGTTTCTAGTTTCGGAGTTTTCTAGTTGTGGAGTTTCTAGTTGTGGAGTTTCTAGTTGCGGAGTCAGTAGTTGTGGAGTTTCTAGTTGTGGAGTTTCTAGTTGTGGATTTTCTAGCTGTGGAGTTTCTAGTTGCGGAGTTTCTAGTTGTGGTGTTCGTAGTTGTGGAGTTCGTAGTTGTGGAGTTTCTATTTGTGAAGTCTCTAGTTGGGGAGTTTCCAGTTGTGGAGTTTCTAGCTGTAGAGTTTTTCGTTGCGGAGTTTCTAGTTGCAGAGTTTCTAGTAGCGGAGTTTTCTAGTTGTGGAGATTCTAGTGGCGGAGTTTCTAGTTGCGGAGTTTCAAGTTGTGGAGTTTCTAGTTGTGGATTTTCTAGCTGTGGAGTTTCTGGTTGCGGAGTTTTTAGTTGCGGAGTTTCTGGTTGTGGAGTTTCTAGTTCTGGAGTCTGTAGTTGTGGAGTATCTATTTGTTGGGTTTCAAGTTGTGGAGTTTCTAGTTGTGGAGTTTCTAGTTGTTGAGTTTCTAGTTGTGGACTTTCAAGTTGTGGAGTTTCTAGCTGTGGAGTTTCTAGTTGTTAATTTTCTAGCTTTAGAGTTTCTATTGGCGGAGTTTCTAGTTGCAGAGTTTCTAGTTGTGGATTTTCTAGCTGTGGAATTTCTGGTTCCAGAGTTTTTAGTTGCGGTGTTTCTAGTTGTGGAGTTTCTAGTTGTTGAGTTTCTAGTTGCCGAGTTCTTTAGTTGCGAAGTCTCAAGTTGTAGAGTTTCTAGCTGTGGAGTTTCTAGTTGCGGAGTTTCTAGTTGCGGAGTTTCTAGTTGTGGAGTTTTTAGTTGTGGAGTCTCTAGTTGTGGAGTTTCTAGTTGTTAATTTTCTAGTTGTGGAGTTTTTATTTGCAGAGTTTCTGGTTGCAGAGTTTCTAGTTGTGGATTTTGTAGCTGTGAAATTTCTGGTTGCAGAGTTTTTAGTTGCGGTGTATCTAGTTGTGGAGTTTCTAGTTGTTGAGTTTCTAGTTGCCGAGTTCTTTAGTTGCGAAGTCTCAAGTTGTAGAGTTTCTAGCTGTGGAGTTTCTAGTGGCGGAGTTTCTAGTTGCGGAGTTTCTAGTTGTGGAGTTTTCAGTTGTGGAGTCTGTAGTTGTGGAGTTTCTAGTTGTGGAGTGTCTACTTGTGGAGTTTCTAGCTGTGGAGTTTCTAGTTGCAGAGTTCCTAGTTTTGGAGTATCTAGTTGCGGAGTCTCTAATTGTGCAGTCTCTAGTTTTGGAGTTTCTGGTTGTGGAGTTTATAGTTGTGGAATTTCTAACTGTGGAGATTCTAGTTGCGGAGTTTCTAGTTGCAGAGTTTCTAGTTGTGGAGTTTCTAGTTGTGGAGTTTTAGTTGTGGAGTTTAAAGTTGTGGAATTAATAGGTGTGGAGTTTCTGGTTGTGGAGTTTCTAGTTTTCGGGTTTCTAGTTACGGAGTTCCTAGTTGTGGAGTTTCTAGTTGTGGAGCTTTTAGTTGTGGAGTTTCTAGTTGTGGAGCTTTTAGTTGAGGAGTCTCTAGTTGTTGAGTCTCTAGTTGTGGAAGTTCTAGTTGTGGAGTTTCTAGTTGCGGAGTTTCTTGTGTCGGAGTTTCTAGATGTGGAGTTTCTAGTTTTGGAGTTTCTGGCTGTAGAATTTCTAGTTGCGGAGCTTCTAGTTGTGGAGTTTCTAGTTGTGAGGTTCGTAGTTGTGGAGTTTCTAGTTGTCGAGTTTCTAGTTGTGGAGTCTCTAGTTGTGGAGTTTCTAGTTGTGGGGTTCGTAGTTGTGGGGTTCGTAGTTAAGGAGTTTCTAGTTGCGGAGTTTCAAGTCGTGGAGTTTCTTGTTGTGGAGTTTATAGTTGTGGAATTTCTAACTGTGGAGATTTTAGTTGCGGAGTTTCTAGTTGCAGAGTTTCTAGTTGTGGAGTTTCTAGTTGTGGAGTTTTAGTTGTGGAGTTTAAAGTTGTGGAATTAATAGGTGTGGAGTTTCTAGTTGTGGAGTTTCTAGTTTTCGGGTTTCTAGTTACGGAGTTCCTAGTTGTGGAGTTCCTAGTTGTGGAGTTTTTTGTTGTGGAGTTTCTAGTTGTGGAGCTTTTAGTTGAGGAGTCTCTAGTTGTTGAGTCTCTAGTTGTGGAAGTTCTAGTTGTGGAGTTTCTAGTTGCGGAGTTTCTTGTGTCGGAGTTTCTAGATGTGGAGTTTCTAGTTTTGGAGTTTCTGGCTGTAGAGTTTCTAGTTGCGGAGTCTCTAGTTGTGGAGTTTCTAGTTGTGGGGTTCGTAGTTGTGGAGTTTCTAGTTGCGGAGTTTCAAGTCGTGAAGTTTCTCGTTGTGGAGTTTCTAGTTGTGGATTGTCAAGCTGTGGAGTTTCTAGTTGCGGAGTTTTTAGTTGCGGAGTTTCTTGTTGTGAAGTTTCTAGTTGTGGAGTTTCCAGTTTTGGAGTCTGTAGTTGTGGAGTATCTATTTGTTGGGTTTCAAATTGTGGAGTTTCTAGTTGTGGAGTTTCTAGTTGTGGATTTTCTAGTAGTTGAGTTTCTAGTTGCCGAGTTTCTAGTTGCGAAGTCTCAAGTCGTGGAGTTTTTAGCTGCGGAGTTTCTAGTTGCGGAGCTTTTATTTGCGGAGTTTCTATTTGCGGAGCTTCTAGTTGTGGAATTTGTAGTTGTGGAATATATAGTTGTGGTGTTTCAAGTTGTGGAGTTTCTAGTGGCGGAGTTTCTAGTTGCAGAGTTTCTAGTTGCGGAGTTTTCTAGTTGTGGAGTTTCTAGTTGCGGAGTTTCTAGTTGTGGAGCTTCAAGTTGTGGAGTTTCTAGTTGTAGAGTTTCTAGTTGCAAAGTTTCTAGCTGTGGAGATTCTAGTGGCGATGTCTCTAGTTATGCAGTCTCTAGTTCTGGAGTCTGTAGTTGTGGAGTTTCTAGTTGCGGAGTTTGAAGTTGTGGAGTTTCTAGCTGTGGAGTTTCTAGTTGCAGGGTTTCTAGTTGCGGAGTTTTCTAGTTGTGCAGTTTCTAGTTGTGGAGTTTCAAGTTGTGGAGTTTCTAGTTGTGGAGTTTTTAGTTGTGGAGTCTCTAGTTGTGGAGTTTCTAGTTGTGGAGTGTCTACTTGTGGAGTGTCTACTTGTGGAGTTTCTAGTTGTGGAGTTTCTAGTTGCAGGGTTTCTAGTTTCGGAGTTTCAAGTTGTAGAGTTTCTAGTTGTGGAGTTTCTAGTTGTGGAGTTTTTAGTTGTGGAGTTTCTAATTGTGGAGCTTCTTGATGGGGAGTTTCTAGTTGTGAAGTTTCTAGTTGTGGATTTTCGAGTTGTGGAGTTTCTAGTTGCGAAGTTTCTAGTTGGGGAGTTTCTACTTGAGTTTATAGTTGCGGATTTTCTAGTTGCAGAGTTTTAAGTTGTCGAGTTTCTAGTTGCGGAGTGTCTAGTTGTGGAGTTTCTAGTTGCGGAGTTTTCTAGTTGTGGAGATCCTAGTGGCGGAGTTTCTAGTTGCGGAGTTTCAAGTTGTGGAGTTTCTCGTTGTGGAGTTTCTAGTTGTGGAGTTTCTAGTTGCGCAGTTTCTAGTTGTGGAGTTTCTAGTTGTGGAGTTTCTAGTAGTTGAGTTTCTAGTGTCGAGTTTCTAGTTGCGAAGTTTAGAGTCATGGAGTTTTTAGCTGTGGAGTTTCTAGTTTCGGAGCTTCTAGTTAGGGAGTTTCTAGTTGCGGAGTTTCTAGTTGTGGATTTTGTAGTTGTGGGGTATATAGTTGTGGTGTTTCAAGTTGTGGAGTTTCTAGTTGCGGAGTTTCTAGTTGCAGAGTTTCTAGTTCCGGAGTTTTCTAGCCGTGGAGTTTCTAGTTGCGGAGTTCTAGTGGCGGAGTTTCAAGTTGTGGAGTTTCTAGTTGTGGAGTTTTTAGTTGTGGAGTCTCTAGTTGTGCAGTCTCTAGTTGTGGAGTTTCTAGTTGTGGAGTTTCTAGCTGTGGAGTTTCTAGTTGCAGGGTTTCTAGTTTCGGAGTTTTCTAGTTGTGGAGTTTGTAGTTGTGGAGTATCTAGTAGCGGCGTTTCAAGTTGTGGAGTTGATAGTTTTGGATTTTGAAGTTGTAGAGTTATTAGTTGCGAATCGTCTAGTTGTGGAGTTTCTAGTTGCGGAGTTTTGTAGTTGCGGAGTCTGTAGTTGTGGAGTGTCTAGTTTTGGAGTTTCTAGTTGTGGAGTTTCTAGTTGTGGTGTCTGTAGTTGTGGAGTATCTATTTGTTGGGTTTGAAGTTGTGGACTTTCTGGCTGTGGAGTTTCTAGTTGTGGAGTTTCTAGTTGTTGAGTTTCTGGTTGCCGAGTTTCTAGTTGCGAAGTCTCAAGTCGTGTAGTTTCTTGCTGCGGAGCTTCTAGTTGCGGAATTTCTAGTTGCGGAGTTTCTAGTTGTGGAATTTGTAGTTTTGGAGTATCTAGTTGTGGACTTTCAAGTTGTGGAGTTTCTAGTTGTGGAATTTCTAGTTGCGGAGTTTCTAGTTGTGGATTTTCTAGCTGTGGAGTTTCTAGTTGCGGAGTTTCTGGTTGTGGAGTTTCTAGTTGTGGAGTTTTTAGTTGTGGAGTCTCTAGTTGTGGAGTTTCTAGTTGTGGAGTGTCTACTTGTGGAGTGTCTACTTGTGGAGTTTTTAGTTGTGGAGTTTCTAATTGTGGAGCTTCTTGATGGGGAGTTTCTAGTTGTGAAGTTTCTAGTTGTGGATTTTCGAGTTGTGGACTTTCTAGTTGCGAAGTTTCTAGTTGGGGAGTTTCTACTTGAGTTTAGAGTTGCGGATTTTCTAGTTGCAGAGTTTTAAGTTGTCGAGTTTCTAGTTGCGGAGTGTCTAGTTGTGGAGTTTCTAGTTGCGGAGTTTCTAGCTGTGGAGTTTCTAGTTGCGGAGTCTCTAGTTGTGCAGTCTCTGGTTTTGGAGTTTCTGGTTGTGGAGTTTCTAGTTGTAGAGTTTCTAGTTGCGGAGTCTCTATTTGTACAGTTTCTGGTTTTGGAGTCTCTGGTTGTGGAGTTTCTAGTTGTGGAGTTTCTAGCTGTGGAGTTTCAAGTTGCGGAGTCTCTAGTTGTGCAGTCTCTAGCTGTGGAGGCTCTGGCTGTGGAGTTTCTTGTTGCGGAGTTTCTAGTTGTGGATTTTCTGTCTGTGGAGTTTCTAGTTGCAGAGTTTCTAGTTGTGGAGTTTCTAGTTGTGAGGTTTGTAGTTGTTCAGTTTCTAGGTGTCGAGTTTCTAGTTGTGGAGTCTCTAGTTGGGGAGTTTCTAGTTGTGGAGTTTCTAGTTGCGAAGTCTCAAGTTGTTGAGTTTCTAGTTGTGGAGTTTCTAGTTGTGGGGTTCGTAGTTGTGGGGTTCGTAGTTGTGCAGTTTCTAGTTGTGGAGTATCTACTTGTGGAGTTTCCATTTGTGGTGTTACTAGCTGTTGAGTTTCTAGTTGCGTAGTTTCTAGTTGCGGAGTTTCTTGTTGTGAAGTTTCTAGTTGTGGAGTTTCCAGTTGTGGAGTCTGTAGTTGTGGAGTATCTATTTGTTGGGTTTCAAATTGTGGAGTTTCTAGTTGTGGAGTTTCTAGTTGTGGATTTTCTAGTAGTTGAGTTTCTAGTTGCCGAGTTTCTAGTTGCGAAGTCTCAAGTCGTGGAGTTTTTAGCTGTGGAGTTTCTAGTTGCGGAGCTTTTATTTGCGGAGTTTCTATTTGCGGAGCTTCTAGTTGTGGAATTTGTAGTTGTGGAATATATAGTTGTGGTGTTTCAAGTTGTGGAGTTTCTAGTGGCGGAGTTTCTAGTTGCAGAGTTTCTAGTTGCGGAGTTTTCTAGTTGTGGAGTTTCTAGTTGCGGAGTTTCTAGTTGTGGAGCTTCAAGTTGTGGAGTTTCTAGTTGTGGAGTTTCTAGTTTTGGAGTTTGTTGTTGTGGAGTATCTAGTTGTGGGCTTTCAAGTTGTGGAGTTTTTAGTTGTGGAGTTTCTAGTTGCGGAGTTTTCTAGTTGCGGAGTCTGTAGTTGTCGAGTTTCTAGTTGTGGAATTTCTAGTTACGGAGTTTCTAGTTGTGGAGCTTTTTGTTGAAGAGTCTCTAATTGTTGAGTCTCTAGTTGTGGAATTTCTAGTTGTGGAGTTTCTAGTTGTGGAACTTCAAGTTGTGGAGTTTCTACTTGCAGAGTCTCTAGTTGTAGAGTTTCTAGTTGCAAAGTTTCTAGCTGTGGAGATTCTAGTGGAATGGTCTCTAGTTATGCAGTCTCTAGTTCTGGAGACTGTAGTTGTGGAGTTTCTAGTTGCGGAGTTTGAAGTTGTGGAGTTTCTAGCTGTGGAGTTTCTAGTTGCAGGGTTTCTAGTTGCGGAGTTTTCTAGTTGTGCAGTTTCTAGTTGCGGAGTTTCTAGTTGCGGAGTTTCAAGTTGTGGAGTTTCTAGTTGTGGAGTTTTTAGTTGTGGAGTCTCTAGTTGTGGAGTTTCTAGTTGTGGAGTGTCTACTTGTGGAGTGTCTATTTGTGGAGTTTCTAGTTGTGGAGTTTCTAGTTGCAGGGTTTCTAGTTTCGGAGTTTTCTAGTTGTGGAGTTTCTAGTTGTGGAGTTTCTAGTTGCGGAGTCAGTAGTTGTGGAGTTTCTAGTTGTGGAGTTTCTAGTTGTGGATTTTCTAGCTGTGGAGTTTCTAGTTGCGGAGTTTCTAGTTGTGGTGTTCGTAGTTGTGGAGTTCGTAGTTGTGGAGTTTCTATTTGTGAAGTCTCTAGTTGGGGAGTTTCCAGTTGTGGAGTTTCTAGCTGTAGAGTTTTTCGTTGCGGAGTTTCTAGTTGCAGAGTTTTTGTAGTAGCGGAGTTTTCTAGTTGTGGAGATTCTAGTGGCGGAGTTTCTAGTTGCGGAGTTTCAAGTTGTGGAGTTTCTAGTTGTGGATTTTCTAGCTGTGGAGTTTCTGGTTGCGGAGTTTTTAGTTGCGGAGTTTCTGGTTGTGGAGTTTCTAGTTCTGGAGTCTGTAGTTGTGGAGTATCTATTTGTTGGGTTTCAAGTTGTGGAGTTTCTATGAGGGTGGCGATTTGGGCTTGTTGGTATGGTTGCATGATGATGGATGGTAGCGCAGACAACGAACACGGACTAGAGAAGGCACATAGACACAACACAGCGCTAACAGTTGTGGAGTTTCTAGTTGTTGAGTTTCTAGTAGTTGAGTTTCCAGTTGCCGAGTTTCTAGTTGCGAAATCTCAAGTCGTGGAGTTTCTAGCTGTGGAGTTTCTAGTTGCGGAGTTTCTAGTTGTGGATTTTGTAGTTGTGGAGTATATAGTTGTGGTGTTTCAAGTTGTGGAGTTTCTAGTTGCGGAGTTTCTAGTTGCAGAGTTTCTAGTTCCGGAGTTTTCTAGTTGTGGAGTTTCTAGTTGCGGAGTTTCTAGTTGTGGAGTTTCTCGTTGTGGAGTTTCGAGTTGTGGAGTTCGTAGTTGTGGAGTATCTAGTTGTGGACTTTCAAGTTGTGGAGTTTCTAGCTGTGGAGTTTCTAGTTGTTAATTTTCTAGCTTTAGAGTTTCTATTGGCGGAGTTTCTAGTTGCAGAGTTTCTAGTTGTGGATTTTCTAGCTGTGGAATTTCTGGTTGCAGAGTTTTTAGTTGCGGTGTTTCTAGTTGTGGAGTTTCTAGTTGTTGAGTTTCTAGTTGCCGAGTTCTTTAGTTGCGAAGTCTCAAGTTGTAGAGTTTCTAGCTGTGGAGTTTCTAGTTGCGGAGTTTCTAGTTGCGGAGTTTCTAGTTGTGGAGTTTTTAGTTGTGGAGTCTCTAGTTGTGGAGTTTCTAGTTGTTAATTTTCTAGTTGTGGAGTTTTTATTTGCAGAGTTTCTGGTTGCAGAGTTTCTAGTTGTGGATTTTGTAGCTGTGAAATTTCTGGTTGCAGAGTTTTTAGTTGCGGTGTATCTAGTTGTGGAGTTTCTAGTTGTTGAGTTTCTAGTTGCCGAGTTCTTTAGTTGCGAAGTCTCAAGTTGTAGAGTTTCTAGCTGTGGAGTTTCTAGTGGCGGAGTTTCTAGTTGCGGAGTTTCTAGTTGTGGAGTTTTCAGTTGTGGAGTCTGTAGTTGTGGAGTTTCTAGTTGTGGAGTGTCTACTTGTGGAGTTTCTAGTTGTGGAGTTTCTATTTGTAGTTTTTAGTTTTTGAGTTTGTAGTTGTAGACTTTCTAGTTGCAGAGTTCCTAGTTTTGGAGTATCTAGTTGCGGAGTCTCTAATTGTGCAGTCTCTAGTTTTGGAGTTTCTGGTTGTGGAGTTTATAGTTGTGGAATTTCTAACTGTGGAGATTCTAGTTGCGGAGTTTCTAGTTGCAGAGTTTCTAGTTGTGGAGTTTCTAGTTGTGGAGTTTTAGTTGTGGAGTTTAAAGTTGTGGAATTAATAGGTGTGGAGTTTCTGGTTGTGGAGTTTCTAGTTTTCGGGTTTCTAGTTACGGAGTTCCTAGTTGTGGAGTTTCTAGTTGTGGAGCTTTTAGTTGTGGAGTTTCTAGTTGTGGAGCTTTTAGTTGAGGAGTCTCTAGTTGTTGAGTCTCTAGTTGTGGAAGTTCTAGTTGTGGAGTTTCTAGTTGCGGAGTTTCTTGTGTCGGAGTTTCTAGATGTGGAGTTTCTAGTTTTGGAGTTTCTGGCTGTAGAATTTCTAGTTGCGGAGCTTCTAGTTGTGGAGTTTCTAGTTGTGAGGTTCGTAGTTGTGGAGTTTCTAGTTGTCGAGTTTCTAGTTGTGGAGTCTCTAGTTGTGGAGTTTCTAGTTGTGGGGTTCGTAGTTGTGGGGTTCGTAGTTAAGGAGTTTCTAGTTGCGGAGTTTCAAGTCGTGGAGTTTCTTGTTGTGGAGTTTATAGTTGTGGAATTTCTAACTGTGGAGATTTTAGTTGCGGAGTTTCTAGTTGCAGAGTTTCTAGTTGTGGAGTTTCTAGTTGTGGAGTTTTA
Organism: Rhipicephalus microplus; assembly: GCF_043290135.1. NCBI lineage: Eukaryota > Metazoa > Arthropoda > Arachnida > Ixodida > Ixodidae > Rhipicephalus > Rhipicephalus microplus. Next base: position 5,786,798 of record NW_027464585.1, on the reverse strand, counting down.
GTTGTGGAGTTTAAAGTTGTGGAATTAATAGGTGTGGAGTTTCTAGTTGTGGAGTTTCTAGTTTCCGGGTTTCTAGTTACGGAGTTCCTAGTTGTGGAGTTCCTAGTTGTGGAGTTTTTTGTTGTGGAGTTTCTAGTTGTGGAGCTTTTAGTTGAGGAGTCTCTAGTTGTTGAGTCTCTAGTTGTGGAAGTTCTAGTTGTGGAGTTTCTAGTTGCGGAGTTTCTTGTGTCGGAGTTTCTAGATGTGGAGTTTCTAGTTTTGGAGTTTCTGGCTGTAGAGTTTCTAGTTGCGGAGTCTCTAGTTGTGGAGTTTCTAGTTGTGGGGTTCGTAGTTGTGGAGTTTCTAGTTGCGGAGTTTCAAGTCGTGGAGTTTCTCGTTGTGGAGTTTCTAGTTGTGGATTGTCAAGCTGTGGAGTTTCTAGTTGCGGAGTTTTTAGTTGCGGAGTTTCTTGTTGTGAAGTTTCTAGTTGTGGAGTTTCCAGTTGTGGAGTCTGTAGTTGTGGAGTATCTATTTGTTGGGTTTCAAATTGTGGAGTTTCTAGTTGTGGAGTTTCTAGTTGTGGATTTTCTAGTAGTTGAGTTTCTAGTTGCCGAGTTTCTAGTTGCGAAGTCTCAAGTCGTGGAGTTTTTAGCTGTGGAGTTTCTAGTTGCGGAGCTTTTATTTGCGGAGTATCTATTTGTTGGGTTTGAAGTTGTGGACTTTCTGGCTGTGGAGTTTCTAGTTGTGGAGTTTCTAGTTGTTGAGTTTCTGGTTGCCGAGTTTCTAGTTGCGAAGTCTCAAGTCGCGTAGTTTCTTGCTGCGGAGCTTCTAGTTGCGGAATTTCTAGTTGCGGAGTTTCTAGTTGTGGAATTTGTAGTTTTGGAATATCTAGTTGTGGACTTTCAAGTTGTGGAGTTTCTAGTTGTGGAATTTCTAGTTGCGGAGTTTCTAGTTGTGGATTTTCAAGCTGTGGAATTTCTGGTTGCAGAGTTTTTAGTTGCGGTGTTTCTAGTTGTGGAGTTTCTAGTTGTTGAGTTTCTAGTTGCCGAGTTCTTTAGTTGCGAAGTCTCAAGTTGTAGAGTTTCTAGCTGTGGAGTTTCAAGTTGCGGAGTTTCTAGTTGTGGAGTTTTTATTTGTGAAGTCTCTAGTTGTGGAGTTTCTATTTGTAGTTTTTAGTTTTCGAGTTTGTAGTTGTAGATTATCTAGTTGCAGAGTTCCTAGTTTTGGAGTATCTGGTTGCGGAGTCTCTAATTGTGCAGTCTCTAGTTTTGGAGTCTCTAGTTGTGGAGTTTCTGGTTGTGGAGTTTATAGTTGTGGAATTTCTAACTGTGGAGATTCTAGTTGAGGAGTTTCTAGTTGCAGAGTTTCTAGTTGTGGAGTGTCTAGTTGTGGAGTTTTAGTTGTGGAGTTTAAATTTGTGGAATTTATAGGTGTGGAGTTTCTAGTTGTGAAGTTTCTAGTTTTCGGGTTTCTAGTTACGGAGTTTCTAGTTGTGGATTTTCTAGTTGTGGAGTTTCTAGTTGCGAAGTTTCTAGTTGGGGAGTTTTTACTTGAGTTTATAGTTGCGGATTTTCTAGTTGCAGAGTTTTAAGTTGTCGAGTTTCTAGTTGCGGAGTGTCTAGTTGTGGAGTTTCTAGTTGCGGAGTTTCTAGCTGTGGAGTTTCTAGTTGCGGAGTCTCTAGTTGTGGAGTTTCTAGTTACGGAGTTTCTAGTTGTGGAGCTTTTAGTTGAGGAGTCTCTAGTTGTTGAGTCTCTAGTTGTGGAATTTCTAGTTGTGGAGTTTCTAGTTGTGGAACTTCAAGTTGTGGAGTTTCTAGTTGCAGAGTCTCTAGTTGTAGAGTTTCTAGTTGCAAAGTTTCTAGCTGTGGAGATTCTAGTGGCGAAGTCTCTAGTTATGCAGTCTCTAGTTCTGTAGTCTGTAGTTGTGGAGTTTCTAGTTGCGGAGTTTGAAGTTGTGGAGTTTCTAGCTGTGGAGTTTCTAGTTGCAGGGTTTCTAGTTGCGGAGTTTTCTAGTTGTGCAGTTTCTAGTTGCGGAGTTTCAAGTTGTGGAGTTTCTAGTTGTGGAGTTTTTAGTTGTGGAGTCTCTAGTTGTGGAGTTTCTAGTTGTGGAGTGTGTTCTTGTGGAGTGTCTACTTGTGGAGTTTCTAGTTGTGGAGTTTCTAGTTGCAGGGTTTCTAGTTTCGGAGTTTCAAGTTGTGGAGTTTCTAGTTGTGGAGTTTCTAGTTGTGGAGTTTTTAGTTGTGGAGTTTCTAATTGTGGAGCTTCTTGATGGGGAGTTTCTAGTTGTGAAGTTTCTAGTTGTGGATTTTCGAGTTGTGGAGTTTCTAGTTGCGAAGTTTCTAGTTGGGGAGTTTCTACTTGAGTTTATAGTTGCGGATTTTCTAGTTGCAGAGTTTTAAGTTGTCGAGTTTCTAGTTGCGGAGTGTCTAGTTGTGGAGTTTCTAGTTGCGGAGTTTTCTAGTTGTGGAGATCCTAGTGGCGGAGTTTCTAGTTGCGGAGTTTCAAGTTGTGGAGTTTCTCGTTGTGGAGTTTCTAGTTGTGGAGTTTCTAGTTGCGCAGTTTCTAGTTGTGGAGTTTCTAGTTGTGGAGTTTCTAGTAGTTGAGTTTCTAGTGTCGAGTTTCTAGTTGCGAAGTTTAGAGTCATGGAGTTTTTAGCTGTGGAGTTTCTAGTTTCGGAGCTTCTAGTTATGGAGTTTCTAGTTGCGGAGTTTCTAGTTGTGGATTTTGTAGTTGTGGGGTATATAGTTGTGGTGTTTCAAGTTGTGGAGTTTCTAGTTGCGGAGTTTCTAGTTGCAGAGTTTCTAGTTCCGGAGTTTTCTAGCCGTGGAGTTTCTAGTTGCGGAGTTCTAGTGGCGGAGTTTCAAGTTGTGGAGTTTCTAGTTGTGGAGTTTTTAGTTGTGGAGTCTCTAGTTGTGCAGTCTCTAGTTGTGGAGTTTCTAGTTGTGGAGTTTCTAGCTGTGGAGTTTCTAGTTGCAGGGTTTCTAGTTTCGGAGTTTTCTAGTTGTGGAGTTTGTAGTTGTGGAGTATCTAGTAGCGGCGTTTCAAGTTGTGGAGTTGATAGTTTTGGATTTTGAAGTTGTAGAGTTATTAGTTGCGAATCGTCTAGTTGTGGAGTTTCTAGTTGCGGAGTTTTGTAGTTGCGGAGTCTGTAGTTGTGGAGTGTCTAGTTTTGGAGTTTCTAGTTGTGGAGTTTCTAGTTGTGGTGTCTGTAGTTGTGGAGTATCTATTTGTTGGGTTTGAAGTTGTGGACTTTCTGGCTGTGGAGTTTCTAGTTGTGGAGTTTCTAGTTGTTGAGTTTCTGGTTGCCGAGTTTCTAGTTGCGAAGTCTCAAGTCGTGTAGTTTCTTGCTGCGGAGCTTCTAGTTGCGGAATTTCTAGTTGCGGAGTTTCTAGTTGTGGAATTTGTAGTTTTGGAGTATCTAGTTGTGGACTTTCAAGTTGTGGAGTTTCTAGTTGTGGAATTTCTAGTTGCGGAGTTTCTAGTTGTGGATTTTCTAGCTGTGGAGTTTCTAGTTGCGGAGTTTCTGGTTGTGGAGTTTCTAGTTGTGGAGTTTTTAGTTGTGGAGTCTCTAGTTGTGGAGTTTCTAGTTGTGGAGTGTCTACTTGTGGAGTGTCTACTTGTGGAGTTTTTAGTTGTGGAGTTTCTAATTGTGGAGCTTCTTGATGGGGAGTTTCTAGTTGTGAAGTTTCTAGTTGTGGATTTTCGAGTTGTGGAGTTTCTAGTTGCGAAGTTTCTAGTTGGGGAGTTTCTACTTGAGTTTAGAGTTGCGGATTTTCTAGTTGCAGAGTTTTAAGTTGTCGAGTTTCTAGTTGCGGAGTGTCTAGTTGTGGAGTTTCTAGTTGCGGAGTTTCTAGCTGTGGAGTTTCTAGTTGCGGAGTCTCTAGTTGTGCAGTCTCTGGTTTTGGAGTTTCTGGTTGTGGAGTTTCTAGTTGTAGAGTTTCTAGTTGCGGAGTCTCTATTTGTACAGTTTCTGGTTTTGGAGTCTCTGGTTGTGGAGTTTCTAGTTGTGGAGTTTCTAGCTGTGGAGTTTCAAGTTGCGGAGTCTCTAGTTGTGCAGTCTCTAGCTGTGGAGGCTCTGGCTGTGGAGTTTCTTGTTGCGGAGTTTCTAGTTGTGGATTTTCTGTCTGTGGAGTTTCTAGTTGCGGAGTTTCTAGTTGTGGAGTTTCTAGTTGTGAGGTTTGTAGTTGTTCAGTTTCTAGGTGTCGAGTTTCTAGTTGTGGAGTCTCTAGTTGGGGAGTTTCTAGTTGTGGAGTTTCTAGTTGCGAAGTCTCAAGTTGTTGAGTTTCTAGTTGTGGAGTTTCTAGTTGTGGGGTTCGTAGTTGTGGGGTTCGTAGTTGTGCAGTTTCTAGTTGTGGAGTATCTACTTTTGGAGTTTCCATTTGTGGTGTTACTAGCTGTGGAGTTTCTAGTTGCGGATTTTCTAGATGCAGAGTTTCTAGTTGCGGAGTTTTCTAGTTGTGGAGATTCTAGTGGCGGAGTTTCTAGTCGCGGAGTTCCAAGTTGTGGAGTTTCTAGTTGTGGAGTTTCTAGTTGTGGAATTTGTAGTTGTGGAGTATATAGTTGTGGTGTTTGAAGTTGTAGAGTTTCTAGTTGCGGATTTTCTAGCTGTGGAGTTTCTAGTTGCGGAGTTTCTGGTTGTGGAGTTTCTAGTTGTGGAATTTCTAGTTGCGGAGTTTCTAGTTGTGGATTTTCAAGCTGTGGAATTTCTGGTTGCAGAGTTTTTAGTTGCGGTGTTTCTAGTTGTGGAGTTTCTAGTTGTTGAGTTTCTAGTTGCCGAGTTCATTAGTTGCGAAGTCTCAAGTTGTAGAGTTTCTAGCTGTGGAGTTTCAAGTTGCGGAGTTTCTAGTTGTGGAGTTTTTAGTTGTGAAGTCTCTAGTTGTGGAGTTTCTATTTGTAGTTTTTAGTTTTCGAGTTTGTAGTTGTAGATTATCTAGTTGCAGAGTTCCTAGTTTTGGAGTATCTGGTTGCGGAGTCTCTAATTGTGCAGTCTCTAGTTTTGGAGTCTCTAGTTGTGGAGTTTCTGGTTGTGGAGTTTATAGTTGTGGAATTTCTAACTGTGGAGATTTTAGTTGAGGAGTTTCTAGTTGCAGAGTTTCTAGTTGTGGAGTTTCTAGTTGTGGAGTTTTAGCTGTGGAGTTTAAAGTTGTGGAATTTATAGGTGTGGAGTTTCTAGTTGTGGAGTTTCTAGTTTTCGGGTTTCTAGTTACGGAGTTTCTAGTTGTGGATTTTCTAGTTGTGGAGTTTCTAGTTGCGAAGTTTCTAGTTGGGGAGTTTTTACTTGAGTTTATAGTTGCGGATTTTCTAGTTGCAGAGTTTTAAGTTGTCGAGTTTCTAGTGGCGGAGTCTCTATTTGTGGAGTTTCTAGTTGCGGAGTTTCTAGCTGTGTAGTTTCTAGTTGCGGAGTCTCTAGTTGTGCAGTCTCTGGTTTTGGAGTCTCTGGTTGTGGAGTTTCTAGTTGTGGAGTTTCTAGTTCCGAAGTGTCTAGTTATGGAGTTTCTAGTTGTAAAGTTTCTAGTTGTGGAGTTTCTAGTTGCGGAGTTTCTAGCTGTGGAGTTTCAAGTTGCGGCATCTCTAAATGTGCAGTCTCTAGTTGTAGAGTCTCTGGCTGTGGAGTGTCTAGTTGTGGAGTTTCTAGTTGTGGAGTTTCTATTTGCTGAGTTTCTTGTTGCGGAGTTTCTAGTTGTGGATTTTCTAGCTGTGGAGTTTCTAGTTGCGGAGTTTCTAGTTGTGGAGTTTCTAGTTGTGAGGTTTGTAGTTGTTGAGTTTCTAGTTGTCGAGTTTCTAGTTGTGGAGTCTCTAGTTGTGGAGTTTCTAGTTGTGGAGTTTCTAGTTGCGGAGTCTCAAGTTGTTGAGTTTCTAGTTGTGGAGTTTCTAGTTGTGGGGTTCTTAGTTGTGGGGTTCGTAGTTGTGCAGTTTCTAGTTGTGGAGTATCTACTTGTGGGGTTTCCATTTGTGGTGTTTCTAGCTGTGGAGTTTCTAGTTGCGGAGTTTCCAGGTGCAGAGTTTCTAGTTGCGGAGTTTCTAGTTGTGGAGATTCTAGTGGCGGAGTTTCTAGTTGCTGAGTTCCAAGTTGTGGAGTTTCTAGTTGTGGAGTTTGTAGTTGTGGAGTATCTAGTAGCGGCGTTTCAAGTTGTGGAGTTGATAGTTTTGGATTTTGAAGTTGTAGAGTTAATAGTTGCGAATCGTCTAGTTGTGGAGTTTCTAGTTGCGGAGTTTTGTAGTTGCGGAGTTTCTTGTTGCGGAGTTTCTAGATGTGGAGTTTCTAGTTGTGGAGTTTCTGGCTGTGGAGTTTCTAGTTGCGGAGTTTCTAGTTGTGGAGTTTCTAGTTGTGGGGTTCGTAGTTGTGGGGTTCGTAGTTGTGGAGTTTCTAGTTGCGGAGTTTCAAGTTGTGGAGTTTCTCGTTGTGGAGTTTCTAGTTGTGGAGTTTCTAGTTGTTGAGTTTCTGGTTGCCGAGTTTCTAGTTGCGAAGTCTCAAGTCGTGTAGTTTCTTGCTGCGGAGTTTCTAGTTGCGGAGCTTCTGGTTGTAGAATTTCTAGTTGTGGAGTTTCTAGGTGCAGAGTTTCAAGTTGTGGAGTTTCTAGTTGTGGAGTTTCTGGCTGTGGAGTTTCTAGTTGCGGAGTTTCTAGTTGTGGAGTTTCTAGTTGTGGGGTTCGTAGTTGTGGGGTTCGTAGTTGTGGAGTTTCTAGTTGCGGAGTTTCAAGTTGTGGAGTTTCTCGTTGTGGAGTTTCTAGTTGTGGAGTTTCTAGTTGTTGAGTTTCTGGTTGCCGAGTTTCTAGTTGCGAAGTCTCAAGTCGTGTAGTTTCTTGCTGCGGAGTTTCTAGTTGCGGATCTTCTGGTTGTGAAGTGTCTAGTTGCGGAGTCAGTAGTTGTGGAGTTTCTAGTTGTGGAGTTTCTAGATGTAGATTTTCTAGCTGTGGAGTTTCTATTTGCGGAGTTTCTAGTTGCAGAGTTTCTATTTGTGGATTTTCTAGCTGTGGAATTTCTAGTTGTTGAGTTTCTATTTGCCGAGTTCTTTAGTTGCGAAGTCTCAAGTTGTAGAGTTTCTAGCTGTGGAGTTTCTAGTTGTGGAGTTTCTAGTTGTGGAGTTTCTAGTTGTGGAGTTTCTAGTTGTGGAGTTTCTAGTAGCGGCGTTTCAAGTTGTGGAGTTGATAGTTTTGGATTTTGAAGTTGTAGAGTTATTAGTTGCGAATCGTCTAGTTGTGGAGTTTCTAGTTGCGGAGTTTTGTAGTTGCGGAGTTTGTAGTTGTGGAGTATCTATTTATTGGGTTTGAAGTTGTGGAGTTTCTGGCTGTGGAGTTTCTAGTTGTAGAGTTTCTAGTTGTTGAGTTTCTGGTTGCCGAGTTTCTAGTTGCGAAGTCTCAAGTCGTGTAGTTTCTTGCTGCGGAGTTTCTAGTTGCGGAGCTTCTAGTTGCGGAATTTCTAGTTGCGGAGTTTCTAGTTGTTGAATTTGTAGTTGTGGAGTATCTAGTTGTGGACTTTCAAGTTGTGGAGTTTCTAGTTGTGGAGTTTCTAGTTGCGGAGTTTTCTAGTTGCGGAGTCTGTTGTTGTGGAGTTTCTAGTTGTTGAATTTCTAGTTGTGGAGTCTCTAGTTGCGGAGTGAGTTTCTAGTTGCGGAGTCAGTAGTTGTGGAGTTTCTAGTTGTGGAGTTTCTAGTTGTGAATTTTCTAGCTGTGGAGTTTCTATTTGCGGAGTTTCTAGTTGCAGAGTTTCTAATTGTGGATTTTCTAGCTGTGGAATTTCTGGTTGCAGAGTTTTCAGTTGCGGTGTTTCTAGTTGTGGAGTTTCTAGTTGTTGAGTTTCTAGTTGCCGAGTTCTTTAGTTGCGAAGTCTTAAGTTGTAGAGTTTCTAGTGGCGGAGTTTCTAGTTGCAGAGTTTCTAGTTGCGAAGTTTTCTAGTTGTGGAGTTTCTAGTTGCGGAGTTCCTAGTTGTGGAGCTTCAAGTTGTGGAGTTTCTAGTTGTGGAGTTTCTAGTTGTGGAGTTTGTAGTTGTGGAGTATCTAGTTGTGGGCTTTCAAGTTGTGGAGTTTCTAGTTGTGGAGTTTCTAGTTGCGGAGTTTCTAGTTGCGGAGTCTGTAGTTGTGGAGTTATAGTTGTGGAAATTCTAGTTACCGAGTTTCTAGTTGTGGCGCTTTTAGTGGAGGAGTCTCTAGTTGTTGAGTCTCTAGTTGTGGAATTTCTTGTTGTGGAGTTTCTAGTTGCAGAGTTTCAAGTTCTGGAGTTTCTAGTTGCGGAGTCTCTAGTTGTGGAGTTTCTAGTTGTGGAGTTTCTAGTTGTGGAGTTTTTAGTTGTGGAGTTTTCTAGTGTTTGAGTCTCTAGTTGTGGAGTTTCTAGTTGTGGAGTTTCTAGTTGTTGAGTTTCTGGTTGCCGAGTTTCTAGTTGCGAAGTCTCAAGTCGTGTAGTTTCTTGCTGCGGAGTTTCTAGTTGCGGAGCTTCTAGTTGTGGAGTTTCTAGTTGTGGAGTTTCTAGTTGTGGGGTTCGTAGTTGTGGGGTTCGTAGTTGTGGAGTTTCTAGTTGCGGAGTTTCAAGTTGTGGAGTTTCTCGTTGTGGAGTTTCTAGTTGTGGAGTTTCTAGTTGCGCAGTTTCTAGTTGTGGAGTTTCTAGTTGTGGAGTTTCTAGTAGTTGAGTTTCTAGTGTCGAGTTTCTAGTTGCGAAGTTTAGAGTCATGGAGTTTTTAGCTGTGGAGTTTCTAGTTTCGGAGCTTCTAGTTATGGAGTTTCTAGTTGCGGAGTTTCTAGTTGTGGATTTTGTAGTTGTGGGGTATATAGTTGTGGTGTTTCAAGTTGTGTAGTTTCTAGTTGCGGAGTTTCTAGTTGCAGAGTTTCTAGTTCCGGAGTTTTCTAGCCGTGGAGTTTCTAGTTGCGGAGTTCTAGTGGCGGAGTTTCAAGTTGTGGAGTTTCTAGTTGTGGAGTTTTTAGTTGTGGAGTCTCTAGTTGTGCAGTCTCTAGTTGTGGAGTTTCTAGTTGTGGAGTTTCTAGCTGTGGAGTTTCTAGTTGCAGGGTTTCTAGTTTCGGAGTTTTCTAGTTGTGGAGTTTGTAGTTGTGGAGTATCTAGTAGCGGCGTTTCAAGTTGTGGAGTTGATAGTTTTGGATTTTGAAGTTGTAGAGTTATTAGTTGCGAATCGTCTAGTTGTGGAGTTTCTAGTTGCGGAGTTTTGTAGTTGCGGAGTCTGTAGTTGTGGAGTGTCTAGTTTTGGAGTTTCTAGTTGTGGAGTTTCTAGTTGTGGTGTCTGTAGTTGTGGAGTATCTATTTGTTGGGTTTGAAGTTGTGGACTTTCTGGCTGTGGAGTTTCTAGTTGTGGAGTTTCTAGTTGTTGAGTTTCTGGTTGCCGAGTTTCTAGTTGCGAAGTCTCAAGTCGTGTAGTTTCTTGCTGCGGAGCTTCTAGTTGCGGAATTTCTAGTTGCGGAGTTTCTAGTTGTGGAATTTGTAGTTTTGGAGTATCTAGTTGTGGACTTTCAAGTTGTGGAGTTTCTAGTTGTGGAATTTCTAGTTGCGGAGTTTCTAGTTGTGGATTTTCTAGCTGTGGAGTTTCTAGTTGCGGAGTTTCTGGTTGTGGAGTTTCTAGTTGTGGAGTTTTTAGTTGTGGAGTCTCTAGTTGTGGAGTTTCTAGTTGTGGAGTGTCTACTTGTGGAGTGTCTACTTGTGGAGTTTTTAGTTGTGGAGTTTCTAATTGTGGAGCTTCTTGATGGGGAGTTTCTAGTTGTGAAGTTTCTAGTTGTGGATTTTCGAGTTGTGGAGTTTCTAGTTGCGAAGTTTCTAGTTGGGGAGTTTCTACTTGAGTTTAGAGTTGCGGATTTTCTAGTTGCAGAGTTTTAAGTTGTCGAGTTTCTAGTTGCGGAGTGTCTAGTTGTGGAGTTTCTAGTTGCGGAGTTTCTAGCTGTGGAGTTTCTAGTTGCGGAGTCTCTAGTTGTGCAGTCTCTGGTTTTGGAGTTTCTGGTTGTGGAGTTTCTAGTTGTAGAGTTTCTAGTTGCGGAGTCTCTATTTGTACAGTTTCTGGTTTTGGAGTCTCTGGTTGTGGAGTTTCTAGTTGTGGAGTTTCTAGCTGTGGAGTTTCAAGTTGCGGAGTCTCTAGTTGTGCAGTCTCTAGCTGTGGAGGCTCTGGCTGTGGAGTTTCTTGTTGCGGAGTTTCTAGTTGTGGATTTTCTGTCTGTGGAGTTTCTAGTTGCGGAGTTTCTAGTTGTGGAGTTTCTAGTTGTGAGGTTTGTAGTTGTTCAGTTTCTAGGTGTCGAGTTTCTAGTTGTGGAGTCTCTAGTTGGGGAGTTTCTAGTTGTGGAGTTTCTAGTTGCGAAGTCTCAAGTTGTTGAGTTTCTAGTTGTGGAGTTTCTAGTTGTGGGGTTCGTAGTTGTGGGGTTCGTAGTTGTGCAGTTTCTAGTTGTGGAGTATCTACTTTTGGAGTTTCCATTTGTGGTGTTACTAGCTGTGGAGTTTCTAGTTGCGGATTTTCTAGATGCAGAGTTTCTAGTTGCGGAGTTTTCTAGTTGTGGAGATTCTAGTGGCGGAGTTTCTAGTCGCGGAGTTCCAAGTTGTGGAGTTTCTAGTTGTGGAGTTTCTAGTTGTGGAATTTGTAGTTGTGGAGTATATAGTTGTGGTGTTTGAAGTTGTAGAGTTTCTAGTTGCGGATTTTCTAGCTGTGGAGTTTCTAGTTGCGGAGTTTCTGGTTGTGGAGTTTCTAGTTGTGGAATTTCTAGTTGCGGAGTTTCTAGTTGTGGATTTTCAAGCTGTGGAATTTCTGGTTGCACAGTTTTTAGTTGCGGTGTTTCTAGTTGTGGAGTTTCTAGTTGTTGAGTTTCTAGTTGCCGAGTTCATTAGTTGCGAAGTCTCAAGTTGTAGAGTTTCTAGCTGTGGAGTTTCAAGTTGCGGAGTTTCTAGTTGTGGAGTTTTTAGTTGTGAAGTCTCTAGTTGTGGAGTTTCTATTTGTAGTTTTTAGTTTTCGAGTTTGTAGTTGTAGATTATCTAGTTGCAGAGTTCCTAGTTTTGGAGTATCTGGTTGCGGAGTCTCTAATTGTGCAGTCTCTAGTTTTGGAGTCTCTAGTTGTGGAGTTTCTGGTTGTGGAGTTTATAGTTGTGGAATTTCTAACTGTGGAGATTTTAGTTGAGGAGTTTCTAGTTGCAGAGTTTCTAGTTGTGGAGTTTCTAGTTGTGGAGTTTTAGCTGTGGAGTTTAAAGTTGTGGAATTTATAGGTGTGGAGTTTCTAGTTGTGGAGTTTCTAGTTTTCGGGTTTCTAGTTACGGAGTTTCTAGTTGTGGATTTTCTAGTTGTGGAGTTTCTAGTTGCGAAGTTTCTAGTTGGGGAGTTTTTACTTGAGTTTATAGTTGCGGATTTTCTAGTTGCAGAGTTTTAAGTTGTCGAGTTTCTAGTGGCGGAGTCTCTATTTGTGGAGTTTCTAGTTGCGGAGTTTCTAGCTGTGTAGTTTCTAGTTGCGGAGTCTCTAGTTGTGCAGTCTCTGGTTTTGGAGTCTCTGGTTGTGGAGTTTCTAGTTGTGGAGTTTCTAGTTCCGAAGTGTCTAGTTATGGAGTTTCTAGTTGTAAAGTTTCTAGTTGTGGAGTTTCTAGTTGCGGAGTTTCTAGCTGTGGAGTTTCAAGTTGCGGCATCTCTAAATGTGCAGTCTCTAGTTGTAGAGTCTCTGGCTGTGGAGTGTCTAGTTGTGGAGTTTCTAGTTGTGGAGTTTCTATTTGCTGAGTTTCTTGTTGCGGAGTTTCTAGTTGTGGATTTTCTAGCTGTGGAGTTTCTAGTTGCGGAGTTTCTAGTTGTGGAGTTTCTAGTTGTGAGGTTTGTAGTTGTTGAGTTTCTAGTTGTCGAGTTTCTAGTTGTGGAGTCTCTAGTTGTGGAGTTTCTAGTTGTGGAGTTTCTAGTTGCGGAGTCTCAAGTTGTTGAGTTTCTAGTTGTGGAGTTTCTAGTTGTGGGGTTCTTAGTTGTGGGGTTCGTAGTTGTGCAGTTTCTAGTTGTGGAGTATCTACTTGTGGGGTTTCCATTTGTGGTGTTTCTAGCTGTGGAGTTTCTAGTTGCGGAGTTTCCAGGTGCAGAGTTTCTAGTTGCGGAGTTTCTAGTTGTGGAGATTCTAGTGGCGGAGTTTCTAGTTGCTGAGTTCCAAGTTGTGGAGTTTCTAGTTGTGGAGTTTGTAGTTGTGGAGTATCTAGTAGCGGCGTTTCAAGTTGTGGAGTTGATAGTTTTGGATTTTGAAGTTGTAGAGTTAATAGTTGCGAATCGTCTAGTTGTGGAGTTTCTAGTTGCGGAGTTTTGTAGTTGCGGAGTTTCTTGTTGCGGAGTTTCTAGATGTGGAGTTTCTAGTTGTGGAGTTTCTGGCTGTGGAGTTTCTAGTTGCGGAGTTTCTAGTTGTGGAGTTTCTAGTTGTGGGGTTCGTAGTTGTGGGGTTCGTAGTTGTGGAGTTTCTAGTTGCGGAGTTTCAAGTTGTGGAGTTTCTCGTTGTGGAGTTTCTAGTTGTGGAGTTTCTAGTTGTTGAGTTTCTGGTTGCCGAGTTTCTAGTTGCGAAGTCTCAAGTCGTGTAGTTTCTTGCTGCGGAGTTTCTAGTTGCGGAGCTTCTGGTTGTAGAATTTCTAGTTGTGGAGTTTCTAGGTGCAGAGTTTCAAGTTGTGGAGTTTCTAGTTGTGGAGTTTCTGGCTGTGGAGTTTCTAGTTGCGGAGTTTCTAGTTGTGGAGTTTCTAGTTGTGGGGTTCGTAGTTGTGGGGTTCGTAGTTGTGGAGTTTCTAGTTGCGGAGTTTCAAGTTGTGGAGTTTCTCGTTGTGGAGTTTCTAGTTGTGGAGTTTCTAGTTGTTGAGTTTCTGGTTGCCGAGTTTCTAGTTGCGAAGTCTCAAGTCGTGTAGTTTCTTGCTGCGGAGTTTCTAGTTGCGGATCTTCTGGTTGTGAAGTGTCTAGTTGCGGAGTCAGTAGTTGTGGAGTTTCTAGTTGTGGAGTTTCTAGATGTAGATTTTCTAGCTGTGGAGTTTCTATTTGCGGAGTTTCTAGTTGCAGAGTTTCTAGTTGTGGATTTTCTAGCTGTGGAATTTCTAGTTGTTGAGTTTCTATTTGCCGAGTTCTTTAGTTGCGAAGTCTCAAGTTGTAGAGTTTCTAGCTGTGGAGTTTCTAGTTGTGGAGTTTCTAGTTGTGGAGTTTCTAGTTGTGGAGTTTCTAGTTGTGGAGTTTCTAGTAGCGGCGTTTCAAGTTGTGGAGTTGATAGTTTTGGATTTTGAAGTTGTAGAGTTATTAGTTGCGAATCGTCTAGTTGTGGAGTTTCTAGTTGCGGAGTTTTGTAGTTGCGGAGTTTGTAGTTGTGGAGTATCTATTTATTGGGTTTGAAGTTGTGGAGTTTCTGGCTGTGGAGTTTCTAGTTGTAGAGTTTCTAGTTGTTGAGTTTCTGGTTGCCGAGTTTCTAGTTGCGAAGTCTCAAGTCGTGTAGTTTCTTGCTGCGGAGTTTCTAGTTGCGGAGCTTCTAGTTGCGGAATTTCTAGTTGCGGAGTTTCTAGTTGTTGAATTTGTAGTTGTGGAGTATCTAGTTGTGGACTTTCAAGTTGTGGAGTTTCTAGTTGTGGAGTTTCTAGTTGCGGAGTTTTCTAGTTGCGGAGTCTGTTGTTGTGGAGTTTCTAGTTGTTGAATTTCTAGTTGTGGAGTCTCTAGTTGCGGAGTGAGTTTCTAGTTGCGGAGTCAGTAGTTGTGGAGTTTCTAGTTGTGGAGTTTCTAGTTGTGAATTTTCTAGCTGTGGAGTTTCTATTTGCGGAGTTTCTAGTTGCAGAGTTTCTAATTGTGGATTTTCTAGCTGTGGAATTTCTGGTTGCAGAGTTTTCAGTTGCGGTGTTTCTAGTTGTGGAGTTTCTAGTTGTTGAGTTTCTAGTTGCCGAGTTCTTTAGTTGCGAAGTCTTAAGTTGTAGAGTTTCTAGTGGCGGAGTTTCTAGTTGCAGAGTTTCTAGTTGCGAAGTTTTCTAGTTGTGGAGTTTCTAGTTGCGGAGTTCCTAGTTGTGGAGCTTCAAGTTGTGGAGTTTCTAGTTGTGGAGTTTCTAGTTGTGGAGTTTGTAGTTGTGGAGTATCTAGTTGTGGGCTTTCAAGTTGTGGAGTTTCTAGTTGTGGAGTTTCTAGTTGCGGAGTTTCTAGTTGCGGAGTCTGTAGTTGTGGAGTTATAGTTGTGGAGCTTCAAGTTGTGGAGTTTCTAGTTGTGGAGTTTCTAGTTGTGGAGTTTGTAGTTGTGGAGTATCTAGTTGTGGGCTTTCAAGTTGTGGAGTTTCTAGTTGTGGAGTTTCTAGTTGCGGAGTTTCTAGTTGCGGAGTCTGTAGTTGTGGAGTTATAGTTGTGGAAATTCTAGTTACGGAGTTTCTAGTTGTGGCGCTTTTAGTGGAGGAGTCTCTAGTTGTTGAGTCTCTAGTTGTGGAATTTCTTGTTGTGGAGTTTCTAGTTGCAGAGTTTCAAGTTGTGGAGTTTCTAGTTGCGGAGTCTCTAGTTGTGGAGTTTCTAGTTGTGGAGTTTCTAGTTGTGGAGTTTTTAGTTGTGGAGTTTTCTAGTGTTTGAGTCTCTAGTTGTGGAGTTTCTAGTTGTGGAGTTTCTAGTTGTTGAGTTTCTGGTTGCCGAGTTTCTAGTTGCGAAGTCTCAAGTCGTGTAGTTTCTTGCTGCGGAGTTTCTAGTTGCGGAGCTTCTAGTTGTGGAGTTTCTAGTTGTGGAGTTTCTAGTTGTGGGGTTCGTAGTTGTGGGGTTCGTAGTTGTGGAGTTTCTAGTTGCGGAGTTTCAAGTTGTGGAGTTTCTCGTTTTGGAGTTTCTAGTTGTGGAGTTTCTAGTTGTTGAGTTTCTGGTTGCCGAGTTTCTAGTTGCGAAGTCTCAAGTCGTGTAGTTTCTTGCTGCGGAGTTTCTAGTTGCGGAGCTTCTGGTTGCGGAATTTCTAGTTGCGGAGTTTCTAGTTGTGGAATTTGTAGCTGTGGAGTATCTAGTTGTGGTGTTTCAAGTTGTGGAGTTTCTAGCTGTGGAGTTTCTAGTTGCGGAGTTTCTAGTTGCAGAGTTTCTAGTTGCAGAGTTTGTAGTTGTTGAGTATCTAGTTGTGGACTTTCAAGATGTGAACTTTCTAGTTGTGGAGTTTCTAGTTGTGGAATTTCTAGTGTTGGAGTCTCTAGTTGCGGAGTGAGTTTATAGTTGCGGAGTTTCTGGTTGTGGAGTTTCTAGTTGCGGAGTCAGTAGTTGTGGAGTTTCTAGTTGTGGAGTTTCTAGTTGTGAATTTTCTAGCTGTGGAGTTTCTATTTGCGGAGTTTCTAGTTGCAGAGTTTCTAGTTGTGGATTTTCTAGCTGTGGAATTTCTGGTTGCAGAGTTTTTAGTTGCGGTGTTTCTAGTTGTGGAGTTTCTAGTTGTTGAGTTTCTAGTTGCCGAGTTCTTTAGTTGCGAAGTCTCAAGTTGTGGAGTTTCTAGCTGTGGAGTTTCTAGTTCCGGAGTTTCTAGTTGTGGAGTTTCTAGTTGCGGAGTTTGTAGTTGTGGAGTATCTAGTAGCGGCGTTTCAAGTTGTGGAGTTGATAGTTTTGGATTTTGAAGTTGTAGAGTTATTAGTTGCGAATCGTCTAGTTGTGGAGTTTCTAGTTGCGGAGTTTTTCAGTTGCGGAGTCTGTAGTGTTGGAGTTTCTAGTTGTGGATTTTCTAGCTGTGGAGTTTCTAGTTGCGGAGTTTCTGGTTGTGGAGTTTCTAGTTGCGGAGTTTCTGGTTGTGGAGTTTCTAGTTGTGGAGTCTGTAGTTGTGGAGTATCTATTTGTTGGGTTTGAAGTTGTGGAGTTTCTGGCTGTGGAGTTTCTAGTTGTGGAGTTTCTAGTTGTTGAGTTTCTGGTTGCCGAGTTTCTAGTTGCGAAGTCTCGAGTCGTGTAGTTTCTTGCTGCGGAGTTTCTAGTTGCGGAGCTTCTAGTTGCGGAATTTCTAGTTGCGGAGTTTCTAGTTGTGGAATTTGTAGTTGTGGAGTATCTAGTTGTGGACTTTCAAGTTGTGGAGTTTCTAGTTGTGGAGTTTCTAGTTGCGGAGTTTTCTAGTTGCGCAGTCTGTAGTTGTGGAGTTTCTAGTTGTGGAATTTCTAGTTGTGGAGTCTCTATTTGCGGAGTGAGTTTCTAGTTGCGGAGTTTCTGGTTGTGGAGTTTCTAGTTGCGGAGTTTCTAGTTGCAGAGTTTCTAGTTGTGGATTTTCTAGCTGTGGAATTTCTAGTTGTTGAGTTTCTATTTGCCGAGTTCTTTAGTTGCGAAGTCTCAAGTTGTAGAGTTTCTAGCTGTGGAGTTTCTAGTTGTGGAGTTTCTAGTTGTGGAGTTTCTAGTTGTGGAGTTTGTAGTTGTGGAGTATCTAGTAGCGGCGTTTCAAGTTGTGGAGTTGATAGTTTTGGATTTTGAAGTTGTAGAGTTATTAGTTGCGAATCGTCTAGTTGTGGAGTTTCTAGTTGCGGAGTTTTGTAGTTGCGGAGTCTGTAGTTGTGGAGTATCTATTTGTTGGGTTTGAAGTTGTGGAGTTTCTGGCTGTGGAGTTTCTAGTTGTAGAGTTTCTAGTTGTTGAGTTTCTGGTTGCCGAGTTTCTAGTTGCGAAGTCTCAAGTCGTGTAGTTTCTTGCTGCGGAGTTTCTAGTTGCGGAGCTTCTAGTTGCGGAATTTCTAGTTGCGGAGTTTCTAGTTGTTGAATTTGTAGTTGTGGAGTATCTAGTTGTGGACTTTCAAGTTGTGGAGTTTCTAGTTGTGGAGTTTATAGTTGCGGAGTTTTCTAGTTGCGGAGTCTGTTGTTGTGGAGTTTCTAGTTGTTGAATTTCTAGTTGTGGAGTCTCTAGTTGCGGAGTGAGTTTCTAGTTGCGGAGTCAGTAGTTGTGGAGTTTCTAGTTGTGGAGTTTCTAGTTGTGAATTTTCTAGCTGTGGAGTTTCTATTTGCGGAGTTTCTAGTTGCAGAGTTTCTAATTGTGGATTTTCTAGCTGTGGAATTTCTGGTTGCAGAGTTTTCAGTTGCGGTGTTTCTAGTTGTGGAGTTTCTAGTTGTTGAGTTTCTAGTTGCCGAGTTCTTTAGTTGCGAAGTCTTAAGTTGTAGAGTTTCTAGTGGCGGAGTTTCTAGTTGCAGAGTTTCTAGTTGCGAAGTTTTCTAGTTGTGGAGTTTCTAGTTGCGGAGTTCCTAGTTGTGGAGCTTCAAGTTGTGGAGTTTCTAATTGTGGAGTTTCTAGTTGTGGAGTTTGTAGTTGTGGAGTATCTAGTTGTGGGCTTTCAAGTTGTGGAGTTTCTAGTTGTGGAGTTTCTAGTTGCGGAGTTTCTAGTTGCGGAGTCTGTAGTTGTGGAGTTATAGTTGTGGAAATTCTAGTTACGGAGTTTCTAGTTGTGGCGCTTTTAGTGGAGGAGTCTCTAGTTGTTGAGTCTCTAGTTGTGGAATTTCTAGTTGTGGAGTTTCTAGTTGTGGAGTTTCTAGTTGCGGAGTCTCTAGTTGTGGAGTTTCTAGTTGTGGAGTTTCTAGTTGTGGAGTTTCTAGTTGTGGAGTTTTTAGTTGTGGAGTTTTCTAGTGTTTGAGTCTCTAGTTGTGCAGTTTCTAGTTGTGGAGTTTCTAGTTGTTGAGTTTCTGGTTGCCGAGTTTCTAGTTGCGAAGTCTCAAGTCGTGTAGTTTCTTGCTGCGGAGTTTCTAGTTGCGGAGCTTCTAGTTGTGGAGTTTCTAGTTGTGGAGTTTCTAGTTGTGGGGTTCGTAGTTGTGGGGATCGTAGTTGTGGAGTTTCTAGTTGCGGAGTTTCAAGTTGTGGAGTTTCTCGTTGTGGAGTTTCTAGTTGTGGAGTTTCTAGTTGTTGAGTTTCTGGTTGCCGAGTTTCTAGTTGCGAAGTCTCAAGTCGTGTAGTTTCTTGCTGCGGAGTTTCTAGTTGCGGAGCTTCTGGTTGCGGAATTTCTAGTTGCGGAGTTTCTAGTTGTGGAATTTGTAGCTGTGGAGTATCTAGTTGTGGTGTTTCAAGTTGTGGAGTTTCTAGCTGTGGAGTTTCTAGTTGCGGAGTTTCTAGTTGCAGAGTTTCTAGTTGCAGAGTTTGTAGTTGTGGAGTATCTAGCTGTGGACTTTCAAGATGTGGACTTTCTAGTTGTGGAGTTTCTAGTTGTGGAATTTCTAGTGTTGGAGTCTCTAGTTGCGGAGTGAGTTTCTAGTTGCGGAGTTTCTGGTTGTGGAGTTTCTAGTTGCGGAGTCAGTAGTTGTGGAGTTTCTAGTTGTGGAGTTTCTAGTTGTGAATTTTCTAGCTGTGGAGTTTCTATTTGCGGAGTTTCTAGTTGCAGAGTTTCTAGTTGTGGATTTTCTAGCTGTGGAATTTCTGGTTGCAGAGTTTTTAGTTGCGGTGTTTCTAGTTGTGGAGTTTCTAGTTGTTGAGTTTCTAGTTGCCGAGTTCTTTAGTTGCGAAGTCTCAAGTTGTAGAGTTTCTAGTTCCGGAGTTTCTAGTTGTGGAGTTTCTAGCTGCGGAGTTTGTAGTTGTGGAGTATCTAGTAGCGGCGTTTCAAGTTGTGGAGTTGATAGTTTTGGATTTTGAAGTTGTAGAGTTATTAGTTGCGAATCGTCTAGTTGTGGAGTTTCTAGTTGCGGAGTTTTTTAGTTGCGGAGTCTGTAGTGTTGGAGTTTCTAGTTTTGGAGTTTCTAGTTGTGGATTTTCTAGCTGTGGAGTTTCTAGTTGCGGAGTTTCTGGTTGTGGAGTTTCTAGTTGCGGAGTTTCTGGTTGTGGAGTTTCTAGTTGTGGATTTTCTAGTTGTGGAGTTTCTAGGTGCGAAGTTTCTAGTTGGGGAGTTTTTACTTGAGTTTATAGTTGCGGATTTTCTAGTTGCAGAGTTTTAAGTTGTCGAGTTTCTAGTTGCGGAGTCTCTATTTGTGGAGTTTCTAGTTGCGGAGTTTCTAGCTGTGGAGGTTCTAGTTGCGGAGTCTCTAGTTGTGCAGCCTCTGGTTTTGGAGTCTCTGGTTGTGGAGTTTCTAGTTGTGGAGTTTCTAGTTCCGAAGTGTCTAGTTATGGAGTTTCTAGTTGTGAAGTTTCTAGTTGTGGAGTTTCTAGTGGCGGAGTTTCTAGCTGTGGAGTTTCAAGTTGCGGAGTCTCTAAATGTGCAGTCGCTAGTTGTGGAGTCTCTGGCTGTGGAGTTTTAGTTGTGGAGTTTCTAGTTGTGGAGTTTTTTTTTGCTGAGTTTCTCGTTGCGGAGTTTCTAGTTGTGGATTTTCTAGCTGTGGAGTTTCTAGTTGCGGAGTTTCTAGTTGTGGAGTTTCTAGTTGTGAGGTTTGTAGTTGTTGAGTTTCTAGTTGTCGAGTTTCTAGTTGTGGAGTCTCTAGTTGTGGAGTTTCTAGTTGTGGAGTTTCTAGTTGCGAAGTCTCAAGTTGTTGAGTTTCTAGTTGTGGAGTTTCTAGTGGTGGGGTTCGTAGTTGTGGGGTTTGTAGTTGTGCAGTTTCTAGTTGTGGAGTATCTACTTGTGGAGTTTCCATTTGTGGTGTTTCTAGCTGTGGAGTTTCTAGTTGCGGAGTTTCTAGATGCAGGTTCTAGTTGCGGAGTTTCTAGTTGTGTAGATTCTAGTGGCGGAGTTTCTAGTTGCGGAGTTCCAAGTTGTGGAGTTTCTAGTTGTGAAGTTTGTAGTTGTGGAGTATCTAGTAGCGGCGTTTCAAGTTGTGGAGTTGATAGTTTTGGATTTTGAAGTTGTAGAGGTAATAGTTGCGAATCGTCTAGTTGTGGAGTTTCTAGTTGCGGAGTTTTGTAGTTGGGGAGTCTGTAGTTGTGGAGTTTCTGGCTGTGGAGTTTCTAGTTGTGGAGTTTCTAGTTGTTGAGTTTCTAGTTGCCGAGTTTCTAGTTGCGAAGTCTCAAGTCGTGGAGTTTCTAGCTGCGGAGTTTCTAGTTGCGGAGCTTCTAGTGGCGGAGTTTCTAGTTGTGGAATTTGTAGTTGTGGAGTATCTAGTTTTGGTGTTTCAAGTTGTGGAGTTTCTAGCTGTGGAGTGTCTAGTTGCGGAGTTTCTAGTTGCAGAGTTTCTAGTTGTGGAGTTTCTAGTTGTTAGTTTCTAGTCGCCGAGTTCATTAGTTGCGAAGTCTCAAGTTGTGGAGTTTCTAGATGTGGAATTTCTAGTTGTTGAGTTTCTAGTTGCGGAGTTTCTAGTTGTGGAGTTTTTAGCTGTGGAGTCTCTAGTTGTGGAGTCTCTAGTTGTGGAGTTTCTAGTTTTAGAGTGTCTACTTGTGGAGTTTCTAGTTGTGGAGTTTCTAGTTGTGGAGTTTCTATTTGTAGTTTTTATTTTTCGAGTTTATAGTTGTAGATTTTCTAGTTGCAGAGTTCCTAGTTGTGGAGTTTCTAGTTGTGGAGTTTCTTGTTGGAGAGTTTCTAGTTGTGAAGTTTCTAATTGTGGATTTTCTAGTTGCGGAATTTCTAGTTGCGCAGTTTCTAGTTGGGGAGTTGCTACTTGAGTTTATAGCTGCGGATTTTCTAGTTCCACAGTTTCGAGTTGCAAAGTTTCAAGTTGTCGAGTTTGTAGTTGCGGAGTCGCTAGTTGTGGAGTTTCTAGTTGCGGAGTTGCTAGCTGTGGAGTTTCTAGTTGCGGAGTCTCTAATTGTGCAGTCTCTAGTTTTGGAGTTTCTAGTTGTGGAGTTTCTTGTTGCAGAGTTTCTAGTTGCGGAGTTTCTTGTTGCAGAGTTTCTAGATGTGGAGTTTCTAGTTGTGAAGTTTTAGTTGTGGAGTTTCAAGTTGTGGAATTCATAGGTGTGGAGTTTCTAGCTGTGGAGTTTCTAGTTTTCGAGTTTCTAGTTACGGAGTTTCTAGTTGTGGAGTTTTTAGTTGTGGAGCTTTTAGTTGAGGAGTCTCTAGTTGTTGAGTCTCTAGTTGTGGAAGTTCTAGTTGTGGAGTTTCTAGTTGCGGAGTTTCTAGATGTGGAGTTTCTAGTTGTGGATTTTCTGGCTGTGGAGTTTATAGTTGCGAAGTTTCTAGTATCGGAGTTTCTAGTTGTGGAGTTTTTAGTTGTGGAGTTTCTAGTTGTAGAGTTTCTAGTTGCGAAGTCTCAAGTTGCGGAGTACTAGTTGTGGAGTTTCTAGTTGTGGAGTTTCTAGTTGTGGGGTTCGTAGTTGTGGGGTTCGTAGTTGTGCAGTTCTAGTTGTGGAGTCTCTAGTTGAGGAGTTTCCATTTGTGTTGTTTCTAGCTGTAGAGTTTCTAGTTGCGGAGTTTCTAGATGCAGAGTTTCTAGTTGCGGAGTTTTTTAGGTTGGAAATTGTAGTGGCGGAGTTTCTAGTTGCGGAGTTCCAAGTTGTGGAGTTTCTAGTTGTGGAGCTTCAAGTTCTGGGGTTCGTAGTTGTGGGATTCGTAGTTGTGCAGTTTCTATTTTTGCAGGCTCTAGTTGTGGAGTTTCCAGTTGTGGAGTTTCTAGCTGTGGAGTTTCTAGTTGCGGAGTTTCTAGTTGCAGTGTTTCTAGTTGTGGAGTTTTCTAGTTGTGGAGATTCTAGTGGCGGAGTTTCTAGTTGCGGAGTTTCAAGTTGTGGAGTTTCTCGTTGTGGAGTTTCTAGTTGTGGATTTTCTAGCTGTGGAGTTTCTAGTTGCAAAGTTTTTAGTTGCGGAGTTTCTGGTTGTGGAGTTTCCAGTTGTGGAGTATCTACTTGTTGGGTTTCAAGTTGTGGAGTTTCTAGTTGTGGAGTTTCTAGTTGTTGAATTTCTAGTAGTTGAGTTTCTAGTTGCCGAGTTTCTAGTTGCGAAATCTGAAGTCGTGGAGTTTCTAGCTGTGGAGTTTCTAGTTGCGGAGCTTCTAGTTGCGGAGTTTCTAGTTGTGGAGCTTCTAGTTCTGGGGTTCGTTGTTGTGAAGTTCGTAGTTGTGCAGTTTCTAGTTTTGGAGTCTCTAGTTGTGGAGTTTCCAGTTGTGGAGTTTCTAGCTGTGGAGTTTCTAGTTGCGGAGTTTCTAGTTGCAGAGTTTCTAGTTGTGGATTTTGTAGCTGTGGAGTATATAGTTGTGGTGTTTCAAGTTGTGGAGTTTCTAGTTGCGGAGTTTCTAGTTGCAGAGTTTCTAGTTCCAGAGTTTTCTAGTTGTGGAGTTTCTAGTTGCGGAGTTTCTAGTTGTGAAGCTTCAAGTTGTGGAGTTTCTAGTAGTTGAGTTTCTAGTTGCCGAGTTTCTAGTTGCGAAGTCTCAAGTCGTGGAGTTTTTAGCTGAGGAGTTTCTAGTTGCGGAGCTTCTATTTGCGGAGTTTCTAGTTGCGGAGTTTCTAGTTGTGGAATTTCTAGTTGTGGAGTATATAGTTGTGGTGTTTCAAGTTGTGGAGTTTCTAGTGGCGGAGCTTCTAGTTGCAGAGTTTCTAGTTGCGAAGTTTGCTAGTTGTGGAGTTTCTAGTTGCGGAGTTTCTAGTTGTGGAGCTTCAAGTTGTGGAGTTTCTAGTTGTGGAGTTTCTAGTTGTGGACTTTGTAGTTGTGGAGTATCTAGTTGTGGGCTTTCAAGTTGTGGAGTTTCTAGTTGTGGAGTTTCTAGTTGCGGAGTTTTCTAGTTGCGGAGTCTGTAGTTGTGGAGCTTCTAGTTGTGGAATTTCTAGTTACGGAGTTTCTAGTTGTGGAGCTTTTAGTTGAGGAGTCTCTAGTTGTTGAGTCTCTAGTTGTGGAATTTCTAGTTGTGGAGTTACTAGTTGCAGAGTTTCAAGTTGTGGAGTTTTCTAGTTGTTGAGTCTCTAGTTGTGGAAGTTCTAGTTGTGGAGTTTCTAGTTGCGGAGTTTCTTGTTGCGGAGTTTCTAGATGTGGAGTTTCTAGTTGTGGAGTTTCTGGCTGTGGAGTTTCTAGTTGCGGAGTTTCTAGTTGTGGAGTTTCTAGTTGTGGGGCTCGTAGTTGTGGGGTTCGTAGTTGTGGAGTTTCTAGTTGCGGAGTTTCAAGTTGTGGAGTTTCTCGTTGTGGAGTTTCTAGTTGTGGAGTTTCTAGTTGTTGAGTTTCTGGTTGCCGAGTTTCTAGTTGCGAAGTCTCAAGTCGTGCAGTTTCTTGCTGCGGAGTTTCTAGTTGCGGAGCTTCTGGTTGTAGAATTTCTAGTTGTGGAGTTTCTAGGTGCAGAGTTTCAAGTTGTGCAGTTTCTAGTTGTGGAGTATCTACTTGTGGAGTTTCCATTTGTGGTGTTTCTATCTGTGGAGTTTCTAGTTGCGGAGTTTCTAGATGCAGGTTCTAGTTGCGGAGTTTCTAGTTGTGTAGATTCTAGTGGCGGAGTTTCTAGTTGCGGAGTTCCAAGTTGTGGAGTTTCTAGTTGTGAAGTTTGTAGTTGTGGAGTATCTAGTAGCGGCGTTTCAAGTTGTGGAGTTGATAGTTTTGGATTTTGAAGTTGTAGAGGTAATAGTTGCGAATCGTCTAGTTGTGGAGTTTCTAGTTGCGGAGTTTTGTAGTTGGGGAGTCTGTAGTTGTGGAGTTTCTGGCTGTGGAGTTTCTAGTTGTGGAGTTTCTAGTTGTTGAGTTTCTAGTTGCCGAGTTTCTAGTTGCGAAGTCTCAAGTCGTGGAGTTTCTAGCTGCGGAGTTTCTAGTTGCGGAGCTTCTAGTGGCGGAGTTTCTAGTTGTGGAATTTGTAGTTGTGGAGTATCTAGTTTTGGTGTTTCAAGTTGTGGAGTTTCTAGCTGTGGAGTGTCTAGTTGCGGAGTTTCTAGTTGCAGAGTTTCTAGTTGTGGAGTTTCTAGTTGTTAGTTTCTAGTCGCCGAGTTCATTAGTTGCGAAGTCTCAAGTTGTGGAGTTTCTAGATGTGGAATTTCTAGTTGTTGAGTTTCTAGTTGCGGAGTTTCTAGTTGTGGAGTTTTTAGCTGTGGAGTCTCTAGTTGTGGAGTCTCTAGTTGTGGAGTTTCTAGTTTTAGAGTGTCTACTTGTGGAGTTTCTAGTTGTGGAGTTTCTAGTTGTGGAGTTTCTATTTGTAGTTTTTATTTTTCGAGTTTATAGTTGTAGATTTTCTAGTTGCAGAGTTCCTAGTTGTGGAGTTTCTAGTTGTGGAGTTTCTTGTTGGAGAGTTTCTAGTTGTGAAGTTTCTAATTGTGGATTTTCTAGTTGCGGAATTTCTAGTTGCGCAGTTTCTAGTTGGGGAGTTGCTACTTGAGTTTATAGCTGCGGATTTTCTAGTTCCACAGTTTCGAGTTGCAAAGTTTCAAGTTGTCGAGTTTGTAGTTGCGGAGTCGCTAGTTGTGGAGTTTCTAGTTGCGGAGTTTCTAGCTGTGGAGTTTCTAGTTGCGGAGTCTCTAATTGTGCAGTCTCTAGTTTTGGAGTTTCTAGTTGTGGAGTTTCTTGTTGCAGAGTTTCTAGTTGCGGAGTTTCTTGTTGCAGAGTTTCTAGATGTGGAGTTTCTAGTTGTGAAGTTTTAGTTGTGGAGTTTCAAGTTGTGGAATTCATAGGTGTGGAGTTTCTAGCTGTGGAGTTTCTAGTTTTCGAGTTTCTAGTTACGGAGTTTCTAGTTGTGGAGTTTTTAGTTGTGGAGCTTTTAGTTGAGGAGTCTCTAGTTGTTGAGTCTCTAGTTGTGGAAGTTCTAGTTGTGGAGTTTCTAGTTGCGGAGTTTCTAGATGTGGAGTTTCTAGTTGTGGATTTTCTGGCTGTGGAGTTTATAGTTGCGAAGTTTCTAGTATCGGAGTTTCTAGTTGTGGAGTTTTTAGTTGTGGAGTTTCTAGTTGTAGAGTTTCTAGTTGCGAAGTCTCAAGTTGCGGAGTACTAGTTGTGGAGTTTCTAGTTGTGGAGTTTCTAGTTGTGGGGTTCGTAGTTGTGGGGTTCGTAGTTGTGCAGTTCTAGTTGTGGAGTCTCTAGTTGAGGAGTTTCCATTTGTGTTGTTTCTAGCTGTAGAGTTTCTAGTTGCGGAGTTTCTAGATGCAGAGTTTCTAGTTGCGGAGTTTTTTAGGTTGGAGATTGTAGTGGCGGAGTTTCTAGTTGCGGAGTTCCAAGTTGTGGAGTTTCTAGTTGTGGAGCTTCTAGTTCTGGGGTTCGTAGTTGTGGGATTCGTAGTTGTGCAGTTTCTATTTTTGCAGGCTCTAGTTGTGGAGTTTCCAGTTGTGGAGTTTCTAGCTGTGGAGTTTCTAGTTGCGGAGTTTCTAGTTGCAGAGTTTCTAGTTGTGGAGTTTTCTAGTTGTGGAGATTCTAGTGGCGGAGTTTCTAGTTGCGGAGTTTCAAGTTGTGGAGTTTCTCGTTGTGGAGTTTCTAGTTGTGGATTTTCTAGCTGTGGAGTTTCTAGTTGCAAAGTTTTTAGTTGCGGAGTTTCTGGTTGTGGAGTTTCCAGTTGTGGAGTATCTACTTGTTGGGTTTCAAGTTGTGGAGTTTCTAGTTGTGGAGTTTCTAGTTGTTGAATTTCTAGTAGTTGAGTTTCTAGTTGCCGAGTTTCTAGTTGCGAAATCTGAAGTCGTGGAGTTTCTAGCTGTGGAGTTTCTAGTTGCGGAGCTTCTAGTTGCGGAGTTTCTAGTTGTGGAGCTTCTAGTTCTGGGGTTCGTTGTTGTGAAGTTCGTAGTTGTGCAGTTTCTAGTTTTGGAGTCTCTAGCTGTGGAGTTTCCAGTTGTGGAGTTTCTAGCTGTGGAGTTTCTAGTTGCAGAGTTTCTAGTTGCAGAGTTTCTAGTTGTGGATTTTGTAGCTGTGGAGTATATAGTTGTGGTGTTTCAAGTTGTGGAGTTTCTAGTTGCGGAGTTTCTAGTTGCAGAGTTTCTAGTTCCAGAGTTTTCTAGTTGTGGAGTTTCTAGTTGCGGAGTTTCTAGTTGTGAAGCTTCAAGTTGTGGAGTTTCTAGTAGTTGAGTTTCTAGTTGCCGAGTTTCTAGTTGCGAAGTCTCAAGTCGTGGAGTTTTTAGCTGAGGAGTTTCTAGTTGCGGAGCTTCTATTTGCGGAGTTTCAAGTTGCGGAGTTTCTAGTTGTGGAATTTCTAGTTGTGGAGTATATAGTTGTGGTGTTTCAAGTTGTGGAGTTTCTAGTGGCGGAGCTTCTAGTTGCAGAGTTTCTAGTTGCGAAGTTTGCTAGTTGTGGAGTTTCTAGTTGCGGAGTTTCTAGTTGTGGAGCTTCAAGTTGTGGAGTTTCTAGTTGTGGAGTTTCTAGTTGTGGACTTTGTAGTTGTGGAGTATCTAGTTGTGGGCTTTCAAGTTGTGGAGTTTCTAGTTGTGGAGTTTCTAGTTGCGGAGTTTTCTAGTTGCGGAGTCTGTAGTTGTGGAGCTTCTAGTTGTGGAATTTCTAGTTACGGAGTTTCTAGTTGTGGAGCTTTTAGTTGAGGAGTCTCTAGTTGTTGAGTCTCTAGTTGTGGAATTTCTAGTTGTGGAGTTACTAGTTGCAGAGTTTCAAGTTGTGGAGTTTTCTAGTTGTTGAGTCTCTAGTTGTGGAAGTTCTAGTTGTGGAGTTTCTAGTTGCGGAGTTTCTTGTTGCGGAGTTTCTAGATGTGGAGTTTCTAGTTGTGGAGTTTCTGGCTGTGGAGTTTCTAGTTGCGGAGTTTCTAGTTGTGGAGTTTCTCGTTGTGGAGTTTCTAGTTGTGGAGTTTCTAGTTGTTGAGTTTCTGGTTGCCGAGTTTCTAGTTGCGAAGTCTCAAGTCGTGCAGTTTCTTGCTGCGGAGTTTCTAGTTGCGGAGCTTCTGGTTGTAGAATTTCTAGTTGTGGAGTTTCTAGGTGCAGAGTTTCAAGTTGTGGAGTTTCTAGTTGCGGAGTCTCTAGTTGTGGAGTTTCTAGTTGTGGAGTTTCTAGTTGTGGAGTTTTGAGTTGTGGAGTTTTCTAGTTGTTGAGTCTCTAGTTGTGGAAGTTCTAGTTGTGGAGTTTCTAGTTGCGGAACTTCTTGTTGCGGAGTTTCTAGATGTGGAGTTTCTAGTTGTGGAGTTTCTGGCTGTGGAGTTTCTAGTTGCGGAGTTTCTAGTTGTGGAGTTTCTAGTTGTAAGGTTCGTAGTTGTGGGGTTCGTAGTTGTGGAGTTTCTAGTTGCGGAGTTTCAAGTTGTGGAGTTTCTCGTTGTGGAGTTTCTAGTTGTGGAGTTTCTAGTTGTTGAGTTTCTGGTTGCCGAGTTTCTAGTTGCGAAGTCTCAAGTCGTGTAGTTTCTTGCTGCGGAGTTTCTAGTTGCGGATCTTCTGGTTGTGAAGTGTCTAGTTGCGGAGTCAGTAGTTGTGGAGTTTCTAGTTGTGGAGTTTCTAGATGTAGATTTTCTAGCTGTGGAGTTTCTATTTGCGGAGTTTCTAGTTGCAGAGTTTCTAGTTGTGGATTTTCTAGCTGTGGAATTTCTAGTTGTTGAGTTTCTATTTGCCGAGTTCTTTAGTTGCGAAGTCTCAAGTTGTAGAGTTTCTAGCTGTGGAGTTTCTAGTTGTGGAGTTTCTAGTTGTGGAGTTTCTAGTTGTGGAGTTTCTAGTAGCGGCGTTTCAAGTTGTGGAGTTGATAGTTTTGGATTTTGAAGTTGTAGAGTTATTAGTTGCGAATCGTCTAGTTGTGGAGTTTCTAGTTGCGGAGTTTTGTAGTTGCGGAGTTTGTAGTTGTGGAGTATCTATTTATTGGGTTTGAAGTTGTGGAGTTTCTGGCTGTGGAGTTTCTAGTTGTAGAGTTTCTAGTTGTTGAGTTTCTGGTTGCCGAGTTTCTAGTTGCGAAGTCTCAAGTCGTGTAGTTTCTTGCTGCGGAGTTTCTAGTTGCGGAGCTTCTAGTTGCGGAATTTCTAGTTGCGGAGTTTCTAGTTGTTGAATTTGTAGTTGTGGAGTATCTAGTTGTGGACTTTCAAGTTGTGGAGTTTCTAGTTGTGGAGTTTCTAGTTGCGGAGTTTTCTAGTTGCGGAGTCTGTTGTTGTGGAGTTTCTAGTTGCTGAATTTCTAGTTGTGGAGTCTCTAGTTGCGGAGTGAGTTTCTAGTTGCGGAGTCAGTAGTTGTGGAGTTTCTAGTTGTGGAGTTTCTAGTTGTGAATTTTCTAGCTGTGGAGTTTCTATTTGCGGAGTTTCTAGTTGCAGAGTTTCTAATTGTGGATTTTCTAGCTGTGGAATTTCTGGTTGCCGAGTTTCTAGTTGCGAAGTCTCAAGTCGTGTAGTTTCTTGCTGCGGAGTTTCTAGTTGCGGAGCATCTAGTTGTGGAGTTTCTAGTTGTGGAGTTTCTAGTTGTGGGGTTCGTAGTTGTGGGGATCGTAGTTGTGGAGTTTCTAGTTGCGGAGTTTCAAGTTGTGGAGTTTCTCGTTGTGGAGTTTCTAGTTGTGGAGTTTCTAGTTGTTGAGTTTCTGGTTGCCGAGTTTCTAGTTGCGAAGTCTCAAGTCGTGTAGTTTCTTGCTGCGGAGTTTCTAGTTGCGGAGCTTCTGGTTGCGGAATTTCTAGTTGCGGAGTTTCAAGTTGTGGAGTTTCTAGCTGTGGAGTTTCTAGTTGCGGAGTTTCTAGTTGCAGAGTTTGTAGTTGTGGAGTATCTAGCTGTGGACTTTCAAGATGTGGACTTTCTAGTTGTGGAGTTTCTAGTTGTGGAATTTCTAGTGTTGGAGTCTCTAGTTGCGGAGTGAGTTTCTAGTTGCGGAGTTTCTGGTTGTGGAGTTTCTAGTTGCGGAGTCAGTAGTTGTGGAGTTTCTAGTTGTGGAGTTTCTAGTTGTGAATTTTCTAGCTGTGGAGTTTCTATTTGCGGAGTTTCTAGTTGCAGAGTTTCTAGTTGTGGATTTTCTAGCTGTGGAATTTCTGGTTGCAGAGTTTTTAGTTGCGGTGTTTCTAGTTGTGGAGTTTCTAGTTGTTGTGTTTCTAGTTGCCGAGTTCTTTAGTTGCGAAGTCTCAAGTTGTAGAGTTTCTAGCTGTGGAGTTTCTAGTTCCGGAGTTTCTAGTTGTGGAGTTTCTAGTTGCGGAGTTTGTAGTTGTGGAGTATCTAGTAGCGGCGTTTCAAGTTGTGGAGTTGATAGTTTTGGATTTTGAAGTTGTAGAGTTATTAGTTGCGAATCGCCTAGTTGTGGAGTTTCTAGTTGCGGAGTTTTTTAGTTGCGGAGTCTGTAGTGTTGGAGTTTCTAGTTTTGGAGTTTCTAGTTGTGGATTTTCTAGCTGTGGAGTTTCTAGTTGCGGAGTTTCTGGTTGTGGAGTTTCTAGTTGCGGAGTTTCTGGTTGTGGAGTTTCTAGTTGTGGAGTCTGTAGTTGTGGAGCATCTATTTGTTGGGTTTGAAGTTGTGGAGTTTCTGGCTGTGGAGTTTCTAGTTGTGGAGTTTCTAGTTGTTGAGTTTCTGGTTGCCGAGTTTCTAGTTGCGAAGTCTCGAGTCGTGTAGTTTCTTGCTGCGGAGTTTCTAGTTGCGGAGCTTCTAGTTGCGGAATTTCTAGTTGCGGAGTTTCTAGTTGTGGAATTTGTAGTTGTGGAGTATCTAGTTGTGGACTTTCAAGTTGTGGAGTTTCTAGTTGTGGAGTTTCTAGTTGCGGAGTTTTCTAGTTGCGCAGTCTGTAGTTGTGGAGTTTCTAGTTGTGGAATTTCTAGTTGTGGAGTCTCTAGTTGCGGAGTGAGTTTCTAGTTGCGGAGTTTCTGGTTGTGGAGTTTCTAGTTGCGGAGTCAGTAGTTGTGGAGTTTCTAGTTGTGGATTTTCTAGCTGTGGAGTTTCTATTTGCGGAGTTTCTAGTTGCAGAGTTTCTAATTGTGGATTTTCTAGCTATGGAATTTCTGGTTGCAGAGTTTTTAGTTGCGGTGTTTCTAGTTGTGGAGTCTCTAGTTGCGGAGTGAGTTTCTAGTTGCGGAGTTTCTGGTTGTTGAGTTTCTAGTTGCCGAGTTCTTTAGTTGCGAAGTCTCAAGTTGTAGAGTTTCTAGCTGTGGAGTTTTTAGTTGCGGAGTTTCTAGTTGTGGAGTTTTTAGTTGTGGAGTCTCTAGTTGTGGAGTTTCTACTTGTGGAGTGTCTACTTGTGGAGTTTCTAGTTGTGGAGTTTCTATTTGTAGTTTTTAGTTTTCGAGTTTGTAGTTGTAGATTTTCTAGTTGCAGAGTTCCTAGTTTTGGAGTATCTAGTTGCGGAGTTTCTGGTTGTGGAGTTTATAGTTGTGGAATTTAAAGTTGTGGAATTTATAGGTGTGGAGTTTCTAGTTTTCGGGTTTCTAGTTACGGAGTTTCTAGTTGTGGATTTTCTAGTTGTGGAGATTCTAGTTGCGAAGTTTCTAGTTGGGGAGTTTTTACTTGAGTTTATAGTTGCGGATTTTCTAGTTGCAGAGTTTTAAGTTGTCGAGTTTCTAGTTGCGGAGTCTCTATTTGTGGAGTTTCTAGTTGCGGAGTTTCTAGCTGTGGAGTTTCTAGTTGCGGAGTCTCTAGTTGTGCAGTCTCTGGTTTTGGAGTCTCTGGTTGTGGAGTTTCTAGTTGTGGAGTTTCTAGTTCCGAAGTGTCTAGTTATGGAGTTTCTAGTTGTGAAGTTTCTAGTTGTGGAGTTTCTAGTGGCGGAGTTTCTAGCTGTGGAGTTTAGAGTTGCGGAGTCTCTAAATGTGCAGTCTCTAGTTGTGGAGTCTCTGGCTGTGGAGTTTTAGTTGTGGAGTTTCTAGTTGTGGAGTTTCTTTTTGCTGAGTTTCTCGTTGCGGAGTTTCTAGATGTGGATTTTCTAGCTGTGGAGTTTCTAGTTGCGGAGTTTCTAGTTGTGGAGTTTCTAGTTGTGAGGTTTGTAGTTGTTGAGTTTCTAGTTGTCGAGTTTTTAGCTGTGGAGTCTCTAGTTGTGGAGTCTCTAGTTGTGGAGTTTCTAGTTTTAGAGTGTCTACTAGTGGAGTTTCTAGTTGTGGAGTTTCTAGTTGTGGAGTTTCTATTTGTAGTTTTTATTTTTCGAGTTTATAGTTGTAGATTTTCTAGTTGCAGAGTTCCTAGTTGTGGAGTTTCTAGTTGTGGAGTTTCTTGTTGGAGAGTTTCTAGTTGTGAAGTTTCTAACTGTGGATTTTCTAGTTGCGGAATTTCTAGTTGCGCAGTTTCTAGTTGGGGAGTTGCTACTTGAGTTTATAGCTGCGGATTTTCTAGTTCCACAGTTTCGAGTTGCATAGTTTCAAGTTGTCGAGTTTGTAGTTGCGGAGTCGCTAGTTGTGGAGTTTCTAGTTGCGGAGTTGCTAGCTGTGGAGTTTCTAGTTGCGGAGTCTCTAATTGTGCAGTCTCTAGTTTTGGAGTTTCTAGTTGTGGAGTTTCTAGTTGCAGAGTTTCTAGTTGCGGAGTTTCTTGTTGCAGAGTTTCTAGATGTGGAGTTTCTAGTTGTGAAGTTTTAGTTGTGGAGTTTCAAGTTGTGGAATTCATAGGTATGGAGTTTCTAGTTGTGGAGTTTCTAGTTTTCGAGTTTCTAGTTACGGAGTTTCTAGTTGTGGAGTTTTTAGTTGTGGAGCTTTTAGTTGAGGAGTCTCTAGTTGTTGAGTCTCTAGTTGTGGAAGTTCTAGTTGTGGAGTTTCTAGTTGCGGAGTTTCTAGATGTGGAGTTTCTAGTTGTGGATTTTCTGGCTTTGGAGTTTATAGTTGCGAAGTTTCTAGTATCGGAGTTTCTAGTTGTGGAGTTTCTAGTTGTGGAGTTTCTAGTTGTAGAGTTTCTAGTTGCGAAGTCTCAAGTTGCGGAGTACTAGTTGTGGAGTTTCTAGTTGTGGAGTTTCTAGTTGTGGGGTTCGTAGTTGTGGGGTTCGTAGTTGTGCAGTTCTAGTTGTGGAGTCTCTAGTTGAGGAGTTTCCATTTGTGTTGTTTCTAGCTGTAGAGTTTCTAGTTGCGGAGTTTCTAGATGCAGAGTTTCTAGTTGCGGAGTTTTTTAGGTTGGAGATTGTAGTGGCGGAGTTTCTAGTTGCGGAGTTCCAAGTTGTGGAGTTTCTAGTTGTGGAGCTTCTAGTTCTGGGGTTCGTAGTTGTGGGATTCGTAGTTGTGCAGTTTCTATTTTTGCAGGCTCTAGTTGTGGAGTTTCCAGTTGTGGAGTTTCTAGTTGCGGAGTTTCTAGTTGCAGAGTTTCTAGTTGTGGAGTTTTCTAGTTGTGGAGATTCTAGTGGCGGAGTTTCTAGTTGCGGAGTTTCAAGTTGTGGAGTTTCTCGTTGTGGAGTTTCTAGTTGTGGATTTTCTAGCTGTGGAGTTTCTAGTTGCAAAGTTTTTAGTTGCGGAGTTTCTGGTTGTGGAGTTTCCAGTTGTGGAGTATCTACTTGTTGGGTTTCAAGTTGTGGAGTTTCTAGTTGTGGAGTTTCTAGTTGTTGAATTTCTAGTAGTTGAGTTTCTAGTTGCCGAGTTTCTAGTTGCGAAATCTGAAGTCGTGGAGTTTCTAGTTGCGGAGCTTCTAGTTGCGGAGTTTCTAGTTGTGGAGCTTCTAGTTCTGGGGTTCGTTGTTGTGAAGTTCGTAGTTGTGCAGTTTCTAGTTTTGGAGTCTCTAGTTGTGGAGTTTCCAGTTGTGGAGTTTCTAGCTGTGGAGTTTCTAGTTGCGGAGTTTCTAGTTGCAGAGTTTCTAGTTGTGGATTTTGTAGCTGTGGAGTATATAGTTGTGGTGTTTCAAGTTGTGGAGTTTCTAGTTGCAGAGTTTCTAGTTGCAGAGTTTCTAGTTCCAGAGTTTTCTAGTTGTGGAGTTTCTAGTTGCGGAGTTTCTAGTTGTGAAGCTTCAAGTTGTGGAGTTTCTAGTTGTGGAGTTTCTAGTTGTGGAGTTTGTAGTTGTGGAGTATCTAGTTGTGGGTTTTCAAGTTGTGAAGTTTCTAGTTGCGGAGTTTCTGGTTGTGGAGTTTCTAATTGCAGAGTCAGTAGTTGTGGAGTTTCTAGTTGTGGATTTTCTAGCTGTGGAGTTTCTAGTTGCGGAGTTTCTAGTTGTGGGGTTCGTAGTTGTGGAGTTCGTAGTTGTGGAGTTTCTAGTTGTGAAGTCTCTAGTTGGGGAGTTTCCAGTTGTGGAGTTTCTAGCTGTGGAGTTTTTCGTTGCGGAGTTTCTAGTTGCAGAGTTTCTAGTAGCGGAATTTTCTAGTTGTGGAGATTCTAGTGGCGGAGTTTCTAGTATCGGAATTTCAAGTTGTGGAGTTTCTAGTTGTGGATTTTCTAGCTGTGGAGTTTCTAGTTGCGGAGTTTTTAGTTGGGGAGTTTCTGTTTTTGGAATTTCTAGTTCTGGAGTCTGTAGTTGTGGAGTATCTATTTGTTGGGTTTCAAGTTGTGGAGTTTCTAGTTGTGGAGTTTCTAGTTGTTGAGTTTCTAGTAGTTGAGTTTCTAGTAGTTGAGTTTCCAGTTGCCGAGTTTCTAGTTGCGAATTCTCAAGTCGTGGAGTTTCTAGCTGTGGAGTTTCTAGTGGCGGAGTTTCTAGTTGCGGAGTTTCTAGTTGTGGATTTTGTAGTTGTGGAGTATATAGTTGTGGTGTTTCAAGTTGTGGAGTTTCTAGTTGCGGAGTTTCTAGTTGCAGAGTTTCTAGTTCCGGAGTTTTCTAGTTGTGGAGTTTCTAGTTGTTGATTTTCTAGCTGTGGAGTTTCTAGTTGCGGAGTTTCTAGTTGTGGAGTTCCTAGTTGTGGAGTTTCTAGTTGTGAAGTCTCTAGTTGGGGAGTTTCCAGTTGTGGAGTTTCTAGCTGTGGAGTTTTTCGTTGCGGAGTTTCTAGTTGCAGAGTTTCTAGTAGCGGAGTTTTCTAGTTGTGGAGATTCTAGTAGCGGAGTTTTCTAGTTGCGGAGTTTCAAGTTGTGGAGTTTCTAGTTGTGGATTTTCTAGCTGTGGAGTTTCTAGTTGCGGAGTTTTTAGTTGCGGAGTTTCTGGTTGTGGAGTTTCTAGTTCTGGAGTCTGTAGTTGTGGAGTATCTATTTGTTGGGTTTCAAGTTGTGGAGTTTCTAGTTGTGGAGTTTCTAGCTGTGGGGTTTCTAGTTGCAGGGTTTCTAGTGTCTTAGTTTTCTAGTTGTGGAGTTTCTAGTTGCGGAGTTTCTAGTTGCGGAGTTTCAAGTTGTGGAGTTTCTAGTTGCGGAGTTTCTAGTTGCAGAGTTTCTAGTTCCGGAGTTTTCTAGTTGTGGAGTTTCTAGTTGTTGATTTTCTAGCTGTGGAGTTTCTAGTTGCGGAGTTTCTAGCTGTGGAGTTTCTAGTTGCGGAGTTCGTGTTGTGGAGTTTCTAGTTGTGAGGTTCGTAGTTGTGGAGTTTCTAGTTGTCGCGTTTCTAGTTGTGGAGTCTCTAGTTGTGGAGTTTCTAGTTGTGGGGTTCGTAGTTGTGGGGTTCGTAGTTGTGGAGTTTCTAGTTGTGGATTGTCTAGCTGTGGAGTTTCTAGTTGCGGAGTTTTTAGTTGCAGAGTTTCTCGTTGTGAAGTTTCTAGTTGTGGAGTTTCTAGTTGTGGAGTCTGTAGTTGTGGAGTATCTATTTGTTGGGTTTCAAATTGTGGAGTTTCTAGTTGTGGAGTTTCTAGTTGTGGAGTTTCTAGTAGTTGAGTTTTTAGTTGCCGAGTTTCTAGTTGCGAAGTCTCAAGTCGTGGAGTTTCTAGTTGCGGAGTTTCTAGTTGTGGAGCTTCAAGTTGTGGAGTTTCTAGTTGTGGAGTTTCTAGTTGTGGAGTTTGTAGTTGTGGAGTATCTAGATGTGGGCTTTCAAATTGTGGAGTTTCTAGTTGTGAAGTTTCTAGTTGCGGAGTTTTCTAGTTGCGGAGTCTGTAGTTGTGGAGTTTCTAGTTGTGGCATTTCTAGTTACGGAGTTTCTAGTTGTGGAGCTTTTAGTTGAGGAGTCTCTAGTTGTTGAGTCTCTAGTTGTGGAATTTCTAGTTGTGGAGTTTCTAGTTGCAGAGTTTCAAGTTGTGGAGTTTCTAGTTGCGGAGTCTCTAGTTGTGGAGTTTCTAGTTGTGTAGTTTCTAGTTGTGGAGTTTTGAGTTTTGGAGTTTTCTAGTTGTTGAGTCTCTAGTTGTGGAAGTTCTAGTTGTGGAGTTTCTAGTTGCGGAGTTTCTTGTTGCGGAGTTTCTTGTTGCGGAGTTTCTAGATGTGGAGTTTCTAGTTGTGGAGTTTCTGGCTGTGGAGTTTCTAGTTGCGGAGTTTCTAGTTGTGGAGTTTCTAGTTGTGGGGTTCGTAGTTGTGGGGTTCGTAGTTGTGGAGTTTCTAGTTGCGGAGTTTCAAGTTATGGAGTTTCTCGTTGTGGAGTTTCTAGTTGTGGAGTTTCTAGTTGTTGAGTTTCTGGTTGCCGAGTTTCTAGTTGCGAAGTTGCAAGTCGTGTAGTTTCTTGCTGCGGAGTTTCTAGTTGCGGAGCTTCTGGTTGGGGAATTTCTAGTTGCGGAGTTTCTAGTTGTGGAATTTGTAGCTGTGGAGTATCTAGTTGTGGTGTTTCAAGTTGTGGAGTTTCTAGCTGTGGAGTTTCTAGTTGCGGAGTTTCTAGTTGCAGAGTTTCTAGTTGCGGAGTTTCTAGTTGCAGAGTTTGTAGTTGTGGAGTATCTAGTTGTGGACTTTCAAGTTGTGGAGTTTCTAGTTGTGAGGTTTCTAGTTGTGGAATTTCTAGTTGTGGAGTATCTAGTTGCGGAGTGAGTTTCTAGTTGCGGAGTTTCTGGTTGTGGAGTTTCTAGTTGCGGAGTCAGTAGTTGTGGAGTTTCTAGTTGTGGAGTTTCTAGTTGTAGATTTTCTAGCTGTGGAGTTTCTATTTGCGGAGTTTCTAGTTGCAGAGTTTCTAGTTGTGGATTTTCTAGCTGTGGAATTTCTGGTTGCAGAGTTTTTAGTTGCGGTGTTTCTAGTTGTGGAGTTTCTAGTTGTTGAGTTTCTATTTGCCTAGTTCTTTAGTTGCGAAGTCTCAAGTTGTAGAGTTTCTAGCTGTGGAGTTTCTAGTTGTGGAGTTTTTAGTTGTGGAGTTTCTAGTTTTGGAGTTTCTAGTTGTGGAGTATCTAGTAGCGGCGTTTCAAGTTGTGGAGTTTCTGGTTGTGGAGTTTCTAGTTGCGGAGTTTCTGGTTGTGGAGTTTCTAGTTGTGGAGTTTTTAGTTGTGGAGTCTGTAGTTGTGGAGTATCTATTTGTTGGGTTTGAAGTTGTGGAGTTTCTGGCTGTGGAGTTTCTAGTTGTGGAGTTTCTAGTTGTTGAGTTTCTGGTTGCCGAGTTTCTAGTTGCGAAGTCTCGAGTCGTGTAGTTTCTTGCTGCGGAGTTTCTAGTTGCGGAGTTTCTAGTTGTGGAATATCTAGTTGTGGACTTTCAAGTTGTGGAGTTTCTAGTTGTGGAGTTTCTAGTTGCGGAGTTTTCTAGTTGCGCAGTCTGTAGTTGTGGAGTTTCCATTTGTGGTGTTTCTAGCTGTGGAGTTTCTAGTTGCGGAGTTTCTAGATGCAGTTTCTAGTTGCGGAGTTTCTAGTTGTGGAGATGTTAGTGGCGGAGTTTCTAGTTGCGGAGTTCCAAGTTGTGGAGTTTCTAGTTGTGGAGTTTGTAGTTGTGGAGTATCTAGTAGCGGCGTTTCAAGTTGTGGAGTTGATAGTTTTGGATTTTGAAGTTGTAGAGGTAATAGTTGCGAATCGTCTAGTTGTGGAGTTTCTAGTTGCGGAGTTTTGTAGTTGCGGAGTCTGTAGTTGTGGAGTTTCTAGTTATGGAGTTTCTAGTTGTGGATTTTCTAGCTGTGGAATTTCTGGTTGCAGAGTTTTTAGTTGCGGTGTTTCTAGTTGTGGAGTTTCTAGTTGTTGAGTTTCTATTTGCCTAGTTCTTTAGTTGCGAAGTCTCAAGTTGTAGAGTTTCTAGCTGTGGAGTTTCTAGTTGTGGAGTTTCTAGTTGTGGAGTTTCTAGTTGTGGAGTTTCTAGTTTTGGAGTATCTAGTAGCGGCGTTTCAAGTTGTGGAGTTGATAGTTTAGGATTTTGAAGTTGTAGAATTATTAGTTGCGAATCGTCTAGTTGTGAAGTTTCTAGTAGCGGAGTTTTGTAGTTGCGGAGTCTGTAGTTGTGGAGTTTCTAGTTTTGGAGTTTCTAAGTGTGGATTTTCTAGCTGTGGAGTTTCTAGTTGCGGAGTTTCTGGTTGTGGAGTTTCTAGTTGCGGAGTTTCTGGTTGTGGAGTTTCTAGTTGTGGAGTTTCTAGTTGTGGAGTCTGTAGTTGTGGAGTATCTATTTGTTGGGTTTGAAGTTGTGGAGTTTCTGGCTGTGGAGTTTCTAGTTGTGGAGTTTCTAGTTGTTGAGTTTCTGGTTGCCGAGTTTCTAGTTGCGAAGTCTCGAGTCGTGTAGTTTCTTGCTGCGGAGTTTCTAGTTGCGGAGTTTCTAGTTGTGGAATATCTAGTTGTGGACTTTCAAGTTGTGGAGTTTATAGTTGTGGAGTTTATAGTTGCGGAGTTTTCTAGTTGCGCAGTCTGTAGTTGTGGAGTTTCTAGTTGTGGAATTTCTAGTTGTGGAGTCTCTAGTTGCGGAGTGAGTTTCTAGTTGCGGAGTTTCTGGTTGTGGAGTTTCTAGTTGCGGAGTGAGTAGTATTGGAGTTTCTAGTTGTGGAGTTTCTAGTTGTGGATTTTCTAGATGTGGAGTTTCTATTTGCGGAGTTTCTAGTTGCAGAGTTTCTAATTGTCGATTTTCTAGCTATGGAATTTCTGTTTGCAGAGTTTTTAGTTGCGGTGTTTCTAGTTGTGGAGTTTCTAGTTGTTGAGTTTCTAGTTGCCGAGTTCTTTAGTTGCGAAGTCTCAAGTTGTAGAGTTTCTAGCTGTGGAGTTTCTAGTTGTGGAGTTTCTAGTTGTGGAGTTTCTAGTTGTGGAGTTTCTAGTTTTGGAGTATCTAGTAGCGGCGTTTCAAGTTGTGGAGTTGATAGTTTAGGATTTTGAAGTTGTAGAATTATTAGTTGCGAATCGTCTAGTTGTGAAGTTTCTAGTAGCGGAGTTTTGTAGTTGCGGAGTCTGTAGTTGTGGAGTTTCTAGTTTTGGAGTTTCTAAGTGTGGATTTTCTAGCTGTGGAGTTTCTAGTTGCGGAGTTTCTGGTTGTGGAGTTTCTAGTTGCGGAGTTTCTGGTTGTGGAGTTTCTAGTTGTGGAGTTTCTAGTTGTGGAGTCTGTAGTTGTGGAGTATCTATTTGTTGGGTTTGAAGTTGTGGAGTTTCTGGCTGTGGAGTTTCTAGTTGTGGAGTTTCTAGTTGTTGAGTTTCTGGTTGCCGAGTTTCTAGTTGCGAAGTCTCGAGTCGTGTAGTTTCTTGCTGCGGAGTTTCTAGTTGCGGAGTTTCTAGTTGTGGAATATCTAGTTGTGGACTTTCAAGTTGTGGAGTTTATAGTTGTGGAGTTTCTAGTTGCGGAGTTTTCTAGTTGCGCAGTCTGTAGTTGTGGAGTTTCTAGTTGTGGAATTTCTAGTTGTGGAGTCTCTAGTTGCGGAGTGAGTTTCTAGTTGCGGAGTTTCTGGTTGTGCAGTTTCTAGTTGCGGAGTGAGTAGTTGTGGAGTTTCTAGTTGTGGAGTTTCTAGTTGTGGATTTTCTAGATGTGGAGTTTCTATTTGCGGAGTTTCTAGTTGCAGAGTTTCTAATTGTGGATTTTCTAGCTATGGAATTTCTGTTTGCAGAGTTTTTAGTTGCGGTGTTTCTAGTTGTGGAGTTTCTAGTTGTTGAGTTTCTAGTTGCCGAGTTCTTTAGTTGCGAAGTCTCAAGTTGTAGAGTTTCTAGCTGTGGAGTTTTTAGTTGCGGAGTTTCTAGTTGTGGAGTTTTTAGTTGTGGAGTCTCTAGTTGTAGAGTTTCTAGTTGTGGAGTGTCTACTTGTGGAGTTTCTAGTTGTGGAGTTTCTACTTGTAGTTTTTAGTTTTCGAGTTTTTAGTTGTAGATTTTCTAGTTGCAGAGTTCCTAGTTTTGGAGTATCTAGTTGCGGAGTCTCTAATTGTGCAGTCTCTAGTTTTAGAGTCTCTATTTGTGGAGTTTCCGTTTGTGGAGTTTATAGTTGTGGGATTTCTTACTGTGGAGATTCTAGTTGAGGAGTTTCTAGTTGCAGAGTTTCTAGTTGTGGAGTTTCTAGTTGTGGAGTTTTAGTTGTGGAGTTTAAAGTTGTGGAATTTATAGGTGTGGAGTTTCTAGTTTTCGGGTTTCTAGTTACGGAGTTTCTAGTTGTGGATTTTCTAGTTGTGGAGTTTCTAGTTGCGAAGTTTCTAGTTGGGGAGATTCTACTTGAGTTTATAGTTGCGGATTTTCTAGTTGCAGAGTTTTAAGTTGTCGAGTTTCTAGTTGCGGAGTCTCTATTTGTGGAGTTTCAAGTTGCGGAGTTTCTAGCTGTGGAGTTTCTAGTTGCGGAGTCTCTAGTTGTGCAGTCTCTGGTTTTGGAGTCTCTGGTTGTGGAGTTTCTAGTTGTGGAGTTTCTAGTTCCGAAGTGTCTAGTTTTGGAGTTTCTACTTGTAAAGTTTCTAGTTGTGGAGTTTCTAGTTGCGGAGTTTCTAGCTGTGGAGTTTCAAGTTGCGGAGTCTCTAAATGTGCAGTCTCTAGTTGTGGAGTCTCTGGCTGTGGAGTTTTAGTTGTGGAGTTTCTAGTTGTGGAGTTTCTATTTGCTGAGTGTCTCGTTGCGGAGTTTCTAGTTGTGGATTTTCTAGCTGTGGAGTTTCTAGTTGCGGAGTTTCTAGTTGTGGAGTTTCTAGTTGTGAGGTTTGTAGTTGTTGAGTTTCTAGTTGTCGAGTTTCTAGTTGTGGAGTCTCTAGTTGTGGAGTTTCTAGTTGTGGAGTTTCTAGTTGCGAAGTCTCAAGTTGTTGAGTTTCTAGTTGTGGAGTTTCTAGTGGTGGGGTTCGTAGTTGTGGGGTTCGTAGTTGTGCAGTTTCTAGTTGTGGAGTATCTACTTGTGGAGTTTCCATTTGTGGTGTTTCTAGCTGTGGAGTTTCTAGTTGCGGAGTTTCTAGATGCAGTTTCTAGTTGCGGAGTTTCTTGTTGTGGAGATGTTAGTGGCGGAGTTTCTAGTTGCGGAGTTCCAAGTTGTGGAGTTTCTAGTTGTGGAGTTTGTAGTTGTGGAGTATCTAGTAGCGGCGTTTCAAGTTGTGGAGTTGATAGTTTTGGATTTTGAAGTTGTAGAGGTAATAGTTGCGAATCGTCTAGTTGTGGAGTTTCTAGTTGCGGAGTTTTGTAGTTGCGGAGTCTGTAGTTGTGGAGTTTCTAGTTATGGAGTTTCTAGTTGTGGATTTTCTAGCTGTGGAGTTTCTAGTTGCGGAGTTTCTGGTTGTGGAGTTTCTAGTTGTGGAGTTTCTAGTTGTGGAGTTCTAGTTGAGGAGTTTCAAGTTGTGGAATTCATAGGTGTGGAGTTTCTAGTTGTGGAGTTTCTAGTTTTCGAGTTTCTAGTTACGAAGTTTCTAGTTGTGGAGTTTTTAGTTGTGGAGCTTTTAGTTGAGGAGTCTCTAGTTGTTGAGTCTCTAGTTGTGGAAGTTCTAGGTGTGGAGTTTCTAGTTGCGGAGTTTCTTGTTGCGGAGTTTCTAGATGTGGAGTTTCTAGTTGTATAGTTTCTGGCTGTGGAGTTTATAGTTGCGGAGTTTCTGGTATCGGAGTTTCTAGTTGTGGAGTTTCTAGTTGTGGAGTTTCTAGTTGTAGAGTTTCTAGTGGCGAAGTCTCAAGTTGTGGAGTTTCTAGTTGTGGCGTTTCTAGTGGCGGAGTTTCTAGTTGCAGAGTTTCTAGTTGCGGAGTTTTCTAGATGTGGAGTTTCTAGTTGCGGAGTTTCTAGTTGCGGAGCTTCAAGTTGTGGAGTTTCTAGTGGCGGAGTGAGTTTCTAGTTGCGGAGTTTCTGGTTGTGGAGTTTCTAGTTGCGGAGCCAGTAGTTGTGGAGTTTCTAGTTGTGGAGTTTCAAGTGTTTGAATTTTTAGTTGCCGAGTTCTTTAGTTGCGAAGTCTCAAGTTGTGGAGTCTCTAGTTGTGGAATTTCTAGTTGTGGAGTTTCTAGTTGCAGAGTTTCAAGTTGTGGAGTTTCTAGTTACGGAGTCTCTAGTTGTGGAGTTTCTAGTTGTGTAGTTTCTAAATGTGGAGTTTTGAGTTGTGGAGTTTTCTAGTTGTTGAGTCTCTAGTTGTGGAAGTTCTAGTTGTGGAGTTTCTAGTTGCGGAGTTTCTTGTTGCGGAGTTTCTAGATGTGGAGTTTCTAGTTGTGGAGTTTCTGGCTGTGGAGTTTCTAGTTGCGGAGTTTCTAGTTGTGGAGTTTCTAGTTGTGGGGTTCGTAGTTGTGGGGTTCGTAGTTGTGGAGTTTCTAGTTGCGGAGTTTCAAGTTGTGGAGTTTCTCGTTGTGGAGTTTCTAGTTGTGGAGTTTCTAGTTGCAGAGTTTCTGGTTGCGGCGTTTCTAGTTGCAGAGTTTGTAGTTGTGGAGTATCTAGTTTTGGACTTTCAAGTTGTGGAGTTTCTAGTTGTGAGGTTTCTAGTTGTGGAATTTCTAGTTGTGGAGTCTCTAGTTGCGGAGTGAGTTTCTAGTTGCGGAGTTTCTGGTTGTGGAGTTTCTAGTTGCGGAGTCAGTAGTTGTGGAGTTTCTAGTTGTGGAGTTTCTAGTTGTAGATTTTCTAGCTGTGGAGTTTCTATTTGCGGAGTTTCTAGTTGCAGAGTTTCTAGTTGTGGATTTTCTAGCTGTGAAATTTCTGGTTGCAGAGTTTTTAGTTGCGGTGTTTCTAGTTGTGGAGTTTCTAGTTGTTGAGTTTCTATTTGCCTAGTTTTTTAGTTGCGAAGTCTCAAGTTGTAGAGTTTTTAGCTGTGGAGTTTCTAGTTGTGGAGTTTCTAGTTGTGGAGTTTCTAGTTGTGGAGTTTCTAGTTGTGGAGTATCTAGTAGCGGCGTTTCAAGTTGTGGAGTTGATAGTTTGGGATTTTGAAGTTGTAGAGTTATTAGTTGCGAATCGTCTAGTTGTGAAGTTTCTAGTAGCGGAGTTTTGTAGTTGCGGAGTCTGTAGTTGTGGAGTTTCTAGTTTTGGAGTTTCTAGTTGTGGATTTTCTAGCTGTGGAGTTTCTAGTTGCTGAGTTTCTGGTTGTGGAGTTTCTAGTTGCGGAGTTTCTGGTTGAGGAGTTTGTAGTTGTGGAGTTTCTAGTTGTGGAGTCTGTAGTTGTGGAGTATCTATTTGTTGGGTTTGAAGTTGTGGAGTTTCTGGCTGTGGAGTTTCTAGTTGTGGAGTTTCTAGTTGTTGAGTTTCTGGTTGCCGAGTTTCTAGTTGCGAAGTCTCGAGTCGTGTAGTTTCTTGCTGCGGAGTTTCTAGTTGCGGAGCTTCTTTTGCGGAATTTCTAGTTGCGGAGTTTCTAGTTGTGGAATATCTAGTTGTGGACTTTCAAGTTGTGGAGTTTCTAGTTGTGGAGTTTCTAGTTGCGGAGTTTTCTAGTTGCGCAGTCTGTAGTTGTGGAGTTTCTAGTTGTGAAATTTCTAGTTGTGGAGTCTCTAGTTGCGAAGTGAGTTTCTAGTTGCGGAGTTTCCGGTTGTGGAGTTTCTAGTTGCGGAGTCAGTAGTTGTGGAGTTTCTAGTTGTGGAGTTTCTAGTTGTGGAGTTTCTAGTTGTGGATTTTCTAGCTGTGGAGTTTCTATTTGCGGAGTTTCTAGTTGCAGAGTTTCTAATTGTGGATTTTCTAGCTATGGAATTTCTGGTTGCAGAGTTTTTAGTTGCGGTGTTTCTAGTTGTGTAGTTTTTTAGTTGTTGAGTTTCTAGTTGCCGAGTTCTTTAGTTGCGAAGTCTCAAGTTGTAGAGTTTCTAGCTGTGGAGTTTTTAGTTGCGGAGTTTCTAGTTGTGGAGTTTTTAGTTGTGGAGTCTGTAGTTGTGGAGTTTCTAGTTGTGGAGTGTCTACTTGTGGAGTTTCTAGTTGTGGAGTTTCTATTTGTAGTTTTTAGTTTTCGAGTTCGTAGTTGTAGATTTTCTAGTTGCAGAGTTCCTAGTTTTGGAGTATCTAGTTGCGGCGTCTCTAATTGTGCAGTCTCTAGTTTTAGAGTCTCTAGTTGTGGATTTTCCGGTTGTGGAGTTTCCGGTTGTGGAGTTTCTAGTTGTGGAGTTTTAGTTGTGGAGTTTAAAGTTGTGGAATTTATAGGTGTGGAGTTTCTAGTTTTCGGGTTTCTAGTTACGGAGTTTCTAGTTGTGGATTTTCTAGTTGTGGAGTTTCTAGTTGCGAAGTTTCTAGTTGGGGAGATTTTACTTGAGTTTATAGTAGCGGATTTTCTAGTTGCAGAGTTTTAAGTTGTCGAGTTTCTAGTTGCGGAGTCTCTATTTGTGGAGTTTGTAGTTGCGGAGTTTCTATTTGCGGAGTTTCTAGTTGCAGAGTTTCTAATTGTGGATTTTCTAGCTATGGAATTTCTGGTTGCAGAGTTTTTAGTTGCGGTGTTTCTAGTTGTGGAGTTTCTAGTTGTTGAGTTTCTAGTTGCCGAGTTCTTTAGTTGCGAAGTCTCAAGTTGTAGAGTTTCTAGCTGTGGAGTTTTTAGTTGCGGAGTTTCTAGTTGTGGAGTTTTTAGTTGTGGAGTCTCTAGTTGTGGAGTTTCTAGTTGTGGAGTGTCTACTTGTGGAGTTTCTAGTTGTGGAGTTTCTATTTGTAGTTTTTAGTTTTCGAGTTTGTAGTTGTAGATTTTCTAGTTGCAGAGTTCCTAGTTTTGGAGTATCTAGTTGCGGAGTCTCTAATTGTGCAGTCTCTAGTTTTAGAGTCTCTAGTTGAGGAGTTTCTAGTTGCAGAGTTTCTAGTTGTGGAGTTTCTAGTTGTGGAGTTTTAGTTGTGGAGTTTAAAGTTGTGGAATTTATAGGTGTGGAGTTTCTAGTTTTCGGGTTTCTAGTTACGGAGTTTCTAGTTGTGGATTTTCTAGTTGTGGAGTTTCTAGTTGCGAAGTTTCTAGTTGGGGAGATTTTACTTGAGTTTATAGTAGCGGAATTTCTAGTTGCAGAGTTTTAAGTTGTCGAGTTTCTAGTTGCGGAGTCTCTATTTGTGGAGTTTCTAGTTGCGGAGTTTCTAGCTGTGGAGTTTCTAGTTGCGGAGTCTCTAGTTGTGCAGTCTCTGGTTTTGGAGTCTCTGGTTGTGGAGTTTCTAGTTGTGGAGTTTCTAGTTCCGAAGTGTCTAGTTCTGGAGTTTCTAGTTGTAAAGTTTCTAGTTGTGGAGTTTCTAGTTGCGGAGTTTCTAGCTGTGGAGTTTCAAGTTAAGGAGTCTCTAAATGTGCAGTCTCTAG
Source organism: Rhipicephalus microplus (assembly GCF_043290135.1). Classification (NCBI taxonomy): domain Eukaryota; kingdom Metazoa; phylum Arthropoda; class Arachnida; order Ixodida; family Ixodidae; genus Rhipicephalus; species Rhipicephalus microplus. The sequence continues at coordinate 5,743,154 of NW_027464585.1, read as the reverse complement.
TTGTGGAGTCTCTGGCTGTGGAGTTTTAGTTGTGGAGTTTCTAGTTGTGGAGTTTCTATTTGCTGAGTTTCTCGTTGCGGAGTTTCTAGTTGTGGATTTTCTAGCTGTGGAGTTTCTAGTTGCGGAGTTTCTAGTTGTGGAGTTTCTAGTTGTGAGGTTTGTAGTTGTTGAGTTTCTAGTTGTCGAGTTTCTAGTTGTGGAGTCTCTAGTTGTCGAGTTTCTAGTTGTGGAGTTTCTAGTTGCGAAGTCTCAAGTTTTTGAGTTTCTAGTGTTGGAGTTTCTAGTGGTGGGGTTCGTAGTTGTGGGGTTCGTAGTTGTGCAGTTTCTAGTTGTGGAGTATCTACTTGTGGAGTTTCCATTTGTGGTGATTCAAGCTGTGGAGTTTCTAGTTGCGAGTTTCTAGATGCAGTTTCTAGTTGCGGAGTTTCTAGTTGTGGAGATGTTAGTGGCGGAGTTTCTAGTTGCGGAGTTCCAAGTTGTGGAGTTTCTAGTTGTGGAGTTTGTAGTTGTGGAGTATCTAGTAGCGGCGTTTCAAGTTGTGGAGTTGATACTTTTGGATTTTGAAGTTGTAGAGGTAATAGTTGCGAATCGTCTAGTTGTGGAGTTTCTAGTTGCGGAGTTTTGTAGTTGCGGAGTCTGTAGTTGTGGAGTTTCTAGTTATGGAGTTTCTAGTTGTGGATTTTCTAGCTGTGGAGTTTCTAGTTGCGGAGTTTCTGGTTGTGGAGTTTCTAGTTGTGTAGTTTCTAGTTGTGTAGTTTTGAGTTGTGGAGTTTTCTAGTTGTTGAGTCTCTAGTTGTGGAAGTTCTAGTTGTGGAGTTTCTAGTTGCGGAGTTTCTTGTTGCGGAGTTTCTAGATGTGGAGTTTCTAGTTGTGGAGTTTCTGGCTGTGGAGTTTCTAGTTGCGGAGTTTCTAGTTGTGGAGTTTCTAGTTGTGGGGTTCGTAGTTGTGGGGTTCGTAGTTGTGGAGTATCTAGTTGTGGTGTTTCAAGTTGTGGAGTTTCTAGCTGTGGAGTCTCTAGTTGCGGAGTTTCTAGTTGCAGAGTTTCTAGTTGCGGAGTTTCTATTTGCAGAGTTTGTAGTTGTGGAGTATCTAGTTGTGGACTTTCAAGTTGTGGAGTTTCTAGTTGTGAGGTTTCTAGTTGTGGAATTTCTAGTTGTGGAGTCTCTAGTTGCGGAGTGAGTTTCTAGTTGCGGAGTTTCTGGTTGTGGAGTTTCTAGTTGCGGATTCAGTAGTTGTGGAGTTTCTAGTTGTGGAGTTTCTAGTTGTAGATTTTCTAGCTGTGGAGTTTCTATTTGCGGAGTTTCTAGTTGCAGAGTTTCTAGTTGTGGATTTTCTAGCTGTGGAAGTTCTGGTTGCAGAGTTTTTAGTTGCGGTGTTTCTAGTTGTGGAGTTTCTAGTTGTTGAGTTTCTATTTGCCTAGTTCTTTAGTTGCGAAGTCTCAAGTTGTAGAGTTTTTAGCTGTGGAGTTTCTAGTTGTGGAGTTTCTAGTTGTGGAGTTTCTAGTTGTGGAGTTTCTAGTTGTGGAGTATCTAGTAGCGGCGTTTCAAGTTGTGGAGTTGATAGTTTGGGATTTTGAAGTTGTAGAGTTATTAGTTGCGAATCGTCTAGTTGTGAAGTTTCTAGTAGCGGAGTTTTGTAGTTGCGGAGTCTGTAGTTGTGGAGTTTCTAGTTTTGGAGTTTCTAGTTGTGGATTTTCTAGCTGTGGAGTTTCTAGTTGCTGAGTTTCTGGTTGTGGAGTTTGTAGTTGCGGAGTTTCTGGTTGAGGAGTTTCTAGTTGTGGAGTTTCTAGTTGTGGAGTCTGTAGTTGTGGAGTATCTATTTGTTGGGTTTGAAGTTGTGGAGTTTCTGGCTGTGGAGTTTCTAGTTGTGGAGTTTCTAGTTGTTGAGTTTCTGGTTGCCGAGTTTCTAGTTGCGAAGTCTCGAGTCGTGTAATTTTTTGCTGCGGAGTTTCTAGTTGCGGAGCTTCTAGTTGCGGAATTTCTAGTTGCGGAGTTTCTAGTTGTGGAATATCTAGTTGTGGACTTTCAAGTTGTGGAGTTTCTAGTTGTGGAGTTTCTAGTTGCGGAGTTTTCTAGTTGCGCAGTCTGTAGTTGTGGAGTTTCTAGTTGTGAAATTTCTAGTTGTGGAGTCTCTAGTTGCGGAGTGAGTTTCTAGTTGCGGAGTTTCTGGTTGTGGAGTTTCTAGTTGCGGAGTCAGTAGTTGTGGAGTTTCTAGTTGTGGAGTTTCTAGTTGTGGATTTTTTAGCTGTGGAGTTTCTATTTGCGGAGTTTCTAGTTGCAGAGTTTCTAATTGTGGATTTTCTAGCTATGGAATTTCTGGTTGCAGAGTTTTTAGTTGCGGTGTTTCTAGTTGTGTAGTTTCTAGTTGTTGAGTTTCTAGTTGCCGAGTTCTTTAGTTGCGAAGCCTCAAGTTGTAGAGTTTCTAGCTGTGGAGTTTTTAGTTGCGGAGTTTCTAGTTGTGGAGTTTTTAGTTGTGGAGTCTCTAGTTGTGGAGTTTCTAGTTGTGGAGTGTCTACTTGTGGAGTTTCTAGTTGTGGAGTTTCTATTTGTAGTTTTTAGTTTTCGAGTTTGTAGTTGTAGATTTTCCAGTTGCAGAGTTCCTAGTTTTGGAGTATCTAGTTGCGGAGTCTCTAATTGTGCAGTCTCTAGTTTTAGAGTCTCCAGTTGTGGAGTTTCCGGTTGTGGAGTTTATAGTTGTGGAATTTCTAGTTGTGGAGTTTTAGTTGTGGAGTTTAAAGTTGTGGAATTTATAGGTGTGGAGTTTCTAGTTTTCGGGTTTCTAGTTACGGAGTTTCTAGTTGTGGATTTTCTAGTTGTGGAGTTTCTAGTTGCGAAGTTTCTAGTTGGGGAGATTTTACTTGAGTTTATAGTAGCGGATTTTCTAGTTGCAGAGTTTTAAGTTGTCGAGTTTCTAGTTGCGGAGTCTCTATTTGTGGAGTTTCTAGTTGCGGAGTTTCTATTTGCGGAGTTTCTAGTTGCAGAGTTTCTAATTGTCGATTTTCTAGCTATGGAATTTCTGGTTGCAAAGTTTTTAGTTGCGGTGTTTCTAGTTGTGGAGTTTCTAGTTGTTGAGTTTCTAGTTGCCGAGTTCTTTAGTTGCGAAGTCTCAAGTTGTAGAGTTTCTAGCTGTGGAGTTTTTAGTTGCGGAGTTTCTAGTTGTGGAGTTTTTAGTTGTGGAGTCTCTAGTTGTGGAGTTTCTAGTTGTGGAGTGTCTACTTGTGGAGTTTCTAGTTGTGGAGTTTCTATTTGTAGTTTTTAGTTTTCGAGTTTGTAGTTGTAGATTTTCTAGTTGCAGAGTTCCTAGTTTTGGAGTATCTAGTTGCAGAGTCTCTAATTGTGCAGTCTCTAGTTTTAGAGTCTCTAGTTGAGGAGTTTCTAGTTGCAGAGTTTCTAGTTGTGGAGTTTCTAGTTGTGGAGTTTTAGTTGTGGAGTTTAAAGTTGTGGAATTTATAGGTGTGGAGTTTCTAGTTTTCGGGTTTCTAGTTACGGAGTTTCTAGTTGTGGATTTTCTAGTTGTGGAGTTTCTAGTTGCGAAGTTTCTAGTTGGGGAGTTTCTAGTTGCAGAGTTTCTAATTGTGGATTTTCTAGCTATGGAATTTCTGGTTGCAGAGTTTTTAGTTGCGGTGTTTCTAGTTGTGGAGTTTCTAGTTGTTGAGTTTCTAGTTGCCGAGTTCTTTAGTTGCGAAGTCTCAAGTTGTAGAGTTTCTAGCTGTGGAGTTTTTAGTTGCGGAGTTTCTAGTTGTGGAGTTTTTAGTTGTGGAGTCTCTAGTTGTGGAGTTTGTAGTTGTGGAGTGTCTACTTGTGGAGTTTCTAGTTGTGGAGTTTCTATTTGTAGTTTTTAGTTTTCGAGTTTGTAGTTGTAGATTTTCTAGTTGCAGAGTTCCTAGTTTTGGAGTATCTAGTTTCGGAGTCTCTAATTGTGCAGTCTCTAGTTTTAGAGTCTCTAGTTGAGGAGTTTCTAGTTGCAGAGTTTCTAGTTGTGGAGTTTCTAGTTGTGGAGTTTTAGTTGTGGAGTTTAAAGTTGTGGAATTTATAGGTGTGGAGTTTCTAGTTACGGAGTTTCTAGTTGTGGATTTTCTAGTTGTGGAGTTTCTAGTTGCGAAGTTTCTAGTTGGGGAGATTTTACTTGAGTTTATAGTAGCGGATTTTCCAGTTGCAGAGTTTTAAGTTGTCGAGTTTCTAGTTGCGGAGTCTCTATTTGTGGAGTTTCTAGTTGCGGAGTTTCTAGCTGTGGAGTTTCTAGTTGCGGAGTCTCTAGTTGTGCAGTCTCTGGTTTTGGAGTCTCTGGTTGTGGAGTTTCTAGTTGTGGGGTTTCTAGTTCCGAAGTGTCTAGTTGTGGAGTTTCTAGTTGTAAAGTTTCTAGTTGTGGAGTTTCTAGCTGCGGAGTTTCTAGCTGTGGAGTTTCAAGTTGCGGAGTCTCTAAATGTGCAGTCTCTAGTTGTGGAGTCTCTGGCTGTGGAGTTTTAGTTGTGGAGTTTCTAGTTGTGGAGTTTCTATTTGCTGAGTTTCTCGTTGCGGAGTTTCTAGTTGTGGATTTTCTAGCTGTGGAGTTTCTAGTTGCGGAGTTTCTAGTTGTGGAGTTTCTAGTTGTGAGGTTTGTGGTTGTTGAGTTTCTAGTTGTCGAGTTTCTAGTTGTGGAGTCTCTAGTTGTCGAGTTTCTAGTTGTGGAGTTTCTAGTTGCGAAGTCTCAAGTTTTTGAGTTTCTAGTTGTGGAGTTTCTAGTGGTGGGGTTCGTAGTTGTGGGGTTCGTAGTTGTGCAGTTTCTAGTTGTGGAGTATCTACTTGTGGAGTTTCCATTTGTGGTGTTTCAAGCTGTGGAGTTTCTAGTTGCGAGTTTCTAGATGCAGTTTCTAGTTGCGGAGTTTCTAGTTGTGGAGATGTTAGTGGCGGAGTTTCTAGTTGCGGAGTTCCAAGTTGTGGAGTTTCTAGTTGTGGAGTTTGTAGTTGTGGAGTATCTAGTAGCGGCGTTTCAAGTTGTGGAGTTGATACTTTTGGATTTTGAAGTAGTAGAGGTAATAGTTGCGAATCGTCTAGTTGTGGAGTTTCTAGTTGCGGAGTTTTGTAGTTGCGGAGTCTGTAGTTGTGGAGTTTCTAGTTATGGAGTTTCTAGTTGTGGATTTTCTAGCTGTGGAGTTTCTAGTTGCGGAGTTTCTGGTTGTGGAGTTTCTAGTTGTGTAGTTTCTAGTTGTGTAGTTTTGAGTTGTGGAGTTTTCTAGTTGTTGAGTCTCTAGTTGTGGAAGTTCTAGTTGTGGAGTTTCTAGTTGCGGAGTTTCTTGTTGCGGAGTTTCTAGATGTGGAGTTTCTAGTTGTGGAGTTTCTGGCTGTGGAGTTTCTAGTTGCGGAGTTTCTAGTTGTGGAGTTTCTAGTTGTGGGGTTCGTAGTTGTGGGGTTCGTAGTTGTGGAGTATCTAGTTGTGGTGTTTCAAGTTGTGGAGTTTCTAGCTGTGGAGTCTCTAGTTGCGGAGTTTCTAGTTGCAGAGTTTCTAGTTGCGGAGTTTCTAGTTGCAGAGTTTGTAGTTGTGGAGTATCTAGTTGTGGACTTTCAAGTTGTGGAGTTTCTAGTTGTGAGGTTTCTAGTTGTGGAATTTCTAGTTGTGGAGTCTCTAGTTGCGGAGTGAGTTTCTAGTTGCGGAGTTTCTGGTTGTGGAGTTTCTAGTTGCGGATTCAGTAGTTGTGGAGTTTCTAGTTGTGGAGTTTCTAGTTGTAGATTTTCTAGCTGTGGAGTTTCTATTTGCGGAGTTTCTAGTTGCAGAGTTTCTAGTTGTGGATTTTCTAGCTGTGGAATTTCTGGTTGCAGAGTTTTTATATGCGGTGTTTCTAGTTGTGGAGTTTCTAGTTGTTGAGTTTCTATTTGCCTAGTTCTTTAGTTGCGAAGTCTCAAGTTGTAGAGTTTTTAGCTGTGGAGTTTCTAGTTGTGGAGTTTCTAGTTGTGGAGTTTCTAGTTGTGGAGTTTCTAGTTGTGGAGTATCTAGTAGCGGCGTTTCAAGTTGTGGAGTTGATAGTTTGGGATTTTGAAGTTGTAGAGTTATTAGTTGCGAATCGTCTAGTTGTGAAGTTTCTAGTAGCGGAGTTTTGTAGTTGCGGAGTCTGTAGTTGTGGAGTTTCTAGTTTTGGAGTTTCTAGTTGTGGATTTTCTAGCTGTGGAGTTTCTAGTTGCGGAGTCAGTAGTTGTGGAGTTTCTAGTTGTGGAGTTTCTAGTTGTGGATTTTTTAGCTGTGGAGTTTCTATTTGCGGAGTTTCTAGTTGCAGAGTTTCTAATTGTGGATTTTCTAGCTATGGAATTTCTGGTTGCAGAGTTTTTAGTTGCGGTGTTTCTAGTTGTGTAGTTTCTAGTTGTTGAGTTTCTAGTTGCCGAGTTCTTTAGTTGCGAAGCCTCAAGTTGTAGAGTTTCTAGCTGTGGAGTTTTTAGTTGCGGAGTTTCTAGTTGTGGAGTTTTTAGTTGTGGAGTTTCTAGTTGTGGAGTGTCTACTTGTGGAGTTTCTAGTTGTGGAGTTTCTATTTGTAGTTTTTAGTTTTCGAGTTTGTAGTTGTAGATTTTCTAGTTGCAGAGTTCCTAGTTTTGGAGTATCTAGTTGCGGAGTCTCTAATTGTGCAGTCTCTAGTTTTAGAGTCTCCAGTTGTGGAGTTTCCGGTTGTGGAGTTTATAGTTGTGGAATTTCTAGTTGTGGAGTTTTAGTTGTGGAGTTTAAAGTTGTGGAATTTATAGGTGTGGAGTTTCTAGTTTTCGGGTTTCTAGTTACGGAGTTTCTAGTTGTGGATTTTCTAGTTGTGGAGTTTCTAGTTGCGAAGTTTCTAGTTGGGGAGATTTTACTTGAGTTTATAGTAGCGGATTTTCTAGTTGCAGAGTTTTAAGTTGTCGAGTTTCTAGTTGCGGAGTCTCTATTTGTGGAGTTTCTAGTTGCGGAGTTTCTAGCTGTGGAGTTTCTAGTTGCGGAGTCTCTAGTTGTGCAGTCTCTGGTTTTGGAGTCTCTGGTTGTGGAGTTTCTAGTTGTGGAGTTTCTAGTTCCGAAGTGTCTAGTTGTGGAGTTTCTAGTTGTAAAGTTTCTAGTTTTGGAGTTTCTAGTTGCGGAGTTTCTAGCTGTGGAGTTTCAAGTTGCGGAGTCTCTAAATGTGCAGTCTCTAGTTGTGGAGTCTCTGGCTGTGGAGTTTTAGTTGTGGAGTTTCTAGTTGTGGAGTTTCTATTTGCTGAGTTTCTCGTTGCGGAGTTTCTAGTTGTGGATTTTCTAGCTGTGGAGTTTCTAGTTGCGGAGTTTCTAGTTGTGGAGTTTCTAGTTGTGAGGTTGGTAGTTGTTGAGTTTCTAGTTGTGGAGTTTCTAGCGGTGGGGTTCGTAGTTGTGGGGTTCGTAGTTGTGCAGTTTCTAGTTGTGGAGTATCTACTTGTGGAGTTTCCATTTGTGGTGTTTCAAGCTGTGGAGTTTCTAGTTGCGAGTTTCTAGATGCAGTTTCTAGTTGCGGAGTTTCTAGTTGTGGAGATGTTAGTGGCGGAGTTTCTAGTTGCGGAGTTCCAAGTTGTGGAGTTTCTAGTTGTGGAGTTTGTAGTTGTGGAGTATCTAGTAGCGGCGTTTCAAGTTGTGGAGTTGATAGTTTTGGATTTTGAAGTTGTAGAGGTAATAGTTGCGAATCGTCTAGTTGTGGAGTTTCTAGTTGCGGAGTTTTGTAGTTGCGGAGTCTGTAGTTGTGGAGTTTCTAGTTATGGAGTTTCTAGTTGTGGATTTTCTAGCTGTGGAGTTTCTAGTTGCGGAGTTTCTGGTTGTGGAGTTTCTAGTTGTGGAGTTTCTAGTTGTGGAGTTTTAGTTGTGGAGTTTCAAGTTGTGGAATTCATAGGTGTGAAGTTTCTAGTTGTGGAGTTTCTAGTTTTCGAGTTTCTAGTTACGGAGTTTCTAGTTGTGGAGTTTTTAGTTGTGGAGCTTTTAGTTGAGGAGTCTCTAGTTGTTGAGTCTCTAGTTGTGGAAGTTCTAGGTGTGGAGTTTCTAGTTGCGGAGTTTCTTGTTGCGGTTTTTCTAGATGTGGAGTTTCTAGTTGTGGAGTTTCTGGCTGTGGAGTTTATAGTTGCGGAGTTTCTAGTATCGGAGTTTCTAGTTGTGGAGTTTCTGGTTGTGGAGTTTCTAGTTGTAGAGTTTCTAGTTGCGAAGTCTCAAGTTGTGGAGTTTCTAGTTGTGGCGTTTCTAGTGGCGGAGTTTCTAGTTGCAGAGTTTCTAGTTGCGGAGTTTTCTACTTGTGGAGTTTCTAGTTGCGCCGTTTCTAGTTGCGGAGCTTCAAGTTGTGGAGTTTCTAGTTGTGGAGTTTCTAGTTGTGGAGTTTGTAGTTGTGGAGTATCTAGTTGTGGGCTTTCAAGTTGTGGAGTTTCTAGTTGTGGAGTTTCTAGTGGCGGAGCGAGTTTCCAGTTGCGGAGTTTCTGGTTGTGGAGTTTCTAGTTGCGGAGCCAGTAGTTGTGGAGTTTCTAGTTGTGGAGCTTCAAGTGTTTGAATTTTTAGTTGCCGAGTTCTTTAGTTGCGAAGTCTCAAGTTGTGGAGTTTCTAGCTGTGAAGTTTCTAGTTGCGAAGTTTCTAGTTGCGGAGTTTCTAGTTGTGGAGTTTTTAGTTGAGGAGTCTCTAGTTGTGGAGTCTCTAGTTGTGGAGTTTCTAGTTGTGGAGTGTCTACTTGTGGAGTTTCGAGTTGTGGAGTTTCTAGTTGTGGAGTTTCTAGTCGTGGAGTCTGTAGTTGTGGAGTATTTATTTGTTGGGTTTCAAGTTATGGAGTTTCTGGCTGTGGAGTTTCTAGTTGTGGAGTTTCTAGTTGTTGAGTTTCTAGTTGCCGAGTTTTTAGTTGCGAAGTCTCAAGTCGTGGAATTTCTAGCTGCGGAGTTTCTAGTTGCGGAGCTTCTAGTGGCGGAGTTTCTAATTGTGGAATTTGTAGTTGTGGAGTATCTAGTTTTGGTGTTTCAAGTTGTGGAGTTTCTAGCTGTGGAGTTTCTAGTTGCGGAGTTTCTAGTTGCAGAGTTTCTAGTTGCGGAGTTTCTAGTTGCGGAGTTTCTAGTTGTGGAGTTTCTAGTTGTTGAGTTTCTAGTCGCCGAGTTCTTTAGTTGCGAAGTCTCAAGTTGTGGAGTTTCTAGATGTTGAATGTCTAGTTGTTGAGTTTCTAGTTGTGGAGTTTCTAGTTGCGGAGTTTTTAGCTGTGGAGTCTCTAGTTGTGGAGTCTCTAGTTGTGGAGTTTCTAGTTGTGGAGTGTCTACTTGTGGAGTTTCTAGTTGTGGAGTTTCTAGTTGTGGAGTTTCTAGTTGTGGAGTTTCTATTTGTAGTTTTTATTTTTCGAGTTTGTAGTTGTAGATCTTCTAGTTGCAGAGTTCCTAGTTGTTGAGTCTCTAGTTGTGGAGTTTCTTGTTGGGGAGTTTCTAGTTGTGAAGTTTCTAATTGTGGATTTTCTAGTTGCGGAATTTCTAGTTGCGCAGTTTCTAGTTGGGTAATTGCTACTTGAGTTTATAGCTGCGGATTTTCTAGTTCCACAGTTTCGAGTTGCAAAGTTTCAAGTTGTCGAGTTTGTAGTTGCGGAGCCGCTAGTTGTGGAGTTTCTAGTTGCGGAGTTGCTTGCTGTGGAGTTTCTAGTTGCGGAGTCTCTAATTGTGCAGTCTCTAGTTTTGGAGTTTCTAGTTGTGGAGTTTCTAGTTGCAGAGTTTCTAGTTGCGGAGTTTCTTGTTGCAGAGTTTCTAGATGTGGAGTTTCTAGTTGTGAAGTTTTAGTTGTGGAGTTTCAAGTTGTGGAATTCATAGGTGTGGAGTTTCTAGTTGTGGAGTTTCTAGTTGTGGAGTTTCTAGTTTTCGAGTTTCTGGTTATGGAGTTTCTAGTTGTGGAGTTTTTAGTTGTGGAGCTTTTAGTTGAGAAGTCTCTAGTTGTTGAGTCTCTAGTTGTAGAAGTTCTAGTTGTGGAGTTTCTAGTTGCGGAGTTTCTAGATGTGGAGTTTCTAGTTGTGGAGTTTCTGGCTGTGGAGTTTATAGTTGCGGAGTTTCTAGTATCGGAGTTTCTAGTTGTGGAGTTTCTAGTTGTGGAGTTTCTAGTTGTAGAGTTTCTAGTTGCGAAGTCTCAAGTTGCGGAGTTTCTAGTTGTGAAGTTTCTAGTTGTGGAGTTTCTAGTTGTGGGGTTCGTAGTTGTGGGGTTCGTAGTTGTGCAGTTCTAGTTGTGGAGTCTCTAGTTGAGGAGATTCCATTTGTGTTGTTTCTAGCTGTGGAGTTTCTAGTTGCGGAGTTTCTAGATGCAGAGTTTCTAGTTGCGGAGTTTTCGAGTTGTGGAAATTGTAGTGGCGGAGTTTCTAGTTGCGGAGTTCCAAGTTGTGGAGTTTCTAGTTGTGGAGCCTCTAGTTCTGGGGTTTGCAGTTGTGGGATTCGTAGTTGTGCAGTTTCTAGTTTTGCAGTCTCTAGTTGTGGAGTTTCCAGTTGTGGAGTTTCTAGCTGTGGAGTTTCTAGTTGCGGAGTTTCCAGTTGCAGAGTTTCTAGTTGTGGAGTTTTCTAGTTGTGGAGATTCTAGTGGCGGAGTTTCTAGTTGCAGAGTTTCAAGTTGTGGAGTTTCTCGTTGTGGAGTTTCTAGTTGTGGATTTTCTAGCTGTGGAGTTTCTAGTTGCAAAGTTTTAGTTGCGGAGTTTCTGGTTGTGGAGTTTCTAGTTGTGGAGTATCTATTTGTTGGGTTTCAAGTTGTGGAGTTTCTAGTTGTGGAGTTTCTAGTTGTTGAATTTCTAGTAGTTGAGTTTCTAGTTGCCGAGTTTCTAGTTGCGAAATCTCAAGTCCTGGAGTTTCTAGCTGTGGAGTTTCTAGTTGCGGAGCTTCTAGTTGCGGAGTTTCTAGTTGTGGAGCTTCTAGTTCGGGGGTTCGTTGTTGTGAAATTCGTAGTTGTGCAGCTTCTAGTTTTGGAGTCTCTAGTTGTGGAGTTTCCTGTTGTGGAGTTTCTAGCTGTGGAGTTTCTAGTTGCGGAGTTTCTAGTTGCAGAGTTTCTAGTTGTGGATTTTGTAGTTGTGGAGTATATAGTTGTGGTGTTTCAAGTTGTGGAGTTTCTAGTTGCGGAGTTTCTAGTTGCAGAGTTTTTAGTTCCGGAGTTTTCTAGTTGTGGAGTTTCTAGTTGCGGAGTTTCTAGTTGTGGAGCTTCAAGTTGTGGAGTTTCTAGTTGTGGAGTTTCTAGTTGTGGAGTTTGTAGTTGTGGAGTATCTAGTTGTGGACTTTCAAGTTGTGAAGTTTCTAGTTGTGGAGTTTCTAGTTGCGGAGTTTTCTAGTTGCGGAGTCTGTAGTTGTTGAGTTTCTAGTTGTGGAACTTCTAGTTGTGGAGTCTCTAGTTGCGGAGTGAGTTTCTAGTTGCGGAGTTTTGGTTGTGGAGTTTCTAATTGCAGAGTCAGTAGTTGTGGAGTTTCTAGTTGTGGATTTTCTAGCTGTGGAGTTTCTAGTTGCTGAGTTTCTAGTTGTGGGGTATGTAGTTGTGGAGTTCGTAGTTGTGGAGTTTCTAGTTGTGAAGTCTCTAGTTGGGGAGTTTCCAGTTGTGGAGTTTCTAGCTGTGGAATTTTTCGTTGCGGAGTTTCTAGTTGCAGAGTTTCTAGTAGCGGAGTTTCTAGTATCGAAGTTTCAAGTTGTGGAGTTTCTAGTTGTGGATTTTCTAGCTGTGGAGTTTCTAGATGCGGAGTTTTTAGTTGCGGAGTTTCTGGTTGTGGAAATTTTAGTTCTGGAGTCTGTAGTTGTGGAGTATCTATTTGTTGGGTTTCAAGTTGTGGAGTTTCTAGTTGTGGAGTTTCTAGTTGTTGAGTTTCTAGTAGTTGAGTTTCTAGTAGTTGCGCAGTCTGTAGTTGTGGAGTTTCTAGTTGTGGAATTTCTAGTTGTGGAGTCTCTAGTTGCGGAGTTAGTTTCTAGTTGCGGAGTTTCTGGTTGTGGAGTTTCTAGTTGCGGAGTCAGTAGTTGTGGAGTTTCTAGTTGTGGAGTTTCTAGTTGTGGATTTTCTAGCTGTGGAGTTTCTATTTGCGGAGTTTCTAGTTGCAGAGTTTCTAATTGTGGATTTTCTAGCTATTGAATTTCTGGTTGCAGAGTTTTTAGTTGCGGTGTTTCTAGTTGTGGAGTTTCTAGTTGTTGAGTTTCTAGTTGCCGAGTTCTTTAGTTGCGAAGTCTCAAGTTGTAGAGTTTCTAGCTGTGGAGTTTTTAGTTGCGGAGTTTCTAGTTGTGGAGTTTTTAGTTGTGGAGTCTCTAGTTGTGGAGTTTCTAGTTGTGGAGTGTCTACTTGTGGAGTTTCTAGTTGTGGAGTTTCTATTTGTAGTTTTTAGTATTCGAGTTTGTAGTTGTAGATTTTCTAGTTGCAGAGTTCCTAGTTTTGGAGTATCTAGTTGCGGAGTCTCTAATTGTGCAGTCTCTAGTTTTAGAGTCTCTAGTTGTGGAGTTTCCGGTTGTGGAGTTTATAGTTGTGGAATTTCTTACTGTGGAGATTCTAGTTGAGGAGTTTCTAGTTGCAGAGTTTCTAGTTGTGGATTTTCTAGTTGTGGAGTTTCTAGTTGCGAAGTTTCTAGTTGGGGAGATTTTACTTGAGTTTATAGTTGCGGATTTTCTAGTTGCAGAGTTTTAAGTTGTCGAGTTTCTAGTTGTGCAGTCTCTGGTTTTGGAGTCTCTGGTTGTGGAGTTTCTAGTTGTGGAGTTTCTAGTTCCGAAGTGTCTAGTTGTGGAGTTTCTAGTTGTAAAGTTTCTAGTTGTGGAGTTTCTAGTTGCGGAGTTTCTAGCTGTGGAGTTTCAAGTTGCGGAGTCTCTAAATGGGCAGTTTCTAGTTGTGGAGTCTCTGGCTGTAGAGTTTTAGTTGTGGAGTTTCTAGTTGTGGAGTTTCTATTTGCTGAGTTTCTCGTTGCGGAGTTTCTAGTTGTGGATTTTCTAGCTGTGGAGTTTCTAGTTGCGGAGTTTCTAGTTGTGGAGTTTCTAGTTGTGAGGTTTGTAGTTGTTGAGTTTCTAGTTGTCGAGTTTCTAGTTGTGGAGTCTCTAGTTGTGGAGTTTCTAGTTGTGGAGTTTCTAGTTGCGAAGTCTCAAGTTGTTGAGTTTCTAGTTGTGGAGTTTCTAGTGGTGGGGTTCGTAGTTGTGGGGTTCGTAGTTGTGCAGTTTCTAGTTGTGGAGTATCTACTTGTGGAGTTTCCATTTGTGGTGTTTCTAGCTGTGGAGTTTCTAGTTGCGGAGTTTCTAGATGCAGTTTCTAGTTGCGGAGTTTCTAGTTGTGGAGTGTCTACTTGTGGAGTTTCGAGTTGTGGAGTTTCTAGTTGTGGAGTTTCTAGTCGTGGAGTCTGTAGTTGTGGAGTATTTATTTGTTGGGTTTCAAGTTATGGAGTTTCTGGCTGTGGAGTTTCTAGTTGTGGAGTTTCTAGTTGTTGAGTTTCTAGTTGCCGAGTTTTTAGTTGCGAAGTCTCAAGTCGTGGAATTTCTAGCTGCGGAGTTTCTAGTTGCGGAGCTTCTAGTGGCGGAGTTTCTAATTGTGGAATTTGTAGTTGTGGAGTATCTAGTTTTGGTGTTTCAAGTTGTGGAGTTTCTAGCTGTGGAGTTTCTAGTTGCGGAGTTTCTAGTTGCAGAGTTTCTAGTTGCGGAGTTTCTAGTTGCGGAGTTTCTAGTTGTGGAGTTTCTAGTTGTTGAGTTTCTAGTCGCCGAGTTCTTTAGTTGCGAAGTCTCAAGTTGTGGAGTTTCTAGATGTTGAATGTCTAGTTGTTGAGTTTCTAGTTGTGGAGTTTCTAGTTGCGGAGTTTTTAGCTGTGGAGTCTCTAGTTGTGGAGTCTCTAGTTGTGGAGTTTCTAGTTGTGGAGTGTCTACTTGTGGAGTTTCTAGTTGTGGAGTTTCTAGTTGTGGAGTTTCTAGTTGTGGAGTTTCTATTTGTAGTTTTTATTTTTCGAGTTTGTAGTTGTAGATCTTCTAGTTGCAGAGTTCCTAGTTGTTGAGTCTCTAGTTGTGGAGTTTCTTGTTGGGGAGTTTCTAGTTGTGAAGTTTCTAATTGTGGATTTTCTAGTTGCGGAATTTCTAGTTGCGCAGTTTCTAGTTGGGTAATTGCTACTTGAGTTTATAGCTGCGGATTTTCTAGTTCCACAGTTTCGAGTTGCAAAGTTTCAAGTTGTCGAGTTTGTAGTTGCGGAGCCGCTAGTTGTGGAGTTTCTAGTTGCGGAGTTGCTTGCTGTGGAGTTTCTAGTTGCGGAGTCTCTAATTGTGCAGTCTCTAGTTTTGGAGTTTCTAGTTGTGGAGTTTCTAGTTGCAGAGTTTCTAGTTGCGGAGTTTCTTGTTGCAGAGTTTCTAGATGTGGAGTTTCTAGTTGTGAAGTTTTAGTTGTGGAGTTTCAAGTTGTGGAATTCATAGGTGTGGAGTTTCTAGTTGTGGAGTTTCTAGTTGTGGAGTTTCTAGTTTTCGAGTTTCTGGTTATGGAGTTTCTAGTTGTGGAGTTTTTAGTTGTGGAGCTTTTAGTTGAGAAGTCTCTAGTTGTTGAGTCTCTAGTTGTAGAAGTTCTAGTTGTGGAGTTTCTAGTTGCGGAGTTTCTAGATGTGGAGTTTCTAGTTGTGGAGTTTCTGGCTGTGGAGTTTATAGTTGCGGAGTTTCTAGTATCGGAGTTTCTAGTTGTGGAGTTTCTAGTTGTGGAGTTTCTAGTTGTAGAGTTTCTAGTTGCGAAGTCTCAAGTTGCGGAGTTTCTAGTTGTGAAGTTTCTAGTTGTGGAGTTTCTAGTTGTGGGGTTCGTAGTTGTGGGGTTCGTAGTTGTGCAGTTCTAGTTGTGGAGTCTCTAGTTGAGGAGTTTCCATTTGTGTTGTTTCTAGCTGTGGAGTTTCTAGTTGCGGAGTTTCTAGATGCAGAGTTTCTAGTTGCGGAGTTTTCGAGTTGTGGAAATTGTAGTGGCGGAGTTTCTAGTTGCGGAGTTCCAAGTTGTGGAGTTTCTAGTTGTGGAGCCTCTAGTTCTGGGGTTTGCAGTTGTGGGATTCGTAGTTGTGCAGTTTCTAGTTTTGCAGTCTCTAGTTGTGGAGTTTCCAGTTGTGGAGTTTCTAGCTGTGGAGTTTCTAGTTGCGGAGTTTCCAGTTGCAGAGTTTCTAGTTGTGGAGTTTTCTAGTTGTGGAGATTCTAGTGGCGGAGTTTCTAGTTGCAGAGTTTGAAGTTGTGGAGTTTCTCGTTGTGGAGTTTCTAGTTGTGGATTTTCTAGCTGTGGAGTTTCTAGTTGCAAAGTTTTAGTTGCGGAGTTTCTGGTTGTGGAGTTTCTAGTTGTGGAGTATCTATTTGTTGGGTTTCAAGTTGTGGAGTTTCTAGTTGTGGAGTTTCTAGTTGTTGAATTTCTAGTAGTTGAGTTTCTAGTTGCCGAGTTTCTAGTTGCGAAATCTCAAGTCCTGGAGTTTCTAGCTGTGGAGTTTCTAGTTGCGGAGCTTCTAGTTGCGGAGTTTCTAGTTGTGGAGCTTCTAGTTCGGGGGTTCGTTGTTGTGAAATTCGTAGTTGTGCAGCTTCTAGTTTTGGAGTCTCTAGTTGTGGAGTTTCCTGTTGTGGAGTTTCTAGCTGTGGAGTTTCTAGTTGCGGAGTTTCTAGTTGCAGAGTTTCTAGTTGTGGATTTTGTAGTTGTGGAGTATATAGTTGTGGTGTTTCAAGTTGTGGAGTTTCTAGTTGCGGAGTTTCTAGTTGCAGAGTTTTTAGTTCCGGAGTTTTCTAGTTGTGGAGTTTCTAGTTGCGGAGTTTCTAGTTGTGGAGCTTCAAGTTGTGGAGTTTCTAGTTGTGGAGTTTCTAGTTGTGGAGTTTGTAGTTGTGGAGTATCTAGTTGTGGACTTTCAAGTTGTGAAGTTTCTAGTTGTGGAGTTTCTAGTTGCGGAGTTTTCTAGTTGCGGAGTCTGTAGTTGTTGAGTTTCTAGTTGTGGAACTTCTAGTTGTGGAGTCTCTAGTTGCGGAGTGAGTTTCTAGTTGCGGAGTTTTGGTTGTGGAGTTTCTAATTGCAGAGTCAGTAGTTGTGGAGTTTCTAGTTGTGGATTTTCTAGCTGTGGAGTTTCTAGTTGCTGAGTTTCTAGTTGTGGGGTATGTAGTTGTGGAGTTCGTAGTTGTGGAGTTTCTAGTTGTGAAGTCTCTAGTTGGGGAGTTTCCAGTTGTGGAGTTTCTAGCTGTGGAATTTTTCGTTGCGGAGTTTCTAGTTGCAGAGTTTCTAGTAGCGGAGTTTCTAGTATCGAAGTTTCAAGTTGTGGAGTTTCTAGTTGTGGATTTTCTAGCTGTGGAGTTTCTAGATGCGGAGTTTTTAGTTGCGGAGTTTCTGGTTGTGGAAATTTTAGTTCTGGAGTCTGTAGTTGTGGAGTATCTATTTGTTGGGTTTCAAGTTGTGGAGTTTCTAGTTGTGGAGTTTCTAGTTGTTGAGTTTCTAGTAGTTGAGTTTCTAGTAGTTGCGCAGTCTGTAGTTGTGGAGTTTCTAGTTGTGGAATTTCTAGTTGTGGAGTCTCTAGTTGCGGAGTTAGTTTCTAGTTGCGGAGTTTCTGGTTGTGGAGTTTCTAGTTGCGGAGTCAGTAGTTGTGGAGTTTCTAGTTGTGGAGTTTCTAGTTGTGGATTTTCTAGCTGTGGAGTTTCTATTTGCGGAGTTTCTAGTTGCAGAGTTTCTAATTGTGGATTTTCTAGCTATTGAATTTCTGGTTGCAGAGTTTTTAGTTGCGGTGTTTCTAGTTGTGGAGTTTCTAGTTGTTGAGTTTCTAGTTGCCGAGTTCTTTAGTTGCGAAGTCTCAAGTTGTAGAGTTTCTAGCTGTGGAGTTTTTAGTTGCGGAGTTTCTAGTTGTGGAGTTTTTAGTTGTGGAGTCTCTAGTTGTGGAGTTTCTAGTTGTGGAGTGTCTACTTGTGGAGTTTCTAGTTGTGGAGTTTCTATTTGTAGTTTTTAGTATTCGAGTTTGTAGTTGTAGATTTTCTAGTTGCAGAGTTCCTAGTTTTGGAGTATCTAGTTGCGGAGTCTCTAATTGTGCAGTCTCTAGTTTTAGAGTCTCTAGTTGTGGAGTTTCCGGTTGTGGAGTTTATAGTTGTGGAATTTCTTACTGTGGAGATTCTAGTTGAGGAGTTTCTAGTTGCAGAGTTTCTAGTTGTGGATTTTCTAGTTGTGGAGTTTCTAGTTGCGAAGTTTCTAGTTGGGGAGATTTTACTTGAGTTTATAGTTGCGGATTTTCTAGTTGCAGAGTTTTAAGTTGTCGAGTTTCTAGTTGTGCAGTCTCTGGTTTTGGAGTCTCTGGTTGTGGAGTTTCTAGTTGTGGAGTTTCTAGTTCCGAAGTGTCTAGTTGTGGAGTTTCTAGTTGTAAAGTTTCTAGTTGTGGAGTTTCTAGTTGCGGAGTTTCTAGCTGTGGAGTTTCAAGTTGCGGAGTCTCTAAATGGGCAGTTTCTAGTTGTGGAGTCTCTGGCTGTAGAGTTTTAGTTGTGGAGTTTCTAGTTGTGGAGTTTCTATTTGCTGAGTTTCTCGTTGCGGAGTTTCTAGTTGTGGATTTTCTAGCTGTGGAGTTTCTAGTTGCGGAGTTTCTAGTTGTGGAGTTTCTAGTTGTGAGGTTTGTAGTTGTTGAGTTTCTAGTTGTCGAGTTTCTAGTTGTGGAGTCTCTAGTTGTGGAGTTTCTAGTTGTGGAGTTTCTAGTTGCGAAGTCTCAAGTTGTTGAGTTTCTAGTTGTGGAGTTTCTAGTGGTGGGGTTCGTAGTTGTGGGGTTCGTAGTTGTGCAGTTTCTAGTTGTGGAGTATCTACTTGTGGAGTTTCCATTTGTGGTGTTTCTAGCTGTGGAGTTTCTAGTTGCGGAGTTTCTAGATGCAGTTTCTAGTTGCGGAGTTTCTAGTTGTGGAGATGTTAGTGGCGGAGTTTCTAGTTGCGGAGTTCCAAGTTGTGGAGTTTCTAGTTGTGGAGTTTGTAGTTGTGGAGTATCTAGTAGCGGCGTTTCAAGTTGTGGAATTGATAGTTTTGGATTTTGAAGTTGTAGAGGTAATAGTTGCGAATCGTCTAGTTGTGGAGTTTCTAGTTGTGGAGTTTTGTAGTTGCGGAGTCTGTAGTTGTGGAGTTTCTAGTTATGGAGTTTCTAGTTGTGGATTTTCTAGCTGTGGAGTTTCTAGTTGCGGAGTTTCTGGTTGTGGAGTTTCTAGTTGTGGAGTTTCTAGTTGTGGAGTTTTAGTTGTGGAGTTTCAAGTTGTGGAATTCATAAGTGTGGAGTTTCTAGTTGTGGAGTTTCTAGTTTTCGAGTTTCTAGTTACGGAGTTTCTAGTTGTGGAGTTTTTAGTTGTGGAGCTTTTAGTTGAGGAGTCTCTAGTTGTTGAGTCTCTAGTTGTGGAAGTTCTAGGTGTGGAGTTTCCAGTTGCGGAGTTTCTTGTTGCGGAGTTTCTAGATGTGGAGTTTCTAGTTGTGGAGTTTCTGGCTGTGGAGTTTATAGTATCGGAGTTTCTAGTTGTGGAGTTTCTAGTTGTGGAGTTTCTAGTTGTAGAGTTTCTAGTTGCGAAGTCTCAAGTTGTGGAGTTTCTAGTTGTGGCGTTTCTAGTGGCGGAGTTTCTAGTTGCAGAGTTTCTAGTTGCGGAGTTTTCTAGTTGTGGAGTTTCTAGTTGCGGAGTTTCTAGTTGCGGAGCTTCAAGTTGTGGAGTTTCTAGTTGTGGAGTTTCTAGTTGTGGAGTTTGTAGTTGTGGAGTATCTAGTTGTGGGCTTTCAAGTTGTGGAGTTTCTAGTTGTGGAGTTTCTAGTGGCGGAGTGAGTTTCTAGTTGCGGAGTTTCGGGCTTAGGAGTTTCTAGTTGCGGAGCCAGTAGTTGTGGAGTTTCTAGTTGTGGTGTTTCAAGTGTTTGAATTTTTAGTTGCCGAGTTCTTTAGTTGCGAAGTCTCAAGTTGTGGAGTTTCTAGCTGTGAAGTTTCTAGTTGCGAAGTTTCTAGTTGCGGAGTTTCTAGTTGTGGAGTTTTTAGTTGAGGAGTCTCTAGTTGTGAAGTCTCTAGTTGTGGAGTTTCTAGTTGTGGAGTGTCTACTTGTGGAGTTTCGAGTTGTGGAGTTTCTAGTTGTGGAGTTTCTAGTCGTGGAGTCTGTAGTTGTGGAGTATCTATTTGTTGGGTTTCAAGTTATGGAGTTTCTGGCTGTGGAGTTTCTAGTTGTGGAGTTTCTAGTTGTTGAGTTTCTAGTTGCCGAGTTTTTAGTTGCGAAGTCTCAAGTCGCGGAGTTTCTAGCTGCGGGGTTTCTAGTTGCGGAGCTTCTAGTGGCGGAGTTTCTAATTGTGGAATTTGTAGTTGTGGAGTATCTAGTTTTGGTGTTTCAAGTTGTGGAGTTTCTAGCTGTGGAGTTTCTAGTTGCGGAGTTTCTAGTTGCAGAGTTTCTAGTTGCGGAGTTTCTAGTTGCGGAGTTTCTAGTTGTGGAGTTTCTAGTTGTTGAGTTTCTAGTCGCCGAGTTCTTTAGTTGCGAAGTCTCAAGTTGTGGAGTTTCTAGATGTTGAATGTCTAGTTGTTGAGTTTCTAGTTGTGGAGTTTCTAGTTGTGGAGTTTTTAGCTGTGGAGTCTCTAGTTGTGGAGTCTCTAGTTGTGGAGTTTCTAGTTGTGGAGTGTCTACTTGTGGAGTTTCTAGTTGTTGAGTTTCTAGTTGTGAAGTTTCTATTTGTAGTTTTTATTTTTCGAGTTTGTAGTTGTAGATTTTCTAGTTGCAGAGTTCCTAGTTGTTGAGTTTCTAGTTGTGGAGTTTCTTGTTGGGGAGTTTCTAGTTGTGAAGTTTCTAATTGTGGATTTTCTAGTTGCGGAATTTCTAGTTGCGCAGTTTCTAGTTGGGTAATTGCTACTTGAGTTTATAGCTGCGGATTTTCCAGTTCCACAGTTTCGAGTTGCAAAGTTTCAAGTTGTCGAGTTTGTAGTTGCGGAGCCGCTAGTTGTGGAGTTTCTAGTTGCGGAGTTGCTGGCTGTGGAGTTTCTAGTTGCGGAGTCTCTAATTGTGCAGTCTCTAGTTTTGGAGTTTCTAGGTGTGGAGTTTCTAGTTGCAGAGTTTCTAGTTGCGGAGTTTCTTGTTGCAGAGTTTCTAGATGTGGAGTTACTAGTTGTGAAGTTTTAGTTGTGGAGTTTCAAGTTGTGGAATTCATAGGTGTGGAGTTTCTAGTTGTGGAGTTTCTAGTTTTCTAGTTTCTAGTTACGGAGTTTCTAGTTTTGGAGTTTTTAGTTGTGGAGCTTTTAGTTGAGAAGTCTCTAGTTGTTGAGTCTCTAGTTGTAGAAGTTCTAGTTGTGGAGTTTCTAGTTGCGGAGTTTCTAGATGTGGAGTTTCTAGTTGTGGAGTTTCTGGCTGTGGAGTTTATAGTTGCGGAGTTTCTAGTATCGGAGTTTCTAGTTGTGGAGTTTCTAGTTGTGGAGTTTCTAGTTGTAGAGTTTCTAGTTGCGAATTCTCAAGTTGCGGAGTTTCTAGTTGTGGAGTTTCTAGTTGTGGAGTTTCTAGTTGTGGGGTTCGTAGTTGTGGGGTTCGTAGTTGTGCAGTTCTAGTTGTGGAGTCTCTAGTTGAGGAGTTTCAATTTGTGTTGTTTCTAGCTGTGGAGTTTCTAGTTGCGGAGTTTCTAGATGCAGAGTTTCTAGTTGCGGAGTTTTCGAGTTGTGGAGATTGTAGTGGCGGAGTTTCTAGTTGCGGAGTTCCAAGTTGTGGAGTTTCTAGTTGTGGAGCCTCTAGTTCTGGGGTTTGCAGTTGTGGGATTCGTAGTTGTGCAGTTTCTAGTTTTGCAGTCTCTCGTTGTGGAGTTTCCAGTTGTGGAGTTTCTAGCTGTGGAGTTTCTAGTTGCGGAGTTTCCAGTTGCAGAGTTTCTAGTTGTGGAGTTTCTAGCTGTGAAGTTTCTAGTTGCGAAGTTTCTAGTTGCGGAGTTTCTAGTTGTGGAGTTTTTAGTTGAGGAGTCTCTAGTTGTGAAGTCTCTAGTTGTGGAGTTTCTAGTTGTGGAGTGTCTACTTGTGGAGTTTCGAGTTGTGGAGTTTCTAGTTGTGGAGTTTCTAGTCGTGGAGTCTGTAGTTGTGGAGTATCTATTTGTTGGGTTTCAAGTTATGGAGTTTCTGGCTGTGGAGTTTCTAGTTGTGGAGTTTCTAGTTGTTGAGTTTCTAGTTGCCGAGTTTTTAGTTGCGAAGTCTCAAGTCGCGGAGTTTCTAGCTGCGGGGTTTCTAGTTGCGGAGCTTCTAGTGGCGGAGTTTCTAATTGTGGAATTTGTAGTTGTGGAGTATCTAGTTTTGGTGTTTCAAGTTGTGGAGTTTCTAGCTGTGGAGTTTCTAGTTGCGGAGTTTCTAGTTGCAGAGTTTCTAGTTGCGGAGTTTCTAGTTGCGGAGTTTCTAGTTGTGGAGTTTCTAGTTGTTGAGTTTCTAGTCGCCGAGTTCTTTAGTTGCGAAGTCTCAAGTTGTGGAGTTTCTAGATGTTGAATGTCTAGTTGTTGAGTTTCTAGTTGTGGAGTTTCTAGTTGTGGAGTTTTTAGCTGTGGAGTCTCTAGTTGTGGAGTCTCTAGTTGTGGAGTTTCTAGTTGTGGAGTGTCTACTTGTGGAGTTTCTAGTTGTTGAGTTTCTAGTTGTGAAGTTTCTATTTGTAGTTTTTATTTTTCGAGTTTGTAGTTGTAGATTTTCTAGTTGCAGAGTTCCTAGTTGTTGAGTTTCTAGTTGTGGAGTTTCTTGTTGGGGAGTTTCTAGTTGTGAAGTTTCTAATTGTGGATTTTCTAGTTGCGGAATTTCTAGTTGCGCAGTTTCTAGTTGGGTAATTGCTACTTGAGTTTATAGCTGCGGATTTTCCAGTTCCACAGTTTCGAGTTGCAAAGTTTCAAGTTGTCGAGTTTGTAGTTGCGGAGCCGCTAGTTGTGGAGTTTCTAGTTGCGGAGTTGCTGGCTGTGGAGTTTCTAGTTGCGGAGTCTCTAATTGTGCAGTCTCTAGTTTTGGAGTTTCTAGGTGTGGAGTTTCTAGTTGCAGAGTTTCTAGTTGCGGAGTTTCTTGTTGCAGAGTTTCTAGATGTGGAGTTACTAGTTGTGAAGTTTTAGTTGTGGAGTTTCAAGTTGTGGAATTCATAGGTGTGGAGTTTCTAGTTGTGGAGTTTCTAGTTTTCTAGTTTCTAGTTACGGAGTTTCTAGTTTTGGAGTTTTTAGTTGTGGAGCTTTTAGTTGAGAAGTCTCTAGTTGTTGAGTCTCTAGTTGTAGAAGTTCTAGTTGTGGAGTTTCTAGTTGCGGAGTTTCTAGATGTGGAGTTTCTAGTTGTGGAGTTTCTGGCTGTGGAGTTTATAGTTGCGGAGTTTCTAGTATCGGAGTTTCTAGTTGTGGAGTTTCTAGTTGTGGAGTTTCTAGTTGTAGAGTTTCTAGTTGCGAATTCTCAAGTTGCGGAGTTTCTAGTTGTGGAGTTTCTAGTTGTGGAGTTTCTAGTTGTGGGGTTCGTAGTTGTGGGGTTCGTAGTTGTGCAGTTCTAGTTGTGGAGTCTCTAGTTGAGGAGTTTCAATTTGTGTTGTTTCTAGCTGTGGAGTTTCTAGTTGCGGAGTTTCTAGATGCAGAGTTTCTAGTTGCGGAGTTTTCGAGTTGTGGAGATTGTAGTGGCGGAGTTTCTAGTTGCGGAGTTCCAAGTTGTGGAGTTTCTAGTTGTGGAGCCTCTAGTTCTGGGGTTTGCAGTTGTGGGATTCGTAGTTGTGCAGTTTCTAGTTTTGCAGTCTCTAGTTGTGGAGTTTCCAGTTGTGGAGTTTCTAGCTGTGGAGTTTCTAGTTGCGGAGTTTCCAGTTGCAGAGTTTCTAGTTGTGGAGTTTTCTAGTTGTGGAGATTCTAGTGGCGGAGTTTCTAGTTGCGGAGTTTCTAGTTGTGGAGTTTTTAGTTGAGGAGTCTCTAGTTGTGGAGTCTCTAGTTGTGGAGTTTCTAGTTGTGGAGTGTCTACTTGTGGAGTTTCGAGTTGTGGAGTTTCTAGTTGTGGAGTTTCTAGTCGTGGAGTCTGTAGTTGTGGAGTATCTATTTGTTGGGTTTCAAGTTATGGAGTTTCTGGCTGTGGAGTTTCTAGTTGTGGAGTTTCTAGTTGTGGAGTTTCTAGTGGCGGAGTTTTTAGTTGCGAAGTCTCAAGTCGTGGAGTTTCTAGCTGCGGAGTTTCTAGTTGCGGAGCTTCTAGTGGCGGAGTTTCTAATTGTGGAATTTGTAGTTGTGGAGTATCTAGTTTTGGTGTTTCAAGTTGTGGAGTTTCTAGCTGTGGAGTTTCTAGTTGCGGAGTTTCTAGTTGCAGAGTTTCTAGTTGCGGAGTTTCTAGTTGCGGAGTTTCTAGTTGTGGAGTTTCTAGTTGTTGAGTTTCTAGTCGCCGAGTTCTTTAGTTGCGAAGTCTCAAGTTGTGGAGTTTCTAGATGTTGAATGTCTAGTTGTTGAGTTTCTAGTTGTGGAGTTTCTAGTTGTGGAGTTTTTAGCTGTGGAGTCTCTAGTTGTGGAGTCTCTAGTTGTGGAGTTTCTAGTTGTGGAGTGTCTACTTGTGGAGTTTCTAGTTGTTGAGTTTCTAGTTGTGGAGTTTCTTTTTGTAGTTTTTATTTTTCGAGTTTGTAGTTGTAGATTTTCTAGTTGCAGAGTTCCTAGTTGTTGAGTTTCTAGCTGTGGAGTTTCTTGTTGGGGAGTTTCTAGTTGTGAAGTTTCTAATTGTGGATTTTCTAGTTGCGGAATTTCTAGTTGCGCAGTTTCTAGTTGGGTAATTGCTACTTGAGTTTATAGCTGCGGATTTTCTAGTTCCACAGTTTCGAGTTGCAAAGTTTCAAGTTGTCGAGTTTGTAGTTGCGGAGCCGCTAGTTGTGGAGTTTCTAGTTGCGGAGTTGCTGGCTGTGGAGTTTCTAGTTGCGGAGTCTCTAATTGTGCAGTCTCTAGTTTTGGAGTTTCTAGTTGTGGAGTTTCTAGTTGCAGAGTTTCTAGTTGCGGAGTTTCTTGTTGCAGAGTTTCTAGATGTGGAGTTTCTAGTTGTGAAGTTTTAGTTGTGGAGTTTCAAGTTGTGGAATTCATAGGTGTGGAGTTTCTAGTTGTGGAGTTTCTAGTTTTCGAGTTTCTAGTTACGGAGTTTCTAGTTGTGGAGTTTTTAGTTGTGGAGCTTTTAGTTGAGAAGTCTCTAGTTGTTGAGTCTCTAGTTGTAGAGGTTCTAGTTGTGGAGTTTCTAGTTGCGGAGTTTCTAGATGTGGAGTTTCTAGTTGTGGAGTTTCTGGCTGTGGAGTTTATAGTTGCGGAGTTTCTAGTATCGGAGTTTCTAGTTGTGGAGTTTCTAGTTGTGGAGTTTCTAGTTGTAGAGTTTCTAGTTGCGAAGTCTCAAGTTGCGGAGTTTCTAGTTGTGGAGTTTCTAGTTGCTGAGTTTCTAGTTGTGGGGTTCGTAGTTGTGGAGTTCGTAGTTGTGGAGTTTCTAGTTGTGAAGTCTCTAGTTGGGGAGTTTCCAGTTGTGGAGTTTCTAGCTGTGGAATTTTTCGTTGCGGAGTTTCTAGTTGCAGAGTTTCTAGTAGCGGAGTTTTCTAGTTGTGGAGATTCTAGTGGCGGAGTTTCTAGTATCGAAGTTTCAACTTGTGGAGTTTCTAGTTATGGATTTTCTAGCTGTGGAGTTTCTAGTTGGGGAGTTTTTAGTTGCGGAGTTTCTGGTTGTGGAATTTCTAGTTCTGGAGTCTGTAGTTGTGGAGTATCTATTTGTTGGGTTTCAAGTTGTGGAGTTTCTAGTTGTGGAGTTTCTAGTTGTTGAGTTTCTAGTAGTTGAGTTTCCAGTTGCCGAGTTTCTAGTTGCGAATTCTCAAGTCGTGGAGTTTCTAGCTGTGGAATTTCTAGATGTGGAGTTTCTAGTTGTGGAGTATCTAGTAGCGGCGTTTCAAGTTGTGGAGTTGATAGTTTGGGATTTTGAAGTTGTAGAGTTATTAGTTGCGAATCGTCTAGTTGTGAAGTTTCTAGTAGCGGAGTTTTGTAGTTGCGGAGTCTGTAGTTGTGGAGTTTCTAGTTTTGGTGTTTCTAGTTGTGGATTTTCTAGCTGTGGAGTTTCTAGTTGCGGAGTTTCTGGTTGTGGAGTTTCTAGTTGCGGAGTTTCTGGTTGTGGAGTTTCTAGTTGTGGAGTTTTAGTTGTGGAGTTTAAAGTTGTGAAATTTATAGGTGTGGAGTTTCTAGTTTTCGGGTTTCTAGTTACGGAGTTTCTAGTTGTGGATTTTCTAGTTGTGGAGTTTCTAGTTGCGAAGTTTCTAGTTGGGGAGATTTTACTTGAGTTTATAGTTGCGGATTTTCTAGTTGCAGAGTTTTAAGTTGTCGAGTTTCTAGTTGTGCAGTCTCTGGTTTTGGAGTCTCTGGTTGTGGAGTTTCTAGTTGTGGAGTTTCTAGTTCCGAAGTGTCTAGTTGTGGAGTTTCTAGTTGTAAAGTTTCTAGTTGTGGAGTTTCTAGTTGCGGAGTTTCTAGCTGTGGAGTTTCAAGTTGCGGAGTCTCTAAATGGGCAGTTTCTAGTTGTGGAGTCTCTGGCTGTGGAGTTTTAGTTGTGGAGTTTCTAGTTGTGGAGTTTCTATTTGCTGAGTTTCTCGTTGCGGAGTTTCTAGTTGTGGATTTTCTAGCTGTGGAGTTTCTAGTTGCGGAGTTTCTAGTTGTGGAGTTTCTAGTTGTGAGGTTTGTAGTTGTTGAGTTTCTAGTTGTCGAGTTTCTAGTTGTGGAGTCTCTAGTTGTGGAGTTTCTAGTTGTGGAGTTTCTAGTTGCGAAGTCTCAAGTTGTTGAGTTTCTAGTTGTGGAGTTTCTAGTGGTGGGGTTCGTAGTTGTGGGGTTCGTAGTTGTGCAGTTTCTAGTTGTGGAGTATCTACTTGTGGAGTTTCCATTTGTGGTGTTTCTAGCTGTGGAGTTTCTAGTTGCGGAGTTTCTAGATGCAGTTTCTAGTTGCGGAGTTTCTAGTTGTGGAGATGTTAGTGGCGGAGTTTCTAGTTGCGGAGTTCCAAGTTGTGGAGTTTCTAGTTGTGGAGTTTGTAGTTGTGGAGTATCTAGTAGCGGCGTTTCAAGTTGTGGAGTTGATAGTTTTGGATTTTGAAGTTGTAGAGGTAATAGTTGCGAATCGTCTAGTTGTGGAGTTTCTAGTTGCGGAGTTTTGTAGTTGCGGAGTCTGTAGTTGTGGAGTTTCTAGTTATGGAGTTTCTAGTTGTGGATTTTCTAGCTGTGGAGTTTCTAGTTGCGGAGTTTCTGGTTGTGGAGTTTCTAGTTGTGGAGTTTCTAGTTTTCGAGTTTCTAGTTACGGAGTTTCTAGTTGTGGAGTTTTTAGTTGTGGAGCATTTAGTTGAGGAGTCTCTAGTTGTTGAGTCTCTAGTTGTGGAAGTTCTAGGTGTGGAGTTTCCAGTTGCGGAGTTTCTTGTTGCGGAGTTTCTAGATGTGGAGTTTCTAGTTGTGGAGTTTCTGGCTGTGGAGTTTATAGTTGCGGAGTTTCTAGTATCGGAGTTTCTAGTTGTGGAGTTTCTAGTTGTGGAGTTTCTAGTTGTAGAGTTTCTAGTTGCGAAGTCTCAAGTTGTGGAGTTTCTAGTTGTGGCGTTTCTAGTGGCGGAGTTTCTAGTTGCAGAGTTTCTAGTTGCGGAGTTTTCTAGTTGTGGAGTTTCTAGTTGCGGAGTTTCTAGTTGCGGAGCTTCAAGTTGTGGAGTTTCTAGTTGTGGAGTTTCTAGTTGTGGAGTTTGTAGTTGTGGAGTATCTAGTTGTGGGCTTTCAAGTTGTGAAGTTTCTAGTTGTGGAGTTTCTAGTTGCGGTGTTTTCTAGTTGCGGAGTCTGTAGTTGTTGAGTTTCTAGTTGTGGAATTTCTAGTTGTGGAGTCTCTAGTTGCGGAGTGAGTCTCTAGTTGCGGAGTTTCTGGTTGTGGAGTTTCTAATTGCAGAGTCAGTAGTTGTGGAGTTTCTAGTTGTGGATTTTCTAGCTGTGGAGTTTCTAGTTGCTGAGTTTCTAGTTGTGGGGTTCGTAGTTGTGGAGTTCGTAGTTGTGGAGTTTCTAGTTGTGAAGTCTCTAGTTGGGGAGTTTCCAGTTGTGGAGTTTCTAGCTGTGGAATTTTTCGTTGCGGAGTTTCTAGTTGCAGAGTTTCTAGTAGCGGAGTTTTCTAGTTGTGGAGATTCTAGTGGCGGAGTTTCTAGTATCGAAGTTTCAAGTTGTGGAGTTTCTAGTTGTGGATTTTCTAGCTGTGGAGTTTCTAGTTGCGGAGTTTTTAGTTGCGGAGTTTCTGGTTGTGGAGTTTCTAGTTCTGGAGTCTGTAGTTGTGGAGTATCTATTTGTTTGGTTTCAAGTTGTGGAGTTACTAGTTGTGGAGTTTCTAGTTGTTGAGTTTCTAGTAGTTGAGTTTCCAGTTGCCGAGTTTCTAGTTGCGAAATCTCAAGTCGTGGAGTTTCTAGCTGTGGAGTTTATCGTTGCGGAGTTTCTAGTTGCGGAGTTTCTAGTTGTGGATTTTGTAGTTGTGGAGTATATAGTTGTGGTGTTTCAAGTTGTGGAGTTTCTAGTTGCGGAGTTTCTAGTTGCAGAGTTTCTAGTTCCGGAGTTTTCTAGTTGTGGAGTTTCTAGTTGCGGAGTTCCTATCTGTGGAGTTTCTATTGGCGGAGTTTCTAGTTGCAGAGTTTCTAGTTGTGGATTTTCTAGCTGTGGAATTTCTGCTTGCAGAGTTTTTAGTTGCGGTGTTTCTAGTTGTGGAGTTTCTAGTTTTTGAGTTTCTAGTTGCCGAGTTCTTTAGTTGCGAAGTCTCAAGTTGTAGAGTTTCTAGCTGTGGAGTTTCTAGTTGCGGAGTTTCTAGTTGCGGAGTTTCTAGTTGTGGATTTTTTAGTTGTGGAGTCTGTAGTTGTGGAGTTTCTAGTTATGGAGTGTCTACTTGTGGAGTTTCTAGTTGTGGAGTTTCTATTTGTAGTTTTTAGTTTTCGAGATTGTAGTTGTAGATTTTCTAGTTGCAGAGTTCCTAGTTTTGGAGTATCTAGTTGCGGAGTCTCTAATTGTGCAGTCGCTAGTTTTGGAGTCTCTAGTTGTGGAGTTTCTGGTTGTGGAGTTTATAGTTGTGGAATTTGTAACTGTGGAGATTCTAGTTGCGGAGTATCTAGTTGCAGAGTTTCTAGTTGTGGAGTTTCTAGTTGTGGAGATTTAGTTGTGGAGTTTAAAGTTGTGGAATTTATAGGTGTGGAGTTTATAGTTGTGGAGTTTCTAGTTTTCGGGTTTCTAGTTACGGAGTTTCTAGTTGTGGAGTTTCTAGTTGTGGAGCTTTTAGTTGAGAAGTCTCTAGTTGTTGAGTCTCTAGTTGTGGAAGTTCTAGTTGTGGAGTTTCTTGTTGCGGAGTTTCTTGTTGCGGAGTTTCTAGTTGTGGAGTTCCTAGTTGTGGAGTTTCTGGCTGTGGAGTTTCTAGTTGCGGAGTTTCTAGTTGTGGAGTTTCTAGTTGTGAGGTTCGTAGTTGTGGAGTTTCTAGTTGTCGAGTTTCTAGTTGTGGAGTCTCTAGTTGTGGAGTTTCTAGTTGTGGGGTTCGTTGTTGTGGGGTTCGTAGTTGTGGAGTTTCTAGTTGCGGAGTTTCAAGTCGTGGAGTTTCTCGTTGTGGAGTTTCTAGTTGTGGATTGTCTAGCTGTGGAGTTTCTAGTTGCGGAGTTTTTAGTTGCGGAGTTTCTTGTTGTGAAGTTTCTAGTTGTGGAGTTTCCAGTTGGGGAGTTTGTAGTTGTGGAGTATCTATTTGTTGGGTTTCAAGTTGTGGAGTTTCTAGTTGTGGAGTTTCTAGTTGTAGATTTTCTAGTAGTTGAGTTTCTTGTTGCCGAGTTTCTAGTTGCGAAGTCTCTAGTCGTGGAGTTTTTAGCTGTGGAGTTTCTAGTTGCGGAGCTTCTATTTGCGGAGTTTCTAGTTGCGGAGCTTCTAGTTGTGGAATTTGTAGTTGTGGAATACATAGTTGTGGTGTTTCAAGCTGTGGAGTTTCTAGTGGCGGAGTTTCTAGTTGCAGAGTTTCTAGTTGCGGAGTTTTCTAGTTGTGGAGTTTCTAGTTGCGGAGTTTCTAGTTGTGGAGCTTCAAGTTGTGGAGTTTCTAGTTGTGGAGTTTCTAGTTGTGGAGTTTGTAGTTGTGGAGTATCTAGTTGTGGGCTTTCAAGTTGTGGAGTTTATAGTTGTGGAGTTTCTAGTTGCGGATTTTTCTAGTTGCGGAGTCTGTAGTTGTGGAGTTTCTGGGTGTGGAATTTCTAGTTACGGAGTTTCTAGTTGTGGAGCTTTTAGTTGAGGAGTCTCTAGTTGTTGAGTCTCTAGTTGTAGAATTTCTAGTTGTGGAGTTTCTAGTTGTGGAGTTTCAAGTTGTGGAGTTTCTAGTTGCGGAGTCTCTAGTTGTAGAGTTTCTAGTTGCGCAGTTTCTAGCTGTGGAGATTCTAGTGGCGGAGTCTCTCGTTGTGCAGTCTCTAGTTCTGGAGTCTGTAGTTGTGGAGTTTCTAGTTGCAGAGTTTGAAGTTGTGGAGTTTCTAGCTGTGGAGTTTCTAGTTGCAGGGTTTCTAGTTGCGGAATTTTCTAGTTGTGGAGTTTCTAGTTGCGGAGTTTCTAGTTGCGGAGTTTCAAGTTGTGGAGTTTCTAGTTGTGGAGTTTTTAGTTGTGGAGTCTCTAGTTGTGGGGTCTCTAGTTGTGGAGTTTCTAGTCGCGGAGTTTCTAGTTGTGGAGTTTTTAGTTGTGGAGTTTCTAATTGTGGAGCTTCTTGATGGGGAGTTTCTAGTTGTGAAGTTTCTAGTTGTGGATTTTCGAGTTGTGGAGTTTCAAGTTGCGAAGTTTCCAGTTGGGGAGTTTCTACTTGAGTTTATAGTTGCGGATTTTTAGGTTGCAGAGTTTTAAGTTGTCGAGTTTCTAGTTGCGGAGTTTCTAGCTATGGAGTTTCAAGTTGCAGAGTCTCTAGTTGTGCAGGTTCTAGCTGTGGAGTCTCTGGCTGTGGAGTTTCTAGTTGTGGAGTTTCTAGTTGTGGAGTTTCTATTTGCTGAGTTTCTTGTTGCGGAGTTTCTAGTTGTGGATTTTCTGGCTTTGCAGTTTCTAGTTGCGGAGTTCCTAGTTGTGGAGTTTCTAGTTGTGAGGTTTGTAGTTGTTGAGTTTCTAGTTTTCGAGTTTCTAGTTGTGGAGTCTCTAGTTGTTGAGTTTCTAGTTGTGGAGTTTCTAGTTGTGGAGTTTTTAGCTGTGGAGTCTCTAGTTGTGGAGTCTCTAGTTGTGGAGTTTCTAGTTGTTTAGTGTCTACTTTTGGAGTTTCTAGTTGTGGAGCTTCTAGTTGTGGAGCTTCTAGTTGTGGAGTTTCTATTTGTAGTTTTTATTTTTCGAGTTTGTAGTTGTAGATTTTCTAGTTGCAGAGTTCCTAGTTGTTGAGTTTCTAGTTGTGGAGTTTCTTGTTGGGGAGATTCTAGTTGTGAAGTTTCTAATTGTGGATTTTCTAGTTGCGGAATTTCTAGTTGCGCAGTTTCTAGTTGGGTAATTGCTACTTGAGTTTATAACTGCGGATTTTTTAGTTCCACAGTTTCGAGTTGCAAAGTTTCAAGTTGTCGAGTTTGTAGTTGCGGAGTCGCTAGTTGTGGAGTTTCTAGTTGCGGAGTTGCTGGCTGTGGAGTTTCTAGTTGCGGAGTCTCTAATTGTGCAGTCTCTTGTTTTGGAGTTTCTAGTTGTGGAGTTTCTAGTTGCAGAGTTTCTAGTTGCGGAGTTTCTTGTTGCAGAGTTTCTAGATGTGGAGTTTCTAGTTGTGAAGTTTTAGTTGTGGAGTTTCAAGTTGTGGAATTCATAGGTGTGGAGTTTCTAGTTGTGGAGTTTCTAGTTTTCGAGTTTCTAGTTACGGAGTTTCTAGTTGTGTTTTTTAGTTGTGGAGCTTTTAGTTGAGAAGTCTCTAGTTGTTGAGTCTCTAGTTGTGGAAGTTCTAGTTGTGGAGTTTCTAGTTGCGGAGTTTCTAGATGTGGAGTTTCTAGTTGTGGAGTTTCTGGCTGTGGAGTTTATAGTTGCGGAGTTTCTAGTATCGGAGTTTCTAGTTGTGGAGTTTCTAGTTGTGGAGTTTCTAGTTGTAGAGTTTC
The DNA here is from genome assembly GCF_043290135.1 of Rhipicephalus microplus. Taxonomy (NCBI): domain Eukaryota; kingdom Metazoa; phylum Arthropoda; class Arachnida; order Ixodida; family Ixodidae; genus Rhipicephalus; species Rhipicephalus microplus. The sequence continues at coordinate 5,712,318 of NW_027464585.1, read as the reverse complement.
TAGTTGCGAAGTCTCAAGTTGTGGAGTTTCTAGTTGTGGAGTTTCTAGTTGTGGGGTTCGTAGTTTTGGGGTTCGTAGTTGTGCAGTTCTAGTTGTGGAGTCTCTAGTTGAGGAGTTTCCATTTGTGCTGTTTCTAGCTGTGGAGTTTCTAGTTGCGGAGTTTCTAGATGCAGAGTTTCTAGTTGCGGAGTTTTCGAGTTGTGGAGATTGTAGTGGCGGAGTTTCTAGATGCGGAGTTCCAAGTTGTGGAGTTTCTAGTTGTGGAGCCTCTAGTTCTGGGGTTTGTAGTTGTGGGATTCGTAGTTGTGCAGTTTCTAGTTTTGCAGTCTCTAGTTGTGGAGTTTCCAGTTGTGGAGTTTCTAGCTGTGGAGTTTCTAGTTGCGGAGTTTCCAGTTGCAGAGTTTCTAGTTGTGGAGTTTTCTAGTTGTGGAGATTCTAGTGGCGGAGTTTCTAGTTGCGGAGTTTCAAGTTGTGGAGTTTCTCGTTGTGGAGTTTCTAGTTGTGGATTTTCTAGCTGTGGAGTTTCTAGTTGCAAAGTTTTTAGTTGCGGAGTTTCTGGTTGTGGAGTTTCTAGTTGTGGAGTATCTATTTGTTGGGTTTCAAGTTGTGGAGTTTCTAGTTGTGGAGTTTCTAGTTGTTGAATTTTTAGTAGTTGAGTTTCTAGTTGCCGAGTTTCTAGTTGCGAAATCTCAAGTCGTGGAGTTTCTAGCTGTGGAGTTTCTAGTTGCGGAGCTTCAAGTTGCGGAGTTTCTAGTTGTGGAGCTTCTAGTTCTGGGGTTCGTTGTTGGGAAATTCGTAGTTGTGCAGTTTCTAGTTTTGGAGTCTCTAGTTGTGGAGTTTCCTGTTGTGGAGTTTCTAGCTGTGGAGTTCCTAGTTGCGGAGTTTCTAGTTGCAGAGTTTCTAGTTGTGGATTTTGTAGTTGTGGAGTATATAGTTGTGGTGTTTCAAGTTGTGGAGTTTCTAGTTGCGGAGTTTCTAGTTGCAGAGTTTCTAGTTCCGGAGTTTTCTAGTTGCGGAGTTTCTAGTTGTGGAGCTTCAAGTTGTGGAGTTTCTAGTTGTGGAGTTTCTAGTTGTGGAGTTTGTAGTTGTGGAGTATCTAGTTGTGGACTTTCAAGTTGTGAAGTTTCTAGTTGTGGAGTTTCTAGTTGCGGAGTTTTCTAGTTGCGAAGTCTCAAGTTGTTGAGTTTCTAGTTGTGGAGTTTCTAGTGGTGGGGTTCGTAGTTGTGGGGTTCGTAGTTGTGCAGTTTCTAGTTGTGGAGTATCTACTTGTGGAGTTTCCATTTGTGGTGTTTCTAGCTGTGGAGTTTCTAGTTGCGGAGTTTCTAGATGCAGTTTCTAGTTGCGGAGTTTCTAGTTGTGGAGATGTTAGTGGCGGAGTTTCTAGTTGCGGAGTTCCAAGTTGTGGAGTTTCTAGTTGTGGAGTTTGTAGTTGTGGAGTATCTAGTAGCGGCGTTTCAAGTTGTGGAGTTGATAGTTTTGGATTTTGAAGTTGTAGAGGTAATAGTTGCGAATCGTCTAGTTGTGGAGTTTCTAGTTGCGGAGTTTTGTAGTTGCGGAGTCTGTAGTTGTGGAGTTTCTAGTTATGGAGTTTCTAGTTGTGGATTTTCTAGCTGTGGAGTTTCTAGTTGCGGAGTTTCTGGTTGTGGAGTTTCTAGTTGTGGAGTTTCTGGTTGTGGAGTTTTAGTTGTGGAGTTTCAAGTTGTGGAATTCATAGGTGTGGAGTTTCTAGTTGTGGAGTTTCTAGTTTTCGAGTTTCTAGTTACGGAGTTTCTAGTTGTGGAGTTTTTAGTTGTGGAGCTTTTAGTTGAGGAGTCTTTAGTTGTTGAGTCTCTAGTTGTGGAAGTTCTAGGTGTGGAGTTTCTAGTTGCGGAGTTTCTTGTTGCGGAGTTTCTAGATGTGGAGTTTCTAGTTGTGGAGTTTCTGGCTGTGGAGTTTATAGTTGCGGAGTTTCTGGTATCGGAGTTTCTAGTTGTGGAGTTTCTAGTTGTGGAGTTTCTAGTTGTAGAGTTTCTAGTTGCGAAGTCTCAAGTTGTGGAGTTTCTAGTTGTGGCGTTTCTAGTGGCGGAGTTTCTAGTTGCAGAGTTTCTAGTTGCGGAGTTTTCTAGATGTGGATTTTCTAGTTGCGGAGTTTCTAGTTGCGGAGCTTCAAGTTGTGGAGTTTCTAGTTGTGGAGTTTCTAGTTGTGGAGTTTGTAGTTGTGGAGTATCTAGTTGTGGGCTTTCAAGTTGTGGAGTTTCTAGTTGTGGAGTTTCTAGTGGCGGAGTGAGTTTCTAGTTGCGGAGTTTCTGGTTGTGGAGTTTATAGTTGCGGAGCCAGTAGTTGTGGAGTTTCTAGTTGTGGAGTTTCAAGTGTTTGAATTTTTAGTTGCCGAGTTCTTTAGTTGCGAAGTCTCAAGTTGTGGAGTTTCTAGCTGTGAAGTTTCTAGTTGCGAAGTTTCTAGTTGCGGAGTTTCTAGTTGTGGAGTTTTTAGTTGAGGAGTCTCTAGTTGTGGAGTCTCTAGTTGTGGAGTTTCTAGTTGTGGAGTGTCTACTTGTGGAGTTTCGAGTTGTGGAGTTTCTAGTTGTGGAGTTTCTAGTCGTGGAGTCTGTAGTTGTGGAGTATCTATTTGTTGGGTTTCAAGTTATGGAGTTTCTGGCTGTGGAGTTTCTAGTTGTGGAGTTTCTAGTTGTTGAGTTTCTAGTTGCCGAGTTTTTAGTTGCGAAGTCTCAAGTCGTGGAGTTTCTAGCTGCGGAGTTTCTAGTTGCGGAGCTTCTAGTGGCGGAGTTTCTAGTTGTGGAATTTGTAGTTGTGGAGTATCTAGTTTTTGTGTTTCAAGTTGTGGAGTTTCTAGCTGTGGAAGTTCGAGTTGCGGAGTTTCTAGTTGCAGAGTTTCTAGTTGCGGAGTTTCTAGTTGCGGAGTTTCTAGTTGTGGAGTTTCTAGTTGTTGAGTTTCTAGTCGCCGAGTTCTTTAGTTTCGAAGTCTCAAGTTGTGGAGTTTCTAGATGTTGAATTTCTAGTTGTTGAGTTTCTAGTTGTGGAGTTTCTAGTTGTGGAGTTTTTAGCTGTGGAGTCTCTAGTTGTGGAGTCTCTAGTTGTGGAGTTTCTAGTTGTGGAGTGTCGACTTGTGGAGTTTCTAGTTGTGGAGTTTCTAGTTGTGGAGTTTCTATTTGTAGTTTTTATTTTTCGAGTTTGTAGTTGTAGATTTTCTAGTTGCAGAGTTCCTAGTTGTTGAGTTTCTAGTTGTGGAGTTTCTTGTTGGGGAGTTTCTAGTTGTGAAGTTTCTAATTGTGGATTTTCTAGTTGCGGAATTTCTAGTTGCGCAGTTTCTAGTTGGGTAATTGCTACTTGAGTTTATAGCTGCGGATTTTCTAGTTCCACAGTTTCGAGTTGCAAAGTTTCAAGTTGTCGAGTTTGTAGTTGCGGAGTCGCTAGTTGTGGAGTATCTAGTTGCGGAGTTGCTGGCTGTGGAGTTTCTAGTTGCGGAGTCTCTAATTGTGCAGTCTCTAGTTTTGGAGTTTCTAGTTGTGGAGTTTCTAGTTGCAGAGTTTCTAGTTGCGGAGTTTCTTGTTGCAGAGTTTCTAGATGTGGAGTTTCTAGTTGTGAAGTTTTAGTTGTGGAGTTTCAAGTTGTGGAATTCATAGGTGTGGAGTTTCTAGTTGTGGAGTTTCTAGTTTTCGAGTTTCTAGTTACGGAGTTTCTAGTTGTGGAGTTTTTAGTTGTGGAGCTTTTAGTTGAGAAGTCTCTAGTTGTTGAGTCTCTAGTTGTGGAAGTTCTAGTTGTGGAGTTTATAGTTGCGGAGTCTGTAGTTGTGGAGTTTCTAGTTGTGGAATTTCTAGTTGTGGAGTCTCTAGTTGCGGAGTGAGTTTCTAGTTGCGGCGTTTCTGGTTGTGGAGTTTCTAATTGCAGAGTCAGTAGTTGTGGAGTTTCTAGTTGTGGATTTTCTAGCTGTGGAGTTTCTAGTTGCTGAGTTTCTAGTTGTGGGGTTCGTAGTTGGGGAGTTCGTAGTTGTGGAGTTTCTAGTTGTGAAGTCTCTAGTTGGGGAGTTTCCAGTTGTGGAGTTTCTAGCTGTGGAATTTTTCGTTGCGGAGTTTCTAGTTGCAGAGTTTCTAGTAGCGGAGTTTTCTAGTTCTGGAGATTCTAGTGGCGGAGTTTCTAGTATCGGAGTTTCAAGTTGTGGAGTTTCTAGTTGTGGATTTTCTAGCTGTGGAGTTTCTAGTTGCGGAGTTTTTAGTTGTGGAGTTTCTGGTTGTGGAATTTCTAGTTCTGGAGTCTGTAGTTGTGGAGTATCTATTTGTTGGGTTTCAAGTTTTGGAGTTTCTAGTTGTGGAGTTTCTAGTTGTTGAGTTTCTAGTAGTTGAGTTTCCAGTTACCGAGTTTCTAGTTGCGAATTCTCAAGTCGTGGAGTTTCTAGCTGTGGAGTTTCTAGTGGCGGAGTTTCTAGTTGCGGAGTTTCTAGTTGTGGATTTTGTAGTTGTGGAGTATATAGTTGTGGTGTTTCAAGTTGTGGACTTTCTAGTTGCGGAGTTTCTAGTTGCAGAGTTTCTAGTTCCGGAGTTTTCTAGTTGTGGAGTTTCTAGTTGTTGATTTTCTAGCTGTTGAGTTTCTAGTTGCGGAGTTTCTAGTTGTGGGGTTCGTAGTTGTGGAGTTCGTAGTTATGGAGTTTCTAGTTGTGAAGTCTCTAGTTGGGGAGTTTCCAGTTGTGGAGTTTCTAGCTGTGGAGTTTTTCGTTGCGGAGTTTCTAGGTGCAGAGTTTCTAGTAGCGGAGTTTTCTAGTTGTGGAGATTCTAGTGGCGGAGTTTCTAGTTGCGGAGTTTCAAGTTGTGGAGTTTCTAGTTGTGGATTTTCTAGCTGTGGAGTTTCTAGTTGCGGAGTTTTTAGTTGCGGAGTTTGTTTCTGGTTGTGGAGTTTCTAGTTCTGGAGTCTGTAGTTGTGAAGTATCTATTTGTTGGGTTTCAAGTTGTGGAGTTACTAGTTGTGGAGTTTCTAGTTGTTGAGTTTCTAGTAGTTGAGTTTCCAGTTGCCGAGTTTCTAGTTGCGAAATCTCAAGTCGTGGAGTTTCTAGCTGTGGAGTTTATAGTTGCGGAGTTTCTAGTTGCGGAGTTTCTAGTTGTGGATTTTGTAGTTGTGGAGTATATAGTTGTGGTGTCTCAAGTTTTGGAGTTTCTAGTTGCGGAGTTTCTAGTTGCAGAGTTTCTAGTTCCGGAGTTTTCTAGTTGTGGAGTTTCTAGTTGCGGAGTTCCTATCTGTGGAGTTTCTATTGGCGGAGTTTCTAGTTGTGAGGTTCGTAGTTGTGGAGTTTCTAGTTGTCGCGTTTCTAGTTGTGGAGTCTCTAGTTGTGGGGTTCGTAGTTGTGGGGTTCGTAGTTGTGGAGTTTCTAGATGCGGAGTTTCAAGTTGTGGAGTTTCTCGTTGTGGAGTTTCTAGTTGTGGATTGTCTAGCTGTGGAGTTTCTAGTTGCGGAGTTTTTAGTTGCGGAGTTTCTCGTTGTGAAGTTTCTAGTTGTGGAGTTTCTAGTTGTGGAGTCTGTAGTTGTGGAGTATCTATTTGTTGGGTTTCAAATTGTGGAGTTTCTAGTTGTGGAGTTTCTAGTTGTGGAGTTTCTAGTAGTTGAGTTTTTAGTTGCCGAGTTTCTAGTTGCGAAGTCTCAAGTCGTGGAGTTTCTAGTTGCGGAGTTTCTAGTTGTGGAGCTTCAAGTTGTGGAGTTTCTAGTGGTGGAGTTTGTAGTTGTGGAGTATCTAGTTGTGGGCTTTCAAATTGTGGAGTTTCTAGTTGTGGAGTTTCTAGTTGCGGAGTTTTCTAGTTGCGGAGTCTGTAGTTGTGGAGTTTCTAGTTGTGGAATTTCTAGTTACGGAGTTTCTAATTGTGGAGCTTTTAGTTGAGGAGTCTCTAGTTGTTGAGTCTCTAGTTGTGGAATTTCTAGTTGTGGAGTTTCTAGTTGCAGAGTTTCAAGTTGTGGAGTTTCTAGTTGCGGAGTCTCTAGTTGTGGAGTTTCTAGTTGTGTAGTTTCTAGTTGTGGAGTTTTGAGTTGTGGAGTTTTCTAGTTGTTGAGTCTCTAGTTGTGGAGTTTCTAGTTGCGGAGTTTCAAGTTGTGGAGTTTCTCGTTGTGGAGTTTCTAGTTGTGAATTGTCTAGCTGTGGAGTTTCTAGTTGCGGAGTTTTTAGTTGCGGTGTTTCTCGTTGTGAAGTTTCTAGTTGTGGAGTTTCTAGTTGTGGAGTCTGTAGTTGTGGAGTATCTATTTGTTGGGTTTCAAATTGTGGAGTTTCTAGTTGTGGAGTTTCTAGTTGTGGAGTTTCTAGTAGTTGAGTTTTTAGTTGCCGAGTTTCTAGTTGCGAAGTCTCAAGTCGTGGAGTTTCTAGTTGCGGAGTTTCTAGTTGTGGAGCTTCAAGTTGTGGAGCTTCTAGTTGTGGAGTTTCTAGTTGTGGAGTTTGTAGTTGTGGAGTATCTAGTTGTGGGCTTTTAAATTGTGGAGTTTCTAGTTGTGGAGTTTCTAGTTGCGGAGTTTTCTAGTTGCGGAGTCTGTAGTTGTGGAGTTTCTAGTTGTGGAATTTCTAGTTACGGAGTTTCTAGTTGTGGAGCTTTTAGTTGAGGAGTCTCTAGTTGTTGAGTCTCTAGTTGTGGAATTTCTAGTTGTGGAGTTTCTAGTTGCAGAGTTTCAAGTTGTGGAGTTTCTAGTTGCGGAGTCTCTAGTTGTGGAGTTTCTAGTTGTGTAGTTTCTAGTTGTGTAGTTTTGAGTTGTGGAGTTTTCTAGTTGTTGAGTCTCTAGTTGTGGAAGTTCTAGTTGTGGAGTTTCTAGTTGCGGAGTTTCTTGTTGCGGAGTTTCTAGATGTGGAGTTTCTAGTTGTGGAGTTTCTGGCTGTGGAGTTTCTAGTTGCGGAGTTTCTAGTTGTGGAGTTTCTAGTTGTGGGGTTCGTAGTTGTGGGGTTCGTAGTTGTGGAGTATCTAGTTGTGGTGTTTCAAGTTGTGGAGTTTCTAGCTGTGGAGTCTCTAGTTGCGGAGTTTCTAGTTGCAGAGTTTCTAGTTGCGGAGTTTCTAGTTGCAGAGTTTGTAGTTGTGGAGTATCTAGTTGTGGACTTTCAAGTTGTGGAGTTTCTAGTTGTGAGGTTTCTAGTTGTGGAATTTCTAGTTGTGGAGTCTCTAGTTGCGGAGTGAGTTTCTAGTTGCGGAGTTTCTGGTTGTGGAGTTTCTAGTTGCGGAGTCAGTAGTTGTGGAGTTTCTAGTTGTGGAGTTTCTAGTTGTAGATTTTCTAGCTGTGGAGTTTCTATTTGCGGAGTTTCTAGTTGCAGAGTTTCTAGTTGTGGATTTTCTAGCTGTGGAATTTCTGGTTGCAGAGTTTTTAGTTGCGGTGTTTCTAGTTGTGGAGTTTCTAGTTGTTGAGTTTCTATTTGCCTAGTTCTTTAGTTGCGAAGTCTCAAGTTGTAGAGTTTTTAGCTGTGGAGTTTCTAGTTGTGGAGTTTCTAGTTGTGGAGTTTCTAGTTGTGGAGTTTCTAGTTGTGGAGTATCTAGTAGCGGCGTTTCAAGTTGTGGAGTTGATAGTTTGGGATTTTGAAGTTGTAGAGTTATTAGTTGCGAATCGTCTAGTTGTGAAGTTTCTAGTAGCGGAGTTTTGTAGTTGCGGAGTCTGTAGTTGTGGAGTTTCTAGTTTTGGAGTTTCTAGTTGTGGATTTTCTAGCTGTGGAGTTTCTAGTTGCTGAGTTTCTGCTTGTGGAGTTTCTAGTTGCGGAGTTTCTGGTTGAGGAGTTTGTAGTTGTGGAGTTTCTAGTTGTGGAGTCTGTAGTTGTGGAGTATCTATTTGTTGGGTTTGAAGTTGTGGAGTTTCTGGCTGTGGAGTTTCTAGTTGTGGAGTTTCTAGTTGTTGAGTTTCTGGTTGCCGAGTTTCTAGTTGCGAAGTCTCGAGTCGTGTAGTTTCTTGCTGCGGAGTTTCTAGTTGCGGAGCTTCTTTTGCGGAATTTCTAGTTGCGGAGTTTCTAGTTGTGGAATATCTAGTTGTGGACTTTCAAGTTGTGGAGTTTCTAGTTGTGGAGTTTCTAGTTGCGGAGTTTTCTAGTTGCGCAGTCTGTAGTTGTGGAGTTTCTAGTTGTGAAATTTCTAGTTGTGGAGTCTCTAGTTGCGAAGTGAGTTTCTAGTTGCGGAGTTTCTGGTTGTGGAGTTTCTAGTTGCGGAGTCAGTAGTTGTGGAGTTTCTAGTTGTGGAGTTTCTAGTTGTGGATTTTCTAGCTGTGGAGTTTCTATTTGCGGAGTTTCTAGTTGCAGAGTTTCTAATTGTGGATTTTCTAGCTATGGAATTTCTGGTTGCAGAGTTTTTAGTTGCGGTGTTTCTAGTTGTGTAGTTTTTTAGTTGTTGAGTTTCTAGTTGCCGAGTTCTTTAGTTGCGAAGTCTCAAGTTGTAGAGTTTCTAGCTGTGGAGTTTTTAGTTGCGGAGTTTCTAGTTGTGGAGTTTTTAGTTGTGGAGTCTCTAGTTGTGGAGTTTCTAGTTGTGGAGTGTCTACTTGTGGAGTTTCTAGTTGTGGAGTTTCTATTTGTAGTTTTTAGTTTTCGAGTTTGTAGTTGTAGATTTTCTAGTTGCAGAGTTCCTAGTTTTGGAGTATCTGGTTGCGGAGTCTCTATTTGTGCAGTCTCTAGTTTTAGAGTCTCTAGTTGTGGAGTTTCCGGTTGTGGAGTTTATAGTTGTGGAATTTCTAGTTGTGGAGTTTTAGTTGTGGAGTTTAAAGTTGTGGAATTTATAGGTGTGGAGTTTCTAGTTTTCGGGTTTCTAGTTACGGAGTTTCTAGTTGTGGATTTTCTAGTTGTGGAGTTTCTAGTTGCGAAGTTTCTAGTTGGGGAGATTTTACTTGAGTTTATAGTAGCGGATTTTCTAGTTGCAGAGTTTTAAGTTGTCGAGTTTCTAGTTGCGGAGTCTCTATTTGTGGAGTTTCTAGTTGCGGAGTTTCTATTTGCGGAGTTTCTAGTTGCAGAGTTTCTAATTGTCGATTTTCTAGCTATGGAATTTCTGGTTGCAGAGTTTTTAGTTGCGGTGTTTCTAGTTGTGGAGTTTCTAGTTGTTGAGTTTCTAGTTGCCGAGTTCTTTAGTTGCGAAGTCTCAAGTTGTAGAGTTTCTAGCTGTGGAGTTTTTAGTTGCGGAGTTTCTAGTTGTGGAGTTTTTAGTTGTGGAGTCTCTAGTTGTGGAGTTTCTAGTTGTGGAGTGTCTACTTGTGGAGTTTCTAGTTGTGGAGTTTCTATTTGTAGTTTTTAGTTTTCGAGTTTGTAGTTGTAGATTTTCTAGTTGCAGAGTTCCTAGTTTTGGAGTATCTAGTTGCGGAGTCTCTAATTGTGCAGTCTCTAGTTTTAGAGTCTCTAGTTGAGGAGTTTCTAGTTGCAGAGTTTCTAGTTGTGGAGTTTCTAGTTGTGGAGTTTTAGTTGTGGAGTTTAAAGTTGTGGAATTTATAGGTGTGGAGTTTCTAGTTTTCGGGTTTCTAGTTACGGAGTTTCTAGTTGTGGATTTTCTAGTTGTGGAGTTTCTAGTTGCGAAGTTTCTAGTTGGGGAGATTTTACTTGAGTTTATAGTAGCGGATTTTTTAGTTGCAGAGTTTTAAGTTGTCGAGTTTCTAGTTGCGGAGTCTCTATTTGTGGAGTTTCTAGTTGCGGAGTTTCTAGCTGTGGAGTTTCTAGTTGCGGAGTCTCTAGTTGTGCAGTCTCTGGTTTTGGAGTCTCTGGTTGTGGAGTTTCTGGTTGTGGAGTTTCTAGTTCCGAAGTGTCTAGTTGTGGAGTTTCTAGTTGTAAAGTTTCTAGTTGTGGAGTTTCTAGTTGCGGAGTTTCTAGCTGTGGAGTTTCAAGTTGCGGAGTCTCTAAATGTGCAGTCTCTAGTTGTGGAGTCTCTGGCTGTGGAGTTTTAGTTGTGGAGTTTCTAGTTGTGGAGTTTCTATTTGCTGAGTTTCTCGTTGCGGAGTTTCTAGTTGTGGATTTTCTAGCTGTGGAGTTTCTAGTTGCGGAGTTTCTAGTTGTGGAGTTTCTAGTTGTGAGGTTTGTAGTTGTTGAGTTTCTAGTTGTCGAGTTTCTAGTTGTGGAGTTTCTAGTTATGGAGTTTCTAGTTGTGGATTTTCTAGCTGTGGAGTTTCTAGTTGCGGAGTTTCTGGTTGTGGAGTTTCTAGTTGTGTAGTTTCTAGTTGTGTAGTTTTGAGTTGTGGAGTTTTCTAGTTGTTGAGTCTCTAGTTGTGGAAGTTCTAGTTGTGGAGTTTCTAGTTGCGGAGTTTCTTGTTGCGGAGTTTCTAGATGTGGAGTTTCTAGTTGTGGAGTTTCTGGCTGTGGAGTTTCTAGTTGCGGAGTTTCTAGTTGTGGAGTTTCTATTTGTGGGGTTCGTAGTTGTGGGGTTCGTAGTTGTGGAGTATCTAGTTGTGGTGTTTCAAGTTGTGGAGTTTCTAGCTGTGGAGTCTCTAGTTGCGGAGTTTCTAGTTGCAGAGTTTCTAGTTGCGGAGTTTCTAGTTGCAGAGTTTGTAGTTGTGGAGTATCTAGTTGTGGACTTTCAAGTTGTGGAGTTTCTAGTTGTGAGGTTTCTAGTTGTGGAATTTCTAGTTGTGGAGTCTCTAGTTGCGGAGTGAGTTTCTAGTTGCGGAGTTTCTGGTTGTGGAGTTTCTAGTTGCGGATTCAGTAGTTGTGGAGTTTCTAGTTGTGGAGTTTCTAGTTGTAGATTTTCTAGCTGTGGAGTTTCTATTTGCGGAGTTTCTAGTTGCAGAGTTTCTAGTTGTGGATTTTCTAGCTGTGGAATTTCTGGTTGCAGAGTTTTTAGTTGCGGTGTTTCTAGTTGTGGAGTTTCTAGTTGTTGAGTTTCTATTTGCCTAGTTCTTTAGTTGCGAAGTCTCAAGTTGTAGAGTTTTTAGCTGTGGAGTTTCTAGTTGTGGAGTTTCTAGTTGTGGAGTTTCTAGTTGTAGAGTTTCTAGTTGTGGAGTATCTAGTAGCGGCGTTTCAAGTTGTGGAGTTGATAGTTTGGGATTTTGAAGTTGTAGAGTTATTAGTTGCGAATCGTCTAGTTGTGAAGTTTCTAGTAGCGGAGTTTTGTAGTTGCGGAGTCTGTAGTTGTGGAGTTTCTAGTTTTGGAGTTTCTAGTTGTGGATTTTCTAGCTGTGGAGTTTCTAGTTGCTGAGTTTCTGGTTGTGGAGTTTGTAGTTGCGGAGTTTCTGGTTGAGGAGTTTCTCGTTGTGGAGTTTCTAGTTGTGGAGTCTGTAGTTGTGGAGTATCTATTTGTTGGGTTTGAAGTTGTGGAGTTTCTGGCTGTGGAGTTTCTAGTTGTGGAGTTTCTAGTTGTTGAGTTTCTGGTTGCCGAGTTTCTAGTTGCGAAGTCTCGAGTCGTGTAGTTTCTTGCTGCGGAGTTTCTAGTTGCGGAGCTTCTAGTTGCGGAATTTCTAGTTGCGGAGTTTCTAGTTGTGGAATATCTAGTTGTGGACTTTCAAGTTGTGGAGTTTCTAGTTGTGGAGTTTCTAGTTGCGGAGTTTTCTAGTTGCGCAGTCTGTAGTTGTGGAGTTTCTAGTTGTGAAATTTCTAGTTGTGGAGTCTCTAGTTGCGGAGTGAGTTTCTAGTTGCGGAGTTTCTGGTTGTGGAGTTTTTAGTTGCGGAGTCAGTAGTTGTGGAGTTTCTAGTTGTGGAGTTTCTAGTTGTGGATTTTTTAGCTGTGGAGTTTCTATTTGCGGAGTTTCTAGTTGCAGAGTTTCTAATTGTGGATTTTCTAGCTATGGAATTTCTGGTTGCAGAGTTTTTAGTTGCGGTGTTTCTAGTTGTGTAGTTTCTAGTTGTTGAGTTTCTAGTTGCCGAGTTCTTTAGTTGCGAAGTCTCAAGTTGTAGAGTTTCTAGCTGTGGAGTTTTTAGTTGCGGAGTTTCTAGTTGTGGAGTTTTTAGTTGTGGAGTCTCTAGTTGTGGAGTTTCTAGTTGTGGAGTGTCTACTTGTGGAGTTTCTAGTTGTGGAGTTTCTATTTGTAGTTTTTAGTTTTCGAGTTTGTAGTTGTAGATTTTCTAGTTGCAGAGTTCCTAGTTTTGGAGTATCTAGTTGCGGAGTCTCTAATTGTGCAGTCTCTAGTTTTAGAGTCTCTAGTTGTGGAGTTTCCGGTTGTGGAGTTTATAGTTGTGGAATTTCTAGTTGTGGAGTTTTAGTTGTGGAGTTTAAAGTTGTGGAATTTATAGGTGTGGAGTTTCTAGTTTTCGGGTTTCTAGTTACGGAGTTTCTAGTTGTGGATTTTCTAGTTGTGGAGTTTCTAGTTGCGAAGTTTCTAGTTGGGGAGATTTTACTTGAGTTTATAGTAGCGGATTTTCTAGTTGCAGAGTTTTAAGTTGTCGAGTTTCTAGTTGCGGAGTCTCTATTTGTGGAGTTTCTACTAGCGGAGTTTCTATTTGCGGAGTTTCTAGTTGCAGAGTTTCTAATTGTCGATTTTCTAGCTATGGAATTTCTGGTTGCAGAGTTTTTAGTTGCGGTGTTTCTAGTTGTGGAGTTTCTAGTTGTTGAGTTTCTAGTTGCCGAGTTCTTTAGTTGCGAAGTCTCAAGTTGTAGAGTTTCTAGCTGTGGAGTTTTTAGTTTCGGAGTTTCTAGTTGTGGAGTTTTTAGTTGTGGAGTCTCTAGTTGTGGAGTTTCTAGTTGTGGAGTGTCTACTTGTGGAGTTTCTAGTTGTGGAGTTTCTATTTGTAGTTTTTAGTTTTCGAGTTTGTAGTTGTAGATTTTCTAGTTGCAGAGTTCCTAGTTTTGGAGTATCTAGTTGCGGAGTCTCTAATTGTGCAGTCTCTAGTTTTAGAGTCTCTAGTTGAGGAGTTTCTAGTTGCAGAGTTTCTAGTTGTGGAGTTTCTAGTTGTGGAGTTTTAGTTGTGGAGTTTAAAGTTGTGGAATTTATAGGTGTGGAGTTTCTAGTTTTCGGGTTTCTAGTTACGGAGTTTCTAGTTGTGGATTTTCTAGTTGTGGAGTTTCTAGTTGCGAAGTTTCTAGTTGGGGAGATTTTACTTGAGTTTATAGTAGCGGATTTTCTAGTTGCAGAGTTTTAAGTTGTCGAGTTTCTAGTTGCGGAGTCTCTATTTGTGGAGTTTCTAGTTGCGGAGTTTCTATTTGCGGAGTTTCTAGTTGCAGAGTTTTAAGTTGTCGAGTTTCTAGTTGCGGAGTCTCTATTTGTGGAGTTTCTAGTTGCGGAGTTTCTATTTGCGGAGTTTCTAGCTGTAGAGTTTCTAGTTGCGGAGTCTCTAGTTGTGCAGTCTCTGGTTTTGGAGTCTCTGGTTGTGGAGTTTCTAGTTGTGGAGTTTCTAGTTCCGAAGTGTCTAGTTGTGGAGTTTCTAGTTGTAAAGTTTCTAGTTGTGGAGTTTCTAGTTGCGGAGTTTCTAGCTGTGGAGTTTCAAGTTGCGGAGTCTCTAAATGTGCAGTCTCTAGTTGTGGAGTCTCTGGCTGTGGAGTTTTAGTTGTGGAGTTTCCAGTTGTGGAGTTTCTATTTGCTGAGTTTCTCGTTGCGGAGTTTCTAGTTGTTGATTTTCTAGCTGTGGAGTTTCTAGTTGCGGAGTTTCTAGTTGTGGAGTTTCTAGTTGTGAGGTTGGTAGTTGTTGAGTTTCTAGTTGTGGAGTTTCTAGTGGTGGGGTTCGTAGTTGTGGGGTTCGTAGTTGTGGGGTTCGTAGTTGTGGGGTTCGTAGTTGTGCAGTTTCTAGTTGTGGAGTATCTACTTGTGGAGTTTCCATTTGTGGTGTTTCAAGCTGTGGAGTTTCTAGTTGCGAGTTTCTAGATGCAGTTTCTAGTTGCGGAGTTTCTAGTTGTGGAGATGTTAGTGGCGGAGTTTCTAGTTGCGGAGTTCCAAGTTGTGGAGTTTCTAGTTGTGGAGTTTGTAGTTGTGGAGTATCTAGTAGCGGCGTTTCAAGTTGTGGAGTTGATAGTTTTGGATTTTGAAGTTGTAGAGGTAATAGTTGCGAATCGTCTAGTTGTGGAGTTTCTAGTTGCGGAGTTTTGTAGTTGCGGAGTCTGTAGTTGTGGAGTTTCTAGTTATGGAGTTTCTAGTTGTGGATTTTCTAGCTGTGGAGTTTCTAGTTGCGGAGTTTCTGGTTGTGGAGTTTCTAGTTGTGGAGTTTCTAGTTGTGGAGTTTTAGTTGTGGAGTTTCAAGTTGTGGAATTCATAGGTGTGAAGTTTCTAGTTGTGGAGTTTCTAGTTTTCGAGTTTCTAGTTACGGAGTTTCTAGTTGTGGAGTTTTTAGTTGTGGAGCTTTTAGTTGAGGAGTCTCTAGTTGTTGAGTCTCTAGTTGTGGAAGTTCTAGGTGTGGAGTTTCTAGTTGCGGAGTTTCTTGTTGCGGTTTTTCTAGATGTGGAGTTTCTAGTTGTGGAGTTTCTGGCTGTGGAGTTTCTAGTTGTAGAGTTTCTAGTTGCTAAGTCTCAAGTTGTGGAGTTTCTAGTTGTGGCGTTTCTAGTGGCGGAGTTTCTAGTTGCAGAGTTTCTAGTTGCGGAGTTTTCTAGTTGTGGAGTTTCTAGTTGCGCAGTTTCTAGTTGCGGAGCTTCAAGTTGTGGAGTTTCTAGTTGTGGAGTTTCTAGTTGTGGAGTTTGTAGTTGTGGAGTATCTAGTTGTGGGCTTTCAAGTTGTGGAGTTTCTAGTTGTGGAGTTTCTAGTGGCGGAGCGAGTTTCCAGTTGCGGAGTTTCTGGTTGTGGAGTTTCTAGTTGCGGAGCCAGTAGTTGTGGAGTTTCTAGTTGTGGAGTTTCAAGTGTTTGAATTTTTAGTTGCCGAGTTCTTTAGTTGTGGAGTCTCTAGTTGTGGAGTCTCTAGTTGTGGAGTTTCTAGTTGTGGAGTGTCTACTTGTGGAGTTTCGAGTTGTGGAGTTTCTAGTTGTGGAGTTTCTAGTCGTGGAGTCTGTAGTTGTGGAGTATCTATTTGTTGGGTTTCAAGTTATGGAGTTTCTGGCTGTGGAGTTTCTAGTTGTGGAGTTTCTAGTTGTTGAGTTTCTAGTTGCCGAGTTTTTAGTTGCGAAGTCTCAAGTCGTGGAGTTTCTAGCTGCGGAGTTTCTAGTTGCGGAGCTTCTAGTGGCGGAGTTTCTAGTTGTGGAATTTGTAGTTGTGGAGTCTGTAGTTGTGGAGTATCTATTTGTTGGGTTTCAAATTGTGGAGTTTCTAGTTGTGGAGTTTCTAGTTGTGGAGTTTCTAGTAGTTGAGTTTTTAGTTGCCGAGTTTCTAGTTGCGAAGTCTCAAGTCGTGGAGTTTCTAGTTGCGGAGTTTCTAGTTGTGGAGCTTCAAGTTGTGGAGTTTCTAGTTGTGGAGTTTGTAGTTGTGGAGTATCTAGTTGTGGGCTTTAATTGTGGAGTTTCTAGTTGTGGAGTTTCTAGTTGCGGAGTTTTCTAGTTGCGGAGTCTGTAGTTGTGGAGTTTCTAGTTGTGGAATTTCTAGTTACGGAGTTTCTAGTTGTGGAGCTTTTAGTTGAGGAGTCTCTAGTTGTTGAGTCTCAAGTTTCACTTCACTTCACTTCACTTTATTTTCCTTAAAGACCCCGCACTGGAGGTATTACATAAGGGGTGGGGTTAACACACATTTTTTTACAAAATAGTGGCTACATACATTTATTGAAAAACAGCAGATTTTAGTTTTACCGAAAATGATGATGAGCAGGTGGTTTCGACGATATGGCGGGGCAGGCCGTTCCAGTCAACTGATGATCGACAAAAGAAAGATGCAGAAAATGTTGTAGTGCGGCTGCGTGGACGAGAAACTTGCAAGTGGTGCCCTGTGCGCAGCGATGTGCGCGGTGGCGGGGCCAAAATATATGGGGCATGATGAAGCGAGCTGTAGAAAAACTTGTGAAAAAGGAATAATGAATCAATGCGGCGCCGGTATGATTGCGTGTTTAAACCAGACTGTGTTTTTAGTAATGATATGCTGATGTTATAGGAATATGACGATTGAATAAACCTTACTGCGCGATTCTGAATGGCTTCTAGGGTATTGATAAGACATGCTTGATGGGGTGACCATATGGGAGAAGCGTATTCTAGTTTCGGGAGTACGAGTGACTTATATGCTAGAAGTTTTACGTGGCGTGGTGCATGACGCAGGTGGCGTTTTAGAAATCCCAGGGTTTGGTTGGCCGAGGCGGTAATGCATGCTATTGTGGAATTTCTAGTTGTGGAGTTTCTAGTTGCAGAGTTTAAAGTTGTGGAGTTTCTAGTTGCGGAGTCTCTAGTTGTGGAGTTTCTAGTTGTGTAGTTTCTAGTTGTGGAGTTTTGAGTTGTGGAGTTTTCTAGTTGTTGAGTCTCTAGTTGTGGAGTTTCTAGTTGCGGAGTTTCAAGTTGTGGAGTTTCTCGTTGTGGAGTTTCTAGTTGTGGATTGTCTAGCTGTGGAGTTTCTAGTTGCGGAGTTTTTAGTTGCGGAGTTTCTCGTTGTGAAGTATCTAGTTGTGGAGTTTCTAGTTGTGGAGTCTGTAGTTGTGGAGTATCAATTTGTTGGGTTTCAAATTGTGGAGTTTCTAGTTGTGGAGTTTCTAGTTGTGGAGTTTCTAGTTGTGGAGTTTCTAGTAGTTGAGTTTTTAGTTGCCGAGTTTCTAGTTGCGAAGTCTCAAGTCGTGGAGTATCTAGTTGCGGAGAGTCTAGTTGTGGAGCTTCAAGTTGTGGAGTTCCAAGTTGTGGAGTTTCTAGTTGTGGAGTTTGTAGTTGTGGAGTATCTAGTAGCGGCGTTTCAAGTTGTGGAGTTGATAGTTTTGGATTTTGAAGTTGTAGAGGTAATAGTTGCGAATCGTCTAGTTGTGGAGTTTATAGTTGCGGAGTTTTGTAGTTGCGGAGTCTGTAGTTGTGGAGTTTCTAGTTATGGAGTTTCTAGTTGTGGATTTTCTAGCTGTGGAGTTTCTAGTTGCGGAGTTTCTGGTTGTGGAGTTTCTAGTTGTGGAGTTTCTAGTTGTGGAGTTTTAGTTGTGGAGTTTCAAGTTGTGGAATTCATAGGTGTGAAGTTTCTAGTTGTGGAGTTTCTAGTTTTCGAGTTTCTAGTTACGGAGTTTCTAGTTGTGGAGTTTTTAGTTGTGGAGCTTTTAGTTGAGGAGTCTCTAGTTGTTGAGTCTCTAGTTGTGGAAGTTCTAGGTGTGGAGTTTCTAGTTGCGGAGTTTCTTGTTGCGGTTTTTCTAGATGTGGAGTTTCTAGTTGTGGAGTTTCTGGCTGTGGAGTTTATAGTTGCGGAGTTTCTAGTATCGGAGTTTCTAGTTGTGGAGTTTCTAGTTGTGGAGTTTCTAGTTGTAGAGTTTCTAGTTGCTAAGTCTCAAGTTGTGGAGTTTCTAGTTGTGGCGTTTCTAGTGGCGGAGTTTCTAGTTGCAGAGTTTCTAGTTGCGGAGTTTTCTAGTTGTGGAGTTTCTAGTTGCGCAGTTTCTAGTTGCGGAGCTTCATGTTGTGGAGTTTCTAGTTGTGGAGTTTCTAGTTGTGGAGTTTGTAGTTGTGGAGTATCTAGTTGTGGGCTTTCAAGTTGTGGAGTTTCTAGTTGTGGAGTTTCTAGTGGCGGAGCGAGTTTCCAGTTGCGGAGTTTCTGGTTGTGGAGTTTCTAGTTGCGGAGCCAGTAGTTGTGGAGTTTCTAGTTGTGGAGTTTCAAGTGTTTGAATTTTTAGTTGCCGAGTTCTTTAGTTGCGAAGTCTCAAGTTGTGGAGTTTCTAGCTGTGAAGTTTCTACTTGCGAAGTTTCTAGTTGCGGAGTTTCTAGTTGTGGAGTTTTTAGTTGTGGAGTCTCTAGTTGTGGAGTCTCTAGTTGTGGAGTTTCTAGTTGTGGAGTGTCTACTTGTGGAGTTTCGAGTTGTGGAGTTTCTAGTTGTGGAGTTTCTAGTCGTGGAGTCTGTAGTTGTGGAGTATCTATTTGTTGGGTTTCAAGTTATGGAGTTTCTGGCTGTGGAGTTTCTAGTTGTGGAGTTTCTAGTTGTTGAGTTTCTAGTTGCCGAGTTTTTAGTTGCGAAGTCTCAAGTCGTGGAGTTTCTAGCTGCGGAGTTTCTAGTTGCGGAGCTTCTAGTGGCGGAGTTTCTAGTTGCGGAATTTGTAGTTGTGGAGTCTGTAGTTGTGGAGTATCTATTTGTTGGGTTTCAAATTGTGGAGTTTCTAGTTGTGGAGTTTCTAGTTGTGGAGTTTCTAGTAGTTGAGTTTTTAGTTGCCGAGTTTCTAGTTGCGAAGTCTCAAGTCGTGGAGTTTCTAGTTGCGGAGTTTGTAGTTGTGGAGTATCTAGTTGTGGGCTTTCAAATTGTGGAGTTTCTAGTTGTGGAGTTTCTAGTTGCGGAGTTTTCTAGTTGCGGAGTCTGTAGTTGTGGAGTTTCTAGTTGTGGAATTTCTAGTTACGGAGTTTCTAGTTGTGGAGCTTTTAGTTGAGGAGTCTCTAGTTGTTGAGTCTCTAGTTTCACTTCACTTCACTTCACTTCACTTTATTTTCCTTAAAGACCCCGCACTGGAGGTATTACATAAGGGGTGGGGTTAACACACATTTTTTTACAAAATAGTGGCTACATACATTTATTGAAAAACAGCAGATTTTAGTTTTACCGAAAATGATGATGAGCAGGTGGTTTCGACGATATGGCGGGGCAGGCCGTTCCAGTCAACTGATGATCGACAAAAGAAAGATGCAGAAAATGTTGTAGTGCGGCTGCGTGGACGAGAAACTTGCAAGTGGTGCCCTGTGCGCAGCGATGTGCGCGGTGGCGGGGCCAAAATATATGGGGCATGATGAAGCGAGCTGTAGAAAAACTTGTGAAAAAGGATTAATGAATCAATGCGGCGCCGGTATGATAGCGTGTTTAAACCAGACTGTGTTTTTAGTAATGATATGCTGATGTTATAGGAATATGACGATTGAATAAACCTTACTGCGCGATTCTGAATGGCTTCTAGGGTATTGATAAGACATGCTTGATGGGGTGACCATATGGGAGAAGCGTATTCTAGTTTCGGGAGTACGAGTGACTTATATGCTAGAAGTTTTACGTGGCGTGGTGCATGACGCAGGTGGCGTTTTAGAAATCCCAGGGTTTGGTTGGCCGAGGCGGTAATGCATGCTATTGTGGAATTTCTAGTTGTGGAGTTTCTAGTTGCAGAGTTTCAAGTTGTGGAGTTTCTAGTTGCGGAGTCTCTAGTTGTGGAGTTTCTAGTTGTGTAGTTTCTAGTTGTGGAGTTTTGAGTTGTGGAGTTTTCTAGTTGTTGAGTCTCTAGTTGTGGAGTTTCTAGTTGCGGAGTTTCAAGTTGTGGAGTTTCTCGTTGTGGAGTTTCTAGTTGTGGATTGTCTAGCTGTGGAGTTTCTAGTTGCGGAGTTTTTAGTTGCGGAGTTTCTCGTTGTGAAGTATCTAGTTGTGGAGTTTCTAGTTGTGGAGTCTGTAGTTGTGGAGTATCAATTTGTTGGGTTTCAAATTGTGGAGTTTCTAGTTGTGGAGTTTCTAGTTGTGGAGTTTCTAGTAGTTGAGTTTTTAGTTGCCGAGTTTCTAGTTGCGAAGTCTCAAGTCGTGGAGTTTCTAGTTGCGGAGAGTCTAGTTGTGGAGCTTCAAGTTGTGGAGTTTCTAGTTGTGGAGTTTCTAGTTGTGGAGTTTGTAGTTGTGGAGTATCTAGTTGTGGGCTTTCAAATTGTGGAGTTTCTAGTTGTGGAGTTTCTAGTTGCGGAGTTTTCTAGTTGCGGAGTCTGTAGTTGTGGAGTTTCTAGTTGTGGAATTTCTAGTTACGGAGTTTCTAGTTGTGGAGCTTTTAGTTGAGGAGTCTCTAGTTGTTGAGTCTCTAGTTGTGGAATTTCTAGTTGTGGAGTTTCTAGTTGCTTAGTTTCAAGTTGTGGAGTTTCTAGTTGCGGAGTCTCTAGTTGTGGAGTTTCTAGTTGTGTAGTTTCTAGTTGTGGAGTTTTGAGTTGTGGAGTTTTCTAGTTGTTGAGTCTCTAGTTGTGGAAGTTCTAGTTGTGGAGTTTCTAGTTGCGGAGTTTCTTGTTGCGGAGTTTCTAGATGTGGAGTTTCTAGTTGTGGAGTTTCTGGCTGTGGAGTTTCTAGTTGCGGAGTTTCTAGTTGTGGAGTTTCTAGTTGTGGGGTTCGTAGTTGTGGGGTTCGTAGTTGTGGAGTTTCTAGTTGCGGAGTTTCAAGTTGTGGAGTTTCTCGTTGTGGAGTTTCTAGTTGTGGAGTTTCTAGTTGTTGAGTTTCTGGTTGCCGAGTTTCTAGTTGCGAAGTCTCAAGTCGTGTAGTTTCTTGCTGCGGAGTTTCTAGTTGCGGAGCTTCTGGTTGCGGAATTTCTAGTTGCGGAGTTTCTAGTTGTGGAATTTGTAGCTGTGGAGTATCTAGTTGTGGTGTTTCAAGTTGTGGAGTTTCTAGCTGTGGAGTCTCTAGTTGCGGAGTTTCTAGTTGCAGAGTTTCTAGTTGCGGAGTTTCTAGTTGCAGAGTTTGTAGTTGTGGAGTATCAGGTTGTGGACTTTCAAGTTGTGGAGTTTCTAGCTGTGAAGTTTCTATTTGCGGAGTTTCTAGTTGCAGAGTTTCTAGTTGTGGATTTTCTAGCTGTGGAATTTCTGGTTGCAGAGTTTTTAGTTGCGGTGTTTCTAGTTGTGGAGTTTCTAGTTGTTGAGTTTCTATTTGCCTAGTTGTTTAGTTGCGAAGTCTCAAGTTGTAGAGTTTCTAGCTGTGGAGTTTCTAGTTGAGGAGTTTCTAGTTGCGGAGTTTCCAGTTGCAGAGTTTCTAGTTGTGGAGTATCTAGTAGCGGCGTTTCAAGTTGTGGATTTTCTAGCTGTGGAGTTTCTAGTTGCGGAGTTTCTGGTTGTGGAGTTTCTAGTTGCGGAGTTTCTGGTTGTGGAGTTTCTAGTTGTGGAGTTTCTAGTTGTGGAGTCTGTAGTTGTGGAGTATCTAATTGTTGGGTTTGAAGTTGTGGAGTTTCTGGCTGTGGAGTTTCTAGTTGTGGAGTTTCTAGTTGTTGAGTTTCTGGTTGCCGAGTTTCTAGTTGCGAAGTCTCGAGTCGTGTACTTTCTTGCTGCGGAGTTTCTAGTTGCGGAGCTTCTAGTTGCGGAATTTCTAGTTGCGGAGTTTCTAGTTGTGGAATATCTAGTTGTGGACTTTCAAGTTGTGGAATTTCTAGTTGTGGAGTCTCTAGTTGCGGAGTTAGTTTCTAGTTGCGGAGTTTCTGCTTGTGGAGTTTCTAGTTGCGGAGTCAGTAGTTGTGGAGTTTCTAGTTGTGGAGTTTCTAGTTGTGGATTTTCTAGCTGTGGAGTTTCTATTTGCGGAGTTTCTAGTTGCAGAGTTTCTAATTGTGGATTTTCTAGCTATGGAATTTCTGGTTGCAGAGTTTTTAGTTGCGGTGTTTCTAGTTGTGGAGTTTCTAGTTGTTGAGTTTCTAGTTGCCGAGTTCTTTAGTTGCGAAGTCTCAAGTTGTGGAGTTTCTAGCTGCGAAGTTTCTAGTTGCGAAGTTTCTAGTTGCGGAGTTTCTAGTTGTGGAGTTTTTAGTTGAGGAGTCTCTAGTTGTGGAGTCTCTAGTTGTGGAGTTTCTAGTTGTGGAGTGTCTACTTGTTGAGTTTCGAGTTGTGGAGTTTCTAGTTGTGGAGTTTCTAGTCGTGGAGTCTGTAGTTGTGGAGTATCTATTTGTTGGGTTTCAAGTTATGGAGTTTCTGGCTGTGGAGTTTCTAGTTGTGGAGTTTCTAGTTGCTGAGTTTCTAGTTGCCGAGTTTTTAGTTGCGAAGTCTCAAGTCGTGGAGTTTCTAGCTGCGGAGTTTCTAGTTGCGGAGCTTTTAGTGGCGGAGTTTCTAATTGTGGAATTTGTAGTTGTGGAGTATCTAGTTTTGGTGTTTCAAGTTGTGGAGTTTCTAGCTGTGGAGTTTCTAGTTGCGGAGTTTCTAGTTGCAGAGTTTCTAGTTGCGGAGTTTCTAGTTGAGGAGTTTCTAGTTGAGGAGTTTCTAGTTGTTGAGTTTCTAGTCGCCGAGTTCTTTAGTTGCGAAGTCTCAAGTTGTGGAGTTTCTAGATGTTGAATGTCTAGTTGTTGAGTTTCTAGTTGTGGAGTTTCTAGTTGTGGAGTTTTTAGCTGTGGAGTCTCTAGTTGTGGAGTCTCTAGTTGTGGAGTTTCTAGTTGTGGAGTGTCTACTTGTGGAGTTTCTATTTGTGGAGTTTCTAGTTGTGGAGTTTCTATTTGTAGTTTTTATTTTTCGAGTTTGTAGTTGTAGATTTTCTAGTTGCAGAGTTCCTAGTTGTTGAGTTTCTAGTTGTGGAGTTTCTTGTTGGGGAGTTTCTAGTTGTGAAGTTTCTAATTGTGGATTTTCTAGTTGCGGAATTTCTAGTTGCGCATTTTCTAGTTGGGTAATTGCTACTTGAGTTTATAGCTGCGGATTTTCTAGTTCCACAGTTTCGAGTTGCAAAGTTTCAAGTTGTCGAGTTTGTAGTTGCGGAGCCGCTAGTTGTGGAGTTTCTAGTTGCGGAGTTGCTGGCTGTGGAGTTTCTAGTTGCGGAGTCTCTAATTGTGCAGTCTCTAGTTTTGGAGTTTCTAGTTGTGGAGTTTCTAGTTGCAGAGTTTCTAGTTGCGGAGTTTCTTGTTGCAGAGTTTCTAGATGTGGAGTTTCTAGTTGTGAAGTTTTAGTTGTGGAGTTTCAAGTTGTGGAATTCATAGGTGTGGAGTTTCTAGTTGTGGAGTTTCTAGTTTTCGAGTTTCTAGTTACGGAGTTTCTAGTTGTGGAGTTTTTAGTTGTGGAGCTTTTAGTTGAGAAGTCTCTAGTTGTTGAGTCTCTAGTTGTAGAAGTTCTAGTTGTGGAGTTTCTAGTTGCGGAGTTTCTAGATGTGGAGTTTCTAGTTGTGGAGTTTCTGGCTGTGGAGTTTATAGTTGCGGAGTTTCTAGTATCGGAGTTTCTAGTTGTGGAGTTTCTAGTTGTGGAGTTTCTAGTTGTAGAGTTTCTAGTTGCGAAGTCTCAAGTTGCGGAGTTTCTAGTTGTGGAGTTTCTAGTTGTGGAGTTTCTAGTTGTGGGGTTCGTAGTTGTGGGGTTCGTAGTTGTGCAGTTCTAGTTGTGGAGTCTCTAGTTGAGGAGTTTCCATTTGTGTTGTTTCTAGCTGTGGAGTTTCTAGTTGCGGAGTTTCTAGATGCAGAGTTTCTAGTTGCGGAGTTTTCGAGTTGTGGAGATTGTAGTGGCGGAGTTTCTAGTTGCGGAGTTCCAAGTTGTGGAGTTTCTAGTTGTGGAGCCTCTAGTTCTGGGGTTTGCAGTTGTGGGATTCGTAGTTGTGCAGTTTCTAGTTTTGCAGTCTCAAGTTGTAGAGTTTCTAGCTGTGGAGTTTCTAGTTGTGGAGTTTCTAGTTGTGGAGTTTCTAGTTGTGGAGTTTCTAGTTGTGGAGTATCTAGTAGCGGCGTTTCAAGTTGTGGAGTTGATAGTTTGGGATTTTGAAGTTGTAGAGTTATTAGTTGCGAATCGTCTAGTTGTGAAGTTTCTAGTAGCGGAGTTTTGTAGTTGCGGAGTCTGTAGTTGTGAAGTTTCTAGTTTTGGAGTTTCTAGTTGTGGATTTTCTAGCTGTGGAGTTTCTAGTTGCGGAGTTTCTGGTTGTGGAGTTTCTAGTTGCGGAGTTTCTGGTTGTGGAGTTTCTAGTTGTGGAGTTTCTAGTTGTGGAGTCTGTAGTTGTGGAGTATCTAATTGTTGGGTTTGAAGTTGTGGAGTTTCTGGCTGTGGAGTTTCTAGTTGTGGAGTTTCTAGTTGTTGAGTTTCTGGTTGCCGAGTTTCTAGTTGCGAAGTCTCGAGTCTTGTACTTTCTTGCTGCGGAGTTTCTAGTTGCGGAGCTTCTAGTTGCGGAATTTCTAGTTGCGGAGTTTCTAGTTGTGGAATATCTAGTTGTGGACTTTCAAGTTGTAGAGTTTCTAGTTGTGGAGTTTCTAGTTGCGGAGTTTTCTAGTTGCGCAGTCTGTAGTTGTGGAGTTTCTAGTTGTGGAATTTCTAGTTGTGGAGTCTCTAGTTGCGGAGTTAGTTTCTAGTTGCGGAGTTTCTGGTTGTGGAGTTTCTAGTTGCGGAGTAGGTAGTTGTGGAGTTTCTAGTTGTGGAGTTTCTAGTTGTGGATTTTCTAGCTGTGGAGTTTCTATTTGCGGAGTTTCTAGTTGCAGAGTTTCTAATTGTGGATTTTCTAGCTATGGAATTTCTGGTTGCAGAGTTTTTAGTTGCGGTGTTTCTAGTTGTGGAGTTTCTAGTTGTTGAGTTTCTAGTTGCCGAGTTCTTTAGTTGCGAAGTCTCAAGTTGTAGAGTTTCTAGCTGTGGAGTTTTTAGTTGCGGAGTTTCTAGTTGTGGAGTTTTGAGTTGTGGAGTCTCTAGTTGTGGAGTTTCTAGTTGTGGAGTGTCTACTTGTGGAGTTTCTAGTTGTGGAGTTTCTATTTGTAGTTTTTAGTATTCGAGTTTGTAGTTGTAGATTTTCTAGTTGCAGAGTTCCTAGTTTTGGAGTATCTAGTTGCGGAGTCTCTAATTGTGCAGTCTCTAGTTTTAGAGTCTCTAGTTGTGGAGTTTCCGGTTGTGGAGTTTATAGTTGTGGAATTTCTTACTGTGGAGATTCTAGTTGAGGAGTTTCTAGTTGCAGAGTTTCTAGTTGTGGAGTTTCTAGTTGTGGAGTTTTAGTTGTGGAGTTTAAAGTTGTGGAATTTATAGGTGTGGAGTTTCTAGTTTTCGGGTTTCTAGTTACGGAGTTTCTAGTTGTGGATTTTCTAGTTGTGGAGTTTCTAGTTGCGAAGTTTCTAGTTGGGGAGATTTTACTTGAGTTTATAGTTGCGGATTTTCTAGTTGCAGAGTTTTAAGTTGTCGAGTTTCTAGTTGAGCAGTCTCTGGTTTTGGAGTCTCTGGTTGTGGAGTTTCTAGTTGTGGAGTTTCTAGTTTCGAAGTGTCTAGTTGTGGAGTTTTTAGTTGTAAAGTTTCTAGTTGTGGAGTTTCTAGTTGCGGAGTTTCTAGCTGTGGAGTTTCAAGTTGCGGAGTCTCTAAATGGGCAGTTTCTAGTTGTGGAGTCTCTGGCTGTGGAGTTTTAGTTGTGGAGTTTCTAGTTGTGGAGTTTCTATTTGCTGAGTTTCTCGTTGCGGAGTTTCTAGTTGTGGATTTTCTAGCTGTGGAGTTTCTAGTTGCGGAGTTTCTAGTTGTGGAGTTTCTAGTTGTGAGGTTTGTAGTTGTTGAGTTTCTAGTTGTCGAGTTTCTAGTTGTGGAGTCTCTAGTTGTGGAGTTTCTAGTTGTGGAGTTTCTAGTTGCGAAGTCTCAAGTTGTTGAGTTTCTAGTTGTGGAGTTTCTAGTGGTGGGGTTCGTAGTTGTGGGGTTCGTAGTTGTGCAGTTTCTAGTTGTGGAGTATCTACTTGTGGAGTTTCCATTTGTGGTGTTTCTAGCTGTGGAGTTTCTAGTTGCGGAGTTTCTAGATGCAGTTTCTAGTTGCGGAGTTTCTAGTTGTGGAGATGTTAGTGGCGGAGTTTCTAGTTGCGGAGTTCCAAGTTGTGGAGTTTCTAGTTGTGGAGTTTGTAGTTGTGGAGTATCTAGTAGCGGCGTTTCAAGTTGTGGAGTTGATAGTTTTGGATTTTGAAGTTGTAGAGGTAATAGTTGCGAATCGTCTAGTTGTGGAGTTTCTAGTTGCGGAGTTTTGTAGTTGCGGAGTCTGTAGTTGTGGAGTTTCTAGTTATGGAGTTTCTAGTTGTGGATTTTCTAGCTGTGGAGTTTCTAGTTGCGGAGTTTCTGGTTGTGGAGTTTCTAGTTGTGGAGTTTCTAGTTGTGGAGTTTTAGTTGTGGAGTTTCAAGTTGTGGAATTCATAGGTGTGGAGTTTCTAGTTGTGGAGTTTCTAGTTTTCGGGTTTCTAGTTACGGAGTTTCTAGTTGTGGATTTTCTAGTTGTGGAGTTTCTAGTTGCGAAGTTTCTAGTTGGGGAGATTTTACTTGAGTTTATAGTAGCGGATTTTCTAGTTGCAGAGTTTTAAGTTGTCGAGTTTCTAGTTGCGGAGTCTCTATTTGTGGAGTTTCTAGTTGCGGATTTTCTATTTGCGGAGTTTCTAGTTGCAGAGTTTCTAATTGTCGATTTTCTAGCTATGGAATTTCTGGTTGCAGAGTTTTTAGTTGCGGTGTTTCTAGTTGTGGAGTTTCTAGTTGTTGAGTTTCTAGTTGCCGAGTTCTTTAGTTGCGAAGTCTCAAGTTGTAGAGTTTCTAGCTGTGGAGTTTTTAGTTGCGGAGTTTCTAGTTGTGAAGTTTTTAGTTGTGGAGTCTCTAGTTGTGGAGTTTGTAGTTGTGGAGTGTCTACTTGTGGAGTTTCTAGTTGTGGAGTTTCTATTTGTAGTTTTTAGTTTTCGAGTGTGTAGTTGTAGATTTTCTAGTTGCAGAGTTCCTAGTTTTGGAGTATCTAGTTGCGGAGTCTCTAATTGTGCAGTCTCTAGTTTTAGAGTCTCTAGTTGAGGAGTTTCTAGTTGCAGAGTTTCTAGTTGTGGAGTTTCTAGTTGTGGAGTTTTAGTTGTGGAGTTTAAAGTTGTGGAATTTATAGGTGTGGAGTTTCTAGTTTTCGGGTTTCTAGTTACGGAGTTTCTAGTTGTGGATTTTCTAGTTGTGGAGTTTCTAGTTGCGAAGTTTCTAGTTGGGGAGATTTTACTTGAGTTTATAGTAGCGGATTTTCTAGTTGCAGAGTTTTAAGTTGTCGAGTTTCTAGTTGCGGAGTCTCTATTTGTGGAGTTTCTAGTTGCGGAGTTTCTAGCTGTGGAGTTTCTAGTTGCGGAGTCTCTAGTTGTGCAGTCTCTGGTTTTGGAGTCTCTGGTTGTGGAGTTTCTAGTTGTGGAGTTTCTAGTTCCGAAGTGTCTAGTTGTGGAGTTTCTAGTTGTAAAGTTTCTAGTTGTGGAGTTTCTAGTTGCGGAGTTTCTAGCTGTGGAGTTTCAAGTTGCGGAGTCTCTAAATGTGCAGTCTCTAGTTGTGGAGTCTCTGGCTGTGGAGTTTTAGTTGTGGAGTTTCTAGTTGTGGAGTTTCTATTTGCTGAGTTTCTCGTTGCGGAGTTTCTAGTTGTGGATTTTCTAGCTGTGGAGTTTCTAGTTGCGGAGTTTCTAGTTGTGGAGTTTCTAGTTGTGAGGTTGGTAGTTGTTAAGTTTCTAGTTGTCGAGTTTCTAGTTGTGGAGTCTCTAGTTGTCGAGTTTCTAGTTGTGGAGTTTCTAGTTGCGAAGTCTCAAGTTTTTGAGTTTCTAGTTGTGGAGTTTCTAGTGGTGGGGTTCGTAGTTGTGGGGTTCGTAGTTGTGCAAATTCTAGTTGTGGAGTATCTACTTGTGGAGTTTCCATTTGTGGTGTTTCAAGCTGTGGAGTTTCTAGTTGCGAGTTTCTAGATGCAGTTTCTAGTTGCGGAGTTTCTAGTTGTGGAGATGTTAGTGGCGGAGTTTCTAGTTGCGGAGTTCCAAGTTGTGGAGTTTCTAGTTGTGGAGTTTGTAGTTGTGGAGTATCTAGTAGCGGCGTTTCAAGTTGTGGAGTTGATAGTTTTGGATTTTGAAGTTGTAGAGGTAATAGTTGCGAATCGTCTAGTTGTGGAGTTTCTAGTTGCGGAGTTTTGTAGTTGCGGAGTCTGTAGTTGTGGAGTTTCTAGTTATGGAGTTTCTAGTTGTGGATTTTCTAGCTGTGGAGTTTCTAGTTGGGGAGTTTCTGGTTGTGGAGTTTCTAGTTGTGGAGTTTCTAGTTGTGGAGTTTTAGTTGTGGAGTTTCAAGTTGTGGAATTCATAGGTGTGAAGTTTCTAGTTGTGGAGTTTCTAGTTTTCGAGTTTCTAGTTACGGAGTTTCTAGTTGTGGAGTTTTTAGTTGTGGAGCTTTTAGTTGAGGAGTCTCTAGTTGTTGAGTCTCTAGTTGTGGAAGTTCTAGGTGTGGAGTTTCTAGTTGCGGAGTTTCTTGTTGCGGAGTTTCTAGTATCGGAGTTTCTAGTTGTGGAGTTTCTAGTTGTGGAGTTTCTAGTTGTAGAGTTTCTAGTTGCGAAGTCTCAAGTTGTGGAGTTTCTAGTTGTGGCGTTTCTAGTGGCGGAGTTTCTAGTTGCAGAGTTTCTAGTTGCGGAGTTTTCTAGTTGTGGAGTTTCTAGTTGCGCAGTTTCTAGTTGCGGAGCTTCAAGTTGTGGAGTTTCTAGTTGTGGAGTTTCTAGTTGTGGAGTATCTAGTTGTGGGCTTTCAAGTTGTGGAGTTTCTAGTTGTGGAGTTTCTAGTGGCGGAGCGAGTTTCCAGTTGCGGAGTTTCTGGTTGTGGAGTTTCTAGTTGCGGAGCCAGTAGTTGTGGAGTTTCTAGTTGTGGAGTTTCAAGTGTTTGAATTTTTAGTTGCCGAGTTCTTTAGTTGCGAAATCTCAAGTTGTGGAGTTTCTAGCTGTGAAGTTTCTAGTTGCGAAGTTTCTAGTTGCGGAGTTTCTTGTGGAGTTTTTAGTTGTGGAGTCTCTAAATGTGGAGTCTCTAGTTGTGGAGTTTCTAGTTGTGGAGTGTCTACTTGTGGAGTTTCGAGTTGTGGAGTTTCTAGTTGTGGAGTTTCTAGTCGTGGAGTCTGTAGTTGTGGAGTATCTATTTGTTGGGTTTCAAGTTATGGAGTTTCTGGCTGTGGAGTTTCTAGTTGTGGAGTTTCTAGTTGTTGAGTTTCTAGTTGCCGAGTTTTTAGTTGCGAAGTCTCAAGTCGTGGAGTTTCTAGCTGCGGAGTTTCTAGTTGCGGAGCTTCTAGTGGCGGAGTTTCTAGTTGTGGAATTTGTAGTTGTGGAGTCTATAGTTGTGGAGTATCTATTTGTTGGGTTTCGAATTGTGGAGTTTCTAGTTGTGGAGTTTCTAGTTGTGGAGTTTCTAGTAGATGAGTTTTTAGTTGCCGAGTTTCTAGTTGCGAAGTCTCAAGTCGTGGAGTTTCAAGTTGTAGAGTTTCTAGCTGTGGAGTTTTTAGTTGCGGAGTTTCTAGTTGTGGAGTTTTTAGTTGTGGAGTCTCTAGTTGTGGAGTTTCTAGTTGTGGAGTGTCTACTTGTGGAGTTTCTAGTTGTGGAGTTTCTATTTGTAGTTTTTAGTATTCGAGTTTGTAGTTGTAGATTTTCTAGTTGCAGAGTTCCTAGTTTTGGAGTATCTAGTTGCGGAGTCTCTAATATTGCAGTCTCTAGTTTTAGAGTCTCTAGTTGTGGAGTTTCCGGTTGTGGAGTTTATAGTTGTGGAATTTCTTACTGTGGAGATTCTAGTTGAGGAGTTTCTAGTTGCAGAGTTTCTAGTTGTGGAGTTTCTAGTTGTGGAGTTTTAGTTGTGGAGTTTAAAGTTGTGGAATTTGTAGGTGTGGAGTTTCTAGTTTTCGGGTTTCTAGTTACGGAGTTTCTAGTTGTGGATTTTCTAGTTGTGGAGTTTCTAGTTGCGAAGTTTCTAGTTGGGGAGATTTTACTTGAGTTTATAGTTGCGTATTTTCTAGTTGCAGAGTTTTAGGTTGTCGAGTTTCTAGTTGTGCAGTCTCTGGTTTTGGAGTCTCTGGTTGTGGAGTTTCTAGTTGTGGAGTTTCTAGTTCCGAAGTGTCTAGTTGTGGAGTTTCTAGTTGTAAAGTTTCTAGTTGTGGAGTTTCTAGTTGCGGAGTTTCTAGCTGTGGAGTTTCAAGTTGCGGAGTCTCTAAATGGGCAGTTTCTAGTTGTGGAGTCTCTGGCTGTGGAGTTTTAGTTGTGGAGTTTCTAGTTGTGGAGTTTCTATTTGCTGAGTTTCTCGTTGCGGAGTTTCTAGTTGTGGATTTTCTAGCTGTGGAGTTTCTAGTTGCGGAGTTTCTAGTTGTGGAGTTTCTAGTTGTGAGGTTTGTAGTTGTTGAGTTTCTAGTTGTCGAGTTTCTAGTTGTGGAGTCTCTAGTTGTGGAGTTTCTATTTGTGGAGTTTCTAGTTGCGAAGTCTCAAGTTGTTGAGTTTCTAGTTGTGGAGTTTCTAGTGGTGGGGTTCGTAGTTGTGGGGTTCGTAGTTGTGCAGTTTCTAGTTGTGGAGTATCTACTTGTGGAGTTTCCATTTGTGGTGTTTCTAGCTGTGGAGTTTCTAGTTGCGGAGTTTCTAGATGCAGTTTCTAGTTGCGGAGTTTCTAGTTGTGGAGATGTTAGTGGCGGAGTTTCTAGTTGCGGAGTTCCAAGTTGTGGAGTTTCTAGTTGTGGAGTTTGTAGTTGTGGAGTATCTAGTAGCGGCGTTTCAAGTTGTGGAGTTGATAGTTTTGGATTTTGAAGTTGTAGAGGTAATAGTTGCGAATCGTCTAGTTGTGGAGTTTCTAGTTGCGGAGTTTTGTAGTTGCGGAGTCTGTAGTTGTGGAGTTTCTAGTTATGGAGTTTCTAGTTGTGGATTTTCTTGCTGTGGAGTTTCTAGTTGCGGAGTTTCTGGTTGTGGAGTTTCTAGTTGTGGAGTTTCTAGTTGTGGAGTTTTAGTTGTGGAGTTTCAAGTTGTGGAATTCATAGGTGTGGAGTTTCTAGTTGTGGAGTTTCTAGTTTTCGAGTTTCTAGTTACGGAGTTTCTAGTTGTGGAGTTTTTAGTTGAGGAGTCTCTAGTTGTTGAGTCTCTAGTTGTGGAAGTTCTAGGTGTGGAGTTTCCAGTTGCGGAGTTTCTTGTTGCGGAGTTTCTAGATGTGGAGTTTCTAGTTGTGGAGTTTATAGTTGCGGAGTTTCTAGTATCGGAGTTTCTAGTTGTGGAGTTTCTAGTTGTGGAGTTTCTAGTTGTGGAGTTTCTAGTTGTAGAGTTTCTAGTTGCGAAGTCTCAAGTTGTGGAGTTTCTAGTTGTGGCGTTTCTAGTGGCGGAGTTTTTAGTTGCAGAGTTTCTAGTTGCGGAGTTTTCTAGTTGTGGAGTTTCTAGTTGCGGAGTTTCTAGTTGCGGAGCTTCAAGTTGTGGAGTTTCTAGTTGTGGAGTTTCTAGTTGTGGAGTTTGTAGTTGTGGAGTATCTAGTTGTGGGCTTTCAAGTTGTGGAGTTTCTAGTTGTGGAGTTTCTAGTGGCGGAGTGAGTTTCTAGTTGCGGAGTTTCTGGTTTAGGAGTTTCTAGTTGCGGAGCCAGTAGTTGTGGAGTTTCTAGTTGTGGAGTTTCAAGTGTTTGAATTTTTAGTTGCCGAGTTCTTTAGTTGCGAAGTCTCAAGTTGTGGAGTTTCTAGCTGCGAAGTTTCTAGTTGCGAAGTTTCTAGTTGCGGAGTTTCTAGTTGTGGAGTTTTTAGTTGAGGAGTCTCTAGTTGTGGAGTCTCTAGTTGTGGAGTTTCTAGTTGTGGAGTGTCTACTTGTTGAGTTTCGAGTTGTGGAGTTTCTAGTTGTGGAGTTTCTAGTCGTGGAGTCTGTAGTTGTGGAGTATCTATTTGTTGGGTTTCAAGTTATGGAGTTTCTGGCTGTGGAGTTTCTAGTTGTGGAGTTTCTAGTTGCTGAGTTTCTAGTTGCCGAGTTTTTAGTTGCGAAGTCTCAAGTCGTGGAGTTTCTAGCTGCGGAGTTTCTAGTTGCGGAGCTTTTAGTGGCGGAGTTTCTAATTGTGGAATTTGTAGTTGTGGAGTATCTAGTTTTGGTGTTTCAAGTTGTGGAGTTTCTAGCTGTGGAGTTTCTAGTTGCGGAGTTTCTAGTTGCAGAGTTTCTAGTTGCGGAGTTTCTAGTTGAGGAGTTTCTAGTTGAGGAGTTTCTAGTTGTTGAGTTTCTAGTCGCCGAGTTCTTTAGTTGCGAAGTCTCAAGTTGTGGAGTTTCTAGATGTTGAATGTCTAGTTGTTGAGTTTCTAGTTGTGGAGTTTCTAGTTGTGGAGTTTTTAGCTGTGGAGTCTCTAGTTGTGGAGTCTCTAGTTGTGGAGTTTCTAGTTGTGGAGTGTCTACTTGTGGAGTTTCTATTTGTGGAGTTTCTAGTTGTGGAGTTTCTATTTGTAGTTTTTATTTTTCGAGTTTGTAGTTGTAGATTTTCTAGTTGCAGAGTTCCTAGTTGTTGAGTTTCTAGTTGTGGAGTTTCTTGTTGGGGAGTTTCTGGTTGTGAAGTTTCTAATTGTGGATTTTCTAGTTGCGGAATTTCTAGTTGCGCATTTTCTAGTTGGGTAATTGCTACTTGAGTTTATAGCTGCGGATTTTCTAGTTCCACAGTTTCGAGTTGCAAAGTTTCAAGTTGTCGAGTTTGTAGTTGCGGAGCCGCTAGTTGTGGAGTTTCTAGTTGCGGAGTTGCTGGCTGTGGAGTTTCTAGTTGCGGAGTCTCTAATTGTGCAGTCTCTAGTTTTGGAGTTTCTAGTTGTGGAGTTTCTAGTTGCAGAGTTTCTAGTTGCGGAGTTTCTTGTTGCAGAGTTTCTAGATGTGGAGTTTCTAGTTGTGAAGTTTTAGTTGTGGAGTTTCAAGTTGTGGAATTCATAGGTGTGGAGTTTCTAGTTGTGGAGTTTCTAGTTTTCGAGTTTCTAGTTACGGAGTTTCTTGTTGCAGAGTTTCTAGATGTGGAGTTTCTAGTTGTGAAGTTTTAGTTGTGGAGTTTCAAGTTGTGGAATTCATAGGTGTGGAGTTTCTAGTTGTGGAGTTTCTAGTTTTCGAGTTTCTAGTTACGGAGTTTCTAGTTGTGGAGTTTTTAGTTGTGGAGCTTTTAGTTGAGAAGTCTCTAGTTGTTGAGTCTCTAGTTGTAGAAGTTCTAGTTGTGGAGTTTCTAGTTGCGGAGTTTCTAGATGTGGAGTTTCTAGTTGTGGAGTTTCTGGCTGTGGAGTTTATAGTTGCGGAGTTTCTAGTATCGGAGTTTCTAGTTGTGGAGTTTCTAGTTGTGGAGTTTCTAGTTGTAGAGTTTCTAGTTGCGAAGTCTCAAGTTGCGGAGTTTCTAGTTGTGGAGTTTCTAGTTGTGGAGTTTCTAGTTGTGGGGTTCGTAGTTGTGGGGTTCGTAGTTGTGCAGTTCTAGTTGTGGAGTCTCTAGTTGAGGAGTTTCCATTTGTGTTGTTTCTAGCTGTGGAGTTTCTAGTTGCGGAGTTTCTAGATGCAGAGTTTCTAGTTGCGGAGTTTTCGAGTTGTGGAGATTGTAGTGGCGGAGTTTCTAGTTGCGGAGTTCCAAGTTGTGGAGTTTCTAGTTGTGGAGCCTCTAGTTCTGGGGTTTGCAGTTGTGGGATTCGTAGTTGTGCAGTTTCTAGTTTTGCAGTCTCAAGTTGTAGAGTTTCTAGCTGTGGAGTTTCTAGTTGTGGAGTTTCTAGTTGTGGAGTTTCTAGTTGTGGAGTTTCTAGTTGTGGAGTATCTAGTAGCGGCGTTTCAAGTTGTGGAGTTGATAGTTTGGGATTTTGAAGTTGTAGAGTTATTAGTTGCGAATCGTCTAGTTGTGAAGTTTCTAGTAGCGGAGTTTTGTAGTTGCGGAGTCTGTAGTTGTGAAGTTTCTAGTTTTGGAGTTTCTAGTTGTGGATTTTCTAGCTGTGGAGTTTCTAGTTGCGGAGTTTCTGGTTGTGGAGTTTCTAGTTGCGGAGTTTCTGGTTGTGGAGTTTCTAGTTGTGGAGTTTCTAGTTGTGGAGTCTGTAGTTGTGGAGTATCTAATTGTTGGGTTTGAAGTTGTGGAGTTTCTGGCTGTGGAGTTTCTAGTTGTGGAGTTTCTAGTTGTTGAGTTTCTGGTTGCCGAGTTTCTAGTTGCGAAGTCTCGAGTCTTGTACTTTCTTGCTGCGGAGTTTCTAGTTGCGGAGCTTCTAGTTGCGGAATTTCTAGTTGCGGAGTTTCTAGTTGTGGAATATCTAGTTGTGGACTTTCAAGTTGTAGAGTTTCTAGTTGTGGAGTTTCTAGTTGCGGAGTTTTCTAGTTGCGCAGTCTGTAGTTGTGGAGTTTCTAGTTGTGGAATTTCTAGTTGTGGAGTCTCTAGTTGCGGAGTTAGTTTCTAGTTGCGGAGTTTCTGGTTGTGGAGTTTCTAGTTGCGGAGTAGGTAGTTGTGGAGTTTCTAGTTGTGGAGTTTCTAGTTGTGGATTTTCTAGCTGTGGAGTTTCTATTTGCGGAGTTTCTAGTTGCAGAGTTTCTAATTGTGGATTTTCTAGCTATGGAATTTCTGGTTGCAGAGTTTTTAGTTGCGGTGTTTCTAGTTGTGGAGTTTCTAGTTGTTGAGTTTCTAGTTGCCGAGTTCTTTAGTTGCGAAGTCTCAAGTTGTAGAGTTTCTAGCTGTGGAGTTTTTAGTTGCGGAGTTTCTAGTTGTGGAGTTTTGAGTTGTGGAGTCTCTAGTTGTGGAGTTTCTAGTTGTGGAGTGTCTACTTGTGGAGTTTCTAGTTGTGGAGTTTCTATTTGTAGTTTTTAGTATTCGAGTTTGTAGTTGTAGATTTTCTAGTTGCAGAGTTCCTAGTTTTGGAGTATCTAGTTGCGGAGTCTCTAATTGTGCAGTCTCTAGTTTTAGAGTCTCTAGTTGTGGAGTTTCCGGTTGTGGAGTTTATAGTTGTGGAATTTCTTACTGTGGAGATTCTAGTTGAGGAGTTTCTAGTTGCAGAGTTTCTAGTTGTGGAGTTTCTAGTTGTGGAGTTTTAGTTGTGGAGTTTAAAGTTGTGGAATTTATAGGTGTGGAGTTTCTAGTTTTCGGGTTTCTAGTTACGGAGTTTCTAGTTGTGGATTTTCTAGTTGTGGAGTTTCTAGTTGCGAAGTTTCTAGTTGGGGAGATTTTACTTGAGTTTATAGTTGCGGATTTTCTAGTTGCAGAGTTTTAAGTTGTCGAGTTTCTAGTTGAGCAGTCTCTGGTTTTGGAGTCTCTGGTTGTGGAGTTTCTAGTTGTGGAGTTTCTAGTTTCGAAGTGTCTAGTTGTGGAGTTTTTAGTTGTAAAGTTTCTAGCTGTGGAGTTTCTAGTTGCGGAGTTTCTAGCTGTGGAGTTTCAAGTTGCGGAGTCTCTAAATGGGCAGTTTCTAGTTGTGGAGTCTCTGGCTGTGGAGTTTTAGTTGTGGAGTTTCTAGTTGTGGAGTTTCTATTTGCTGAGTTTCTCGTTGCGGAGTTTCTAGTTGTGGATTTTCTAGCTGTGGAGTTTCTAGTTGCGGAGTTTCTAGTTGTGGAGTTTCTAGTTGTGAGGTTTGTAGTTGTTGAGTTTCTAGTTGTCGAGTTTCTAGTTGTGGAGTCTCTAGTTGTGGAGTTTCTAGTTGTGGAGTTTCTAGTTGCGAAGTCTCAAGTTGTTGAGTTTCTAGTTGTGGAGTTTCTAGTGGTGGGGTTCGTAGTTGTGGGGTTCGTAGTTGTGCAGTTTCTAGTTGTGGAGTATCTACTTGTGGAGTTTCCATTTGTGGTGTTTCTAGCTGTGGAGTTTCTAGTTGCGGAGTTTCTAGATGCAGTTTCTAGTTGCGGAGTTTCTAGTTGTGGAGATGTTAGTGGCGGAGTTTCTAGTTGCGGAGTTCCAAGTTGTGGAGTTTCTAGTTGTGGAGTTTGTAGTTGTGGAGTATCTAGTAGCGGCGTTTCAAGTTGTGGAGTTGATAGTTTTGGATTTTGAAGTTGTAGAGGTAATAGTTGCGAATCGTCTAGTTGTGGAGTTTCTAGTTGCGGAGTTTTGTAGTTGCGGAGTCTGTAGTTGTGGAGTTTCTAGTTATGGAGTTTCTAGTTGTGGATTTTTTAGCTGTGGAGTTTCTAGTTGCGGAGTTTCTGGTTGTGGAGTTTCTAGTTGTGGAGTTTCTAGTTGTGGAGTTTTAGTTGTGGAGTTTCAAGTTGTGGAATTCATAGGTGTGGAGTTTCTAGTTGTGGAGTTTCTAGTTTTCGGGTTTCTAGTTACGGAGTTTCTAGTTGTGGATTTTCTAGTTGTGGAGTTTCTAGTTGCGAAGTTTCTAGTTGGGGAGATTTTACTTGAGTTTATAGTAGCGGATTTTCTAGTTGCAGAGTTTTAAGTTGTCGAGTTTCTAGTTGCGGAGTCTCTATTTGTGGAGTTTCTAGTTGCGGATTTTCTATTTGCGGAGTTTCTAGTTGCAGAGTTTCTAATTGTCGATTTTCTAGCTATGGAATTTCTGGTTGCAGAGTTTTTAGTTGCGGTGTTTCTAGTTGTGGAGTTTCTAGTTGTTGAGTTTCTAGTTGCCGAGTTCTTTAGTTGCGAAGTCTCAAGTTGTAGAGTTTCTAGCTGTGGAGTTTTTAGTTGCGGAGTTTCTAGTTGTGAAGTTTTTAGTTGTGGAGTCTCTAGTTGTGGAGTTTGTAGTTGTGGAGTGTCTACTTGTGGAGTTTCTAGTTGTGGAGTTTCTATTTGTAGTTTTTAGTTTTCGAGTGTGTAGTTGTAGATTTTCTAGTTGCAGAGTTCCTAGTTTTGGAGTATCTAGTTGCGGAGTCTCTAATTGTGCAGTCTCTAGTTTTAGAGTCTCTAGTTGAGGAGTTTCTAGTTGCAGAGTTTCTAGTTGTGGAGTTTCTAGTTGTGGAGTTTTAGTTGTGGAGTTTAAAGTTGTGGAATTTATAGGTGTGGAGTTTCTAGTTTTCGGGTTTCTAGTTACGGAGTTTCTAGTTGTGGATTTTCTAGTTGTGGAGTTTCTAGTTGCGAAGTTTCTAGTTGGGGAGATTTTACTTGAGTTTATAGTAGCGGATTTTCTAGTTGCAGAGTTTTAAGTTGTCGAGTTTCTAGTTGCGGAGTCTCTATTTGTGGAGTTTCTAGTTGCGGAGTTTCTAGCTGTGTAGTTTCTAGTTGCGGAGTCTCTAGTTGTGCAGTCTCTGGTTTTGGAGTCTCTGGTTGTGGAGTTTCTAGTTGTGGAGTTTCTAGTTCCGAAGTGTCTAGTTGTGGAGTTTCTAGTTGTAAAGTTTCTAGTTGTGGAGTTTCTAGTTGCGGAGTTTCTAGCTGTGGAGTTTCAAGTTGCGGAGTCTCTAAATGTGCAGTCTCTAGTTGTGGAGTCTCTGGCTGTGGAGTTTTAGTTGTGGAGTTTCTAGTTGTGGAGTTTCTATTTGCTGAGTTTCTCGTTGCGGAGTTTCTAGTTGTGGATTTTCTAGCTGTGGAGTTTCTAGTTGCGGAGTTTCTAGTTGTGGAGTTTCTAGTTGTGAGGTTGGTAGTTGTTAAGTTTCTAGTTGTCGAGTTTCTAGTTGTGGAGTCTCTAGTTGTCGAGTTTCTAGTTGTGGAGTTTCTAGTTGCGAAGTCTCAAGTTTTTGAGTTTCTAGTTGTGGAGTTTCTAGTGGTGGGGTTCGTAGTTGTGGGGTTCGTAGTTGTGCAAATTCTAGTTGTGGAGTATCTACTTGTGGAGTTTCCATTTGTGGTGTTTCAAGCTGTGGAGTTTCTAGTTGCGAGTTTCTAGATGCAGTTTCTAGTTGCGGAGTTTCTAGTTGTGGAGATGTTAGTGGCGGAGTTTCTAGTTGCGGAGTTCCAAGTTGTGGAGTTTCTAGTTGTGGAGTTTGTAGTTGTGGAGTATCTAGTAGCGGCGTTTCAAGTTGTGGAGTTGATAGTTTTGGATTTTGAAGTTGTAGAGGTAATAGTTGCGAATCGTCTAGTTGTGGAGTTTCTAGTTGCGGAGTTTTGTAGTTGCGGAGTCTGTAGTTGTGGAGTTTCTAGTTATGGAGTTTCTAGTTGTGGATTTTCTAGCTGTGGAGTTTCTAGTTGGGGAGTTTCTGGTTGTGGAGTTTCTAGTTGTGGAGTTTCTAGTTGTGGAGTTTTAGTTGTGGAGTTTCAAGTTGTGGAATTCATAGGTGTGAAGTTTCTAGTTGTGGAGTTTCTAGTTTTCGAGTTTCTAGTTACGGAGTTTCTAGTTGTGGAGTTTTTAGTTGTGGAGCTTTTAGTTGAGGAGTCTCTAGTTGTTGAGTCTCTAGTTGTGGAAGTTCTAGGTGTGGAGTTTCTAGTTGCGGAGTTTCTTGTTGCGGAGTTTCTAGTATCGGAGTTTCTAGTTGTGGAGTTTCTAGTTGTGGAGTTTCTAGTTGTAGAGTTTCTAGTTGCGAAGTCTCAAGTTGTGGAGTTTCTAGTTGTGGCGTTTCTAGTGGCGGAGTTTCTAGTTGCAGAGTTTCTAGTTGCGGAGTTTTCTAGTTGTGGAGTTTCTAGTTGCGCAGTTTCTAGTTGCGGAGCTTCAAGTTGTGGAGTTTCTAGTTGTGGAGTTTCTAGTTGTGGAGTTTGTAGTTGTGGAGTATCTAGTTGTGGGCTTTCAAGTTGTGGAGTTTCTAGTTGTGGAGTTTCTAGTGGCGGAGCGAGTTTCCAGTTGCGGAGTTTCTGGTTGTGGAGTTTCTAGTTGCGGAGCCAGTAGTTGTGGAGTTTCTAGTTGTGGAGTTTCAAGTGTTTGAATTTTTAGTTGCCGAGTTCTTTAGTTGCGAAATCTCAAGTTGTGGAGTTTCTAGCTGTGAAGTTTCTAGTTGCGAAGTTTCTAGTTGCGGAGTTTCTTGTGGAGTTTTTAGTTGTGGAGTCTCTAAATGTGGAGTCTCTAGTTGTGGAGTTTCTAGTTGTGGAGTGTCTACTTGTGGAGTTTCGAGTTGTGGAGTTTCTAGTTGTGGAGTTTCTAGTCGTGGAGTCTGTAGTTGTGGAGTATCTATTTGTTGGGTTTCAAGTTATGGAGTTTCTGGCTGTGGAGTTTCTAGTTGTGGAGTTTCTAGTTGTTGAGTTTCTAGTTGCCGAGTTTTTAGTTGCGAAGTCTCAAGTCGTGGAGTTTCTAGCTGCGGAGTTTCCAGTTGCGGAGCTTCTAGTGGCGGAGTTTCTAGTTGTGGAATTTGTAGTTGTGGAGTCTATAGTTGTGGAGTATCTATTTGTTGGGTTTCAAATTGTGGAGTTTCTAGTTGTGGAGTTTCTAGTTGTGGAGTTTCTAGTAGTTGAGTTTTTAGTTGCCGAGTTTCTAGTTGCGAAGTCTCAAGTCGTGGAGTTTCTAGTTGCGGAGTTTCTAGTTGTGGAGCTTCAAGTTGTGGAGTTTCTAGTTGTGGAGTTTGTAGCTGTGGAGTATCTAGTTGTGGGCTTTCAAATTGTGGAGTTTCTAGTTGTGGAGTTTCTAGTTGCGGAGTTTTCTAGTTGCGGAGTCTGTAGTTGTAGAGTTTCTAGTTGTGGAATTTCTAGTTACGGAGTTTCTAGTTGTGGAGCTTTTAGTTGAGGAGTCTCTAGTTGTTGAGTCTCTAGTTGTGGAATTTCTAGTTGTGGAGTTTCTAGTTGCAGAGTTTCAAGTTGTGCAGTTTCTAGTTGCGGAGTCTCTAGTTGTGGAGTTTCTAGTTGTGTAGTTTCTAGTTGTGGAGTTTTGAGTTGTGGAGTTTTCTAGTTGTTGAGTCTCTAGTTGTGGAGTTTCTAGTTGCGGAGTTTCAAGTTGTGGAGTTTCTCGTTGTGGAGTTTCTAGTTGTGGATTGTCTAGCTGTGGAGTTTCTAGTTGCGGAGTTTTTAGTTGCGGAGTTTCTCGTTGTGAAGTATCTAGTTGTGGAGTTTCTAGTTGTGGAGTCTGTAGTTGTGGAGTATCTATTTGTTGGGTTTCAAATTGTGGAGTTTCTAGTTGTGGAGTTTCTAGTAGTTGAGTTTTTAGTTGGCGAGTTTCTAGTTGCGAAGTCTCAAGTCGTGGAGTTTCTAGTTGCGGAGAGTCTAGTTGTGGAGCTTCAAGTTGTGGAGTTTCTAGTTGTGGAGTTTCTAGTTGTGGGGTTTGTAGTTGTGGAGTATCTAGTTGTGGGCTTTCAAATTGTGGAGTTTCTAGTTGTGGAGTTTCTAGTTGCGGAGTTTTCTAGTTGCGGAGTCTGTAGTTGTGGAGTTTCTAGTTGTGGAATTTCTAGTTACGGAGTTTCTAGTTGTTGAGCTTTTAGTTGAGGAGTCTCTAGTTGTTGAGTCTCTAGTTGTGGAATTTCTAGTTGTGGAGTTTCTAGTTGCTTAGTTTCAAGTTGTGGAGTTTCTTGTTGCGGAGTCTCTAGTTGTGGAGTTTCTAGTTGTGTAGTTTCTAGTTGTGGAGTTTTGAGCTGTGGAGTTTTCTAGTTGTTGAGTCTCTAGTTGTGGAAGTTCTAGTTGTGGAGTTTCTAGTTGCGGAGTTTCTTGTTGCGGAGTTTCTAGATGTGGAGTTTCTAGTTGTGGAGTTTCTGGCTGTGGAGTTTCTAGTTGCGGAGTTTCTAGTTGTGGAGTTTCTAGTTGTGGGGTTCGTAGTTGTGGAGTTTCTAGTTGCGGAGTTTCAAGTTGTGGAGTTTCTCGTTGTGGAGTTTCTAGTTGTGGAGTTTCTAGTTGTTGAGTTTCTGGTTGCCGAGTTTCTAGTTGCGAAGTCTCAAGTCGTGTAGTTTCTTGCTGCGGAGTTTCTAGTTGCGGAGCTTCTGGTTGCGGAATTTCTAGTTGCGGAGTTTCTAGTTGTGGAATTTGTAGCTGTGGAGTATCTAGTTGTGGTGTTTCAAGTTGTGGAGTTTCTAGCTGTGGAGTCTCTAGTTGCGGAGTTTCTAGTTGCAGAGTTTCTAGTTGTGGAGTTTCTAGTTGCAGAGTTTGTAGTTGTGGAGTATCTAGTTGTGGACTTTCAAGTTGTGGAGTTTCTAGCTGTGGAGTTTCTATTTGCGGAGTTTCTAGTTGCAGAGTTTCTAGTTGTGGATTTTCTAGCTGTGGAATTTCTGGTTGCAGAGTTTTTAGTTGCGGTGTTTCTAGTTGTGGAGTTTCTAGTTGTTGAGTTTCTATTTGCCTAGTTCTTTAGTTGCGAAGTCTCAAGTTGTAGAGTTTCTAGCTGTGGAGTTTCTAGTTGTGGAGTTTCTAGTTGTGGAGTTTCTAGTTGTGGAGTTTCTAGTTGTAGAGTTTCTAGTTGCGAAGTCTCAAGTTGTGGAGTTTCTAGTTGTGGCGTTTCTAGTGGCGGAGTTTCTAGTTGCAGAGTTTCTAGTTGCGGAGTTTTCTAGTTGTGGAGTTTCTAGTTGCGCAGTTTCTAGTTGCGGAGCTTCAAGTTGTGGAGTTTCTAGTTGTGGAGTTTCTAGTTGTGGAGTTTGTAGTTGTGGAGTATCTAGTTGTGGGCTTTCAAGTTGTGGAGTTTCTAGTTGTGGAGTTTCTAGTGGCGGAGCGAGTTTCCAGTTGCGGAGTTTCTGGTTGTGGAGTTTCTAGTTGCGGAGCCAGTAGTTGTGGAGTTTCTAGTTGTGGAGTTTCAAGTGTTTGAATTTTTAGTTGCCGAGTTCTTTAGTTGCGAAATCTCAAGTTGTGGAGTTTCTAGCTGTGAAGTTTCTAGTTGCGAAGTTTCTAGTTGCGGAGTTTCTAGTTGTGGAGTTTTTAGTTGTGGAGTCTCTAAATGTGGAGTCTCTAGTTGTGGAGTTTCTAGTTGTGGAGTGTCTACTTGTGGAGTTTCGAGTTGTGGAGTTTCTAGTTGTGGAGTTTCTAGTCGTGGAGTCTGTAGTTGTGGAGTATCTATTTGTTGGGTTTCAAGTTATGGAGTTTCTGGCTGTGGAGTTTCTAGTTGTGGAGTTTCTAGTTGTTGAGTTTCTAGTTGCCGAGTTTTTAGTTGCGAAGTCTCAAGTCGTGGAGTTTCTAGCTGCGGAGTTTCTAGTTGCGGAGCTTGTAGTGGCGGAGTGTCTAGTTGTGGAATTTGTAGTTGTGGAGTCTATAGTTGTGGAGTATCTATTTGTTGGGTTTCAAATTGTGGAGTTTCTAGTTGTGGAGTTTCTAGTTGTGGAGTTTCTAGTAGTTGAGTTTTTAGTTGCCGAGTTTCTAGTTGCGAAGTCTCAAGTCGTGGAGTTTCTAGTTGCGGAGTTTCTAGTTGTGGAGCTTCAAGTTGTGGAGTTCCTAGTTGTGGAGTTTGTAGCTGTGGAGTATCTAGTTGTGGGCTTTCAAATTGTGGAGTTTCTAGTTGTGGAGTTTCTAGTTGCGGAGTTTTCTAGTTGCGGAGTCTGTAGTTGTGGAGTTTCTAGTTGTGGAATTTCTAGTTACTGAGTTTCTAGTTGTGGAGCTTTTAGTTGAGGAGTCTCTAGTTGTTGAGTCTCTAGTTGTGGAATTTCTAGTTGTGGAGTTTCTAGTTGCTTAGTTTCAAGTTGTGGAGTTTCTTGTTGCGGAGTCTCTAGTTGTGGAGTTTCTAGTTGTGTAGTTTCTAGTTGTGGAGTTTTGAGTTGTGGAGTTTTCTAGTTGTTGAGTCTCTAGTTGTGGAAGTTCTAGTTGTGGAGTTTCTAGTTGCGGAGTTTCTTGTTGCGGAGTTTCTAGATGTGGAGTTTCTAGTTGTGGAGTTTCTGGCTGTGGAGTTTCTAGTTGCGGAGTTTCTAGTTGTGGAGTTTCTAGTTGTGGGGTTCGTAGTTGGGGGGTTCGTAGTTGTGGAGTTTCTAGTTGCGGAGTTTCAAGTTGTGGAGTTTCTCGTTGTGGAGTTTCTAGTTGTGGAGTTTCTAGTTGTTGAGTTTCTGGTTGCCGAGTTTCTAGTTGCGAAGTCTCAAGTCGTGTAGTTTCTTGCTGCGGAGTTTCTAGTTGCGGAGCTTCTGGTTGCGGAATTTCTAGTTGCGGAGTTTCTAGTTGTGGAATTTGTAGCTGTGGAGTATCTAGTTGTGGTGTTTCAAGTTGTGGAGTTTCTAGCTGTGGAGTCTCTAGTTGCGGAGTTTCTAGTTGCAGAGTTTCTAGTTGTGGAGTTTCTAGTTGCAGAGTTTGTAGTTGTGGAGTATCTAGTTGTGGACTTTCAAGTTGTGGAGTTTCTAGCTGTGGAGTTTCTATTTG
Organism: Rhipicephalus microplus; assembly: GCF_043290135.1. Classification (NCBI taxonomy): domain Eukaryota; kingdom Metazoa; phylum Arthropoda; class Arachnida; order Ixodida; family Ixodidae; genus Rhipicephalus; species Rhipicephalus microplus. The sequence continues at coordinate 5,670,122 of NW_027464585.1, read as the reverse complement.
CGGAGTTTCTAGTTGCAGAGTTTCTAGTTGTGGATTTTCTAGCTGTGGAATTTCTGGTTGCAGAGTTTTTAGTTGCGGTGTTTCTAGTTGTGGAGTTTCTAGTTGTTGAGTTTCTATTTGCCTAGTTCTTTAGTTGCGAAGTCTCAAGTTGTAGAGTTTCTAGCTGTGGAGTTTCTAGTTGTGGAGTTTCTAGTTGTGGAGTTTCTAGTTGTGGAGTTTCTAGTTGTGGAGTTTCTAGTTGTGGAGTATCTAGTAGCGGCGTTTCAAGTTGTGGATTTGATAGTTTGGGATTTTGAAGTTGTAGAGTTATTAGTTGCGAATCGTCTAGTTGTGAAGTTTCTAGTAGCGGAGTTTTGTAGTTGCGGAGTCTGTAGTTGTGGAGTTTCTAGTTTTGGAGTTTCTAGTTGTGGATTTTCTAGCTGTGGAGTTTCTAGTTGCGGAGTTTCTGGTTGTGGAGTTTCTAGTTGCGGAGTTTCTGGTTGTGGAGTTTCTAGTTGTGGAGTTTTAGTTGTGGAGTTTAAAGTTGTGGAATTTATAGGTGTGGAGTTTCTAGTTTTCGGGTTTCTAGTTACGGAGTTTCTAGTTGTGGATTTTCTAGTTGTGGAGTTTCTAGTTGCGAAGTTTCTAGTTGGGGAGATTTTACTTGAGTTTATAGTTGCGTATTTTCTAGTTGCAGAGTTTTAAGTTGTCGAGTTTCTAGTTGTGCAGTCTCTGGTTTTGGAGTCTCTGGTTGTGGAGTTTCTAGTTGTGGAGTTTCTAGTTCCGAAGTGTCTAGTTGTGGAGTTTCTAGTTGTAAAGTTTCTAGTTGTGGAATTTCTAGTTGCGGAGTTTCTAGCTGTGGAGTTTCAAGTTGCGGAGTCTCTAAATGGGCAGTTTCTAGTTGTGGAGTCTCTGGCTGTGGAGTTTTAGTTGTGGAGTTTCTAGTTGTGGAGTTTCTATTTGCTGAGTTTCTTGTTGCGGAGTTTGTAGTTGTGGATTTTCTAGCTGTGGAGTTTCTAGTTGCGGAGTTTCTAGTTGTGGAGTTTCTAGTTGTGAGGTTTGTAGTTGTTGAGTTTCTAGTTGTCGAGTTTCTAGTTGTGGAGTCTCTAATTGTGGAGTTTCTAGTTGTGGAGTTTCTAGTTGCGAAGTCTTAAGTTGTTGAGTTTCTAGTTGTGGAGTTTCTAGTGGTGGGGTTCGTAGTTGTGGGGTTCGTAGTTGTGCAGTTTCTAGTTGTGGAGTATCTACTTGTGGAGTTTCCATTTGTGGTGTTTCTAGCTGTGGAGTTTCTAGTTGCGGAGTTTCTAGATGCAGTTTCTAGTTGCGGAGTTTCTAGTTGTGGAGATGTTAGTGGCGGAGTTTCTAGTTGCGGAGTTCCAAGTTGTGGAGTTTCTAGTTGTGGAGTTTGTAGTTGTGGAGTATCTAGTAGCGGCGTTTCAAGTTGTGGAGTTGATAGTTTTGGATTTTGAAGTTGTAGAGGTAATAGTTGCGAATCGTCTAGTTGTGGAGTTTCTAGTTGCGGAGTTTTGTAGTTGCGGAGTCTGTAGTTGTGGAGTTTCTAGTTATGGAGTTTCTAGTTGTGGATTTTCTAGCTGTGGAGTTTCTAGTTGCGGAGTTTCTGGTTGTGGAGTTTCTAGTTGTGGAGTTTCTAGTTTTGGAGTTTCAGTTGTGGAGTTTCAAGTTGTGGAATTCATAGGTGTGGAGTTTCTAGTTGTGGAGTTTCTAGTTTTCGAGTTTCTAGTTACGGAGTTTCTAGTTGTGGAGTTTTTAGTTGTGGAGCTTTTAGTTGAGGAGTCTCTAGTTGTTGAGTCTCTAGTTGTGGAAGTTCTAGGTGTGGAGTTTCCAGTTGCGGAGTTTCTTGTTGCGGAGTTTCTAGATGTGGAGTTTCTAGTTGTGGAGTTTATAGTTGCGGAGTTTCTAGTATCGGAGTTTCTAGTTGTGGAGTTTCTAGTTGTGGAGTTTCTAGTTGTAGAGTTTCTAGTTGCGAAGTCTCAAGTTGTGGAGTTTCTAGTTGTGGCGTTTCTAGTGGCGGAGTTTCTAGTTGCAGAGTTTCTAGTTGCGGAGTTTTCTAGTTGTGGAGTTTCTAGTTGCGGAGTTTCTAGTTGCGGAGCTTCAAGTTGTGGAGTTTCTAGTTGTGGAGTTTCTAGTTGTGGAGTTTGTAGTTGTGGAGTATCTAGTTGTGGGCTTTCAAGTTGTGGAGTTTCTAGTTGTGGAGTTTCTAGTGGCGGAGTGAGTTTCTAGTTGCGGAGTTTCTGGTTTAGGAGTTTCTAGTTGCGGAGCCAGTAGTTGTGGAGTTTCTAGTTGTGGAGTTTCAAGTGTTTGAATTTTTAGTTGCCGAGTTCTTTAGTTGCGAAGTCTCAAGTTGTGGAGTTTCTAGCTGTGAAGTTTCTAGTTGCGAAGTTTCTAGTTGCGGAGTTTCTAGTTGTGGAGTTTTTAGTTGAGGAGTCTCTAGTTGTGGAGTCTCTAGTTGTGGAGTTTCTAGTTGTGGAGTGTCTACTTGTGGAGTTTCGAGTTGTGGAGTTTCTAGTTGTGGAGTTTCTAGTCGTGGAGTCTGTAGTTGTGGAGTATCTATTTGTTGGGTTTCAAGTTATGGAGTTTCTGGCTGTGGAGTTTCTAGTTGTGGAGTTTCTAGTTGTTGAGTTTCTAGTTGCCGAGTTTTTAGTTGCGAAGTCTCAAGTCGTGGAGTTTCTAGCTGCGGAGTTTCTAGTTGCGGAGCTTCTAGTGGCGGAGTTTCTAATTGTGGAATTTGTAGTTGTGGAGTATCTAGTTTTGGTGTTTCAAGTTGTGGAGTTTCTAGCTGTGGAGTTTCTAGTTGCGGAGTTTCTAGTTGCAGAGTTTCTAGTTGCGGAGTTTCTAGTTGCGGAGTTTCTAGTTGTGGAGTTTCTAGTTGTTGAGTTTCTAGTCGCCGAGTTCTTTAGTTGCGAAGTCTCAAGTTGTGGAGTTTCTAGATGTTGAATGTCTAGTTGTTGAATTTCTAGTTGTGGAGTTTCTAGTTGTGGAGTTTTTAGCTGTGGAGTCTCTAGTTGTGGAGTCTCTAGTTGTGGAGTTTCTAGTTGTGGAGTGTCTACTTGTGGAGTTTCTAGTTGTGGAGTTTCTAGTTGTGGAGTTTCTATTTGTAGTTTTTATTTTTCGAGTTTGTAGTTGTAGATTTTCTAGTTGCAGAGTTCCTAGTTGTTGAGTTTCTAGTTGTGGAGTTTCTTGTTGGGGAGTTTCTAGTTGTGAAGTTTCTAATGGTGGATTTTCTAGTTGCGGAATTTCTAGTTGCGCAGTTTCTAGTTGGGTAATTGCTACTTGAGTTTATAGCTGCGGATTTTCTAGTTCCACAGTTTCGAGTTGCAAAGTTTCAAGTTGTCGAGTTTGTAGTTGCGGAGCCGCTAGTTGTGGAGTTTCTAGTTGCGGAGTTGCTGGCTGTGGAGTTTCTAGTTGCGGAGTCTCTAATTGTGCAGTCTCTAGTTTTGGAGTTTCTAGTTGTGGAGTTTCTAGTTGCAGAGTTTCTAGTTGCGGAGTTTCTTGTTGCAGAGTTTCTAGATGTGGAGTTTCTAGTTGTGAAGTTTTAGTTGTGGAGTTTCAAGTTGTGGAATTCATAGGTGTGGAGTTTCTAGTTGTGGAGTTTCTAGTTTTCGAGTTTCTAGTTACGGAGTTTCTAGTTGTGGAGTTTTTAGTTGTGGAGCTTTTAGTTGAGAAGTCTCTAGTTGTTGAGTCTCTAGTTGTAGAAGTTCTAGTTGTGGAGTTTCTAGTTGCGGAGTTTCTAGATGTGGAGTTTCTAGTTGTGGAGTTTCTGGCTCTGGAGTTTCTAGTTGCGGAGTTTCTAGTATCGGAGTTTCTAGTTGTGGAGTTTCTAGTTGTGGAGTTTCTAGTTGTAGAGTTTCTAGTTGTCGAGTTTCTAGTTGTGGAGTCTCTAGTTGTGGAGTTTCTAGTTGTGGAGTTTCTAGTTGCGAAGTCTCAAGTTGTTGAGTTTCTATTTGTGGAGTTTCTAGTGGTGGGGTTCGTAGTTGTGGGGTTCGTAGTTGTGCAGTTTCTAGTTGTGGAGTATCTACTTGTGGAGTTTCCATTTGTGGTGTTTCTAGCTGTGGAGTTTCTAGTTGCGGAGTTTCTAGATGCAGTTTCTAGTTGCGGAGTTTCTAGTTGTGGAGATGTTAGTGGCGGAGTTTCTAGTTGCGGAGTTCCAAGTTGTGGAGTTTCTAGTTGTGGAGTTTGTAGTTGTGGAGTATCTAGTAGCGGCGTTTCAAGTTGTGGAGTTGATAGTTTTGGATTTTGAAGTTGTAGAGGTAATAGTTGCGAATCGTCTAGTTGTGGAGTTTCTAGTTGCGGAGTTTTGTAGTTGCGGAGTCTGTAGTTGTGGAGTTTCTAGTTATGGAGTTTCTAGTTGTGGATTTTCTAGCTGTGGAGTTTCTAGTTGCGGAGTTTCTGGTTGTGGAGTTTCTAGTTGTGGAGTTTCTAGTTTTGGAGTTTTAGTTGTGGAGTTTCAAGTTGTGGAATTCATAGGTGTGGAGTTTCTAGTTGTGGAGTTTCTAGTTTTCGAGTTTCTAGTTACGGAGTTTCTAGTTGTGGAGTTTTTAGTTGTGGAGCTTTTAGTTGTTGAGTCTCTAGTTGTGGAAGTTCTAGGTGTGGAGTTTCCAGTTGCGGAGTTTCTTGTTGCGGAGTTTCTAGATGTGGAGTTTCTAGTTGTGGAGTTTCTGGCTGTGGAGTTTATAGTTGCGGAGTTTCTAGTATCGGAGTTTCTAGTTGTGGAGTTTCTAGTTGTGGAGTTTCTAGTTGTAGAGTTTCTAGTTGCGAAGTCTCAAGTTGTGGAGTTTCTAGTTGTGGCGTTTCTAGTGGCGGAGTTTCTAGTTGCAGAGTTTCTAGTTGCGGAGTTTTCTAGTTGTGGAGTTTCTAGTTGCGGAGTTTCTAGTTGCGGAGCTTCAAGTTGTGGAGTTTCTAGTTGTGGAGTTTCTAGTTGTGGAGTTTGTAGTTGTGGAGTATCTAGTTGTGGGCTTTCAAGTTGTGGAGTTTCTAGTTGTGGAGTTTCTAGTGGCGGAGTGAGTTTCTAGTTGCGGAGTTTCTGGTTTAGGAGTTTCTAGTTGCGGAGCCAGTAGTTGTGGAGTTTCTAGTTGTGGAGTTTCAAGTGTTTGAATTTTTAGTTGCCGAGTTCTTTAGTTGCGAAATCTCAAGTTGTGGAGTTTCTAGCTGTGAAGTTTCTAGTTGCGAAGTTTCTAGTTGCGGAGTTTCTAGTTGTGGAGTTTTTAGTTGAGGAGTCTCTAGTTGTGGAGTCTCTAGTTGTGGAGTTTCTAGTTGTGGAGTGTCTACTTGTGGAGTTTCGAGTTGTGGAGTTTCTAGTTGTGGAGTTTCTAGTCGTGGAGTCTGTAGTTGTGGAGTATCTATTTGTTGGGTTTCAAGTTATGGAGTTTCTGGCTGTGGAGTTTCTAGTTGTGGAGTTTCTAGTTGTTGAGTTTCTAGTTGCCGAGTTTTTAGTTGCGAAGTCTCAAGTCGTGGAGTTTCTAGCTGCGGAGTTTCTAGTTGCGGAGCTTCTAGTGGCGGAGTTTCTAATTGTGGAATTTGTAGTTGTGGAGTATCTAGTTTTGGTGTTTCAAGTTGTGGAGTTTCTAGCTGTGGAGTTTCTAGTTGCGGAGTTTCTAGTTGCAGAGTTTCTAGTTGCGGAGTTTCTAGTTGCGGAGTTTCTAGTTGTGGAGTTTCTAGTTGTTGAGTTTCTAGTCGCCGAGTTCTTTAGTTGCGAAGTCTCAAGTTGTGGAGTTTCTAGATGTTGAATGTCTAGTTGTTGAATTTCTAGTTGTGGAGTTTCTAGTTGTGGAGTTTTTAGCTGTGGAGTCTCTAGTTGTGGAGTCTCTAGTTGTGGAGTTTCTAGTTGTGGAGTGTCTACTTGTGGAGTTTCTAGTTGTGGAGTTTCTAGTTGTGGAGTTTCTATTTGTAGTTTTTATTTTTCGAGTTTGTAGTTGTAGATTTTCTAGTTGCAGAGTTCCTAGTTGTTGAGTTTCTAGTTGTGGAGTTTCTTGTTGGGGAGTTTCTAGTTGTGAAGTTTCTAATGGTGGATTTTCTAGTTGCGGAATTTCTAGTTGCGCAGTTTCTAGTTGGGTAATTGCTACTTGAGTTTATAGCTGCGGATTTTCTAGTTCCACAGTTTCGAGTTGCAAAGTTTCAAGTTGTCGAGTTTGTAGTTGCGGAGCCGCTAGTTGTGGAGTTTCTAGTTGCGGAGTTGCTGGCTGTGGAGTTTCTAGTTGCGGAGTCTCTAATTGTGCAGTCTCTAGTTTTGGAGTTTCTAGTTGTGGAGTTTCTAGTTGCAGAGTTTCTAGTTGCGGAGTTTCTTGTTGCAGAGTTTCTAGATGTGGAGTTTCTAGTTGTGAAGTTTTAGTTGTGGAGTTTCAAGTTGTGGAATTCATAGGTGTGGAGTTTCTAGTTGTGGAGTTTCTAGTTTTCGAGTTTCTAGTTACGGAGTTTCTAGTTGTGGAGTTTTTAGTTGTGGAGCTTTTAGTTGAGAAGTCTCTAGTTGTTGAGTCTCTAGTTGTAGAAGTTCTAGTTGTGGAGTTTCTAGTTGCGGAGTTTCTAGATGTGGAGTTTCTAGTTGTGGAGTTTCTGGCTCTGGAGTTTCTAGTTGCGGAGTTTCTAGTATCGGAGTTTCTAGTTGTGGAGTTTCTAGTTGTGGAGTTTCTAGTTGTAGAGTTTCTAGTTGTCGAGTTTCTAGTTGTGGAGTCTCTAGTTGTGGAGTTTCTAGTTGTGGAGTTTCTAGTTGCGAAGTCTCAAGTTGTTGAGTTTCTAGTTGTGGAGTTTCTAGTGGTGGGGTTCGTAGTTGTGGGGTTCGTAGTTGTGCAGTTTCTAGTTGTGGAGTATCTACTTGTGGAGTTTCCATTTGTGGTGTTTCTAGCTGTGGAGTTTCTAGTTGCGGAGTTTCTAGATGCAGTTTCTAGTTGCGGAGTTTCTAGTTGTGGAGATGTTAGTGGCGGAGTTTCTAGTTGCGGAGTTCCAAGTTGTGGAGTTTCTAGTTGTGGAGTTTGTAGTTGTGGAGTATCTAGTAGCGGCGTTTCAAGTTGTGGAGTTGATAGTTTTGGATTTTGAAGTTGTAGAGGTAATAGTTGCGAATCGTCTAGTTGTGGAGTTTCTAGTTGCGGAGTTTTGTAGTTGCGGAGTCTGTAGTTGTGGAGTTTCTAGTTATGGAGTTTCTAGTTGTGGATTTTCTAGCTGTGGAGTTTCTAGTTGCGGAGTTTCTGGTTGTGGAGTTTCTAGTTGTGGAGTTTCTAGTTGTGGAGTTTTAGTTGTGGAGTTTCAAGTTGTGGAATTCATAGGTGTGGAGTTTCTAGTTGTGGAGTTTCTAGTTTTCGAGTTTCTAGTTACGGAGTTTCTAGTTGTGGAGTTTTTAGTTGTGGAGCTTTTAGTTGAGAAGTCTCTAGTTGTTGAGTCTCTAGTTGTAGAAGTTCTAGTTGTGGAGTTTCTAGTTGCGGAGTTTCTAGATGTGGAGTTTCTAGTTGTGGAGCTTCTGGCTGTGGAGTTTATAGTTGCGGAGTTTCTAGTATCGGAGTTTCTAGTTGTGGAGTTTCTAGTTGTGGAGTTTCTAGTTGTAGAGTTTCTAGTTGCGAAGTCTCAAGTTGCGGAGTTTCTAGTTGTGGAGTTTCTAGTTGTGGAGTTTCTAGTTGTGGGGTTCGTAGTTGTGGGGTTCGTAGTTGTGCAGTTCTAGTTGTGGAGTCTCCAGTTGAGGAGTTTCCATTTGTGTTGTTTCTAGCTGTGGAGTTTCTAGTTGCGGAGTTTCTAGATGCAGAGTTTCTAGTTGCGGAGTTTTCGAGTTGTGGAGATTGTAGTGGCGGAGTTTCTAGTTGCGGAGTTCCAAGTTGTGGAGTTTCTAGTTGTGGAGCCTCTAGTTCTGGGGTTTGCAGTTGTGGGATTCGTAGTTGTGCAGTTTCTAGTTTTGCAGTCTCTAGTTGTGGAGTTTCCAGTTGTGGAGTTTCTAGCTGTGGAGTTTCTAGTTGCGGAGTTTCCAGTTGCAGAGTTTCTAGTTGTGGAGTTTTCTAGTTGTGGAGATTCTAGTGGCGGAGTTTCTAGTTGCGGAGTTTCAAGTTGTGGAGTTTCTCGTTGTGGAGTTTCTAGTTGTGGATTTTCTAGCTGTGGAGTTTCTAGTTGCAAAGTTTTAGTTGCGGAGTTTCTGGTTGTGGAGTTTCTAGTTGTGGAGTATCTATTTGTTGGGTTTCAAGTTGTGGAGTTTCTAGTTGTGGAGTTTCTAGTTGTTGAATTTCTAGTAGTTGAGTTTCTAGTTGCCGAGTTTCTAGTTGCGAAATCTCAAGTCCTGGAGTTTCTAGCTGTGGAGTTTCTAGTTGCGGAGCTTCTAGTTGCGGAGTTTCTAGTTGTGGAGCTTCTAGTTCGGGGGTTCGTTGTTGTGAAATTCGTAGTTGTGCAGCTTCTAGTTTTGGAGTCTCTAGTTGTGGAGTTTCCTGTTGTGGAGTTTTTAGCTGTGGAGTTTCTAGTTGCGGAGTTTCTAGTTGCAGAGTTTCTAGTTGTGGATTTTGTAGTTGTGGAGTATATAGTTGTGGTGTTTCAAGTTGTGGAGTTTCTAGTTGCGGAGTTTCTAGTTGCAGAGTTTCTAGTTCCGGAGTTTTCTAGTTGTGGAGTTTCTAGTTGCGGAGTTTCTAGTTGTGGAGCTTCAAGTTGTGGAGTTTCTAGTTGTGGAGTTTCTAGTTGTGGAGTTTGTAGTTGTGGAGTATCTAGTTGTGGACTTTCAAGTTGTGAAGTTTCTAGTTGTGGAGTTTCTAGTTGCGGAGTTTCTAGCTGTGGAGTTTCATGTTGCGGAGTCTCTAAATGGGCAGTTTCTAGTTGTGGAGTCTCTGGCTGTGGAGTTTTAGTTGTGGAGTTTCTAGTTGTGGAGTTTCTATTTGCTGAGTTTCTCGTTGCGGAGTTTCTAGTTGTGGATTTTCTAGCTGTGGAGTTTCTAGTTGCGGAGTTTCTAGTTGTGGAGTTTCTAGTTGTGAGGTTTGTAGTTGTTGAGTTTCTAGTTGTCGAGTTTCTAGTTGTGGAGTCTCTAGTTGTGGAGTTTCTATTTGTGGAGTTTCTAGTTGCGAAGTCTCAAGTTGTTGAGTTTCTAGTTGTGGAGTTTCTAGTGGTGGGGTTCGTAGTTGTGGGGTTCGTAGTTGTGCAGTTTCTAGTTGTGGAGTATCTACTTGTGGAGTTTCCATTTGTGGTGTTTCTAGCTGTGGAGTTTCTAGTTGCGGAGTTTCTAGATGCAGTTTCTAGTTGCGGAGTTTCTAGTTGTGGAGATGTTAGTGGCGGAGTTTCTAGTTGCGGAGTTCCAAGTTGTGGAGTTTCTAGTTGTGGAGTTTGTAGTTGTGGAGTATCTAGTAGCGGCGTTTCAAGTTGTGGAGTTGATAGTTTTGGATTTTGAAGTTGTAGAGGTAATAGTTGCGAATCGTCTAGTTGTGGAGTTTCTAGTTGCGGAGTTTTGTAGTTGCGGAGTCTGTAGTTGTGGAGTTTCTAGTTATGGAGTTTCTAGTTGTGGATTTTCTTGCTGTGGAGTTTCTAGTTGCGGAGTTTCTGGTTGTGGAGTTTCTAGTTGTGGAGTTTCTAGTTGTGGAGTTTTAGTTGTGGAGTTTCAAGTTGTGGAATTCATAGGTGTGGAGTTTCTAGTTGTGGAGTTTCTAGTTTTCGAGTTTCTAGTTACGGAGTTTCTAGTTGTGGAGTTTTTAGTTGTGGAGCTTTTAGTTGAGGAGTCTCTAGTTGTTGAGTCTCTAGTTGTGGAAGTTCTAGGTGTGGAGTTTCCAGTTGCGGAGTTTCTTGTTGCGGAGTTTCTAGATGTGGAGTTTCTAGTTGTGGAGTTTATAGTTGCGGAGTTTCTAGTATCGGAGTTTCTAGTTGTGGAGTTTCTAGTTGTGGAGTTTCTAGTTGTAGAGTTTCTAGTTGCGAAGCCTCAAGTTGTGGAGTTTCTAGTTGTGGCGTTTCTAGTGGCGGAGTTTTTAGTTGCAGAGTTTCTAGTTGCGGAGTTTTCTAGTTGTGGAGTTTCTAGTTGCGGAGTTTCTAGTTGCGGAGCTTCAAGTTGTGGAGTTTCTAGTTGTGGAGTTTCTAGTTGTGGAGTTTGTAGTTGTGGAGTATCTAGTTGTGGGCTTTCAAGTTGTGGAGTTTCTAGTTGTGGAGTTTCTAGTGGCGGAGTGAGTTTCTAGTTGCGGAGTTTCTGGTTTAGGAGTTTCTAGTTGCGGAGCAAGTAGTTGTGGAGTTTCTAGTTGTGGAGTTTCAAGTGTTTGAATTTTTAGTTGCCGAGTTCTTTAGTTGCGAAGTCTCAAGTTGTGGAGTTTCTAGCTGCGAAGTTTCTAGTTGCGAAGTTTCTAGTTGCGGAGTTTCTAGTTGTGGAGTTTTTAGTTGAGGAGTCTCTAGTTGTGGAGTCTCTAGTTGTGGAGTTTCTAGTTGTGGAGTGTCTACTTGTGGAGTTTCGAGTTGTGGAGTTTCTAGTTGTGGAGTTTCTAGTCGTGGAGTCTGTAGTTGTGGAGTATGTATTTGTTGGGTTTCAAGTTATGGAGTTTCTGGCTGTGGAGTTTCTAGTTGTGGAGTTTCTAGTTGCTGAGTTTCTAGTTGCCGAGTTTTTAGTTGCGAAGTCTCAAGTCGTGGAGTTTCTAGCTGCGGAGTTTCTAGTTGCGGAGCTTTTAGTGGCGGAGTTTCTAATTGTGGAATTTGTAGTTGTGGAGTATCTAGTTTTGGTGTTTCAAGTTGTGGAGTTTCTAGCTGTGGAGTTTCTAGTTGCGGAGTTTCTGGTTGCAGAGTTTCTAGTTGCGGAGTTTCTAGTTTCGGAGTTTCTAGTTGTGGAGTTTCTAGTTGTTGAGTTTCTAGTCGCCGAGTTCTTTAGTTGCGAAGTCTCAAGTTGTGGAGTTTCTAGATGTTGAATGTCTAGTTGTTGAGTTTCTAGTTGTGGAGTTTCTAGTTGTGGAGTTTTTAGCTGTGGAGTCTCTAGTTGTGGAGTCTCTAGTTGTGGAGTTTCTAGTTGTGGAGTGTCTACTTGTGGAGTTTCTAGTTGTGGAGTTTCTAGTTGTGGAGTTTCTATTTGTAGTTTTTATTTTTCGAGTTTGTAGTTGTAGATTTTCTAGTTGCAGAGTTCCTAGTTGTTGAGTTTCTAGTTGTGCAGTTTCTTGTTGGGGAGTTTCTAGTTGTGAAGCTTCTAATTGTGGATTTTCTAGTTGCGGAATTTCTAGTTGCGCAGTTTCTAGTTGGGTAATTGCTACTTGAGTTTATAGCTGCGGATTTTCTAGTTCCACAGTTTCGAGTTGCAAAGTTTCAAGTTGTCGAGTTTGTAGTTGCGGAGCCGCTAGTTGTGGAGTTTCTAGTTGCGGAGTTGCTGGCTGTGGAGTTTCTAGTTGCGGAGTCTCTAATTGTGCAGTCTCTAGTTTTGGAGTTTCTAGTTGTGGAGTTTCTAGTTGCACAGTTTCTAGTTGCGGAGTTTCTTGTTGCAGAGTTTCTAGATGTGGAGTTTCTAGTTGTGAAGTTTTAGTTGTGGAGTTTCAAGTTGTGGAATTCATAGGTGTGGAGTTTCTAGTTGTGGAGTTTCTAGTTTTCGAGTTTCTAGTTACGGAGTTTCTAGTTGTGGAGTTTTTAGTTGTGGAGCTTTTAGTTGAGAAGTCTCTAGTTGTTGAGTCTCTAGTTGTAGAAGTTCTAGTTGTGGAGTTTCTAGTTGCGGAGTTTCTAGATGTGGAGTTTCTAGTTGTGGAGTTTCTGGCTGTGGAGTTTATAGTTGCGGAGTTTCTAGTATCGGAGTTTCTAGTTGTGGAGTTTCTAGTTGTGGAGTTTCTAGTTGTAGAGTTTCTAGTTGCGAAGTCTCAAGTTGCGGAGTTTCTAGTTGTGGAGTTTCTAGTTGTGGAGTTTCTAGTTGTGGGGTTCGTAGTTGTGGGGTTCGTAGTTGTGCAGTTCTAGTTGTGGAGTCTCTAGTTGAGGAGTTTCCATTTGTGTTGTTTCTAGCTGTGGAGTTTCTAGTTGCGGAGTTTCTAGATGCAGAGTTTCTAGTTGCGGAGTTTTCGAGTTGTGGAGATTGTAGTGGCGGAGTTTCTAGTTGCGGAGTTCCAAGTTGTGGAGTTTCTAGTTGTGGAGCCTCTAGTTCTGGGGTTTGCAGTTGTGGGATTCGTAGTTGTGCAGTTTCTAGTTTTGCAGTCTCAAGTTGTAGAGTTTCTAGCTGTGGAGTTTCTAGTTGTGGAGTTTCTAGTTGTGGAGTTTCTAGTTGTGGAGTTTCTAGTTGTGGAGTATCTAGTAGCGGCGTTTCAAGTTGTGGAGTTGATAGTTTGGGATTTTGAAGTTGTAGAGTTATTAGTTGCGAATCGTCTAGTTGTGAAGTTTCTAGTAGCGGAGTTTTGTAGTTGCGGAGTCTGTAGTTGTGAAGTTTCTAGTTTTGGAGTTTCTAGTTGTGGATTTTCTAGCTGTGGAGTTTCTAGTTGCGGAGTTTCTGGTTGTGGAGTTTCTAGTTGCGGAGTTTCTGGTTGTGGAGTTTCTAGTTGTGGAGTTTCTAGTTGTGGAGTCTGTAGTTGTGGAGTATCTAATTGTTGGGTTTGAAGTTGTGGAGTTTCTGGCTGTGGAGTTTCTAGTTGTGGAGTTTCTAGTTGTTGAGTTTCTGGTTGCCGAGTTTCTAGTTGCGAAGTCTCGAGTCGTGTACTTTCTTGCTGCGGAGTTTCTAGTTGCGGAGCTTCTAGTTGCGGAATTTCTAGTTGCGGAGTTTCTAGTTGTGGAATATCTAGTTGTGGACTTTCAAGTTGTAGAGTTTCTAGTTGTGGAGTTTCTAGTTGCGGAGTTTTCTAGTTGCGCAGTCTGTAGTTGTGGAGTTTCTAGTTGTGGAATTTCTAGTTGTGGAGTCTCTAGTTGCGGAGTTAGTTTCTAGTTGCGGAGTTTCTGGTTGTGGAGTTTCTAGTTGCGGAGTAGGTAGTTGTGGAGTTTCTAGTTGTGGAGTTTCTAGTTGTGGATTTTCTAGCTGTGGAGTTTCTATTTGCGGAGTTTCTAGTTGCAGAGTTTCTAATTGTGGATTTTCTAGCTATGGAATTTCTGGTTGCAGAGTTTTTAGTTGCGGTGTTTCTAGTTGTGGAGTTTCTAGTTGTTGAGTTTCTAGTTGCCGAGTTCTTTAGTTGCGAAGTCTCAAGTTGTAGAGTTTCTAGCTGTGGAGTTTTTAGTTGCGGAGTTTCTAGTTGTGGAGTTTTGAGTTGTGGAGTCTCTAGTTGTGGAGTTTCTAGTTGTGGAGTGTCTACTTGTGGAGTTTCTAGTTGTGGAGTTTCTATTTGTAGTTTTTAGTATTCGAGTTTGTAGTTGTAGATTTTCTAGTTGCAGAGTTCCTAGTTTTGGAGTATCTAGTTGCGGAGTCTCTAATTGTGCAGTCTCTAGTTTTAGAGTCTCTAGTTGTGGAGTTTCCGGTTGTGGAGTTTATAGTTGTGGAATTTCTTACTGTGGAGATTCTAGTTGAGGAGTTTCTAGTTGCAGAGTTTCTAGTTGTGGAGTTTCTAGTTGTGGAGTTTTAGTTGTGGAGTTTAAAGTTGTGGAATTTATAGGTGTGGAGTTTCTAGTTTTCGGGTTTCTAGTTACGGAGTTTCTAGTTGTGGATTTTCTAGTTGTGGAGTTTCTAGTTGCGAAGTTTCTAGTTGGGGAGATTTTACTTGAGTTTATAGTTGCGGATTTTCTAGTTGCAGAGTTTTAAGTTGTCGAGTTTCTAGTTGAGCAGTCTCTGGTTTTGGAGTCTCTGGTTGTGGAGTTTCTAGTTGTGGAGTTTCTAGTTTCGAAGTGTCTAGTTGTGGAGTTTCTAGTTGTAAAGTTTCTAGTTGTGGAGTTTCTAGTTGCGGAGTTTCTAGCTGTGGAGTTTCAAGTTGCGGAGTCTCTAAATGGGCAGTTTCTAGTTGTGGAGTCTCTGGCTGTGGAGTTTTAGTTGTGGAGTTTCTAGTTGTGGAGTTTCTATTTGCTGAGTTTCTCGTTGCGGAGTTTCTAGTTGTGGATTTTCTAGCTGTGGAGTTTCTAGTTGCGGAGTTTCTAGTTGTGGAGTTTCTAGTTGTGAGGTTTGTAGTTGTTGAGTTTCTAGTTGTCGAGTTTCTAGTTGTGGAGTCTCTAGTTGTGGAGTTTCTAGTTGTGGAGTTTCTAGTGGTGGGGTTCGTAGTTGTGGGGTTCGTAGTTGTGCAGTTTCTAGTTGTGGAGTATCTACTTGTGGAGTTTCCATTTGTGGTGTTTCTAGCTGTGGAGTTTCTAGTTGCGGAGTTTCTAGATGCAGTTTCTAGTTGCGGAGTTTCTAGTTGTGGAGATGTTAGTGGCGGAGTTTCTAGTTGCGGAGTTCCAAGTTGTGGAGTTTCTAGTTGTGGAGTTTGTAGTTGTGGAGTATCTAGTAGCGGCGTTTCAAGTTGTGGAGTTGATAGTTTTGGATTTTGAAGTTGTAGAGGTAATAGTTGCGAATCGTCTAGTTGTGGAGTTTCTAGTTGCGGAGTTTTGTAGTTGCGGAGTCTGTAGTTGTGGAGTTTCTAGTTATGGAGTTTCTAGTTGTGGATTTTCTAGCTGTGGAGTTTCTAGTTGGGGAGTTTCTGGTTGTGGAGTTTCTAGTTGTGGAGTTTCTAGTTGTGGAGTTTTAGTTGTGGAGTTTCAAGTTGTGGAATTCATAGGTGTGAAGTTTCTAGTTGTGGAGTTTCTAGTTTTCGAGTTTCTAGTTACGGAGTTTCTAGTTGTGGAGTTTTTAGTTGTGGAGCTTTTAGTTGAGGAGTCTCTAGTTGTTGAGTCTCTAGTTGTGGAAGTTCTAGGTGTGGAGTTTCTAGTTGCGGAGTTTCTTGTTGCGGAGTTTCTAGTATCGGAGTTTCTAGTTGTGGAGTTTCTAGTTGTGGAGTTTCTAGTTGTAGAGTTTCTAGTTGCGAAGTCTCAAGTTGTGGAGTTTCTAGTTGTGGCGTTTCTAGTGGCGGAGTTTCTAGTTGCAGAGTTTCTAGTTGCGGAGTTTTCTAGTTGTGGAGTTTCTAGTTGCGCAGTTTCTAGTTGCGGAGCTTCAAGTTGTGGAGTTTCTAGTTGTGGAGTTTCTAGTTGTGGAGTTTGTAGTTGTGGAGTATCTAGTTGTGGGCTTTCAAGTTGTGGAGTTTCTAGTTGTGGAGTTTCTAGTGGCGGAGCGAGTTTCCAGTTGCGGAGTTTCTGGTTGTGGAGTTTCTAGTTGCGGAGCCAGTAGTTGTGGAGTTTCTAGTTGTGGAGTTTCAAGTGTTTGAATTTTTAGTTGCCGAGTTCTTTAGTTGCGAAATCTCAAGTTGTGGAGTTTCTAGCTGTGAAGTTTCTAGTTGCGAAGTTTCTAGTTGCGGAGTTTCTAGTTGTGGAGTTTTTAGTTGTGGAGTCTCTAAATGTGGAGTCTCTAGTTGTGGAGTTTCTAGTTGTGGAGTGTCTACTTGTGGAGTTTCGAGTTGTGGAGTTTCTAGTTGTGGAGTTTCTAGTCGTGGAGTCTGTAGTTGTGGAGTATCTATTTGTTGGGTTTCAAGTTATGGAGTTTCTGGCTGTGGAGTTTCTAGTTGTGGAGTTTCTAGTTGTTGAGTTTCTAGTTGCCGAGTTTTTAGTTGCGAAGTCTCAAGTCGTGGAGTTTCTAGCTGCGGAGTTTCTAGTTGCGGAGCTTCTAGTGGCGGAGTTTCTAGTTGTGGAATTTGTAGTTGTGGAGTCTATAGTTGTGGAGTATCTATTTGTTGGGTTTCAAATTGTGGAGTTTCTAGTTGTGGAGTTTCTAGTTGTGGAGTTTCTAGTAGTTGAGTTTTTAGTTGCCGAGTTTCTAGTTGCGAAGTCTCAAGTCGTGGAGTTTCTAGTTGCGGAGTTTCTAGTTGTGGAGCTTCAAGTTGTGGAGTTTCTAGTTGTGGAGTTTGTAGCTGTGGAGTATCTAGTTGTGGGCTTTCAAATTGTGGAGTTTCTAGTTGTGGAGTTTCTAGTTGCGGAGTTTTCTAGTTGCGGAGTCTGTAGTTGTGGAGTTTCTAGTTGTGGAATTTCTAGTTACGGAGTTTCTAGTTGTGGAGCTTTTAGTTGAGGAGTCTCTAGTTGTTGAGTCTCTAGTTGTGGAATTTCTAGTTGTGGAGTTTCTAGTTGCAGAGTTTCAAGTTGTGCAGTTTCTAGTTGCGGAGTCTCTAGTTGTGGAGTTTCTAGTTGTGTAGTTTCTAGTTGTGGAGTTTTGAGTTGTGGAGTTTTCTAGTTGTTGAGTCTCTAGTTGTGGAGTTTCTAGTTGCGGAGTTTCAAGTTGTGGAGTTTCTCGTTGTGGAGTTTCTAGTTGTGGATTGTCTAGCTGTGGAGTTTCTAGTTGCGGAGTTTTTAGTTGCGGAGTTTCTCGTTGTGAAGTATCTAGTTGTGGAGTTTCTAGTTGTGGAGTCTGTAGTTGTGGAGTATCTATTTGTTGGGTTTCAAATTGTGGAGTTTCTAGTTGTGGAGTTTCTAGTTGTGGAGTTTCTAGTAGTTGAGTTTTTAGTTGGCGAGTTTCTAGTTGCGAAGTCTCAAGTCGTGGAGTTTCTAGTTGCGGAGAGTCTAGTTGTGGAGCTTCAAGTTGTGGAGTTTCTAGTTGTGGAGTTTCTAGTTGTGGAGTTTGTAGTTGTGGAGTATCTAGTTGTGGGCTTTCAAATTGTGGAGTTTCTAGTTGTGGAGTTTCTAGTTGCGGAGTTTTCTAGTTGCGGAGTCTGTAGTTGTGGAGTTTCTAGTTGTGGAATTTCTAGTTACGGAGTTTCTAGTTGTGGAGCTTTTAGTTGAGGAGTCTCTAGTTGTTGAGTCTCTAGTTGTGGAATTTCTAGTTGTGGAGTTTCTAGTTGCTTAGTTTCAAGTTGTGGAGTTTCTTGTTGCGGAGTCTCTAGTTGTGGAGTTTCTAGTTGTGTAGTTTCTAGTTGTGGAGTTTTGAGTTGTGGAGTTTTCTAGTTGTTGAGTCTCTAGTTGTGGAAGTTCTAGTTGTGGAGTTTCTAGTTGCGGAGTTTCTTGTTGCGGAGTTTCTAGATGTGGAGTTTCTAGTTGTGGAGTTTCTGGCTGTGGAGTTTCTAGTTGCGGAGTTTCTAGTTGTGGAGTTTCTAGTTGTGGGGTTCGTAGTTGTGGGGTTCGTAGTTGTGGAGTTTCTAGTTGCCGAGTTTCAAGTTGTGGAGTTTCTCGTTGTGGAGTTTCTAGTTGTGGAGTTTCTAGTTGTTGAGTTTCTGGTTGCCGAGTTTCTAGTTGCGAAGTCTCAAGTCGTGTAGTTTCTTGCTGCGGAGTTTCTAGTTGCGGAGCTTCTGGTTGCGGAATTTCTAGTTGCGGAGTTTCTAGTTGTGGAATTTGTAGCTGTGGAGTATCTAGTTGTGGTGTTTCAAGTTGTGGAGTTTCTAGCTGTGGAGTCTCTAGTTGCGGAGTTTCTAGTTGCAGAGTTTCTAGTTGTGGAGTTTCTAGTTGCAGAGTTTGTAGTTGTGGAGTATCTAGTTGTGGACTTTCAAGTTGTGGAGTTTTGTAGCTGTGGAGTTTCTATTTGCGGAGTTTCTGCAGAGTTTCTAGTTGTGGATTTTCTAGCTGTGGAATTTCTGGTTGCAGAGTTTTTAGTTGCGGTGTTTCTAGTTGTGGAGTTTCTAGTTGTTGAGTTTCTATTTGCCTAGTTCTTTAGTTGCGAAGTCTCAAGTTGTAGAGTTTCTAGCTGTGGAGTTTCTAGTTGTGGAGTTTCTAGTTGTGGAGTTTCTAGTTGTGGAGTTTCTAGTTGTGGAGTATCTAGTAGCGGCGTTTCAAGTTGTGGATTTGATAGTTTGGGATTTTGAAGTTGTAGAGTTATTAGTTGCGAATCGTCTAGTTGTGAAGTTTCTAGTAGCGGAGTTTTGTAGTTGCGGAGTCTGTAGTTGTGGAGTTTCTAGTTTTGGAGTTTCTAGTTGTGGATTTTCTAGCTGTGGAGTTTCTAGTTGCGGAGTTTCTGGTTGTGGAGTTTCTAGTTGCGGAGTTTCTGGTTGTGGAGTTTCTAGTTGTGGAGTTTTAGTTGTGGAGTTTAAAGTTGTGGAATTTATAGGTGTGGAGTTTCTAGTTTTCGGGTTTCTAGTTACGGAGTTTCTAGTTGTGGATTTTCTAGTTGTGGAGTTTCTAGTTGCGAAGTTTCTAGTTGGGGAGATTTTACTTGAGTTTATAGTTGCGTATTTTCTAGTTGCAGAGTTTTAAGTTGTCGAGTTTCTAGTTTTGCAGTCTCTGGTTTTGGAGTCTCTGGTTGTGGAGTTTCTAGTTGTGGAGTTTCTAGTTCCGAAGTGTCTAGTTGTGGAGTTTCTAGTTGTAAAGTTTCTAGTTGTGGAATTTCTAGTTGCGGAGTTTCTAGCTGTGGAGTTTCAAGTTGCGGAGTCTCTAAATGGGCAGTTTCTAGTTGTGGAGTCTCTGGCTGTGGAGTTTTAGTTGTGGAGTTTCTAGTTGTGGAGTTTCTATTTGCTGAGTTTCTTGTTGCGGAGTTTCTAGTTGTGGATTTT
Organism: Rhipicephalus microplus; assembly: GCF_043290135.1. Lineage (NCBI taxonomy): Eukaryota > Metazoa > Arthropoda > Arachnida > Ixodida > Ixodidae > Rhipicephalus > Rhipicephalus microplus. The sequence continues at coordinate 5,651,805 of NW_027464585.1, read as the reverse complement.
CTAGCTGTGGAGTTTCTAGTTGCGGAGTTTCTAGTTGTGGAGTTTCTAGTTGTGAGGTTTGTAGTTGTTGAGTTTCTAGTTGTCGAGTTTCTAGTTGTGGAGTCTCTAATTGTGGAGTTTCTAGTTGTGGAGTTTCTAGTTGCGAAGTCTTAAGTTGTTGAGTTTCTAGTTGTGGAGTTTCTAGTGGTGGGGTTCGTAGTTGTGGGGTTCGTAGTTGTGCAGTTTCTAGTTGTGGAGTATCTACTTGTGGAGTTTCCATTTGTGGTGTTTCTAGCTGTGGAGTTTCTAGTTGCGGAGTTTCTAGATGCAGTTTCTAGTTGCGGAGTTTCTAGTTGTGGAGATGTTAGTGGCGGAGTTTCTAGTTGCGGAGTTCCAAGTTGTGGAGTTTCTAGTTGTGGAGTTTGTAGTTGTGGAGTATCTAGTAGCGGCGTTTCAAGTTGTGGAGTTGATAGTTTTGGATTTTGAAGTTGTAGAGGTAATAGTTGCGAATCGTCTAGTTGTGGAGTTTCTAGTTGCGGAGTTTTGTAGTTGCGGAGTCTGTAGTTGTGGAGTTTCTAGTTATGGAGTTTCTAGTTGTGGATTTTCTAGCTGTGGAGTTTCTAGTTGCGGAGTTTCTGGTTGTGGAGTTTCTAGTTGTGGAGTTTCTAGTTGTGGAGTTTTAGTTGTGGAGTTTCAAGTTGTGGAATTCATAGGTGTGGAGTTTCTAGTTGTAGAGTTTCTAGTTTTCGAGTTTCTAGTTACGGAGTTTCTAGTTGTGGAGTTTTTAGTTGTGGAGCTTTTAGTTGAGGAGTCTCTAGTTGTTGAGTCTCTAGTTGTGGAAGTTCTAGGTGTGGAGTTTCCAGTTGCGGAGTTTCTTGTTGCGGAGTTTCTAGATGTGGAGTTTCTAGTTGTGGAGTTTATAGTTGCGGAGTTTCTAGTATCGGAGTTTCTAGTTGTGGAGTTTCTAGTTGTGGAGTTTCTAGTTGTAGAGTTTCTAGTTGCGAAGTCTCAAGTTGTGGAGTTTCTAGTTGTGGCGTTTCTAGTGGCGGAGTTTCTAGTTGCAGAGTTTCTAGTTGCGGAGTTTTCTAGTTGTGGAGTTTCTAGTTGCGGAGTTTCTAGTTGCGGAGCTTCAAGTTGTGGAGTTTCTAGTTGTGGAGTTTCTAGTTGTGGAGTTTGTAGTTGTGGAGTATCTAGTTGTGGGCTTTCAAGTTGTGGAGTTTCTAGTTGTGGAGTTTCTAGTGGCGGAGTGAGTTTCTAGTTGCGGAGTTTCTGGTTTAGGAGTTTCTAGTTGCGGAGCCAGTAGTTGTGGAGTTTCTAGTTGTGGAGTTTCAAGTGTTTGAATTTTTAGTTGCCGAGTTCTTTAGTTGCGAAGTCTCAAGTTGTGGAGTTTCTAGCTGTGAAGTTTCTAGTTGCGAAGTTTCTAGTTGCGGAGTTTCAAGTTGTGGAGTTTTTAGTTGAGGAGTCTCTAGTTGTGGAGTCTCTAGTTGTGGAGTTTCTAGTTGTGGAGTGTCTACTTGTGGAGTTTCGAGTTGTGGAGTTTCTAGTTGTGGAGTTTCTAGTCGTGGAGTCTGTAGTTGTGGAGTATCTATTTGTTGGGTTTCAAGTTATGGAGTTTCTGGCTGTGGAGTTTCTAGTTGTGGAGTTTCTAGTTGTTGAGTTTCTAGTTGCCGAGTTTTTAGTTGCGAAGTCTCAAGTCGTGGAGTTTCTAGCTGCGGAGTTTCTAGTTGCGGAGCTTCTAGTGGCGGAGTTTCTAATTGTGGAATTTGTAGTTGTGGAGTATCTAGTTTTGGTGTTTCAAGTTGTGGAGTTTCTAGCTGTGGAGTTTCTAGTTGCGGAGTTTCTAGTTGCAGAGTTTCTAGTTGCGGAGTTTCTAGTTGCGGAGTTTCTAGTTGTGGAGTTTCTAGTTGTTGAGTTTCTAGTCGCCGAGTTCTTTAGTTGCGAAGTCTCAAGTTGTGGAGTTTCTAGATGTTGAATGTCTAGTTGTTGAATTTCTAGTTGTGGAGTTTCTAGTTGTGGAGTTTTTAGCTGTGGAGTCTCTAGTTGTGGAGTCTCTAGTTGTGGAGTTTCTAGTTGTGGAGTGTCTACTTGTGGAGTTTCTAGTTGTGGAGTTTCTAGTTGTGGAGTTTCTATTTGTAGTTTTTATTTTTCGAGTTTGTAGTTGTAGATTTTCTAGTTGCAGAGTTCCTAGTTGTTGAGTTTCTAGTTGTGGAGTTTCTTGTTGGGGAGTTTCTAGTTGTGAAGTTTCTAATTGTGGATTTTCTAGTTGCGGAATTTCTAGTTGCGCAGTTTCTAGTTGGGTAATTGCTACTTGAGTTTATAGCTGCGGATTTTCTAGTTCCACAGTTTCGAGTTGCAAAGTTTCAAGTTGTCGAGTTTGTAGTTGCGGAGCCGCTAGTTGTGGAGTTTCTAGTTGCGGAGTTGCTGGCTGTGGAGTTTCTAGTTGCGGAGTCTCTAATTGTGCAGTCTCTAGTTTTGGAGTTTCTAGTTGTGGAGTTTCTAGTTGCAGAGTTTCTAGTTGCGGAGTTTCTTGTTGCAGAGTTTCTAGATGTGGAGTTTCTAGTTGTGAAGTTTTAGTTGTGGAGTTTCAAGTTGTGGAATTCATAGGTGTGGAGTTTCTAGTTGTGGAGTTTCTAGTTTTCGAGTTTCTAGTTACGGAGTTTCTAGTTGTGGAGTTTTTAGTTGTGGAGCTTTTAGTTGAGAAGTCTCTAGTTGTTGAGTCTCTAGTTGTAGAAGTTCTAGTTGTGGAGTTTCTAGTTTCGGAGTTTCTAGATGTGGAGTTTCTAGTTGTGGAGTTTCTGGCTGTGGAGTTTATAGTTGCGGAGTTTCTAGTATCGGAGTTTCTAGTTGTGGAGTTTCTAGTTGTGGAGTTTCTAGTTGTAGAGTTTCTAGTTGTCGAGTTTCTAGTTGTGGAGTCTCTAGTTGTGGAGTTTCTAGTTGTGGAGTTTCTAGTTGCGAAGTCTCAAGTTGTTGAGTTTCTAGTTGTGGAGTTTCTAGTGGTGGGGTTCGTAGTTGTGGGGTTCGTAGTTGTGCAGTTTCTAGTTGTGGAGTATCTACTTGTGGAGTTTCCATTTGTGGTGTTTCTAGCTGTGGAGTTTCTAGTTGCGGAGTTTCTAGATGCAGTTTCTAGTTGCGGAGTTTCTAGTTGTGGAGATGTTAGTGGCGGAGTTTCTAGTTGCGGAGTTCCAAGTTGTGGAGTTTCTAGTTGTGGAGTTTGTAGTTGTGGAGTATCTAGTAGCGGCGTTTCAAGTTGTGGAGTTGATAGTTTTGGATTTTGAAGTTGTAGAGGTAATAGTTGCGAATCGTCTAGTTGTGGAGTTTCTAGTTGCGGAGTTTTGTAGTTGCGGAGTCTGTAGTTGTGGAGTTTCTAGTTATGGAGTTTCTAGTTGTGGATTTTCTAGCTGTGGAGTTTCTAGTTGCGGAGTTTCTGGTTGTGGAGTTTCTAGTTGTGGAGTTTCTAGTTGTGGAGTTTTAGTTGTGGAGTTTCAAGTTGTGGAATTCATAGGTGTGGAGTTTCTAGTTGTGGAGTTTCTAGTTTTCGAGTTTCTAGTTACGGAGTTTCTAGTTGTGGAGTTTTTAGTTGTGGAGCTTTTAGTTGAGGAGTCTCTAGTTGTTGAGTCTCTAGTTGTGGAAGTTCTAGGTGTGGAGTTTCCAGTTGCGGAGTTTCTTGTTGCGGAGTTTCTAGATGTGGAGTTTCTAGTTGTGGAGTTTCTGGCTGTGGAGTTTATAGTTGCGGAGTTTCTAGTATCGGAGTTTCTAGTTGTGGAGTTTCTAGTTGTGGAGTTTCTAGTTGTAGAGTTTCTAGTTGCGAAGTCTCAAGTTGTGGAGTTTCTAGTTGTGGCGTTTCTAGTGGCGGAGTTTCTAGTTGCAGAGTTTCTAGTTGCGGAGTTTTCTAGTTGTGGAGTTTCTAGTTGCGGAGTTTCTAGTTGCGGAGCTTCAAGTTGTGGAGTTTCTAGTTGTGGAGTTTCTAGTTGTGGAGTTTGTAGTTGTGGAGTATCTAGTTGTGGGCTTACAAGTTGTGGAGTTTCTAGTTGTGGAGTTTCTAGTGGCGGAGTGAGTTTCTAGTTGCAGAGTTTCTGGTTTAGGAGTTTCTAGTTGCGGAGCCAGTAGTTGTGGAGTTTCTAGTTGTGGAGTTTCAAGTGTTTGAATTTTTAGTTGCCGAGTTCTTTAGTTGCGAAGTCTCAAGTTGTGGAGTTTCTAGCTGTGAAGTTTCTAGTTGCGAAGTTTCTAGTTGCGGAGTTTCTAGTTGTGGAGTTTTTAGTTGAGGAGTCTCTAGTTGTGGAGTCTCTAGTTGTGGAGTTTCTAGTTGTGGAGTGTCTACTTGTGGAGTTTCGAGTTGTGGAGTTTCTAGTTGTGGAGTTTCTAGTCGTGGAGTCTGTAGTTGTGGAGTATCTATTTGTTGGGTTTCAAGTTATGGAGTTTCTGGCTGTGGAGTTTCTAGTTGTGGAGTTTCTAGTTGTTGAGTTTCTAGTTGCCGAGTTTTTAGTTGCGAAGTCTCAAGCCGTGGAGTTTCTAGCTGCGGAGTTTCTAGTTGCGGAGCTTCTAGTGGCGGAGTTTCTAATTGTGGAATTTGTAGTTGTGGAGTATCTAGTTTTGGTGTTTCAAGTTGCGGAGTTTCTAGCTGTGGAGTTTCTAGTTGCGGAGTTTCTAGTTGCAGAGTTTCTAGTTGCGGAGTTTCTAGTTGTGGAGTTTCTAGTTGTTGAGTTTCTAGTCACCGAGTTCTTTAGTTGCGAAGTCTCAAGTTGTGGAGTTTCTAGATGTTGAATGTCTAGTTGTTGAGTTTCTAGTTGTGGAGTTTCTAGTTGTGGAGTTTTTAGCTGTGGAGTCTCTAGTTGTGGAGTCTCTAGTTGTGGAGTTTCTAGTTGTGGAGTGTCTACTTGTGGAGTTTCTAGTTGTGGAGTTTCTAGTTGTGGAGTTTCTATTTGTAGTTTTTATTTTTCGAGTTTGTAGTTGTAGATTTTCTAGTTGCAGAGTTCCTAGTTGTTGAGTTTCTAGTTGTGGAGTTTCTTGTTGGGGAGTTTCTAGTTGTGAAGTTTTTAATTGTGGATTTTCTAGTTGCGGAATTTCTAGTTGCGCAGTTTCTAGTTGGGTAATTGCTACTTGAGTTTATAGCTGCGGATTTTCTAGTTCCACAGTTTCGAGTTGCAAAGTTTCAAGTTGTCGAGTTTGTAGTTGCGGAGCCGCTAGTTGTGGAGTTTCTAGTTGCGGAGTTGCTGGCTGTGGAGTTTCTAGTTGCGGAGTCTCTAATTGTGCAGTCTCTAGTTTTGGAGTTTCTAGTTGTGGAGCTTCTAGTTGCAGAGTTTCTAGTTGCGGAGTTTCTTGTTGCAGAGTTTCTAGATGTGGAGTTTCTAGTTGTGAAGTTTTAGTTGTGGAGTTTCAAGTTGTGGAATTCATAGGTGTGGAGTTTCTAGTTGTGGAGTTTCTAGTTTTCGAGTTTCTAGTTACGGAGTTTCTAGTTGTGGAGTTTTTAGTTGTGGAGCTTTTAGTTGAGAAGTCTCTAGTTGTTGAGTCTCTAGTTGTAGAAGTTCTAGTTGTGGAGTTTCTAGTTGCGGAGTTTCTAGATGTGGAGTTTCTAGTTGTGGAGTTTCTGGCTGTGGAGTTTCTAGTTGTGGAGTTTCTAGTTGTGGGGTTCGTAGTTGTGGGGTTCGTAGTTGTGCAGTTCTAGTTGTGGAGTCTCTAGTTGAGGAGTTTCCATTTGTGTTGTTTCTAGCTGTGGAGTTTCTAGTTGCGGAGTTTCTAGATGCAGAGTTTCTAGTTGCGGAGTTTTCGAGTTGTGGAGATTGTAGTGGCGGAGTTTCTAGTTGCGGAGTTCCAAGTTGTGGAGTTTCTAGTTGTGGAGCCTCTAGTTCTGGGGTTTGCAGTTGTGGGATTCGTAGTTGTGCAGTTTCTAGTTTTGCAGTCTCTAGTTGTGGAGTTTCCAGTTGTGGAGTTTCTAGCTGTGGAGTTTCTAGTTGCGGAGTTTCCAGTTGCAGAGTTTCTAGTTGTGGAGTTTTCTAGTTGTGAAGATTCTAGTGGCGGAGTTTCTAGTTGCGGAGTTTCAAGTTGTGGAGTTTCTCGTTGTGGAGTTTCTAGTTGTGGATTTTCTAGCTGTGGAGTTTCTAGTTGCAAAGTTTTAGTTGCGGAGTTTCTGGTTGTGGAGTTTCTAGTTGTGGAGTATCTATTTGTTGGGTTTCAAGTTGTGGAGTTTCTAGTTGTGGAGTTTCTAGTTGTTGAATTTCTAGTAGTTGAGTTTCTAGTTGCCGAGTTTCTAGTTGCGAAATCTCAAGTCCTGGAGTTTCTAGCTGTGGAGTTTCTAGTTGCGGAGCTTCTAGTTGCGGAGTTTCTAGTTGTGGAGCTTCTAGTTCGGGGGTTCGTTGTTGTGAAATTCGTAGTTGTGCAGCTTCTAGTTTTGGAGTCTCTAGTTGTGGAGTTTCCTGTTGTGGAGTTTTTAGCTGTGGAGTTTCTAGTTGCGGAGTTTCTAGTTGCAGAGTTTCTAGTTGTGGATTTTGTAGTTGTGGAGTATATAGTTGTGGTGTTTCAAGTTGTGGAGTTTCTAGTTGCGGAGTTTCTAGTTGCAGAGTTTCTAGTTCCGGAGTTTTCTAGTTGTGGAGTTTCTAGTTGCGGAGTTTCTAGTTGTGGAGCTTCAAGTTGTGGAGTTTCTAGTTGTGGAGTTTCTAGTTGTGGAGTTTGTAGTTGTGGAGTATCTAGTTGTGGACTTTCAAGTTGTGAAGTTTCTAGTTGTGGAGTTTCTAGTTGCGGAGTTTTCTAGTTGCGGAGTCTGTAGTTGTTGAGTTTCTAGTTGTGGAATTTCTAGTTGTGGAGTCTCTAGTTGCGGAGTGAGTTTCTAGTTGCGGAGTTTCTGGTTGTGGAGTTTCTAATTGCAGAGTCAGTAGTTGTGGAGTTTCTAGTTGTGGATTTTCTAGCTGTGGAGTTTCTAGTTGCTGAGTTTCTAGTTGTGGGGTTCGTAGTTGTGGAGTTCGTAGTTGTGGAGTTTCTAGTTGTGAAGTCTCTAGTTGGGGAGTTTCCAGTTGTGGAGTTTCTAGCTGTGGAATTTTTCGTTGCGGAGTTTCTAGTTGCAGAGTTTCTAGTAGCGGAGTTTTCTAGTTGTGGAGATTCTAGTGGCGGAGTTTCTAGTATCGAAGTTTCAAGTTGTGGAGTTTCTAGTTGTGGATTTTCTAGCTGTGGAGTTTCTAGTTGCGGAGTTTTTAGTTGCGGAGTTTCTGGTTGTGGAATTTCTAGTTCTGGAGTCTGTAGTTGTGGAGTATCTATTTGTTGGGTTTCAAGTTGTGGAGTTTCTAGTTGTGGAGTTTCTAGTTGTTGAGTTTCTAGTAGTTGAGTTTCCAGTTGCCGAGTTTCTAGTTGCGAATTCTCAAGTCGTGGAGTTTCTAGCTGTGGAGTTTCTAGTTGTGGAGTTTCTAGTTGTGGAGTATCTAGTAGCGGCGTTTCAAGTTGTGGAGTTGATAGTTTGGGATTTTGAAGTTGTAGAGTTATTAGTTGCGAATCGTCTAGTTGTGAAGTTTCTAGTAGCGGAGTTTTGTAGTTGCGGAGTCTGTAGTTGTGGAGTTTCTAGTATCGGAGTTTCTAGTTGTGGAGTTTCTAGTTGTGGAGTTTCTAGTTGTAGAGTTTCTAGTTGTCGAGTTTCTAGTTGTGGAGTCTCTAGTTGTGGAGTTTCAAGTTGTGGAGTTTCTAGTTGCGAAGTCTCAAGTTGTTGAGTTTCTAGTTGTGGAGTTTCTAGTGGTGGGGTTCGTAGTTGTGGGGTTCGTAGTTGTGCAGTTTCTAGTTGTGGAGTATCTACTTGTGGAGTTTCCATTTGTGGTGTTTCTAGCTGTGGAGTTTCTAGTTGCGGAGTTTCTAGATGCAGTTTCTAGTTGCGGAGTTTCTAGTTGTGGAGATGTTAGTGGCGGAGTTTCTAGTTGCGGAGTTCCAAGTTGTGGAGTTTCTAGTTGTGGAGTTTGTAGTTGTGGAGTATCTAGTAGCGGCGTTTCAAGTTGTGGAGTTGATAGTTTTGGATTTTGAAGTTGTAGAGGTAATAGTTGCGAATCGTCTAGTTGTGGAGTTTCTAGTTGCGGAGTTTTGTAGTTGCGGAGTCTGTAGTTGTGGAGTTTCTAGTTATGGAGTTTCTAGTTGTGGATTTTCTAGCTGTGGAGTTTCTAGTTGCGGAGTTTCTGGTTGTGGAGTTTCTAGTTGTGGAGTTTTTAGTTGTGGAGTTTTAGTTGTGGAGTTTCAAGTTGTGGAATTCATAGGTGTGGAGTTTCTAGTTGTGGAGTTTCTAGTTTTCGAGTTTCTAGTTACGGAGTTTCTAGTTGTGGAGTTTTTAGTTGTGGAGCTTTTAGTTGAGGAGTCTCTAGTTGTTGAGTCTCTAGTTGTGGAAGTTCTAGGTGTGGAGTTTCCAGTTGCGGAGTTTCTTGTTGCGGAGTTTCTAGATGTGGAGTTTCTAGTTGTGGAGTTTCTGGCTGTGGAGTTTATAGTTGCGGAGTTTCTAGTATCGGAGTTTCTAGTTGTGGAGTTTCTAGTTGTGGAGTTTCTAGTTGTAGAGTTTCTAGTTGCGAAGTCTCAAGTTGTGGAGTTTCTAGTTGTGGCGTTTCTAGTGGCGGAGTTTCTAGTTGCAGAGTTTCTAGTTGCGGAGTTTTCTAGTTGTGGAGTTTCTAGTTGCGGAGTTTCTAGTTGCGGAGCTTCAAGTTGTGGAGTTTCTAGTTGTGGAGTTTCTAGTTGTGGAGTTTGTAGTTGTGGAGTATCTAGTTGTGGGCTTACAAGTTGTGGAGTTTCTAGTTGTGGAGTTTCTAGTGGCGGAGTGAGTTTCTAGTTGCGGAGTTTCTGGTTTAGGAGTTTCTAGTTGCGGAGCCAGTAGTTGTGGAGTTTCTAGTTGTGGAGTTTCAAGTGTTTGAATTTTTAGTTGCCGAGTTCTTTAGTTGCGAAGTCTCAAGTTGTGGAGTTTCTAGCTGTGAAGTTTCTAGTTGCGAAGTTTCTAGTTGCGGAGTTTCTAGTTGTGGAGTTTTTAGTTGAGGAGTCTCTAGTTGTGGAGTCTCTAGTTGTGGAGTTTCTAGTTGTGGAGTGTCTACTTGTGGAGTTTCGAGTTGTGGAGTTTCTAGTTGTGGAGTTTCTAGTCGTGGAGTCTGTAGTTGTGGAGTATCTATTTGTTGGGTTTCAAGTTATGGAGTTTCTGGCTGTGGAGTTTCTAGTTGTGGAGTTTCTAGTTGTTGAGTTTCTAGTTGCCGAGTTTTTAGTTGCGAAGTCTCAAGTCGTGGAGTTTCTAGCTGCGGAGTTTCTAGTTGCGGAGCTTCTAGTGGCGGAGTTTCTAATTGTGGAATTTGTAGTTGTGGAGTATCTAGTTTTGGTGTTTCAAGTTGTGGAGTTTCTAGCTGTGGAGTTTCTAGTTGCGGAGTTTCTAGTTGCAGAGTTTCTAGTTGCGGAGTTTCTAGTTGCGGAGTTTCTAGTTGTGGAGTTTCTAGTTGTTGAGTTTCTAGTCGCCGAGTTCTTTAGTTGCGAAGTCTCAAGTTGTGGAGTTTCTAGATGTTGAATGTCTAGTTGTTGAGTTTCTAGTTGTGGAGTTTCTAGTTGTGGAGTTTTTATCTGTGGAGTCTCTAGTTGTGGAGTCTCTAGTTGTGGAGTTTCTAGTTGTGGAGTGTCTACTTGTGGAGTTTCTAGTTGTGGAGTTTCTAGTTGTGGAGTTTCTATTTGTAGTTTTTATTTTTCGAGTTTGTAGTTGTAGATTTTCTAGTTGCAGAGTTCCTAGTTGTTGAGTTTCTAGTTGTGGAGTTTCTTGTTGGGGAGTTTCTAGTTGTGAAGTTTCTAATTGTGGATTTTCTAGTTGCGGAATTTCTAGTTGCGCAGTTTCTAGTTGGGTAATTGCTACTTGAGTTTATAGCTGCGGATTTTCTAGTTCCACAGTTTCGAGTTGCAAAGTTTCAAGTTGTCGAGTTTGTAGTTGCGAAGCCGCTAGTTGTGGAGTTTATAGTTGCGGAGTTGCTGGCTGTGGAGTTTCTAGTTGCGGAGTCTCTAATTGTGCAGTCTCTAGTTTTGGAGTTTCTAGTTGTGGAGTTTCTAGTAGCAGAGTTTCTAGTTGCGGAGTTTCTTGTTGCAGAGTTTCTAGATGTGGAGTTTCTAGTTGTGAAGTTTTAGTTGTGGAGTTTCAAGTTGTGGAATTCATAGGTGTGGAGTTTCTAGTTGTGGAGTTTCTAGTTTTCGAGTTTCTAGTTACGGAGTTTCTAGTTGTGGAGTTTTTAGTTGTGGAGCTTTTAGTTGAGAAGTCTCTAGTTGTTGAGTCTCTAGTTGTAGAAGTTCTAGTTGCCGAGTTTCTAGTTGCGAAATCTCAAGTCCTGGAGTTTCTAGCTGTGGAGTTTCTAGTTGCGGAGCTTCTAGTTGCGGAGTTTTTAGTTGTGGAGCTTCTAGTTCGGGGGTTCGTTGTTGTGAAATTCGTAGTTGTGCAGCTTCTAGTTTTGGAGTCTCTAGTTGTGGAGTTTCCTGTTGTGGAGTTTCTAGCTGTGGAGTTTCTAGTTGCGGAGTTTCTAGTTGCAGAGTTTCTAGTTGTGGATTTTGTAGTTGTGGAGTATATAGTTGTGGTGTTTCAAGTTGTGGAGTTTCTAGTTGCGGAGTTTCTAGTTGTGGAGCTTCAAGTTGTGGAGTTTCTAGTTGTGGAGTTTCTAGTTGTGGAGTTTGTAGTTGTGGAGTATCTAGTTGTGGACTTTCAAGTTGTGAAGTTTCTAGTTGTGGAGTTTCTAGTGGCGGAGTTTTCTAGTTGCGGAGTCTGTAGTTGTTGAGTTTCTAGTTGTGGAATTTCTAGTTGTGGAGTCTCTAGTTGCGGAGTGAGTTTCTAGTTGCGGAGTTTCTGGTTGTGGAGTTTCTAATTGCAGAGTCAGTAGTTGTGGAGTTTCTAGTTGTGGATTTTCTAGCTGTGGAGTTTCTAGTTGCTGAGTTTCTAGTTGTGGGGTTCGTAGTTGTGGAGTTCGTAGTTGTGGAGTTTCTAGTTGTGAAGTCTCTAGTTGGGGAGTTTCCAGTTGTGGAGTTTCTAGCTGTGGAATTTTTCGTTGCGGAGTTTCTAGTTGCAGAGTTTCTAGTAGCGGAGTTTTCTAGTTGTGGAGATTCTAGTGGCGGAGTTTCTAGTATCGAAGTTTCAAGTTGTGGAGTTTCTAGTTGTGGATTTTCTAGCTGTGGAGTTTCTAGTTGCGGAGTTTTTAGTTGCGGAGTTTCTGGTTGTGGAATTTCTAGTTCTGGAGTCTGTAGTTGTGGAGTATCTATTTGTTGGGTTTCAAGTTGTGGAGTTTCTAGTTGTGGAGTTTCTAGTTGTTGAGTTTCTAGTAGTTGAGTTTCCAGTTGCCGAGTTTCTAGTTGCGAATTCTCAAGTCGTGGAGTTTCTAGCTGTGGAGTTTCGAGTTGTGGAGTTTCTAGTTGTGGAGTATCTAGTAGCGGCGTTTCAAGTTATGGAGTTGATAGTTTGGGATTTTGAAGTTGTAGAGTTATTAGTTGCGAATCGTCTAGTTGTGAAGTTTCTAGTAGCGGAGTTTTGTAGTTGCGGAGTCTGTAGTTGTGGAGTTTCTAGTTTTGGAGTTTCTAGTTGTGGATTTTCTAGCTGTGGAGTTTCTAGTTGCGGAGTTTCTGGTTGTGGAGTTTCTAGTTGCGGAGTTTCTGGTTGTGGAGTTTCTAGTTGTGGAGTTTTAGTTGTGGAGTTTAAAGTTGTGGAATTTATAGGTGTGGAGTTTCTAGTTTTCGGGTTTCTAGTTACGGAGTTTCTAGTTGTGGATTTTCTAGTTGTGGGGTTTCTAGTTGCGAAGTTTCTAGTTGGGGAGATTTTACTTGAGTTTATAGTTGCGGATTTTCTAGTTGCAGAGTTTTAAGTTGTCGAGTTTCTAGTTGTGCAGTCTCTGGTTTTGGAGTCTCTGGTTGTGGAGTTTCTAGTTGTGGAGTTTCTAGTTCCGAAGTGTGTAGTTGTGGAGTTTCTAGTTGTAAAGTTTCTAGTTGTGGAGTTTCTAGTTGCGGAGTTTCTAGCTGTGGAGTTTCAAGTTGCGGAGTCTCTAAATGGGCAGTTTCTAGTTGTGGAGTCTCTGGCTGTGGAGTTTTAGTTGTGGAGTTTCTAGTTGTGGAGTTTCTATTTGCTGAGTTTCTCGTTGCGGAGTTTCTAGTTGTGGATTTTCTAGCTGTGGAGTTTCTAGTTGCGGAGTTTCTAGTTGTGGAGTTTCTAGTTGTGAGGTTTGTAGTTGTTGAGTTTCTAGTTGTCGAGTTTCTAGTTGTGGAGTCTCTAGTTGTTGAGTTTCTAGTTGTGGAGTTTCTAGTGGTGGGGTTCGTAGTTGTGGGGTTCGTAGTTGTGCAGTTTCTAGTTGTGGAGTATCTACTTGTGGAGTTTTCATTTGTGGTGTTTCTAGCTGTGGAGTTTCTTGTTGCGGAGTTTCTAGATGCAGTTTCTAGTTGCGGAGTTTCTAGTTGTGGAGATGTTAGTGGCGGAGTTTCTAGTTGCGGAGTTCCAAGTTGTGGAGTTTCTAGTTGTGGAGTTTGTAGTTGTGGAGTATCTAGTAGCGGCGTTTCAAGTTGTGGAGTTGATAGTTTTGGATTTTGAAGTTGTAGAGGTAATAGTTGCGAATCGTCTAGTTGTGGAGTTTCTAGTTGCGGAGTTTTGTAGTTGCGGAGTCTGTAGTTGTGGAGTTTCTAGTTATGGAGTTTCTAGTTGTGGATTTTCTAGCTGTGGAGTTTCTAGTTGCGGAGTTTCTGGTTGTGGAGTTTCTAGTTGTGGAGTTTCTAGTTGTGGAGTTTTAGTTGTGGAGTTTCAAGTTGTGGAATTCATAGGTGTGGAGTTTCTAGTTGTGGAGTTTCTAGTTTTCGAGTTTCTAGTTACGGAGTTTCTAGTTGTGGAGTTTTTAGTTGTGGAGCTTTTAGTTGAGGAGTCTCTAGTTGTTGAGTCTCTAGTTGTGGAAGTTCTAGGTGTGGAGTTTCCAGTTGCGGAGTTTCTTGTTGCGGAGTTTCTAGATGTGGAGTTTCTAGTTGTGGAGTTTCTGGCTGTGGAGTTTATAGTTGCGGAGTTTCTAGTATCGGAGTTTCTAGTTGTGGAGTTTCTAGTTGTGGAGTTTCTAGTTGTAGAGTTTCTAGTTGCGAAGTCTCAAGTTGTGGAGTTTCTAGTTGTGGCGTTTCTAGTGGCGGAGTTTCTAGTTGCAGAGTTTCTAGTTGCGGAGTTTTCTAGTTGTGGAGTTTCTAGTTGCGGAGTTTCTAGTTGTGGAGCTTCAAGTTGTGGAGTTTCTAGTTGTGGAGTTTCTAGTTGTGGAGTTTGTAGTTGTGGAGTATCTAGTTGTGGGCTTTCAAGTTGTGAAGTTTCTAGTTGTGGAATTTCTAGTTACGGAGTTTCTAGTTGTGGAGCTTTTAGTTGAGGAGTCTCTAGTTGTCGAGTCTCTAGTTGTGGAATTTCTAGTTGTGGAGTTTCTAGTTGTGGAGTTTCTAGTTGTGGAATTTCAAGTTGTGGATTCTCTAGTGGCGGAGTGAGTTTCTAGTTGCGGAGATTCTGGTTGTGGAGTTTCTAGTTGCGGAGCCAGTAGTTGTGGAGTTTCTAGTTGTGGAGTTTCTAGTTGTGGAGTTTCTAGTGTTTGAATTTCTAGTTGCCGAGTTCTTTAGTTGCGAAATCTCAAGTTGTTGGAGTTTCTAGCTGTGAAGTTTCTAGTTGCGGAGTTTCTAGTTGCGGAGTTTCTAGTTGTGGAGTTTTTTGTTGAGGAGTCTCTAGTTGTGGAGTCTCTAGTTGTGGAGTTTCTAATTGTGGAGTGTCTACTTGTGGAGTTTCTAGTTGTGGAGTTTCTAGTTGTGGAGTTTCTAGTCGTGGAGTCTGTAGTTGTGGAGTAGCTATTTGTTGGGTTTCAAGTTATGGAGTTTCTGGCTGTGGAGTTTCTAGTTGTGGAGTTTCTAGTTGTTGAGTTTCTAGTTGCCGAGTTTCTAGTTGCGAAGTCTCAAGTCGTGGAGTTTCTAGCTGCGGAGTTTCTAGTTGTGGAGCTTCTAGTAGCGGAGTTTCTAGTTGTGGAATTTGTAGTTGTGGAGTATCTAGTTTTGGTGTTTCAAGTTGTGGAGTTTCTAGCTTTGGAGTTTCTAGTTTCGGAGTTTCTAGTTGCGGAGTTTCTAGTTGTGGAGTTTTTAGTTGTTGAGTTTCTAGTCGCCGAGTTCTTTAGTTGCGAAGTCTCAAGTTTTGGAGTTTCTAGCTGTGGAATTTCTAGTTGTTGAGTTTCTAGTTGCGGAGTTTCTAGTTGTGGAGTTTTTAGCTCTGGAGTCTCTAGTTGTGGAATCTCTTGTTGTGGAGTTTCTAGTTGTGGAGTGTCTACTTGTGGAGTTTCTAGTTGTGGTGTTTCTAGTTGTGGAGTTTCTATTTGTAGTTTTTATTTTTCAAATTTGTAGTTGTAGATTTTCTAGTTGCAGAGTTCCTAGTTGTGGAGTTTCTAGTTGTGTAGTTTCTTGTTGGGGAGTTTCTAGTTGTGAAGTTTCTAATTGTGGATTTTCTAGTTGCGGAATTTCTAGTTGCAAAGTTTCTAGTTGGGGAGTTTCTACTTGAGTTTATAGCTGCGGATTTTCTAGTTCCACAGTTTCGAGTTGCAAAGTTTCAAGTTGTCGAGTTTGAAGTTGCGGAGTCGCTAGTTGTGGAGTTTCTAGTTGCGGAGTTGCTAGCTGTGGAGTTTCTAGTTGCGGAGTCTCTAATTGTGCAGTCTCTAGTTTTGGAGTCTCTAGTTTTGGAGTTTCTAGTTGTGGAGTTTATAGTTGTGGAGTTTCTAGCTGTGGAGATTCTAGTTGCGGAGTTTCTAGTTGCAGAGTTTCTAGTTGCGGAGTTTCTTGTTGCAGAGTTTCTAGTTGTGGAGTTTCTAGTTGTGAAGTTTTAGTTGTGGAGTTTCAAGTTGTGGAATTCATAGGCGTGGAGTTTCTAGTTTTCGAGTTTCTAGTTCCGGAGTTTCTAGTTGTGGAGTTTTTAGTTGTGGAGCTTTTAGTTGAGGAGTCTCTAGTTGTGGAAGTTCTAGTTGCGGAGTTTCTAGTTGCGGAGTTTCTAGATGTGGAGTTTCTAGTTGTGGAGTTTCTGGCTGTGGAGTTTATAGTTGCGGAGTTTCTAGTATCGGAGTTTCTAGTTGTGGAGTTTCTAGTTGTGGAGTTTCTAGTTGTGGAGTTTCTAGTTGGAGAGTTTCTAGTTGTGGAGTTTTTAGTTGAGGAGTCTCTAGTTGTGGAGTCTCTAGTTGTGGAGTTTCTAGTTGGGGAGTGTCTACTTGTGGAGTTTCTAGTTGTGGAGTTTCTAGTTGTGGAGTTTCTAGTCGTGGAGTCTGTAGTTGTGGAGTATCTATTTGTTGGGTTTCAAG
Source organism: Rhipicephalus microplus (assembly GCF_043290135.1). NCBI lineage: Eukaryota > Metazoa > Arthropoda > Arachnida > Ixodida > Ixodidae > Rhipicephalus > Rhipicephalus microplus. The sequence continues at coordinate 5,636,554 of NW_027464585.1, read as the reverse complement.
TTATGGAGTTTCTGGCTGTGGAGTATCTAGTTGTGGAGTTTCTAGTTGTTGAGTTTCTAGTTGCCGAGTTTCTAGTTGCGAAGCCTCAAGTCGTGGAGTTTCTAGCTGCGGAGTTTCTAGTTGCGGAGCTTCTAGTGGCGGAGTTTCTAGTTGTGGAATTTGTAGTTGTGGAGTATCTAGTTTTGGTGTTTCAAGTTGTGGAGTTTCTAGCTTTGGAGTTTCTAGTTTCGGAGTTTCTAGTTGCGGAGTTTCTAGTTGTGGAGTTTTTAGTTGTGGAGTCTCTAGTTGTGGAGTCTCTAGTTGTGGAGTTTCTAGTTGTGGAGTGTCTACTTGTGGAATTTATAGTTGTGGAGTTTCTAGCTGTGGAGTTTCTAGTTGCAGGGTTTTTAGTTTCGGATTTTTCTAGTTACGGAGTTTCTAGTCGCGGAGTTTCTAGTTGCGGAGTTTCAAGTTGTGGAGTTTCTAGTTGTGGAGTTTCTAGTTGTGGAGTTTTTAGTTGTGGAGTTTCTAATTGTGGAGCTTCTTGATGGGGAGTTTCTAGTTGTGAAGTTTCTAGTTGTGGATTTTCGAGTTGTGGAGTTTCAAGTTGCGAAGTTTCTAGTTGGGGAGTTTCTACTTGAGTTTATAGTTGCGGATTTTCAGGTTGCAGAGTTTTAGGTTGTCGAGTTTCTAGTTGCGGAGTCTCTAGTTGTGGAGTTTCTAGTTGCGGAGTTTCTAGCTGTGGAGTTTCAAGTTGCAGAGTCTCTAGTTGTGCAGGTTCTAGCTGTGGAGTCTCTGGCTGTGGAGTTTCTAGTTGTGGAGTTTCTAGTTGTGGAGTTTCTATTTGCTGAGTTTCTTGTTGCGGAGTTTCTAGTTGTGGATTTTCTGGCTGTGCAGTTTCTAGTTGCGGAGTTCCTAGTTGTGGAGTTTCTAGTTGTGAGGTTTGTAGTTGTTGAGTTTCAAGTTTTCGAGTTTCTAGTTGTGGAGTCTCTAGTTGTGGTGTTTCTAGTTGTGGAGTTTCTAGTTGCGAAGTCTCAAGTTGTTGAGTTTCTAGTTGTGTAGTTTCTAGTTGTGGGGTTCGTAGCTGCGGGGTTCGTAGTTGTGCAGTTTCTAGTTGTGGAGTATCTACTTGTGGAGTTTCCATTTCTGGTGTTTCTAGCTGTGGAGTTTTTAGTTGCGGAGTTTCTAGATGCAGAGTTTCTAGTTGCGGAGTTTTCTAGTTGTGGAGATTCTAGTGGCGGAGTTTCTAGTTGCGGAGTTCCAAGTTGTGGAGTTTCTAGTTGTGGAGTTTCTAGTTGTGGAATTTGTAGTTGTGGAGTATATAGTTGTGGTGTTTCAAGTTGTGGAGTTTCTAGTGGCGGAGTTTCTAGTTGCAGAGTTTCTAGTTGCGGAGTTTTCTAGTTGTGGAGTTTCTAGTTGCGGAGTTTCTAGTTGCGGAGCTTCAAGTTGTGGAGTTTCTAGTTGTGGAGTTTCTAGTTGTGGAGTTTGTAGTTGTGGAGTATCTAGTTGTGGGCTTTCAAGTTGTGAATTTTCTAGTTGTGGAATTTCTAGTTACGGAGTTTCTAGTTGTGGAGCTTTTAGTTGAGGAGTCTCTAGTTGTTGAGTCTCTAGTTGTGGAATTTCTAGTTGTGAAGTTTCTAGTTGTGGAGTTTCTAGTTGTGGAATTTCAAGTGGTGGATTCTCTAGCGGCGGAGTGAGTTTCTAGTTGCGGAGTTTCTGGTTGTGGAGTTTCTAGTTGTGGAGCCAGTAGTTGTGGAGTTTCTAGTTGTGGAGTTTCTAGTTGTGGAGTTTCTAGTGTTTGAATTTCTAGTTGCCGAGTTCTTTAGTTGCGAAATCTCAAGTTGTTGGAGTTTCTAGCTGTGAAGTTTCTAGTTGCGGAGTTTCTAGTTGCGGAGTTTCTAGTTGTGGAGTTTTTAGTTGAGGAGTCTCTAGTTGTGGAGTCTCTAGTTGTGGAGTTTCTAGTTGTGGAGTGTCTACTTGTGGAGTTTCTAGTTGTGGAGTTTCTAGTTGTGGAGTTTCTAGTCGTGGAGTCTGTAGTTGTGGAGTAGCTATTTGTTGGGTTTCAAGTTATGGAGTTTCTGGCTGTGGAGTTTCTAGTTGTGGAGTTTCTAGTTGTTGAGTTTCTAGTTGCCGAGTTTCTAGTTGCGAAGTCTCAAGTCGTGGAGTTTCTAGCTGCGGAGTTTCTAGTTGTGGAGCTTCTAGTAGCGGAGTTTCTAGTTGTGGAATTTGTAGTTGTGGAGTATCAAGTTTTGGTGTTTCAAGTTGTGGAGTTTCTAGCTTTGGAGTTTCTAGTTTCGGAGTTTCTAGTTGCGGAGTTTCTAGTTGTGGAGTTTTTAGTTGTTGAGTTTCTAGTCGCCGAGTTCTTTAGTTGCGAAGTCTCAAGTTTTGGAGTTTCTAGCTGTGGAATTTCTAGTTGTTGAGTTTCTAGTTGCGGAGTTTCTAGTTGTGGAGTTTTTAGCTCTGGAGTCCCTAGTTGTGGAATCTCTTGTTGTGGAGTTTCTAGTTGTGGAGTGTCTTCTTGTGGAGTTTCTAGTTGTGGTGTTTCTAGTTGTGGAGTTTCTATTTGTAGTTTTTATTTTTCAAGTTTGTAGTTGTAGATTTTCTAGTTGCAGAGTTCCTAGTTGTGGAGTTTCTAGTTGTGTAGTTTCTTGTTGGGGAGTTTCTAGTTGTGAAGTTTCTAATTGTGGATTTTCTAGTTGCGGAATTTCTAGTTGCAAAGTTTCTAGTTGGGGAGTTTCTACTTGAGTTTATAGCTGCGGATTTTCTAGTTCCACAGTTTCGAGTTGCAAAGTTTCAAGTTGTCGAGTTTGAAGTTGCGGAGTCGCTAGTTGTGGAGTTTCTAGTTGCGGAGTTGCTAGCTGTGGAGTTTCTAGTTGCGGAGTCTCTAATTGTGCAGTCTCTAGTTTTGGAGTCTCTAGTTTTGGAGTTTCTAGTTGTGGAGTTTATAGTTGTGGAGTTTCTAGCTGTGGAGATTCTAGTTGCGGAGTTTCTAGTTGCAGAGTTTCTAGTTGCGGAGTTTCTTGTTGCAGAGTTTCTAGTTGTGGAGTTTCTAGTTGTGAAGTTTTAGTTGTGGAGTTTCAAGTTGTGGAATTCATAGGTGTGGAGTTTCTAGTTTTCGAGTTTCTAGTTCCGGAGTTTCTAGTTGTGGAGTTTTTAGTTGTGGAGCTTTTAGTTGAGGAGTCTCTAGTTGTGGAAGTTCTAGTTGCGGAGTTTCTAGTTGCGGAGTTTCTAGATGTGGAGTTTCTAGTTGTGGAGTTTCTGGCTGTGGAGTTTATAGTTGCGGAGTTTCTAGTATCGGAGTTTCTAGTTGTGGAGTTTCTAGTTGTGGAGTTTCTAGTTGTGGAGTTTCTAGTTGGAGAGTTTCTAGTTGTGGAGTTTTTAGTTGAGGAGTCTCTAGTTGTGGAGTCTCTAGTTGTGGAGTTTCTAGTTGGGGAGTGTCTACTTGTGGAGTTTCTAGTTGTGGAGTTTCTAGTTGTGGAGTTTCTAGTCGTGGAGTCTGTAGTTGTGGAGTATCTATTTGTTGGGTTTCAAGTTATGGAGTTTCTGGCTGTGGAGTTTCTAGTTGTGGAGTTTCTAGTTGTTGAGTTTCTAGTTGCCGAGTTTCTAGTTGCGAAGCCTCAAGTCGTGGAGTTTCTAGCTGCGGAGTTTCTAGTTGCGGAGCTTCTAGTGGCGGAGTTTCTAGTTGTGGAATTTGTAGTTGTGGAGTATCTAGTTTTGGTGTTTCAAGTTGTGGAGTTTCTAGCTTTGGAGTTTCTAGTTTCGGAGTTTCTAGTTGCGGAGTTTCTAGTTGTGGAGTTTTTAGTTGTGGAGTCTCTAGTTGTGGAGTCTCTAGTTGTGGAGTTTCTAGTTGTGGAGTGTCTACTTGTGGAATTTATAGTTGTGGAGTTTCTAGCTGTGGAGTTTCTAGTTGCAGGGTTTTTAGTTTCGGATTTTTCTAGTTACGGAGTTTCTAGTCGCGGAGTTTCTAGTTGCGGAGTTTCAAGTTGTGGAGTTTCTAGTTGTGGAGTTTCTAGTTGTGGAGTTTTTAGTTGTGGAGTTTCTAATTGTGGAGCTTCTTGATGGGGAGTTTCTAGTTGTGAAGTTTCTAGTTGTGGATTTTCGAGTTGTGGAGTTTCAAGTTGCGAAGTTTCTAGTTGGGGAGTTTCTACTTGAGTTTATAGTTGCGGATTTTCAGGTTGCAGAGTTTTAAGTTGTCGAGTTTCTAGTTGCGGAGTCTCTAGTTGTGGAGTTTCTAGTTGCGGAGTTTCTAGCTGTGGAGTTTCAAGTTGCAGAGTCTCTAGTTGTGCAGGTTCTAGCTGTGGAGTCTCTGGCTGTGGAGTTTCTAGTTGTGGAGTTTCTAGTTGTGGAGTTTCTATTTGCTGAGTTTCTTGTTGCGGAGTTTCTAGTTGTGGATTTTCTGGCTGTGCAGTTTCTAGTTGCGGAGTTCCTAGTTGTGGAGTTTCTAGTTGTGAGGTTTGTAGTTGTTGAGTTTCAAGTTTTCGAGTTTCTAGTTGTGGAGTCTCTAGTTGTGGAGTTTCTAGTTGTGGAGTTTCTAGTTGCGAAGTCTCAAGTTGTTGAGTTTCTAGTTGTGTAGTTTCTAGTTGTGGGGTTCGTAGCTGCGGGGTTCGTAGTTGTGCAGTTTCTAGTTGTGGAGTATCTACTTGTGGAGTTTCCATTTCTGGTGTTTCTAGCTGTGGAGTTTTTAGTTGCGGAGTTTCTAGATGCAGAGTTTCTAGTTGCGGAGTTTTCTAGTTGTGGAGATTCTAGTGGCGGAGTTTCTAGTTGCGGAGTTCCAAGTTGTGGAGTTTCTAGTTGTGGAGTTTCTAGTTGTGGAATTTGTAGTTGTGGAGTATATAGTTGTGGTGTTTCAAGTTGTGGAGTTTCTAGTGGCGGAGTTTCTAGTTGCAGAGTTTCTAGTTGCGGAGTTTTCTAGTTGTGGAGTTTCTAGTTGCGGAGTTTCTAGTTGCGGAGCTTCAAGTTGTGGAGTTTCTAGTTGTGGAGTTTCTAGTTGTGGAGTTTGTAGTTGTGGAGTATCTAGTTGTGGGCTTTCAAGTTGTGAATTTTCTAGTTGTGGAATTTCTAGTTACGGAGTTTCTAGTTGTGGAGCTTTTAGTTGAGGAGTCTCTAGTTGTTGAGTCTCTAGTTGTGGAATTTCTAGTTGTGAAGTTTCTAGTTGTGGAGTTTCTAGTTGTGGAATTTCAAGTTGTGGATTCTCTAGCGGCGGAGTGAGTTTCTAGTTGCGGAGTTTCTGGTTGTGGAGTTTCTAGTTGTGGAGCCAGTAGTTGTGGAGTTTCTAGTTGTGGAGTTTCTAGTTGTGGAGTTTCTAGTGTTTGAATTTCTAGTTGCCGAGTTCTTTAGTTGCGAAATCTCAAGTTGTTGGAGTTTCTAGCTGTGAAGTTTCTAGTTGCGGAGTTTCTAGTTGCGGAGTTTCTAGTTGTGGAGTTTTTAGTTGAGGAGTCTCTAGTTGTGGAGTCTCTAGTTGTGGAGTTTCTAGTTGTGGAGTGTCTACTTGTGGAGTTTCTAGTTGTGGAGTTTCTAGTTGTGGAGTTTCTAGTCGTGGAGTCTGTAGTTGTGGAGTAGCTATTTGTTGGGTTTCAAGTTATGGAGTTTCTGGCTGTGGAGTTTCTAGTTGTGGAGTTTCTAGTTGTTGAGTTTCTAGTTGCCGAGTTTCTAGTTGCGAAGTCTCAAGTCGTGGAGTTTCTAGCTGCGGAGTTTCTAGTTGTGGAGCTTCTAGTAGCGGAGTTTCTAGTTGTGGAATTTGTAGTTGTGGAGTATCAAGTTTTGGTGTTTCAAGTTGTGGAGTTTCTAGCTTTGGAGTTTCTAGTTTCGGAGTTTCGAGTTGCGGAGTTTCTAGTTGTGGAGTTTTTAGTTGTTGAGTTTCTAGTCGCCGAGTTCTTTAGTTGCGAAGTCTCAAGTTTTGGAGTTTCTAGCTGTGGAATTTCTAGTTGTTGAGTTTCTAGTTGCGGAGTTTCTAGTTGTGGAGTTTTTAGCTCTGGAGTCCCTAGTTGTGGAATCTCTTGTTGTGGAGTTTCTAGTTGTGGAGTGTCTTCTTGTGGAGTTTCTAGTTGTGGTGTTTCTAGTTGTGGAGTTTCTATTTGTAGTTTTTATTTTTCAAGTTTGTAGTTGTAGATTTTCTAGTTGCAGAGTTCCTAGTTGTGGAGTTTCTAGTTGTGTAGTTTCTTGTTGGGGAGTTTCTAGTTGTGAAGTTTATTATTGTGGATTTTCTAGTTGCGGAATTTCTAGTTGCAAAGTTTCTAGTTGGGGAGTTTCTACTTGAGTTTATAGCTGCGGATTTTCTAGTTCCACAGTTTTGAGTTGCAAAGTTTCAAGTTGTCGAGTTTGTAGTTGCGGAGTCGCTAGTTGTGGAGTTTCTAGTTGCGGAGTTGCTAGCTGTGGAGTTTCTAGTTGCGGAGTCTCTAATTGTGCAGTCTCTAGTTTTGGAGTCTCTAGTTGTGGAGTTTTTAGTTGTGGAGCTTTTAGTTGAGGAGTCTCTAGTTGTGGAAGTTCTAGTTGTGGAGTTTCTAGTTGCGGAGTTTCTAGATGTGGAGTTTCTAGTTGTGGAGTTTCTGGCTGTGGAGTTTATAGTTGCGGAGTTTCTAGTATCGGAGTTTCTAGTTGTGGAGTTTCTAGTTGTGGAGTTTTTAGTTGTGGAGTTTCTAGTTGTAGAGTTTCTAGTTGCGAAGTCTTAAGTTGTGGAGTTTCTAGTTGTGGAGTTTCTAGTTGTGGGGTTCGTAGTTGTGGGGTTCGTAGTTGTGCAGTTCTAGTTGTGGAGTTTCTAGTTGTGGAATTTCAAGTTGTGGAGTCTCTAGTGGCGGAGTGAGTTTCTAGTTGCGGAGTTTCTGGTTGTGGAGTTTCTAGTTGCGGAGCCAGTAGTTGTGGAGTTTCTAGTTGTGGAGTTTTTAGTTGAGGAGTCTCTAGTTGTGGAGTCTCTAGTTGTGGAGTTTCTAGTTGGGGAGTGTCTACTTGTGGAGTTTCTAGTTGTGGAGTTTCTAGTTGTGGAGTTTCTAGTCGTGGAGTCTGTAGTTGTGGAGTATCTATTTGTTGGGTTTCAAGTTATGGAGTTTCTGGCTGTGGAGTTTCTAGTTGTGGAGTTTCTAGTTGTTGAGTTTCTAGTTGCCGAGTTTCTAGTTGCGAAGTCTCAAGTCGTGGAGTTTCTAGCTGCGGAGTTTCTAGTTGCGGAGCTTCTAGTGGCGGAGTTTCTAGTTGTGGAATTAGTAGTTGTGGAGTATCTAGTTTTGGTGTTTCAAGTTGTGGAGTTTCTAGCTGTGGAGTTTCTAGTTGCGGAGTTTCTAGTTGCAGAGTTTCTAGTTGCGGAGTTTCTAGTTGCGGAGTTTCTAGTTGTGGAGTTTCTAGTTGTTGAGTTTCTAGTCGCCGAGTTCTTTAGTTGCGAAGCCTCAAGTTGTGGAGTTTCTAGCTGTGGAATTTCTAGTTGTTGAGTTTCTAGTTGCGGAGTTTCTAGTTGTGGAGTTTCTAGTTGCAGAGTTTCTAGTTGCGGAGTTTCTTGTTGCAGAGTTTCTAGTTGTGGAGTTTCTAGTTGTGAAGTTTTAGTTGTGGAGTTTGAAGTTGTGGAATTCATAGGTGTGGAGTTTCTAGTTGTGGAGTTTCTAGTTTTCGACTTTCTAGTTACGGAGTTTCTAGTTGTGGAGTTTTTAGTTGTGGAGCTTTTAGTTGAGGAGTCTCTAGTTGTTGAGTCTCTAGTTGTGGAAGTTCTAGGTGTGGAGTTTCTGGTTGCGGAGTTTCTTGTTGCGGAGTTTCTAGATGTGGAGTTTCTAATTGTGAAGTTTTAGTTGTGGAGTTTCAAGTTGTGGAATTCATAGGTGTGGAGTTTCTAGTTGTGGAGTTTCTAGTTTTCGAGTTTCTGGTTACGGAGTTTCTAGTTGTGGAGTTTTTAGTTGCGGAGCTTTTAGTTGAGGAGTCTCTAGTTGTTGAGTCTCTAGTTGTGGAAGTTCTAGGTGTGGAGTTTCTAGTTGCGGAGTTTCTTGTTGCGGAGTTTCTAGATGTGGAGTTTCTAATGGTGGAGTTTCTGGCTGTGGAGTTTTTAGTTGCGGAGTTTCTAGTATCGGAGTTTCTAGTTGTGGAGTTTCTAGTTGTAGAGTTTCTAGTTGCGAAGTCTCAAGTTGTGGAGTTTCTAGTTTTGGAGTTTCTAGTGGAGGAGTTTCTAGTTGCAGAGTTTCTAGTTGCAGAGTTTCTAGTTGCGGAGTTTCTTGTTGCAGAGTTTCTAGTTGTGGAGTTTCTAGTTGTGAAGTTTTAGTTGTGGAGTTTCAAGTTGTGGAATTCATAGGTGTGGAGTTTCTAGTTTTCGAGTTTCTAGTTCCGGAGTTTCTAGTTGTGGAGTTTTTAGTTGTGGAGCTTTTAGTTGAGGAGTCTCTAGTTGTGGAACTTCTAGTTGTGGAGTTTCTAGTTGCGGAGTTTCTAGATGTGGAGTTTCTAGTTGTGGAGTTTCTGGCTGTGGAGTTTATAGTTGCGGAGTTTCTAGTATCGGAGTTTCTAGTTGTGGAGTTTCTAGTTGTGGAGTTTCTAGTTGTGGAGTTTCTAGTTGTAGAGTTTCTAGTTGCGAAGTCTTAAGTTGTGGAGTTTCTAGTTGTGGATTTTCTAGTTGTGGGGTTCGTAGTTGTGGGGTTCGTAGTTGTGCAGTTCTAGTTGTGGAGTTTCTAGTTGTGGAATTTCAAGTTGTGGAGTCTCTAGTGGCGGAGTGAGTTTCTAGTTGCGGAGTTTCTGGTTGTGGAGTTTCTAGTTGCGGAGCCAGTAGTTGTGGAGTTTCTAGTTGTGGAGTTTTTAGTTGAGGAGTCTCTAGTTGTGGAGTCTCTAGTTGTGGAGTTTCTAGTTGGGGAGTGTCTACTTGTGGAGTTTCTAGTTGTGGAGTTTCTAGTTGTGGAGTTTCTAGTCGTGGAGTCTGTAGTTGTGGAGTATCTATTTGTTGGGTTTCAAGTTATGGAGTTTCTGGCTGTGGAGTTTCTAGTTGTGGAGTTTCTAGTTGTTGAGTTTCTAGTTGCCGAGTTTCTAGTTGCGAAGTCTCAAGTCGTGGAGTTTCTAGCTGCGGAGTTTCTAGTTGCGGAGCTTCTAGTGGCGGAGTTTCTAGTTGTGGAATTTGTAGTTGTGGAGTATCTAGTTTTGGTGTTTCAAGTTGTGGAGTTTCTAGCTGTGGAGTTTCTAGTTGTGGAGTTTCTAGTTGCGGAGTTTCTAGTTGCGGAGTTTCTAGTTGCGGAGTTTCTAGTTGTGGAGTTTCTAGTTGTTGAGTTTCTAGTCGCCGAGTTCTTTAGTTGCGAAGCCTCAAGTTGTGGAGTTTCTAGCTGTGGAATTTCTAGTTGTTGAGTTTCTAGTTGCGGAGTTTCTAGTTGTGGAGTTTCTAGTTGCAGAGTTTCTAGTTGCGGAGTTTCTTGTTGCAGAGTTTCTAGTTGTGGAGTTTCTAGTTGTGAAGTTTTAGTTGTGGAGTTTCAAGTTGTGGAATTCATAGGTGTGGAGTTTCTAGTTGTGGAGTTTCTAGTTTTCGACTTTCTAGTTACGGAGTTTCTAGTTGTGGAGTTTTTAGTTGTGGAGCTTTTAGTTGAGGAGTCTCTAGTTGTTGAGTCTCTAGTTGTGGAAGTTCTAGGTGTGGAGTTTCTGGTTGCGGAGTTTCTTGTTGCGGAGTTTCTAGATGTGGAGTTTCTAATTGTGAAGTTTTAGTTGTGGAGTTTCAAGTTGTGGAATTCATAGGTGTGGAGTTTCTAGTTGTGGAGTTTCTAGTTTTCGAGTTTCTGGTTACGGAGTTTCTAGTTGTGGAGTTTTTAGTTGTGGAGCTTTTAGTTGAGGAGTCTCTAGTTGTTGAGTCTCTAGTTGTGGAAGTTCTAGGTGTGGAGTTTCTAGTTGCGGAGTTTCTTGTTGCGGAGTTTCTAGATGTGGAGTTTCTAATGGTGGAGTTTCTGGCTGTGGAGTTTTTAGTTGCGGAGTTTCTAGTATCGGAGTTTCTAGTTGTGGAGTTTCTAGTTGTAGAGTTTCTAGTTGCGAAGTCTCAAGTTGTGGAGTTTCTAGTTTTGGAGTTTCTAGTGGCGGAGTTTCTAGTTGCAGAGTTTCTAGTTGCGGAGTTTTCTAGTTGTGGAGTTTCTAGTTGCAGAGTTTCTAGTTGCGGAGCTTCAAGTTGTGGAGTTTCTAGTTGTGGAGTTTCTAGTTGTGGAGTTTGTAGTTGTGGAGTATCTAGTTGTGGGCTTTCAAGTTGTGGAGTTTCTAGTTGTGGAGTTTCTAGTTGCGGAGTTTTCTAGTCGCGGAGTCTGTAGTTGTGGAGTTTCTAGTTGTGGAATTTCTAGTTATGGAGTTTCTAGTTGTGGAGCTCTTGGTTGAGGAGTCTCTAGTTGTTGAGTCTCTAGTTGTGGAATTTCTAGTTGTGGAGTTTCTAGTTGTGGAGTTTCTAGTTGTGGAATTTCAAGTTGTGGAGTCTATAGTGGCGGAGTGAGTTTCTAGTTACGGAGTTTCTGGTTGTGGAGTTTCTAGTTGCGGAGCCAGTAGTTGTGGAGTTTCTAGTTGTGGAGTTTCTAGTTGTGGAGTTTCTAGTGTTTGAATTTCTAGTTGCCGAGTTCTTTAGTTGCGAAGTCTCAAGTTGTGGAGTTTCTAGCTGTGAAGTTTCTAGTTGCGGAGTTTCTAGTTGTGGAGTTTTTAGTTGAGGAGTCTCTAGTTGTGGAGTCTCTAGTTGTGGAGTTTCTCGTTGCGGAGTGTCTACTTGTGGAGTTTCTAGTTGTGGAGTTTCTAGTTGTGGAGTTTCTAGTCGTGGAGTCTGTAGTTGTGGAGTATCTATTTGTTGGGTTTCAAGTTATGGAGTTTCTGGCTGTGGAGTTTCTAGTTGTGGAGTTTCTAGTTGTTGAGTTTCTAGTTGCCGAGTTTCTAGTTGCGAAGTCTCAAGTCGTGGAGTTTCTAGCTGCGGAGTTTCTAGTTGCGGAGCTTCTAGTGGCGGAGTTTCTAGTTGTGGAATTTGTAGTTGAGGAGTATCTAGTTTTGGTGCTTCAAGTTGTGGAGTTTCTAGCTGTGGAGTTTCTAGTTGCGGAGTTTCTAGTTGCAGAGTTTCTAGTTGCGGAGTTTCTAGTTGCGGAGTTTCTAGTTGTGGAGTTTCTAGTTGTTGAGTTTCTAGTCGCCGAGTTCTTTAGTTGCGAAGTCTCAAGTTGTGGAGTTTCTAGCTGTGGACTTTCTAGTTGTTGAGTTTCTAGTTGCGGAGTTTCTAGTTGCGGAGTTTTTAGCTCTGGAGTCTCTACTTGTGGAGTCTCTAGTTGTGGAGTTTCTAGTTGTGGAGTGTCTACTTGTGGAGTTTCTAGTTGTGGAGATTCTAGTTGTGGAGTTTCTATTTGTAGTTTTTATATTTCAAGTTTGTAGTTGTAGATTTTCTAGTTGCAGAGTTCCTAGTTGTGGAGTTTTTAGTTGTGGAGTTTCTTGTTGGGGAGTTTCTAGTTGTGAAGTTTCTAATTGTGGATTTTCTAGTTGCGGAATTTCTAGTTGCAAAGTTTCTAGTTGGGGAGTTTCTACTTGAGTTTATAGCTGCGGATTTTCTAGTTCCACAGTTTCGAGTTGCAAAGTTTCAAGTTGTCGAGTTTGTAGTTGCGGAGTCGCTAGTTGTGGAGTGTCTAGTTGCGGAGTTGCTAGCTTTGGAGTTTCTAGTTGCGGAGTCTCTCATTGTGCAGTCTCTAGTTTTGGAGTCTAGTTGTGGAGTTTCTAGTTGTGGAGTTTATAGTTGTGGAGTTTCTAGCTGTGGAGATTCTAGTTGCGGTGTTTCTAGTTGCAGAGTTTCTAGTTGCGGAGTTTCTTGTTACAGAGTTTCTAGTTGTGGAGTTTCTAGTTGTGAAGTTTTAGTTGTGGAGTTTCAAGCTGTGGAATTCATACGTGTGGAGTTTCTAGTTTTCGAGTTTCTAGTTACGGAGTTTCTAGTTGTGGAGTTTTTAGTTGTGGAGCTTTTAGTTAAGGAGTCTCTAGTTGTTGAGTCTCTAGTTGTGGAAGTTCTAGTTGTGGAGTTTCTAGTTGCGGAGTTTCTAGATGTGGAGTTTCTAGTTGTGGAGTTTCTGGCTGTGGAGTTTATAGTTGCGGAGTTTCTAGTATCGGAGTTTCTAGTTGTGGAGTTTCTAGTTGTGGAGTTTCTAGTTGTAGAGTTTCTAGTTGCGAAGTCTCAAGTTGTGGAGTTTCTAGTTTTGGAGTTTCTAGTGGCGGAGTTTCTAGTTGCAGAGTTTCTAGTTGTAGAGTTTCTAGTTGCGGAGTTTCTTGTTGCAGAGTTTCTAGTTGTGGAGTTTCTAGTTGTGAAGTTTTCGTTGTGGAGTTTCAAGTTGTGGAATTCATAGGTGTGGAGTTTCTAGTTTTCGAGTTTCTAGTTCCGGAGTTTCTAGTTGTGGAGTTTTTAGTTGTGGAGCTTTTAGTTGAGGAGTCTCTAGTTGTGGAACTTCTAGTTGTGGAGTTTCTAGTTGCGGAGTTTCTAGATGTGGAGTTTCTAGTTGTGGAGTTTCTGGCTGTGGAGTTTATAGTTGCGGAGTTTCTAGTATCGGTGTTTCTAGTTGTGGAGTTTCTAGTTGTGGAGTTTCTAGTTGTGGAGTTTCTAGTTGTAGAGTTTCTAGTTGCGAAGTCTTAAGTTGTGGAGTTTCTAGTTGTGGAGTTTCTAGTTGTGGGGTTCGTAGTTGTGGGGTTCGTAGTTGTGCAGTTCTAGTTGTGGAGTTTCTAGTTGTGGAATTTCAAGTTGTGGAGTCTCTAGTGGCGGAGTGAGTTTCTAGTTGCGGAGTTTCTGGTTGTGGAGTTTCTAGTTGCGGAGCCAGTAGTTGTGGAGTTTCTAGTTGTGGAGTTTTTAGTTGAGGAGTCTCTAGTTGTGGAGTCTCTAGTTGTGGAGTTTCTAGTTGGGGAGTGTCTACTTGTGGAGTTTCTAGTTGTGGAGTTTCTAGTTGTGGAGTTTCTAGTCGTGGAGTCTGTAGTTGTGGAGTATCTATTTGTTGGGTTTCAAGTTATGGAGTTTCTGGCTGTGGAGTTTCTAGTTGTGGAGTTTCTAGTTGTTGAGTTTCTAGTTGCCGAGTTTCTAGTTGCGAAGTCTCAAGTCGTGGAGTTTCTAGCTGCGGAGTTTCTAGTTGCGGAGCTTCTAGTGGCGGAGTTTCTAGTTGTGGAATTTGTAGTTGTGGAGTATCTAGTTTTGGTGTTTCAAGTTGTGGAGTTTCTAGCTGTGGAGTTTCTAGTTGCGGAGTTTCTAGTTGCAGAGTTTCTAGTTGCGGAGTTTCTTGTTGCGGAGTTTCTAGTTGTGGAGTTTCTAGTTGTTGAGTTTCTAGTCGCCGAGTTCTTTAGTTGCGAAGCCTCAAGTTGTGGAGTTTCTAGCTGTGGAATTTCTAGTTGTTGAGTTTCTAGTTGCGGAGTTTCTAGTTGTGGAGTTTCTAGTTGCAGAGTTTCTAGTTGCGGAGTTTCTTGTTGCAGAGTTTCTAGTTGTGGAGTTTCTAGTTGTGAAGTTTTAGTTGTGGAGTTTCAAGTTGTGGAATTCATAGGTGTAGAGTTTCTAGTTGTGGAGTTTCTAGTTTTCGACTTTCTAGTTACGGAGTTTCTAGTTGTGGAGTTTTTAGTTGTGGAGCTTTTAGTTGAGGAGTCTCTAGTTGTTGAGTCTCTAGTTGTGGAAGTTCTAGGTGTGGAGTTTCTGGTTGCGGAGTTTCTTGTTGCGGAGTTTCTAGATGTGGAGTTTCTAATTGTGAAGTTTTAGTTGTGGAGTTTCAAGTTGTGGAATTCATAGGTGTGGAGTTTCTAGTTGTGGAGTTTCTAGTTTTCGAGTTTCTGGTTACGGAGTTTCTAGTTGTGGAGTTTTTAGTTGCGGAGCTTTTAGTTGAGGAGTCTCTAGTTGTTGAGTCTCTAGTTGTGGAAGTTCTAGGTGTGGAGTTTCTAGTTGCGGAGTTTCTTGTTGCGGAGTTTCTAGATGTGGAGTTTCAAATGGTGGAGTTTCTGGCTGTGGAGTTTTTAGTTGCGGAGTTTCTAGTATCGGAGTTTCTAGTTGTGGAGTTTCTAGTTGTAGAGTTTCTAGTTGCGAAGTCTCAAGTTGTGGAGTTTCTAGTTTTGGAGTTTCTAGTGGAGGAGTTTCTAGTTGCAGAGTTTCTAGTTGCAGAGTTTCTAGTTGCGGAGTTTCTTGTTGCAGAGTTTCTAGTTGTGGAGTTTCTAGTTGTGAAGTTTTAGTTGTGGAGTTTCAAGTTGTGGAATTCATAGGTGTGGAGTTTCTAGTTTTCGAGTTTCTAGTTCCGGAGTCAATGAGGGTGGCGATTTGGGCTTGTTGGTATGGTTGCATGATGATGGATGGTAGCGCAGACAACGAACACGGACAAGAGAAGGCACATAGACACAACACAGCGCTAACTTTCAACAACAGTTTATTACACGCAGATCTCCGTGGTGTATGCGATCCACCACGCCAACGTCGCACGTGCGTAGCTCTAAAAACCATCAAATATAACCAACGCGCGTGTTCCAATACTTTACAATTTTATATTTTTCAATCTTTTTTTACTTTTTCTTTCTTCCTTTTATCCCATGTTACCACAAACCCTATCGCGAATACATGTAATCAAGTTCCTTATCTGTCAACACCACTGATGGGCTGCTCACACACGTGTCACCTAGCTCTGCAATTCTGCCGGCCTCCAATACCAACCGCGTCATCTCGTGCCTACTTCTATTGATTATAACCGTTTCCTTGAATTTCGGTGTGCACTTACATCTCTGGCAATGAAGGGAAAGAAAACCATCAGGAACAACACTATTTACTTTGTTATTGTGCTCGCGCAAGCGATCGTTTATGCATCTACTGGTCTGACCGATATAACACTTTCCACAAGTAAGTGGAATGAGGTATACAACACACATGATGCACTCCACAAATAGGTTTCTATGTTTCTTTTGGCATACATTTGATTTTCCCTTGTCTGGTCTTGTGCTTCTGCAAAGACTCACCAACTTATTGGGTGCCGAGAAAACTACGTTAGTGCCACATCTTTCCGCAATCTTTTTTATCCTGTGAGAAACCTTATGCATGTATGGAATTACGGCAAAACTTTCCTTTCTTGAGCTCACCCTATCCATCCCTTCACATCTTTTCTCCAGCACTTTTCTGTGCAATCCTTCAGCAACGGACACGACGAGGCTCTTGGGGTACCCGGCATTGCTTAGCCTCGAGACCTGTTGTCTGAAGCTTTCATTCATGAGGCACCGGCAGGACTTCTTTAGTGCCTCACTCAAGCACATCTTCGCAATGCCTCGTTTTACCAGTTTAGTATGCGCTGAGTGAAACTGTAGTAAAGGCTTACTTGCTCTGGGCTCGTAACACCAGCATGTCTTTTCATCTGAGAATTGAAAGTTAATGTCAAGAAATCTGAGCCTTCCGTCACATGGCATTTCAAAAGTCACTTCAAGTGGGTTAAGCCCCTCACGAAAAACGCTACACACGCTATTACATTGAGTAGCAAAATCTGCAGTTCTGTCATTGATAAACACTAAAAAGTCATCGACGTACCTAAATACGTGCACAACATTGTATTCATTTAGGCGTCCTGATAGCCTCCTGTCCATTTCAGCCAAAAACAAATTACTTAAAACTGGTGCTAAGCACGAGCCAATGCATACTCCTTGTTTTTGCAGATACAGGGTACCATTGTTTTCAATAAACGTTGACGACAAGTAAAACCTAAGTAATTCTAAGAAATTGTCGACGGACGTACCTGCTTGTGAGCTAAATCTAACGGCACCGTACTCATCGATGCATTCGCCAACACTTGTTAATACTGCTGATTGTGGCAGAGAATAGTACAGATCTTTTATGTCAGCCGAAAACGCTTTTAACCCTATGTTTTTTCGTTCCCTGACGAAACTTATCACCTGTTCCGAATTTTTTGTCAGGAAGGGGTCATTTATGTCAAGCAAGTTTAATGTTCTTTGCAGATACACAGCTACAGCTTTTTGCCACGTGTCCTTCTCCGACACTATCACTCTGAACGGTACTCCTTCCTTATGCGTTTTAGCACTAAAGAACACATCCAGACTGTCATTTTTACTTTTTCTGATACCGCTAAGCACACCTTCTAGATTCATCCTCTTACAAAGTTCTATTGCTTTTCCCCTCACTTTTTCAATCGAAATACTTTTCTTTTCGCTGAACACTGCCGTAATAGCACTTTTAGCCTTTTCTTTAAATTCATCATGCGAGAAAACCGCAAACCCTCCTTCTTTATCGACTGGAAGTACACTCAGAGCATGCTGTGTCAAGTAAGTTTCCACGCGTTTGAGAGGCAAACTGCGGCATGGAGGCCTACACAATTTTAAAGCGTCCACACCTTCGTTGATGATCCTGGTGGCTTGATCCTCGGGAACCCGCTTCGACACTTGACGTACAATTGATACGAGTTCCGGCTTGTTCTTTTGAGGTTGCACGGCAAACTTTGGCCCAAGTCCCAATACTTCTAGTACAAAGTCCGGTAGGCAGATGCCTTCTGCCACATGAACGTTGGAGGTTGCACTCACGCGCACTTTGTCCACCAAATCACGTAACAGTCGTAATTGAAGCTTCCAGTGGAATTCTATCATTTGGTCTGCCAGACGTAGATGCTTTCGAAAGTGAATCTCCGCTGCATATGACTCGTAAGTTCGATGCATCTGCGCCCGTAGGTAGGCTCTGAAAAGGCGTACCTGTCGAAGCCATTCTGAGCGCTGAATTTTCATGATCCTCGTTCTGTGCCCATCTGAAGGGGTACACCCTCCGAAGAGCGCTCGAACATCCTCTGGTAGAATCTTGTTCCTTATGGAAAAACTGAGCGTTCTTGCCTTGCACACGGCGTTGACGATGAGGGCTACAACACCCGAAGGATCTCGCAGTACATGAACGAAAGAGCCCGTTGAACGAGAAATGAAGTCAATGAGGGTGGCGATTTGGGCTTGTTGGTATGGTTGCATGATGATGGATGGTAGCGCAGACAACGAACACGGACAAGAGAAGGCACATAGACACAACACAGCGCTAACTTTCAACAACAGTTTATTACACGCAGATCTCCGTGGTGTATGCGATCCACCACGCCAACGTCGCACGTGCGTAGCTCTAAAAACCATCAAATATAACCAACGCGCGTGTTCCAATACTTTACAATGTTATATTTTTCAATCTTTTTTTACTTTTTCTTTCTTCCTTTTATCCCATGTTACCACAAACCCTATCGCGAATACATGTAATCAAGTTCCTTATCTGTCAACACCACTGATGGGCTGCTCACACACGTGTCACCTAGCTCTGCAATTCTGCCGGCCTCCAATACCAACCGCGTCATCTCGTGCCTACTTCTATTGATTATAACCGTTTCCTTGAATTTCGGTGTGCACTTACATCTCTGGCAATGAAGGGAAAGAAAACCATCAGGAACAACACTATTTACTTTGTTATTGTGCTCGCGCAAGCGATCGTTTATGCATCTACTGGTCTGACCGATATAACACTTTCCACAAGTAAGTGGAATGAGGTATACAACACACATGATGCACTCCACAAATAGGTTTCTATGTTTCTTTTGGCATACATTTGATTTTCCCTTGTCTGGTCTTGTGCTTCTGCAAAGACTCACCAACTTATTGGGTGCCGAGAAAACTACGTTAGTGCCACATCTTTCCGCAATCTTTTTTATCCTGTGAGAAACCTTATGCATGTATGGAATTACGGCAAAACTTTCCTTTCTTGAGCTCACCCTATCCATCCCTTCACATCTTTTCTCCAGCACTTTTCTGTGCAATCCTTCAGCAACGGACACGACGAGGCTCTTGGGGTACCCGGCATTGCTTAGCCTCGAGACCTGTTGTCTGAAGCTTTCATTCATGAGGCACCGGCAGGACTTCTTTAGTGCCTCACTCAAGCACATCTTCGCAATGCCTCGTTTTACCAGTTTAGTATGCGCTGAGTGAAACTGTAGTAAAGGCTTACTTGCTCTGGGCTCGTAACACCAGCATGTCTTTTCATCTGAGAATTGAAAGTTAATGTCAAGAAATCTGAGCCTTCCGTCACATGGCATTTCAAAAGTCACTTCAAGTGGGTTAAGCCCCTCACGAAAAACGCTACACACGCTATTACATTGAGTAGCAAAATCTGCAGTTCTGTCATTGATAAACACTAAAAAGTCATCGACGTACCTAAATACGTGCACAACATTGTATTCATTTAGGCGTCCTGATAGCCTCCTGTCCATTTCAGCCAAAAACAAATTACTTAAAACTGGTGCTAAGCACGAGCCAATGCATACTCCTTGTTTTTGCAGATACAGGGTACCATTGTTTTCAATAAACGTTGACGACAAGTAAAACCTAAGTAATTCTAAGAAATTGTCGACGGACGTACCTGCTTGTGAGCTAAATCTAACGGCACCGTACTCATCGATGCATTCGCCAACACTTGTTAATACTGCTGATTGTGGCAGAGAATAGTACAGATCTTTTATGTCAGCCGAAAACGCTTTTAACCCTATGTTTTTTCGTTCCCTGACGAAACTTATCACCTGTTCCGAATTTTTTGTCAGGAAGGGGTCATTTATGTCAAGCAAGTTTAATGTTCTTTGCAGATACACAGCTACAGCTTTTTGCCACGTGTCCTTCTCCGACACTATCACTCTGAACGGTACTCCTTCCTTATGCGTTTTAGCACTAAAGAACACATCCAGACTGTCATTTTTACTTTTTCTGATACCGCTAAGCACACCTTCTAGATTCATCCTCTTACAAAGTTCTATTGCTTTTCCCCTCACTTTTTCAATCGAAATACTTTTCTTTTCGCTGAACACTGCCGTAATAGCACTTTTAGCCTTTTCTTTAAATTCATCATGCGAGAAAACCGCAAACCCTCCTTCTTTATCGACTGGAAGTACACTCAGAGCATGCTGTGTCAAGTAAGTTTCCACGCGTTTGAGAGGCAAACTGCGGCATGGAGGCCTACACAATTTTAAAGCGTCCACACCTTCGTTGATGATCCTGGTGGCTTGATCCTCGGGAACCCGCTTCGACACTTGACGTACAATTGATACGAGTTCCGGCTTGTTCTTTTGAGGTTGCACGGCAAACTTTGGCCCAAGTCCCAATACTTCTAGTACAAAGTCCGGTAGGCAGATGCCTTCTGCCACATGAACGTTGGAGGTTGCACTCACGCGCACTTTGTCCACCAAATCACGTAACAGTCGTAATTGAAGCTTCCAGTGGAATTCTATCATTTGGTCTGCCAGACGTAGATGCTTTCGAAAGTGAATCTCCGCTGCATATGACTCGTAAGTTCGATGCATCTGCGCCCGTAGGTAGGCTCTGAAAAGGCGTACCTGTCGAAGCCATTCTGAGCGCTGAATTTTCATGATCCTCGTTCTGTGCCCATCTGAAGGCAGAATTGCAGAGCTAGGTGACACGTGTGTGAGCAGCCCATCAGTGGTGTTGACAGATAAGGAACTTGATTACATGTATTCGCGATAGGGTTTGTGGTAACATGGGATAAAAGGAAGAAAGAAAAAGTAAAAAAAGATTGAAAAATATAAAATTGTAAAGTATTGGAACACGCGCGTTGGTTATATTTGATGGTTTTTAGAGCTACGCACGTGCGACGTTGGCGTGGTGGATCGCATACACCACGGAGATCTGCGTGTAATAAACTGTTGTTGAAAGTTAGCGCTGTGTTGTGTCTATGTGCCTTCTCTTGTCCGTGTTCGTTGTCTGCGCTACCATCCATCATCATGCAACCATACCAACAAGCCCAAATCGCCACCCTCATTGACTTCATTTCTCGTTCAACGGGCTCTTTCGTTCATGTACTGCGAGATCCTTCGGGTGTTGTAGCCCTCATCGTCAACGCCGTGTGCAAGGCAAGAACGCTCAGTTTTCCATAAGGAACAAGATTCTACCAGAGGATGTTCGAGCGCTCTTCGGAGGGTGTACCCCTTCAGATGGGCACAGAACGAGGATCATGAAAATTCAGCGCTCAGAATGGCTTCGACAGGTACGCCTTTTCAGAGCCTACCTACGGGCGCAGATGCATCGAACTTACGAGTCATATGCAGCGGAGATTCACTTTCGAAAGCATCTACGTCTGGCAGACCAAATGATAGAATTCCACTGGAAGCTTCAATTACGACTGTTACGTGATTTGGTGGACAAAGTGCGCGTGAGTGCAACCTCCAACGTTCATGTGGCAGAAGGCATCTGCCTACCGGACTTTGTACTAGAAGTATTGGGACTTGGGCCAAAGTTTGCCGTGCAACCTCAAAAGAACAAGCCGGAACTCGTATCAATTGTACGTCAAGTGTCGAAGCGGGTTCCCGAGGATCAAGCCACCAGGATCATCAACGAAGGTGTGGACGCTTTAAAATTGTGTAGGCCTCCATGCCGCAGTTTGCCTCTCAAACGCGTGGAAACTTACTTGACACAGCATGCTCTGAGTGTACTTCCAGTCGATAAAGAAGGAGGGTTTGCGGTTTTCTCGCATGATGAATTTAAAGAAAAGGCTAAAAGTGCTATTACGGCAGTGTTCAGCGAAAAGAAAAGTATTTCGATTGAAAAAGTGAGGGGAAAAGCAATAGAACTTTGTAAGAGGATGAATCTAGAAGGTGTGCTTAGCGGTATCAGAAAAAGTAAAAATGACAGTCTGGATGTGTTCTTTAGTGCTAAAACGCATAAGGAAGGAGTACCGTTCAGAGTGATAGTGTCGGAGAAGGACACGTGGCAAAAAGCTGTAGCTGTGTATCTGCAAAGAACATTAAACTTGCTTGACATAAATGACCCCTTCCTGACAAAAAATTCGGAACAGGTGATAAGTTTCGTCAGGGAACGAAAAAACATAGGGTTAAAAGCGTTTTCGGCTGACATAAAAGATCTGTACTATTCTCTGCCACAATCAGCAGTATTAATAAGTGTTGGCGAATGCATCGATGAGTACGGTGCCGTTAGATTTAGCTCACAAGCAGGTACGTCCGTCGACAATTTCTTAGAATTACTTAGGTTTTACTTGTCGTCAACGTTTATTGAAAACAATGGTACCCTGTATCTGCAAAAACAAGGAGTATGCATTGGCTCGTGCTTAGCACCAGTTTTAAGTAATTTGTTTTTGGCTGAAATGGACAGGAGGCTATCAGGACGCCTAAATGAATACAATGTTGTGCACGTATTTAGGTACGTCGATGACTTTTTAGTGTTTATCAATGACAGAACTGCAGATTTTGCTACTCAATGTAATAGCGTGTGTAGCGTTTTTCGTGAGGGGCTTAACCCACTTGAAGTGACTTTTGAAATGCCATGTGACGGAAGGCTCAGATTTCTTGACATTAACTTTCAATTCTCAGATGAAAAGACATGCTGGTGTTACGAGCCCAGAGCAAGTAAGCCTTTACTACAGTTTCACTCAGCGCATACTAAACTGGTAAAACGAGGCATTGCGAAGATGTGCTTGAGTGAGGCACTAAAGAAGTCCTGCCGGTGCCTCATGAATGAAAGCTTCAGACAACAGGTCTCGAGGCTAAGCAATGCCGGGTACCCCAAGAGCCTCGTCGTGTCCGTTGCTGAAGGATTGCACAGAAAAGTGCTGGAGAAAAGATGTGAAGGGATGGATAGGGTGAGCTCAAGAAAGGAAAGTTTTGCCGTAATTCCATACATGCATAAGGTTTCTCACAGGATAAAAAAGATTGCGGAAAGATGTGGCACTAACGTAGTTTTCTCGGCACCCAATAAGTTGGTGAGTCTTTGCAGAAGCACAAGACCAGACAAGGGAAAATCAAATGTATGCCAAAAGAAACATAGAAACCTATTTGTGGAGTGCATCATGTGTGTTGTATACCTCATTCCACTTACTTGTGGAAAGTGTTATATCGGTCAGACCAGTAGATGCATAAACGATCGCTTGCGCGAGCACAATAACAAAGTAAATAGTGTTGTTCCTGATGGTTTTCTTTCCCTTCATTGCCAGAGATGTAAGTGCACACCGAAATTCAAGGAAACGGTTATAATCAATAGAAGTAGGCACGAGATGACGCGGTTGGTATTGGAGGCCGGCAGAATTGCAGAGCTAGGTGACACGTGTGTGAGCAGCCCATCAGTGGTGTTGACAGATAAGGAACTTGATTACATGTATTCGCGATAGGGTTTGTGGTAACATGGGATAAAAGGAAGAAAGAAAAAGTAAAAAAAGATTGAAAAATATAAAATTGTAAAGTATTGGAACACGCGCGTTGGTTATATTTGATGGTTTTTAGAGCTACGCACGTGCGACGTTGGCGTGGTGGATCGCATACACCACGGAGATCTGCGTGTAATAAACTGTTGTTGAAAGTTAGCGCTGTGTTGTGTCTATGTGCCTTCTCTTGTCCGTGTTCGTTGTCTGCGCTACCATCCATCATCATGCAACCATACCAACAAGCCCAAATCGCCACCCTCATTGACTTCATTTCTCGTTCAACGGGCTCTTTCGTTCATGTACTGCGAGATCCTTCGGGTGTTGTAGCCCTCATCGTCAACGCCGTGTGCAAGGCAAGAACGCTCAGTTTTTCCATAAGGAACAAGATTCTACCAGAGGATGTTCGAGCGCTCTTCGGAGGGTGTACCCCTTCAGATGGGCACAGAACGAGGATCATGAAAATTCAGCGCTCAGAATGGCTTCGACAGGTACGCCTTTTCAGAGCCTACCTACGGGCGCAGATGCATCGAACTTACGAGTCATATGCAGCGGAGATTCACTTTCGAAAGCATCTACGTCTGGCAGACCAAATGATAGAATTCCACTGGAAGCTTCAATTACGACTGTTACGTGATTTGGTGGACAAAGTGCGCGTGAGTGCAACCTCCAACGTTCATGTGGCAGAAGGCATCTGCCTACCGGACTTTGTACTAGAAGTATTGGGACTTGGGCCAAAGTTTGCCGTGCAACCTCAAAAGAACAAGCCGGAACTCGTATCAATTGTACGTCAAGTGTCGAAGCGGGTTCCCGAGGATCAAGCCACCAGGATCATCAACGAAGGTGTGGACGCTTTAAAATTGTGTAGGCCTCCATGCCGCAGTTTGCCTCTCAAACGCGTGGAAACTTACTTGACACAGCATGCTCTGAGTGTACTTCCAGTCGATAAAGAAGGAGGGTTTGCGGTTTTCTCGCATGATGAATTTAAAGAAAAGGCTAAAAGTGCTATTACGGCAGTGTTCAGCGAAAAGAAAAGTATTTCGATTGAAAAAGTGAGGGGAAAAGCAATAGAACTTTGTAAGAGGATGAATCTAGAAGGTGTGCTTAGCGGTATCAGAAAAAGTAAAAATGACAGTCTGGATGTGTTCTTTAGTGCTAAAACGCATAAGGAAGGAGTACCGTTCAGAGTGATAGTGTCGGAGAAGGACACGTGGCAAAAAGCTGTAGCTGTGTATCTGCAAAGAACATTAAACTTGCTTGACATAAATGACCCCTTCCTGACAAAAAATTCGGAACAGGTGATAAGTTTCGTCAGGGAACGAAAAAACATAGGGTTAAAAGCGTTTTCGGCTGACATAAAAGATCTGTACTATTCTCTGCCACAATCAGCAGTATTAACAAGTGTTGGCGAATGCATCGATGAGTACGGTGCCGTTAGATTTAGCTCACAAGCAGGTACGTCCGTCGACAATTTCTTAGAATTACTTAGGTTTTACTTGTCGTCAACGTTTATTGAAAACAATGGTACCCTGTATCTGCAAAAACAAGGAGTATGCATTGGCTCGTGCTTAGCACCAGTTTTAAGTAATTTGTTTTTGGCTGAAATGGACAGGAGGCTATCAGGACGCCTAAATGAATACAATGTTGTGCACGTATTTAGGTACGTCGATGACTTTTTAGTGTTTATCAATGACAGAACTGCAGATTTTGCTACTCAATGTAATAGCGTGTGTAGCGTTTTTCGTGAGGGGCTTAACCCACTTGAAGTGACTTTTGAAATGCCATGTGACGGAAGGCTCAGATTTCTTGACATTAACTTTCAATTCTCAGATGAAAAGACATGCTGGTGTTACGAGCCCAGAGCAAGTAAGCCTTTACTACAGTTTCACTCAGCGCATACTAAACTGGTAAAACGAGGCATTGCGAAGATGTGCTTGAGTGAGGCACTAAAGAAGTCCTGCCGGTGCCTCATGAATGAAAGCTTCAGACAACAGGTCTCGAGGCTAAGCAATGCCGGGTACCCCAAGAGCCTCGTCGTGTCCGTTGCTGAAGGATTGCACAGAAAAGTGCTGGAGAAAAGATGTGAAGGGATGGATAGGGTGAGCTCAAGAAAGGAAAGTTTTGCCGTAATTCCATACATGCATAAGGTTTCTCACAGGATAAAAAAGATTGCGGAAAGATGTGGCACTAACGTAGTTTTCTCGGCACCCAATAAGTTGGTGAGTCTTTGCAGAAGCACAAGACCAGACAAGGGAAAATCAAATGTATGCCAAAAGAAACATAGAAACCTATTTGTGGAGTGCATCATGTGTGTTGTATACCTCATTCCACTTACTTGTGGAAAGTGTTATATCGGTCAGACCAGTAGATGCATAAACGATCGCTTGCGCGAGCACAATAACAAAGTAAATAGTGTTGTTCCTGATGGTTTTCTTTCCCTTCATTGCCAGAGATGTAAGTGCACACCGAAATTCAAGGAAACGGTTATAATCAATAGAAGTAGGCACGAGATGACGCGGTTGGTATTGGAGGCCGGCAGAATTGCAGAGCTAGGTGACACGTGTGTGAGCAGCCCATCAGTGGTGTTGACAGATAAGGAACTTGATTACATGTATTCGCGATAGGGTTTGTGGTAACATGGGATAAAAGGAAGAAAGAAAAAGTAAAAAAAGATTGAAAAATATAAAATTGTAAAGTATTGGAACACGCGCGTTGGTTATATTTGATGGTTTTTAGAGCTACGCACGTGCGACGTTGGCGTGGTGGATCGCATACACCACGGAGATCTGCGTGTAATAAACTGTTGTTGATAGTTCCGGAGTTTCTAGTTGTGGAGTTTTTAGTTGTGGAGCTTTTAGTTGAGGAGTCTCTAGTTGTGGAACTTCTAGTTGTGGAGTTTCTAGTTGCGGAGTTTCTAGATGTGGAGTTTCTAGTTGTGGAGTTTCTGGCTGTGGAGTTTATAGTTGCGGAGTTTCTAGTATCGGAGTTTCTAGTTGTGGAGTTTCTAGTTGTGGAGTTTCTAGTTGTGGAGTTTCTAGTTGTAGAGTTTCTAGTTGCGAAGTCTTAAGTTGTGGAGTTTCTAGTTGTGGATTTTCTAGTTGTGGGGTTCGTAGTTGTGGGGTTCGTAGTTGTGCAGTTCTAGTTGTGGAGTTTCTAGTTGTGGAATTTCAAGTTGTGGAGTCTCTAGTGGCGGAGTGAGTTTCTAGTTGCGGAGTTTCTGGTTGTGGAGTTTCTAGTTGCGGAGCCAGTAGTTGTGGAGTTTCTAGTTGTGGAGTTTTTAGTTGAGGAGTCTCTAGTTGTGGAGTCTCTAGTTGTGGAGTTTCTAGTTGGGGAGTGTCTACTTGTGGAGTTTCTAGTTGTGGAGTTTCTAGTTGTGGAGTTTCTAGTCGTGGAGTCTGTAGTTGTGGAGTATCTATTTGTTGGGTTTCAAGTTATGGAGTTTCTGGCTGTGGAGTTTCTAGTTGTGGAGTTTCTAGTTGTTGAGTTTCTAGTTGCCGAGTTTCTAGTTGCGAAGTCTCAAGTCGTGGAGTTTCTAGCTGCGGAGTTTCTAGTTGCGGAGCTTCTAGTGGCGGAGTTTCTAGTTGTGGAATTTGTAGTTGTGGAGTATCTAGTTTTGGTGTTTCAAGTTGTGGAGTTTCTAGCTGTGGAGTTTCTAGTTGTGGAGTTTCTAGTTGCGGAGTTTCTAGTTGCGGAGTTTCTAGTTGCGGAGTTTCTAGTTGTGGAGTTTCTAGTTGTTGAGTTTCTAGTCGCCGAGTTCTTTAGTTGCGAAGCCTCAAGTTGTGGAGTTTCTAGCTGTGGAATTTCTAGTTGTTGAGTTTCTAGTTGCGGAGTTTCTAGTTGTGGAGTTTCTAGTTGCAGAGTTTCTAGTTGCGGAGTTTCTTGTTGCAGAGTTTCTAGTTGTGGAGTTTCTAGTTGTGAAGTTTTAGTTGTGGAGTTTCAAGTTGTGGAATTCATAGGTGTGGAGTTTCTAGTTGTGGAGTTTCTAGTTTTCGACTTTCTAGTTACGGAGTTTCTAGTTGTGGAGTTTTTAGTTGTGGAGCTTTTAGTTGAGGAGTCTCTAGTTGTTGAGTCTCTAGTTGTGGAAGTTCTAGGTGTGGAGTTTCTGGTTGCGGAGTTTCTTGTTGCGGAGTTTCTAGATGTGGAGTTTCTAATTGTGAAGTTTTAGTTGTGGAGTTTCAAGTTGTGGAATTCATAGGTGTGGAGTTTCTAGTTGTGGAGTTTCTAGTTTTCGAGTTTCTGGTTACGGAGTTTCTAGTTGTGGAGTTTTTAGTTGTGGAGCTTTTAGTTGAGGAGTCTCTAGTTGTTGAGTCTCTAGTTGTGGAAGTTCTAGGTGTGGAGTTTCTAGTTGCGGAGTTTCTTGTTGCGGAGTTTCTAGATGTGGAGTTTCTAATGGTGGAGTTTCTGGCTGTGGAGTTTTTAGTTGCGGAGTTTCTAGTATCGGAGTTTCTAGTTGTGGAGTTTCTAGTTGTAGAGTTTCTAGTTGCGAAGTCTCAAGTTGTGGAGTTTCTAGTTTTGGAGTTTCTAGTGGCGGAGTTTCTAGTTGCAGAGTTTCTAGTTGCGGAGTTTTCTAGTTGTGGAGTTTCTAGTTGCAGAGTTTCTAGTTGCGGAGCTTCAAGTTGTGGAGTTTCTAGTTGTGGAGTTTCTAGTTGTGGAGTTTGTAGTTGTGGAGTATCTAGTTGTGGGCTTTCAAGTTGTGGAGTTTCTAGTTGTGGAGTTTCTAGTTGCGGAGTTTTCTAGTCGCGGAGTCTGTAGTTGTGGAGTTTCTAGTTGTGGAATTTCTAGTTATGGAGTTTCTAGTTGTGGAGCTCTTGGTTGAGGAGTCTCTAGTTGTTGAGTCTCTAGTTGTGGAATTTCTAGTTGTGGAGTTTCTAGTTGTGGAGTTTCTAGTTGTGGAATTTCAAGTTGTGGAGTCTATAGTGGCGGAGTGAGTTTCTAGTTACGGAGTTTCTGGTTGTGGAGTTTCTAGTTGCGGAGCCAGTAGTTGTGGAGTTTCTAGTTGTGGAGTTTCTAGTTGTGGAGTTTCTAGTGTTTGAATTTCTAGTTGCCGAGTTCTTTAGTTGCGAAGTCTCAAGTTGTGGAGTTTCTAGCTGTGAAGTTTCTAGTTGCGGAGTTTCTAGTTGTGGAGTTTTTAGTTGAGGAGTCTCTAGTTGTGGAGTCTCTAGTTGTGGAGTTTCTCGTTGCGGAGTGTCTACTTGTGGAGTTTCTAGTTGTGGAGTTTCTAGTTGTGGAGTTTCTAGTCGTGGAGTCTGTAGTTGTGGAGTATCTATTTGTTGGGTTTCAAGTTATGGAGTTTCTGGCTGTGGAGTTTCTAGTTGTGGAGTTTCTAGTTGTTGAGTTTCTAGTTGCCGAGTTTCTAGTTGCGAAGTCTCAAGTCGTGGAGTTTCTAGCTGCGGAGTTTCTAGTTGCGGAGCTTCTAGTGGCGGAGTTTCTAGTTGTGGAATTTGTAGTTGAGGAGTATCTAGTTTTGGTGCTTCAAGTTGTGGAGTTTCTAGCTGTGGAGTTTCTAGTTGCGGAGTTTCTAGTTGCAGAGTTTCTAGTTGCGGAGTTTCTAGTTGCGGAGTTTCTAGTTGTGGAGTTTCTAGTTGTTGAGTTTCTAGTCGCCGAGTTCTTTAGTTGCGAAGTCTCAAGTTGTGGAGTTTCTAGCTGTGGACTTTCTAGTTGTTGAGTTTCTAGTTGCGGAGTTTCTAGTTGCGGAGTTTTTAGCTCTGGAGTCTCTACTTGTGGAGTCTCTAGTTGTGGAGTTTCTAGTTGTGGAGTGTCTACTTGTGGAGTTTCTAGTTGTGGAGATTCTAGTTGTGGAGTTTCTATTTGTAGTTTTTATATTTCAAGTTTGTAGTTGTAGATTTTCTAGTTGCAGAGTTCCTAGTTGTGGAGTTTTTAGTTGTGGAGTTTCTTGTTGGGGAGTTTCTAGTTGTGAAGTTTCTAATTGTGGATTTTCTAGTTGCGGAATTTCTAGTTGCAAAGTTTCTAGTTGGGGAGTTTCTACTTGAGTTTATAGCTGCGGATTTTCTAGTTCCACAGTTTCGAGTTGCAAAGTTTCAAGTTGTCGAGTTTGTAGTTGCGGAGTCGCTAGTTGTGGAGTGTCTAGTTGCGGAGTTGCTAGCTTTGGAGTTTCTAGTTGCGGAGTCTCTCATTGTGCAGTCTCTAGTTTTGGAGTCTAGTTGTGGAGTTTCTAGTTGTGGAGTTTATAGTTGTGGAGTTTCTAGCTGTGGAGATTCTAGTTGCGGTGTTTCTAGTTGCAGAGTTTCTAGTTGCGGAGTTTCTTGTTACAGAGTTTCTAGTTGTGGAGTTTCTAGTTGTGAAGTTTTAGTTGTGGAGTTTCAAGCTGTGGAATTCATACGTGTGGAGTTTCTAGTTTTCGAGTTTCTAGTTACGGAGTTTCTAGTTGTGGAGTTTTTAGTTGTGGAGCTTTTAGTTAAGGAGTCTCTAGTTGTTGAGTCTCTAGTTGTGGAAGTTCTAGTTGTGGAGTTTCTAGTTGCGGAGTTTCTAGATGTGGAGTTTCTAGTTGTGGAGTTTCTGGCTGTGGAGTTTATAGTTGCGGAGTTTCTAGTATCGGAGTTTCTAGTTGTGGAGTTTCTAGTTGTGGAGTTTCTAGTTGTAGAGTTTCTAGTTGCGAAGTCTTAAGTTGTGGAGTTTCTAGTTGTGGAGTTTCTAGTTGTGGGGTTCGTAGTTGTGGGGTTCGTAGTTGTGCAGTTCTAGTTGTGGAGTTTCTAGTTGTGGAATTTCAAGTTGTGGAGTCTCTAGTGGCGGAGTGAGTTTCTAGTTGCGGAGTTTCTGGTTGTGGAGTTTCTAGTTGCGGAGCCAGTAGTTGTGGAGTTTCTAGTTGTGGAGTTTCTAGTGTTTGAATTTCTAGTTGCCGAGTTCTTTAGTTGCGAAATCTCAAGTTGTTGGAGTTTCTAGCTGTGAAGTTTCTAGTTGCGGAGTTTCTAGTTGCGGAGTTTCTAGTTGTGGAGTTTTTATTTGAGGAGTCTCTAGTTGTGGAGTCTCTAGTTGTGGAGTTTCTAGTTGGGGAGTGTCTACTTGTGGAGTTTCTAGTTGTGGAGTTTCTAGTTGTGGAGTTTCTAGTCGTGGAGTCTGTAGTTGTGGAGTATCTATTTGTTGGGTTTCAAGTTATGGAGTTTCTGGCTGTGGAGTTTCTAGTTGTGGAGTTTCTAGTTGTTGAGTTTCTTGTTGCCGAGTTTCTAGTTGCGAAGTCTCAAGTCGTGGAGTTTCTAGCTGCGGAGTTTCTAGTTGCGGAGCTTCTAGTGGCGGAGTTTCTAGTTGCGGAATTTGTAGTTGTGGAGTATCTAGTTTTGGTGTTTCAAGTTGTGGAGTTTCTAGCTGTGGAGTTCATAGTTGCGGAGTTTCTAGTTGCAGAGTTTCTAGTTTCGGAGTTTCTAGTTGCGGAGTTTCTAGTTGTGGAGTTTCTAGTTGTGGAGTTTCTAGTCGCCGAGTTCTTTAGTTGCGGAGTCTCAAGTTGTGGAGTTTCTAGCTGTGGAATTTCTAGTTGTTGAGTTTCTAGTTGCGGAGTTTCTAGTTGTGGAGTTTTTAGCTGTGGAGTCTCTAGTTGTGGAGTCTCTAGTTGTGGAGTTTCTGTTTGTGGAGTGTCTACTTGTGGAGTTTCTAGTTGTGGAGTTTCTAGTTGTAGAGTTTCTATTTGTAGTTTTTATTTTTCGAGTTTGTAGTTGTAGATTTTCTAGTTGCAGAGTTCCTAGTTGTGGAGTTTCTTGTTGTGAAGTTTCTTGTTGGGGTGTTTTTAGTTGTGAAGTTTGTAATTGTGGATTTTCTAGTTGCGGAATTTCTAGTTGCGAAGTTTCTAGTTGGGGAGTTTCTACTTGAGTTTATAGTTGTGGATTTTCTAGCTCCACAGTTTCGAGTTGCAAAGTTTCAAGTTGTCGAGTTTGTAGTTGCGGAGTCGCTAGTAGTGGACTTTCTAGTTGCGGAGTCTCTAATTGTGCAGTCTCTAGTTTTGGAGTCTCTAGTTGTGGAGTTTCTAGTTGTGGAGTTTATAGTAGTGGAGTTTCTAGCTGTGGAGATTCTAGTTGCAGAGTTTCTAGTTGCAGAGTTTCTAGTTGCGGAGTTTCTTTTTGCAGAGTTTCTAGTTGTGGAGTTTCTAGTTGTGAAGTTTTAGCTGTGGAGTTTCAAGTTGTGGAATTCATAGGTGTGGAGTTTCTAGTTTTCGAGTTTCTAGTTACGGAGTTTCTAGTTGTGGAGTTTTTAGTTGTGGAGCTTTTAGTTGAGGAGTCTCTAGTTGTTGAGTCTCTAGTTGTGGAAGTTCTATGTGTGGAGTTTCTAGTTGTGGAGTTTCTTGTTGCGGAGTTTCTAGATGTGGAGTTTCTGGCTGTGGAGTTTATAGTTGCGGAGTTTCTAGTATCGGAGTTTCTAGTTGTGGAGTTTCTAGTTGTGGAGTTTCTAGTTGTAGAGTTTCTAGTTGCGAAGTCTCAAGTTGTGGAGTTTCTAGTTGTGGAGTTTCTAGTGGCGGAGTTTCTAGTTGCAGAGTTTCTAGTTGCGGAGTTTCTAGTTGCGGAGCTTCAAGTTGTGGAGTTTCTAGTTGTGGAGTTTCTAGTTGTGGAGTTTGTAGTTGTTGAGTATCTAGTTGTGGGCTTTCAAGTTGTGGAGTTTCTAGTTGTGGAGTTTCTAGTTGCGGAGTTTTCTAGTCGCGGAGTCTGTAGTTGTGGAGTTTCTAGTTGTGGAATTTCTAGTTACGGAGTTTCTAGTTGTGGAGCTCTTAGTTGAGGAGTCTCTAGTTGTTGAGTCTCTAGTTGTGGAATTTCTAGTTGTGGAGTTTCTAGTTGTAGAGTTTCAAGTTGTGGAGTTTCTAGTTGTGGAATTTCAAGTTGTGGAGTCTCTAGTGGCGGAGTGAGTTTCTAGTTGCGGAGTTTCTGGTTGTCGAGTTTCTAGTTGCGGAGCCAGTAGTTGTGGAGTTTCTAGTTGTGGAGTTTCTAGTGTTTGAATTTCTAGTTGCCGAGTTCTTTAGTTGCGAAGTCTCAAGTTGTGGAGTTTCTAGCTGTGCAGTCTCTAGTTTTGGAGTCTCTAGTCGTGGAGTTTCTAGTTGTGGAGTTTCTAGTTGTGGAGTTTCTAGCTGTGGAGATTCTAGTTGCGGAGTTTGTAGTTGCAGAGTTTTTAGTTGCGGAGCTTCTTGTTGCAGAGTTTCTAGTTGTGGAGTTTCTAGTTGTGAAGTTTTAGTTGTGGAGTTTCAAGTTGTGGAATTCATACGTGTGGAGTTTCTAGTTTTCGAGTTTCTAGTTACGGAGTTTCTAGTTGTGGAGTTTTTAGTTGTGGAGCTTTTAGTTAAGGAGTCTCTAGTTGTTGAGTCTCTAGTTGTGGAAGTTCTAGTTGTGGAGTTTCTAGTTGCGGAGTTTCTAGATGTGGAGTTTCTAGTTGTGGAGTTTCTGGCTGTGGAGCTTATAGTTGCGGAGTTTCTAGTATCGGAGTTTCTCGTTGTGGAGTTTCTAGTTGTGGAGTTTCCAGTTGTAGAGTTTCTAGTTGCGAAGTCTTAAGTTGTGGAGTTTCTAGTTGTGGAGTTTCTAGTTGTGGGGTTCGTAGTTGTGGGGTTCGTAGTTGTGCAGTTCTAGTTGTGGAGTTTCTAGTTGTGGAAGTTCAAGTTGTGGAGTCTCTAGTGGCGGAGTGAGTTTTTAGTTGCGGAGTTTCTGGTTGTGGAGTTTCTAGTTGCGGAGCCAGTAGTTGTGGAGTTTCTAGTTGTGGAGTTTCTAGTTGTGGAGTTTCTAGTGTTTGAATTTCTAGTTGCCGAGTTCTTTAGTTGCGAAAGCTCAAGTTGTTGGAGTTTCTAGCTGTGAAGTTTCTAGTTGCGGAGTTTCTAGTTGCGGAGTTTCTAGTTGTGGAGTTTTTAGTTGAGGAGTCTCTAGTTGTGGAGTCTCTAGTTGTGGAGTTTCTAGTTGGGGAGTGTCTACTTGTGGAGTTTCTAGTTGTGGAGTTTCTAGTTGTGGAGTTTCTAGTCGTGGAGTCTGTAGTTGTGGAGTATCTATTTGTTGGGTTTCAAGTTATGGAGTTTCTGGCTGTGGAGTTTCTAGTTGTGGAGTTTCTAGTTGTTGAGTTTCTTGTTGCCGAGTTTCTAGTTGCGAAGTCTCAAGTCGTGGAGTTTCTAGCTGCGGAGTTTCTAGTTGCGGAGCTTCTAGTGGCGGAGTTTCTAGTTGCGGAATTTGTAGTTGTGGAGTATCTAGTTTTGGTGTTTCAAGTTGTGGAGTTTCTAGCTGTGGAGTTTCTAGTTGCGGAGTTTCTAGTTGCAGAGTTTCTAGTTGCGGAGTTTCTAGTTGCGGAGTTTCTAGTTGTGGAGTTTCTAGTTGTGGTGTTTCTAGTCGCCGAGTTCTTTAGTTGCGAAGTCTCAAGTTGTGGAGTTTCTAGCTGTGGAATTTCTAGTTGTTGAGTTTCTAGTTGCGGAGTTTCTAGTTGTGGAGTTTTTAGCTGTGGAGTCTCTAGTTGTGGAGTCTCTAGTTGTGGAGTTTCTGTTTGTGGAGTGTCTACTTGTGGAGTTTCTAGTTGTGGAGTTTCTAGTTGTAGAGTTTCTATTTGTAGTTTTTATTTTTCGAGTTTGTAGTTGTAGATTTTCTAGTTGCAGAGTTCCTAGTTGTGGAGTTTCTTGTTGTGAAGTTTCTTGTTGGGGTGTTTTAGTTGTGAAGTTTGTAATTGTGGATTTTCTAGTTGCGGAATTTCTAGTTGCGAAGTTTCTAGTTGGGGAGTTTCTACTTGAGTTTATAGTTGTGGATTTTCTAGCTCCACAGTTTCGAGTTGCAAAGTTTCAAGTTGTCGAGTTTGTAGTTGCGGAGTCGCTAGTAGTGGACTTTCTAGTTGCGGAGTCTCTAATTGTGCAGTCTCTAGTTTTGGAGTCTCTAGTTGTGGAGTTTCTAGTTGTGGAGTTTATAGTAGTGGAGTTTCTAGCTGTGGAGATTCTAGTTGCAGAGTTTCTAGTTGCAGAGTTTCTAGTTGCGGAGTTTCTTGTTGCAGAGTTTCTTGTTGTGGAGTTTCTAGTTGTGAAGTTTTAGCTGTGGAGTTTCAAGTTGTGGAATTCATAGGTGTGGAGTTTCTAGTTTTCGAGTTTCTAGTTACGGAGTTTCTAGTTGTGGAGTTTTTAGTTGTGGAGCTTTTAGTTGAGGAGTCTCTAGTTGTTGAGTCTCTAGTTGTGGAAGTTCTATGTGTGGAGTTTCTAGTTGCGGAGTTTCTTGTTGCGGAGTTTCTAGATGTGGAGTTTCTAATTGTGGAGCTTCTGGCTGTGGAGTTTATAGTTGCGGAGTTTCTAGTATCGGAGTTTCTAGTTGTGGAGTTTCTAGTTGTGGAGTTTTTAGTTGTAGAGTTTCTAGTTGCGAAGTCTCAAGTTGTGGAGTTTCTAGTTGTGGAGTTTCTAGTGGCGGAGTTTCTAGTTGCAGAGTTTCTAGTTGCGGAGTTTTCTAGTTGTGAAGTTTCTAGTTGCGGAGTTTCTAGTTGCGGAGCTTCAAGTTGTGGAGTTTCTAGTTGTGGAGTTTCTAGTTGTGGAGTTTGTAGTTGTGGAGTATCTAGTTGTGGGCTTTCAAGTTGTGGAGTTTCTAGTTGTGGAGTTTCTAGTTGCGGAGTTTTCTAGTCGCGGAGTCTGTAGTTGTGGAGTTTCTAGTTGTGGAATTTCTAGTTACGGAGTTTCTAGTTGTGGAGCTCTTAGTTGAGGAGTCTCTAGTTGTTGAGTCTCTAGTTGTGGAATTTCTAGTTGTGGAGTTTCTAGTTGTAGAGTTTCAAGTTGTGGAGTTTCTAGTTGTGGAATTTGAAGTTGTGGAGTCTCTAGTGGCGGAGTGAGTTTCTAGTTGCGGAGTTTCTGGTTGTCGAGTTTCTAGTTGCGGAGCCAGTAGTTGTGGAGTTTCTAGTTGTGGAGTGTCTAGTGTTTGAATTTCTAGTTGCCGAGTTCTTTAGTTGCGAAGTCTCAAGTTGTGGAGTTTCTAGCTGTGCAGTCTCTAGTTTTGGAGTCTCTAGTCGTGGAGTTTCTAGTTGTGGAGTTTCTAGTTGTGGAGTTTCTAGCTGTGGAGATTCTAGTTGCGGAGTTTCTAGTTGCAGAGTTTCTAGTTGCGGAGTTTCTTGTTGCAGAGTTTCTAGTTGTGGAGTTTCTAGTTGTGAAGTTTTAGTTGTGGAGTTTCAAGTTGTGGAATTCATAGGTGTGGAGTTTCTAGTTTTCGAGTTTCTAGTTACGGAGTTTCTAGTTGTGGAGTTTTTAGTTGTGGAGCTTTTAGTTGAGGAGTCTCTAGTTGTTGAGTCTTTAGTTGTGGAACTTCTAGTTGTGGAGTTTCTAGTTGTGGAGTTTCTGGCTGTGGATTTTATAGTTGCGGAGTTTCTAGTATCGGAGTTTCTAGTTGTGGAGTTTCTAGTTGTGGAGTTTCTAGTTGTAGAGTTTCTAGTTGCGAAGTCTTAAGTTGTGGAGTTTCTAGTTGTGGAGTTTCTAGTGTTTGAATTTCTAGTTGCCGAGTTCTTTAGTTGCGAAATCTCAAGTTGTTGGAGTTTCTAGCTGTGAAGTTTCCAGTTGCGGAGTTTCTAGTTGCGGAGTTTCTAGTTTTGGAGTTTCTAGTCGTGGAGTCTGTAGTTGTGGAGTATCTATTTGTTGGGTTTCAAGTTATGGAGTTTCTGGCTGCGGAGTTTCTAGTTGTGGAGTTTCTAGTCGTTGAGTTTCTTGTTGCCGAGTTTCTAGTTGCGAAGTCTCAAGTCGTGGAGTTTCTAGCTGCGGAGTTTCTAGTTGCGGAGCTTCTAGTGGCGGAGTTTCTAGTTGCGGAATTTGTAGTTGTGGAGTATCTAGTTTTGGTGTTTCAAGTTGTGGAGTTTCTAGCTGTGGAGTTTCTAGTTGCGGAGTTTCTAGTTGCAGAGTTTCTAGTTGCGGAGTTTCTAGTTGCGGAGTTTCTAGTTGTGGAGTTTCTAGTTGTGGAGTTTCTAGTCGCCGAGTTCTTTAGTTGCGAAGTCTCAAGTTGTGGAGTTTCTAGCTGTGGAATTTCTAGTTGTTGAGTTTCTAGTTGCGGAGTTTCTAGTTGTGGAGTTTTTAGCTGTGGAGTCTCTAGTTGTGGAGTCTCTAGTTGTGGAGTTTCTGTTTGTGGAGTGTCTACTTGTGGAGTTTCTAGTTGTGGAGTTTCTAGTTGTAGAGTTTCTATTTGTAGTTTTTATTTTTCGAGTTTGTAGTTGTAGATTTTCTAGTTGCAGAGTTCCTAGTTGTGCAGTTTCTTGTTGTGAAGTTTCTTGTTGGGGTGTTTTTAGTTGTGAAGTTTGTAATTGTGGATTTTCTAGTTGCGGAATTTCTAGTTGCGAAGTTTCTAGTTGGGGAGTTTCTACTTGAGTTTATAGTTGTGGATTTTCTAGCTCCACAGTTTCGAGTTGCAAAGTTTCAAGTTGTCGAGTTTGTAGTTGCGGAGTCGCTAGTAGTGGACTTTCTAGTTGCGGAGTCTCTATTTGTGCAGTCTCTAGTTTTGGAGTCTCTAGTTGTGGAGTTTCTAGTTGTGGAGTTTATAGTAGTGGAGTTTCTAGCTGTGGAGATTCTAGTTGCAGAGTTTCTAGTTGCAGAGTTTCTAGTTGCGGAGTTTCTTGTTGCAGAGTTTCTAGTTGCGGAGTTTCTAGTTTTGAAGTTTTAGCTGTGGAGTTTCAAGTTGTGGAATTCATAGGTGTGGAGTTTCTAGTTTTCGAGTTTCTAGTTACGGAGTTTCTAGTTGTGGAGTTTTTAGTTGTGGAGCTTTTAGTTGAGGAGTCTCTAGTTGTTGAGTCTCTAGTTGTGAAAGTTCTATGTGTGGAGTTTCTAGTTGCGGAGTTTCTTGTTGCGGAGTTTCTAGATGTGGAGTTTCTAATTGTGGAGTTTCTGGCTGTGGAGTTTATAGTTGCGGAGTTTCTAGTATCGGAGTTTCTAGTTGTGGAGTTTCTAGTTGTGGAGTTTCTAGTTGTAGAGTTTCTAGTTGCGAAGTCTCAAGTTGTGGAGTTTCTAGTTGTGGAGTTTCTAGTGGCGGAGTTTCTAGTTGCAGAGTTTCTAGTTGCGGAGTTTTCTAGTTGTGGAGTTTCTAGTTGTAGAGTTTCTAGTTGCGAAAACTCAAGTTGTGGAGTTTCTAGTTGTGGAGTTTCTAGTGGCGGAGTTTCTAGTTGCAGAGTTTCTAGTTGCGGAGTTTTCTAGTTGTGAAGTTTCTAGTTGCGGAGTTTCTAGTTGCGGAGCTTCAAGTTGTGGAGTTTCTAGTTGTGGAGTTTCTAGTTGTGGAGTTTGTAGTTGTTGAGTATCTAGTTGTGGGCTTTCAAGTTGTGGAGTTTCTAGTTGTGGAGTTTCTAGTTGCGGAGTTTTCTAGTCGCGGAGTCTGTAGTTGTGGAGTTTCTAGTTGTGGAATTTCTAGTTACGGAGTTTCTAGTTGTGGAGCTCTTAGTTGAGGAGTCTCTAGTTGTTGAGTCTCTAGTTGTGGAATTTCTAGTTGTGGAGTTTCTAGTTGTAGAGTTTCAAGTTGTGGAGTTTCTAGTTGTGGAATTTCAAGTTGTGGAGTCTCTAGTGGCGGAGTGAGTTTCTAGTTGCGGAGTTTCTGGTTGTCGAGTTTCTAGTTGCGGAGCCAGTAGTTGTGGAGTTTCTAGTTGTGGAGTTTCTAGTGTTTGAATTTCTAGTTGCCGAGTTCTTTAGTTGCGAAGTCTCAAGTTGTGGAGTTTCTAGCTGTGCAGTCTCTAGTTTTGGAGTCTCTAGTCGTGGAGTTTCTAGTTGTGGAGTTTCTAGCTGTGGAGATTCTAGTTGCGGAGTTTGTAGTTGCAGAGTTTTTAGTTGCGGAGCTTCTTGTTGCAGAGTTTCTAGTTGTGGAGTTTCTAGTTGTGAAGTTTTAGTTGTGGAGTTTCAAGTTGTGGAATTCATACGTGTGGAGTTTCTAGTTTTCGAGTTTCTAGTTACGGAGTTTCTAGTTGTGGAGTTTTTAGTTGTGGAGCTTTTAGTTAAGGAGTCTCTAGTTGTTGAGTCTCTAGTTGTGGAAGTTCTAGTTGTGGAGTTTCTAGTTGCGGAGTTTCTAGATGTGGAGTTTCTAGTTGTGGAGTTTCTGGCTGTGGAGTTTATAGTTGCGGAGTTTCTAGTATCGGAGTTTCTCGTTGTGGAGTTTCTAGTTGTGGAGTTTCCAGTTGTAGAGTTTCTAGTTGCGAAGTCTTAAGTTGTGGAGTTTCTAGTTGTGGAGTTTCTAGTTGTGGGGTTCGTAGTTGTGGGGTTCGTAGTTGTGCAGTTCTAGTTGTGGAGTTTCTAGTTGTGGAAGTTCAAGTTGTGGAGTCTCTAGTGGCGGAGTGAGTTTTTAGTTGCGGAGTTTCTGGTTGTGGAGTTTCTAGTTGCGGAGCCAGTAGTTGTGGAGTTTCTAGTTGTGGAGTTTCTAGTTGTGGAGTTTCTAGTGTTTGAATTTCTAGTTGCCGAGTTCTTTAGTTGCGAAAGCTCAAGTTGTTGGAGTTTCTAGCTGTGAAGTTTCTAGTTGCGGAGTTTCTAGTTGCGGAGTTTCTAGTTGTGGAGTTTTTAGTTGAGGAGTCTCTAGTTGTGGAGTCTCTAGTTGTGGAGTTTCTAGTTGGGGAGTGTCTACTTGTGGAGTTTCTAGTTGTGGAGTTTCTAGTTGTGGAGTTTCTAGTCGTGGAGTCTGTAGTTGTGGAGTATCTATTTGTTGGGTTTCAAGTTATGGAGTTTCTGGCTGTGGAGTTTCTAGTTGTGGAGTTTCTAGTTGTTGAGTTTCTTGTTGCCGAGTTTCTAGTTGCGAAGTCTCAAGTCGTGGAGTTTCTAGCTGCGGAGTTTCTAGTTGCGGAGCTTCTAGTGGCGGAGTTTCTAGTTGCGGAATTTGTAGTTGTGGAGTATCTAGTTTTGGTGTTTCAAGTTGTGGAGTTTCTAGCTGTGGAGTTTCTAGTTGCGGAGTTTCTAGTTGCAGAGTTTCTAGTTGCGGAGTTTCTAGTTGCGGAGTTTCTAGTTGTGGAGTTTCTAGTTGTGGTGTTTCTAGTCGCCGAGTTCTTTAGTTGCGAAGTCTCAAGTTGTGGAGTTTCTAGCTGTGGAATTTCTAGTTGTTGAGTTTCTAGTTGCGGAGTTTCCAGTTGTGGAGTTTTTAGCTGTGGAGTCTCTAGTTGTGGAGTCTCTAGTTGTGGAGTTTCTGTTTGTGGAGTGTCTACTTGTGGAGTTTCTAGTTGTGGAGTTTCTAGTTGTAGAGTTTCTATTTGTAGTTTTTATTTTTCGAGTTCGTAGTTGTAGATTTTCTAGTTGCAGAGTTCCTAGTTGTGGAGTTTCTTGTTGTGAAGTTTCTTGTTGGGGTGTTTTAGTTGTGAAGTTTGTAATTGTGGATTTTCTAGTTGCGGAATTTCTAGTTGCGAAGTTTCTAGTTGGGGAGTTTCTACTTGAGTTTATAGTTGTGGATTTTCTAGCTCCACAGTTTCGAGTTGCAAAGTTTCAAGTTGTCGAGTTTGTAGTTGCGGAGTCGCTAGTAGTGGACTTTCTAGTTGCGGAGTCTCTAATTGTGCAGTCTCTAGTTTTGGAGTCTCTAGTTGTGGAGTTTCTAGTTGTGGAGTTTATAGTAGTGGAGTTTCTAGCTGTGGAGATTCTAGTTGCAGAGTTTCTAGTTGCAGAGTTTCTAGTTGCGGAGTTTCTTGTTGCAGAGTTTCTTGTTGTGGAGTTTCTAGTTGTGAAGTTTTAGCTGTGGAGTTTCAAGTTGTGGAATTCATAGGTGTGGAGTTTCTAGTTTTCGAGTTTCTAGTTACGGAGTTTCTAGTTGTGGAGTTTTTAGTTGTGGAGCTTTTAGTTGAGGAGTCTCTAGTTGTTGAGTCTCTAGTTGTGGAAGTTCTATGTGTGGAGTTTCTAGTTGCGGAGTTTCTTGTTGCGGAGTTTCTAGATGTGGAGTTTCTAATTGTGGAGCTTCTGGCTGTGGAGTTTATAGTTGCGGAGTTTCTAGTATCGGAGTTTCTAGTTGTGGAGTTTCTAGTTGTGGAGTTTTTAGTTGTAGAGTTTCTAGTTGCGAAGTCTGAAGTTGTGGAGTTTCTAGTTGTGGAGTTTCTAGTGGCGGAGTTTCTAGTTGCAGAGTTTCTAGTTGCGGAGTTTTCTAGTTGTGAAGTTTCTAGTTGCGGAGTTTCTAGTTGCGGAGCTTCAAGTTGTGGAGTTTCTAGTTGTGGAGTTTCTAGTTGTGGAGTTTGTAGTTGTGGAGTATCTAGTTGTGGGCTTTCAAGTTGTGGAGTTTCTAGTTGTGGAGTTTCTAGTTGCGGAGTTTTCTAGTCGCGGAGTCTGTAGTTGTGGAGTTTCTAGTTGTGGAATTTCTAGTTACGGAGTTTCTAGTTGTGGAGCTCTTAGTTGAGGAGTCTCTAGTTGTTGAGTCTCTAGTTGTGGAATTTCTAGTTGTGGAGTTTCTAGTTGTAGAGTTTCAAGTTGTGGAGTTTCTAGTTGTGGAATTTGAAGTTGTGGAGTCTCTAGTGGCGGAGTGAGTTTCTAGTTGCGGAGTTTCTGGTTGTCGAGTTTCTAGTTGCGGAGCCAGTAGTTGTGGAGTTTCTAGTTGTGGAGTGTCTAGTGTTTGAATTTCTAGTTGCCGAGTTCTTTAGTTGCGAAGTCTCAAGTTGTGGAGTTTCTAGCTGTGCAGTCTCTAGTTTTGGAGTCTCTAGTCGTGGAGTTTCTAGTTGTGGAGTTTCTAGTTGTGGAGTTTCTAGCTGTGGAGATTCTAGTTGCGGAGTTTCTAGTTGCAGAGTTTCTAGTTGCGGAGTTTCTTGTTGCAGAGTTTCTAGTTGTGGAGTTTCTAGTTGTGAAGTTTTAGTTGTGGAGTTTCAAGTTGTGGAATTCATAGGTGTGGAGTTTCTAGTTTTCGAGTTTCTAGTTACGGAGTTTCTAGTTGTGGAGTTTTTAGTTGTGGAGCTTTTAGTTGAGGAGTCTCTAGTTGTTGAGTCTTTAGTTGTGGAACTTCTAGTTGTGGAGTTTCTAGTTGTGGAGTTTCTGGCTGTGGATTTTATAGTTGCGGAGTTTCTAGTATCGGAGTTTCTAGTTGTGGAGTTTCTAGTTGTGGAGTTTCTAGTTGTAGAGTTTCTAGTTGCGAAGTCTTAAGTTGTGGAGTTTCTAGTTGTGGAGTTTCTAGTGTTTGAATTTCTAGTTGCCGAGTTCTTTAGTTGCGAAATCTCAAGTTGTTGGAGTTTCTAGCTGTGAAGTTTCCAGTTGCGGAGTTTCTAGTTGCGGAGTTTCTAGTTTTGGAGTTTCTAGTCGTGGAGTCTGTAGTTGTGGAGTATCTATTTGTTGGGTTTCAAGTTATGGAGTTTCTGGCTGCGGAGTTTCTAGTTGTGGAGTTTCTAGTCGTTGAGTTTCTTGTTGCCGAGTTTCTAGTTGCGAAGTCTCAAGTCGTGGAGTTTCTAGCTGCGGAGTTTCTAGTTGCGGAGCTTCTAGTGGCGGAGTTTCTAGTTGCGGAATTTGTAGTTGTGGAGTATCTAGTTTTGGTGTTTCAAGTTGTGGAGTTTCTAGCTGTGGAGTTTCTAGTTGCGGAGTTTCTAGTTGCAGAGTTTCTAGTTGCGGAGTTTCTAGTTGCGGAGTTTCTAGTTGTGGAGTTTCTAGTTGTGGAGTTTCTAGTCGCCGAGTTCTTTAGTTGCGAAGTCTCAAGTTGTGGAGTTTCTAGCTGTGGAATTTCTAGTTGTTGAGTTTCTAGTTGCGGAGTTTCTAGTTGTGGAGTTTTTAGCTGTGGAGTCTCTAGTTGTGGAGTCTCTAGTTGTGGAGTTTCTGTTTGTGGAGTGTCTACTTGT
Source organism: Rhipicephalus microplus (assembly GCF_043290135.1). Lineage (NCBI taxonomy): Eukaryota > Metazoa > Arthropoda > Arachnida > Ixodida > Ixodidae > Rhipicephalus > Rhipicephalus microplus. The sequence continues at coordinate 5,595,828 of NW_027464585.1, read as the reverse complement.
GGAGTTTCTAGTTGTGGAGTTTCTAGTTGTAGAGTTTCTATTTGTAGTTTTTATTTTTCGAGTTTGTAGTTGTAGATTTTCTAGTTGCAGAGTTCCTAGTTGTGCAGTTTCTTGTTGTGAAGTTTCTTGTTGGGGTGTTTTTAGTTGTGAAGTTTGTAATTGTGGATTTTCTAGTTGCGGAATTTCTAGTTGCGAAGTTTCTAGTTGGGGAGTTTCTACTTGAGTTTATAGTTGTGGATTTTCTAGCTCCACAGTTTCGAGTTGCAAAGTTTCAAGTTGTCGAGTTTGTAGTTGCGGAGTCGCTAGTAGTGGACTTTCTAGTTGCGGAGTCTCTATTTGTGCAGTCTCTAGTTTTGGAGTCTCTAGTTGTGGAGTTTCTAGTTGTGGAGTTTATAGTAGTGGAGTTTCTAGCTGTGGAGATTCTAGTTGCAGAGTTTCTAGTTGCAGAGTTTCTAGTTGCGGAGTTTCTTGTTGCAGAGTTTCTAGTTGCGGAGTTTCTAGTTTTGAAGTTTTAGCTGTGGAGTTTCAAGTTGTGGAATTCATAGGTGTGGAGTTTCTAGTTTTCGAGTTTCTAGTTACGGAGTTTCTAGTTGTGGAGTTTTTAGTTGTGGAGCTTTTAGTTGAGGAGTCTCTAGTTGTTGAGTCTCTAGTTGTGAAAGTTCTATGTGTGGAGTTTCTAGTTGCGGAGTTTCTTGTTGCGGAGTTTCTAGATGTGGAGTTTCTAATTGTGGAGTTTCTGGCTGTGGAGTTTATAGTTGCGGAGTTTCTAGTATCGGAGTTTCTAGTTGTGGAGTTTCTAGTTGTGGAGTTTCTAGTTGTAGAGTTTCTAGTTGCGAAGTCTCAAGTTGTGGAGTTTCTAGTTGTGGAGTTTCTAGTGGCGGAGTTTCTAGTTGCAGAGTTTCTAGTTGCGGAGTTTTCTAGTTGTGAAGTTTCTAGTTGCGGAGTTTCTAGTTGCGGAGCTTCAAGTTGTGGAGTTTCTAGTTGTGGAGTTTCTAGTTGTGGAGTTTGTAGTTGTGGAGTATCTAGTTGTGGGCTTTCAAGTTGTGGAGTTTCTAGTTGTGGAGTTTCTAGTTGCGGAGTTTTCTAGTCGCGGAGTCTGTAGTTGTGGAGTTTCTAGTTGTGGAATTTCTAGTTACGGAGTTTCTAGTTGTGGAGCTCTTAGTTGAGGAGTCTCTAGTTGTTGAGTCTCTAGTTGTGGAATTTCTAGTTGTGGAGTTTCTAGTTGTAGAGTTTCAAGTTGTGGAGTTTCTAGTTGTGGAATTTCAAGTTGTGGAGTCTCTAGTGGCGGAGTGAGTTTCTAGTTGCGGAGTTTCTGGTTGTCGAGTTTCTAGTTGCGGAGCCAGTAGTTGTGGAGTTTCTAGTTGTGGAGTTTCTAGTGTTTGAATTTCTAGTTGCCGAGTTCTTTAGTTGCGAAGTCTCAAGTTGGGGAGTTTCTAGCTGTGCAGTCTCTAGTTTTGGAGTCTCTAGTCGTGGAGTTTCTAATTGTGGAGTTTCTAGTTGTGGAGTTTCTAGCTGTGGAGATTCTAGTTGCGGAGTTTCTAGTTGCAGAGTTTCTAGTTGCGGAGTTTCTTGTTGCAGAGTTTCTAGTTGTGGAGTTTCTAGTTGTGAAGTTTTAGTTGTGGAGTTTCAAGTTGCGGAATTCATAGGTGTGGAGTTTCTAGTTTTCGAGTTTCTATTTACGGAGTTTCTAGTTGTGGAGTTTTTAGTTGTGGAGCTTTTAGTTGAGGAGTCTCTAGTTGTTGAGTCTTTAGTTGTGGAAGTTCTAGTTGTGGAGTTTCTAGTTGTGGAGTTTCTGGCTGTGGATTTTATAGTTGCGGAGTTTCTAGTATCGGAGTTTCTAGTTGTGGAGTTTCTAGTTGTGGAGTTTCTAGTTGTAGAGTTTCTAGTTGTAGAGTTTCTAGTTGCGAAGTCTTAAGTTGTGGAGTTTCTAGTTGTGGAGTTTCTAGTTGTGGGGTTCGTAGTTGTGGGGTTCGTAGTTGTGCAGTTCTAGTTGTGGAGTCTCTAGTTGAGGAGTTACCATTTGTGTTGTTTCTAGCTGTGGAGTTTCTAGTTGCGGAGTTTCTAGATGCAGAGTTTCTAGTTGCGGAGTGTTCTAGTTGTGGAGATTGTAGTGGCGGAGTTTCTAGTTTCGGAGTTCCAAGTTGTGGAGTTTCTAGTTGTGGAGCTTCTAGTTCTGGGGTTCGTAGTTGTCGGATTAGTAGTTGTGCAGTTTCTAGTTTTGCAGTCTCTAGTTGTGGAGTTTCCAGTTGTGGAGTTTTTGCTGTGGAGTTTCTAGTTGCGGAGTTTCTAGTTGCAGAGTTTCTAGTTGTGGAGTTTCTAGTTGTGGAGTCTGTAGTTGTGGAGTATCTATTTGTTGGGTTTCAAGTTGTGGAGTTTCTAGTTGTGGAGTTTCTAGTTGTTGAATTTCTAGTAGTTGAGTTTCTAGTTGCCGAGTTTCTAGTTGCGAAATCTCAAGTCGTGGAGTTTCTAGCTGTGAAGTTTCTAGTTGCGGAGCTTCTAGTTGCGGAGTTTCTAGTTGCAGAGTTTCTAGTTGTGGATTTTGTAGTTGTGGAGTATATAGTTGTGGTGTTTCAAGTTGTGGAGTTTCTAGTTGCGGAGTTTCTAGTTGCAGAGTTTCTAGTTCCGGAGTTTTCTAGTTGTGGAGTTTCTAGTTGCGGAGTTTCTAGTTGTGGAGCTTCAAGTTGTGGAGTTTCTAGTTGTGGAGTTTCTAGTTGTGGAGTTTGTAGTTGTGGAGTATCTAGTTGTGGACTTTCAAGTTGTGAAGTTTCTAGTTGCGGAGTTTTCTAGTTGCGGAGTCTGTAGTTGTGGAGTTTCCAGTTGTGGAATTTCTAGTTGTGGAGTCTCTAGTTGCGGAGTGAGTTTCTAGTTGCGGAGTTTCTGGTTGTGGAGTTTCTAGTTGTGGAGTTTCTAGTTGTGGATTTTCTAGCTGTGGAGTTTCTAGTTGCGGAGTTTCTAGTTGTGGGGTTCGTAGTTGTGGAGTTCGTAGTTGTGGAGTTTCTACTTGTGAAGCCTCTAGTTGGGGAGTTTCCAGTTGTGGAGTTTCTAGCTGTGGAGTTTTTCGTTGCGGAGTTTCTAGTTGCAGAGTTTCTAGTAGCGGAGTTTTCTAGTTGTGGAGATTCTAGTGGCGGAGTTTCTAGTTGCGGAGTTTCAATTGTGGAGTTTCTAGTTGTGGATTTTCTAGCTGTGGAGTTTCTAGTTGCGGAGTTTTTAGTTGCGGAGTTTCTGGTTGTGGAGTTTCTAGTTCTGGAGTCTGTAGTTGTGGAGTATCTATTTGTTGGGTTTCAAGTTGTCGAGTTTCTAGTTGTGGAGTTTCTAGTTGTTGAGTTTCTAGTAGTTGAGTTTCCAGTTGCCGAGTTTCTAGTTGCGAAATCTCAAGTTGTGGAGTTTCTAGCTGTGCAGTCTCTAGTTTTGGAGTCTCTAGTTGTGGAGTTTCTAGTTGTGGAGTTTCTAGTTGTGGAGTTTCTAGCTGTGGAGATTCTAGTTGCGGAGTTTCTAGTTGCAGAGTTTCTAGTTGCGGAGTTTCTTGTTGCAGAGTTTCTAGTTGTGGAGTTTCTAGTTGTGAAGTTTTAGTTGTGGAGTTTCAAGTTGTGGAATTCATAGGTGTGGAGTTTCTAGTTTTCGAGTTTCTAGTTACGGAGTTTCTAGTTGTGGAGTTTTTAGTTGTGGAGCTTTTAGTTGAGGGGTCTTTAGTTGTTGAGTCTTTAGTTGTGGAAGTTCTAGTTGTGGAGTTTCTAGTTGCGGAGTTTCTAGTTGTGGAGTTTCTAGTTGTGGAGTTTCTGGCTGTGGATTTTAAAGTTGCGGAGTTTCTAGTATCGGAGTTTCTAGTTGTGGAGTTTCTAGTTGTGGAGTTTCTAGTTGTAGAGTTTCTAGTTGCGAAGTCTTAAGTTGTGGAGTTTCTAGTTGTGGAGTTTCTAGTTGTGGGGTTCGTAGTTGTGGGGTTCGTAGTTGTGCAGTTTTAGTTGTGGAGTCTCTAGTTGAGGAGTTACCATTTGTGTTGTTTCTAGCTGTGGAGTTTCTAGTTGCGGAGTTTCTAGATGCAGAGTTTCTAGTTGCGGAGTGTTCTAGTTGTGGAGATTGTAGTGGCGGAGTTTCTAGTTGCGGAGTTCCAAGTTGTGGAGTTTCTAGTTGTGGAGCTTCTAGTTCTGGGGTTCGTAGTTGTCGGATTCGTAGTTGTGCAGTTTCTAGTTTTGCAGTCTCTAGTTGTGGAGTTTCCAGTTGTGGAGTTTTTGCTGTGGAGTTTCTAGTTGCGGAGTTTCTAGTTGCAGAGTTTCTAGTTGTGGAGTTTTCTAGTTGTGGAGATTCTAGTGGCAGAGTTTCTAGTTGCGGAGTTTCAAGTTGTGGAGTTTCTCGTTGTGGAGTTTCTAGTTGTGGATTTTCTAGCTGTGGAGTTTCTAGTTGCGAAGTTTTTAGTTGCGGAGTTTTTGGTTGTGGAGTTTCTAGTTGTGGAGTCTGTAGTTGTGGAGTATCTATTTGTTGGGTTTCAAGTTGTGGAGTTCTAGTTGTGGAGTTTCTAGTTGTTGAATTTCAAGTAGTTGAGTTTCTAGTTGCCGAGTTTCTAGTTGCGAAATCTCAAGTCGTGGAGTTCCTAGCTGTGGAGTTTCTAGTTGCGGAGCTTCTAGTTGCGGAGTTTCTAGTTGTGGAGCTTCTAGCTCTGGGGTTCGTTGTTGTGGGGTTCGTAGTTGTGCAGTTTCTAGTTTTGGAGTCTCTAGTTGTGGAGTTTCCAGTTGTGGAGTTTCTAGCTGTGGAGTTTCTAGTTGCGGAGTTTCTAGTTGCAGAGTTTCTAGTTGTGGATTTTGTAGTTGTGGAGTATATAGTTGTGGTGTTTCAAGTTGTGGAGTTTCTAGTTGAGGAGTTTTTAGTTGCAGAGTTTCTAGTTCAGGAGTTTTCTAGTTGTGGAGTTTCTAGTTGTGGAGTTTCTAGTTGTGGAGCTTCAAGTTGTGGAGTTTCTAGTTGTAGAGTTTCTAGTTGTGGAGTTTGTAGTTGTGGAGTATCTAGTTGTGGACTTTCAAGTTGTGAAGTTTCTAGTTGCGGAGTTTTTTAGTTGCGGAGTCTGTAGTTGTGGAGTTTCTAGTTGTGGAATTTCTAGTTGTGGAGTCTCTAGTTGCGGAGTGAGTTTCTAGTTGCGGAGTTTCTGGTTGTGGAGTTTCTAGTTGTGGAGTTTCTAGTTGTGGATTTTCTAGCTGTGGAGTTTCTAGTTGTGGAGTTTCTAGTTGTGGGGTTCGTAGTTGTGGAGTTCGTAGTTGTGGAGTTTCTAGTTGTGAAGTCTCTAGTTGGGGAGTTTCCAGTTGTGGAGTTTCTAGCTGTGGAGTTTTTCGTTGCGGAGTTTCTAGTTGCAGAGTTTCTAGTAGCGGAGTTTTCTAGTTGTGGAGATTCTAGTGGCGGAGTTTCTAGTTGCGGAGTTTTAATTGTGTTGTTTGTAGTTGTGGATTTTCTAGCTGTGGAGTTTCTAGTTGCAGAGTTTTTAGTTGCGGAGTTTCTGGTTGTGGAGTTTCTAGTTCTTGGGTCTGTAGTTGTGGAGGATCTATTTGTTGGGTTTCAAGTTGTGGAGTTTCTAGTTGTGGAGTTTCTAGTTGTTGAGTTTCTAGTAGTTGAGTTTCCAGTTGCCGAGTTTCTAGTTGCGAAATCTCAAGTCGTGGAGTTTCTAGCTGTGGAGTTTCTAGTTGCGGAGTTTCTAGTTGCGGAGTTTCTAGTTGTGGATTTTGTAGTTGTGGAGTATATAGTTGTGGTGTTTCAAGTTGTGGAGTTTCTAGTTGCGGAGTTTCTAGCTGCAGAGTTTCTAGTTCCGGAGTTTTCTAGTTGCGGAGTTCCAAGTTGTGGAGTTTCTAGTTGTGGAGCTTCTAGTTCTGGGGTTCGTAGTTGTGGGATTCGTAGTTGTGCAGTTTCTAGTTTTGCAGTCTCTAGTTGTGGAGTTTCCAGTTGTGGAGTTTCTAGCTGTGGAGTTTCTAGTAGCGGAGTTTCTAGTTGCAGAGTTTCTAGTTGTGGAGTTTTCTAGTTGTGGAGATTCTAGTGGCGGAGTTTCTAGTTGCGGAGTTTCAAGTTGTGAAGTTTCTCGTTGTGGAGTTTCTAGTTGTGGATTTTCTAGCTGTGGAGTTTCTAGTTGCGAAGTTTTTAGTTGCGGAGTTTCTGGTTGTGGAGTTTTTAGTTGTGGAGTCTGTAGTTGTGGAGTATCTATTTGTTGGGTTTCAAGTTGTGGAGTTTCTAGTTGTGGAGTTTCTAGTTGTTGAATTTCTATTAGTTGAGTTTCTAGTTGCCGAGTTTCTAGTTGCGAAATCTCAAGTCGTGGAGTTTCTAGCTGTGGAGTTTCTAGTTGCGGAGCTTCTAGTTGCGGAGCTTCTAGTTGCGGAGTTTCTAGTTGTGGAACTTCTAGCTCTGTGGTTCGTTGTTGTGGGGTTCGTAGTTGTGCAGTTTCTAGTTTTGGAGTCTCTAGTTGTGGAGTTTCCAGTTGTGGAGTTTCTAGCTGTGGAGTTTCTAGTTGCGGAGTTTCTAGTTGCAGAGTTTCTAGTTGTGGATTTTGTAGTTGTGGAGTATATAGTTGTGGTGTTTCACGTTGTGGAGTTTCTAGTTGCGGAGTTTCTAGTTGCAGAGTTTCTAGTTCCGGAGTTTTCTAGTTGAGGAGTTTCTAGTTGCGGAGTTTCTAGTTGTGGAGCTTCAAGTTGTGGAGTTTCTAGTTGTGGAGTTTCTAGTTGTGGAGTTTGTAGTGTTGGAGTATCTAGTTGTGGACTTTCAAGTTGTGAAGTTTCTAGTTGCGGAGTTTTCTAGTTGCGGAGTCTGTAGTTGTGGAGTTTCTAGTTGTGGAATTTCTAGTTGTGGAGTCTCTAGTTGCGGAGTGAGTTTCTAGTTGCGGAGTTTCTGGTTGTGGAGTTTCTAGTTGCGGAGTCAGTTGTTGTGGAGTTTCTAGTTGTGGAGTTTCTAGTTGTGGATTTTCTAGCTGTGGAGTTTCTAGTTGCGGAGTTTCTAGTTGTGGGGTTCGTAGTTGTGGAGTTCGTAGTTGTGGAGTTTCTAGTTGTGGAGTTTCTAGCTGTGGAGTTTTTCGTTGCGGAGTTTCTAGTTGCAGAGTTTCTAGTAGCGGAGTTTTCTAGTTGTGCAGATTCTAGTGGCGGAGTTTCTTGTTGCGGAGTTTCAAGTTGTGGAGTTTCTAGTTGTGGATTTTCTAGCTGTGGAGTTTCTAGTTGCGGAGTTTTTAGTTGCGGAGTTTCTGGTTGTGGAGTTTCTAGTTCTGGAGTTTGTAGTTGTGGAGTATCTATTTGTTGGGTTTCAAGTTGTGGAGTTTCTAGTTGTTGAGTTTCTAGTAGTTGAGTTTCCAGTTGCCGAGTTTCTAGTTGCGAAATCTCAAGTCATGGAGTTTCTAGCTGTGGAGTTTCTAGTTGCGGAGTTTCTAGTTGCGGAGTTTCTAGTTGTGAATTTTGTAGTTGTGGAGTATATAGTTGTGGTGTTTCAAGTTGTGGAGTTTCTATTTGCGGAGTTTCTAGTTGCAGAGTTTCTAGTTCCGGAGTTTTCTAGTTGTGGAGTTTCTAGTTGCGGAGTTTCTAGTTGTGGAGCTTCAAGTTGTGGAGTTTCTCGTTGTGGAGTTTCTAGTTGTGGAGTTTGTAGTTGTGGAGTATGTAGTTGTGGACTTTCAAGTTGTGGAGTTTCTAGTTGTGGAGTTTCTAGTTGTTAATTTTTTAGCTGTGGAGTTTCTATTGGCAGAGTTTCTAGTTGCAGAGTTTCTAGTTGTGGATTTTCTAGCTGTGGAATTTCTGGTTTCAGAGTTTTTAGTTGCGGTGTTTCTAGTTGTGGAGTTTCTAGTTGTTGAGTTTCTAGTTGCCGAGTTCTTTAGTTGCGAAGTCTCAAGTTGTACAGTTTCTAGCTGTGGAGTTTCTAGTTGTGGAGTATCTAGTTGTGGACTTTCAAGTTGTGGAGTTTCTAGTTGTTAATTTTTTAGCTGTGGAGTTTCTATTTGCGGAGTTTCTAGTTGCAGAGTTTCTAGTTGTGGATTTTGTAGCTGTGAAATTTCTGGTTGCAGAGTTTTTAGTTGCGGTGTTTCTAGTTGTGGAGTTTCTAGTTGTTGAGTTTCTAGTTGCCGAGTTCTTTAGTTGCGAAGTCTCAAGTTGTAGAGTTTCTAGCTGTGGAGTTTCTAGTTGCGGAGTTTCTAGTTGCGGAGTTTCTAGTTGTGGAGTTTTCAGTTGTGGAGTCTCTAGTTGTGAAGTTTCTAGTTGTGGAATGTCTACTTGTGGAGTTTCTAGTTGTGGAGTTTCTATTTGTAGTTTTTAGTTTTCGAGTTTGTAGTTGTAGATTTTCTAGTTGCAGAGTTCCTAGTTTTGGAGTATCTAGTTGCGTAGTCTTTAATTGTGCAGTCTCTAGTTTTGGAGTTTCTAGTTGTGGAGTTTCTGGTTGTGGAGTTTATAGTTGTGGAATTTCTAACTGTGGAGATTCTAGTTGCGGAGTTTCTAGTTGCAGAGTTTCTAGTTGTGGAGTTTCTAGTTGTGGAGTTTTAGTTGTGGAGTTTAAAGTTGTGGAATTAATAGGTGTGGAGTTTCTAGTTGTGTAGTTTCTAGTTTTCGGGTTTCTAGTTACGGAGTTTCTAGTTGTGGAGTTTCTAGTTGTGGAGTTTTTAGCTGTGGAGTTTCCAGTTGTGGAGCTTTTAGTTGAGGAGTCTCTAGTTGTTGAGTCTCTAGTTGCGGAAGTTCTAGTTGTGGAGTTTGTAGTTGCGGAGTTTCTAGTTGCGGAGTTTCAAGTCGTGGAGTTTCTCGTTGTGGCGTTTCTAGTTGTGGATTGTCTAGCTGTGGAGTTTCTAGTTGCGGAGTTTTTAGTTGCGGAGTTTCTTGTTGTGAAGTTTCTAGTTGTGGAGTTTCTAGTTGTGGAGTCTGTAGTTGTGGAGTATCTATTTGTTGGGTTTCAAATTGTGGAGTTTCTAGTTGTGGAGTTTCTAGTTGTGGATTTTCTAGTAGTTGAGTTTCTATTTGCGGAGTTTCTATTTGCGGAGATTCTAGTTGTGGAATTTGTAGCTGTGGAATATATAGTTGTGGTGTTTGAAGTTGTGGAGTTTCTAGTGGCGGAGTTTCTAGTTGCAGAGTTTCTAGTTGCGGAGTTTTCTAGTTGTGGAGTTTCTAGTTGCGGAGTTTCTAGTTGTGAAGCTTCAAGTTGTGGAGTTTCTAGTTGTGGAGTTTCTAGTTGTGGAGTTTGTTGTTGTGGAGTATCTAGTTGTGGGCTTTCAAGTTGTGGAGTTTCTAGTTGTGGAGTTTCTAGTTGCGGAGTTTTCTAGTGTCGGAGTTTCTAGCTGCAGAGTTTCTAGTTCCGGAGTTTTCTAGTTGCGGAGTTCCAAGTTGTGGAGTTTCTAGTTGTGGAGCTTCTAGTTCTGGGGTTCGTAGTTGTGGGATTCGTAGTTGTGCAGTTTCTAGTTTTGCAGTCTCTAGTTGTGGAGTTTCCAGTTGTGGAGTTTCTAGCTGTGGAGTTTCTAGTTGCGGAGTGAGTTTCTAGTTGCGGAGTTTCTGGTTGTGGAGTTTCTAGTTGCGGAGTCAGTTGTTGTGGAGTTTCTAGTTGTGGAGTTTCTAGTTGTGGATTTTCTAGCTGTGGAGTTTCTAGTTGCGGAGTTTCTAGTTGTGGGGTTCGTAGTTGTGGAGTTCGTAGTTGTGGAGTTTCTAGTTGTGAAGTCTCTAGTTGGGAAGTTTCCAGTTGTGGAGTTTCTAGCTGTGGAGTTTTTCGTTGCGGAGTTTCTAGTTGCAGAGTTTCTAGTAGCGGAGTTTTCTAGTTGTGCAGATTCTAGTGGCGGAGTTTCTTGTTGCGGAGTTTCAAGTTGTGGAGTTTCTAGTTGTGGATTTTCTAGCTGTGGAGTTTCTAGTTGCGGAGTTTTTAGTTGTGGAGTTTCTGGTTGTGGAGTTTCTAGTTCTGGAGTCTGTAGTTGTGGAGTATCTATTTGTTGGGTTTCAAGTTGTGGAGTTTCTAGTTGTTGAGTTTCTAGTAGTTGAGTTTCCAGTTGCCGAGTTTCTAGTTGCGAAATCTCAAGTCATGGAGTTTCTAGCTGTGAAGTTTCTAGTTGCGGAGTTTCTAGTTGCGGAGTTTCTAGTTGTGGATTTTGTAGTTGTGGAGTATATAGTTGTGGTGTTTCAAGTTGTGGAGTTTCTATTTGCGGAGTTTCTAGTTGCAGAGTTTCTAGTTCCGGAGTTTTCTAGTTGTGGAGTTTCTAGTTGCGGAGTTTCTAGTTGTGGAGCTTCAAGTTGTGGAGTTTCTCGTTGTGGAGTTTCTAGTTGTGGAGTTTGTAGTTGTGGAGTATCTAGTTGTGGACTTTCAAGTTGTGGAGTTTCTAGTTGTGGAGTTTCTAGTTGTTAATTTTTTAGCTGTGGAGTTTCTATTGGCAGAGTTTCTAGTTGCAGAGTTTCTAGTTGTGGATTTTCTAGCTGTGGAATTTCTGGTTTCAGAGTTTTTAGTTGCGGTGTTTCTAGTTGTGGAGTTTCTAGTTGTTGAGTTTCTAGTTGCCGAGTTCTTTAGTTGCGAAGTCTCAAGTTGTACAGTTTCTAGCTGTGGAGTTTCTAGTTGTGGAGTATCTAGTTGTGGACTTTCAAGTTGTGGAGTTTCTAGTTGTGGAGTTTCTAGTTGTTAATTTTTTAGCTGTGGAGTTTCTATTTGCAGAGTTTCTAGTTGCAGAGTTTCTAGTTGTGGATTTTGTAGCTGTGAAATTTCTGGTTGCATAGTTTTTAGTTGCGGTGTTTCTAGTTGTGGAGTTTCTAGTTGTTGAGTTTCTAGTTGCTGAGTTCTTTAGTTGCGAAGTCTCAAGTTGTAGAGTTTCAAGCTGTGAAGTTTCTAGTTGCGGAGTTTCTAGTTGCGGAGTTTCTAGTTGTGGAGTTTTCAGTTGTGGAGTCTCTAGTTGTGAAGTTTCTAGTTGTGGAATGTCTACTTGTGGAGTTTCTAGTTGTGGAGTTTCTATTTGTAGTTTTTAGTTTTCGAGTTTGTAGTTGTAGATTTTCTAGTTGCAGAGTTCCTAGTTTTGGAGTATCTAGTTGCGTAGTCTTTAATTGTGCAGTCTCTAGTTTTGGAGTTTCTAGTTGTGGAGTTTCTGGTTGTGGAGTTTATAGTTGTGGAATTTCTAACTGTGGAGATTTTAGTTGCGGAGTTTCTAGTTGCAGAGTTTCTAGTTGTGGAGTTTCTAGTTGTGGAGTTTTAGTTGTGGAGTTTAAAGTTGTGGAATTAATAGGTGTGGAGTTTCTAGTTGTGTAGTTTCTAGTTTTCGGGTTTCTAGTTACGGAGTTTCTAGTTGTGGAGTTTCTAGTTGTGGAGTTTTTAGCTGTAGAGTTTCCAGTTGTGGAGCTTTTAGTTGAGGAGTCTCTAGTTGTTGAGTCTCTAGTTGCGGAAGTTCTAGTTGTGGAGTTTCTAGTTGCGGAGTTTCTAGTTGCGGAGTTTCAAGTCGTGGAGTTTCTCGTTGTGGCGTTTCTAGTTGTGGATTGTCTAGCTGTGGAGTTTCTAGTTGCGGAGTTTTTAGTTGCGGAGTTTCTTGTTGTGAAGTTTCTAGTTGTGGAGTTTCTAGTTGTGGAGTCTGTAGTTGTGGAGTATCTATTTGTTGGGTTTCAAATTGTGGAGTTTCTAGTTGTGGAGTTTCTAGTTGTGGATTTTCTAGTAGTTGAGTTTCTATTTGCGGAGTTTCTATTTGCGGAGATTCTAGTTGTGGAATTTGTAGCTGTGGAATATATAGTTGTGGTGTTTCAAGTTGTGGAGTTTCTAGTGGCGGAGTTTCTAGTTGTAGAGTTTCTAGTTGCGGAGTTTTCTAGTTGTGGAGTTTCTAGTTGCGGAGTTTCTAGTTGTGGAGCTTCAAGTTGTGGAGTTTCTAGTTGTGGAGTTTCTAGTTGTGGAGTTTGTTGTTGTGGAGTATCTAGTTGTGGGCTTTCAAGTTGTGGAGTTTCTAGTTGTAGAGTTTCTAGTTGCGGAGTTTTCTAGTGTCGGAGTCTGTAGTTGTCGAGTTTCTAGTTGTGGAATTTCTAGTTACGGAGTTTCTAGTTGTGGAGCTTTTAGTTGAGGAGTCTCTAGTTGTTGAGTCTCAAGTTGTGGAATTTCTAGTTGTGGAGTTTCTAGTTGTGGAACTTCAAGTTGTAGAGTTTATAGTTGCGGAGTCTCTAGTTGTAGAGTTTCTAGTTGCAAAGTTTCTAGCTGTGGAGATTCTAGTGGCGGAGTCTCTAGTTGTGCAGTCTCTAGTTCTGGAGTCTGTAGTTGTGGAGTTTCTAGTTGCGGAGTTTGAAGTTGTGGAGTTTCTAGCTGTGGAGTTTCTAGTTGCAGGGTTTCTAGTTGCGGAGTTTTCTAGTTGTGCAGTTTCTAGTTGCGGAGTTTCTAGTTGCGGAGATTCAAGTTGTGGAGTTTCTTGTTGTGGAGATTTTAGTTGTGGAGTCTCTAGTTGTGGAGTCTCTAGTTGTGGAGTTTCTAGTTGTGGAGTGTCTTCTTGTGGAGTTTCTAGTTGTGGAGTTTCTAGCTGTGGAGTTTCTAGTTGCAGGGTTTCTAGTTTCGGAGTTTTCTAGTTGTGGAGTTTCTAGTTGCGGAGTTTCTAGTTGCGGAGTTTCAAGTTGTGGAGTTTCTAGTTGTGGAGTTTCTAGTTGTGGAGTTTTTAGTTGTGGAGTTTCTAATTGTGGAGCTTCTTGATGGGGAGTTTTTAGTTGCGGAGTCAGTAGTTGTGGAGTTTCTAGTTGTGGAGTTTCTAGTTGTGGATTTTCTAGCTGTGGAGTTTCTATTTGCGGAGTTTCTAGTTGCAGAGTTTCTAGTTGTGGATTTTCAAGCTGTGGAATTTCTGGTTGCAGAGTTTTTAGTTGCGGTGTTTCTAGTTGTGGAGTTTCTAGTTGTTGAGTTTCTAGTTGCCGAGTTCTTTAGTTGCGAAGTCTCAAGTTGTAGAGTTTCTAGCTGTGGAGTTTTAGTTGCGGAGTTTCTAGTTGTGGAGTTTTTAGTTGTGGAATTTGTAGTTGTGGAGTATCTAGTTTGGGTGTTTCAAGTTGTGGAGTTTCTAGTTGTGGAGTTTCTAGTTGTGGAGTGTCTACTTGTGGAGTTTCTAGTTGTGGAGTTTCTATTTGTAGTTTTTAGTTTCCGAGTTTGTAGTTGTAGATTTTCTAGTTGCAGAGTTCCAAGTTTTGGAGTATCTAGTTGCGGAGTCTCTAATTGTGCAGTCTCTTGTTTTGGAGTCTCTAGTTGTGGAGTTTCTGGTTGTGGAGTTTATAGTTGTGGAATTTCTAACTGTGGAGTTTCTAGTTGAGGAGTTTCTAGTTGCAGAGTTTCTAGTTGTGGAGTTTCAAGTTGTGGAGTTTTAGTTGTGGAGTTTAAAGTTGGGGAATATATAGGTGTGGAGTTTCTAGTTGTGGAGTTTGTAGTTTTCGGGTTTCTATTTACGGAGTTTCTAGTTGTGGATTTTCTCGTTGTGGAGTTTCTAGTTGCGAAGTTTCTAGTTGGGGAGTTTTTACTTGAGTTTATAGTTGCGGATTTTCTAGTTGCAGAGTTTTAAGTTGTCGAGTTTCTAGTGGCGGAGTCTCTATTTGTGGAGTTTCTAGTTGCGAAGTTTCTAGCTGTGGAGTTTCTAGTGGCGTAGTCTCTAGTTGTGCAGTCTCTGGTTTTGGAGTCTCTGGATGTGGAGTTTCTAGTTGTGGAGTTTCTAGTTCCGAAGTGTCTAGTTATGGAGTTTCTAGTTGTAAAGTTTCTAGTTGTGGAGTTTCTAGTTGCGGAGTTTCTAGCTGTGGAGTTTCAAGTTTCGGCATCTCTAAATGTGCAGTCTCTAGTTGTGGAGTCTCTGGCTGTTGAGTTTCTAGTTGTGGAGTTTCTAGTTGTGGAGTTTCTATTTGCTGAGTTTCTTGTTGCGGAGTTTCTAGTTGTGGATTTTCTAGCTGTGGAGTTTCTAGTTGCGGAGTTTCTAGTTGTGGAGTTTCTAGTTGTGAGGTTTGTAGTTGTTGAGTTTCTAGTTGTCGAGTTTCTAGTTGCGAAGTCTCAAGTTGTTGAGTTTCTAGTTGTGGAGTTTCTAGTTGTGGGGTTCTTAGTTGTGGGGTTCGTAGTTGTGCAGTTTCTAAGTTGTGGAGTATCTACTTGTGGGGTTTCCATTTGTGGTGTTTCTAGCTGTGGAGTTTCTAGTTGCGGAGTTTCTAGATGCAGAGTTTCTAGTTGCGGACTTTCTAGTTGTGGAGATTCTATTGGCGGAGTTTCTAGTTGCGGAGTTCCAAGTTGTGGAGTTTCTAGTTGTGGAGTTTGTAGTTGTGGAGTATCTAGTAGCGGCGTTTCAAGTTGTGGAGTTGATAGTTTTGGATTTTGAAGTTGTAGAGTCAATAGTTGCGAATCGTCTAGTTGTGGAGTTTCTAGTTGCGGAGTTTTGTAGTTGCGGAGTCTCTAGTTGTGGAGTATCTAGTTTTGGAGTTTCTAGTTGTGGATTTTTTAGCTGCGGAGTTTCTAGTTTCGGAGTTTCTGGTTGTGGAGTTTCTAGTTGTGCAATTTGTAGTTGTGGAGTATCTAGTTGTGGTGTTTCAAGTTGTGGAGTTTCTAGGTGAGAAGTTTTTAGTTGCGGAGTTTCTAGTTGCAGAGTTTTTAGTTGCGGAGTTTTCTAGTTGTGGAGTTTCTAGTTGCAGAGTTTCTAGTTGTGGAGTTTCTAGTTGTGGAGTCTCTACTTGTGGAGTTTCTAGAGTTGGAGTTTCTAGTTGCGAACTCTCAAGTTGTGGAGTTTCATGTTGTGGAGTCTCTAGTTGTGGAGTTTCTAGCTGTGGAGTTTCTAGTTGCGGAGTTTCTAGTTGCAGAGTTTCTAGTTGTGGAGATTCTAGTTGCCGAGTTTCTAGTTGCGAAGTCTCAAGTGCGGAGTTTCTAGTTGTGGAGTTTCTAGTTTTGGAGACTCTAGTAGTGGAGTTTTTAGTTGTGGAGTTTGTAGTTGCGAAGTCTCAAGTTGTGGAGTTTCTAGTTGTGGAGTTTCTAGTTGTGGAGTTGCTAATAGTGGGGTTCGTAGTTTTGGGGTTCGTAGTTGTGGAGTTTCAAGGTGTGGAGTCTCTAGTTGTGGAGTTTCTAGTTGTGGAGTTTCTAGCTGTGGAGTTTCTAGTTGCGGAGTTTCTAGTTGCAGAGTTTCTAGTTGCGAAGTTTTCTAGTTGTGGAGTTTCTAGTAGTTGAGTTTCTAGTTGTCGAGTTTCTAGTTGCGAAGTCTAAAGTCATGGAGTTTTTAACTGTGGAGTTTCTAGTTGCGGAGCTTCTAGTTAGGGAGTTTCTAGTTGCGGAGTTTCTAGTTGTGGATTTTGTAGTTGTGGGGTTTATAGTTGTGGAGTTTAGGGTTGTGGAGTTTCTAGTTGCGGAGTTTCTAGTTGCAGAGTTTCTAGTTCCGGAGTTTTCTAGTCGTGGAGTTTCTAGTTGCGGAGTTTCTAGTTGCGGAGTTTCAAGTTGTGGAGTTTCTAGTAGTGGAGTTTTTAGTTGTGGAGTCTCTAGTTGTGGAGTCTCTAGTTGTGGAGTTTATGGTTGTGGAGTGTCTACTTGTGGAGTTTCTAGTTGTAGAGTTTCTAGCTGTGGAGTTTCTAGTTGCAGGGTTTCTAGTTTCGGAGTTTTCTAGTTGTGGAGTTTGTAGTTGTGGAGTATTTAGTCACGGCGTTTCAAGTTGTGGAGTTGATAGTTTTGGATTTTGAAGTTGTAGAGTTATTTGTTGCGAATCGTCTAGTTGTGGAGTTTCTAGTTGCGGAGTTTTGTAGTTGCGGAGTCTGTAGTTGTGGAGTTTCTAGTTTTGGAGTTTCTAGTTGTGGATTTTCTAGCTGTGGAGTTTCTAGTTGCGGAGTTTCTGGTTGTGGAGTTTCTAGTTGTGGAGTTTCTAGTTGTGGAGTCTGTAGTTGTGGAGTATCTATTTGTTGGGTTTGAAGTTGTGGACTTTCTGGCTGTGGAGTTTCTAGTTGTGGAGTTTCTAGTTGTTGAGTTTCTGGTTGCCGAGTTTCTAGTTGCGAAGTCTCAAGTCGTGTAGTTTCTTGCTGCGGAGATACTAGTTGCGGAGCTTCTAGTTGCGGAATTTCTAGTTGTGGAGTTTCTAGTTGTGGAATTTGTAGCTGTGGAGTATCTCGTTGTGGTGTTTCAAGTTGTGGAGTTTCTAGCTGTGGAGTTTCTAGTTGCGGAGTTTCTAGTTGTGGAGTTTTTAGTTGTGGAATTTGTAGTTTTGGAGTATCTAGTTGTGAAATTTCAAGTTGTGGAGTTTCTAGTTGTGGAATTTCTAGTTGCGGAGTTTTCTATTTGCGGAGTCTGTAGTTGTGGAGTTTCTAGTTGTGGAATTTCTAGTTGTGGAGTCTCTAGTTGCGGAGTGAGTTTCTAGTTGCGGAGTTTCTGGTTGTGGAGTTTTTAGTTGCGGAGTCAGTAGTTGTGGAGTTTCTAGTTGTGGAGTTTCTAGTTGTGGATTTTCTAGCTGTGGAGTTTCTGTTTGCGGAGTTTCTAGTTGCAGAGTTTCTAGTTGTGGATTTTCAAGCTGTGGAATTTCTGGTTGCAGAGTTTTTAGTTGCGGTGTTTCTAGTTGTGGAGTTTCTAGTTGTTGAGTTTCTAGTTGCCGAGTTCTTTAGTTGCGAAGTCTCAAGTTGTAGAGTTTCTAGCTGTGGAGTTTTAGTTGCGGAGTTTCTAATTGTGGAGTTTTTAGTTGTGGAATTTGTAGTTGTGGAGTATCTAGTTTGGGTGTTTCAAGTTGTGGAGTTTCTAGTTTTGGAGTTTCTAGTTGTAAAGTGTCTACTTGTGGAGTTTCTAGTTGTGGAGTTTCTATTTGTAGTTTTTAGTTTTCGAGTTTGTAGTTGTAGATTTTCTAGTTGCAGAGTTCCTAGTTTTGGAGTATCTAGTTGCGGAGTCTCTAATTGTGCAGTCTCTTGTTTTGGAGTCTCTAGTTGTGGAGTTTCTGGTTGTGGAGTTTATAGTTGTGGAATTTCTAACTGTGGAGTTTCTAGTTGAGGAGTTTCTAGTTGCAGAGTTTCTAGTTGTGGAATTTCAAGTTGTGGAGTTTTAGTTGTGGAGTTTAAAGTTGGGGAATTTATAGGTGTGGAGTTTCTAGTTGTGGAGTTTCTAGTTTTCGGGTTTCTATTTACGGAGTTTCTAAATGTGGATTTTCTAGTTGTGGAGTTTCTAGTTGCGAAGTTTCTAGTTGGGGAGTTTTTACTTGAGTTTATAGTTGCGGATTTTCTAGTTGCAGAGTTTTAAGTTGTCGAGTTTCTAGTGGCGGAGTCTCTATTTGTGGAGTTTCTAGTTGCGAAGTTTCTAGCTGTGGAGTTTCTAGTGGCGTAGTCTCTAGTTGTGCAGTCTCTGGTTTTGGAGTCTCTGGATGTGGAGTTTCTAGTTGTGGAGTTTCTAGTTCCGAAGTGTCTAGTTATGGAGTTTCTAGTTGTAAAGTTTCTAGTTGTGGAGTTTCTAGTTGCGGAGTTTCTAGCTGTGGAGTTTCAAGTTGCGGCATCTATAAATGTGCAGTCTCTAGTTGTGGAGTCTCTGGCTGTTGAGTTTCTAGTTGTGGAGTTTCTAGTTGTGGAGTTTCTATTTGCTGAGTTTCTTGATGCGGAGTTTCTAGTTGTGGATTTTCTAGCTGTGGAGTTTCTAGTTGCGGAGTTTCTAGTTGTGGAGTTTCTAGTTGTGGGGTTCTTAGTTGTGGGGTTCGTAGTTGTGCAGTTTCTAAGTTGTGGAGTATCTACTTGTGGGGTTTCCATTTGTGGTGTTTCTAGCTGTGGAGTTTCTAGTTGCGGAGTTTCTAGATGCAGAGTTTCTAGTTGCGGACTTTCTAGTTGTGGAGATTCTAGTGGCGGAGTTTCTAGTTGCGGAGTTCCAAGTTGTGGAGTTTCTAGTTGTGGAGTTTGTAGTTGTGGAGTATCTAGTAGCGGCGTTTCAAGTTGTGGAGTTGATAGTTTTGGATTTTGAAGTTGTAGAGTCAATAGTTGCGAATCGTCTAGTTGTGGAGTTTCTAGTTGCGGAGTTTTGTAGTTGCGGAGTCTGTAGTTGTGGAGTATCTAGTTTTGGAGTTTCTAGTTGTGGATTTTCTAGCTGCGGAGTTTCTAGTTTCGGAGTTTCTGGTTGTGGAGTTTATAGTTGTGCAATTTGTAGTTGTGGAGTATCTAGTTGTGGTGTTTCAAGTTGTGGAGTTTCTAGGTGAGAAGTTTTTAGTTGCGGAGTTTCTAGTTGCAGAGTTTTTAGTTGCGGAGTTTTCTAGTTGTGGAGTTTCTAGTTGCAGAGTTTCTAGTTGCGAACTCTCAAGTTGTGGAGTTTCAAGTTGTGGAGTTTCTAGTTGTGGGGTTTGTAGTTGTGGAGTTTCGAGTTGAGGAGTCTCTAGTTGTGGAGTTTCTAGCTGTGGAGTTTCTAGTTGCGGAGTTTCTAGTTGCAGAGTTTCTAGTTGTGGAGATTCTAGTTGCCGAGTTTCTAGTGGCGAAGTCTCAAGTTGCGGAGTTTCTAGTTGTGGAGTTTCTAGTTTTGGAGACTCTAGTAGTGGAGTTTTTATTGTGGAGTTTGCAGTTGCGAAGTCTCAAGTTGTGGAGTTTCTAGTTGTGGAGTTTCTAGTTGTGGAGTTGCTAATAGTGGGGTTCGTAGTTTTGGGGTTCGTAGTTGTGGAGTTTCAAGTTGTGGAGTCTCTAGTTGTGGAGTTTCTAGTTGTGGAGTTTCTTGCTGTGGAGTTTCTAGTTGCGGAGTTTCTAGTTGCAGAGTTCCTAGTTGCGAAGTTTTCTAGTTGTGGAGATTCTAGTGGCGGAGTTTCAAGTTGTGGAGTTTCTAGTTGCGGAGTTTCTAGCTGTGGAGTCTCTAGTTGCGGAGTCTCTAGTTGTGCAGTCTCCAGTTGTTGAGTTTTAGGTTGCGGAGTTTGTAGCTGCGGAGTTTCTAGTCGCAGAGTTTCTAGTTGTGGAGATTCTAGTTGCCGAGTTTCTAGCTGCGAAGTCTCAAGTTGTGGAGTTTCTAGCTGCGGAGTTTCTAGTTGCAGAGTTTCTAGTTGTGCAATTTGTAGTTGTGGAGTATCTAGTTGTGGTGTTTCAAGTTGTGGAGTTTCTAGCTGTGAAGTTTCTAGTTGCGGAGTTTCTAGTTGCAGAGTTTCTAGTTGCGGAGTTTTCTAGTTGTGGAGTTTAGATTTGCAAAGTTTCTAGTTGTGGAGTTTCTAGTTGTGAGGTTCGTAGTTGTGAAGTTTCTAGTTGTGGAGTTTGTAGTTGTAGAGTCTCTAGTTGTGGACTTTCTAGTTGTGGAGTTTCTAGTTGTGGAGACTCTAGTAGTGGAGTTTCTAGTTGTGGAGTTTCTAGTTGCGAAGTCTCAAGTTGTGGAGTTTCAAGTTGTGGAGTTGCTATTAGGGGGGTTCGTAGTTGTGGGGTTCATAGTTGTGGAGTTTCTAGTTGTGGAGTCTCTAGTTGTGGAGTTTCAAGTTGTGGAGTTTCTAGTTGTGGAGTTTCTAGTTGCGGAGTTTCAGGTTGCGGAGTTTGTAGTTGCGGAGTTTCTAGTCGCAGAGTTTCTAGATGTGGAGATTCTAGTTGCCGAGTTTCTAGTTGCGAAGTCTCAAGTTGTGGAGCTTCTAGCTGCGGAGTTTCTAGTTTCGGAGTTTCTGGTATGGAGTTTCTAGTTGTGCAATTTGTAGTTGTGGAGTATCTAGTTGTGGTGTTTCAAGTTGTGGAGTTTCTAGCTGTGAAGTTTCCAGTTGCGGAGTTTCTAGTTGCGGAGTTTCTAGTTGCAGAGTTTCTAGTTGCGGAGTTTTCTAGTTGTGGAGATTCTAGTGGCGGAGTTTCAAGATGTGGAGTTTCTATTTGCGGAGTTTCTAGCTGTGGAGTTTCTAGTTGTGAGGTTCGTAGTTGTGGAGTTTCTACTTGTTGAGTTTCTAGTTGTGGAGTCTCTAGTAGTGGAGTTTATAGTTGTGGAGTTTCTAGTTGCGAAGTCTCAAGTTGTGGAGTTTCTAGTTGTTGAGTTTCTAGTTGTGGAGTTTCTACTTGTGGGGTTCGTAGTTGTGGGGTTCGTAGTTTTGGAGTTTCTAGTTGTGGAGTCTCTAGTTGTGGAGTTTCTAGCTGTGGAGTTTCTAGTTGCGAAGTTTCTAGTTGCAGAGTTTCTAGTTGCGGAATTTTCAAGTTGTGCAGATTCTAGAGGCGGAGTTTCAACTTGTGGAGTTTCTAGTTGCGGAGTTACTAGCTGTGGAGTTTCTAGTTGCGGAGTTTCTTGTTGCAGAGTTTCTAGTTGCAAAGTCTCAAGTTGTGTAGTTTCTAGCTGTAAAGTTTCTAGTTGCGGAGTTTTCTAGTTGTGGAGATTCTAGTGGCGGAGTTTCAAGTTGTGGAGTTTCTAGTTGCGGAGTTTCTAGCTGTGGAGTTTCTAGTTGCGGAGTTTCTAGTTGCAGAGTTTCTAGTTGCGGAGTCAGTAGTTGTGGAGTTTCTAGTTGTGGAGTTTCTAGTTGTGGATTTTCTAGCTGTGGAGTTTCTATTTGTGGAGTTTCTAGTTGCAGAGTTTCTAGATGTGGATTTTCTAGCTGTGGAATTTCTGGTTGCAGAGTTTTTAGTTGCGGTGTTTCTAGTTGTGGAGTTTCTAGTTGTTGAGTTTCTAGTTGCCGAGTTCTTTAGTTGCGAAGTCTCAAGTTGTAGAGTTTCTAGCTGTGGAGTTTCTAGTTGCGGAGTTTCTAGTTGTGGAGTTTTTAGTTGTGGAATTTGTAGTTGTGGAGTATCTAGTTTGGGTGTTTCAAGTTGTGGAGTTTCTAGTTGTGGAGTTTCTAGTTGTAGAGTGTCTACTTGTGGAGTTTCTAGTTGTGGAGTTTCTATTTGTAGTTTTTAGTTTTCGAGTTTGTAGTTGTAGATTTTCTAGTTCAGAGTTCCTAGTTTTGGAGTATCTAGTTGCGGAGTCTCTAATTGTGCAGTCTCTTGTTTTGGAGTCTCTAGTTGTGGAGTTTCTGGTTGTGGAGTTTATAGTTGTGGAATTTCTAACTGTGGAGTTTCCAGTTGAGGAGTTTCTAGTTGCAGAGTTTCTAGTTGTGGAGTTTCTAGTTGTGGAGTTTTAGTTGTGGAGTTTAAAGTTGTGGAATTTATAGGTGTGGAGTTTCTGGTTGTGGAGTTTCTAGTTTTCGGGTTTCTATTTACGGAGTTTCTAGTTGTGGATTTTCTAGTTGTGGAATGTCTAGTTGCGAAGTTTCTAGTTGGGGAGTTTTTACTTGAGTTTATAGTTGCGGATTTTCTAGTTGCAGAGTTTTAAGTTGTCGAGTTTCTAGTGGCGGAGTCTCTATTTGTGGAGTTTCTAGTTGCGGAGTTTCTAGCTGTGGAGTTTCTAGTTGCGGAGTCTCTAGTTGTGCAGTCTCTGGTTTTGGAGTCTCTGGTTGTGGAGTTTCTAGTTGTGGAGTTTCTAGTTCCGAAGTGTCTAGTTATGGAGTTTCTAGTTGTAAAGTTTCTAGTTGTGGAGTTTCTAGTTGCGAAGTTTCTAGCTGTGGAGTTTCAAGTTGCGGCATCTCTAAATGTGCAGTCTCTAGTTGTGGAGTCTCTGGCTGTTGAGTTTCTAGTTGTGGAGTTTCTAGTTGTGGAGTCTCTAGTTGCGGAGTGAGTTTCTAGTTGCGGAGTTTCTGGTTGTGGAGTTTCTTGTTGCGGAGTTTCTAGTTGTGGATTTTCTAGCTGTGGAGTTTCTAGTTGCGGAGTTTCTAGTTGTGGAGTTTCTAGTTGTGAGGTTTGTAGTTGTTGAGTTTCTAGTTGTCGAGTTTCTAGTTGCGAAGTCTCAAGTTGTTGAGTTTCTAGTTGTGGAATTTCTAGTTGTGGGGTTCGTAGTTGTGGGGTTCGTAGTTGTGCAGTTTCTAGTTGTGGAGTATCTACTTGTGGGGTTTCCATTTGTGGTGTTTCTAGCTGTGGAGTTTCTAGTTGCGAAGTTTCTAGATGCAGAGTTTCTAGTTGCGGACTTTCTAGTTGTGGAGATTCTAGTGGCGGAGTTTCTAGTTGCGGAGTTCCAAGTTGTGGAGTTTCTAGTTGGGGAGTTTGTAGTTGTGGAGTATCTAGTAGCGGCGTTTCAAGTTGTGGAGTTGATAGTTTTGGATTTTGAAGTTGTAGAGTTAATAGTTGCGAATCATCTAGTTGTGGAGTTTCTAGTTGCGGAGTTTTGTAGTTGCGGAGTCTGTAGTTGTGGAGTATCTAGTTTTGGAGTTTCTAGTTGTGGATTTTCTAGCTGCGGAGTTTCTAGTTTCGGAGTTTCTGGTTGTGGAGTTTCTAGTTGTGCAATTTGTAGTTGTGGAGTATCTAGTTGTGGTGTTTCAAGTTGTGGAGTATCTAGGTGAGAAGTTTCTAGTTGCGGAGTTTCTAGTTGCAGAGTTTCTAGTTGCGGAGTTTTCTAGTTGTGGAGTTTCTAGTTGCAGAGTTTCTAGTTGTGGAGTTTCTAGTTGTGGAGTCTCTAGTTGTGGAGTTTCTAGAGTTGGAGTTTCTAGTTGCGAACTCTCAAGTTGTGGAGTTTCAAGTTGTGGAGTTTCTAGTTGTGGGGTTTGTAGTTGTGGAGTTTCGAGTTGTGGAGTCTCTAGTTGTGGAGTTTCTAGCTGTGGAGTTTCTAGTTGCTGAGTTTCTAGTTGCAGAGTTTCTAGTTGTGGAGATTCTAGTTGCCGAGTTTCTAGTTGCGAAGTCTCAAGTTGCGGAGTTTCTAGTTCTGGAGTTTCTAGAGTTGGAATTTGTTGGTGTGGAGTATCTAGTTGTGGTGTTTCAAGTTGTGGAATTTCTGGCTCTGGAGTTTCTAGTTGCGGAGTTTTTAGTTGCAGAGTTTCTAGTTGCAGACTTTTCTAGTTGTGGAGTTTCTAGTTGCAGAGTTTCAAGTTGTGGAGTTTCTAGTTTCGAGGTTCGTAGCTGTGGAGTTTCTAGTTGTGCAGTCTCCAGTTGTTGAGTTTTAGGTTGCGGAGTTTGTAGTTGCGGAGTTTCTAGTCGCAGAGTTTCTAGTTGTAGAGATTCTAGTTGCCGAGTTTCTAGCTGCGAAGTCTCAAGTTGGGGAGTTTCTAGCTGCGGAGTTTCTAGTTGCGGAGTTTCTAGTTGTGGAGTTTCTAGTTGTGAAGTTTATAGTTGTGGGGTTTCTAGCTGTGGAGTTTCAAGTTGTGGAGTTTCTAGCTGTGAAGTTTCTAATTGCGGAGTTTCTAGTTGCGGAGTTTCTAGTTGCAGAGTTTCTAGTTGCGGAGTTTTCTAGTTGTGGAGATTCTAGTGGCGGAGTTTCAAGATGTGGAGTTTCTAGTTGCGGAGTTTCTAGCTGTGGAGTTTCTAGTTGTGAGGTTCGTAGTTGTGGAGTTTCTAGTTGTGGAGTTTCTAGTTGTGGAGTCTCTAGTAGTGGAGTTTATAGTTGTGGAGTTTCTAGTTGCGAAGTCTCAAGTTGTGCAGTTTCTAGTTGTTGAGTTTCTAGTTGTGGAGTTTCTAGTTGTGCAATTTGTAGTTGTGGAGTATCTAGTTGTGGTGTTTCAAGTTGTGGAGTTTCTAGCTGTGAAGTTTCTAGTTGCGGAGTTTTCTAGTTGTGGAGTTTAGAGTTGCAGAGTTTCTAGTTGCGGAGTTTCTAGTTGTGAGGTTCGTAGTTGTGAAGTTTCTAGTTGTGGAGTTTGTAGTTGTAGAGTCTCTAGTTGTGGAGTTTCTAGTTGTGGAGTTTCTAGTTGTGGAGACTCTAGTAGTGGAGTTTCTAGTTGTGGAGTTTCTAGTTGCGAAGTCTCAAGTTGTGGAGTTTCTAGTTGTGGAGTTGCTAGTAGTGGGGTTCGTAGTTGTGGGGTTCGTAGTTGTGGAGTTTCTAGTTGTGGAGTCTCTAGTTGTGGAGTTTCAAGTTGTGGAGTTTCTAGTTGTGGAGTTTCTAGTTGCGGAGTTTCAGGTTGCGGAGTTTGTAGTTGCGGAGTTTCTAGTCGCAGAGTTTCTGGATGTGGAGATTCTAGTTGCCGAGTTTCTATTTGCGAAGTCTCAAGTTGTGGAGCTTCTAGCTGCGGAGTTTCTAGTTTCGGAGTTTCTGGTTGTGGAGTTTCTAGTTGTGCAATTTGTAGTTGTGGAGTATCTAGTTGTGGTGTTTCAAGTTGTGGAGTTTCTAGCTGTGAAGTTTCTAATTGCGGAGTTTCTAGTTGCGGAGTTTCTAGTTGCAGAGTTTCTAGTTGCGGAGTTTTCTAGTTGTGGAGATTCTAGTGGCGGAGTTTCAAGATGTGGAGTTTCTAGTTGCGGAGTTTCTAGCTGTGGAGTTTCTAGTTGTGAGGTTCGTAGTTGTGGAGTTTCTAGTTGTGGAGTTTCTAGTTGTGGAGTCTCTAGTAGTGGAGTTTATAGTTGTGGAGTTTCTAGTTGCGAAGTCTCAAGTTGTGCAGTTTCTAGTTGTTGAGTTTCTAGTTGTGGAGTTTCTACTTGTGGGGTTCGTAGTTGTGGGGTTCGTAGTTTTGGAGTTTCTAGTTGTGGAGTCTCTAGTTGTGGAGTTTCTAGCTGTGGAGTTTCTAGTTGCGAAGTTTATAGTTGCAGAGTTTCTAGTGGCGGAGTTTTCAAGTTGTGGAGATTCTAGAGGCGGAGTTTCAAGTTGTGGAGTTTCTAGTTGCGGAGTTACTAGCTGTGGAGTTTCTAGTTGCGGAGTTTTTTGTTGCAGAGTTTCTAGTTGCAAAGTCTCAAGTTGTGTAGTTTCTAGCTGTAAAGTTTCTAGTTGCGGAGTTTTCTAGTTGTGGAGATTCTAGTGGCGGAGTTTCAAGTTGTGGAGTTTCTAGTTGCGGAGTTTCTAGCTGTTGAGTTTCGAGTTGTGAGGTTCGTAGTTGTGGAGTTTCTAGTTGTGTAGTTTCTAGTTGTGGAGTCTATAGTAGTGGAGTTTCTATCTATGGAGTTTCTAGTTGCGGAGTATCTAGTTGCAGAGTTTCTAGTTGCGGAGTTTTCTAGTTGTGGAGTTTCTAGTTGTGCAGTCTCTAGTTGTTGAGCTTCTAGTTGTGAAGTTTATAGTTGTGGGGTTTCTAGTTGTGGAGTTTCTAGTTACAGAGTTTCTAGTTGCAGACTTTCTAGTTGCGGAAATTCTAGTTGCAAAGTTTCTAGTTGGGGAGTTTCTAGTTGGGGAGAGTCTAGTTGCAGAGTTTCTAGTTGTGAAGTTTTAGTTGTGGAGTTTTAGGTGTGGAGTTTCAAGGTGTTGAAATAATAGGTGTGGAGTTTCTAGTTGTGGAGTTCCTAGTTGTGGAGTTTCTAGCTGTGGAGTTTCAAGTTGCGGAGTTTCTAGTTGCAGAGTTTTTAGTTGTGGAGATTCTAGTTTCCGAGTTTCTAGTTGCGAAGTCTCTAGTTGTGGAGTTTCTAGCTGTGGAGTTTCTAGTTGCGGAGTTTCAGGTTGCGGAGTTTGTAGTTGCGGAGTTTCTAGTCGCAGAGTTTCTACTTGTGGAGATTCTAGTTGCCGAGTTTATAGTTGCGAAGTCTCAAGTTGTGGAGTTTCTAGCTGCGGAGTTTCTAGTTTCGGAGTTCCTGGTTGTGGAGTTTCTAGTTGTGCAATTTGTAGTTGTGGAGTTTCTAGGTGTGAAGTTTCTAGTTGCGGAGTTTCTAGTTGCAGAGTTTCTAGTTGCGGAGTTTTCTAGTTGTGGAGTTTCTAGTTGCAGAGTTTCTAGTTGTGGAGTTTCTAGTTGTGGAGTTTCTAGTTGTGGAGTCTCTAGTTGTGGAGTTTCTAGTTGCGAACTCTCAAGTTGTGGAGTTTCAAGTTGTGGAGTTTCTAGTTGTGGGGTTTGTAGTTGTGGAGATTCTAGTTGTGGAGTCTCTAGTTGTTGAGTTTCTAGCTGTGGAGTTTCTAGTTGCGGAGTTTCTAGTTGCAGAGTTTCTAGTTGGGGAGATTCTAGTTGCCGAGTTTCTAGTTGCGAAGTCTCAAGTTGCGGAGTTTCTAGTTGTGGAGTTTCTAGTTGTGGAGTTTCTAGTTGTGGAGTCTCTAGTTGTGGAGTTTCTAGTTGCGAAATCTCAAGTTGTGGAGTTTCAAGTTGTGGAGTTTCTAGTTGCGAGGTTCGTAGTTGTGGAGTTTCTAGTTGTGGAGTTTGTAGTTGTGGAGTTTCTAGTTTTGGAGACTCTAGTAGTGGAGTTTCAAGTTGTGGAGTTTGTAGTTGCGAAGTCTCAAGTTGTGGAGTTTCTAATTGTGGAGTTTCTAGTTGTGGAGTTGCTAGTAGTGGGGTTCGTAGTTGTGGGATTCGTAGTTGTGGAGTTTCTAGTTGTGGAGTCTCTAGTTGTGGAGTTTCTAGTTGTGGAGTTTCTAGCTGTGGAGTTTCTAGTTGCGGAGTTTCTAGTTGCAGAGTTTCTAGTTGCGGAGTTTTCTAGTTGTGGAGATTCTAGTGGCGGAGTTTCAAGTTGTGGAGTTTCTAGTTGCGGAGTTTCTAGCTGTGGAGTTTCTAGTTGCGGAGTCTCTAGTTGTGCAGTCTCTAGTTGTTGAGTTTCAGGTTGCGGAGTTTGTAGTTGCGGAGTTTCTAGTCGCAGAGTTTCTAGTTGTGGAGATACTAGTTGCCGAGTTTCCAGCTGCGAAGTCTCAAGTTGTGGAGTTTCTAGCTGCGGAGTTTCTAGTTGCGGAGTTTCTAGTTGGGCAGTTTCTAGTTGTGCAATTTGTAGTTGTGGAGTATCTAGTTGTGGTGTTTCAAGTTGTGAAGTTCCTAGCTGTGGAGTTTCTAGTTGCGGAGTTTCTAGTTGCAGAGTTTCTAGTTGTGGAGATTCTAGTTGCCGAGTTTCTAGTTGCGAAGTCTCGAGTTGTGGAGTTTCTAGCTGTTGAGTTTCTAGTTGCGGAGTTTCAGGTTGCGGAGTTTGTAGTTGCGGAGTTTCTAGTCGCATTGTTTCTAGTTGTGGAGATTCTAGTTGCCCAGTTTCTAGTTGCGAAGTCTCAAGTTGTGAAGTTTCTAGCTGCGGAGTTTCTAGTTTCGGAGTTTCTGGTTGTGGAGTTACTAGTTGTGCAATTTGTAGTTGTGGAGTATCTAGTTGTGGTGTTTCAAGTTGTGGAGTTTCTAGTTGTGGATTTTCTAGCTGTGGAGTTTCTATTTGCGGAGTTTCTAGTTGCAGAGTTTCTAGTTGTGGATTTTCTAGCTGTGGAATTTCTGGTTGCAGAGTTTTTAGTTGCGGTGTTTCTAGTTGTGGAGTTTCTAGTTGTTGAGTTTCTAGTTGCCGAGTTCTTTAGTTGCGAAGTCTCAAGTTGTACAGTTTCTAGCTGTGGAGTTTCTAGTTGTGGAGTTTCTAGTTGTGGAGTTTTTAGTTGTGGAATTTGTAGTTTTGGAGTATCTAGTTTTGGAGTTTCTAGTTGTGGATTTTCTAGCTTCGGAGTTTCTAGTTTCGGAGTTTCTGGTTGTGGAGTTTCTAGTTGTGCAATTTGTAGTTGTGGAGTATCTAGTTGTGGTGTTTCAAGTTGTGGAGTTTCTAGGTGAGAAGTTTCTAGTTGCGGAGTTTCTAGTTGCAGAGTTTCTAGTTGCGGAGTTTTCTAGTTGTGGAGTTTCTAGTTGCAGAGTTTCTAGTTGTGGAGTTTCTAGTTGTGGAGTCTCTAGAGTTGGAGTTTCTAGAGTTGGAGTTTCTAGTTGCGAACTCTCAAGTTGTGGAGTTTCAAGTTGTGGAGTTTCTAGTTGTGGGGTTTGTAGTTGTGGAGTTTCGAGTTGTGGAGTCTCTAGTTGTGGAGTTTCTAGCTGTGGAGTTTCTAGTTGCTGAGTTTCTAGTTGCAGAGTTTCTAGTTGTGGAGATTCTAGTTGCCGAGTTTCTAGGTGCGAAGTCTCAAGTTGCGGAGTTTCTAGTTCTGGAGTTTCTAGAGTTGGAATTTGTTGTTGTGGAGTATCTAGTTGTGGTGTTTCAAGTTGTGGAATTTCTGGCTCTGGAGTTTCTAGTTGCGGAGTTTTTAGTTGCAGAGTTTCTAGTTGCAGACTTTTCTAGTTGTGGAGTTTCTAGTTGCAGAGTTTCAAGTTGTGGAGTTTCTAGTTTCGAGGTTCGTAGCTGTGGAGTTTCTAGTTGTGCAGTCTCCAGTTGTTGAGTTTTAGGTTGCGGAGTTTGTAGTTGCGGAGTTTCTAGTCGCAGAGTTTCTAGTTGTGGAGATTCTAGCTGCCGAGTTTCTAGCTGCGAAGTCTCAAGTTGGGGAGTTTCTAGCTGCGGAGTTTCTAGTTGCGGAGTTTCTAGTTGTGGAGTTTCTAGTTGTGAAGTTTATAGTTGTGGGGTTTCTAGCTGTGGAGTTTCTAGTTATGGAGTTTCTAGTTGCAGAGTTTCTAGTTGCGGAGTTTCTAGTTGCAGAGTTTCTAGTTGGGGAGTTTCCAGTTGGGGAGAGTCTAGTTGCGGAGTTTCTAGTTGTGGAGTTTCTAGTTGTGAAGTTTTAGTTGTCGAGTTTTAGTTGTGGAGTTTCAAGGTGTAGAAATAATAGGTGTAGAGTTTCTAGTTGTTGAGTTTCTAGTTGTCGGGTTTCTAGTTGCGGAGTTTCTAGTTGTAAAGTTTCTAGTTGTGGACCTTTTAGTTGAGGAGTCTCTAGTTGTTGAGTCTCTAGTAGTGAAATTTCTAGTTGTGGAGTTTCTAGTTGTGGAGTTTCTAGTTGTGGAGTTTGTGGCTGTGGAGTTTCTAGTTGTGGAGTTTCTAGTTGTGGAGTTTCTGGCTGTGGAGTTTCTAGTTGTGGAATTTCTAGTTGTGAGGTTCGTAGTTGTGGAGTTTCTAGTGGTGGAGATTCTAGTGGTGGAGTCTCTAGTTGTGGAGTTTCTAGTTGTGGAGTTTCTAGTTGCGAACTCTCAAGTTGTGGAGTTTCTAGTTGTGGAAATTCTAGTTGTGGGGTTTGTAGTTACGGAGTTTCTAGTTGTGGAGTCTCTAGTTGTGGAGTTTCTAGTTGTGGAGTTTCTAGCTGTGGAGTTTCTAGTTGCGGAGTTTCTAGTTGCAGAGTTTCTAGTTGTGCAATTTGTATTTGTGGAGTATCTAGTTGTGGTGTTTCAAGTTGTGGAGTTTCTAGCTGTGAAGTTTCTAGTTGCGGAGTTTCTAGTTGCAGAGTTTCTAGTAGCAGAGTTTTCTAGTTGTGGAGTTTAGAGTTGCAGAGTTTCTAGTTGTGGAGTTTCTAATTGTGAGGTTCGTAGTTGTGAAGTTTCTAGTTGTGGAGTTTGTAGTTGTGGACTCTAGTAGTGGAGTTTCTAGTTGTGGAGTTGCTAGTAGTGGGGTTCGTAGTTGTGGGGTTCGTAGTTGTGGAGTTTCTAGTTGTGGAGTCTCTAGTTGTGGAGTTTCAAGTTGTGGAGTTTCTAGTTGTGGAGTTTCTAGTTGCGGAGTTTCAGGTTGCGGAGTTTGTAGTTGCGGAGTTTCTAGTCGCAGAGTTTCTAGATGTGGAGATTCTAGTTGCCGAGTTTCTAGTTGCGAAGTCTCAAGTTGTGGAGCTTCTAGCTGCGGAGTTTCTAGTTTCGGAGTTTCTGGTTGTGGAGTTTCCAGTTGGGCAATTTGTAGTTGTGAAGTATCTAGTTGTGGTGTTTCAAGTTGTGGAGTTTCTAGCTGTGAAGTTTCTAGTTGCGGAGTTTCTAGTTGCGGAGTTTCTAGTTGCAGAGTTTCTAGTTGCGGAGTTTTCTAGTTGTGGAGATTCTAGTGGCGGAGTTTCAAGATGTGGAGTTTCTAGTTGCGGAGTTTCTAGCTGTGGAGTTTCTAGTTGTGAGGTTCGTAGTTGTGGAGTTTCTAGTTGTGGAGTTTCTAGTTGTGGAGTCTCTAGTAGTGGAGTTTATAGTTGTGGAGTTTCTAGTTGCGAAGTCTCAAGTTGTGGAGTTTCTAGTTGTTGAGTTTCTAGTTGTGGAGTTTCTACTTGTGGGGTTCGTAGTTGTGGGATTCGTAGTTTTGGAGTTTCTAGTTGTGGAGTCTCTAGTTGTGGAGTTTCTAGCTGTGGAGTTTCTAGTTGCGAAGTTTCTAGTTGCAGAGTTTCTAGTTGCGGAGTTTTCAAGTTGTGGAGATTCTAGAGGCGGAGTTTCAAGTTGTGGAGTTTCTAGTTGCGGAGTTACTAGCTGTGGAGTTTCTAGTTGCGGAGTTTCTTGTTGCAGAGTTTCTAGTTGCAAAGTCTCAAGTTGTGTAGTTTCTAGCTGTAAAGTTTCTAGTTGCGGAGTTTTCTAGTTGTGGAGATTCTAGTGGCAGAGTTTCAAGTTGTGGAGTTTCTAGTTGCGGAGTTTTTGGCTGTGGAGTTTCTAGTTGTGAGGTTCGTAGTTGTGGAGTTTCTAGTTGTGGAGCCTCTAGTTGTGGAGTCTCTAGTAGTGGAGTTTCTAGTTGTGGAGTTTCTAGTTACAGAGTTTCTTGTTGCAGACTTTCTAGTTGCGGAAATTCTAGTTGCGGAGTTTCTAGTTGTGGAGTTTTTATTTGTGGAATTTGTAGCTGTGGAGTATCTAGTTTTGGTGTTTCAAGTTGTGGAGTTTCTAGTTGTGGAGTGTCTACTTGTGGAGTTTCTAGTTGTGGAGTGTCTACTTGTGGAGTTTCTAGTTGTGGAGTTTCTATTTGTAGTTTTTAGTTTTCGAGTTTGTAGTTGTAGATTTTCTAGTTGCAGAGTTCCTAGTTTTGGAGTATCTAGTTGCGGAGTCTCTAATTGTGCAGTCTCTTGTTTTGGAGTCTCTAGTTGTGGAGTTTCTGGTTGTGGAGTTTATAGTTGTGGAATTTCTAACTGTGGAGTTTCTAGTTGAGGAGTTTCTAGTTGCAGAGTTTCTAGTTGTGGAGTTTCTAGTTGTGGAGTTTTAGTTGTGGAGTTTAAGGTTGTGGAATTTATAGGTGTGGAGTTTTTAGTTGTGGAGTTTCTAGTTTTCGGGTTTGTATTTACGGAGTTTCTAGTTGTGGATTTTCTAGTTGTGGAGTTTCTAGTTGCGAAGTTTCTAGTTGGGGAGTTTTTACTTGAGTTTATAGTTGCGGATTTTCTAGTTGCAGAGTTTTAAGTTGTCGAGTTTCTAGTGGCGGAGTCTCTATTTGTGGAGTTTCTAGTTGCGGAGTTTCTAGCTGTGGAGTTTCTAGTTGCGGAGTCTCTAGTTGTGCAGTCTATGGTTTTGGAGTCTCTGGTTGTGGAGTTTCTAGTTGTGGAGTTTCTAGTTCCGACGCGTCTAGTTATGGAGTTTCTAGTTGTAAAGTTTCCAGCTGTGGAGTTTCTAGTTGCGGAGTTTCTAGATGCAGAGTTTCTAGTCGCGGACTTTCTAGTTGTGGAGATTCTAGTGGCGGAGTTTCTAGTTGCGGAGTTCCAAGTTGTGGAGTTTCTAGTTGTGGAGTTTGTAGTTGTGGAGTATCTAGTAGCGGCGTTTCAAGTTGTGGAGTTGATAGTTTTGGATTTTGAAGTTGTAGAGTTAATAGTTGCGAATCGTCTAGTTGTGGAGTTTCTAGTTGCGGAGTTTTGTAATTGCGGAGTCTGTAGTTGTGGAGTATCTAGTTTTGGAGTTTCTAGTTGTGGATTTTCTAGCTGCGGAGTTTCTAGTTTCGGAGTTTCTGGTTGTGGAGTTTCTAGTTGTGCAATTTGTAGTTGTGGAGTATCTAGTTGTGGTGTTTTAAGTTGTGGAGTTTCTAGGTGAGAAGTTTCTAGTTGCGGTGTTTCTAGTTGCAGAGTTTCTAGTTGCAGAGTTTCTAGTTGCGGAGTTTTCAAGTTGTGGAGTTTCTAGTTGCAGAGTTTCTAGTTGTGGAGTTTCTAGTTGTGGAGTTTCTAGTTGCGGAGTTTCTAGCTGTGGAGTTTCAAGTTGCGGCATCTCTAAATGTGCAGTCTCTAGTTGTGGAGTCTCTGGCTGTTGAGTTTCTAGTTGTGGAGTTTCTAGTTGTGGAGTTTCTATTTGCTGAGTTTCTTGTTGCGGAGTTTCTAGTTGTGGATTTTCTAGCTGTGGAGTTTCTAGTTGCAGAGTTTCTAGTTGTGGAGTTTCTAGTTGTGAGGTTTGTAGTTGTTGAGTTTCTAGTTGTCGAGTTTCTAGTTGCGAAGTCTCAAGTTGTTGAGTTTCTAGTTGTGGAGTTTCTAGTTGTGGGGTTCTTAGTTGTGGAGTATCTACTTGTGGGGTTTCCATTTGTGGTGTTTCTAGCTGTGGAGTTTCTAGTTGCGGAGTTTCTAGATGCAGAGTTTCTAGTTGCGGACTTTCTAGTTGTGGAGATTCTAGTGGCGGAGTTTCTAGTTGCGGAGTTCCAAGTTGTGGAGTTTCTAGTTGTGGAGTTTGTAGTTGTGGAGTATCTAGTAGCGGCATTTCAAGTTGTGGAGTTGATAGTTTTGGATTTTGAAGTTGTAGAGTTAATAGTGTCGTATCGTCTAGTTGTGGAGTTTCTAGTTGCGGAGTTTTGTAGTTGCGGAGTCTGTAGTTGTGGAGTATCTAGTTTTGGAGTTTCTAGTTGTGGATTTTCTAGCTGCGGAGTTTCTAGTTTCGGAGTTTCTGGTTGTGGAGTTTCTAGTTGTGCAATTTGTAGTTGTGGAGTATCTAGTTGTGGTGTTTCAAGTTGTGGAGTTTCCAAGTGAGAAGTTTCTAGTTGCGGAGTTTCTAGTTGCAGAGTTTCTAGTTGCGGAGTTTTCTAGTTGTGGAGTTTTTAGTTGCAGAGTTTCTAGTTGTGGAGTTTCTAGTTGTGGAGTCTCTAGTTGTGGAGTTTCTAGAGTTGGAGTTTCTAGTTGCGAACTCTCAAGTTGTGGAGTTTCAAGTTGTGGAGTTTCTAGTTGTGGGGTTTGTAGTTGTGGAGTTTCGAGTTGTGGAGTCTCTAGTTGTGGAGTTTCTAGCTGTGGAGTTTCTAGTTGCTGAGTTTTTAGTTGCAGAGTTTCTAGTTGTGGAGATTCTAGTTGCCGAGTTTCTAGTTGCGAAGTCTCAAGTTGCGGAGTTTCTAGTTCTGGAGTTTCTAGAGTTGGAATTTGCTGGTGTGGAGTATCTAGTTGTGGTGTTTCAAGTTGTGGAATTTCTGGCTCTGGAGTTTCTAGTTGCGGAGTTTTTAGTTGCAGAGTTTCTAGTTGCAGACTTTTCTAGTTGTGGAGTTTCTAGTTGCAGAGTTTCAAGTTGTGGAGTTTCTAGTTTCGAGGTTCGTAGCTGTGGAGTTTCTAGTTGTGCACTCTCCAGTTGTTGAGTTTTAGGTTGCGGAGTTTGTAGTTGCGGAGTTTCTAGTCGCAGAGTTTCTAGTTGTAGAGATTCTAGTTGCCGAGTTTCTAGCTGCGAAGTCTCAAGTTGGGGAGTTTCTAGCTGCGGAGTTTCTAGTTGCGGAGTTTCTAGTTGTGGAGTTTCTAGTTGTGAAGTTTATAGTTGTGGGGTTTCTAGCTGTGGAGTTTCTAGTTACGGAGTTTCTAGTTGCAGAGTTTCTAGTTGCGGAGTTTCTAGTTGCAGAGTTTCTAGTTTGGGAGTTTCCAGTTGGGGAGAGTCTAGTTGCGGAGTTTCTAGTTGTGGAGTTTCTAGTTGTTGAGTTTCTAGTTGTCGGGTTTCTAGTTGCGGAGTTTCTAGTTGTAAAGTTTCTAGTTGTGGAGCTTTTAGTTGAGGAGTCTCTAGTTGTTGAGTCTCTAGTAGTGAAATTTCTAGTTGTGGAGTTTCTAGTTGTGGAGTTTGTTGTTGCGGAGTTTCTAGATGTGGAGTTTCTAGTTGTGGAGTTTGTGGCTGTGGAGTTTCTAGTTGTGGAGTTTCTGGCTGTGGAGTTTCTAGTTGTGGAATTTCTAGTTGTGAGGTTCGTAGTTGTGGAGTTTCTAGTGGTGGAGATTCTAGTGGTGGAGTCTCTAGTTGTGGAGTTTCTAGTTCTGGAGTTTCTAGTTGCGAACTCTCAAGTTGTGGAGTTTCTAGTTGTGGAAATTCTAGTTGTGGGGTTTGTAGTTACGGAGTTTCTAGTTGTGGAGTCTCTAGTTGTGGAGTTTCTAGTTGTGGATTTTCTAGCTGTGGAGTTTCTAGTTGCGGAGTTTCTAGTTGCAGAGTTTCTAGTTGTGCAATTTGTAGTTGTGGAGTATCTAGTTGTGGTGTTTCAAGTTGTGGAGTTTCTAGCTGTGAAGTTTCTAGTTGCGGAGTTTTCTAGTTGTGGAGTTTAGAGTTGCAGAGTTTCTAGTTGCGGAGTTTCTAGTTGTGAGGTTCGTAGTTGTGAAGTTTCTAGTTGTGGAGTTTGTAGTTGTAGAGTCTCTAGTTGTGGAGTTTCTAGTTGTGGAGTTTCTAGTTGTGGAGACTCTAGTAGTGGAGTTTCTAGTTGTGGAGTTTCTAGTTGCGAAGTCTCAAGTTGTGGAGTTTCTAGTTGTGGAGTTGCTAGTAGTGGGGTTCGTAGTTGTGGGGTTCGTAGTTGTGGAGTTTCTAGTTGTGGAGTCTCTAGTTGTGGAGTTTCAAGTTGTGGAGTTTCTAGTTGTGGAGTTTCTAGTTGCGGAGTTTCAGGTTGCGGAGTTTGTAGTTGCGGAGTTTCTAGTCGCAGAGTTTCTGGATGTGGAGATTCTAGTTGCCGAGTTTCTATTTGCGAAGTCTCAAGTTGTGGAGCTTCTAGCTGCGGAGTTTCTAGTTTCGGAGTTTCTGGTTGTGGAGTTTCTAGTTGTGCAATTTGTAGTTGTGGAGTATCTAGTTGTGGTGTTTCAAGTTGTGGAGTTTCTAGCTGTGAAGTTTCTAATTGCGGAGTTTCTGGTTGCGGAGTTTCTAGTTGCAGAGTTTCTAGTTGCGGAGTTTTCTAGTTGTGGAGATTCTAGTGGCGGAGTTTCAAGATGTGGAGTTTCTAGTTGCGGAGTTTCTAGCTGTGGAGTTTCTAGTTGTGAGGTTCGTAGTTGTGGAGTTTCTAGTTGTGGAGTTTCTAGTTGTGGAGTCTCTAGTAGTGGAGTTTATAGTTGTGGAGTTTCTAGTTGCGAAGTCTCAAGTTGTGCAGTTTCTAGTTGTTGAGTTTCTAGTTGTGGAGTTTCTACTTGTGGGGTTCGTAGTTGTGGGGTTCGTAGTTTTGGAGTTTCTAGTTGTGGAGTCTCTAGTTGTGGAGTTTCTAGCTGTGGAGTTTCTAGTTGCGAAGTTTATAGTTGCAGAGTTTCTAGTGGCGGAGTTTTCAAGTTGTGGAGATTCTAGAGGCGGAGTTTCAAGTTGTGGAGTTTCTAGTTGCGGAGTTACTAGCTGTGGAGTTTCTAGTTGCGGAGTTTCTTGTTGCAGAGTTTCTAGTTGCAAAGTCTCAAGTTGTGTAGTTTCTAGCTGTAAAGTTTCTAGTTGCGGAGTTTTCTAGTTGTGGAGATTCTAGTGGCGGAGTTTCAAGTTGTGGAGTTTCTAGTTGCGGAGTTTCTAGCTGTTGAGTTTCGAGTTGTGAGGTTCGTAGTTGTGGAGTTTCTAGTTGTGTAGTTTCTAGTTGTGGAGTCTATAGTAGTGGAGTTTCTATCTATGGAGTTTCTAGTTGCGGAGTATCTAGTTGCAGAGTTTCTAGTTGCGGAGGTTTCTAGTTGTGGAGTTTCTAGTTGTGCAGTCTCTAGTTGTTGAGCTTCTAGTTGTGAAGTTTATAGTTGTGGGGTTTCTAGTTGTGGAGTTTCTAGTTACAGAGTTTCTAGTTGCAGACTTTCTAGTTGCGGAAATTCTAGTTGCAAAGTTTCTAGTTGGGGAGTTTCTAGTTGGGGAGAGTCTAGTTGCGGAGTTTCTAGTTGTGAAGTTTTAGTTGTGGAGTTTTAAATGTGGAGTTTCAAGGTGTTGAAATAATAGGTGTGGAGTTTCTAGTTGTGGAGTTCCTAGTTGTGGAGTTTCTAGCTGTGGAGTTTCAAGTTGCGGAGTTTCTAGTTGCAGAGTTTTTAGTTGTGGAGATTCTAGTTTCCGAGTTTCTAGTTGCGAAGTCTCTAGTTGTGGAGTTTCTAGCTGTGGAGTTTCTAGTTGCGGAGTTTCAGGTTGCGGAGTTTGTAGTTGCGGAGTTTCTAGTCGCAGAGTTTCTACTTGTGGAGATTCTAGTTGCCGAGTTTATAGTTGCGAAGTCTCAAGTTGTGGAGTTTCTAGCTGCGGAGTTTCTAGTTTCGGAGTTCCTGGTTGTGGAGTTTCTAGTTGTGCAATTTGTAGTTGTGGAGTTTCTAGGTGTGAAGTTTCTAGTTGCGGAGTTTCTAGTTGCAGAGTTTCTAGTTGCGGAGTTTTCTAGTTGTGGAGTTTCTAGTTGCAGAGTTTCTAGTTGTGGAGTTTCTAGTTGTGGAGTTTCTAGTTGTGGAGTCTCTAGTTGTGGAGTTTCTAGTTGCGAACTCTCAAGTTGTGGAGTTTCAAGTTGTGGAGTTTCTAGTTGTGGGGTTTGTAGTTGTGGAGATTCTAGTTGTGGAGTCTCTAGTTGTTGAGTTTCTAGCTGTGGAGTTTCTAGTTGCGGAGTTTCTAGTTGCAGAGTTTCTAGTTGGGGAGATTCTAGTTGCCGAGTTTCTAGTTGCGAAGTCCAAGTTGCGGAGTTTCTAGTTGTGGAGTTTCTAGTTGTGGAGTTTCTAGTTGTGGAGTCTCTAGTTGTGGAGTTTCTAGTTGCGAACTCTCAAGTTGTGGAGTTTCAAGTTGTGGAGTTTCTAGTTGCGAGGTTCGTAGTTGTGGAGTTTCTAGTTGTGGAGTTTGTAGTTGTGGAGTTTCTAGTTTTGGAGACTCTAGTAGTGGAGTTTCAAGTTGTGGAGTTTGTAGTTGCGAAGTCTCAAGTTGTGGAGTTTCTAATTGTGGAGTTTCTAGTTGTGGAGTTGCTAGTAGTGGGGTTCGTAGTTGTGGGGTTCGTAGTTGTGGAGTTTCTAGTTGTGGAGTCTCTAGTTGTGGAGTTTCTAGTTGTGGAGTTTCTAGCTGTGGAGTTTCTAGTTGCGGAGTTTCTAGTTGCAGAGTTTCTAGTTGCGGAGTTTTCTAGTTGTGGAGATTCTAGTGGCGGAGTTTCAAGTTGTGGAGTTTCTAGTTGCGGAGTTTCTAGCTGTGGAGTTTCTAGTTGCGGAGTCTCTAGTTGTGCAGTCTCTAGTTGTTGAGTTTCAGGTTGCGGAGTTTGTAGTTGCGGAGTTTCTAGTCGCAGAGTTTCTAGTTGTGGAGATACTAGTTGCCGAGTTTCCAGCTGCGAAGTCTCAAGTTGTGGAGTTTCTAGCTGCGGAGTTTCTAGTTGCGGAGTTTCTAGTTGGGCAGTTTCTAGTTGTGCAATTTGTAGTTGTGGAGTATCTAGTTGTGGTGTTTCAAGTTGTGAAGTTCCTAGCTGAGGAGTTTCTAGTTGCGGAGTTTCTAGTTGCAGAGTTTCTAGTTGTGGAGATTCTAGTTGCCGAGTTTCTAGTTGCGAAGTCTCGAGTTGTGGAGTTTCTAGCTGTTGAGTTTCTAGTTGCGGAGTTTCAGGTTGCGGAGTTTGTAGTTGCGCAGTTTCTAGTCGCATTGTTTCTAGTTGTGGAGATTCTAGTTGCCCAGTTTCTAGTTGCGAAGTCTCAAGTTGTGAAGTTTCTAGCTGCAGAGTTTCTAGTTTCGGAGTTTCTGGTTGTGGAGTTTCTAGTTGTGCAATTTGTAGTTGTGGAGTATCTAGTTGTGGTGTTTCAAGTTGTGGAGTTTCTAGTTGTGGATTTTCTAGCTGTGGAGTTTCTATTTGCGGAGTTTCTAGTTGCAGAGTTTCTAGTTGTGGATTTTCTAGCTGTGGAATTTCTGGTTGCAGAGTTTTTAGTTGCGGTGTTTCTAGTTGTGGAGTTTCTAGTTGTTGAGTTTCTAGTTGCCGAGTTCTTTAGTTGCGAAGTCTCAAGTTGTACAGTTTCTAGCTGTGGAGTTTCTAGTTGTGGAGTTTCTAGTTGTGGAGTTTTTAGTTGTGGAATTTGTTGTTTTGGAGTATCTAGTTGTGGAATTTCAAGTTGTGGAGTTTCTAGTTGTGGAATTTCTAGTTGCGGAGTTTTCTATTTGCGGAGTCTGTAGTTGTGGAGTTTCTAGTTGTGGAATTTCTAGTTGTGGAGTCTCTAGTTGCGGAGTGAGTTTCTAGTTGCGGAGTTTCTGGTTGTGGAGTTTCTAGTTGCGGAGTCAGTAGTTGTGGAGTTTCTAGTGGTGGAGTTTCTAGTTGTGGATTTTCTAGCTGTGGAGTTTCTATTTGCGGAGTTTCTAGTTGCAGAGTTTCTAGTTGTGGATTTTCAAGCTGTGGAATTTCTGGTTGCAGAGTTTTTAGTTGCGGTGTTTCTAGTTGTGTAATTTCTAGTTGTTGAGTTTCTAGTTGCCGAGTTCTTTAGTTGCGAAGTCTCAAGTTGTGGTGTATCTAGTTTTGGTGTTTCAAGTTGTGGAGTTTCTAGTTGTGGAGTTTCTAGTTGTGGAGTGTCTACTTGTGGAGTTTCTAGTTGCGGAGTTTCTATATGTAGTTTTTAGTTTTTGAGTTTGTAGTTGTAGATTTTCTAGTTGCAGAGTTCCTAGTTTTGGAGTATCTAGTTGCGGAGTCTCTAATTGTGCAGTCTCTTGTTTTGGAGTTTCTAGTTGTGGAGTTTCTAGTTGTGGAGTTTCTGGCTGTGGAGTTTCTAGTTGTGGAATTTCTAGTTGTGAGGTTCGTAGTTGTGGAGTTTCTAGTGGTGGAGATTCTAGTGGTGGAGTCTCTAGTTGTGGAGTTTCTAGTTGTGGAGTTTCTAGTTGCGAACTCTCAAGTTGTGGAGTTTCTAGTTGTGGAAATTCTAGTTGTGGGGTTTGTAGTTACGGAGTTTCTAGTTGTGGAGTCTTTAGTTGTGGAGTTTCTAGTTATGGAGTTTCTAGCTGTGGAGTTTCTAGTTGCGGAGTTTCTAGTTGCAGAGTTTCTAGTTGTGCAATTTGTATTTGTGGAGTATCTAGTTGTGGTGTTTCAAGTTGTGGAGTTTCTAGCTGTGAAGTTTCTAGTTGCGGAGTTTCTAGTTGCAGAGTTTCTAGTAGCGGAGTTTTCTAGTTGTGGAGTTTAGAGTTGCAGAGTTTCTAGTTGTGGAGTTTCTAGTTGTGAGGTTCGTAGTTGTGAAGTTTCTAGTTGTGGAGTTTGTAGTTGTGGAGACTCTAGTAGTGGAGTTTCTAGTTGTGGAGTTTCTAGTTGCGAAGTCTCAAGTTGTGGAGTTTCTAGTTGTGGAGTTGCTAGTAGTGGGGTTCGTAGTTGTGGGGTTCGTAGTTGTGGAGTTTCTAGTTGTGGAGTCTTTAGTTGTGGAGTTTCAAGTTGTGGAGTTTCTAGTTGTGGAGTTTCTAGTTGCGGAGTTTCAGGTTGCCGAGTTTGTAGTTGCGGAGTTTCTAGTCGCAGAGTTTCTAGATGTGGAGATTCTAGTTGCCGAGTTTCTAGTTGCGAAGTCTCAAGTTGTGGAGCTTCTAGCTGCGGAGTTTCTAGTTTCGGAGTTTCTGGTTGTGGAGTTTCTAGTTGGGCAATTTGTAGTTGTGGAGTATCTAGTTGTGGTGTTTCAAGTTTTGGAGTTTCTAGCTGTGAAGTTTCTAGTTGCGGAGTTTCTAGTTGCGGAGTTTCTAGTTGCAGAGTTTCTAGTTGCGGAGTTTTCTAGTTGTGGAGATTCTAGTGGCGGAGTTTCAAGATGTGGAGTTTCTAGTTGCGGAGTTTCTAGCTGTGGAGATTCTAGTGGCGGAGTTTCTAGTGGCGGAGTTCCAAGTTGTGGAGTTTCTAGTTGTGGAGTTTGTAGTTGTGGAGTATCTAGTAGCGGCGTTTCAAGTTGTGGAGTTGATAGTTTTGGATTTTGAAGTTGTAGAGTTAATAGTGTCGAATCGTCTAGTTGTGGAGTTTCTAGTTGCGGAGTTTTGTAGTTGCGGAGTCTGTAGTTGTGGAGTATCTAGTTTTGGAGTTTCTAGTTGCAGAGTTTCTAGTTGTGGAGTTTCTAGTTGTGGAGTCTCTAGTTGTGGAGTTTCTAGAGTTGGAGTTTCTAGTTGCGAACTCTCAAGTTGTGGAGTTTCAAGTTGTGGAGTTTCTAGTTGTGGGGTTTGTAGTTGTGGAGTTTCGAGTTGTGGAGTCTCTAGTTGTGGAGTTTCTAGCTGTGGAGTTTCTAGTTGCTGAGTTTCTAGTTGCAGAGTTTCTAGTTGTGGAGATTCTAGTTGCCGAGTTTCTAGGTGCGAAGTCTCAAGTTGCGGAGTTTCTAGTTCTGGAGTTTCTAGAGTTGGAATTTGTTGTTGTGGAGTATCTAGTTGTGGTGTTTCAAGTTGTGGAATTTCTGGCTCTGGAGTTTCTGGTTGCGGAGTTTTTAGTTGCAGAGTTTCTAGTTGCAGACTTTTCTAGTTGTGGAGTTTCTAGTTGCAGAGTTTCAAGTTGTGGAGTTTCTAGTTTCGAGGTTCGTAGCTGTGGAGTTTCTAGTTGTGCAGTCTCCAGTTGTTGAGTTTTAGGTTGCGGAGTTTGTAGTTGCGGAGTTTCTAGTCGCAGAGTTTCTAGTTGTGGAGATTCTAGTTGCCGAGTTTCTAGCTGCGAATCTCAAGTTGGGGAGTTTCTAGCTGCGGAGTTTCTAGTTGCGGAGTTTCTAGTTGTGGAGTTTCTAGTTGTGAAGTTTATAGTTGTGGGGTTTCTAGCTGTGGAGTTTCTAGTTAAGGAGTTTCTAGTTGCAGAGTTTCTAGTTGCGGAGTTTCTAGTTGTGGAGTTTCTAGTTGTGAAGTTTCTAGTTGTTGAGTTTCTAGTTGTGGAGTTTCTACTTGTGGGGTTCGTAGTTGTGGGATTCGTAGTTTTGGAGTTTCTAGTTGTGGAGTCTCTAGTTGTGGAGTTTCTAGTTGTGGAGTTTCTAGTTGCGAAGTTTCTAGTTGCAGAGTTTCTAGTTGCGGAGTTTTCAAGTTGTGGAGATTCTAGAGGCGGAGTTTCAAGTTGTGGAGTTTCTAGTTGCGGAGTTACTAGCTGTGGAGTTTCTAGTTGCGGAGTTTCTTGTTGCAGAGTTTCTAGTTGCAAAGTCTCAAGTTGTGTAGTTTCTAGCTGTAAAGTTTCTAGTTGCGGAGTTTTCTAGTTGTGGAGATTCTAGTGGCAGAGTTTCAAGTTGTGGAGTTTCTAGTTGCGGAGTTTTTGGCTGTGGAGTTTCTAGTTGTGAGGTTCGTAGTTGTGGAGTTTCTAGTTGTGGAGTTTCTAGTTGTGGAGTCTCTAGTAGTGGAGTTTCTAGTTGTGGAGTTTCTAGTTACAGAGTTTCTAGTTGCAGACTTTCTAGTTGCGGAAATTCTAGTTGCAAAGTTTCTAGTTGGGGAGTTTCTAGTTGGGGAGTTTTTAGTTGCGGAGTTTCTAGTTGTGGAGTTTTTATTTGTGGAATTTGTAGTTGTGGAGTATCTAGTTTTGGTGTTTCAAGTTATGGAGTTTCTAGTTGTGGAGTGTCTACTTGTGGAGTTTCTAGTTGTGGAGTGTCTACTTGTGGAGTTTCTAGTTGTGGAGTTTCTATTTGTAGTTTTTAGTTTTCGAGTTTGTAGTTGTAGATTTTCTAGTTGAAGAGTTCCTAGTTTTGGAGTATCTAGTTGCGGAGTCTCTAATTGTGCAGTCTCTTGTTTTGGAGTCTCTAGTTGTGGAGTTTCTGGTTGTGGAGTTTATAGTTGTGGAATTTCCAACTGTGGAGTTTCTAGTTGAGGAGTTTCTAGTTGCAGAGTTTCTAGTTGTGGAGTTTCTAGTTGTGGAGTTTTAGTTGTGGAGTTTAAGGTTGTGGAATTTATAGGTGTGGAGTTTCTAGTTGTGGAGTTTCTAGTTTTCGGGTTTCTATTTACGGAGTTTCTAGTTGTGGATTTTCTAGTTGTGGAGTTTCTAGTTGCGAAGTTTCTAGTTGGGGAGTTTTTACTTGAGTTTATAGTTGCGGATTTTCTAGTTGCAGAGTTTTAAGTTGTCGAGTTTCTAGTGGCGGAGTCTCTATTTGTGGAGTTTCTAGTTGCGGAGTTTCTAGCTGTGGAGTTTCTAGTTGCGGAGTCTCTAGTTGTGCAGTCTATGGTTTTGGAGTCTCTGGTTGTGGAGTTTCTAGTTGTGGAGTTTCTAGTTCCGAAGTGTCTAGTTATGGAGTTTCTAGTTGTAAAGTTTCTAGCTGTGGAGTTTCTAGTTGCGGAGTTTCTAGATGCAGAGTTTCTAGTCGCGGACTTTCTAGTTGTGGAGATTCTAGTGGCGGAGTTTCTAGTTGCGGAGTTCCAAGTTGTGGAGTTTCTAGTTGTGGAGTTTGTAGTTGTGGAGTATCTAGTAGCGGCGTTTCAAGTTGTGGAGTTGATAGTTTTGGATTTTGAAGTTGTAGAGTTAATAGATGCGAATCGTCTAGTTCTGGAGTTTCTAGTTGCGGAGTTTTGTAATTGCGGAGTCTGTAGTTGTGGAGTATCTAGTTTTGGAGTTTCTAGTTGTGGATTTTCTAGCTGCGGAGTTTCTAGTTTCGGAGTTTCTGGTTGTGGAGTTTCTAGTTGTGCAATTTGTAGTTGTGGAGTATCTAGTTGTGGTGTTTCAAGTTGTGGAGTTTCTAGGTGAGAAGTTTCTAGTTGCGGTGTTTCTAGTTGCAGAGTTTCTAGTTGCGGAGTTTTCAAGTTGTGGAGTTTCTAGTTGCAGAGTTTCTAGTTGTGGAGTTTCTAGTTGTGGAGTTTCTAGTTGCGGAGTTTCTAGCTGTGGAGTTTCAAGTTGCGGCATCTCTAAATGCGCAGTCTCTAGTTGTGGAGTCTCTGGCTGTTGAGTTTCTAGTTGTGGAGTTTCTAGTTGTGGAGTTTCTATTTGCTGAGTTTCTTGTTGCGGAGTTTCTAGTTGTGGATTTTCTAGCTGTGGAGTTTCTAGTTGCAGAGTTTCTAGTTGTGGAGT
Source organism: Rhipicephalus microplus (assembly GCF_043290135.1). Lineage (NCBI taxonomy): Eukaryota > Metazoa > Arthropoda > Arachnida > Ixodida > Ixodidae > Rhipicephalus > Rhipicephalus microplus. The sequence goes on along the minus strand of NW_027464585.1, from coordinate 5,553,544 downwards.
TTCTAGTTGTGAGGTTTGTAGTTGTTGAGTTTCTAGTTGTCGAGTTTCTAGTTGCGAAGTCTCAAGTTGTTGAGTTTCTAGTTGTGGAGTTTCTAGTTGTGGGGTTCTTAGTTGTGGAGTATCTACTTGTGGGGTTTCCATTTGTGGTGTTTCTAGCTGTGGAGTTTCTAGTTGCGGAGTTTCTAGATGCAGAGTTTCTAGTTGCGGACTTTCTAGTTGTGGAGATTCTAGTGGCGGAGTTTCTAGTTGCGGAGTTCCAAGTTGTGGAGTTTCTAGTTGTGGAGTTTGTAGTTGTGGAGTATCTAGTAGCGGCGTTTCAAGTTGTGGAGTTGATAGTTTTGGATTTTGAAGTTGTAGAGTTAATAGTGTCGAATCGTCTAGTTGTGGAGTTTCTAGTTGCGGAGTTTTGTAGTTGCGGAGTCTTTAGTTGTGGAGTATCTAGTTTTGGAGTTTCTAGTTGTGGATTTTCTAGCTGCGGAGTTTCTAGTTTCGGAGTTTCTGGTTGTGGAGTTTCTAGTTGTGCAATTTGTAGTTGTGGAGTATCTAGTTGTGGTGTTTCAAGTTGTGGAGTTTCTAGGTGAGAAGTTTCTAGTTGCGGAGTTTCTAGTTGCAGAGTTTCTAGTTGCGGAGTTTTCTAGTTGTGGAGTTTCTAGTTGCAGAGTTTCTAGTTGTGGAGTTTCTAGTTGTGGAGTCTCTAGTTGTGGAGTTTCTAGAGTTGGAGTTTCTAGTTGCGAACTCTCAAGTTGTGGAGTTTCAAGTTGTGGAGTTTCTAGTTGTGGGGTTTGTAGTTGTGGAGTTTCGAGTTGTGGAGTCTCTAGTTGTGGAGTTTCTAGCTGTGGAGTTTCTAGTTGCTGAGTTTCTAGTTGCAGAGTTTCTAGTTGTGGAGATTCTAGTTGCCGAGTTTCTAGGTGCGAAGTCTCAAGTTGCGGAGTTTCTAGTTCTGGAGTTTCTAGAGTTGGAATTTGTTGTTGTGGAGTATCTAGTTGTGGTGTTTCAAGTTGTGGAATTTCTGGCTCTGGAGTTTCTGGTTGCGGAGTTTTTAGTTGCAGAGTTTCTAGTTGCAGACTTTTCTAGTTGTGGAGTTTCTAGTTGCAGAGTTTCAAGTTGTGGAGTTTCTAGTTTCGAGGTTCGTAGCTGTGGAGTTTCTAGTTGTGCAGTCTCCAGTTGTTGAGTTTTAGGTTGCGGAGTTTGTAGTTGCGGAGTTTCTAGTCGCAGAGTTTCTAGTTGTGGAGATTCTAGTTGCCGAGTTTCTAGCTGCGAATCTCAAGTTGGGGAGTTTCTAGCTGCGGAGTTTCTAGTTGCGGAGTTTCTAGTTGTGGAGTTTCTAGTTGTGAAGTTTATAGTTGTGGGGTTTCTAGCTGTGGAGTTTCTAGTTAAGGAGTTTCTAGTTGCAGAGTTTCTAGTTGCGGAGTTTCTAGTTGTGGAGTTTCTAGTTGTGAAGTTTCTAGTTGTTGAGTTTCTAGTTGTGGAGTTTCTACTTGTGGGGTTCGTAGTTGTGGGATTCGTAGTTTTGGAGTTTCTAGTTGTGGAGTCTCTAGTTGTGGAGTTTCTAGTTGTGGAGTTTCTAGTTGCGAAGTTTCTAGTTGCAGAGTTTCTAGTTGCGGAGTTTTCAAGTTGTGGAGATTCTAGAGGCGGAGTTTCAAGTTGTGGAGTTTCTAGTTGCGGAGTTACTAGCTGTGGAGTTTCTAGTTGCGGAGTTTCTTGTTGCAGAGTTTCTAGTTGCAAAGTCTCAAGTTGTGTAGTTTCTAGCTGTAAAGTTTCTAGTTGCGGAGTTTTCTAGTTGTGGAGATTCTAGTGGCAGAGTTTCAAGTTGTGGAGTTTCTAGTTGCGGAGTTTTTGGCTGTGGAGTTTCTAGTTGTGAGGTTCGTAGTTGTGGAGTTTCTAGTTGTGGAGTTTCTAGTTGTGGAGTCTCTAGTAGTGGAGTTTCTAGTTGTGGAGTTTCTAGTTACAGAGTTTCTAGTTGCAGACTTTCTAGTTGCGGAAATTCTAGTTGCAAAGTTTCTAGTTGGGGAGTTTCTAGTTGGGGAGTTTTTAGTTGCGGAGTTTCTAGTTGTGGAGTTTTTATTTGTGGAATTTGTAGTTGTGGAGTATCTAGTTTTGGTGTTTCAAGTTGTGGAGTTTCTAGTTGTGGAGTGTCTACTTGTGGAGTTTCTAGTTGTGGAGTGTCTACTTGTGGAGTTTCTAGTTGTGGAGTTTCTATTTGTAGTTTTTAGTTTTCGAGTTTGTAGTTGTAGATTTTCTAGTTGAAGAGTTCCTAGTTTTGGAGTATCTAGTTGCGGAGTCTCTAATTGTGCAGTCTCTTGTTTTGGAGTCTCTAGTTGTGGAGTTTCTGGTTGTGGAGTTTATAGTTGTGGAATTTCCAACTGTGGAGTTTCTAGTTGAGGAGTTTCTAGTTGCAGAGTTTCTAGTTGTGGAGTTTCTAGTTGTGGAGTTTTAGTTGTGGAGTTTAAGGTTGTGGAATTTATAGGTGTGGAGTTTCTAGTTGTGGAGTTTCTAGTTTTCGGGTTTCTATTTACGGAGTTTCTAGTTGTGGATTTTCTAGTTGTGGAGTTTCTAGTTGCGAAGTTTCTAGTTGGGGAGTTTTTACTTGAGTTTATAGTTGCGGATTTTCTAGTTGCAGAGTTTTAAGTTGTCGAGTTTCTAGTGGCGGAGTCTCTATTTGTGGAGTTTCTAGTTGCGGAGTTTCTAGCTGTGGAGTTTCTAGTTGCGGAGTCTCTAGTTGTGCAGTCTATGGTTTTGGAGTCTCTGGTTGTGGAGTTTCTAGTTGTGGAGTTTCTAGTTCCGAAGTGTCTAGTTATGGAGTTTCTAGTTGTAAAGTTTCTAGCTGTGGAGTTTCTAGTTGCGGAGTTTCTAGATGCAGAGTTTCTAGTCGCGGACTTTCTAGTTGTGGAGATTCTAGTGGCGGAGTTTCTAGTTGCGGAGTTCCAAGTTGTGGAGTTTCTAGTTGTGGAGTTTGTAGTTGTGGAGTATCTAGTAGCGGCGTTTCAAGTTGTGGAGTTGATAGTTTTGGATTTTGAAGTTGTAGAGTTAATAGATGCGAATCGTCTAGTTCTGGAGTTTCTAGTTGCGGAGTTTTGTAATTGCGGAGTCTGTAGTTGTGGAGTATCTAGTTTTGGAGTTTCTAGTTGTGGATTTTCTAGCTGCGGAGTTTCTAGTTTCGGAGTTTCTGGTTGTGGAGTTTCTAGTTGTGCAATTTGTAGTTGTGGAGTATCTAGTTGTGGTGTTTCAAGTTGTGGAGTTTCTAGGTGAGAAGTTTCTAGTTGCGGTGTTTCTAGTTGCAGAGTTTCTAGTTGCGGAGTTTTCAAGTTGTGGAGTTTCTAGTTGCAGAGTTTCTAGTTGTGGAGTTTCTAGTTGTGGAGTTTCTAGTTGCGGAGTTTCTAGCTGTGGAGTTTCAAGTTGCGGCATCTCTAAATGCGCAGTCTCTAGTTGTGGAGTCTCTGGCTGTTGAGTTTCTAGTTGTGGAGTTTCTAGTTGTGGAGTTTCTATTTGCTGAGTTTCTTGTTGCGGAGTTTCTAGTTGTGGATTTTCTAGCTGTGGAGTTTCTAGTTGCAGAGTTTCTAGTTGTGGAGTTTCTAGTTGTGAGGTTTGTAGTTGTTGAGTTTCTAGTTGTCGAGTTTCTAGTTGCGAAGTCTCAAGTTGTTGAGTTTCTAGTTGTGGAGTTTCTAGTTGTGGGGTTCTTAGTTGTGGAGTATCTACTTGTGGGGTTTCCATTTGTGGTGTTTCTAGCTGTGGAGTTTCTAGTTGCGGAGTTTCTAGATGCAGAGTTTCTAGTTGCGGACTTTCTAGTTGTGGAGATTCTAGTGGCGGAGTTTCTAGTTGCGGAGTTCCAAGTTGTGGAGTTTCTAGTTGTGGAGTTTGTAGTTGTGGAGTATCTAGTAGCGGCGTTTCAAGTTGTGGAGTTGATAGTTTTGGATTTTGAAGTTGTAGAGTTAATAGTGTCGAATCGTCTAGTTGTGGAGTTTCTAGTTGCGGAGTTTTGTAGTTGCGGAGTCTTTAGTTGTGGAGTATCTAGTTTTGGAGTTTCTAGTTGTGGATTTTCTAGCTGCGGAGTTTCTAGTTTCGGAGTTTCTGGTTGTGGAGTTTCTAGTTGTGCAATTTGTAGTTGTGGAGTATCTAGTTGTGGTGTTTCAAGTTGTGGAGTTTCTAGGTGAGAAGTTTATAGTTGCGGAGTTTCTAGTTGCAGAGTTTCTAGTTGCGGAGTTTTCTAGTTGTGGAGTTTCTAGTTGCAGAGTTTCTAGTTGTGGAGTTTCTAGTTGTGGAGTCTCTAGTTGTGGAGTTTCTAGAGTTGGAGTTTCTAGTTGCGAACTCTCAAGTTGTGGAGTTTCAAGTTGTGGAGTTTCTAGTTGTGGGGTTTGTAGTTGTGGAGTTTCGAGTTGTGGAGTCTCTAGTTGTGGAGTTTCTAGCTGTGGAGTTTCTAGTTGCTGAGTTTCTAGTTGCAGAGTTTCTAGTTGTGGAGATTCTAGTTGCCGAGTTTCTAGTTGCGAAGTCTCAAGTTGCGGAGTTTCTAGTTCTGGAGTTTCTAGGGTTGGAATTTGTTGGTGTGGAGTATCTAGTTGTGGTGTTTCAAGTTGTGGAATTTCTGGCTCTGGAGTTTCTAGTTGCGGAGTTTTTAGTTGCAGAGTTTCTAGTTGCAGACTTTTCTAGTTGTGGAGTTTCTAGTTGCAGAGTTTCAAGTTGTGGAGTTTCTAGTTTCGAGGTTCGTAGCTGTGGAGTTTCTAGTTGTGCAGTCTCCAGTTGTTGAGTTTTAGGTTGCGGAGTTTGTAGTTGCGGAGTTTCTAGTCGCAGAGTTTCTAGTTGTGGAGATTCTAGTTGCCGAGTTTCTAGCTGCGAAGTCTCAAGTTGGGGAGTTTCTAGCTGCGGAGTTTCTAGTTGCGGAGTTTCTAGTTGTGGAGTTTCTAGTTGTGAAGTTTATAGTTGTGGGGTTTCTAGCTGTGGAGTTTCTAGTTACGGAGTTTCTAGTTGCAGAGTTTCTAGTTGCGGAGTTTCTAGTTGCAGAGTTTCTAGTTGGGGAGTTTCCAGTTGGGGAGAGTCTAGTTGCGGAGTTTCTAGTTGTGGAGTTTCTAGTTGCGAAGTTTTAGTTGTCGAGTTTTAGTTGTGGAGTTTCAAGGTGTAGAAATAATAGGTGTGGAGTTTCTAGTTGTTGAGTTTCTAGTTGTCGGGTTTCTAGTTGCGGAGTTTCTAGTTGTAAAGTTTCTAGTTGTGGAGCTTTTAGTTGAGGAGTCTCTAGTTGTTGAGTCTCTAGTAGTGAAATTTCTAGTTGTGGAGTTTCTAGTTGTGGAGTTTGTTGTTGCGGAGTTTCTAGATGTGGAGTTTCTAGTTGTGGAGTTTGTGGCTGTGGAGTTTCTAGTTGTGGAGTTTCTGGCTGTGGAGTTTCTAGTTGTGGAATTTCTAGTTGTGAGGTTCGTAGTTGTGGAGTTTCTAGTGGTGGAGATGCTAGTGGTGGAGTCTCTAGTTGTGGAGTTTCTAGTTCTGGAGTTTCTAGTTGCGAACTCTCAAGTTGTGGAGTTTCTAGTTGTGGAAATTCTAGTTGTGGGGTTTGTAGTTACGGAGTTTCTAGTTGTGGAGTCTCTAGTTGTGGAGTTTCTAGTTGTGGAGTTTCTAGCTGTGGAGTTTCTAGTTGCGGAGTTTCTAGTTGCAGAGTTTCTAGTTGTGCAATTTGTAGTTGTGGAGTATCTAGTTGTGGTGTTTCAAGTTGTGGAGTTTCTAGCTGTGAAGTTTCTAGTTGCGGAGTTTTCTAGTTGTGGAGTTTAGAGTTGCAGAGTTTCTAGTTGTGGAGTTTCTAGTTGTGAGGTTCGTAGTTGTGAAGTTTCTAGTTGTGGAGTTTGTAGTTGTAGAGTCTCTAGTTGTGGAGTTTCTAGTTGTGGAGTTTCTAGTTGTGGAGACTCTAGTAGTGGAGTTTCTAGTTGTGGAGATTCTAGTTGCGAAGTCTCAAGTTGTGGAGTTTCTAGTTGTGGAGTTGCTAGTAGTGGGGTTCGTTGTTGTGGGGTTCGTAGTTGTGGAGTTTCTAGTTGTGGAGTCTCTAGTTGTGGAGTTTCAAGTTGTGGAGTTTCTAGTTGTGGAGTTTCTAGTTGCGGAGTTTCGGGTTGCGGAGTTTGTAGTTGCGGAGTTTCTAGTCGCAGAGTTTCTGGATGTGGAGATTCTAGTTGCCGAGTTTCTATTTGCGAAGTCTCAAGTTGTGGAGCTTCTAGCTGCGGAGTTTCTAGTTTCGGAGTTTCTGGTTGTGGAGTTTCTAGTTGTGCAATTTGTAGTTGTGGAGTATCTAGTTGTGGTGTTTCAAGTTGTGGAGTTTCTAGCTGTGAAGTTTCTAATTGCGGAGTTTCTAGTTGCGGAGTTTCTAGTTGCAGAGTTTCTAGTTGCGGAGTTTTCTAGTTGTGGAGATTCTAGTGGCGGAGTTTCAAGATGTGGAGTTTCTAGTTGCGGAGTTTCTAGCTGTGGAGTTTCTAGTTGTGAGGTTCGTAGTTGTGGAGTTTCTAGTTGTGGAGTTTCTAGTTGTGGAGTCTCTAGTAGTGGAGTTTATAGTTGTGGAGTTTCTAGTTGCGAATTCTCAATTTGTGCAGTTTCTAGTTGTTGAGTTTCTAGTTGTGGAGTTTCTACTTGTGGGGTTCGTAGTTGTGGGGTTCGTAGTTTTGGAGTTTCTAGTTGTGGAGTCTCTAGTTGTGGAGTTTCTAGCTGTGGAGTTTCTAGTTGCGAAGTTTCTAGTTGCAGAGTTTCTAGTTGCGGAGTTTTCAAGTTGTGGAGATTCTAGAGGCGGAGTTTCAAGTTGTGGAGTTTCTAGTTGCGGAGTTACTAGCTGTGGAGTTTCTAGTTGCGGAGTTTCTTGTTGCAGAGTTTCTAGTTGCAAAGTCTCAAGTTGTGTAGTTTCTAGCTGTAAAGTTTCTAGTTGCGGAGTTTTCTAGTTGTGGAGATTCTAGTGGCGGAGTTTCAAGTTGTGGAGTTTCTAGTTTCGGAGTTTCTAGCTGTTGAGTTTGTAGTTGTGAGGTTCGTAGTTGTGGAGTTTCTAGTTGTGTAGTTTCTAGTTGTGGAGTCTATAGTAGTGGAGTTTCTATCTATGGAGTTTCTAGTTGCAGAGTTTCTAGTTGCGGAGTTTTCTAGTTGTGGAGTTTCTAGTTGTGCAGTCTCTAGTTGTTGAGCTTCTAGTTGTGGAGTTTATAGTTGTGGGGTTTCTAGTTGTGGAGTTTCTAGTTACAGAGTTTCTAGTTGCAGACTTTCTAGTTGCGGAAATTCTAGTTGCAAAGTTTCTAGTTGGGGAGTTTCTAGTTGGGGAGAGTCTAGTTGCGGATTTTCTAGTTGTGAAGTTTTAGTTGTGGAGTTTTAGGTGTGGAGTTTCAAGGTGTTGAAATAATAGGTGTGGAGTTTCTAGTTGTGGAGTTCCTAGTTGTGGAGTTTTTAGCTGTGGAGTTTCTAGTTGCGGAGTTTCTAGTTGCAGAGTTTTTAGTTGTGGAGATTCTAGTTTCCGAGTTTCTAGTTGCGAAGTCTCTAGTTGTGGAGTTTCTAGCTGTGGAGTTTCTAGTTGCGGAGTTTCAGGTTGCGGAGTTTGTAGTTGCGGAGTTTCTAGTCGCAGAGTTTCTACTTGTGGAGATTCTAGTTGCCGAGTTTATAGTTGCGAAGTCTCAAGTTGTGGAGTTTCTAGCTGCGGAGTTTCTAGTTTCGGAGTTCCTGGTTGTGGAGTTTCTAGTAGTGCAATTTGTAGTTGTGGAGTATCTAGTTGTGGTGTTTTAAGTTGTGGAGTTTCTAGGTGTGAAGTTTCTAGTTGCGGAGTTTCTAGTTGCAGAGTTTCTAGTTGCGGAGTTTTCTAGTTGTGGAGTTTCTAGTTGCAGAGTTTCTAGTTGTGGAATTTCTAGTTGTTGAGTTTCTAGTTGCCGAGTTCTTTAGTTGCGAAGTCTCAAGTTGTGGTGTATCTAGTTTTGGTGTTTCAAGTTGTGGAGTTTCTAGTTGTGGAGTTTCTAGTTGTGGAGTGTCTACTTGTGGAGTTTCTAGTTGCGGAGTTTCTATATGTAGTTTTTAGTTTTTGAGTTTGTAGTTGTAGATTTTCTAGTTGCAGAGTTCCAAGTTTTGGAGTATCTAGTTGCGGAGTCTCTAATTGTGCAGTCTCTTGTTTTGGAGTCTCTAGTTGTGGATATTCTGGTTGTGGAGTTTATAGTTGTGGAACTTCTAACTGTGGAGTTTCTAGTTGAGGAGTTTCTAGTTGCAGAGTTTCTAGTTGTGAAGTTTCTAGTTGTGGAGTTTTAGTTGTGGAGTTTAAAGTTGTGGAATTTATAGGTGTGGAGTTTCTAGTTGTGGAGTTTCTAGTTTTCGGGTTTCTAGTTACGGAGTTTCTAGTTGTGGATTTTCTAGTTGTGGAGTTTCTAGTTGCGAAGTTTCTAGTTGGGGAGTTTTTACTTGAGTTTAGAGTGGCGGATTTTCTAGTTGCAGAGTTTTAAGTTGTCGAGTTTCTAGTGGCGGAGTCTCTATTTGTGGAGTTTCTAGTTGCGGAGTTTCTAGCTGTGGAGTTTCTAGTTGCGGAGTCTCTAGTTGTGCAGTCTCTGGTTTTGGAGTCTCTGGTTGTGGAGTTTCTAGTTGTGGAGTTTCTAGTTCCGAAGTGTCTAGTTATGGAGTTTCTAGTTGTGGATTTTCTAGCTGTGGAGTTTCTAGTTGCAGAGTTTCTAGTTGTGGAGTTTCTAGTTGTGAGGTTTGTAGTTGTTGAGTTTCTAGTTGTCGAGTTTCTAGTTGCGAAGTCTCAAGTTGTTGAGTTTCTAGTTTGGGAGTTTCTAGTTGTGGGGTTCTTAGTTGTGGAGTATCTACTTGTGGGGTTTCCATTTGTGGTGTTTCTAGCTGTGGAGTTTCTAGTTGCGGAGTTTCTAGATGCAGAGTTTCTAGTTGCGGACTTTCTAGTTGTGGAGATTCTAGTGGCGGAGTTTCTAGCGGCGGAGTTCCAAGTTGTGGAGTTTCTAGTTGTGGAGTTTGTAGTTGTGGAGTATCTAGTAGCGGCGTTTCAAGTTGTGGAGTTGATAGTTTTGGATTTTGAAGTTGTAGAGTTAATAGTGTCGAATCGTCTAGTTGTGGAGTTTCTAGTTGCGGAGTTTTGTAGTTGCGGAGTCTGTAGTTGTGGAGTATCTAGTTTTGGAGTTTCTAGTTGCAGAGTTTCTAGTTGTGGAGTTTCTAGTTGTGGAGTCTCTAGTTGTGGAGTTTCTAGAGTTGGAGTTTCTAGTTGCGAACTCTCAAGTTGTGGAGTTTCAAGTTGTGGAGTTTCTAGTTGTGGGGTTTGTAGTTGTGGAGTTTCGAGTTGTGGAGTCTCTAGTTGTGGAGTTTCTAGCTGTGGAGTTTCTAGTTGCTGAGTTTCTAGTTGCAGAGTTTCTAGTTGTGGAGATTCTAGTTGCCGAGTTTCTAGGTGCGAAGTCTCAAGTTGCGGAGTTTCTAGTTCTGGAGTTTCTAGAGTTGGAATTTGTTGTTGTGGAGTATCTAGTTGTGGTGTTTCAAGTTGTGGAATTTCTGGCTCTGGAGTTTCTGGTTGCGGAGTTTTTAGTTGCAGAGTTTCTAGTTGCAGACTTTTCTAGTTGTGGAGTTTCTAGTTGCAGAGTTTCAAGTTGTGGAGTTTCTAGTTTCGAGGTTCGTAGCTGTGGAGTTTCTAGTTGTGCAGTCTCCAGTTGTTGAGTTTTAGGTTGCGGAGTTTGTAGTTGCGGAGTTTCTAGTCGCAGAGTTTCTAGTTGTGGAGATTCTAGTTGCCGAGTTTCTAGCTGCGAATCTCAAGTTGGGGAGTTTCTAGCTGCGGAGTTTCTAGTTGCGGAGTTTCTAGTTGTGGAGTTTCTAGTTGTGAAGTTTATAGTTGTGGGGTTTCTAGCTGTGGAGTTTCTAGTTAAGGAGTTTCTAGTTGCAGAGTTTCTAGTTGCGGAGTTTCTAGTTGTGGAGTTTCTAGTTGTGAAGTTTCTAGTTGTTGAGTTTCTAGTTGTGGAGTTTCTACTTGTGGGGTTCGTAGTTGTGGGATTCGTAGTTTTGGAGTTTCTAGTTGTGGAGTCTCTAGTTGTGGAGTTTCTAGCTGTGGAGTTTCTAGTTGCGAAGTTTCTAGTTGCAGAGTTTCTAGTTGCGGAGTTTTCAAGTTGTGGAGATTCTAGAGGCGGAGTTTCAAGTTGTGGAGTTTCTAGTTGCGGAGTTACTAGCTGTGGAGTTTCTAGTTGCGGAGTTTCTTGTTGCAGAGTTTCTAGTTGCAAAGTCTCAAGTTGTGTAGTTTCTAGCTGTAAAGTTTCTAGTTGCGGAGTTTTCTAGTTGTGGAGATTCTAGTGGCAGAGTTTCAAGTTGTGGAGTTTCTAGTTGCGGAGTTTTTGGCTGTGGAGTTTCTAGTTGTGAGGTTCGTAGTTGTGGAGTTTCTAGTTGTGGAGTTTCTAGTTGTGGAGTCTCTAGTAGTGGAGTTTCTAGTTGTGGAGTTTCTAGTTACAGAGTTTCTAGTTGCAGACTTTCTAGTTGCGGAAATTCTAGTTGCAAAGTTTCTAGTTGGGGAGTTTCTAGTTGGGGAGTTTTTAGTTGCGGAGTTTCTAGTTGTGGAGTTTTTATTTGTGGAATTTGTAGTTGTGGAGTATCTAGTTTTGGTGTTTCAAGTTGTGGAGTTTCTAGTTGTGGAGTGTCTACTTGTGGAGTTTCTAGTTGTGGAGTGTCTACTTGTGGAGTTTCTAGTTGTGGAGTTTCTATTTGTAGTTTTTAGTTTTCGAGTTTGTAGTTGTAGATTTTCTAGTTGCAGAGTTCCTAGTTTTGGAGTATCTAGTTGCGGAGTCTCTAATTGTGCAGTCTCTTGTTTTGGAGTCTCTAGTTGTGGAGTTTCTGGTTGTGGAGTTTATAGTTGTGGAATTTCCAACTGTGGAGTTTCTAGTTGAGGAGTTTCTAGTTGCAGAGTTTCTAGTTGTGGAGTTTCTAGTTGTGGAGTTTTAGTTGTGGAGTTTAAGGTTGTGGAATTTATAGGTGTGGAGTTTCTAGTTGTGGAGTTTCTAGTTTTCGGGTTTCTATTTACGGAGTTTCTAGTTGTGGATTTTCTAGTTGTGGAGTTTCTAGTTGCGAAGTTTCTAGTTGGGGAGTTTTTACTTGAGTTTATAGTTGCGGATTTTCTAGTTGCAGAGTTTTAAGTTGTCGAGTTTCTAGTGGCGGAGTCTCTATTTGTGGAGTTTCTAGTTGCGGAGTTTCTAGCTGTGGAGTTTCTAGTTGCGGAGTCTCTAGTTGTGCAGTCTATGGTTTTGGAGTCTCTGGTTGTGGAGTTTCTAGTTGTGGAGTTTCTAGTTCCGAAGTGTCTAGTTATGGAGTTTCTAGTTGTAAAGTTTCTAGCTGTGGTGTTTCTAGTTGCGGAGTTTCTAGATGCAGAGTTTCTAGTCGCGGACTTTCTAGTTGTGGAGATTCTAGTGGCGGAGTTTCTAGTTGCGGAGTTCCAAGTTGTGGAGTTTCTAGTTGTGGAGTTTGTAGTTGTGGAGTATCTAGTAGCGGCGTTTCAAGTTGTGGAGTTGATAGTTTTGGATTTTGAAGTTGTAGAGTTAATAGATGCGAATCGTCTAGTTCTGGAGTTTCTAGTTGCGGAGTTTTGTAATTGCGGAGTCTGTAGTTGTGGAGTATCTAGTTTTGGAGTTTCTAGTTGTGGATTTTCTAGCTGCGGAGTTTCTAGTTTCGGAGTTTCTGGTTGTGGAGTTTCTAGTTGTGCAATTTGTAGTTGTGGAGTATCTAGTTGTGGTGTTTCAAGTTGTGGAGTTTCTAGGTGAGAAGTTTCTAGTTGCGGTGTTTCTAGTTGCAGAGTTTCTAGTTGCGGAGTTTTCAAGTTGTGGAGTTTCTAGTTGCAGAGTTTCTAGTTGTGGAGTTTCTAGTTGTGGAGTTTCTAGTTGCGGAGTTTCTAGCTGTGGAGTTTCAAGTTGCGGCATCTCTAAATGTGCAGTCTCTAGTTGTGGAGTCTCTGGCTGTTGAGTTTCTAGTTGTGGAGTTTCTAGTTGTGGAGTTTCTATTTGCTGAGTTTCTTGTTGCGGAGTTTCTAGTTGTGGATTTTCTAGCTGTGGAGTTTCTAGTTGCAGAGTTTCTAGTTGTGGAGTTTCTAGTTGTGAGGTTTGTAGTTGTTGAGTTTCTAGTTGTCGAGTTTCTAGTTGCGAAGTCTCAAGTTGTTGAGTTTCTAGTTGTGGAGTTTCTAGTTGTGGGGTTTTTAGTTGTGGAGTATCTACTTGTGGGGTTTCCATTTGTGGTGTTTCTAGCTGTGGAGTTTCTAGTTGCGGAGTTTCTAGATGCAGAGTTTCTAGTTGCGGACTTTCTAGTTGTGGAGATTCTAGTGGCGGAGTTTCTAGTTGCGGAGTTCCAAGTTGTGGAGTTTCTAGTTGTGGAGTTTGTAGTTGTGGAGTATCTAGTAGCGGCGTTTCAAGTTGTGGAGTTGATAGTTTTGGATTTTGAAGTTGTAGAGTTAATAGTGTCGAATCGTCTAGTTGTGGAGTTTCTAGTTGCGGAGTTTTGTAGTTGCGGAGTCTTTAGTTGTGGAGTATCTAGTTTTGGAGTTTCTAGTTGTGGATTTTCTAGCTGCGGAGTTTCTAGTTTCGGAGTTTCTGGTTGTGGAGTTTCTAGTTGTGCAATTTGTAGTTGTGGAGTATCTAGTTGTGGTGTTTCAAGTTGTGGAGTTTCTAGGTGAGAAGTTTCTAGTTGCGGAGTTTCTAGTTGCAGAGTTTCTAGTTGCGGAGTTTTCTAGTTGTGGAGTTTCTAGTTGCAGAGTTTCTAGTTGTGGAGTTTCTAGTTGTGGAGTCTCTAGTTGTGGAGTTTCTAGAGTTGGAGTTTCTAGTTGCGAACTCTCAAGTTGTGGAGTTTCAAGTTGTGGAGTTTCTAGTTGTGGGGTTTGTAGTTGTGGAGTTTCGAGTTGTGGAGTCTCTAGTTGTGGAGTTTCTAGCTGTGGAGTTTCTAGTTGCTGAGTTTCTAGTTGCAGAGTTTCTAGTTGTGGAGATTCTAGTTGCCGAGTTTCTAGTTGCGAAGTCTCAAGTTGCGGAGTTTCTAGTTCTGGAGTTTCTAGGGTTGGAATTTGTTGGTGTGGAGTATCTAGTTGTGGTGTTTCAAGTTGTGGAATTTCTGGCTCTGGAGTTTCTAGTTGCGGAGTTTTTAGTTGCAGAGTTTCTAGTTGCAGACTTTTCTAGTTGTGGAGTTTCTAGTTGCAGAGTTTCAAGTTGTGGAGTTTCTAGTTTCGAGGTTCGTAGCTGTGGAGTTTCTAGTTGTGCAGTCTCCAGTTGTTGAGTTTTAGGTTGCGGAGTTTGTAGTTGCGGAGTTTCTAGTCGCAGAGTTTCTAGTTGTGGAGATTCTAGTTGCCGAGTTTCTAGCTGCGAAGTCTCAAGTTGGGGAGTTTCTAGCTGCGGAGTTTCTAGTTGCGGAGTTTCTAGTTGTGGAGTTTCTAGTTGTGAAGTTTATAGTTGTGGGGTTTCTAGCTGTGGAGTTTCTAGTTACGGAGTTTCTAGTTGCGGAGTTTCTAGTTGCAGAGTTTCTAGTTGGGGAGTTTCCAGTTGGGGAGAGTCTAGTTGCGGAGTTTCTAGTTGTGGAGTTTCTAGTTGCGAAGTTTTAGTTGTCGAGTTTTAGTTGTGGAGTTTCAAGGTGTAGAAATAATAGGTGTGGAGTTTCTAGTTGTTGAGTTTCTAGTTGTCGGGTTTCTAGTTGCGGAGTTTCTAGTTGTAAAGTTTCTAGTTGTGGAGCTTTTAGTTGAGGAGTCTCTAGTTGTTGAGTCTCTAGTAGTGAAATTTCTAGTTGTGGAGTTTCTAGTTGTGGAGTTTGTTGTTGCGGAGTTTCTAGATGTGGAGTTTCTAGTTGTGGAGTTTGTGGCTGTGGAGTTTCTAGTTGTGGAGTTTCTGGCTGTGGAGTTTCTAGTTGTGGAATTTCTAGTTGTGAGGTTCGTAGTTGTGGAGTTTCTAGTGGTGGAGATGCTAGTGGTGGAGTCTCTAGTTGTGGAGTTTCTAGTTCTGGAGTTTCTAGTTGCGAACTCTCAAGTTGTGGAGTTTCTAGTTGTGGAAATTCTAGTTGTGGGGTTTGTAGTTACGGAGTTTCTTGTTGTGGAGTCTCTAGTTGTGGAGTTTCTAGTTGTGGAGTTTCTAGCTGTGGAGTTTCTAGTTGCGGAGTTTCTAGTTGCAGAGTTTCTAGTTGTGCAATTTGTAGTTGTGGAGTATCTAGTTGTGGTGTTTCAAGTTGTGGAGTTTCTAGCTGTGAAGTTTCTAGTTGCGGAGTTTTCTAGTTGTGGAGTTTAGAGTTGCAGAGTTTCTAGTTGTGGAGTTTCTAGTTGTGAGGTTCGTAGTTGTGAAGTTTCTAGTTGTGGAGTTTGTAGTTGTAGAGTCTCTAGTTGTGGAGTTTCTAGTTGTGGAGTTTCTAGTTGTGGAGACTCTAGTAGTGGAGTTTCTAGTTGTGGAGATTCTAGTTGCGAAGTCTCAAGTTGTGGAGTTTCTAGTTGTGGAGTTGCTAGTAGTGGGGTTCGTTGTTGTGGGGTTCGTAGTTGTGGAGTTTCTAGTTGTGGAGTCTCTAGTTGTGGAGTTTCAAGTTGTGGAGTTTCTAGTTGCGGAGTTTCTAGTTGCGGAGTTTCAGGTTGCGGAGTTTGTAGTTGCGGAGTTTCTAGTCGCAGAGTTTCTGGATGTGGAGATTCTAGTTGCCGAGTTTCTATTTGCGAAGTCTCAAGTTGTGGAGCTTCTAGCTGCGGAGTTTCTAGTTTCGGAGTTTCTGGTTGTGGAGTTTCTAGTTGTGCAATTTGTAGTTGTGGAGTATCTAGTTGTGGTGTTTCAAGTTGTGGAGTTTCTAGCTGTGAAGTTTCTAATTGCGGAGTTTCTAGTTGCGGAGTTTCTAGTTGCAGAGTTTCTAGTTGCGGAGTTTTCTAGTTGTGGAGATTCTAGTGGCGGAGTTTCAAGATGTGGAGTTTCTAGTTGCGGAGTTTCTAGCTGTGGAGTTTCTAGTTGTGAGGTTCGTAGTTGTGGAGTTTCTAGTTGTGGAGTTTCTAGTTGTGGAGTCTCTAGTAGTGGAGTTTATAGTTGTGGAGTTTCTAGTTGCGAATTCTCAATTTGTGCAGTTTCTAGTTGTTGAGTTTCTAGTTGTGGAGTTTCTACTTGTGGGGTTCGTAGTTGTGGGGTTCGTAGTTTTGGAGTTTCTAGTTGTGGAGTCTCTAGTTGTGGAGTTTCTAGCTGTGGAGTTTCTAGTTGCGAAGTTTCTAGTTGCAGAGTTTCTAGTTGCGGAGTTTTCAAGTTATGGAGATTCTAGAGGCGGAGTTTCAAGTTGTGGAGTTTCTAGTTGCGGAGTTACTAGCTGTGGAGTTTCTAGTTGCGGAGTTTCTTGTTGCAGAGTTTCTAGTTGCAAAGTCTCAAGTTGTGTAGTTTCTAGCTGTAAAGTTTCTAGTTGCGGAGTTTTCTAGTTGTGGAGATTCTAGTGGCGGAGTTTCAAGTTGTGGAGTTTCTAGTTTCGGAGTTTCTAGCTGTTGAGTTTGTAGTTGTGAGGTTCGTAGTTGTGGAGTTTCTAGTTGTGTAGTTTCTAGTTGTGGAGTCTATAGTAGTGGAGTTTCTATCTATGGAGTTTCTAGTTGCAGAGTTTCTAGTTGCGGAGTTTTCTAGTTGTGGAGTTTCTAGTTGTGCAGTCTCTAGTTGTTGAGCTTCTAGTTGTGGAGTTTATAGTTGTGGGGTTTCTAGTTGTCGAGTTTCTAGTTACAGAGTTTCTAGTTGCAGACTTTCTAGTTGCGGAAATTCTAGTTGCAAAGTTTCTAGTTGGGGAGTTTCTAGTTGGGGAGAGTCTAGTTGCGGATTTTCTAGTTGTGAAGTTTTAGTTGTGGAGTTTTAGGTGTGGAGTTTCAAGGTGTTGAAATAATAGGTGTGGAGTTTCTAGTTGTGGAGTTCCTAGTTGTGTAGTTTCTAGCTGTGGAGTTTCTAGTTGCGGAGTTTCAGGTTGCGGAGTTTGTAGTTGCGGAGTTTCTAGTCGCAGAGTTTCTACTTGTGGAGATTCTAGTTGCCGAGTTTATAGTTGCGAAGTCTCAAGTTGTGGAGTTTCTAGCTGCGGAGTTTCTAGTTTCGGAGTTCCTGGTTGTGGAGTTTCTAGTTGTGCAATTTGTAGTTGTGGAGTATCTAGTTGTGGTGTTTTAAGTTGTGGAGTTTCTAGGTGTGAAGTTTCTAGTTGCGGAGTTTCTAGTTGCAGAGTTTCTAGTTGCGGAGTTTTCTAGTTGTGGAGTTTCTAGTTGCAGAGTTTCTAGTTGTGGAGTTTCTAGTTGTGGAGTTTCTAGTTGTGGAGTCTCTAGTTGTGGAGTTTCTAGTTGCGAACTCTCAAGTTGTGGAGTTTCAAGTTGTGGAGTTTCTAGTTGTGGAGTTTGTAGTTGTGGAGTTTCTAGTTGTGGAGTCTCTAGTTGTTGAGTTTCTAGCTGTGGAGTTTCTAGTTGCGGAGTTTCTAGTTGCAGAGTTTCTAGTTGGGGAGATTCTAGTTGCCGAGTTTCTAGTTGCGAAGTCTCAAGTTGCGGAGTTTCTAGTTGTGGAGTTTCTAGTTGTGAAATTTGTAGTTTAGGAGTATCTAGTTGTGGTGTTTCAAGTTGTGGAGTTTCTGGCTCTGGAGTTTCTAGTTGCGGAGTTTTTAGTTGCAGAGTTTCTAGTTGCGGACTTTTCTAGTTGTGGAGTTTATAGTTGCAGAGTTTCAAGTTGTGGAGTTTCTAGTTGCGAGGTTCGTAGTTGTGGAGTTTCTAGTTGTGGAGTTTGTAGTTGTGGAGTTTCTAGTTTTGGAGACTCTAGTAGTGGAGTTTCAAGTTGTGGAGTTTGTAGTTGCGAATTCTCAAGTTGTGGAGTTTCTAATTGTGGAGATTCTAGTGGCGGAGTTTCAAGTTGTGGAGTTTCTAGTTGCGGAGTTTCTAGCTGTGGAGTTTCTAGTTGCGGAGTCTCTAGTTGTGCAGTCTCTAGTTGTTGAGTTTCAGGTTGCGGAGTTTGTAGTTGCGGAGTTTCTAGTCGCAGAGTTTCTAGTTGTGGAGATACTAGTTGCCGAGTTTCCAGCTGCGAAGTCTCAAGTTGTGGAGTTTCTAGCTGCGGAGTTTCTAGTTGCGGAGTTTCTAGTTGTGGAGTTTCTAGTTGTGAAGTTTCTAGTTGTTGAGTTTCTAGTTGTGGAGTTTCTACTTGTGGGGTTCGTAGTTGTGGGATTCGTAGTTTTGGAGTTTCTAGTTGTGGAGTCTCTAGTTGTGGAGTTTCTAGCTGTGGAGTTTCTAGTTGCGAAGTTTCTAGTTGCAGAGTTTCTAGTTGCGGAGTTTTCAAGTTGTGGAGATTCTAGAGGCGGAGTTTCAAGTTGTGGAGTTTCTAGTTGCGGAGTTACTAGCTGTGGAGTTTCTAGTTGCGGAGTTTCTTGTTGCAGAGTTTCTAGTTGCAAAGTCTCAAGTTGTGTAGTTTCTAGCTGTAAAGTTTCTAGTTGCGGAGTTTTCTAGTTGTGGAGATTCTAGTGGCAGAGTTTCAAGTTGTGGAGTTTCTAGTTGCGGAGTTTTTGGCTGTGGAGTTTCTAGTTGTGAGGTTCGTAGTTGTGGAGTTTCTAGTTGTGGAGTTTCTAGTTGTGGAGTCTCTAGTAGTGGAGTTTCTAGTTGTGGAGTTTCTAGTTACAGAGTTTCTAGTTGCAGACTTTCTAGTTGCGGAAATTCTAGTTGCAAAGTTTCTAGTTGGGGAGTTTCTAGTTGGGGAGTTTTTAGTTGCGGAGTTTCTAGTTGTGGAGTTTTTATTTGTGGAATTTGTAGTTGTGGAGTATCTAGTTTTGGTGTTTCAAGTTGTGGAGTTTCTAGTTGTGGAGTGTCTACTTGTGGAGTTTCTAGTTGTGGAGTGTCTACTTGTGGAGTTTCTAGTTGTGGAGTTTCTATTTGTAGTTTTTAGTTTTCGAGTTTGTAGTTGTAGATTTTCTAGTTGCAGAGTTCCTAGTTTTGGAGTATCTAGTTGCGGAGTCTCTAATTGTGCAGTCTCTTGTTTTGGAGTCTCTAGTTGTGGAGTTTCTGGTTGTGGAGTTTATAGTTGTGGAATTTCCAACTGTGGAGTTTCTAGTTGAGGAGTTTCTAGTTGCAGAGTTTCTAGTTGTGGAGTTTCTAGTTGTGGAGTTTTAGTTGTGGAGTTTAAGGTTGTGGAATTTATAGGTGTGGAGTTTCTAGTTGTGGAGTTTCTAGTTTTCGGGTTTCTATTTACGGAGTTTCTAGTTGTGGATTTTCTAGTTGTGGAGTTTCTAGTTGCGAAGTTTCTAGTTGGGGAGTTTTTACTTGAGTTTATAGTTGCGGATTTTCTAGTTGCAGAGTTTTAAGTTGTCGAGTTTCTAGTGGCGGAGTCTCTATTTGTGGAGTTTCTAGTTGCGGAGTTTCTAGCTGTGGAGTTTCTAGTTGCGGAGTCTCTAGTTGTGCAGTCTATGGTTTTGGAGTCTCTGGTTGTGGAGTTTCTAGTTGTGGAGTTTCTAGTTCCGAAGTGTCTAGTTATGGAGTTTCTAGTTGTAAAGTTTCTAGCTGTGGAGTTTCTAGTTGCGGAGTTTCTAGATGCAGAGTTTCTAGTCGCGGACTTTCTAGTTGTGGAGATTCTAGTGGCGGAGTTTCTAGTTGCGGAGTTCCAAGATGTGGAGTTTCTAGTTGTGGAGTTTGTAGTTGTGGAGTATCTAGTAGCGGCGTTTCAAGTTGTGGAGTTGATAGTTTTGGATTTTGAAGTTGTAGAGTTATAGATGCGAATCGTCTAGTTCTGGAGTTTCTAGTTGCGGAGTTTTGTAATTGCGGAGTCTGTAGTTGTGGAGTATCTAGTTTTGGAGTTTCTAGTTGTGGATTTTCTAGCTGCGGAGTTTCTAGTTTCGGAGTTTCTGGTTGTGGAGTTTCTAGTTGTGCAATTTGTAGTTGTGGAGTATCTAGTTGTGGTGTTTCAAGTTGTGGAGTTTCTAGGTGAGAAGTTTCTAGTTGCGGTGTTTCTAGTTGCAGAGTTTCTAGTTGCGGAGTTTTCAAGTGTTGGAGTTTCTAGTTGCAGAGTTTCTAGTTGTGGAGTTTCTAGTTGTGGAGTTTCTAGTTGCGGAGTTTCCAGCTGTGGAGTTTCAAGTTGCGGCATCTCTAAATGTGCAGTCTCTAGTTGTGGAGTCTCTGGCTGTTGAGTTTCTAGTTGTGGAGTTTCTAGTTGTGGAGTTTCTATTTGCTGAGTTTCTTGTTGCGGAGTTTCTAGTTGTGGATTTTCTAGCTGTGGAGTTTCTAGTTGCAGAGTTTCTAGTTGTGGAGTTTCTAGTTGTGAGGTTTGTAGTTGTTGAGTTTCTAGTTGTCGAGTTTCTGGTTGCGAAGTCTCAAGTTGTTGAGTTTCTAGTTGTGGAGTTTCTAGTTGTGGGGTTCTTAGTTGTGGAGTATCTACTTGTGGGGTTTCCATTTGTGGTGTTTCTAGCTGTGGAGTTTCTAGTTGCGGAGTTTCTAGATGCAGAGTTTCTAGTTGCGGACTTTCTAGTTGTGGAGATTCTAGTGGCGGAGTTTCTAGTTGCGGAGTTCCAAGTTGTGGAGTTTCTAGTTGTGGAGTTTGTAGTTGTGGAGTATCTAGTAGCGGCGTTTCAAGTTGTGGAGTTGATAGTTTTGGATTTTGAAGTTGTAGAGTTAATAGTGTCGAATCGTCTAGTTGTGGAGTTTCTAGTTGCGGAGTTTTGTAGTTGCGGAGTCTTTAGTTGTGGAGTATCTAGTTTTGGAGTTTCTAGTTGTGGATTTTCTAGCTGCGGAGTTTCTAGTTTCGGAGTTTCTGGTTGTGGAGTTTCTAGTTGTGCAATTTGTAGTTGTGGAGTATCTAGTTGTGGTGTTTCAAGTTGTGGAGTTTCTAGGTGAGAAGTTTCTAGTTGCGGAGTTTCTAGTTGCAGAGTTTCTAGTTGCGGAGTTTTCTAGTTGTGGAGTTTCTAGTTGCAGAGTTTCTAGTTGTGGAGTTTCTAGTTGTGGAGTCTCTAGTTGTGGAGTTTCTAAAATTGGAGTTTCTAGTTGCGAACTCTCAAGTTGTGGAGTTTCAAGTTGTGGAGTTTCTAGTTGTGGGGTTTGTAGTTGTGGAGTTTCGAGTTGTGGAGTCTCTAGTTGTGGAGTTTCTAGCTGTGGAGTTTCTAGTTGCTGAGTTTCTAGTTGCAGAGTTTCTAGTTGTGGAGATTCTAGTTGCCGAGTTTCTAGTTGCGAAGTCTCAAGTTGCGGAGTTTCTAGTTCTGGAGTTTCTAGGGTTGGAATTTGTTGGTGTGGAGTATCTAGTTGTGGTGTTTCAAGTTGTGGAATTTCTGGCTCTGGAGTTTCTAGTTGCGGAGTTTTTAGTTGCAGAGTTTCTAGTTGCAGACTTTTCTAGTTGTGGAGTTTCTAGTTGCAGAGTTTCAAGTTGTGGAGTTTCTAGTTTCGAGGTTCGTAGCTGTGGAGTTTCTAGTTGTGCAGTCTCCAGTTGTTGAGTTTTAGGTTGCGGAGTTTGTAGTTGCGGAGTTTCTAGTCGCAGAGTTTCTAGTTGTGGAGATTCTAGTTGCCGAGTTTCTAGCTGCGAAGTCTCAAGTTGGGGAGTTTCTAGCTGCGGAGTTTCTAGTTGCGGAGTTTCTAGTTGTGGAGTTTCTAGTTGTGAAGTTTATAGTTGTGGGGTTTCTAGCTGTGGAGTTTCTAGTTACGGAGTTTCTAGTTGCAGAGTTTCTAGTTGCGGAGTTTCTAGTTGCAGAGTTTCTAGTTGGGGAGTTTCCAGTTGGGGAGAGTCTAGTTGCGGAGTTTCTAGTTGTGGAGTTTCTAGTTGTGAAGTTTTAGTTGTCGAGTTTTAGTTGTGGAGTTTCAAGGTGTAGAAATAATAGGTGTGGAGTTTCTAGTTGTTGAGTTTCTAGTTGTCGGGTTTCTAGTTGCGAAGTTTCTAGTTGTAAAGTTTCTAGTTGTGGAGCTTTTAGTTGAGGAGTCTCTAGTTGTTGAGTCTCTAGTAGTGAAATTTCTAGTTGTGGAGTTTCTAGTTGTGGAGTTTGTTGTTGCGGAGTTTCTAGATGTGGAGTTCCTAGTTGTGGAGTTTGTGGCTGTGGAGTTTCTAGTTGTGGAGTTTCTGGCTGTGGAGTTTCTAGTTGTGGAATTTCTAGTTGTGAGGTTCGTAGTTCTGGAGTTTCTAGTGGTGGAGATTCTAGTGGTGGAGTCTCTAGTTGTGGAGTTTCTAGTTCTGGAGTTTCTAGTTGCGAACTCTCAAGTTGTGGAGTTTCTAGTTGTGGAAATTCTAGTTGTGGGGTTTGTAGTTACGGAGTTTCTAGTTGTGGAGTCTCTAGTTGTGGAGTTTCTAGTTGTGGAGTTTCTAGCTGTGGAGTTTCTAGTTGCGGAGTTTCTAGTTGCAGAGTTTCTAGTTGTGCAATTTGTAGTTGTGGAGTATCTAGTTGTGGTGTTTCAAGTTGTGGAGTTTCTAGCTGTGAAGTTTCTAGTTGCGGAGTTTTCTAGTTGTGGAGTTTAGAGTTGCAGAGTTTCTAGTTGTGGAGTTTCTAGTTGTGAGGTTCGTAGTTGTGAAGTTTCTAGTTGTGGAGTTTGTAGTTGTAGAGTCTCTAGTTGTGGAGTTTCTAGTTGTGGAGTTTCTAGTTGTGGAGACTCTAGTAGTGGAGTTTCTAGTTGTGGAGTTTCTAGTTGCGAAGTCTCAAGTTGTGGAGTTTCTAGTTGTGGAGTTGCTTGTAGTGGGGTTCGTAGTTGTGGGGTTCGTAGTTGTGGAGTTTCTAGTTGTGGAGTCTCTAGTTGTGGAGTTTCAAGTTGTGGAGTTTCTAGTTGTGGAGTTTCTAGTTGCGGAGTTTCAGGTTGCGGAGTTTGTAGTTGCGGAGTTTCTAGTCGCAGAGTTTCTGGATGTGGAGATTCTAGTTGCCGAGTTTCTATTTGCGAAGTCTCAAGTTGTGGAGCTTCTAGCTGCGGAGTTTCTAGTTTCGGAGTTTCTGGTTGTGCAGTTTCTAGTTGTGCAATTTGTAGTTGTGGAGTATCTAGTTGTGGTGTTTCAAGTTGTGGAGTTTCTAGCTGTGAAGTTTCTAATTGCGGAGTTTCTAGTTGCGGAGTTTCTAGTTGCAGAGTTTCTAGTTGCGGAGTTTTGTAGTTGTGGAGATTCTAGTGGCGGAGTTTCAAGATGTGGAGTTTCTAGTTGCGGAGTTTCTAGCTGTGGAGTTTCTAGTTGTGAGGTTCGTAGTTGTGGAGTTTCTAGTTGTGGAGTTTCTAGTTGTGGAGTCTCTAGTAGTGGAGTTTATAGTTGTGGAGTTTCTAGTTGCGAAGTCTCAAGTTGTCCAGTTTCTAGTTGTTGAGTTTCTAGTTGTGGAGTTTCTACTTGTGGGGTTCGTAGTTGTGGGGTTCGTAGTTTTGGAGTTTCTAGTTGTGGAGTCTCTAGTTGTGGAGTTTCTAGCTGTGGAGTTTCTAGTTGCGAAGTTTCTAGTTGCAGAGTTTCTAGTTGCGGAGTTTTCAAGTTGTGGAGATTCTAGAGGCGGAGTTTCAAGTTGTGGAGTTTCTAGTTGCGGAGTTACTAGCTGTGGAGTTTCTAGTTGCGGAGTTTCTTGTTGCAGAGTTTCTAGTTGCAAAGTCTCAAGTTGTGTAGTTTCTAGCTGTAAAGTTTCTAGTTGCGGAGTTTTCTAGTTGTGGAGATTCTAGTGGCGGAGTTTCAAGTTGTGGAGTTTCTAGTTGCGGAGTTTCTAGCTGTTGAGTTTCTAGTTGTGAGGTTCGTAGTTGTGGAGTTTCTAGTTGTGTAGTTTCTAGTTGTGGAGTCTATAGTAGTGGAGTTTCTATCTATGGAGTTTCTAGTTGCGGAGTATCTAGTTGCAGAGTTTCTAGTTGCGGAGTTTTCTAGTTGTGGAGTTTCTAGTTGTGCAGTCTCTAGTTGTTGAGCTTCTAGTTGTGAAGTTTATAGTTGTGGGGTTTCTAGTTGTGGAGTTTCTAGTTACAGAGTTTCTAGTTGCAGACTTTCTAGTTGCGGAAATTATAGTTGCAAAGTTTCTAGTTGGGGAGTTTCTAGTTGGGGAGAGTCTAGTTGCGGAGTTTCTAGTTGTGAAGTTTTAGTTGTGGAGTTTTAGGTGTGGAGTTTCAAGGTGTTGAAATAATAGGTGTGGAGTTTCTAGTTGTGAAGTTCCTAGTTGTGGAGTTTCTAGCTGTGGAGTTTCTAGTTGCGGAGTTTCTAGTTGCAGAGTTTTTAGTTGTGGAGATTCTAGTTTCCGAGTTTCTAGTTGCGAAGTCTCTAGTTGTGGAGTTTCTAGCTGTGGAGTTTCTAGTTGCGAAGTTTCAGGTTGCGGAGTTTGTAGTTGCGGAGTTTCTAGTCGCAGAGTTTCTACTTGTGGAGATTCTAGTTGCCGAGTTTATAGTTGCGAAGTCTCAAGTTGTGGAGTTTCTAGCTGCGGAGTTTCTAGTTTCGGAGTTCCTGGTTGTGGAGTTTCTAGTTGTGCAATTTGTAGTTGTGGAGTATCTAGTTGTGGTGTTTTAAGTTGTGGAGTTTCTAGGTGTGAAGTTTCTAGTTGCGGAGTTTCTAGTTGCAGAGTTTCTAGTTGCGGAGTTTTCTAGTTGTGGAGTTTCTAGTTGCAGAGTTTCTAGTTGTGGAGTTTCTAGTTGTGGAGTTTCTAGTTGTGGAGTTTCTAGTTGTGGAGTTTCTAGTTGTGGAGTCTCTAGTTGTGGAGTTTCTAGTTGTGGAGTTTCTAGTTGCGAACTCTCAAGTTGTGGAGTTTCAAGTTGTGGAGTTTCTAGTTGTGGGGTTTGTAGTTGTGGAGTTTCTAGTTGTGGAGTCTCTAGTTGTTGAGTTTCTAGCTGTGGAGTTTCTAGTTGCGGAGTTTCTAGTTGCAGAGTTTCTAGTTGGGGAGATTCTAGGCGCCGAGTTTCTAGTTGCGAAGTCTCAAGTTGCGGAGTTTCTAGTTGTGGAGTTTCTAGTTGTGAAATTTGTAGTTTAGGAGTATCTAGTTGTGATGTTTCAAGTTGTGGAGTTTCTGGCTCTGGAGTTTCTAGTTGCGGAGTTTTTAGTTGCAGAGTTTCTAGTTGCGGACTTTTCTAGTTGTGGAGTTTATAGTTGCAGAGTTTCAAGTTGTGGAGTTTCTAGTTGCGAGGTTCGTAGTTGTGGAGTTTCTAGTTGTGGAGTTTGTAGTTGTGGAGTTTCTATTTTTGGAGACTCTAGTAGTGGAGTTTCAAGTTGTGGAGTTTGTAGTTGCGAAGTCTCAAGTTGTGGAGTTTCTAATTGTGGAGTTTCTAGTTGTGGAGTTGCTAGTAGTGGGGTTCGTAGTTGTGGGGTTCGTAGTTGTGGAGTTTCTAGTTGTGGAGTCTCTAGTTGTGGAGCTTCTAGTTGTGGAGTTTCTAGATGTGGAGTTTCTAGTTGCGGAGTTTCTAGTTGCAGAGTTTCTAGTTGCAGAGTTTTCTAGTTGTGGAGATTCTAGTGGCGGAGTTTCTAGCTGCGGAGTTTCTAGTTGCGGAGTTTCTAGTTGGGGAGTTTCTAGTTGTGCAATTTGTAGTTGTGGAGTATCTAGTTGTGGTGTTTCAAGTTGTGAAGTTTCTAGCTGTGGAGTTTCTAGTTGCGGAGTTTCTAGTTGCAGAGTTTCTAGTTGTGGAGATTCTAGTTGCCGAGTTTCTAGTTGCGAAGTCTCAAGTTGTGGAGTTTCTAGCTGTGGAGTTTCTAGTTGCGGAGTTTCAGGTTGCGGAGTTTGTAGTTGCGGAGTTTCTAGTCGCAGAGTTTCTAGTTGTGGAGATTCTAGTTGCCCAGTTTCTAGTTGCGAAGTCTCAAGTTGTGAAGTTTCTAGCTGCGAAGTTTCTAGTTTCGGAGTTTCTGGTTGTGGAGTTTCTAGTTGTGCAATTTGTAGTTGTGGAGTATCTAGTTGTGGTGTTTCAAGTTGTGGAGTTTCTAGTTGTGGATTTTCTAGCTGTGGAGTTTCTATTTGCGGAGTTTCTAGTTGCAGAGTTTCTAGTTGTGGATTTTCTAGCTGTGGAATTTCTGGTTGCAGAGTTTTTAGTTGCGGTGTTTCTAGTTGTGGAGTTTCTAGTTGTTGAGTTTCTAGTCGCCGAGTTCTTTAGTTGCGAAGTCTCAAGTTGTAGAGTTTCTAGCTGTGGAGTTTCTAGTTGTGGAGTTTCTAGTTGTGGAGTTTTTAGTTGTGGAATTTGTAGTTTTGGAGTATCTAGTTGTGGAATTTTAAGTTGTGGAGTTTCTAGTTGTGGAATTTCTAGTTGCGGAGTTTTCTATTTGCGGAGTCTGTAGTTGTGGAGTTTCTAGTTGTGGAATTTCTAGTTGTGGAGTCTCTAGTTGCGGAGTGAGTTTCTAGTTGCGGAGTTTCTGGTTGTGGAGTTTCTAGTTGCGGAGTCAGTAGTTGTGGAGTTTCTAGTGGTGGAGTTTCTAGTTGTTGATTTTCTAGCTGTGGAGTTTCTATTTGCGGAGTTTCTAGTTGCAGAGTTTCTAGTTGTGGATTTTCAAGCTGTGGAATTTCTGGTTGCAGAGTTTTTAGTTGCGGTGTTTCTAGTTGTGGAATTTCTAGTTGTTGAGTTTCTAGTTGCCGAGTTCTTTAGTTGCGAAGTCTCAAGTTGTGGTGTATCTAGTTTTGGTGTTTCAAGTTGTGGAGTTTCTAGTTGTGGAGTTTCTAGTTGTGGAGTGTCTACTTGTGGAGTTTCTAGTTGCGGAGTTTCTATATGTAGTTTTTAGTTTTCGAGTTTGTAGTTGTAGATTTTCTAGTTGCAGAGTTCCTAGTTTTGGAGTATCTAGTTGCGGAGTCTCTAATTGTGCAGTCTCTTGTTTTGGAGTCTCTAGTTGTGGAGTTTCTGGTTGTGGAGTTTATAGTTGTGGAACTTCTAACTGTGGAGTTTCTAGTTGAGGAGTTTCTAGTTGCAGAGTTTCTAGTTGTGGAGTTTCTAGTTGTGGAGTTTTAGTTGTGGAGTTTAAAGTTGTGGAATTTATAGGTGTGGAGTTTCTAGTTGTGGAGTTTCTAGTTTTCGGGTTTCTAGTTACGGAGTTTCTAGTTGTGGATTTTCTAGTTGTGGAGTTTCTAGTTGCGAAGTTTCTAGTTGGGGAGTTTTTACTTGAGTTTAGAGTGGCGGATTTTCTAGTTGCAGAGTTTTAAGTTGTCGAGTTTCTAGTGGCGGAGTCTCTATTTGTGGAGTTTCTAGTTGCGGAGTTTCTAGCTGTGGAGTTTCTAAATGCGGAGTCTCTAGTTGTGCAGTCTCTGGTTTTGGAGTCTCTGGTTGTGGAGTTTCTAGTTGTGGAGTTTCTAGTTCCGAAGTGTCTATTTATGGAGTTTCTAGTTGTAAAGTTTCTAGTTGTGGAGTTTCTAGTTGCGGAGTTTCTAGCTGTGGAGTTTCAAGTTGCGGCATCTCTAAATGTGCAGTCTCTAGTTGTGGAGTCTCTGGCTGTTGAGTTTCTAGTTGTGAAGTTTCTAGTTGTGGAGTTTCTATTTTCTGAGTTTCTTGTTGCGGAGTTTCTAGTTGTGGATTTTCTAGCTGTGGAGTTTCTAGTTGCGGAGTTTCTAGTTGTGGAGTTTCTAGTTGTGAGGTTTGTAGTTGTTGAGTTTCTAGTTGTCGAGTTTCTAGTTGTGGAGTCTCTAGTTGTCGAGTTTCTAGTTGTGGAGTTTCTAGTTGCGAAGTCTCAAGTTGTTGAGTTTCTAGTTGTGAAGTTTCTAGTTGTGGGGTTTTTAGTTTTGGGGTTCGTAGTTGTGCAGTTTCTAGTTGTGGAGTATCTACTTGTGGGGTTTCCATTTGTGGTGTTTCTAGCTGGGGAGTTTCTAGTTGCGGAGTTTCTAGATGCAGAGTTTCTAGTTGCGGACTTTCTAGTTGTGGAGATTCTAGTGGCGGAGTTTCTAGTTGCGGAGTTCCAAGTTGTGGAGTTTCTAGTTGTGGAGTTTGTAGATGTGGAGTATCTAGTAGCGGCGTTTCAAGTTGTGGAGTTGATAGTTTTGGATTTTGAAGTTGTAGAGTTAATAGTTGCGAATCGTCTAGTTGTGGAGTTTCTAGGTGGAGTTGATAGTTTTGGATTTTGAAGTTGTAGAGTTAATAGTTGCGAATCGTCTAGTTGTGGAGTTTCTAGGTGAGAAGTTTCTAGTTGCGGAGTTTCTAGTTGCAGAGTTTCTAGTTGCGGAGTTTTCTAGTTGTGGAGTTTCTAGTTGCAGAGTTTCAAGTTGTGGAGTTTCTAGTTGCGAGGTTCGTAGCTGTGGAGTTTCTAGTTGTGAAGTTTCTAGTTGTGGAGTTTCTAGTTTTGGAGACTCTAGTAGTGGAGTTTTTAGTTGTGGAGTTTGTAGTTGCGAAGTCTCAAGTTGTGGAGTTTCTAGTTGTGGAGTTGCTAGTAGTGGGGTTCGTAGTTTTGGGGTTCGTAGTTGTGGAGTTTCAAGTTGTGGAGTCTCTAGTTGTGGAGTTTCTAGTTGTGGAGTTTCTAGCTGTGGAGTTTCTAGTTGCGGAGTTTCTAGTTGCAGAGTTTCTAGTTGCGAAGTTTTCTAGTTGTGGAGATTCTAGTGGCGGAGTTTCAAGTTGTGGAGTTTCTAGTTGCGGAGTTTCTAGCTGTGGAGTTTCTAGTTGCGGAGTCTCTAGTTGTGCAGTCTCCAGTTGTTGAGTTTTAGGTTGCGGAGTTTGTAGTTGCGGAGTTTTTAGTCGCAGAGTTTCTAGTTGTGGAGATTCTAGTTGCCGAGTTTCTAGCTGCGAAGTCTCAAGTTGGGGAGTTTCTAGCTGCGGAGTTTCTAGTTGCGGAGTTTCTAGTTGTGGAGTTTCTAGTTGTGAAGTTTATAGTTGTGGGGTTTCTAGCTGTGGAGTTTCTAGTTACGCAGTTTCTAGTTGCAGAGTTTCTAGTTGCGGAGTTTCTAGTTGCAGAGTTTCTAGTTTGGGAGTTTCCAGTTGGGGAGAGTCTAGTTGCGGAGTTTCTAGTTGTGGAGTTTCTAGTTGTGAAGTTTTAGTTGTCGAGTTTTAGTTGTGGAGTTTCAAGGTGTAGAAATAATAGGTGTGGAGTTTCTAGTTGTTGAGTTTCTAGTTGTCGGGTTTCTAGTTGCGGAGTTTCTAGTTGTAAAGTTTCTAGTTGTGGAGCTTTTAGTTGAGGAGTCTCTAGTTGTTGAGTCTCTAGTAGTGAAATTTCTAGTTGTGGAGTTTCTAGTTGTGGAGTTTGTTGTTGCGGAGTTTCTAGATGTGGAGTTTCTAGTTGTGGAGTTTATGGCTGTGGAGTTTCTAGTTGTGGAGTTTCTAGTTGTGGAGTTTCTGGCTGTGGAGTTTCTAGTTGTGGAATTTCTAGTTGTGAGGTTCGTAGTTGTGGAGTTTCTAGTGGTGGAGATTCTAGTGGTGGAGTCTCTAGTTGTGGAGTTTCTAGTTGTGGAGTTTCTAGTTGCGAACTCTCAAGTTGTGGAGTTTCTAGTTGTGGAAATTCTAGTTGTGGGGTTTGTAGTTACGGAGTTTCTAGTTGTGGAGTCTCTAGTTGTGGAGTTTCTAGTTGTGGAGTTTCTAGCTGTGGAGTTTCTAGTTGCGGAGTTTCTAGTTGCAGAGTTTCTAGTTGTGGAGATTCTAGTTGCCGAGTTTCTAGTTGCGAAGTCTCAAGTTGTGGAGTTTCTAGCTGTGGAGTTTCTAGTTGCGGAGTTTCAGGTTGCGGAGTTTGTAGTTGCGGAGTTTCTAGTCGCAGAGTTTCTAGATGTGGAGATTCTAGTTGCCGAGTTTCTAGTTGCGAAGTCTCAAGTTGTGGAGCTTCTAGCTGCGGAGTTTTTAGTTTCGGAGTTTCTGGTTGTGGAGTTTCTAGTTGTGCAATTTGTAGTTGTGGAGTATCTAGTTGTGGTGTTTCAAGTTGCGGAGTTTCTAGCTGTGAAGTTTCTAGTTGCGGAGTTTCTAGTTGCAGAGTTTCTAGTTGCGAAGTTTTCTAGTTGTGGAGTTTATAGTTGCAGAGTTTCTAGTTGTGGAGTTTCTAGTTGTGAGGTTCGTAGTTGTGAAGTTTCTAGTTGTGGAGTTTGTAGTTGTAGAGTCTCTAGTTGTGCAGTTTCAAGTTGTGGAGTTTCTAGTTGTGAGGTTCGTAGTTGTGGAGTTTCTAGTTGTGGAGTTTCTAGTTGTGGAGACTCTAGTAGTGGAGTTTCTAGTTGTGGAGTTTCTAGTTGCGAAGTCTCAAGTTGTGGAGTTTCTTGTTGTGGAGTTGCTAGTAGTGGGGTTCGTAGTTGTGTGGTTCGTAGTTGTGGAGTTTCTAGTTGTGGAGACTCTAGTAGTGGAGTTTCTAGTTGTGGAGTTTCTAGTTGCGAAGTCTCAAGTTGTGGAGTTTCTAGTTGTGGAGTTGCTAGTAGTGGGGTTCGTAGTTGTGAGGTTCGTAGTTGTGGAGTTTCTAGTTGTGGAGTCTCTAGTTGTGGAGTTTCAAGTTGTGGAGTTTCTAGCTGTGGAGTTTCTAGTTGCGGAGTCTCTAGTTGTGCAGTCTCCAGTTGTTGAGTTTTAGGTTGCGGAGTTTGTAGTTGCGGAGTTTCTAGTCGCAGAGTTTCTAGTTGTGGAGATTCTAGTTGCCGAGTTTCTAGCTGCGAAGTCTCAAGTTGGGGAGTTTCTAGCTGCGGAGTTTCTAGTTGCGGAGTTTCTAAATGTGGAGTTTCTAGTTGTGAAGTTTATATTTGTGGGGTTTCTAGCTGTGGAGTTTCTAGTTACGGAGTTTCTAGTTGCAGAGTTTCTAGTTGCGGAGTTTCTAGTTGCAGAATTTCTAGTTGGGGAGTTTCCAGTTGGGGAGAGTCTAGTTTCGGAGTTCCTGGTTGTGGAGTTTCTAGTTGTGCAATTTGTACTTGTGGAGTATCTAGTTGTGGTGTTTTAAGTTGTGGAGTTTCTAGGTGTGAAGTTTCTAGTTGCGGAGTTTCTAGTTGTGGATTTTCTAGCTGTGGAGTTTCTAGTTGCGGAGTTTCTAGTTGTGGAGTTTCTAGTTGTGAGGTTTGTAGTTGTTGAGTTTCTAGTTGTCGAGTTTCTAGTTGTGGAGTCTCTAGTTGTCGAGTTTCTAGTTGTGGAGTTTCTAGTTGCGAAGTCTCAAGTTGTTGAGTTTCTAGTTGTGAAGTTTCTAGTTGTGGGGTTTTTAGTTTTGGGGTTCGTAGTTGTGCAGTTTCTAGTTGTGGAGCATCTACTTGTGGGGTTTCCATTTGTGGTGTTTCTAGCTGGGGAGTTTCTAGTTGCGGAGTTTCTAGATGCAGAGTTTCTAGTTGCGGACTTTCTAGTTGTGGAGATTCTAGTGGCGGAGTTTCTAGTTGCGGAGTTTCAAGTTGTGGAGTTTCCAGTTGTGGAGTTTGTAGATGTGGAGTATCTAGTAGCGGCGTTTCAAGTTGTGGAGTTGATAGTTTTGGATTTTGAAGTTGTAGAGTTAATAGTTGCGAATCGTCTAGTTGTGGAGTTTCTAGGTGGAGTTGATAGTTTTGGATTTCGAAGTTGTAGAGTTAATAGTTGCGAATCGTCTAGTTGTGGAGTTTCTAGGTGAGAAGTTTCTAGTTGCGGAGTTTCTAGTTGCAGAGTTTCTAGTTGCGGAGTTTTCTAGTTGTGGAGTTTCTAGTTGCAGAGTTTCTAGTTGTGGAGTTTCTAGTTGTGGAGTCTCTAGTTGTGGAGTTTCTAGAGTTGGAGTTTCTAGTTGCGAACTCTCAAGTTGTGGAGTTTCAATTTGTGGAGTTTCTAGTGTTGGGGTTTGTAGTTGTGGAGTTTCGAGTTGTGGAGTCTCTAGTTGTGGAGTTTCTAGCTGTGGAGTTTCTAGTTGCGGAGTTTCTAGTTGCAGAGTTTCTAGTTGTGGAGATTCTAGTTGCCGAGTTTCTAGTTGCGAAGTCTCAAGTTGCGGAGTTTCTAGTTCTGGAGTTTCTAGTTGTGGAATTTGTTGTTGTGGAGTATCTAGTTGTGGTGTTTCAAGTTGTGGAATTTCTGGCTCTGGAGTTTCTAGTTGCGGAGTTTTTAGTTGCAGAGTTTCTAGTTGCGGACTTTTCTAGTTGTGGAGTTTCTAGTTGCAGAGTTTCAAGTTGTGGAGTTTCTAGTTGCGAGGTTCGTAGCTGTGGAGTTTCTAGTTGTGAAGTTTCTAGTTGTGGAGTTTCTAGTTTTGGAGACTCTAGTAGTGGAGTTTTTAGTTGTGGAGTTTGTAGTTGCGAAGTCTCAAGTTGTGGAGTTTCTAGTTGTGGAGTTGCTAGTAGTGGGGTTCGTAGTTTTGGGGTTCGTAGTTGTGGAGTTTCAAGTTGTGGAGTCTCTAGTTGTGGAGTTTCTAGTTGTGGAGTTTCTAGCTGTGGAGTTTCTAGTTGCGGAGTTTATGTTGCAGAGTTTCTAGTTGCGAAGTTTTCTAGTTGTGGAGATTCTAGTGGCGGAGTTTCAAGTTGTGGAGTTTCTAGTTGCGGAGTTTCTAGCTGTGGAGTTTCTAGTTGCGGAGTCTCTAGTTGTGCAGTCTCCAGTTGTTGAGTTTTAGGTTGCGGAGTTTGTAGTTGCGGAGTTTTTAGTCGCAGAGTTTCTAGTTGTGGAGATTCTAGTGGCCGAGTTTCTAGCTGCGAAGTCTCAAGTTGGGGAGTTTCTAGCTGCGGAGTTTCTAGTTGCGGAGTTTCTAGTTGTGGAGTTTCTAGTTGTGAAGTTTATAGTTGTGGGGTTTCTAGCTGTGGAGTTTCTAGTTACGCAGTTTCTAGTTGCAGAGTTTCTAGTTGCGGAGTTTCTAGTTGCAGAGTTTCTAGTTTGGGAGTTTCCAGTTGGGGAGAGTCTAGTTGCGGAGTTTCTAGTTGTGGAGTTTCTAGTTGTGAAGTTTTAGTTGTCGAGTTTTAGTTGTGGAGTTTCAAGGTGTAGAAATAATAGGTGTGGAGTTTCTAGTTGTTGAGTTTCTAGTTGTCGGGTTTCTAGTTGCGGAGTTTCTAGTTGTAAAGTTTCTAGTTGTGGAGCTTTTAGTTGAGGAGTCTCTAGTTGTTGAGTCTCTAGTAGTGAAATTTCTTGTTGTGGAGTTTCTAGTTGTGGAGTTTGTTGTTGCGGAGTTTCTAGATGTGGAGTTTCTAGTTGTGGAGTTTATGGCTGTGGAGTTTCTAGTTGTGGAGTTTCTAGTTGTGGAGTTTCTGGCTGTGGAGTTTCTAGTTGTGGAATTTCTAGTTGTGAGGTTCGTAGTTGTGCAGTTTCTAGTGGTGGAGATTCTAGTGGTGGAGTCTCTAGTTGTGGAGTTTCTAGTTGTGGAGTTTCTAGTTGCGAACTCTCAAGTTGTGGAGTTTCTAGTTGTGGAAATTCTAGTTGTGGGGTTTGTAGTTACGGAGTTTCTAGTTGTGGAGTCTCTAGTTGTGGAGTTTCTAGTTGTGGAGTTTCTAGCTGTGGAGTTTCTAGTTGCGGAGTTTCTAGTTGCAGAGTTTCTAGTTGTGGAGATTCTAGTTGCCGAGTTTCTAGTTGCGAAGTCTCAAGTTGTGGAGTTTCTAGCTGTGGAGTTTCTAGTTGCGGAGTTTCAGGTTGCGGAGTTTGTAGTTGCGGAGTTTCTAGTCGCAGAGTTTCTAGATGTGGAGATTCTAGTTGCCGAGTTTCTAGTTGCGAAGTCTCAAGTTGTGGAGCTTCTAGCTGCGGAGTTTTTAGTTTCGGAGTTTCTGGTTGTGGAGTTTCTAGTTGTGCAATTTGTAGTTGTGGAGTATCTAGTTGTGGTGTTTAAAGTTGCGGAGTTTCTAGCTGTGAAGTTTCTAGTTGCGGAGTTTCTAGTTGCAGAGTTTCTAGTTGCGGAGTTTTCTAGTTGTGGAGTTTATAGTTGCAGAGTTTCTAGTTGTGGAGTTTCTAGTTGTGAGGTTCGTAGTTGTGAAGTTTCTAGTTGTGGAGTTTGTAGTTGTAGAGTCTCTAGTTGTGCAGTTTCAAGTTGTGGAGTTTCTAGTTGTGAGGTTCGTAGTTGTGGAGTTTCTAGTTGTGGAGTTTCTAGTTGTGGAGACTCTAGTAGTGGAGTTTCTAGTTGTGGAGTTTCTAGTTGCGAAGTCTCAAGTTGTGGAGTTTCTTGTTGTGGAGTTGCTAGTAGTGGGGTTCGTAGTTGTGGGGTTCGTAGTTGTGGAGTTTCTAGTTGTGGAGTCTCTAGTTGTGGAGTTTCAAGTTGTGGAGTTTCTAGCTGTGGAGTTTCTAGTTGCGGAGTTTCTAGTTGCAGAGTTTCTAGTTGCGGAGTTTTCTAGTTGTGGAGGTTCTAGTTGTGAGGTTCGTAGTTGTGGAGTTTCTAGTTGTGGAGTTTCTATTTGTGGAGACTCTAGTAGTGGAGTTTCTAGTTGTGGAGTTTCTAGTTGCGAAGTCTCAAGTTGTGGAGTTTCTAGTTGTGGAGATTCTAGTTGCCGAGTTTGTAGTTGCGGAGTTTCTAGTCGCAGAGTTTCTAGTTGTGGAGATTCTAGTTGCCGAGTTTCTAGCTGCGAAGTCTCAAGTTGGGGAGTTTCTAGCTGCGGAGTTTCTAGTTGCGGAGTTTCTAGTTGTGGAGTTTCTAGTTGTGAAGTTTATATTTGTGGGGTTTCTAGCTGTGGAGTTTCTAGTTACGGAGTTTCTAGTTGCAGAGTTTCTAGTTGCGGAGTTTCTAGTTGCAGAGTTTCTAGTTGGGGAGTTTCCAGTTGGGGAGAGTCTAGTTTCGGAGTTCCTGGTTGTGGAGTTTCTAGTTGTGCAATTTGTACTTGTGGAGTATCTAGTTGTGGTGTTTTAAGTTGTGAAGTTTCTAGGTGTGAAGTTTCTAGTTGCGGAGTTTCTAGTTGCAGAGTTTCTAGTTGCGGAGTTTTCTAGTTGTGGAGTTTCTAGTTGCAGAGTTTCTAGTTGTGGAGTTTCTAGTTGTGAGGTTCGTAGTTGTGGAGTTTCTAGTTGTGGAGTTTCTAGTTGTGGAGTCTCTAGTTGTGGAGTTTCTAGTTGTGGAGTTTCTAGTTGTGGAGTTTCTAGTTGCGAACTCTCAAGTTGTGGAGTTTCAAGTTGTGGAGTTTCTAGTTGTGGGGTTTGTAGTTGTGGAGTTTCTAGTTGTGGAGTCTCTAGTTGTTGAGTTTCTAGCTTTGGAGTTTCTAGTTGCGGAGTTTCTAGTTGCAGAGTTTCTAGTTGGGGAGATTCTAGTTGCCGAGTTTCTAGTTGCGAAGTCTCAAGTTGCGGAGTTTCTAGTTGTGGAGTTTCTAGTTGTGAAATTTGTAGTTTAGGAGTATCTAGTTGTGATGTTTCAAGTTGTGGAGTTTCTGCCTCTGGAGTTTCTAGTTGCGGAGTTTTTAGTTGCAGAGTTTCTAGTTGCGGACTTTTCTAGTTGTGGAGTTTATAGTTGCAGAGTTTCAAGTTGTGGAGTTTCTAGTTGCGAGGTTCGTAGTTGTGGAGTTTCTAGTTGTGGAGTTTGTAGTTGTGGAGTTTCTATTTTTGGAGACTCTAGTAGTGGAGATTCAAGTTGTGGAGTTTGTAGTTGCGAAGTCTCAAGTTGTGGAGTTTCTAATTGTGGAGTTTCTAGTTGTGGAGTTGCTAGTAGTGGGGTTCGTAGTTGTGGGGTTCGTAGTTGTGGAGTTTCTAGTTGTGGAGTCTCTAGTTGTGGAGTTTCTAGTTGTGGAGTTTCTAGATGTGGAGTTTCTAGTTGCGGAGTTTCTAGTTGCAGAGTTTCTAGTTGCGGAGTTTTCTAGTTGTGGAGATTCTAGTGGCGGAGTTTCAAGTTGTGGAGTTTCTAGTTGCGGAGTTTCTAGCTGTGGAGTTTCTAGTTGCGGAGTCTCTAGTTGTGCAGTCTCTAGTTGTTGAGTTTCAGGTTGCGGAGTTTGTAGTTGCGGAGTTTCTAGTCGCAGAGTTTCTAGTTGTGGACATACTAGTTGCCGAGTTTCCAGCTGCAAAGTCTCAAGTTGTGGAGTTTCTAGCTGCGGAGTTTCTAGTTGGGGAGTTTCTAGTTGGGGAGTTTCTAGTTGTGCAATTTGTAGTTGTGGAGTTTCTAGTTGTGGATTTTCAAGCTGTGGAATTTCTGGTTGCAGAGTTTTTAGTTGCGGTGTTTCTAGTTGTGGAATTTCTAGTTGTTGAGTTTCTAGTTGCCGAGTTCTTTAGTTGCGAAGTCTCAAGTTGTGGTGTATCTAGTTTTGGTGTTTCAAGTTGTGGAGTTTCTAGTTGTGGAGTTTCTAGTTGTGGAGTGTCTACTTGTGGAGTTTCTAGTTGCGGAGTTTCTATATGTAGTTTTTAGTTTTCGAGTTTGTAGTTGTAGATTTTCTAGTTGCAGAGTTCCTAGTTTTGGAGTATCTAGTTGCGGAGTCTCTAATTGTGCAGTCTCTTGTTTTGGAGTCTCTAGTTGTGGAGTTTCTGGTTGTGGAGTTTATAGTTGTGGAACTTCTAACTGTGGAGTTTCTAGTTGAGGAGTTTCTAGTTGCAGAGTTTCTAGTTGTGGAGTTTCTAGTTGTGGAGTTTTAGTTGTGGAGTTTAAAGTTGTGGAATTTATAGGTGTGGAGTTTCTAGTTGTGGAGTTTCTAGTTTTCGGGTTTCTAGTTACGGAGTTTCTAGTTGTGGAGTTTCTAGTTGCGAAGTTTCTAGTTGGGGAGTTTTTACTTGAGTTTAGAGTGGCGGATTTTCTAGTTGCAGAGTTTTAAGTTGTCGAGTTTCTAGTGGCGGAGTCTCTATTTGTGGAGTTTCTAGTTGCGGAGTTTCTAGCTGTGGAGTTTCTAGTTGCGGAGTCTCTAGTTGTGCAGTCTCTGGTTTTGGAGTCTCTGGTTGTGGAGTTTCTAGTTGTGGAGTTTCTAGTTCCGACGTGTCTAGTTATGGAGTTTCTAGTTGTAAAGTTTCTAGTTGTGGAGTTTCTAGTTGCGGAGTTTCTAGCTGTCGAGTTTCAAGTTGCGGCATCTCTAAATGTGCAGTCTCAAGTTGTGGAGTCTCTGGCTGTTGAGTTTCTAGTTGTGAAGTTTCTAGTTGTGGAGTTTCTATTTTCTGAGTTTCTTGTTGCGGAGTTTCTAGTTGTGGATTTTCTAGCTGTGAAGTTTCTTGTTGCGGAGTTTCTAGTTGTGGAGTTTCTAGTTGTGAGGTTTGTAGTTGTTGAGTTTCTAGTTGTCGAGTTTCTAGTTGTGGAGTCTCTAGTTGTTGAGTTTCTAGCTGTGGAGTTTATAGTTGCGGAGTTTCTAGTTGCAGAGTTTCTAGTTGGGGAGATTCTAGTTGCCGAGTTTCTAGTTGCGAAGTCTCAAGTTGCGGAGTTTCTAGTTGTGGAGTTTCTAGTTGTGAAATTTGTAGTTTAGGAGTATCTAGTTGTGATGTTTCGAGTTGTGGAGTTTCTGGCTCTGGAGTTTCTAGTTGCGGAGTTTTTAGTT
Source organism: Rhipicephalus microplus (assembly GCF_043290135.1). Taxonomy (NCBI): domain Eukaryota; kingdom Metazoa; phylum Arthropoda; class Arachnida; order Ixodida; family Ixodidae; genus Rhipicephalus; species Rhipicephalus microplus. Next base: position 5,517,559 of record NW_027464585.1, on the reverse strand, counting down.
GCAGAGTTTCTAAATGCGGACTTTTCTAGTTGTGGAGTTTATAGTTGCAGAGTTTCAAGTTGCGGAGTTTCTAGTTGCGAGGTTCGTAGTTGTGGAGTTTCTAGTTGTGGAGTTTGTAGTTGTGGAGTTTCCATTTTTGGAGACTCTAGTAGTGGAGTTTCAAGTTGTGGAGTTTGTAGTTGCGAAGTCTCAAGTTGTGGAGTTTCTAATTGTGGAGTTTCTAGTTGTGGAGTTGCTAGTAGTGGGGTTCGTAGTTGTGGGGTTCGTAGTTGTGGAGTTTCTAGTTGTGGAGTCTCTAGTTGTGGAGTTTCTAGTTGTGGAGTTTCTAGATGTGGAGTTTCTAGTTGCGGAGTTTCTAGTTGCAGAGTTTCTAGTTGCGGAGTTTTCTAGTTGTGGAGATTGTAGTGGCGGAGTTTCAAGTTGTGGAGTTTCTAGTTGCGGAGTTTCTAGCTGTGGAGTTTCTAGTTGCGGAGTCTCTAGTTGTGCAGTCTCTAGTTGTTGAGTTTCAGGTTGCGGAGTTTGTAGTTGCGGAGTTTCTAGTCGCAGAGTTTCTAGTTGTGGAGATACTAGTTGCCGAGTTTCCAGCTGCGAAGTCTCAAGTTGTGGAGTTTCTAGCTGCGGAGTTTCTAGTTGTGGAGTTTCTAGTTGGGGAGTTTCTAGTTGTGCAATTTGTAGTTGTGGAGTATCTAGTTGTGGTGTTTCAAGTTGTGAAGTATCTAGCTGTGGAGTTTCTAGTTGCGGAGTTTCTAGTTGCAGAGTTTCTAGTTGTGGAGATTCTAGTTTCCGAGTTTCTAATTGCGAAGTCTGTAGTTGTGGAGTTTCTAGCTGTGGAGTTTCTAGTTGCGGAGTTTCAGGTTGCGGAGTTTGTAGTTGCGGAGTTTCTAGTCGCAGAGTTTCTACTTGTGGAGATTTTAGTTGCCGAGTTTATAGTTGCGAAGTCTCAAGTTGTGGAGTTTCTAGCTGCGGAGTTTCTAGTTTCGGAGTTCCTGGTTGTGGAGTTTCTAGTTGTGCAATTTGTAGTTGTGGAGTATCTAGTTGTGGAGTTTTAAGTTGTGGAGTTTCTAGGTGTGAAGTTTCTAGTTGCGGAGTATCTAGTTGCAGAGTTTCTAGTTGCGGAGTTTTCTAGTTGTGGAGTTTCTAGTTGCAGAGTTTCTAGTTGTGGAGTTTCTAGTTGTGAGGTTCGTAGTTGTGGAGTTTCTAGTTGTGGAGTTTCTAGTTGTGGAGTCTCTAGTTGTGGAGTTTCTAGTTGTGGAGTTTCTAGTTGCGAACTCTCAAGTTGTGGAGTTTCAAGTTGTGGAGTTTCTAGTTGTGGGGTTTGTAGTTGTGGAGTTTCTAGTTGTGGAGTCTCTAGTTGTTGAGTTTCTAGCTGTGGAGTTTCTAGTTGCGGAGTTTCTAGTTGCAGAGTTTCTAGTTGGGGAGATTCTAGGCGCCGAGTTTCTAGTTGCGAAGTCTCAAGTTGCGGAGTTTCTAGTTGTGGAGTTTCTAGTTGTGAAATTTGTAGTTTAGGAGTATCTAGTTGTGATGTTTCAAGTTGTGGAGTTTCTGGCTCTGGAGTTTCTAGTTGCGGAGTTTTTAGTTGCAGAGTTTCTAGTTGCGGACTTTTCTAGTTGTGGAGTTTATAGTTGCAGAGTTTCAAGTTGTGGAGTTTCTAGTTGCGAGGTTCGTAGTTGTGGAGTTTCTAGTTGTGGAGTTTGTAGTTGTGGAGTTTCTATTTTTGGAGACTCTAGTAGTGGAGTTTCAAGTTGTGGAGTTTGTAGTTGCGAAGTCTCAAGTTGTGGAGTTTCTAATTGTGGAGTTTCTAGTTGTGGAGTTGCTAGTAGTGGGGTTCGTAGTTGTGGGGTTCGTAGTTGTGGAGTTTCTAGTTGTGGAGTCTCTAGTTGTGGAGTTTCTAGTTGTGGAGTTTCTAGATGTGGAGTTTCTAGTTGCGGAGTTTCTAGTTGCAGAGTTTCTAGTTGCAGAGTTTTCTAGTTGTGGAGATTCTAGTGGCGGAGTTTCAAGTTGTGGAGTTTCTAGTTGCGGAGTTTCTAGCTGTGGAGTTTCTAGTTGCGGAGTCTCTAGTTGTGCAGTCTCTAGTTGTTGAGTTTCAGGTTGCGGAGTTTGTAGTTGCGGAGTTTCTAGTCGCAGAGTTTCTAGTTGTGGAGATACTAGTTGCCGAGTTTCCAGCTGCGAAGTCTCAAGTTGTGGTGTTTCAAGCTGTGGAGTTTCTAGTTGTGGATTTTCTAGCTGTGGAGTTTCTATTTGCGGAGTTTCTAGTTGCAGAGTTTCTAGTTGTGGATTTTCTAGCTGTGGAATTTCTGGTTGCAGAGTTTTTAGTTGCGGTGTTTCTAGTTGTGGAGTTTCTAGTTGTTGAGTTTCTAGTTGCCGAGTTCTTTAGTTGCGAAGTCTCAAGTTGTAGAGTTTCTAGCTGTGGAGTTTCTAGTTGTGGAGTTTCTAGTTGTGGAGTTTTTAGTTGTGGAATTTGTAGTTTTGGAGTATCTAGTTGTGGAATTTTAAGTTGTGGAGTTTCTAGTTGTGGAATTTCTAGTTGCGGAGTTTTCTATTTGCGGAGTCTGTAGTTGTGGAGTTTCTAGTTGTGGAATTTCTAGTTGTGGAGTCTCTAGTTGCGGAGTGAGTTTCTAGTTGCGGAGTTTCTGGTTGTGGAGCTTCTAGTTGCGGAGTCAGTAGTTGTGGAGTTTCTAGTGGTGGAGTTTCTAGTTGTGGATTTTCTAGCTGTGGAGTTTCTATTTGCGGAGTTTCTAGTTGCAGAGTTTCTAGTTGTGGATTTTCAAGCTGTGGAATTTCTGGTTGCAGAGTTTTTAGTTGCGGTGTTTCTAGTTGTGGAATTTCTAGTTGTTGAGTTTCTAGTTGCCGAGTTCTTTAGTTGCGAAGTCTCAAGTTGTGGTGTATCTAGTTTTGGTGTTTCAAGTTGTGGAGTTTCTAGTTGTGGAGTTTCTAGTTGTGGAGTGTCTACTTGTGGAGTTTCTAGTTGCGGAGTTTCTATATGTAGTTTTTAGTTTTCGAGTTTGTAGTTGTAGATTTTCTAGTTGCAGAGTTCCTAGTTTTGGAGTATCTAGTGGCGGAGTCTCTAATTGTGCAGTCTCTTGTTTTGGAGTCTCTAGTTGTGGAGTTTCTGGTTGTGGAGTTTATAGTTGTGGAACTTCTAACTGTGGAGTTTCTAGTTGAGGAGTTTCTAGTTGCAGAGTTTCTAGTTGTGGAGTTTCTAGTTGTGGAGTTTTAGTTGTGGAGTTTAAAGTTGTGGAATTTATAGGTGTGGAGTTTCTAGTTGTGGAGTTTCTAGTTTTCGGGTTTCTAGTTACGGAGTTTCTAGTTGTGGATTTTCTAGTTGTGGAGTTTCTAGTTGCGAAGTTTCTAGTTGGGGAGTTTTTACTTGAGTTTAGAGTGGCGGATTTTCTAGTTGCAGAGTTTTAAGTTGTCGAGTTTCTAGTGGCGGAGTCTCTATTTGTGGAGTTTCTAGTTGCGGAGTTTCTAGCTGTGGAGTTTCAAGTTGCGGCATCTCTAAATGTGCAGTCTCTAGTTGTGGAGTCTCTGGCTGTTGAGTTTCTAGTTGTGAAGTTTCTAGTTGTGGAGTTTCTATTTTCTGAGTTTCTTGTTGCGGAGTTTCTAGTTGTGGATTTTCTAGCTGTGGAGTTTCTAGTTGCGGAGTTTCTAGTTGTGGAGTTTCTAGTTGTGAGGTTTGTAGTTGTTGAGTTTCTAGTTGTCGAGTTTCTAGTTGTGGAGTCTCTAGTTGTCGAGTTTCTAGTTGTGGAGTTTCTAGTTGCGAAGTCTCAAGTTGTTGAGTTTCTAGTTGTGAAGTTTCTAGTTGTGGGGTTTTTAGTTTTGGGGTTCGTAGTTGTGCAGTTTCTAGTTGTGGAGTATCTACTTGTGGGGTTTCCATTTGTGCTGTTTCTAGCTGGGGAGTTTCTAGTTGCGGAGTTTCTAGTTGTGGAGATTCTAGTGGCGGAGTTTCTAGTTGCGGAGTTCCAAGTTGTGGAGTTTCTAGTTGTGGAGTTTGTAGATGTGGAGTATCTAGTAGCGGCGTTTCAAGTTGTGGAGTTGATAGTTTTGGATTTTGAAGTTGTAGAGTTAATAGTTGCGAATCGTCTAGTTGTGGAGTTTCTAGGTGGAGTTGATAGTTTTGGAATTTGAAGTTGTAGAGTTAATAGTTGCGAATCGTCTAGTTGTGGAGTTTCTAGGTGAGAAGTTTCTAGTTGCGGAGTTTCTAGTTGCAGAGTTTCTAGTTGCGGAGTTTTCTAGTTGTGGAGTTTCTAGTTGCAGAGTTTCTAGTTGTGGAGTTTCTAGTTGTGGAGTCTCTAGTTGTGGAGTTTCTAGAGTTGGAGTTTCTAGTTGCGAACTCTCAAGTTGTGGAGTTTCTAGTTGTGAGGTTTGTAGTTGTTGAGTTTCTAGTTGTCGAGTTTCTAGTTGTGGAGTCTCTAGTTGTTGAGTTTCTAGCTGTGGAGTTTATAGTTGCGGAGTTTCTAGTTGCAGAGTTTCTAGTTGGGGAGATTCTAGTTGCCGAGTTTCTAGTTGCGAAGTCTCAAGTTGCGGAGTTTCTAGTTGTGGAGTTTCTAGTTGTGAAATTTGTAGTTTAGGAGTATCTAGTTGTGATGTTTCGAGTTGTGGAGTTTCTGGCTCTGGAGTTTCTAGTTGCGGAGTTTTTAGTTGCAGAGTTTCTAAATGCGGACTTTTCTAGTTGTGGAGTTTATAGTTGCAGAGTTTCAAGTTGCGGAGTTTCTAGTTGCGAGGTTCGTAGTTGTGGAGTTTCTAGTTGTGGAGTTTGTAGTTGTGGAGTTTCCATTTTTGGAGACTCTAGTAGTGGAGTTTCAAGTTGTGGAGTTTGTAGTTGCGAAGTCTCAAGTTGTGGAGTTTCTAATTGTGGAGTTTCTAGTTGTGGAGTTGCTAGTAGTGGGGTTCGTAGTTGTGGAGTTCGTAGTTGTGGAGTTTCTAGTTGTGGAGTCTCTAGTTGTGGAGTTTCTAGTTGTGGAGTTTCTAGATGTGGAGTTTCTAGTTGCGGAGTTTCTAGTTGCAGAGTTTCTAGTTGCGGAGTTTTCTAGTTGTGGAGATTGTAGTGGCGGAGTTTCAAGTTGTGGAGTTTCTAGTTGCGGAGTTTCTAGCTGTGGAGTTTCTAGTTGCGGAGTCTCTAGTTGTGCAGTCTCTAGTTGTTGAGTTTCAGGTTGCGGAGTTTGTAGTTGCGGAGTTTCTAGTCGCAGAGTTTCTAGTTGTGGAGATACTAGTTGCCGAGTTTCCAGCTGCGAAGTCTCAAGTTGTGGAGTTTCTAGCTGCGGAGTTTCTAGTTGTGGAGTTTCTAGTTGGGGAGTTTCTAGTTGTGCAATTTGTAGTTGTGGAGTATCTAGTTGTGGTGTTTCAAGTTGTGAAGTTTCTAGCTGTGGAGTTTCTAGTTGCGGAGTTTCTAGTTGCAGAGTTTCTAGTTGTGGAGATTCTAGTTTCCGAGTTTCTAGTTGCGAAGTCTGTAGTTGTGGAGTTTCTAGCTGTGGAGTTTCTAGTTGCGGAGTTTCAGGTTGCGGAGTTTGTAGTTGCGGAGTTTCTAGTCGCAGAGTTTCTACTTGTGGAGATTCTAGTTGCCGAGTTTATAGTTGCGAAGTCTCAAGTTGTGGAGTTTCTAGCTGCGGAGTTTCTAGTTTCGGAGTTCCTGGTTGTGGAGTTTCTAGTTGTGCAATTTGTAGTTGTGGAGTATCTAGTTGTGGTGTTTTAAGTTGTGGAGTTTCTAGGTGTGAAGTTTCTAGTTGCGGAGTATCTAGTTGCAGAGTTTCTAGTTGCGGAGTTTTCTAGTTGTGGAGTTTCTAGTTGCAGAGTTTCTAGTTGTGGAGTTTCTAGTTGTGAGGTTCGTAGTTGTGGAGTTTCTAGTTGTGGAGTTTCTAGTTGTGGAGTCTCTAGTTGTGGAGTTTCTAGTTGTGGAGTTTCTAGTTGCGAACTCTCAAGTTGTGGAGTTTCAAGTTGTGGAGTTTCTAGTTGTGGGGTTTGTAGTTGTGGAGTTTCTAGTTGTGGAGTCTCTAGTTGTTGAGTTTCTAGCTGTGGAGTTTCTAGTTGCGGAGTTTCTAGTTGCAGAGTTTCTAGTTGGGGAGATTCTAGGCGCCGAGTTTCTAGTTGCGAAGTCTAAAGTTGCGGAGTTTCTAGTTGTGGAGTTTCTAGTTGTGAAATTTGTAGTTTAGGAGTATCTAGTTGTGATGTTTCAAGTTGTGGAGTTTCTGGCTCTGGAGTTTCTAGTTGCGGAGTTTTTAGTTGCAGAGTTTCTAGTTGCGGACTTTTCTAGTTGTGGAGTTTATAGTTGCAGAGTTTCAAGTTGTGGAGTTTCTAGTTGCGAGGTTCGTAGTTGTGGAGTTTCTAGTTGTGGAGTTTGTAGTTGTGGAGTTTCTATTTTTGGAGACTCTAGTAGTGGAGTTTCAAGTTGTGGAGTTTGTAGTTGCGAAGTCTCAAGTTGTGGAGTTTCTAATTGTGGAGTTTCTAGTTGTGGAATTGCTAGTAGTGGGGTTCGTAGTTGTGGGGTTCGTAGTTGTGGAGTTTCTAGTTGTGGAGTCTCTAGTTGTGGAGTTTCTAGTTGTGGAGTTTCTAGATGTGGAGTTTCTAGTTGCGGAGTTTCTAGTTGCAGAGTTTCTAGTTGCAGAGTTTTCTAGTTGTGGAGATTCTAGTGGCGGAGTTTCAAGTTGTGGAGTTTCTAGTTGCGGAGTTTCTAGCTGTGGAGTTTCTAGTTGCGGAGTCTCTAGTTGTGCAGTCTCTAGTTGTTGAGTTTCAGGTTGCGGAGTTTGTAGTTGCGGAGTTTCTAGTCGCAGAGTTTCTAGTTGTGGAGATACTAGTTGCCGAGTTTCCAGCTGCGAAGTCTCAAGTTGTGGTGTTTCAAGCTGTGGAGTTTCTAGTTGTGGATTTTCTAGCTGTGGAGTTTCTATTTGCGGAGTTTCTAGTTGCAGAGTTTCTAGTTGTGGATTTTCTAGCTGTGGAATTTCTGGTTGCAGAGTTTTTAGTTGCGGTGTTTCTAGTTGTGGAGTTTCTAGTTGTTGAGTTTCTAGTTGCCGAGTTCTTTAGTTGCGAAGTCTCAAGTTGTAGAGTTTCTAGCTGTGGAGTTTCTAGTTGTGGAGTTTCTAGTTGTGGAGTTTTTAGTTGTGGAATTTGTAGTTTTGGAGTATCTAGTTGTGGAATTTTAAGTTGTGGAGTTTCTAGTTGTGGAATTTCTAGTTGCGGAGTTTTCTATTTGCGGAGTCTGTAGTTGTGGAGTTTCTAGTTGTGGAATTTCTAGTTGTGGAGTCTCTAGTTGCGGAGTGAGTTTCTAGTTGCGGAGTTTCTGGTTGTGGAGCTTCTAGTTGCGGAGTCAGTAGTTGTGGAGTTTCTAGTGGTGGAGTTTCTAGTTGTGGATTTTCTAGCTGTGGAGTTTCTATTTGCGGAGTTTCTAGTTGCAGAGTTTCTAGTTGTGGATTTTCAAGCTGTGGAATTTCTGGTTGCAGAGTTTTTAGTTGCGGTGTTTGTAGTTGTGGAATTTCTAGTTGTTGAGTTTCTAGTTGCCGAGTTCTTTAGTTGCGAAGTCTCAAGTTGTGGTGTATCTAGTTTTGGTGTTTCAAGTTGTGGAGTTTCTAGTTGTGGAGTTTCTAGTTGTGGAGTGTCTACTTGTGGAGTTTCTAGTTGCGGAGTTTCTATATGTAGTTTTTAGTTTTCGAGTTTGTAGTTGTAGATTTTCTAGTTGCAGAGTTCCTAGTTTTGGAGTATCTAGTGGCGGAGTCTCTAATTGTGCAGTCTCTTGTTTTGGAGTCTCTAGTTGTGGAGTTTCTGGTTGTGGAGTTTATAGTTGTGGAACTTCTAACTGTGGAGTTTCTAGTTGAGGAGTTTCTAGTTGCAGAGTTTCTAGTTGTGGAGTTTCTAGTTGTGGAGTTTTAGTTGTGGAGTTTAAAGTTGTGGAATTTATAGGTGTGGAGTTTCTAGTTGTGGAGTTTCTAGTTTTCGGGTTTCTAGTTACGGAGTTTCTAGTTGTGGATTTTCTAGTTGTGGAGTTTCTAGTTGCGAAGTTTCTAGTTGGGGAGTTTTTACTTGAGTTTAGAGTGGCGGATTTTCTAGTTGCAGAGTTTTAAGTTGTCGAGTTTCTAGTGGCGGAGTCTCTATTTGTGGAGTTTCTAGTTGCGGAGTTTCTAGCTGTGGAGTTTCAAGTTGCGGCATCTCTAAATGTGCAGTCTCTAGTTGTGGAGTCTCTGGCTGTTGAGTTTCTAGTTGTGAAGTTTCTAGTTGTGGAGTTTCTATTTTCTGAGTTTCTTGTTGCGGAGTTTCTAGTTGTGGATTTTCTAGCTGTGGAGTTTCTAGTTGCGGAGTTTCTAGTTGTGGAGTTTCTAGTTGTGAGGTTTGTAGTTGTTGAACTTCTAGTTGTCGAGTTTCTAGTTGTGGAGTTTGTAGATGTGGAGTATCTAGTAGCGGCGTTTCAAGTTGTGGAGTTGATAGTTTTAGATTTTGAAGTTGTAGAGTTAATAGTTGCGAATCGTCTAGTTGTGGAGTTTCTAGGTGAGAAGTTTCTAGTTGCGGAGTTTCTAGTTGCAGAGTTTCTAGTTGCGGAGTTTTCTAGTTGTGGAGTTTCTAGTTGCAGAGTTTCTAGTTGTGGAGTTTCTAGTTGTGGAGTCTCTAGTTATGGAGTTTCTAGAGTTGGAGTTTCTAGTTGCGAACTCTCAAGTTGTGGAGTTTCAATTTGTGGAGTTTCTAGTGTTGGGGTTTGTAGTTGTGGAGTTTCGAGTTGTGGAGTCTCTAGTTGTGGAGTTTCTAGCTGTGGAGTTTCTAGTTGCGGAGTTTCTAGTTGCAGAGTTTCTAGTTGTGGAGATTCTAGTTGCCGAGTTTCTAGTTGCGAAGTCTCAAGTTGCGGAGTTTCTAGTTCTGGAGTTTCTAGTTGTGGAATTTGTTGTTGTGGAGTATCTAGTTGTGGTGTTTCAAGTTGTGGAATTTCTGGCTCTGGAGTTTCTAGTTGCGGAGTTTTTAGTTGCAGAGTTTCTAGTTGCGGACTTTTCTAGTTGTGGAGTTTCTAGTTGCAGAGTTTCAAGTTGTGGAGTTTCTAGTTGCGAGGTTCGTAGCTGTGGAGTTTCTAGTTGTGAAGTTTCTAGTTGTGGAGTTTCTAGTTTTGGAGACTCTAGTAGTGGAGTTTTTAGTTGTGGAGTTTGTAGTTGCGAAGTCTCAAGTTGTGGAGTTTCTAAATGTGGAGTTGCTAGTAGTGGGGTTCGTAGTTTTGGGGTTCGTAGTTGTGGAGTTTCAAGTTGTGGAGTCTCTAGTTGTGGAGTTTCTAGTTGTGGAGTTTCTAGCTGTGGAGTTTCTAGTTGCGGAGTTTCTAGTTGCAGAGTTTCTAGTTGCGAAGTTTTCTAGTTGTGGACATTCTAGTGGCGGAGTTTCAAGTTGTGGAGTTTCTAGTTGCGGAGTTTCTAGCTGTGGAGTTTCTAGTTGCGGAGTCTCTAGTTGTGCAGTCTCCAGTTGTTGAGTTTTAGGTTGCGGAGTTTGTAGTTGCGGAGTTTTTAGTCGCAGAGTTTCTAGTTGTGGAGATTCTAGTTGCCGAGTTTCTAGCTGCGAAGTCTCAAGTTGGGGAGTTTCTAGCTGCGGAGTTTCTAGTTGCGGAGTTTCTAGTTGTGGAGTTTCTAGGTGTGAAGTTTATAGTTGTGGGGTTTCTAGCTGTGGAGTTTCTAGTTACGGAGTTTCTAGTTGCAGAGTTTCTAGTTGCGGAGTTTCTAGTTGCAGAGTTTCTAGTTGGGGAGTTTCCAGTTGGGGAGAGTCTAGTTGCGGAGTTTCTAGTTGTGGAGTTTCTAGTTGTGAAGTTTTAGTTGTCGAGTTTTAGTTGTGGAGTTTCAAGGTGTAGAAATAATAGGTGTGGAGTTTCTAGTTGTTGAGTTTCTAGTTGTCGGGTTTCTAGTTGCGGAGTTTCTAGTTGTAAAGTTTCTAGTTGTGGAGCTTTTAGTTGAGGAGTCTCTAGTTGTTGAGTCTCTAGTAGTGAAATTTCTAGTTGTGGAGTTTCTAGTTGTGGAGTTTGTTGTTGCGGAGTTTCTAGATGTGGAGTTTCTAGTTGTGGAGTTTATGGCTGTGGAGTTTCTAGTTGTGGAGTTTCTGGCTGTGGAGTTTCTAGTTGTGGAATTTCTAGTTGTGAGGTTCGTAGTTGTGGAGTTTCTAGCTGTGGAGATTATAGTGGTGGAGTCTCTAGTTGTGGAGTTTCTAGTTGTGGAGTTTCTAGTTGCGAACTCTCAAGTTGTGGAGTTTCTAGTTGTGGAAATTCTAGTTGTGGGGTTTGTAGTTACGGAGTTTCTAGTTGTGGAGTCTCTAGTTGTGGAGTTTCTAGTTGTGGAGTTTCTAGCTGTGGAGTTTCTAGTTGCGGAGTTTCTAGTTGCGGAGTTTCTAGTTGCGGAGTTGTCTAGTTGTGGAGGTTCTAGTTGTGAGGTTCGTAGTTGTGGAGTTTCTAGTTGAGGAGTCTCTAGTTGTTGAGTCTCTAGTAGTGAAATTTCTAGTTGTGGAGTTTCTAGTTGTGGAGTTTGTTGTTGCGGAGTTTCTAGATGTGGAGTTTCTAGTTGTGGAGTTTATGGCTGTGGAGTTTCTAGTTGTGGAGTTTCTAGTTGTGGAGTTTCTGGCTGTGGAGTTTCTAGTTGTGGAATTTCTAGTTGTGAGGTTCGTAGTTGTGGAGTTTCTAGTGGTGGAGATTCTAGTGGTGGAGTCTCTAGTTGTGGAGTTTCTAGTTGTGGAGTTTCTAGTTGCGAACTCTCAAGTTGTGAAGTTTCTAGTTGTGAAAATTCTAGTTGTGGGGTTTGTAGTTACGGAGTTTCTAGTTGTGGAGTCTCTAGTTGTGGAGTTTCTAGTTGTGGAGTTTCTAGCTGTGGAGTTTCTAGTTGCGGAGTTTCTAGTTGCAGAGTTTCTAGTTGCGAAGTCTCAAGTTGTGGAGTTTCTAGCTGTGGAGTTTCTAGTTGCGGAGTTTCAGGTTGCTGAGTTTGTAGTTGCGGAGTTTCTAGTCGCAGAGTTTCTAGATGTGGAGATTCTATTTGCCGAGTTTCTAGTTGAGAAGTCTCAAGTTGTGGAGCTTCTAGCTGCGGAGTTTTTAGTTTCGGAGTTTCTGGTTGTGGAGTTTCTAGTTGTGCAATTTGTAGTTGTGGAGTATATAGTTGTGGTGTTTCAAGTTGTGGAGTTTCTAGCTGTGAAGTTTCTAGTTGCGGAGTTTCTAGTTGCAGAGTTTCTAGTTGCGGAGTTTTCTAGTTGTGGAGTTTATAGTTGCAGAGTTTCTAGTTGTGGAGTTTCTAGTTGTGAGGTTCGTAGTTGTGAAGTTTCTAGTTGTGGAGTTTGTAGTTGTAGAGTCTCTAGTTGTGGAGTTTCAAGTTGTGGAGTTTCTAGTTGTGAGGTTCGTAGTTGTGGAGTTTCTAGTTGTGGAGTTTCTAGTTGTGCAGACTCTAGTAGAGGAGTTTCTAGTTGTGGAGTTTCTAGTTGCGAAGTCTCAAGTTGTGGAGTTTCTAGTTGTGGAGTTGCTAGTAGTGGGGTTCGTAGTTGTGGGGTTCGTAGTTGTGGAGTTTCTAGTTGTCGAGTCTCTAGTTGTGGAGTTTCAAGTTGTGGAGTATCTTGCTGTGGAGTTTCTAGTTGCGGAGTTTCTAGTTGCAGAGTTTCTAGTTGCGAAGTTTTCTAGTTGTGGAGATTCTAGTGGCGGACTTTCAAGTTGTGGAGTTTCTAGTTGTGAGGTTCGTAGTTGTGAAGTTTCTAGTTGCGGAGTCTCTAGTTGTGCAGTCTCCAGTTGTTGAGTTTTAGGTTGCGGAGTTTGTAGTTGCGGAGTTTCTAGTCGCAGAGTTTCTAGTTGTGGAGATTCTAGTTGCCGAGTTTCTAGCTGCGAAGTCTCAAGTTGGGGAGTTTCTAGTTGCGGAGTTTCTAGTTGCGGAGTTTCTAGTTGTGGAGTTTCTAGTTGTGAAGTTTATAGTTGTGGGGTTTCTAGCTGTGGAGTTTCTAGTTACGGAGTTTCTAGTTGCAGAGTTTCTAGTTGTGGAGTTTCTAGTTGCAGAGTTTCTAGTTGGGGAGTTTCCAGTTGGCGAGAGTCTAGTTGCGGAGTTTCTAGTTGTGGAGTTTCTAGTTGTGAAGTTTTAGTTGTCGAGTTTTAGTTGTGGAGTTTCAAGGTGTAGAAATAATAGGTGTGGAGTTTCTAGTTGTTGAGTTTCTGGTTGTCGGGTTTCTAGTTGCGGAGTTTCTAGTTGTAAAGTTTCTAGTTGTGGAGCTTTTAGTTGAGGAGTCTCTAGTTGTTGAGTCTCTAGTAGTGAAATTTCTAGTTGTGGAGTTTCTAGTTGTGGAGTTTGTTGTTGCGGAGTTTCTAGATGTGGAGTTTCTAGTTGTGGAGTTTATGGCTGTGGAGTTTCTAGTTGTGGAGTTTCTAGTTGTGGAGTTTCTGGCTGTGGAGTTTCTAGTTGTGGAATTTCTAGTTGTGAGGTTCGTAGTTGTGGAGTTTCTAGTGGTGGAGATTCTAGTGGTGGAGTCTCTAGTTGTGGAGTTTCTAGTTGTGGAGTTTCTAGTTGCGAACTCTCAAGTTGTGGAGTTTCTAGTTGTGGAAATTCTACTTGTGGGGTTTGTAGTTACGGAGTTTCTAGTTGTGGAGTCTCTAGTTGTGGAGTTTCTAGTTGTGGAGTTTCTAGCTGTGGAGTTTCTAGTTGCGGAGTTTCTAGTTGCAGAGTTTCTAGTTGTGGAGATTCTAGTTGCCGAGTTTCTAGTTGCGAAGTCTCAAGTTGTGGAGCTTCTAGCTGCGGACTTTTTAGTTTCGGAGTTTCTGGTTGTGGAGTTTCTAGTTGTGCAATTTGTAGTTGTGGAGTATCTAGTTGTGGTGTTTCAAGTTGTGGAGTTTCTAGCTGTGAAGTTTCTAGTTGCGGAGTTTCTAGTTGCAGAGTTTCTAGTTGCGGAGTTTTCTAGTTGTGGAGTTTATAGTTGCAGAGTTTCTAGTTGTGGAGTTTCTAGTTGTGAGGTTCGTAGTTGTGAAGTTTCTAGTTGTGGAGTTTGTAGTTGTAGAGTCTCTAGTTGTGGAGTTTCAAGTTGTGGAGTTTCTAGTTGTGAGGTTCGTAGTTGTGGAGTTTCTAGTTGTGGAGTTTCTAGTTGTGGAGACTCTAGTATTGGAGTTTCAAGTTGTGGGTTTTCTAGTTGCGAAGTCTCAAGTTGTGGAGTTTCTAGTTGTGGAGTTGCTAGTAGTGGGGTTCGTAGTTGTGGGGTTCGTAGTTGTGGAGTTTCTAGATGTGGAGTCTCTAGTTGTGGAGTTTCAAGTTGTGGAGTTTCTAGCTGTGGTGTTCTAGTTGCGGAGTTTCTAGTTGCAGAGTTTCTAGTTGCGAAGTTTTCTAGTTGTGGAGATTCTAGTGGCGGAGTTTCAAGTTGTGGAGTTTCTAGTTGCGGAGTTTCTAGCTGTAGAGTTTCTAGTTGCGGAGTCTCTAGTTGTGCAGTCTCCAGTTGTTGAGTTTTAGGTTGCGGAGTTTGTAGTTGCGGAGTTTCTAGTCGCAGAGTTTCTAGTTGTGGAGATTCTAGTTGCCGAGTTTCTAGCTGCGAAGTCTCAAGTTGGGGAGTTTCTAGCTGCGGAGTTTCTAGTTGCGGAGTTTCTAGTTGTGGAGTTTCTAGTTGTGAAGTTTATAGTTGTGGGGTTTCTAGCTGTGGAGTTTCTAGTTACGGAGTTTCTAGTTGCAGAGTTTCTAGTTGCGGAGTTTCTAGTTGCAGAGTTTCTAGTTGGGGAGTTTCCAGTTGGGGAGAGTCTAGTTGCGGAGTTTCTATTTGTGGAGTTTCTAGTTGTGAAGTTTTAGTTGTCGAGTTTTAGTTGTGGAGTTTCAAGGTGTAGAAATAATAGGTGTGGAGTTTCTAGTTGTTGAGTTTCTAGTTGTCGGGTTTCTAGTTGCGGAGTTTCTAGTTGTAATGTTTCTAGTTGTGGAGCTTTTAGTTGAGGAGTCTCTAGTTGTTGAGTCTCTAGTAGTGAAATTTCTAGTTGTGGAGTTTCTAGTTGTGGAGTTTGTTGTTGCGGAGTTTCTAGATGTGGAGTTTCTAGTTGTGGAGTTTATGGCTGTGGAGTTTCTAGTTGTGGAGTTTCTAGTTGTGGAGTTTTTGGCTGTGGAGTTTCTAGTTGTGGAATTTCTAGTTGTGAGGTTCGTAGTTGTGGAGTTTCTAGTGGTGGAGATTCTAGTGGTGGAGTCTCTAGTTGTGGAGTTTCTAGTTGTGGAGTTTCTAGTTGCGAACTCTCAAGTTGTGGAGTTTCTAGTTGTGGAAATTCTAGTTGTGGGGTTTGTAGTTACGGAGTTTCTAGTTGTGGAGTCTCTAGTTGTGGAGTTTCTAGTTGTGGAGTTTCTAGCTGTGGAGTTTCTAGTTGCGGAGTTTCTAGTTGCAGAGTTTCTAGTTGTGGAGATTCTAGTTGCCGAGTTTCTAGTTGCGAAGTCTCAAGTTGTGGAGTTTCTAGCTGTGGAGTTTCTAGTTGCGGAGTTTCAGGTTGCGGAGTTTGTAGTTGCGGAGTTTCTAGTCGCAGAGTTTCTAGATGTGGAGATTCTAGTTGCCGAGTTTCTAGTTGCGAAGTCTCAAGTTGTGGAGCTTCTAGCTGCGGAGTTTTTAGTTTCGGAGTTTCTGGTTGTGGAGTTTCTAGTTGTGCAATTTGTAGTTGTGGAGTATCTAGTTGTGGTGTTTCAAGTTGTGGAGTTTCTAGCTGTGAAGTTTCTAGTTGCGGAGTTTCTAGTTGCAGAGTTTCTAGTTGCGGAGTTTTCTAGTTGTGGAGTTTATAGTTGCAGAGTTTCTAGTTGTGGAGTTTCTAGTTGTGAGGTTCGTAGTTGTGAAGTTTCTAGTTGTGGAGTTTGTAGTTGTAGAGTCTCTAGTTGTGGAGTTTCAAGTTGTGGAGTTTCTAGTTTTGAGGTTCGTAGTTGTGGCGTTTCTAGTTGTGGAGTTTCTAGTTGTGGAGACTCTAGTAGTGGAGTTTCTAGTTGTGGAGTTTCTAGTTGCGAAGTCTCAAGTTGTGGAGTTTCTAGTTGTGGAGTTGCTAGTAGTGGGGTTCGTAGTTGTGGGGTTCATAGTTGTGGAGTTTCTAGTTGTGGAGTCTCTAGTTGTGGAGTTTCAAGTTGTGGAGTTTCTAGCTGTGGAGTTTCTAGTTGCGGAGTTTCTAGTTGCAGAGTTTCTAGTTGCGGAGTTTTCTAGTTGTGGAGATTCTAGTGGCGGAGTTTCAAGATGTGGAGTTTCTAGTTGCGGAATTTCTAGCTGTGGAGTTTCTAGTTGTGAGGTTCGTAGTTGTGGAGTTTCTAGTTGTGGAGTCTCAAGTTGTGGAGTTTCTAGTTGTTGAGTTTCTAGTTGTGGAGTTTCTACTTGTGGGGTTCGTAGTTGTGGGGTTCGTAGTTTTGAAGTTTCTAGTTGCGGAGTTTTCTAGTTGTGGAGATTCTAGTGGCGGAGTTTCAAGTTGTGGAGTTTCTAGTTGCGGAGTTTCTAGCTGTGGAGTTTCTAGTTGTGAGGTTTGTAGTTGTGGAGTTTCTAGTTGTGGATTCTCTAGTAGTGGAGTTTCTATCTATGGAGTTTCTAGTTGCGGAGTATCTAGTTGCAGAGTTTCTAGTTGCGGAGTTTTCTAGTTGTGGAGTTTCTAGTTGTGCAGTCTCTAGTTGTTGAGCTTGTAGTTGTGAAGTTTATAGTTGTGGGGTTTCTAGTTGTGGAGTTTCTAGTTACAGAGTTTCTAGTTGCAGACTTTCTAGCTGCGGAAATTCTAGTTGCAAAGTTTCTAGTTGGGGAGTTTCTAGTTGGGGAGAGTCTAGTTGCGGAGTTTCTAGTTGTGAAGTTTTAGTGTTGGAGTTTTAGGTGTGGAGTTTCAAGGTGTTGAAGTAATAGGTGTGGAGTTTCTAGTTGTGGAGTTCCTAGTTGTGGAGTTTCTAGCTGTGGAGTTTCTAGTTGCGGAGTTTCAGGTTGCGGAGTTTGTAGTTGCGGAGTTTCTAGTCGGAGAGTTTCTACTTGTGGAGATTCTAGTTGCCGAGTTTATAGTTGCGAAGTCTCAAGTTGTGGAGTTTCTAGCTGCGGAGTTTCTAGTTTCGGAGTTCCTGGTTGTGGAGTTTCTAGTTGTGCAATTTGTAGTTGTGGAGTATCTAGTTGTGGTGTTTTAAGTTGTGGAGTTTCTAGGTGTGAAGTGTCTAGTTGCGGAGTTTCTAGTTGCAGAGTTTCTAGTCGCGGAGTTTTCTAGTTGTGGAGTTTCTAGTTGCAGAGTTTCTAGTTGTGGAGTTTCTAGTTGTGAGGTTCGTAGTTGTGGAGTTTCTAGTTGTGGAGTTTCTAGTTGTGGAGTCTCTAGTTGTAGTTTCTAGTTGTGAAGTTTCTAGTTGCGAACTCTCAAGTTGTGGTGTTTCAAGTTGTGGAGTTTCTAGCTGTGAAGTTTCTAGTTGCGGAGTTTCTAGTTGCAGAGTTTCTAGTTGCGGAGTTTTCTAGTTGTGGAGTTTATAGTTGCAGAGTTTCTAGTTGTGGAGTTTCTAGTTGTGAGGTTCGTAGTTGTGAAGTTTCTAGTTGTGGAGTTTGTAGTTGTAGAGTCTCTAGTTGTGGAGTTTCAAGTTGTGGAGTTTCTAGTTGTGAGGTTCGTAGTTGTGGAGTTTCTAGTTGTGGAGTTTCTAGTTGTGGAGACTCTAGTATTGGAGTTTCAAGTTGTGGGTTTTCTAGTTGCGAAGTCTCAAGTTGTGGAGTTTCTAGTTGTGGAGTTGCTAGTAGCGGGGTTCGTAGTTGTGGGGTTCGTAGTTGTGGAGTTTCTAGTTGTGGAGTCTCTAGTTGTGGAGTTTCAAGTTGTGGAGTTTCTAGCTGTGGAGTTCTAGTTGCGGAGTTTCTAGTTGCAGAGTTTCTAGTTGCGAAGTTTTCTAGTTGTGGAGATTCTAGTGGCGGAGTTTCAAGTTGTGGAGTTTCTAGTTGCGGAGTTTCTAGCTGTAGAGTTTCTAGTTGCGGAGTCTCTAGTTGTGCAGTCTCCAGTTGTTGAGTTTTAGGTTGCGGAGTTTGTAGTTGCGGAGTTTCTAGTCGCAGAGTTTCTAGTTGTGGAGATTCTAGTTGCCGAGTTTCTAGCTGCGAAGTCTCAAGTTGGGGAGTTTCTAGCTGCGGAGTTTCTAGTTGCGGAGTTTCTAGTTGTGGAGTTTCTAGTTGTGAAGTTTATAGTTGTGGGGTTTCTAGCTGTGGAGTTTCTAGTTACGGAGTTTCTAGTTGCAGAGTTTCTAGTTGCGGAGTTTCTAGTTGCAGAGTTTCTAGTTGGGGAGTTTCCAGTTGGGGAGAGTCTAGTTGCGGAGTTTCTATTTGTGGAGTTTCTAGTTGTGAAGTTTTAGTTGTCGAGTTTTAGTTGTGGAGTTTCAAGGTGTAGAAATAATAGGTGTGGAGTTTCTAGTTGTTGAGTTTCTAGTTGTCGGGTTTCTAGTTGCGGAGTTTCTAGTTGTAATGTTTCTAGTTGTGGAGCTTTTAGTTGAGGAGTCTCTAGTTGTTGAGTCTCTAGTAGTGGAATTTCTAGTTGTGGAGTTTCTAGTTGTGGAGTTTGTTTTTGCGGAGTTTCTAGATGTGGAGTTTCTAGTTGTGGAGTTTATGGCTGTGGAGTTTCTAGTTGTGGAGTTTCTAGTTGTGGAGTTTCTGGCTGTGGAGTTTCTAGTTGTGGAATTTCTAGTTGTGAGGTTCGTAGTTGTGGAGTTTCTAGTGGTGGAGATTCTAGTGGTGGAGTCTCTAGTTGTGGAGTTTCTAGTTGTGGAGTTTCTAGTTGCGAACTCTCAAGTTGTGGAGTTTCTAGTTGTGGAAATTCTAGTTGTGGGGTTTGTAGTTACGGAGTTTCTAGTTGTGGAGTCTCTAGTTGTGGAGTTTCTAGTTGTGGAGTTTCTAGCTGTGGAGTTTCTAGTTGCGGAGTTTCTAGTTGCAGAGTTTCTAGTTGTGGAGATTCTAGTTGCCGAGTTTCTAGTTGCGAAGTCTCAAGTTGTGGAGTTTCTAGCTGTGGAGTTTCTAGTTGCGGAGTTTCAGGTTGCGGAGTTTGTAGTTGCGGAGTTTCTAGTCGCAGAGTTTCTAGATGTGGAGATTCTAGTTGCCGAGTTTCTAGTTGCGAAGTCTCAAGTTGTGGAGCTTCTAGCTGCGGAGTTTTTAGTTTCGGAGTTTCTGGTTGTGGAGTTTCTAGTTGTGCAATTTGTAGTTGTGGAGTATCTAGTTGTGGTGTTTCAAGTTGTGGAGTTTCTAGCTGTGAAGTTTCTAGTTGCGGAGTTTCTAGTTGCAGAGTTTCTAGTTGCGGAGTTTTCTAGTTGTGGAGTTTATAGTTGCAGAGTTTCTAGTTGTGGAGTTTCTAGTTGTGAGGTTCGTAGTTGTGAAGTTTCTAGTTGTGGAGTTTGTAGTTGTAGAGTCTCTAGTTGTGGAGTTTCAAGTTGTGGAGTTTCTAGTTTTGAGGTTCGTAGTTGTGGCGTTTCTAGTTGTGGAGTTTCTAGTTGTGGAGACTCTAGTAGTGGAGTTTCTAGTTGTGGAGTTTCTAGTTGCGAAGTCTCAAGTTGTGGAGTTTCTAGTTGTGGAGTTGCTAGTAGTGGGGTTCGTAGTTGTGGGGTTCATAGTTGTGGAGTTTCTAGTTGTGGAGTCTCTAGTTGTGGAGTTTCAAGTTGTGGAGTTTCTAGCTGTGGAGTTTCTAGTTGCGGAGTTTCTAGTTGCAGAGTTTCTAGTTGCGGAGTTTTCTAGTTGTGGAGATTCTAGTGGCGGAGTTTCAAGATGTGGAGTTTCTAGTTGCGGAATTTCTAGCTGTGGAGTTTCTAGTTGTGAGGTTCGTAGTTGTGGAGTTTCTAGTTGTGGAGTCTCAAGTTGTGGAGTTTCTAGTTGTTGAGTTTCTAGTTGTGGAGTTTCTACTTGTGGGGTTCGTAGTTGTGGGGTTCGTAGTTTTGAAGTTTCTAGTTGCGGAGTTTTCTAGTTGTGGAGATTCTAGTGGCGGAGTTTCAAGTTGTGGAGTTTCTAGTTGCGGAGTTTCTAGCTGTGGAGTTTCTAGTTGTGAGGTTTGTAGTTGTGGAGTTTCTAGTTGTGGATTCTCTAGTAGTGGAGTTTCTATCTATGGAGTTTCTAGTTGCGGAGTATCTAGTTGCAGAGTTTCTAGTTGCGGAGTTTTCTAGTTGTGGAGTTTCTAGTTGTGCAGTCTCTAGTTGTTGAGCTTGTAGTTGTGAAGTTTATAGTTGTGGGGTTTCTAGTTGTGGAGTTTCTAGTTACAGAGTTTCTAGTTGCAGACTTTCTAGCTGCGGAAATTCTAGTTGCAAAGTTTCTAGTTGGGGAGTTTCTAGTTGGGGAGAGTCTAGTTGCGGAGTTTCTAGTTGTGAAGTTTTAGTGTTGGAGTTTTAGGTGTGGAGTTTCAAGGTGTTGAAATAATAGGTGTGGAGTTTCTAGTTGTGGAGTTCCTAGTTGTGGAGTTTCTAGCTGTGGAGTTTCTAGTTGCGGAGTTTCAGGTTGCGGAGTTTGTAGTTGCGGAGTTTCTAGTCGGAGAGTTTCTACTTGTGGAGATTCTAGTTGCCGAGTTTATAGTTGCGAAGTCTCAAGTTGTGGAGTTTCTAGCTGCGGAGTTTCTAGTTTCGGAGTTCCTGGTTGTGGAGTTTCTAGTTGTGCAATTTGTAGTTGTGGAGTATCTAGTTGTGGTGTTTTAAGTTGTGGAGTTTCTAGGTGTGAAGTGTCTAGTTGCGGAGTTTCTAGTTGCAGAGTTTCTAGTCGCGGAGTTTTCTAGTTGTGGAGTTTCTAGTTGCAGAGTTTCTAGTTGTGGAGTTTCTAGTTGTGAGGTTCGTAGTTGTGGAGTTTCTAGTTGTGGAGTTTCTAGTTGTGGAGTCTCTAGTTGTAGTTTCTAGTTGTGAAGTTTCTAGTTGCGAACTCTCAAGTTGTGGTGTTTCAAGTTGTGGAGTTTCTAGCTGTGAAGTTTCTAGTTGCGGAGTTTCTAGTTGCAGAGTTTCTAGTTGCGGAGTTTTCTAGTTGTGGAGTTTATAGTTGCAGAGTTTCTAGTTGTGGAGTTTCTAGTTGTGAGGTTCGTAGTTGTGAAGTTTCTAGTTGTGGAGTTTGTAGTTGTAGAGTCTCTAGTTGTGGAGTTTCAAGTTGTGGAGTTTCTAGTTGTGAGGTTCGTAGTTGTGGAGTTTCTAGTTGTGGAGTTTCTAGTTGTGGAGACTCTAGTATTGGAGTTTCAAGTTGTGGGTTTTCTAGTTGCGAAGTCTCAAGTTGTGGAGTTTCTAGTTGTGGAGTTGCTAGTAGCGGGGTTCGTAGTTGTGGGGTTCGTAGTTGTGGAGTTTCTAGTTGTGGAGTCTCTAGTTGTGGAGTTTCAAGTTGTGGAGTTTCTAGCTGTGGAGTTCTAGTGGCGGAGTTTCTAGTTGCAGAGTTTCTAGTTGCGAAGTTTTCTAGTTGTGGAGATTCTAGTGGCGGAGTTTCAAGTTGTGGAGTTTCTAGTTGCGGAGTTTCTAGCTGTGGAGTTTCTAGTTGCGGAGTCTCTAGTTGTGCAGTCTCCAGTTGTTGAGTTTTAGGTTGCGGAGTTTGTAGTTGCGGAGTTTCTAGTCGCAGAGTTTCTAGTTGTGGAGATTCTAGTTGCCGAGTTTCTAGCTGCGAAGTCTCAAGTTGGGGAGTTTCTAGCTGCGGAGTTTCTAGTTGCGGAGTTTCTAGTTGTGGAGTTTCTAGTTGTGAAGTTTATAGTTGTGGGGTTTCTAGCTGTGGAGTTTCTAGTTACGGAGTTTCTAGTTGCAGAGTTTCTAGTTGCGGAGTTTCTAGTTGCAGAGTTTCTAGTTGGGGAGTTTCCAATTGGGGAGAGTCTAGTTGCGGAGTTTCTATTTGTGGAGTTTCTAGTTGTGAAGTTTTAGTTGTCGAGTTTTAGTTGTGGAGTTTCAAGGTGTAGAAATAATAGGTGTGGAGTTTCTAGTTGTTGAGTTTCTAGTTGTCGGGTTTCTAGTTGCGGAGTTTCTAGTTGTAATGTTTCTAGTTGTGGAGCTTTTAGTTGAGGAGTCTCTAGTTGTTGAGTCTCTAGTAGTGAAATTTCTAGTTGTGGAGTTTCTAGTTGTGGAGTTTGTTGTTGCGGAGTTTCTAGATGTGGAGTTTCTAGTTGTGGAGTTTATGGCTGTGGAGTTTCTAGTTGTGGAGTTTCTAGTTGTGGAGTTTCTGGCTGTGGAGTTTCTAGTTGTGGAATTTCTAGTTGTGAGGTTCGTAGTTGTGGAGTTTCTAGTGGTGGAGATTCTAGTGGTGGAGTCTCTAGTTGTGGAGTTTCTAGTTGTGGAGTTTCTAGTTGCGAACTGTCAAGTTGTGGGGTTTCTAGTTGTGGAAATTCTAGTTGTGGGGTTTGTAGTTACGGAGTTTCTAGTTGTGGAGTTCCTAGTTGTGGAGTTTCTAGCTGTGGAGTTTCTAGTTGCGGAGTTTCAGGTTGCGGAGTTTGTAGTTGCGGAGTTTCTTGTCGGAGAGTTTCTACTTGTGGAGATTCTAGTTGCCGAGTTTATAGTTGCGAAGTCTCAAGTTGTGGAGTTTCTAGCTGCGGAGTTTCTAGTTTCGGAGTTCCTGGTTGTGGAGTTTCTAGTTGTGCAATTTTTAGTTGTGGAGTATCTAGTTGTGGTGTTTTAAGTTGTGGAGTTTCTAGGTGTGAAGTTTCTAGTTGCGGAGTTTCTAGTTGCAGAGTTTCTAGTTGCGGAGTTTTCTAGTTGTGGAGTTTCTAGTTGCAGAGTTTCTAGTTGTGGAGTTTCTAGTTGTGAGGTTCGTAGTTGTGGAGTTTCTAGTTGTGGAGTTTCTAGTTGTTGAGTCTCTAGTTGTGGAGTTTCTAGTTGTGGAGTTTCTAGTTGCGAACTCTCAAGTTGTGGAGTTTCAAGTTGTGGAGTTTCTAGTTGTGGGGTTTGTAGTTGTGGAGTTTCTAGTTGTGGAGTCTCAAGTTGTTGAGTTTCTAGCTGTGGAGTTTCTAGTTGCGGAGTTTCTAGTTGTGAGGTTCGTAGTTGTGGAGTTTCTAGTTGTGGAGTCTCTAGTAGTGGAGTTTCTATCTATGGAGTTTCTAGTTGCGGAGTATCTAGTTGCAGAGTTTCTAGTTGCGGAGTTTCTTGTTGCAGAGTTTCTAGTTTCAAAGTCTCAAGTTGCGTAGTTTCTAGCTGTAAAGTTTCTAGTTGCGGAGTTTTCTAGTTGTGGAGATTCTAGTGGCGGAGTTTCAAGTTGTGGAGTTTCTAGTTGCGGAGTTTCTAGCTGTGGAGTTTCTAGTTTTGAGGTTCGTAGTTGTGGAGTTTCTAGTTGAGGAGTCTCAAGTAGTGGAGGTTCTAGCTATGGAGTTTCTAGTTGCGGAGTATCTAGTTGCAGAGTTTCTAGTTGCGGAGTTTTCTAGTTGTGGAGTTTCTAGTTGTGCAGTCTCTAGTTGTTGAGCTTCTAGTTGTGAAGTTTATAGTTGTGGGGTTTCTAGTTGTGGAGTTTCTAGTTACAGAGTTTCTAGTTGCAGACTTTCTAGTTGCGGAAATTCTAGTTGCAAAGTTTCTAGTTGGGGAGTTTCTAGTTGGGGAGAGTCTAGTTGCGGAGTTTCTAGTTGTGAAGTTTTAGTTGTGGAGTTTTAGGTGTGGAGTTTCAAGGTGTTGAAATAATAGGTGTGGAGTTTCTAGTTGTGGAGTTCCTAGTTGTGGAGTTTCTAGCTGTGGAGTTTCTAGTTGCGGAGTTTCAGGTTGCGGAGTTTGTAGTTGCGGAGTTTCTAGTCGGAGAGTTTCTACTTGTGGAGATTCTAGTTGCCGAGTTTATAGTTGCGAAGTCTCAAGTTGTGGAGTTTCTAGCTGCGGAGTTTCTAGTTTCGGAGTTCCTGGTTGTGGAGTTTCTAGTCGTGCAATTTGTAGTTGTGGAGTATCTAGTTGTGGTGTTTTAAGTTGTGGAGTTTCTAGGTGTGAAGTGTCTAGTGGCGGAGTTTCTAGTTGCAGAGTTTCTAGTTGCGGAGTTTTCTAGTTGTGGAGTTTCTAGTTGCAGAGTTTCTAGTTGTGGAGTTTCTATTTGTGAGGTTCGTAGTTGTGGAGTTTCTAGTTGTGGAGTTTCTAGTTGTGGAGTCTCTAGTTGTGGAGTTTCTAGTTGTGGAGTTTCTAGTTGCGAACTCTCAAGTTGTGGAGTTTCAAAATGTGGAGTTTCTAGTTGTGGGGTTTGTAGTTGTGGAGTTTCTAGTTGTGGAGTCCCTAGTTGTTGAGTTTCTAGTTGTGGAGTCTCTAGTTGTGGAGTTTCTAGTTGTGGAGTTTCTAGCTGTGGAGTTTCTAGTTGCGGAGTTTCTAGTTGCAGAGTTTTTAGTTGCGGAGTTTTCTAGTTGTGGAGATTCTAGTGGCGGAGTTTCAAGTTGTGGATTTTCTAGTTGCGGAGTTTCTAGCTGTGGAGTTTCTAGTTGCGGAGTCTCTAGTTGTGCAGTCTCTAGTTGTTGAGTTTCAGGTTGCGGAGTTTGTAGTTGCGGAGTTTCTAGTCGCAGAGTTTCTAGTTGTGGAGATACTAGTTGCCGAGTTTCCAGCTGCGAAGTCTCAAGTTGTGGAGTTTCTAGCTGCGGAGTTTCTAGTTGCGGAGTTTCTAGTTGGGGAGTTTCTAGTTGTGCAATTTGTAGTTGCTGAGTATCTAGTTGTGGTGTTTAAAGTTGTGGAGTTTCTAGCTGTGGAGTTTCTAGTTGCGGAGTTTCTGGTTGCAGAGTTTCTAGTTGCGGAGTTTTCAAGTTGTGGAGATTCTAGAGGCGGAGTTTCAAGTTGTGGAGTTTCTAGTTGCGGAGTTACTAGCTGTGGAGATTCTCGTTGCGGAGTTTCTTGTAGCAGAGTTTCTAGTTGCGAAGTGTCAAGTTGTGGAGTTTCTAGCTGTAAAGTTTCTAGTTGCGGAGTTTGTAGTTGCGGAGTTTCCAGTTGTCGAGTTTCTAGTTGTGGAATTTGTAGTTGTGTAGTGTCTAGTTGTGGTGTTTCAAGTTGTGGAGTTTCTAGCTATGGAGTTTCTAGTTGCGGAGTATCTAGTTGCAGAGTTTCTAGCTGCGAAGTTTTCTAGTTGTGGAGTTTCCAGTTGTGCAGTCTCTAGTTCTTGAGCTTCTAGTTGTGAAGTTTATAGTTGTGGGGTTTCTAGCTGTGGAGTTTCTAGTTACGGAGTTTCTAGTTGCAGAGTTTCTAGTTGCGCAGTTTCTAGTTGCAGAGTTTCTAGTTGGGGAGTTTCTAGTTGGGGAGAGTCTAGTTGCGGAGTTTCTAGTTGTGGAGTTTCTAGCTGTGAAGTTTTAGTTGTGGAGGTTTAGTCGTGGAGTTTCAAGGTGTTGAAATAATAGGTGTGGAGTTTCTAGTTGTGGAGTTCCTAGTTGTAGAGTTTCTAGCTGTGGAGTTTCTAGTTGCGGAGTTTCTAGTTGCAGAGTTTCTAGTTGTGGAGATTCTAGTTGCCGAGTTTCTAGTTGCGAAGTCTCAAGTTGTGGAGTTTCTAGCTGTGGAGTTTCTAGTTGCGGAGTTTCAGGTTGCGGAGTTTGTAGTTGCGGAGTTTCTAGTCGCAGAGTTTCTAGTTGTGGAGATTCTAGTTGCCGAGTTTCTAGTTGCGGAGTTTTCCAGTTGTGAAGTTTCTAGTTGCAGAGTTTCTAGTTGTGGAGTTTCTAGTGGAGTCTCTAGTTGTGGAGTTTCTAGTTGCGGAGTTTCTAGTTGTGGAGTTTCTAGTTGTGAAGTTTATAGTTGTGGGGTTTCTAGCTGTGGAGTTTCTAGTTACGGAGTTTCTAGTTGCAGAGTTTCCAGTTGCGGAGTTTCTAGTTGCAGAGTTTCTAGTTGGGGAGTTTCCAGTTTGGGAGAGTCTAGTTGCGGAGTTTCTATTTGTGGAGTTTCTAGTTGTGAAGTTTTAGTTGTCGAGTTTTAGTTGTGGGGTTTCAAGGTGTAGAAATAATAGGTGTGGAGTTTCTAGTTGTTGAGTTTCTAGTTGTCGGGTTTCTAGTTGCGGAGTTTCTAGTTGTAATGTTTCTAGTTGTGGAGCTTTTAGTTTAGGAGTCTCTAGTTGTTGAGTCTCTAGTAGTGAAATTTCTAGTTGTGGAGTTTCTAGTTGTGGAGTTTGTTGTTGCGGAGTTTCTAGATGTGGAGTTTCTAGTTGTGGAGTTTATGGCTGTGGAGTTTCTAGTTGTGGAGTTTCTAGTTGTGGAGTTTCTGGCTGTGGAGTTTCTAGTTGTGGAATTTCTAGTTGTGAGGTTCGTAGTTGTGGAGTTTCTAGTGGTGGAGATTCTAGTGGTGGAGTCTCTAGTTGTGGAGTTTCTAGTTGTGGAGTTTCTGGTTGCGAACTCTCAAGTTGTGGAGTTTCTAGTTGTGGAGTTTCTAGTTGCGAACTCTCAAGTTGTGGAGTTTCTAGTTGTGGAAATTCTAGTTGTGGGGTTTGTAGTTACGGAGTTTCTAGTTGTGGAGTCTCTAGTTGTGAAGTTTCTAGTTGTGGAGTTTCTAGCTGTGGAGTTTCTAGTTGCGGAGTTTCTAGTTGCAGAGTTTCTAGTTGTGGAGATTCTAGTTGCCGAGTTTCTAGTTGCGAAGTCTCAAGTTGTGGAGTTTGTAGCTGTGGAGTTTCTAGTTGCGGAGTTTCAGGTTGCGGAGTTTGTAGTTGCGGAGTTTCTAGTCGCAGAGTTTCTAGATGTGGAGATTCTAGTTGCCGAGTTTCTAGTTGCGAAG
The DNA here is from genome assembly GCF_043290135.1 of Rhipicephalus microplus. NCBI lineage: Eukaryota > Metazoa > Arthropoda > Arachnida > Ixodida > Ixodidae > Rhipicephalus > Rhipicephalus microplus. The sequence goes on along the minus strand of NW_027464585.1, from coordinate 5,492,087 downwards.
TCTCAAGTTGTGGAGCTTCTAGCTGCGGAGTTTTTAGTTTCGGAGTTTCTGGTTGTTGAGTTTCTAGTTGTGCAATTTGTAGTTGTGGAGTATCTAGTTGTGGTGTTTCAAGTTGTGGAGTTTCTAGCTGTGAAGTTTCTAGTTGCGGAGTTTCTAGTTGCAGAGTTTCTAGTTGCGGAGTTTTCTAGTTGTGGAGTTTATAGCTGCAGAGTTTCTAGTTGTGGAGTTTCTAGTTGTGAGGTTCGTAGTTGTGAAGTTTCTAGTTGTGGAGTTTGTAGTTGTAGAGTCTCTAGTTGTGGAGTTTCAAGTTGTGGAGTTTCTAGTTGTGAGGTTCGTAGTTGTGGAGTTTCTAGTTGTGGAGTTTCTAGTTGTGGAGACTCTAGTAGTGGAGTTTCTAGTTGTGGAGTTTCTAGTTGCGAAGTCTCAAGTTGTGGAGTTTCTAGTTGTGGAGTTGCTAGTAGTGGAGTTCGTAGTTGTGGGGTTTGTAGTTGTGGAGTTTCTAGTTGTGGAGTCTCTAGTTGTGGAGTTTCAAGTTGTGGAGTTTCTAGTTGCGGAGTTTCTAGTTGCAGAGTTTCTAGTTGCGGAGTTTTCTCGTTGTGGAGATTCTAGTGGCGGAGTTTCAAGATGTGGAGTTTCTAGTTGCGGAGTTTCTAGCTGTGGAGTTTCTAGTTGTGAGGTTCGTAGTTGTGGAGTTTCTAGTTGTGGAGTCTCAAGTTGTGGAGTTTCTAGTTGTTGAGTTTCTAGTTGTGGAGTTTCTACTTGTGGGGTTCGTAGTTGTGGGGTTCGTAGTTTTGGAGTTTCTAGTTGTGGAGTCTCTAGTTGTGGAGTTTCTAGCTGTGGAGTTTCTAGTTGCGAAGTTTCCAGCTGCAGAGTTTCTAGTTGCGGAGTTTTCAAGTTGTGGAGATTCTAGAGGCGGAGTTTCAAGTTGTGGAGTTTCTAGTTGCGGAGTTACTAGCTGTGGAGTTTCTAGTTGCGGAGTTTCTTGTTGCAGAGTTTCTAGTTGCAAAGTCTCAAGTTGTGTAGTTTCTAGCTGTAAAGTTTCTAGTTGCGGAGTTTTCTAGTTGTGGAGATTCTAGTGGCGGAGTTTCAAGTTGTGGAGTTTCTAGTTGCGGAGTTTCTAGCTGTGGAGTTTCTAGTTGTGAGGTTCGTAGTTGTGGAGTTTCTAGTTGTGGAGTCTCTAGTAGTGGAGTTTCTATCTATGGAGTTTCTAGTTGCGGAGTATCTAGTTGCAGAGTTTCTAGTTGCGGAGTTTTCTAGTTGTGAAGTTTCTAGTTGTGCAGTCTCTAGTTGTTGAGCTTCTAGTTGTGAAGTTTATAGTTGTGGGGTTTCTAGTTGTGGAGTTTCTAGTTACAGAGTTTCTAGTTGCAGACTTTCTAGTTGCGGAAATTCTAGTTGCAAAGTTTCTAGTTGGGGAGTTTCTAGTTGGGGAGAGTCTAGTTGCGGACTTTCTAGTTGTGAAGTTTTAGTTGTGGAGTTTTAGGTGTGGAGTTTCAAGGTGTTGAAATAATAGGTGTGGAGTTTCTAGTTGTGGAGTTCCTAGTTGTGGAGTTTCTAGCTGTGGAGTTTCTAGTTGCGGAGTTTCAGGTTGCGGAGTTTGTAGTTGCGGAGTTTCTAGTCGGAGAGTTTCTACTTGTGGAGATTCTAGTTGCCGAGTTTATAGTTGCGAAGTCTCAAGTTGTGGTGTTTCTAGCTGCGGAGTTTCTAGTTTCGGAGTTCCTGGTTGTGGAGTTTCTAGTTGTGCAATTTGTAGTTGTGGAGTATCTAGTTGTGGTGTTTTAAGTTGTGGAGTTTCTAGGTGTGAAGTGTCTAGTTGCGGAGTTTCTAGTTGCAGAGTTTCTAGTTGCGAAGTTTTCTAGTTGTGGAGATTCTAGTTGCAGAGTTTCTAGTTGTGGAGTTTCTAGTTGTGAGGTTCGTAGTTGTGGAGTTTCTAGTTGTGGAGTTTCTAGTTGTGGAGTCTCTAGTTGTGGAGTTTCTAGTTGTGGAGTTTCTAGTTGCGAACTCTCAAGTTGTGGAGTTTCAAGTTGTGGAGTTTCTAGTTGTGGGGTTTGTAGTTGTGGAGTTTCTAGTTGTGGAGTCTCTAGTTGTTGAGATTCTAGTTGTGGAGTCTCTAGTTGTGGAGTTTCTAGTTGTGGAGTTTCTAGCTGTGGAGTTTCTAGTTGCGGAGTTTCTAGTTGCAGAGTTTCTAGTTGCGGAGTTTTCTAGTTGTGGAGATTCTAGTGGCGGAGTTTCAAGTTGTGGAGTTTCTAGTTGCGGAGTTTCTAGCTGTGGAGTTTCTAGTTGCGGAGTCTCTAGTTGTGCAGTCTCTAGTTGTTGAGTTTCAGGTTGCGGAGTTTGTAGTTGCGGAGTTTCTAGTCGCAGAGTTTCTAGTTGTGGAGATACTAGTTGCCGAGTTTCCAGCTGCGAAGTCTCAAGTTGTGGAGTTTCTAGTTGTGGAGTTTCCAGTTGTGCAGTCTCTAGTTCTTGAGCTTCTAGTTGTGAAGTTTATAGTTGTGGGGTTTCTAGCTGTGGAGTTTCTAGTTACGGAGTTTCTAGTTGCAGAGTTTCTAGTTGCGCAGTTTCTAGTTGCAGAGTTTCTAGTAGGGGAGTTTCTAGTTGGGGAGAGTCTAGTTGCGGAGTTTCTAGTTGTGGAGTTTCTAGCTGTGAAGTTTTAGTTGTGGAGGTTTAGTTGTGGAGTTTCAAGGTGTTGAAATAATAGGTGTGGAGTTTCTAGTTGTGGAGTTCCTAGTTGTAGAGTTTCTAGCTGTGGAGTTTCTAGTTGTGGAGTTTCTAGTTGCAGAGTTTCTAGTTGTGGAGATTCTAGTTGCCGAGTTTCTAGTTGCGAAGTCTCAAGTTGTGGAGTTTCTAGCTGTGGAGTTTCTAGTTGCGGAGTTTCAGGTTGCGGAGTTTGTAGTTGCGGAGTTTCTAGTCGCAGAGTTTCTAGTTGTGGAGATTCTAGTTGCCGAGTTTCTAGTTGCGGAGTTTCTAGTTGCAGAGTTTCTAGTTGCGGAGTTTTCCAGTTGTGGAGTTTCTAGTTGCAGAGTTTCTAGTTGTGGAGTTTCTAGTGGAGTCTCTAGTTGTGGAGTTTCTAGAGTTGGAGTTTCTAGTTGCGAACTCTCAAGTTGTGGAGTTTCAAGTTGTGGAGTTTCTAGTTGTGGGGTTTGTAGTTGTGGAGTTTCTAGTTGTGGAGTCTCTAGTTGTGGAGTTTCTAGTTGTGGAGTTTCTAGTTGCGGAGTTTCTAGTTGCATGGTTTCTAGTTGTAGAAATTCTAGCTGCCGAGTTTCTAGTTGCGAAGTCTCAAGTTGCGGAGTTTCTAGTTGTGGAGTTTCTAGTTGTGGAATTTGTAGTTGTCGAGTATCTAGTTGTGGTGTTTCAAGTTGTGGAGTTTCTGGCTCTGGAGTTTCTAGTTGCGGAGTTTTTAGTTGCAGAGTTTCTAGTTGCGGACTTTTCTAGTTGTGGAGTTTCTAGTTGCAGAGTTTCAAGTTGTGGAGTTTCTAGTTGCGAGGTTCGTAGTTGTGGAGTTTCTAGTTGTGGAGTTTCTAGTTGTGGAGTTTCTAGTTTTGGAGACTCTAGTAGTGGAGTTTCTAGTTGTGGAGTTTGTAGTTGCGAAGTCTCAAGTTGTGGAGTTTCTAGTTGTGGAGTTGCTAGTAGTGGGGTTCGTAGTTGTGGAGTTTCAAGTTGTGGAGTCTCTAGTTGTGGAGTTTCTAGTTGTGGAGTTTCTAGCTGTGGAGTTTCTAGTTGCGGAGTTTCTAGTTGCAGAGTTTCTAGTTGCGGAGTTTTCTAGTTGTGGAGATTCTAGTTGTGCAGTCTCTAGTTGTTGAGTTTCAGGTTGCGGAGTTTGTAGTTGCGGAGTTTCTAGTCGCAGAGTTTCTAGTTGTGGAGATTCTAGTTGCCGAGTTTCTAGCTGCGAAGTCTCAAGTTGCGGAGTTTCTAGCTGCGGAGTTTCTAGTTGCGGAGTTTCTAGTTGTGGAGTTTCTAGTTGTGAAGTTTATAGTTGTGGGGTTTCTAGCTGTGGAGTTTCTAGTTACGGAGTTTCTAGTTGCAGAGTTTCTAGTTGCAGAGTTTCTAGTTGCAGAGTTTCTAGTTGGGGGGTTTCTAGTTGGGGAGAGTCTAGTTGCGGAGTTTCTAGTGTTGGAGTTCCTAGTTGTGAAGTTTATATTTGTGGGGTTTCTAGCTGTGGAGTTTCTAGTTACGGAGTTTCTAGTTGCAGAGTTTCTAGTTGCGGAGTTTCTAGTTGCAGAGTTTCTAGTTGGGGAGTTTCTAGTTGGGGAGAGTCTAGTTGCGGAGTTTCTAGTTGTGGAGTTTCTAGATGTGAAGTTTTAGTTGTGGAGTTTTAGTTGTGGAGTTTCAAGGTGTTGAAATAATAGGTGTGGAGTTTCTAGTTGTTGAGTTTCTAGTTGTCGGGTTTCTAGTTGCGGAGTTTCTAGTTGTAAAGTTTCTAGTTGTGGAGCTTTTAGTTGAGGAGTCTCTAGTTGTTGAGTCTCTAGTTGTGAAATTTCTAGTTGTGGAGTTTCTAGTTGTGGAGTTTGTTGTTGCGGAGTTTCTAGATGTGGAGTTTCTAGTTGTGGAGTTTCTGGCTGTGGAGTTTCTAGTTGTGGAATTTCTAGTTGTGAGGTTCGTAGTTGTGGAGTTTCTAGTGGTGGAGTTTCTAGTTGTGGAGTCTCTAGTTGTGGAGTTTCTAGTTGTGGAGTTTCTAGTTGCGAACTCTCAAGTTGTGGAGTTTCTAGTTGTGTAAATTCTAGTTGTCGGGTTTGTAGTTATGGAGTTTCTAGTTGCGGAGTCTCTAGTTGTGGAGTTTCTAGTTGTGGAGTTTCTAGTTGTGGAGTCTCTAGTTGTTGAGTTTCTAGCTGTGGAGTTTCTAGTTGCGGAGTTTCTAGTTGCAGAGTTTCTAGTTGTGGAGATTCTAGTTGCCGAGTTTCTAGTTGCGAAGTCTCAAGTTGCGGAGTTTCTAGTTGTGGAGTTTCTAGTTGTGAAATTAGTAGTTGAGGAGTATCTAGTTGTGGTGTTTCAAGTTGTGGAGTTTCTGGCTCTGGAGTTTCTAGTTGCGGAGTTTTTAGTTGCAGAGTTTCTAGTTGCGGACTTTTCTAGTTGTGGAGTTTCTAGTTGCAGAGTTTCAAGTTGTGGAGTTTCTAGTTGCGAGGTTCGTAGTTGTGGAGTTTCTAGTTGTGGAGTTTGTAGTTGTGGAGTTTCTAGTTTTGGAGACTCTAGTAGTGGAGTTTCTAGTTGTGGAGTTTGTAGTTGCGAAGTCTCAAGTTGTGGAGTTTCTAATTGTGGAGTTTCTAGTTGTGGAGTTGCTAGTAGTGGGGTTCGTAGTTGTGGGGTTCGTAGTTGTGGAGTTTCTAGTTGTGGAGTCTCTACTTGTGGAGTTTCTAGTTGTGGAGTTTCTAGCTGTGGAGTTTCTAGTTGCGGAGTTTATAGTTGCAGAGTTTCTAGTTGCAGAGTTTTCTAGTTGTGGAGATTCTAGTGGCGGAGTTTCAAGTTGTGGAGTTTCTAGTTGCGGAGTTTCTAGCTGTGGAGTTTCTAGTTGCGGAGTCTCTAGTGTTGCAGTCTCTAGTTGTTGAGTTTCAGGTTGCGGAGTTTGTAGTTACGGAGTTTCTAGTCGCAGAGTTTCTAGTTGTGGAGATACTAGTTGCCGAGTTTCCAGCTGCGAAGTCTCAAGTTGTGGAGTTTCTAGCTGTGGAGTTTCTAGTTGCGGAGTTTCCGGTTGCGGAGTTTGTAGTTGCGGAGTTTCTAGTCGCAGAGTTTCTAGATGTGGAGATTCTAGTTGCCGAGTTTCTAGTTGCGAAGTCTCAAGTTGTGGAGCTTCTAGCTGCGGAGTTTTTAGTTTCGGAGTTTCTGGTTGTGGAGTTTCTAGTTGTGCAATTTGTAGTTGTGGAGTATCTAGTTGTGGTGTTTCAAGTTGTGGAGTTTCTAGCTGTGAAGTTTCTAGTTGCGGAGTTTCTAGTTGCAGAGTTTGTAGTTGCGGAGTTTTCTTGTTGTGGAGTTTATAGTTGCAGAGTTTCTAGTTGTGGAGTTTCTAGTTGTGAGGTTCGTAGTTGTGGAGTTTCTAGTTGTGGAGTTTCTAGTTGTGGAGACTCTAGTAGTGGAGTTTCTAGTTGTGGAGTTTCTTGTTGCGAAGTCTCAAGTTGTGGAGTTTCTAGTTGTGGAGTTGCTAGTAGTGGGGTTCGTAGTTGTGGGGTTCGTAGTTGTGGAGTTTCTAGTTGTGGAGTCTCTAGTTGTGGAGTTTCAAGTTGTGGAGTTTCTAGCTGTGGAGTTTCTAGTTGTGGAGTTTCTAGTTGCAGAGTTTCTAGTTGCGGAGTTTTCTAGTTGTGGAGATTCTAGTGGCAGAGTTTCAAGATGTGGAGTTTCTAGTTGCGGAGTTTCTAGCTGTGGAGTTTCTAGTTGTGAGGTTCGTAGTTGTGGAGTTTCTAGTTGTGGAGTCTCAAGTTGTGGAGTTTCTAGTTGTTGAGTTTCTAGTTGTGGAGTTTCTACTTGTGGGGTTCGTAGTTGTGGGGTTCGTAGTTTTGGAGTTTCTAGTTGTGGAGTCTCTAGTTGTGGAGTTTCTAGCTGTGGAGTTTCTAGTTGCGAAGTTTCTAGTTGCAGAGTTTCTAGTTGCGGAGTTTTCAAGTTGTGGAGATTCTAGAGGCGGAGTTTCAAGTTTTGGAGTTTCTAGTTGCGGAGTTACTAGCTGTGGAGTTTCTAGTTGCGGAGTTTTTTGTTGCAGAGTTTCTAGTTGCAAAGTCTCAAGTTGTGTAGTTTCTAGCTGTAAAGTTTCTAGTTGCGGAGTTTTCTAGTTGTGGAGATTCTAGTGGCGGAGTTTCAAGTTGTGGAGTTTCTAGTTGCGGAGTTTCTAGCTGTGGAGTTTCTAGTTGTGAGGTTCGTAGTTGTGGAGTTTCTAGTTGTGGAGTCTCTAGTAGTGGAGTTTCTATCTATGGAGTTTCTAGTTGCGGAGTATCTAGTTGCAGAGTTTCTAGTTGCGGAGTTTTCTAGTTGTGGAGTTTCTAGTTGTGCAGTCTCTAGTTGTTGAGCTTCTAGTTGTGAAGTTTATAGTTGTGGGATTCTAGTTGTGGAGTTTCTAGTTACAGAGTTTCTAGTTGCAGACTTTCTAGTTGCGGAAATTCTAGTTGCAAAGTTTCTAGTTGGGGAGTTTCTAGTTGGGGAGAGTCTAGTTGCGGAGTTTCTAGTTGTGAAGTTTTAGTGTTGGAGTTTTAGGTGTGGAGTTTCAAGGTGTTGAAATAATAGGTGTGGAGTTTCTAGTTGTGGAGTTCCTAGTTGTGGAGTTTCTAGCTGTGGAGTTTCTAGTTGCGGAGTTTCAGGTTGCGGAGTTTGTAGTTGCGGAGTTTCTAGTCGGAGAGTTTCTAATTGTGGAAATTCTAGTTGCCGAGTTTATAGTTGCGAAGTCTCAAGTTGTGGAGTTTCTAGCTGCGGAGTTTCTAGTTTCGGAGTTCCTGGTTGTGGAGTTTCTAGTTGTGCAATTTGTAGTTGTGGAGTATCTAGTTGTGGTGTTTTAAGTTGTGGAGTTTCTAGGTGTGAAGTTTCTAGTGTCGGAGTTTCTAGTTGCAGAGTTTCTAGTTGCGGAGTTTTCTAGTTGTGGAGTTTCTAGTTGCAGAGTTTCTAGTTGTGGAGTTTCTAGTTGTGAGGTTCGTAGTTGTGGAGTTTCTAGTTGTGGAGTTTCTAGTTGCGAACTCTCAAGTTGTGGAGTTTCAAGTTGTGGAGTTTCTAGTTGTGGGGTTTGTAGTTGTGGAGTTTCTAGTTGTGGAGTCTCTAGTTGTTGAGTTTCTAGCTGTGGAGTTTCTAGTTGCGGAGTTTCTAGTTGTGAGGTTCGTAGTTGTGGAGTTTCTAGTTGTGGAGTCTCTAGTAGTGGAGTTTCTATCTATGGAGTTTCTAGTTGCGGAGTATCTAGTTGCAGAGTTTCTAGTTGCGGAGTTTCTTGTTGCAGAGTTTCTAGTTGCAAAGTCTCAAGTTGTGTAGTTTCTAGCTGTAAAGTTTCTAGTTGCGGAGTTTTCTAGTTGTGGAGATTCTAGTGGCGGAGTTTCAAGTTGTGGAGTTTCTAGTTGCGGAGTTTCTAGCTGTGGAGTTTCTAGTTGTGAGGTTCGTAGTTGTGGAGTTTCTAGTTGTGGAGTCTCTAGTAGTGGAGTTTCTATCTATGGAGTTTTTAGTTGCGGAGTATCTAGTTGCAGAGTTTCTAGTTGCGGAGTTTTCTAGTTGTGGAGTTTCTAGTTGTGCAGTCTCTAGTTGTTGAGCTTCTAGTTGTGAAGTTTCTAGTTGTGGGGTTTCTAGTTGTGGAGTTTCTAGTTACAGAGTTTCCAGTTGCAGACTTTCTAGTTGCGGAAATTCTAGTTGCAAAGTTTCTAGTTGGGGAGTTTCTAGTTGGGGAGAGTCTAGTTGCGGAGTTTATAGTTGTGAAGTTTTAGTTGTGGAGTTTTAGGTGTGGAGTTTCAAGGTGTTGAAATAATAGGTGTGCAGTTTCTAGTTGTGCAGTTCCTAGTTGTGGAGTTTCTAGCTGTGGAGTTTCTAGTTGCGGAGTTTCAGGTTGCGGAGTTTGTAGTTGCGGAGTTTCTAGTCGGAGAGTTTCTACTTGTGGAGATTCTAGTTGCCGAGTTTATAGTTGCGAAGTCTCAAGTTGTGGAGTTTCTAGCTGCGGAGTTTCTAGTTTCGGAGTTCCTGGTTGTGGAGTTTCTAGTTGAGCAATTTGTAGTTGTGGAGTATCTAGTTGTGGTGTTTTAAGTTGTGGAGTTTCTAGGTGTGAAGTGTCTAGTTGCGGAGTTTCTAGTTGCAGAGTTTCTAGTTGCGGAGTTTTCTAGTTGTGGAGTTTCTAGTTGCAGAGTTTCTAGTTGTGGAGTTTCTAGTTGTGAGGTTCGTAGTTGTGGAGTTTCTAGTTGTGGAGTTTCTAGTTGTGGAGTCTCTAGTTGTGGAGTTTCTAGTTGTGGAGTTTCTAGTTGCGAACTCTCAAGTTGTGGAGTTTCAAGTTGTGGAGTTTCTAGTTGTGGGGTTTGTAGTTGTGGAGTTTCTAGTTGTGGAGTCTCTAGTTGTTGAGTTTCTAGTTGTGGAGTCTCTAGTTGTGGAGTTTCTAGTTGTGGAGTTTCTAGTTGTGGAGTTTCTAGCTGTGGAGTTTCTAGTTGCGGAGTTTCTAGTTGCAGAGTTTCTAGTTGCGGAGTTTTCTAGTTGTGGAGATTCCAGTGGCGGAGTTTCAAGTTGTGGAGTTTCTAGTTGCGGAGTTTCTAGCTGTGGAGTTTCTAGTTGCGGAGTCTCTAGTTGTGCAGTCTCTAGTTGTTGAGTTTCAGGTTGCGGAGTTTCTAGTCGCAGAGTTTCTAGTTGTGGAGATACTAGTTGCCGAGTTTCCAGCTGCGAAGTCTCAAGTTGTGGAGTTTCTAGCTGCGGAGTTTCTAGTTGCGGAGTTTCTAGTTGGGGAGTTTGTAGTTGTGATATTTGTAGTTGTGGAGTATCTAGTTGTGGTGTTTCAAGTTGTGGAGTTTCTAGCTGTGGAGTTTCTAGTTGCGGAGTTTCTGGTTGCAGAGTTTCTAGTTGCGGAGTTTTCAAGTTGTGGAGATTCTAGAGGCAGAGTTTCAAGTTGTGGAGTTTCTAGTTGCGGAGTTACTAGCTGTGGAGATTCTCGTTGCGGAGTTTCTTGTAGCAGAGTTTCTAGTTGCGAAGTCTCAAGTTGTGGAGTTTCTAGCTGTAAAGTTTCTAGTTGCGGAGTTTGTAGTTGCGGAGTTTCCAGTTGTCGAGTTTCTAGTTGTGGAATTTGTAGTTGTGGAGTGTCTAGTTGTGGTGTTTCAAGTTGTGGAGTTTCTAGCTATGGAGTTTCTAGTTGCGGAGTATCTAGTTGCAGAGTTTCTAGCTGCGAAGTTTTCTAGTTGTGGAGTTTCCAGTTGTGCAGTCTCTAGTTCTTGAGCTTCTAGTTGTGAAGTTTATAGTTGTGGGGTTTCTAGCTGTGGAGTTTCTAGTTACGGAGTTTCTAGTTGCAGAGTTTCTATTTGCGCACTTTCTAGTTGCAGAGTTTCTAGTTGGGGAGTTTCTAGTTGGGGAGAGTCTAGTTGCGGAGTTTTTAGTTGTGGAGTTTCTAGCTGTGAAGTTTTAGTTGTGGAGGTTTAGTTGTGGAGTTTCAAGGTGTTGAAATAATAGGTGTGGAGTTTCTAGTTGTGGAGTTCCTAGTTGTAGAGTTTCCAGCTGTGGAGTTTCTAGTTGCGGAGTTTCTAGTTGCAGAGTTTCTAGTTGTGGAGATTCTAGTTGCCGAGTTTCTAGTTGCGAAGTCTCAAGTTGTGGAGTTTCTAGCTGTGGAGTTTCTAGTTGCGGAGTTTCAGGTTGCGGAGTTTCTAGTTGTGGAGATTCTAGTTGCCGAGTTTCTAGTTGCGGAGTTTCTAGTTGCAGAGTTTCTAGTTGCGGAGTTTTCCAGTTGTGGAGTTTCTAGTTGCAGAGTTTCTAGTTGTGGAGTTTCAAGAGTTGGAGTTTCTAGTTGCGAACTCTCAAGTTGTGGAGTTTCAAGTTGTGGAGTTTCTAGTTGTGGGGTTTGTAGTTGTGGAGTTTCTAGTTGTGGAGTCTCTAGTTGTGGAGTTTCTAGTTGTGGAGTTTCTAGTTGCGGAGTTTCTAGTTGCATGGTTTCTAGTTGTGGAAATTCTAGCTGCCGAGTTTCTAGTTGCGAAGTCTCAAGTTGCGGAGTTTCTAGTTGTGGAGTTTCTAGTTGTGGAATTTGTAGTTGTCGAGTATCTAGTTGTGGTGTTTCAAGTTGTGGAGTTTCTGGCTCTGGAGTTTCTAGTTGCGGAGTTTTTAGTTGCAGAGTTTCTAGTTGCGGACTTTTCTAGTTGTGGAGTTTCTAGTTGCAGAGTTTCAAGTTGTGGAGTTTCTAGTTGCGAGGTTCGTAGTTGTGGAGTTTCTAGTTGTGGAGTTTCTAGTTGTGGAGTTTCTAGTTTTGGAGACTCTAGTAGTGGAGTTTCTAGTTGTGGAGTTTGTAGTTGCGAAGTCTCAAGTTGTGGAGTTTATAGTTGTGGAGTTTCTAGTTGTGGAGTTGCTAGTAGTGGGGTTCGTAGTTGTGGAGTTTCAAGTTGTGGAGTCTCTAGTTGTGGAGTTTCTAGTTGTGGAGTTTCTAGCTGTGGAGTTTCTAGTTGCGGAGTTTCTAGTTGCAGAGTTTCTAGTTGCGGAGTTTTCTAGTTGTGGAGATTCTAGTGGAGGAGTTTCAAGTTGTGGAGTTTCTAGTTGCGGAGTTTCTAGCTGTGGAGTTTCTAGTTGCGGAGTCTCTAGTTGTGCAGTCTATAGTTGTTGAGTTTCTGGTTGCGGAGTTTGTAGTTGCGGAGTTTCTAGTCGCAGAGTTTCTAGTTGTAGAGATTCTAGTTGCCGAGTTTCTAGCTGCGAAGTCTCAAGTTGTGGAGTTTCTAGCTGCGGAGTTTCTAGTTGCGGAGTTTCTAGTTGTGGAGTTTATAGTTGTGGGGTTTCTAGCTGTGGAGTTTCTAGTTACGGAGTTTCTAGTTGCAGAGTTTCTAGTTGCAGAGTTTCTAGTTGCAGGGTTTCTAGTTGGGGAGTTTATAGTTGGGGAGAGTCTAGTTGCGGAGTTTCTAGTTGTGGAGTTTCTAGTTGTGGAGTTTGTTGTTGTGGAGTTTCTAGATGTGGAGTTTCTAGTTGTGGAGTTTCTGGCTGTGGAGTTTCTAGTTGTGGAATTTCTAGTTGTGAGGTTCGTAGTTGTGGAGTTTCTAGTGGTGGAGTTTCTAGTTGTGGAGTCTCCAGTTGTGGAGTTTCTAGTTGTGGAGTTTCTAGTTGCGAACTCTCAAGTTGTGGAGTTTCTAGTTGTGTAAATTCTAGTTGTCGGGTTTGTAGTTATGGAGTTTCTAGTTGTGGAGTTTCTAGTTGTGGAGTTTCTAGTTGTGGAGTCTCTAGTTGTTGAGTTTCTAGCTGTGGAGTTTCTAGTTGCGGAGTTTCTAGTTGCAGAGTTTCTAGTTGTGGAGATTCTAGTTGCCGAGTTTCTAGTTGCGAAGTCTCAAGTTGCGGAGTTTCTAGTTGTGGAGTTTCTAGTTGTGAAATTTGTAGTTGAGGAGTATCTAGTTGTGGTGTTTCAAGTTGTGGAGTTTCTGGCTCTGGAGTTTCTAGTTGCGGAGTTTTTAGTTGCAGAGTTTCTAGTTGCGGACTTTTCTAGTTGTGGAGTTTCTAGTTGCAGAGTTTCAAGTTGTGGAGTTTCTAGTTGCGAGGTTCGTAGTTGTGGAGTTTCTAGTTGTGGAGTTTGTAGTTGTGGAGTTTCTAGTTTTGGAGACTTTAGTAGTGGAGTTTCTAGTTGTGGAGTTTGTAGTTGCGAAGTCTCAAGTTGTGGAGTTTCTAATTGTGGAGTTTCTAGTTGTGGAGTTGCTAGTAGTGGGGTTCGTAGTTGTGGGGTTCGTAGTTGTGGAGTTTCTAGTTGTGGAGTCTCTAGTTGTGGAGTTTCTAGTTGTGGAGTTTCTAGCTGTGGAGTTTCTAGTTGCGGAGTTTATAGTTGCAGAGTTTCTAGTTGCAGAGTTTTCTAGTTGTGGAGATTCTAGTGGCGGAGTTTCAAGTTGTGGAGTTTCTAGTTGCGGAGTTTCTAGCTGTGGAGTTTCTAGTTGCGGAGTCTCTAGTTGTGCAGTCTCTAGTTGTTGAGTTTCAGGTTGCGGAGTTTCTAGTCGCAGAGTTTCTAGTTGTGGAGATACTAGTTGCCGAGTTTCCAGCTGCGAAGTCTCAAGTTGTGTAGTTTCTAGCTGCGGAGTTTCTAGTTGCAGAGTTTCTAGTTGGGGAGTTTCTAGTTGTGCAATTTGTAGTTGTGGAGTATATAGTTGTGGTGTTTCAAGTTGTGGAGTTTCTAGCTGTGGAGTTTCTAGTTGCGGAGTTTCTGGTTGCAGAGTTTCTAGTTGCGGAGTATTCAAGTTGTGGAGATTCTAGAGGCGGAGTTTCAAGTTGTGGAGTTTCTAGTTGTGAGGTTCGTAGTTGTGGAGTTTCTAGTTGTGGAGTTTCTAGTTGTGGAGTCTCTAGTTGTAGTTTCTAGTTGTGAAGTTTCTAGTTGCGAACTCTCAAGTTGTGGTGTTTCAAGTTGTGGAGTTTCTAGCTGTGAAGTTTCTAGTTGCGGAGTTTCTAGTTGCAGAGTTTCTAGTTGCGGAGTTTTCTAGTTGTGGAGTTTATAGTTGCAGAGTTTCTAGTTGTGGAGTTTCTAGTTGTGAGGTTCGTAGTTGTGAAGTTTCTAGTTGTGGAGTTTGTAGTTGTAGAGTTTCTAGTTGCGGAGTTTTCTAGTTGTGGAGTTTCTAGTTGTGCAGTCTCTAGTTGTTGAGCTTGTAGTTGTGAAGTTTATAGTTGTGGGGTTTCTAGTTGTGGAGTTTCTAGTTACAGAGTTTCTAGTTGCAGACTTTCTAGCTGCGGAAATTCTAGTTGCAAAGTTTCTAGTTGGGGAGTTTCTAGTTGGGGAGAGTCTAGTTGCGGAGTTTCTAGTTGTGAAGTTTTAGTGTTGGAGTTTTAGGTGTGGAGTTTCAAGGTGTTGAAATAATAGGTGTGGAGTTTCTAGTTGTGGAGTTCCTAGTTGTGGAGTTTCTAGCTGTGGAGTTTCTAGTTGCGGAGTTTCAGGTTGCGGAGTTTGTAGTTGCGGAGTTTCTAGTCGGAGAGTTTCTACTTGTGGAGATTCTAGTTGCCGAGTTTATAGTTGCGAAGTCTCAAGTTGTGGAGTTTCTAGCTGCGGAGTTTCTAGTTTCGGAGTTCCTGGTTGTGGAGTTTTTAGTTGTGCAATTTGTAGTTGTGGAGTATCTAGTTGTGGTGTTTTAAGTTGTGGAGTTTCTAGGTGTGAAGTGTCTAGTTGCGGAGTTTCTAGTTGCAGAGTTTCTAGTCGCGGAGTTTTCTAGTTGTGGAGTTTCTAGTTGCAGAGTTTCTAGTTGTGGAGTTTCTAGTTGTGAGGTTCGTAGTTGTGGAGTTTCTAGTTGTGGAGTTTCTAGTTGTGGAGTCTCTAGTTGTAGTTTCTAGTTGTGAAGTTTCTAGTTGCGAACTCTCAAGTTGTGGTGTTTCAAGTTGTGGAGTTTCTAGCTGTGAAGTTTCTAGTTGCGGAGTTTCTAGTTGCAGAGTTTCTAGTTGCGGAGTTTTCTAGTTGTGGAGTTTATAGTTGCAGAGTTTCTAGTTGTGGAGTTTCTAGTTGTGAGGTTCGTAGTTGTGAAGTTTCTAGTTGTGGAGTTTGTAGTTGTAGAGTCTCTAGTTGTGGAGTTTCAAGTTGTGGAGTTTCTAGTTGTGAGGTTCGTAGTTGTGGAGTTTCTAGTTGTGGAGTTTCTAGTTGTGGAGACTCTAGTATTGGAGTTTCAAGTTGTGGGTTTTCTAGTTGCGAAGTCTCAAGTTGTGGAGTTTCTAGTTGTGGAGTTGCTAGTAGCGGGGTTCGTAGTTGTGGGGTTCGTAGTTGTGGAGTTTCTAGTTGTGGAGTCTCTAGTTGTGGAGTTTCAAGTTGTGGAGTTTCTAGCTGTGGAGTTCTAGTGGCGGAGTTTCTAGTTGCAGAGTTTCTAGTTGCGAAGTTTTCTAGTTGTGGAGATTCTAGTGGCGGAGTTTCAAGTTGTGGAGTTTCTAGTTGCGGAGTTTCTAGCTGTGGAGTTTCTAGTTGCGGAGTCTCTAGTTGTGCAGTCTCCAGTTGTTGAGTTTTAGGTTGCGGAGTTTGTAGTTGCGGAGTTTCTAGTCGCAGAGTTTCTAGTTGTGGAGATTCTAGTTGCCGAGTTTCTAGCTGCGAAGTCTCAAGTTGGGGAGTTTCTAGCTGCGGAGTTTCTAGTTGCGGAGTTTCTAGTTGTGGAGTTTCTAGTTGTGAAGTTTATAGTTGTGGGGTTTCTAGCTGTGGAGTTTCTAGTTACGGAGTTTCTAGTTGCAGAGTTTCTAGTTGCGGAGTTTCTAGTTGCAGAGTTTCTAGTTGGGGAGTTTCCAATTGGGGAGAGTCTAGTTGCGGAGTTTCTATTTGTGGAGTTTCTAGTTGTGAAGTTTTAGTTGTCGAGTTTTAGTTGTGGAGTTTCAAGGTGTAGAAATAATAGGTGTGGAGTTTCTAGTTGTTGAGTTTCTAGTTGTCGGGTTTCTAGTTGCGGAGTTTCTAGTTGTAATGTTTCTAGTTGTGGAGCTTTTAGTTGAGGAGTCTCTAGTTGTTGAGTCTCTAGTAGTGAAATTTCTAGTTGTGGAGTTTCTAGTTGTGGAGTTTGTTGTTGCGGAGTTTCTAGATGTGGAGTTTCTAGTTGTGGAGTTTATGGCTGTGGAGTTTCTAGTTGTGGAGTTTCTAGTTGTGGAGTTTCTGGCTGTGGAGTTTCTAGTTGTGGAATTTCTAGTTGTGAGGTTCGTAGTTGTGGAGTTTCTAGTGGTGGAGATTCTAGTGGTGGAGTCTCTAGTTGTGGAGTTTCTAGTTGTGGAGTTTCTAGTTGCGAACTGTCAAGTTGTGGGGTTTCTAGTTGTGGAAATTCTAGTTGTGGGGTTTGTAGTTACGGAGTTTCTAGTTGTGGAGTTCCTAGTTGTGGAGTTTCTAGCTGTGGAGTTTCTAGTTGCGGAGTTTCAGGTTGCGGAGTTTGTAGTTGCGGAGTTTCTTGTCGGAGAGTTTCTACTTGTGGAGATTCTAGTTGCCGAGTTTATAGTTGCGAAGTCTCAAGTTGTGGAGTTTCTAGCTGCGGAGTTTCTAGTTTCGGAGTTCCTGGTTGTGGAGTTTCTAGTTGTGCAATTTTTAGTTGTGGAGTATCTAGTTGTGGTGTTTTAAGTTGTGGAGTTTCTAGGTGTGAAGTTTCTAGTTGCGGAGTTTCTAGTTGCAGAGTTTCTAGTTGCGGAGTTTTCTAGTTGTGGAGTTTCTAGTTGCAGAGTTTCTAGTTGTGGAGTTTCTAGTTGTGAGGTTCGTAGTTGTGGAGTTTCTAGTTGTGGAGTTTCTAGTTGTTGAGTCTCTAGTTGTGGAGTTTCTAGTTGTGGAGTTTCTAGTTGCGAACTCTCAAGTTGTGGAGTTTCAAGTTGTGGAGTTTCTAGTTGTGGGGTTTGTAGTTGTGGAGTTTCTAGTTGTGGAGTCTCAAGTTGTTGAGTTTCTAGCTGTGGAGTTTCTAGTTGCGGAGTTTCTAGTTGTGAGGTTCGTAGTTGTGGAGTTTCTAGTTGTGGAGTCTCTAGTAGTGGAGTTTCTATCTATGGAGTTTCTAGTTGCGGAGTATCTAGTTGCAGAGTTTCTAGTTGCGGAGTTTCTTGTTGCAGAGTTTCTAGTTGCAAAGTCTCAAGTTGCGTAGTTTCTAGCTGTAAAGTTTCTAGTTGCGGAGTTTTCTAGTTGTGGAGATTCTAGTGGCGGAGTTTCAAGTTGTGGAGTTTCTAGTTGCGGAGTTTCTAGCTGTGGAGTTTCTAGTTTTGAGGTTCGTAGTTGTGGAGTTTCTAGTTGAGGAGTCTCTAGTAGTGGAGGTTCTAGCTATGGAGTTTCTAGTTGCGGAGTATCTAGTTGCAGAGTTTCTAGTTGCGGAGTTTTCTAGTTGTGGAGTTTCTAGTTGTGCAGTCTCTAGTTGTTGAGCTTCTAGTTGTGAAGTTTATAGTTGTGGGGTTTCTAGTTGTGGAGTTTCTAGTTAGAGAGTTTCTAGTTGCAGACTTTCTAGTTGCGGAAATTCTAGTTGCAAAGTTTCTAGTTGGGGAGTTTCTAGTTGGGGAGAGTCTAGTTGCGGAGTTTCTAGTTGTGAAGTTTTAGTTGTGGAGTTTTAGGTGTGGAGTTTCAAGGTGTTGAAATAATAGGTGTGGAGTTTCTAGTTGTGGAGTTCCTAGTTGTGGAGTTTCTAGCTGTGGAGTTTCTAGTTGCGGAGTTTCAGGTTGCGGAGTTTGTAGTTGCGGAGTTTCTAGTCGGAGAGTTTCTACTTGTGGAGATTCTAGTTGCCGAGTTTATAGTTGCGAAGTCTCAAGTTGTGGAGTTTCTAGCTGCGGAGTTTCTAGTTTCGGAGTTCCTGGTTGTGGAGTTTCTAGTCGTGCAATTTGTAGTTGTGGAGTATCTAGTTGTGGTGTTTTAAGTTGTGGAGTTTCTAGGTGTGAAGTGTCTAGTGGCGGAGTTTCTAGTTGCAGAGTTTCTAGTTGCGGAGTTTTCTAGTTGTGGAGTTTCTAGTTGCAGAGTTTCTAGTTGTGGAGTTTCTAGTTGTGAGGTTCGTAGTTGTGGAGTTTCTAGTTGTGGAGTTTCTAGTTGTGGAGTCTCTAGTTGTGGAGTTTCTAGTTGTGGAGTTTCTAGTTGCGAACTCTCAAGTTGTGGAGTTTCAAAATGTGGAGTTTCTAGTTGTGGGGTTTGTAGTTGTGGAGTTTCTAGTTGTGGAGTCTCTAGTTGTTGAGTTTCTAGTTGTGGAGTCTCTAGTTGTGGAGTTTCTAGTTGTGGAGTTTCTAGCTGTGGAGTTTCTAGTTGCGGAGTTTCTAGTTGCAGAGTTTCTAGTTGCGGAGTTTTCTAGTTGTGGAGATTCTAGTGGCGGAGTTTCAAGTTGTGGATTTTCTAGTTGCGGAGTTTCTAGCTGTGGAGTTTCTAGTTGCGGAGTCTCTAGTTGTGCAGTCTCTAGTTGTTGAGTTTCAGGTTGCGGAGTTTGTAGTTGCGGAGTTTCTAGTCGCAGAGTTTCTAGTTGTGGAGATACTAGTTGCCGAGTTTCCAGCTGCGAAGTCTCAAGTTGTGGAGTTTCTAGCTGCGGAGTTTCTAGTTGCGGAGTTTCTAGTTGGGGAGTTTCTAGTTGTGCAATTTGTAGTTGCTGAGTATCTAGTTGTGGTGTTTAAAGTTGTGGAGTTTCTAGCTGTGGAGTTTCTAGTTGCGGAGTTTCTGGTTGCAGAGTTTCTAGTTGCGGAGTTTTCAAGTTGTGGAGATTCTAGAGGCGGAGTTTCAAGTTGTGGAGTTTCTAGTTGCGGAGTTACTAGCTGTGGAGATTCTCGTTGCGGAGTTTCTTGTAGCAGAGTTTCTAGTTGCGAAGTGTCAAGTTGTGGAGTTTCTAGCTGTAAAGTTTCTAGTTGCGGAGTTTGTAGTTGCGGAGTTTCCAGTTGTCGAGTTTCTAGTTGTGGAATTTGTAGTTGTGTAGTGTCTAGTTGTGGTGTTTCAAGTTGTGGAGTTTCTAGCTATGGAGTTTCTAGTTGCGGAGTATCTAGTTGCAGAGTTTCTAGCTGCGAAGTTTTCTAGTTGTGGAGTTTCCAGTTGTGCAGTCTCTAGTTCTTGAGCTTCTAGTTGTGAAGTTTATAGTTGTGGGGTTTCTAGCTGTGGAGTTTCTAGTTACGGAGTTTCTAGTTGCAGAGTTTCTAGTTGCGCAGTTTCTAGTTGCAGAGTTTCTAGTTGGGGAGTTTCTAGTTGGGGAGAGTCTAGTTGCGGAGTTTCTAGTTGTGGAGTTTCTAGCTGTGAAGTTTTAGTTGTGGAGGTTTAGTCGTGGAGTTTCAAGGTGTTGAAATAATAGGTGTGGAGTTTCTAGTTGTGGAGTTCCTAGTTGTAGAGTTTCTAGCTGTGGAGTTTCTAGTTGCGGAGTTTCTAGTTGCAGAGTTTCTAGTTGTGGAGATTCTAGTTGCCGAGTTTCTAGTTGCGAAGTCTCAAGTTGTGGAGTTTCTAGCTGTGGAGTTTCTAGTTGCGGAGTTTCAGGTTGCGGAGTTTGTAGTTGCGGAGTTTCTAGTCGCAGAGTTTCTAGTTGTGGAGATTCTAGTTGCCGAGTTTCTAGTTGCGGAGTTTTCCAGTTGTGAAGTTTCTAGTTGCAGAGTTTCTAGTTGTGGAGTTTCTAGTGGAGTCTCTAGTTGTGGAGTTTCTAGTTGCGGAGTTTCTAGTTGTGGAGTTTCTAGTTGTGAAGTTTATAGTTGTGGGGTTTCTAGCTGTGGAGTTTCTAGTTACGGAGTTTCTAGTTGCAGAGTTTCCAGTTGCGGAGTTTCTAGTTGCAGAGTTTCTAGTTGGGGAGTTTCCAGTTTGGGAGAGTCTAGTTGCGGAGTTTCTATTTGTGGAGTTTCTAGTTGTGAAGTTTTAGTTGTCGAGTTTTAGTTGTGGGGTTTCAAGGTGTAGAAATAATAGGTGTGGAGTTTCTAGTTGTTGAGTTTCTAGTTGTCGGGTTTCTAGTTGCGGAGTTTCTAGTTGTAATGTTTCTAGTTGTGGAGCTTTTAGTTTAGGAGTCTCTAGTTGTTGAGTCTCTAGTAGTGAAATTTCTAGTTGTGGAGTTTCTAGTTGTGGAGTTTGTTGTTGCGGAGTTTCTAGATGTGGAGTTTCTAGTTGTGGAGTTTATGGCTGTGGAGTTTCTAGTTGTGGAGTTTCTAGTTGTGGAGTTTCTGGCTGTGGAGTTTCTAGTTGTGGAATTTCTAGTTGTGAGGTTCGTAGTTGTGGAGTTTCTAGTGGTGGAGATTCTAGTGGTGGAGTCTCTAGTTGTGGAGTTTCTAGTTGTGGAGTTTCTGGTTGCGAACTCTCAAGTTGTGGAGTTTCTAGTTGTGGAGTTTCTAGTTGCGAACTCTCAAGTTGTGGAGTTTCTAGTTGTGGAAATTCTAGTTGTGGGGTTTGTAGTTACGGAGTTTCTAGTTGTGGAGTCTCTAGTTGTGAAGTTTCTAGTTGTGGAGTTTCTAGCTGTGGAGTTTCTAGTTGCGGAGTTTCTAGTTGCAGAGTTTCTAGTTGTGGAGATTCTAGTTGCCGAGTTTCTAGTTGCGAAGTCTCAAGTTGTGGAGTTTGTAGCTGTGGAGTTTCTAGTTGCGGAGTTTCAGGTTGCGGAGTTTGTAGTTGCGGAGTTTCTAGTCGCAGAGTTTCTAGATGTGGAGATTCTAGTTGCCGAGTTTCTAGTTGCGAAGTCTCAAGTTGTGGAGCTTCTAGCTGCGGAGTTTTTAGTTTCGGAGTTTCTGGTTGTTGAGTTTCTAGTTGTGCAATTTGTAGTTGTGGAGTATCTAGTTGTGGTGTTTCAAGTTGTGGAGTTTCTAGCTGTGAAGTTTCTAGTTGCGGAGTTTCTAGTTGCAGAGTTTCTAGTTGCGGAGTTTTCTAGTTGTGGAGTTTATAGCTGCAGAGTTTCTAGTTGTGGAGTTTCTAGTTGTGAGGTTCGTAGTTGTGAAGTTTCTAGTTGTGGAGTTTGTAGTTGTAGAGTCTCTAGTTGTGGAGTTTCAAGTTGTGGAGTTTCTAGTTGTGAGGTTCGTAGTTGTGGAGTTTCTAGTTGTGGAGTTTCTAGTTGTGGAGACTCTAGTAGTGGAGTTTCTAGTTGTGGAGTTTCTAGTTGCGAAGTCTCAAGTTGTGGAGTTTCTAGTTGTGGAGTTGCTAGTAGTGGAGTTCGTAGTTGTGGGGTTCGTAGTTGTGGAGTTTCTAGTTGTGGAGTCTCTAGTTGTGGAGTTTCAAGTTGTGGAGTTTCTAGTTGCGGAGTTTCTAGTTGCAGAGTTTCTAGTTGCGGAGTTTTCTAGTTGTGGAGATTCTAGTGGCGGAGTTTCAAGATGTGGAGTTTCTAGTTGCGGAGTTTCTAGCTGTGGAGTTTCTAGTTGTGAGGTTCGTAGTTGTGGAGTTTCTAGTTGTGGAGTCTCAAGTTGTGGAGTTTCTAGTTGTTGAGTTTCTAGTTGTGGAGTTTCTACTTGTGGGGTTCGTAGTTGTGGGGTTCGTAGTTTTGGAGTTTCTAGTTGTGGAGTCTCTAGTTGTGGAGTTTCTAGCTGTGGAGTTTCTAGTTGCGAAGTTTCCAGCTGCAGAGTTTCTAGTTGCGGAGTTTTCAAGTTGTGGAGATTCTAGAGGCGGAGTTTCAAGTTGTGGAGTTTCTAGTTGCGGAGTTACTAGCTGTGGAGTTTCTAGTTGCGGAGTTTCTTGTTGCAGAGTTTCTAGTTGCAAAGTCTCAAGTTGTGTAGTTTCTAGCTGTAAAGTTTCTAGTTGCGGAGTTTTCTAGTTGTGGAGATTCTAGTGGCGGAGTTTCAAGTTGTGGAGTTTCTAGTTGCGGAGTTTCTAGCTGTGGAGTTTCTAGTTGTGAGGTTCGTAGTTGTGGAGTTTCTAGTTGTGGAGTCTCTAGTAGTGGAGTTTCTATCTATGGAGTTTCTAGTTGCGGAGTATCTAGTTGCAGAGTTTCTAGTTGCGGAGTTTTCTAGTTGTGAAGTTTCTAGTTGTGCAGTCTCTAGTTGTTGAGCTTCTAGTTGTGAAGTTTATAGTTGTGGGGTTTCTAGTTGTGGAGTTTCTAGTTACAGAGTTTCTAGTTGCAGACTTTCTAGTTGCGGAAATTCTAGTTGCAAAGTTTCTAGTTGGGGAGTTTCTAGTTGGGGAGAGTCTAGTTGCGGAGTTTCTAGTTGTGAAGTTTTAGTTGTGGAGTTTTAGGTGTGGAGTTTCAAGGTGTTGAAATAATAGGTGTGGAGTTTCTAGTTGTGGAGTTCCTAGTTGTGGAGTTTCTAGCTGTGGAGTTTCTAGTTGCGGAGTTTCAGGTTGCGGAGTTTGTAGTTGCGGAGTTTCTAGTCGGAGAGTTTCTACTTGTGGAGATTCTAGTTGCCGAGTTTATAGTTGCGAAGTCTCAAGTTGTGGTGTTTCTAGCTGCGGAGTTTCTAGTTTCGGAGTTCCTGGTTGTGGAGTTTCTAGTTGTGCAATTTGTAGTTGTGGAGTATCTAGTTGTGGTGTTTTAAGTTGTGGAGTTTCTAGGTGTGAAGTGTCTAGTTGCGGAGTTTCTAGTTGCAGAGTTTCTAGTTGCGAAGTTTTCTAGTTGTGGAGATTCTAGTTGCAGAGTTTCTAGTTGTGGAGTTTCTAGTTGTGAGGTTCGTAGTTGTGGAGTTTCTAGTTGTGGAGTTTCTAGTTGTGGAGTCTCTAGTTGTGGAGTTTCTAGTTGTGGAGTTTCTAGTTGCGAACTCTCAAGTTGTGGAGTTTCAAGTTGTGGAGTTTCTAGTTGTGGGGTTTGTAGTTGTGGAGTTTCTAGTTGTGGAGTCTCTAGTTGTTGAGATTCTAGTTGTGGAGTCTCTAGTTGTGGAGTTTCTAGTTGTGGAGTTTCTAGCTGTGGAGTTTCTAGTTGCGGAGTTTCTAGTTGCAGAGTTTCTAGTTGCGGAGTTTTCTAGTTGTGGAGATTCTAGTGGCGGAGTTTCAAGTTGTGGAGTTTCTAGTTGCGGAGTTTCTAGCTGTGGAGTTTCTAGTTGCGGAGTCTCTAGTTGTGCAGTCTCTAGTTGTTGAGTTTCAGGTTGCGGAGTTTGTAGTTGCGGAGTTTCTAGTCGCAGAGTTTCTAGTTGTGGAGATACTAGTTGCCGAGTTTCCAGCTGCGAAGTCTCAAGTTGTGGAGTTTCTAGTTGTGGAGTTTCCAGTTGTGCAGTCTCTAGTTCTTGAGCTTCTAGTTGTGAAGTTTATAGTTGTGGGGTTTCTAGCTGTGGAGTTTCTAGTTACGGAGTTTCTAGTTGCAGAGTTTCTAGTTGCGCAGTTTCTAGTTGCAGAGTTTCTAGTAGGGGAGTTTCTAGTTGGGGAGAGTCTAGTTGCGGAGTTTCTAGTTGTGGAGTTTCTAGCTGTGAAGTTTTAGTTGTGGAGGTTTAGTTGTGGAGTTTCAAGGTGTTGAAATAATAGGTGTGGAGTTTCTAGTTGTGGAGTTCCTAGTTGTAGAGTTTCTAGCTGTGGAGTTTCTAGTTGTGGAGTTTCTAGTTGCAGAGTTTCTAGTTGTGGAGATTCTAGTTGCCGAGTTTCTAGTTGCGAAGTCTCAAGTTGTGGAGTTTCTAGCTGTGGAGTTTCTAGTTGCGGAGTTTCAGGTTGCGGAGTTTGTAGTTGCGGAGTTTCTAGTCGCAGAGTTTCTAGTTGTGGAGATTCTAGTTGCCGAGTTTCTAGTTGCGGAGTTTCTAGTTGCAGAGTTTCTAGTTGCGGAGTTTTCCAGTTGTGGAGTTTCTAGTTGCAGAGTTTCTAGTTGTGGAGTTTCTAGTGGAGTCTCTAGTTGTGGAGTTTCTAGAGTTGGAGTTTCTAGTTGCGAACTCTCAAGTTGTGGAGTTTCAAGTTGTGGAGTTTCTAGTTGTGGGGTTTGTAGTTGTGGAGTTTCTAGTTGTGGAGTCTCTAGTTGTGGAGTTTCTAGTTGTGGAGTTTCTAGTTGCGGAGTTTCTAGTTGCATGGTTTCTAGTTGTAGAAATTCTAGCTGCCGAGTTTCTAGTTGCGAAGTCTCAAGTTGCGGAGTTTCTAGTTGTGGAGTTTCTAGTTGTGGAATTTGTAGTTGTCGAGTATCTAGTTGTGGTGTTTCAAGTTGTGGAGTTTCTGGCTCTGGAGTTTCTAGTTGCGGAGTTTTTAGTTGCAGAGTTTCTAGTTGCGGACTTTTCTAGTTGTGGAGTTTCTAGTTGCAGAGTTTCAAGTTGTGGAGTTTCTAGTTGCGAGGTTCGTAGTTGTGGAGTTTCTAGTTGTGGAGTTTCTAGTTGTGGAGTTTCTAGTTTTGGAGACTCTAGTAGTGGAGTTTCTAGTTGTGGAGTTTGTAGTTGCGAAGTCTCAAGTTGTGGAGTTTCTAGTTGTGGAGTTTCTAGTTGTGGAGTTGCTAGTAGTGGGGTTCGTAGTTGTGGAGTTTCAAGTTGTGGAGTCTCTAGTTGTGGAGTTTCTAGTTGTGGAGTTTCTAGCTGTGGAGTTTCTAGTTGCGGAGTTTCTAGTTGCAGAGTTTCTAGTTGCGGAGTTTTCTAGTTGTGGAGATTCTAGTTGTGCAGTCTCTAGTTGTTGAGTTTCAGGTTGCGGAGTTTGTAGTTGCGGAGTTTCTAGTCGCAGAGTTTCTAGTTGTGGAGATTCTAGTTGCCGAGTTTCTAGCTGCGAAGTCTCAAGTTGTGGAGTTTCTAGCTGCGGAGTTTCTAGTTGCGGAGTTTCTAGTTGTGGAGTTTCTAGTTGTGAAGTTTATAGTTGTGGGGTTTCTAGCTGTGGAGTTTCTAGTTACGGAGTTTCTAGTTGCAGAGTTTCTAGTTGCAGAGTTTCTAGTTGCAGAGTTTCTAGTTGGGGGGTTTCTAGTTGGGGAGAGTCTAGTTGCGGAGTTTCTAGTGTTGGAGTTCCTAGTTGTGAAGTTTATATTTGTGGGGTTTCTAGCTGTGGAGTTTCTAGTTACGGAGTTTCTAGTTGCAGAGTTTCTAGTTGCGGAGTTTCTAGTTGCAGAGTTTCTAGTTGGGGAGTTTCTAGTTGGGGAGAGTCTAGTTGCGGAGTTTCTAGTTGTGGAGTTTCTAGATGTGAAGTTTTAGTTGTGGAGTTTCTAGTTGTGGGGTTTGTAGTTGTGGAGTTTCTAGTTGTGGAGTCTCTAGTTGTTGAGTTTCTAGTTGTGGAGTCTCTAGTTGTGGAGTTTCTAGTTGTGGAGTTTCTAGTTGTGGAGTTTCTAGCTGTGGAGTTTCTAGTTGCGGAGTTTCTAGTTGCAGAGTTTCTAGTTGCGGAGTTTTCTAGTTGTGGAGATTCCAGTGGCGGAGTTTCAAGTTGTGGAGTTTCTAGTTGCGGAGTTTCTAGCTGTGGAGTTTCTAGTTGCGGAGTCTCTAGTTGTGCAGTCTCTAGTTGTTGAGTTTCAGGTTGCGGAGTTTCTAGTCGCAGAGTTTCTAGTTGTGGAGATACTAGTTGCCGAGTTTCCAGCTGCGAAGTCTCAAGTTGTGGAGTTTCTAGCTGCGGAGTTTCTAGTTGCGGAGTTTCTAGTTGGGGAGTTTGTAGTTGTGATATTTGTAGTTGTGGAGTATCTAGTTGTGGTGTTTCAAGTTGTGGAGTTTCTAGCTGTGGAGTTTCTAGTTGCGGAGTTTCTGGTTGCAGAGTTTCTAGTTGCGGAGTTTTCAAGTTGTGGAGATTCTAGAGGCAGAGTTTCAAGTTGTGGAGTTTCTAGTTGCGGAGTTACTAGCTGTGGAGATTCTCGTTGCGGAGTTTCTTGTAGCAGAGTTTCTAGTTGCGAAGTCTCAAGTTGTGGAGTTTCTAGCTGTAAAGTTTCTAGTTGCGGAGTTTGTAGTTGCGGAGTTTCCAGTTGTCGAGTTTCTAGTTGTGGAATTTGTAGTTGTGGAGTGTCTAGTTGTGGTGTTTCAAGTTGTGGAGTTTCTAGCTATGGAGTTTCTAGTTGCGGAGTATCTAGTTGCAGAGTTTCTAGCTGCGAAGTTTTCTAGTTGTGGAGTTTCCAGTTGTGCAGTCTCTAGTTCTTGAGCTTCTAGTTGTGAAGTTTATAGTTGTGGGGTTTCTAGCTGTGGAGTTTCTAGTTACGGAGTTTCTAGTTGCAGAGTTTCTATTTGCGCACTTTCTAGTTGCAGAGTTTCTAGTTGGGGAGTTTCTAGTTGGGGAGAGTCTAGTTGCGGAGTTTTTAGTTGTGGAGTTTCTAGCTGTGAAGTTTTAGTTGTGGAGGTTTAGTTGTGGAGTTTCAAGGTGTTGAAATAATAGGTGTGGAGTTTCTAGTTGTGGAGTTCCTAGTTGTAGAGTTTCCAGCTGTGGAGTTTCTAGTTGCGGAGTTTCTAGTTGCAGAGTTTCTAGTTGTGGAGATTCTAGTTGCCGAGTTTCTAGTTGCGAAGTCTCAAGTTGTGGAGTTTCTAGCTGTGGAGTTTCTAGTTGCGGAGTTTCAGGTTGCGGAGTTTCTAGTTGTGGAGATTCTAGTTGCCGAGTTTCTAGTTGCGGAGTTTCTAGTTGCAGAGTTTCTAGTTGCGGAGTTTTCCAGTTGTGGAGTTTCTAGTTGCAGAGTTTCTAGTTGTGGAGTTTCAAGAGTTGGAGTTTCTAGTTGCGAACTCTCAAGTTGTGGAGTTTCAAGTTGTGGAGTTTCTAGTTGTGGGGTTTGTAGTTGTGGAGTTTCTAGTTGTGGAGTCTCTAGTTGTGGAGTTTCTAGTTGTGGAGTTTCTAGTTGCGGAGTTTCTAGTTGCATGGTTTCTAGTTGTGGAAATTCTAGCTGCCGAGTTTCTAGTTGCGAAGTCTCAAGTTGCGGAGTTTCTAGTTGTGGAGTTTCTAGTTGTGGAATTTGTAGTTGTCGAGTATCTAGTTGTGGTGTTTCAAGTTGTGGAGTTTCTGGCTCTGGAGTTTCTAGTTGCGGAGTTTTTAGTTGCAGAGTTTCTAGTTGCGGACTTTTCTAGTTGTGGAGTTTCTAGTTGCAGAGTTTCAAGTTGTGGAGTTTCTAGTTGCGAGGTTCGTAGTTGTGGAGTTTCTAGTTGTGGAGTTTCTAGTTGTGGAGTTTCTAGTTTTGGAGACTCTAGTAGTGGAGTTTCTAGTTGTGGAGTTTGTAGTTGCGAAGTCTCAAGTTGTGGAGTTTATAGTTGTGGAGTTTCTAGTTGTGGAGTTGCTAGTAGTGGGGTTCGTAGTTGTGGAGTTTCAAGTTGTGGAGTCTCTAGTTGTGGAGTTTCTAGTTGTGGAGTTTCTAGCTGTGGAGTTTCTAGTTGCGGAGTTTCTAGTTGCAGAGTTTCTAGTTGCGGAGTTTTCTAGTTGTGGAGATTCTAGTGGAGGAGTTTCAAGTTGTGGAGTTTCTAGTTGCGGAGTTTCTAGCTGTGGAGTTTCTAGTTGCGGAGTCTCTAGTTGTGCAGTCTATAGTTGTTGAGTTTCAGGTTGCGGAGTTTGTAGTTGCGGAGTTTCTAGTCGCAGAGTTTCTAGTTGTAGAGATTCTAGTTGCCGAGTTTCTAGCTGCGAAGTCTCAAGTTGTGGAGTTTCTAGCTGCGGAGTTTCTAGTTGCGGAGTTTCTAGTTGTGGAGTTTCTAGTTGTGAAGTTTATAGTTGTGGGGTTTCTAGCTGTGGAGTTTCTAGTTACGGAGTTTCTAGTTGCAGAGTTTCTAGTTGCAGAGTTTCTAGTTGCAGGGTTTCTAGTTGGGGAGTTTATAGTTGGGGAGAGTCTAGTTGCGGAGTTTCTAGTTGTGGAGTTTCTAGTTGTGGAGTTTGTTGTTGCGGAGTTTCTAGATGTGGAGTTTCTAGTTGTGGAGTTTCTGGCTGTGGAGTTTCTAGTTGTGGAATTTCTAGTTGTGAGGTTCGTAGTTGTGGAGTTTCTAGTGGTGGAGTTTCTAGTTGTGGAGTCTCCAGTTGTGGAGTTTCTAGTTGTGGAGTTTCTAGTTGCGAACTCTCAAGTTGTGGAGTTTCTAGTTGTGTAAATTCTAGTTGTCGGGTTTGTAGTTATGGAGTTTCTAGTTGTGGAGTTTCTAGTTGTGGAGTTTCTAGTTGTGGAGTCTCTAGTTGTTGAGTTTCTAGCTGTGGAGTTTCTAGTTGCGGAGTTTCTAGTTGCAGAGTTTCTAGTTGTGGAGATTCTAGTTGCCGAGTTTCTAGTTGCGAAGTCTCAAGTTGCGGAGTTTCTAGTTGTGGAGTTTCTAGTTGTGAAATTTGTAGTTGAGGAGTATCTAGTTGTGGTGTTTCAAGTTGTGGAGTTTCTGGCTCTGGAGTTTCTAGTTGCGGAGTTTTTAGTTGCAGAGTTTCTAGTTGCGGACTTTTCTAGTTGTGGAGTTTCTAGTTGCAGAGTTTCAAGTTGTGGAGTTTCTAGTTGCGAGGTTCGTAGTTGTGGAGTTTCTAGTTGTGGAGTTTGTAGTTGTGGAGTTTCTAGTTTTGGAGACTTTAGTAGTGGAGTTTCTAGTTGTGGAGTTTGTAGTTGCGAAGTCTCAAGTTGTGGAGTTTCTAATTGTGGAGTTTCTAGTTGTGGAGTTGCTAGTAGTGGGGTTCGTAGTTGTGGGGTTCGTAGTTGTGGAGTTTCTAGTTGTGGAGTCTCTAGTTGTGGAGTTTCTAGTTGTGGAGTTTCTAGCTGTGGAGTTTCTAGTTGCGGAGTTTATAGTTGCAGAGTTTCTAGTTGCAGAGTTTTCTAGTTGTGGAGATTCTAGTGGCGGAGTTTCAAGTTGTGGAGTTTCTAGTTGCGGAGTTTCTAGCTGTGGAGTTTCTAGTTGCGGAGTCTCTAGTTGTGCAGTCTCTAGTTGTTGAGTTTCAGGTTGCGGAGTTTCTAGTCGCAGAGTTTCTAGTTGTGGAGATACTAGTTGCCGAGTTTCCAGCTGCGAAGTCTCAAGTTGTGTAGTTTCTAGCTGCGGAGTTTCTAGTTGCGGAGTTTCTAGTTGGGGAGTTTCTAGTTGTGCAATTTGTAGTTGTGGAGTATATAGTTGTGGTGTTTCAAGTTGTGGAGTTTCTAGCTGTGGAGTTTCTAGTTGCGGAGTTTCTGGTTGCAGAGTTTCTAGTTGCGGAGTATTCAAGTTGTGGAGATTCTAGAGGCGGAGTTTCAAGTTGTGGAGTTTCTAGTTGCGGAGTTACTAGCGGTGGAGATTCTTGTTGCGGAATTTCTTGTAGCAGAGTTTCTAGTTGCGAAGTCTCAAGTTGTGGAGTTTCTAGCTGTAAAGTTTCTAGTTGCGGAGTTTGTAGTTGCGGAGTTTCCAGTTGTCGAGTTTCTAGTTGTGGAATTTGTAGTTGTGGAGTGTCTAGTTGTGGTGTTTCAAGTTGTGGAGTTTCTAGCTATGGAGTTTCTAGTTGCGGAGTATTTAGTTGCAGAGTTTCTAGCTGCGAAGTTTTCTAGTTGTGGAGTTTCCAGTTGTGCAGTCTCTAGTTCTTGAGCTTCTAGTTGTGAAGTTTATAGTTGTGGGGTTTCTAGCTGTGGAGTTTCTAGTTACGGAGTTTCTAGTTGCAGAGTTTCTAGTTGCGGAGTTTCTAGTTGCAGAGTTTCTAGTTGGGGAGTTTCTAGTTGGGGAGAGTCTAGTTGCGGAGTTTTAGTTGTGGAGTTTCTAGCTGTGAAGTTTTAGTTGTGGAGTTTTAGTTGTGGAGTTTCAAGGTGTTGAAATAATAGGTGTGGAGTTTCTAGTTGTGGAGTTCCTAGTTGTGGAGTTTCTAGCTGTGGAGTTTCTAGTTGCAGAGTTTCTAGTTGCAGAGTTTCTAGTTGTGGAGATTCTAGTAGCCGAGTTTCTAGTTGCGAAGTCTCAAGTTGTGAAGTTTCTAGCTGCGGAGTTTCTAGTTTCGGAGTTTCTGGTTGTGGAGTTTCTAGTTGTGCAATTTGTAGTTGTGGAGTATCTAGTTGTGGTGTTTCAAGTTGTGGAGTTTCTAGGTGTGAAGTTTCTAGTTGCGGAGTTTCTAGTTGCAGAGTTTCTAGTTGCGGAGTTTTCCAGTTGTGGAGTTTCTAGTTGCAGAGTTTCTAGTTGTGGAGTATCTAGTTGTGGAGTCTCTAGTTGTGGAGTTTCTAGAGTTGGAGTTTCTAGTTGCGAACTCTCAAGTTGTGGAGTTTCAAGTTGTGGAGTTTCTAGTTGTGGGGTTTGTAGTTGTGGAGTTTCTAGTTGTGGAGTCTCTAGTTGTGGAGTTTCTAGTTGTGGAGTTTCTAGTTGCGGAGTTTCTAGTTGCAGAGTTTCTAGTTGTGGAAATTCTAGCTGCCGAGTTTTTAGTTGCGAAGTCTCAAGTTGCGGAGTTTCTAGTTGTGGAGTTTCTAGTTGTGGAATTTGTAGTTGTCGAGTATCTAGTTGTGGTGTTTCAAGTTGTGGAGTTTCTGGCTCTGGAGTTTCTAGTTGCGGAGTTTTTAGTTGCAGAGTTTCTAGTTGCAGAGTTTCTAGTTGCGGAGTTTCTAGTTGCAGAGTTTCTAGTTGGGGAGTTTCTAGTTGGGGAGAGTCTAGTTGTGGAGTTTCTAGTTGCGGAGTTTCTAGTTGCATGGTTTCTAGTTGTGGAAATTCTAGCTGCCGAGTTTCTAGTTGCGAAGTCTCAAGTTGCGGAGTTTCTAGTTGTGGAGTTTCTAGTTGTGGAATTTGTAGTTGTCGAGTATCTAGTTGTGGTGTTTCAAGTTGTGGAGTTTCTGGCTCTGGAGTTTCTAGTTGCGGAGTTTTTAGTTGCAGAGTTTCTAGTTGCGGACTTTTCTAGTTGTGGAGTTTCTAGTTGCAGAGTTTCAAGTTGTGGAGTTTCTAGTTGCGAGGTTCGTAGTTGTGGAGTTTCTAGTTGTGGAGTTTCTAGTTGTGGAGTTTCTAGTTTTGGAGACTCTAGTAGTGGAGTTTCTAGTTGTGGAGTTTGTAGTTGCGAAGTCTCAAGTTGTGGAGTTTATAGTTGTGGAGTTTCTAGTTGTGGAGTTGCTAGTAGTGGGGTTCGTAGTTGTGGAGTTTCAAGTTGTGGAGTCTCTAGTTGTGGAGTTTCTAGTTGTGGAGTTTCTAGCTGTGGAGTTTCTAGTTGCGGAGTTTCTAGTTGCAGAGTTTCTAGTTGCGGAGTTTTCTAGTTGTGGAGATTCTAGTGGAGGAGTTTCAAGTTGTGGAGTTTCTAGTTGCGGAGTTTCTAGCTGTGGAGTTTCTAGTTGCGGAGTCTCTAGTTGTGCAGTCTATAGTTGTTGAGTTTCAGGTTGCGGAGTTTGTAGTTGCGGAGTTTCTAGTCGCAGAGTTTCTAGTTGTAGAGATTCTAGTTGCCGAGTTTCTAGCTGCGAAGTCTCAAGTTGTGGAGTTTCTAGCTGCGGAGTTTCTAGTTGCGGAGTTTCTAGTTGTGGAGTTTCTAGTTGTGAAGTTTATAGTTGTGGGGTTTCTAGCTGTGGAGTTTCTAGTTACGGAGTTTCTAGTTGCAGAGTTTCTAGTTGCAGAGTTTCTAGTTGCAGGGTTTCTAGTTGGGGAGTTTATAGTTGGGGAGAGTCTAGTTGCGGAGTTTCTAGTTGTGGAGTTTCTAGTTGTGGAGTTTGTTGTTGCGGAGTTTCTAGATGTGGAGTTTCTAGTTGTGGAGTTTCTGGCTGTGGAGTTTCTAGTTGTGGAATTTCTAGTTGTGAGGTTCGTAGTTGTGGAGTTTCTAGTGGTGGAGTTTCTAGTTGTGGAGTCTCCAGTTGTGGAGTTTCTAGTTGTGGAGTTTCTAGTTGCGAACTCTCAAGTTGTGGAGTTTCTAGTTGTGTAAATTCTAGTTGTCGGGTTTGTAGTTATGGAGTTTCTAGTTGTGGAGTTTCTAGTTGTGGAGTTTCTAGTTGTGGAGTCTCTAGTTGTTGAGTTTCTAGCTGTGGAGTTTCTAGTTGCGGAGTTTCTAGTTGCAGAGTTTCTAGTTGTGGAGATTCTAGTTGCCGAGTTTCTAGTTGCGAAGTCTCAAGTTGCGGAGTTTCTAGTTGTGGAGTTTCTAGTTGTGAAATTTGTAGTTGAGGAGTATCTAGTTGTGGTGTTTCAAGTTGTGGAGTTTCTGGCTCTGGAGTTTCTAGTTGCAGAGTTTTTAGTTGCAGAGTTTCTAGTTGCGGACTTTTCTAGTTGTGGAGTTTCTAGTTGCAGAGTTTCAAGTTGTGGAGTTTCTAGTTGCGAGGTTCGTAGTTGTGGAGTTTCTAGTTGTGGAGTTTGTAGTTGTGGAGTTTCTAGTTTTGGAGACTTTAGTAGTGGAGTTTCTAGTTGTGGAGTTTGTAGTTGCGAAGTCTCAAGTTGTGGAGTTTCTAATTGTGGAGTTTCTAGTTGTGGAGTTGCTAGTAGTGGGGTTCGTAGTTGTGGGGTTCGTAGTTGTGGAGTTTCTAGTTGTGGAGTCTCTAGTTGTGGAGTTTCTAGTTGTGGAGTTTCTAGCTGTGGAGTTTCTAGTTGCGGAGTTTATAGTTGCAGAGTTTCTAGTTGCAGAGTTTTCTAGTTGTGGAGATTCTAGTGGCGGAGTTTCAAGTTGTGGAGTTTCTAGTTGCGGAGTTTCTAGCTGTGGAGTTTCTAGTTGCGGAGTCTCTAGTTGTGCAGTCTCTAGTTGTTGAGTTTCAGGTTGCGGAGTTTCTAGTCGCAGAGTTTCTAGTTGTGGAGATACTAGTTGCCGAGTTTCCAGCTGCGAAGTCTCAAGTTGTGTAGTTTCTAGCTGCGGAGTTTCTAGTTGCGGAGTTTCTAGTTGGGGAGTTTCTAGTTGTGCAATTTGTAGTTGTGGAGTATATAGTTGTGGTGTTTCAAGTTGTGGAGTTTCTAGCTGTGGAGTTTCTAGTTGCGGAGTTTCTGGTTGCAGAGTTTCTAGTTGCGGAGTATTCAAGTTGTGGAGATTCTAGAGGCGGAGTTTCAAGTTGTGGAGTTTCTAGTTGCGGAGTTACTAGCGGTGGAGATTCTTGTTGCGGAATTTCTTGTAGCAGAGTTTCTAGTTGCGAAGTCTCAAGTTGTGGAGTTTCTAGCTGTAAAGTTTCTAGTTGCGGAGTTTGTAGTTGCGGAGTTTCCAGTTGTCGAGTTTCTAGTTGTGGAATTTGTAGTTGTGGAGTGTCTAGTTGTGGTGTTTCAAGTTGTGGAGTTTCTAGCTATGGAGTTTCTAGTTGCGGAGTATTTAGTTGCAGAGTTTCTAGCTGCGAAGTTTTCTAGTTGTGGAGTTTCCAGTTGTGCAGTCTCTAGTTCTTGAGCTTCTAGTTGTGAAGTTTATAGTTGTGGGGTTTCTAGCTGTGGAGTTTCTAGTTACGGAGTTTCTAGTTGCAGAGTTTCTAGTTGCGGAGTTTCTAGTTGCAGAGTTTCTAGTTGGGGAGTTTCTAGTTGGGGAGAGTCTAGTTGCGGAGTTTTAGTTGTGGAGTTTCTAGCTGTGAAGTTTTAGTTGTGGAGTTTTAGTTGTGGAGTTTCAAGGTGTTGAAATAATAGGTGTGGAGTTTCTAGTTGTGGAGTTCCTAGTTGTGGAGTTTCTAGCTGTGGAGTTTCTAGTTGCAGAGTTTCTAGTTGCAGAGTTTCTAGTTGTGGAGATTCTAGTAGCCGAGTTTCTAGTTGCGAAGTCTCAAGTTGTGAAGTTTCTAGCTGCGGAGTTTCTAGTTTCGGAGTTTCTGGTTGTGGAGTTTCTAGTTGTGCAATTTGTAGTTGTGGAGTATCTAGTTGTGGTGTTTCAAGTTGTGGAGTTTCTAGGTGTGAAGTTTCTAGTTGCGGAGTTTCTAGTTGCAGAGTTTCTAGTTGCGGAGTTTTCCAGTTGTGGAGTTTCTAGTTGCAGAGTTTCTAGTTGTGGAGTATCTAGTTGTGGAGTCTCTAGTTGTGGAGTTTCTAGAGTTGGAGTTTCTAGTTGCGAACTCTCAAGTTGTGGAGTTTCAAGTTGTGGAGTTTCTAGTTGTGGGGTTTGTAGTTGTGGAGTTTCTAGTTGTGGAGTCTCTAGTTGTGGAGTTTCTAGTTGTGGAGTTTCTAGTTGCGGAGTTTCTAGTTGCAGAGTTTCTAGTTGTGGAAATTCTAGCTGCCGAGTTTTTAGTTGCGAAGTCTCAAGTTGCGGAGTTTCTAGTTGTGGAGTTTCTAGTTGTGGAATTTGTAGTTGTCGAGTATCTAGTTGTGGTGTTTCAAGTTGTGGAGTTTCTGGCTCTGGAGTTTCTAGTTGCGGAGTTTTTAGTTGCAGAGTTTCTAGTTGCAGAGTTTCTAGTTGCGGAGTTTCTAGTTGCAGAGTTTCTAGTTGGGGAGTTTCTAGTTGGGGAGAGTCTAGTTGTGGAGTTTCTAGTTGTGGAGTTTCTAGTTGTGAAGTTTTTGTTGTGGAGTTTTAGTTGTGGAGTTTCAAGGTGTTGAAATAATAGGTGTGGAGTTTCTAGTTGTTGAGTTTCTAGTTGTCGGGTGTCTAGTTGCGGAGTTTCTAGTTGTAAAGTTTCTAGTTGTGGAGCTTTTAGTTGAGGAGTCTCTAGTTGTTGAGTCTCTAGTTGTGAAATTTCTAGTTGTGGAGATTCTATTTGCCGAGTTTCTAGTTGCGAAGTCTCAAGTTGTGGAGTTTCTAGCTGTGGAGTTTCTAGTTGCGGAGTTTCAGGTTGCGGAATTTGTAGTTGCGGAGTTTCTAGTCGCAGAGTTTCTAGTTGTGGATATTCTAGCTGCCGAGTTTCTAGTTGCGAAGTCTAAAGTTGTGGAGTTTCTAGCTGCGGAGTTTCTAGTTTCGGAGTTTCTAGTTGCGGAGTTTCTAGTTGCAGATTTTCCAGTTGGGGAGTTTCTACTTGAGTTTATAGTTGTGGATTTTCTAGTTGCAGAGTTTCGAGTTGTGGAGTTTCAAGTTGAGGAATTTATAGGTGTGGAGTTTCTAGGTTTTGAGTTTCTAGTTGTCGGGTTTCAAGTTGCGGAGTTTCTATTTGTGGAGTTTCTAGTTGTCGAGCTTTTAGTGGAGGAGTCTCTAGTTGTTGAGTCTCTAGCTGTGAAAATTCTACTTGTGGAGTTTCTGGTTGCAGAGTTTGTTGTTGCGGAGTTTCCAGATGTGGTGTTTCTAGTTGTGGAGTTTCTAGTTGTGGAATTAGTAGTTGTGGAGTATCTAGTTGTGTGTTTCAAGTTGTGGAGTCTCTAGTTGTGGAGTTTCTAGTCGCGGAGTTTCTAGTTGCAGAGTTTCTAGTTTCAGAGTTTTCTAGTTTTGGAGCTTCTAGTGACGGAGTTTCAAGTTGTGGAGTTTCTAGTTGCGGAGTTTCTAGTTGCGGAGTTTCTAGCTGCGGAGTTTCTAGTTGTGGAGTCTCTAGTTGTGCAGTCTCTAGTTTTTGGGTTTCTAGTTGTGAAGTTTATAGTTGAGGGGTTTCTGGCTGTGGAGTTTCTAGTTGCGGAGTTTCTATTTTCAGAGTATTTAAATGCAAAGTCTCTAGTTGTGCAGTCTCTAGTTGTGGAGTTTCTAGTTGTGGAGTTTCTAGTTGTGGAGTTTTTTGTTGGGGAGTTTCTAGTTGTGAAGTTTCTAGTTGTGGATTTTCTAGTTGCGGAGTTTCTAGTTGCGGAGTTTCCA
Source organism: Rhipicephalus microplus (assembly GCF_043290135.1). Classification (NCBI taxonomy): domain Eukaryota; kingdom Metazoa; phylum Arthropoda; class Arachnida; order Ixodida; family Ixodidae; genus Rhipicephalus; species Rhipicephalus microplus. The sequence continues at coordinate 5,457,865 of NW_027464585.1, read as the reverse complement.
GTTGGGGAGTTTCTACTTGAGTTTATAGTTGTGGATTTTCTAGTTGCAGAGTTTCGAGTTGTGGAGTTTCAAGTTGTGGAATTTATAGGTGTGGAGTTTATAGGTTTTGAGTTTCTAGTTGTCGGGTTTCAAGTTGCGGAGTTTCTAGTTGTGGAGTTTCTAGTTGTGGAGCTTTTAGTTGAGGAGTCTCTAGTTGTTGAGTCTCTAGCTGTGAAAATTCTAGTTGTGGAGTTTCTGGTTGCAGAGTTTGTTGTTGCGGAGTTTCTAGTTTCGGAGTTTTCTAGTTTTGGAGCTTCTAGTGGCGGAGTTTCAAGTTGTGGAGTTTCTAGTTGCGGAGTTACTAGCTGTGGAGTTTCTAGTGGCGGAGTCTCTAGTTGTGCAGTGTCTAGTTGTTGAGTTGCTAGCTGTGAAGTTTATAGTTGTGGGGTTTCTAGCTGTGGAGTTTCTAGTTGCGGAGTTTCTAGTTGCAGAGATTCTAGTTGTGGAGTTTCTAGTTGGGGAGTTTCTAGTTGCGGAGTTTCTAGTTGCGGAGTTTCCAGTTGGGGAGTTTCTAGTTGTGGAATTTCAATCTGTGTAGTTTCTAGTTGTGGAGTCTCAATTTTGGAGTTCCTAGTTGTGGAGCTCCTAGTTGTGGAGTTTCTAGTTGTGGAGTGTCTATTTGTGGAGTTTCTAGTTAGGGAGTTTCGAGTTGCGGAGTTTCTAGTTGTGGAGTTTCTAGTTGTCGAGTTTTAGTTGTCGAGTTTCAAGTTGTGGAATTTATAGGTGTGGAGTTTCTAGTTGTTGAGTGTCTAGTTGTGGAGTTTCTAGCTGTAGAGTTTCTAGTGGTTGAGTTTCCAGTTGACGAGTTTCTATTTGCGAAGTCTCAAGTTGTGGAGTTTCTAGCTGTAAAGTTTCTAGATGCGGAGTTTCTAGTTGCGGAGTTTCCAGTTGTGGAGTTTCTAGTTGTGGAATTTGTAGTTGTGGAGTATCTAGTTGTGGTGTTTCAAGTTGTGGAGTCTGTAGTTGTGGAGTATCTATTTGTTGGGTTTCATGTTGTGGAGTTTCTAGTTGTGGAGTTTCTAGCTGTGGAGTTTCTAGTGGTTGAGTTTCCAGTTGACGAGTTTCTATTTGCGAAGTCTCAAGTTGTGGAGTTTCTAGCTGTAAAGTTTCTAGTTGCAGAGTTTCTAATTTCGAAGTTTCCAGTTGTGGAGTTTCTAGTTGTGAAATTTCAATCTGTGTAGTTTCTAGTTGTGGAGTCTCAATTTTGGAGTTCCTAGTTGTGGAGTCTCTAGTTGTGGAGTTTCTAGTTGTGGAGTACTCTATTTGTGGAGTTTCTAGTTGTGAAGTTTCTAGTTGTGGAGTTTCTAGTTGGAGTTTTTAGTTTTCGAGTTTCCAGTTGTAGATTTTCTATTTGCAGAGTTCCTAGTTGTGGGGTTTCTAGTTGTGGAAATTCTAGCTGTGGAGTTTCTACTTATGGAATCTCTAGTCATGGATTTTCTAGTTGTGTTGTTTCTATCTGAGGAGTTTCTAAATGCAAAGTTTCTAGTTGTGCAGTCTCTATTTGTGGAGTTTCTAGTTGTGGAGTTTCTAGTTGTGGAGTTTCTTGTTGGGGAGTTTCTAGTTGTGAAGTTTCTAGTTGTGGATTTTCTAGTTGCGGAGTTTCTAGTTGCGGAGTTTCTATTGTGGGAGTTTCTACTTGAGTTTATAGTTGTGGATTTTCTAGTTGCAGAGTTTCGAGTTGCAGAGTTTCAAGTTGTGGAGTTTCTAGTTGCGGAGTTTCTAGCTGCGGAGTTTCTAGTTGTGGAGTCTCTAGTTGTGCAGTCTCTAGTTTTTGGGTTTCTAGTTGTGAAGTTTATAGTTGAGGGGTTTCTGGCTGTGGAGTTTCTAGTTGCGGAGTTTCTATTTTCAGAGTATTTAAATGCAAAGTCTCTAGTTGTGCAGTCTCTAGTTGTGGAGTTTCTAGTTGTGGAGTTTTTTGTTGGGGAGTTTCTAGTTGTGAAGTTTCTAGTTGTGGATTTTCTAGTTGCGGAGTTTCTGGTTGCGGAGTTTCCAGTTGGGGAGTTTCTACTTGAGTTTATAGTTGTGGATTTTCTAGTTGCAGAGTTTCGAGTTGTGGAGTTTCAAGTTGTGGAATTTATAGGTGTGGAGTTTCTAGGTTTTGAGTTTCTAGTTGTCGGGTTTCAAGTTGCGGAGTTTCTAGTTGTGGAGTTTCTAGTTGTGGAGCTTTTAGTTGAGGAGTCTCTAGTTGTTGAGTCTCTAGCTGTGAAAATTCTAGTTGTGGAGTTTCTGGTTGCAGAGTTTGTTGTTGCGGAGTTTCCAGTTGTCGAGTTTCTAGTTGTGGAATTTGTAGTTGTGGAGTGTCTAGTTGTGGTGTTTCAAGTTGTGGAGTTTCTAGCTATGGAGTTTCTAGTTGCGGAGTATTTAGTTGCAGAGTTTCTAGCTGCGAAGTTTTCTAGTTGTGGAGTTTCCAGTTGTGCAGTCTCTAGTTCTTGAGCTTCTAGTTGTGAAGTTTATAGTTGTGGGGTTTCTAGCTGTGGAGTTTCTAGTTACGGAGTTTCTAGTTGCAGAGTTTCTAGTTGCGGAGTTTCTAGTTGCAGAGTTTCTAGTTGGGGAGTTTCTAGTTGGGGAGAGTCTAGTTGCGGAGTTTTAGTTGTGGAGTTTCTAGCTGTGAAGTTTTAGTTGTGGAGTTTTAGTTGTGGAGTTTCAAGGTGTTGAAATAATAGGTGTGGAGTTTCTAGTTGTGGAGTTCCTAGTTGTGGAGTTTCTAGCTGTGGAGTTTCTAGTTGCAGAGTTTCTAGTTGCAGAGTTTCTAGTTGTGGAGATTCTAGTAGCCGAGTTTCTAGTTGCGAAGTCTCAAGTTGTGAAGTTTCTAGCTGCGGAGTTTCTAGTTTCGGAGTTTCTGGTTGTGGAGTTTCTAGTTGTGCAATTTGTAGTTGTGGAGTATCTAGTTGTGGTGTTTCAAGTTGTGGAGTTTCTAGGTGTGAAGTTTCTAGTTGCGGAGTTTCTAGTTGCAGAGTTTCTAGTTGCGGAGTTTTCCAGTTGTGGAGTTTCTAGTTGCAGAGTTTCTAGTTGTGGAGTATCTAGTTGTGGAGTCTCTAGTTGTGGAGTTTCTAGAGTTGGAGTTTCTAGTTGCGAACTCTCAAGTTGTGGAGTTTCAAGTTGTGGAGTTTCTAGTTGTGGGGTTTGTAGTTGTGGAGTTTCTAGTTGTGGAGTCTCTAGTTGTGGAGTTTCTAGTTGTGGAGTTTCAAGTTGCGGAGTTTCTAGTTGCAGAGTTTCTAGTTGTGGAAATTCTAGCTGCCGAGTTTTTAGTTGCGAAGTCTCAAGTTGCGGAGTTTCTAGTTGTGGAGTTTCTAGTTGTGGAATTTGTAGTTGTCGAGTATCTAGTTGTGGTGTTTCAAGTTGTGGAGTTTCTGGCTCTGGAGTTTCTAGTTGCGGAGTTTTTAGTTGCAGAGTTTCTAGTTGCAGAGTTTCTAGTTGCGGAGTTTCTAGTTGCAGAGTTTCTAGTTGGGGAGTTTCTAGTTGGGGAGAGTCTAGTTGTGGAGTTTCTAGTTGTGGAGTTTCTAGTTGTGAAGTTTTTGTTGTGGAGTTTTAGTTGTGGAGTTTCAAGGTGTTGAAATAATAGGTGTGGAGTTTCTAGTTGTTGAGTTTCTAGTTGTCGGGTGTCTAGTTGCGGAGTTTCTAGTTGTAAAGTTTCTAGTTGTGGAGCTTTTAGTTGAGGAGTCTCTAGTTGTTGAGTCTCTAGTTGTGAAATTTCTAGTTGTGGAGATTCTATTTGCCGAGTTTCTAGTTGCGAAGTCTCAAGTTGTGGAGTTTCTAGCTGTGGAGTTTCTAGTTGCGGAGTTTCAGGTTGCGGAATTTGTAGTTGCGGAGTTTCTAGTCGCAGAGTTTCTAGTTGTGGATATTCTAGCTGCCGAGTTTCTAGTTGCGAAGTCTAAAGTTGTGGAGTTTCTAGCTGCGGAGTTTCTAGTTTCGGAGTTTCTAGTTGCGGAGTTTCTAGTTGCAGATTTTCCAGTTGGGGAGTTTCTACTTGAGTTTATAGTTGTGGATTTTCTAGTTGCAGAGTTTCGAGTTGTGGAGTTTCAAGTTGAGGAATTTATAGGTGTGGAGTTTCTAGGTTTTGAGTTTCTAGTTGTCGGGTTTCAAGTTGCGGAGTTTCTATTTGTGGAGTTTCTAGTTGTGGAGCTTTTAGTGGAGGAGTCTCTAGTTGTTGAGTCTCTAGCTGTGAAAATTCTACTTGTGGAGTTTCTGGTTGCAGAGTTTGTTGTTGCGGAGTTTCCAGATGTGGTGTTTCTAGTTGTGGAGTTTCTAGTTGTGGAATTAGTAGTTGTGGAGTATCTAGTTGTGTGTTTCAAGTTGTGGAGTCTCTAGTTGTGGAGTTTCTAGTCGCGGAGTTTCTAGTTGCAGAGTTTCTAGTTTCAGAGTTTTCTAGTTTTGGAGCTTCTAGTGACGGAGTTTCAAGTTGTGGAGTTTCTAGTTGCGGAGTTTCTAGTTGCGGAGTTTCTAGCTGCGGAGTTTCTAGTTGTGGAGTCTCTAGTTGTGCAGTCTCTAGTTTTTGGGTTTCTAGTTGTGAAGTTTATAGTTGAGGGGTTTCTGGCTGTGGAGTTTCTAGTTGCGGAGTTTCTATTTTCAGAGTATTTAAATGCAAAGTCTCTAGTTGTGCAGTCTCTAGTTGTGGAGTTTCTAGTTGTGGAGTTTCTAGTTGTGGAGTTTTTTGTTGGGGAGTTTCTAGTTGTGAAGTTTCTAGTTGTGGATTTTCTAGTTGCGGAGTTTCTAGTTGCGGAGTTTCCAGTTGGGGAGTTTCTACTTGAGTTTATAGTTGTGGATTTTCTAGTTGCAGAGTTTCGAGTTGTGGAGTTTCAAGTTGTGGAATTTATAGGTGTGGAGTTTATAGGTTTTGAGTTTCTAGTTGTCGGGTTTCAAGTTGCGGAGTTTCTAGTTGTGGAGTTTCTAGTTGTGGAGCTTTTAGTTGAGGAGTCTCTAGTTGTTGAGTCTCTAGCTGTGAAAATTCTAGTTGTGGAGTTTCTGGTTGCAGAGTTTCTAGTTGCAGAGTTTCTAGTTTCGGAGTTTTCTAGTTTTGGAGCTTCTAGTGGCGGAGTTTCAAGTTGTGGAGTTTCTAGTTGCGGAGTTACTAGCTGTGGAGTTTCTAGTGGCGGAGTCTCTAGTTGTGCAGTGTCTAGTTGTTGAGTTGCTAGCTGTGAAGTTTATAGTTGTGGGGTTTCTAGCTGTGGAGTTTCTAGTTGCGGAGTTTCTAGTTGCAGAGATTCTAGTTGTGGAGTTTCTAGTTGGGGAGTTTCTAGTTGCGGAGTTTCTAGTTGCGCAGTTTCCAGTTGAAAGTTTCTAGTTGTGGAATTTCAATCTGTGTAGTTTCTAGTTGTGGAGTCTCAATTTTGGAGTTCCTAGTTGTGGAGTGTCTATTTGTGGAGTTTCTAGTTAGGGAGTTTCGAGTTGCGGAGTTTCTAGTTGTGGAGTTTCTAGTTGTCGAGTTTTAGTTGTCGAGTTTCAAGTTGTGGAATTTATAGGTGTGGAGTTTCTAGTTGTTGAGTGTCTAGTTGTGGAGTTTCTAGCTGTAGAGTTTCTAGTGGTTGAGTTTCCAGTTGACGAGTTTCTATTTGCGAAGTCTCAAGTTGTGGAGTTTCTAGCTGTAAAGTTTCTAGATGCGGAGTTTCTAGTTGCGGAGTTTCCAGTTGTGGAGTTTCTAGTTGTGGAATTTGTAGTTGTGGAGTATCTAGTTGTGGTGTTTCAAGTTGTGGAGTCTGTAGTTGTGGAGTATCTATTTGTTGGGTTTCATGTTGTGGAGTTTCTAGTTGTGGAGTTTCTAGCTGTGGAGTTTCTAGTGGTTGAGTTTCCAGTTGACGAGTTTCTATTTGCGAAGTCTCAAGTTGTGGAGTTTCTAGCTGTAAAGTTTCTAGTTGCAGAGTTTCTAATTTCGAAGTTTCCAGTTGTGGAGTTTCTAGTTGTGAAATTTCAATCTGTGTAGTTTCTAGTTGTGGAGTCTCAATTTTGGAGTTCCTAGTTGTGGAGTCTCTAGTTGTGGAGTTTCTAGTTGTGGAGTACTCTATTTGTGGAGTTTCTAGTTGTGAAGTTTCTAGTTGTGGAGTTTCTAGTTGGAGTTTTTAGTTTTCGAGTTTCCAGTAGTAGATTTTCTATTTGCAGAGTTCCTAGTTGTGGGGTTTCTAGTTGTGGAAATTCTAGCTGTGGAGTTTCTACTTATGGAATCTCTAGTCATGGATTTTCTAGTTGTGTTGTTTCTATCTGAGGAGTTTCTAAATGCAAAGTTTCTAGTTGTGCAGTCTCTATTTGTGGAGTTTCTAGTTGTGGAGTTTCTAGTTGTGGAGTTTCTTGTTGGGGAGTTTGTAGTTGTGAAGTTTCTAGTTGTGGATTTTCTAGTTGCGGAGTTTCTAGTTGCGGAGTTTCTATTGTGGGAGTTTCTACTTGAGTTTATAGTTGTGGATTTTCTAGTTGCAGAGTTTCGAGTTGCAGAGTTTCAAGTTGTGGAGTTTCTAGTTGCGGAGTTTCTAGCTGCGGAGTTTCTAGTTGTGGAGTCTCTAGTTGTGCAGTCTCTAGTTTTTGGGTTTCTAGTTGTGAAGTTTATAGTTGAGGGGTTTCTGGCTGTGGAGTTTCTAGTTGCGGAGTTTCTATTTTCAGAGTATTTAAATGCAAAGTCTCTAGTTGTGCAGTCTCTAGTTGTGGAGTTTCTAGTTGTGGAGTTTTTTGTTGGGGAGTTTCTAGTTGTGAAGTTTCTAGTTGTGGATTTTCTAGTTGCGGAGTTTCTAGTTGCGGAGTTTCCAGTTGGGGAGTTTCTACTTGAGTTTATAGTTGTGGATTTTCTAGTTGCAGAGTTTCGAGTTGTGGAGTTTCAAGTTGTGGAATTTATAGGTGTGGAGTTTCTAGGTTTTGAGTTTCTAGTTGTCGGATTTCAAGTTGCGGAGTTTCTAGTTGTGGAGTTTCTAGTTGTGGAGCTTTTAGTTGAGGAGTCTCTAGTTGTTGAGTCTCTAGCTGTGAAAATTCTAGTTGTGGAGTTTCTGGTTGCAGAGTTTGTTGTTGCGGAGTTTCCAGATGTGGTGTTTCTATTTGTGGAATTTGTAGCTGTGGAGTATCTAGTTGTGGTGTTTCAAGTTGTGGAGTCTCTAGTTGTGGAGTTTCTAGTTGCGGAGTTTCTAGTTGCAGAGTTTCTAGTTTCGGAGTTTTCTAGTTTTGGAGCTTCTAGTGGCGGAGTTTCAAGTTGTGGAGTTTCTAGTTGCGGAGTTACTAGCTGTGGAGTTTCTAGTGGCGGAGTCTCTAGTTGTGCAGTGTCTAGTTGTTGAGTTGCTAGCTGTGAAGTTTATAGTTGTGGGGTTTCTAGCTGTGGAGTTTCTAGTTGCGGAGTTTCTAGTTGCAGAGATTCTAGTTGTGGAGTTTCTAGTTGGGGAGTTTCTAGTTGCGGAGTTTCTAGTTGCGGAGTTTCCAGTTGAAAGTTTCTAGTTGTGGAATTTCAATCTGTGTAGTTTCTAGTTGTGGAGTCTCAATTTTGGAGTTCCTAGTTGTGGAGCTCCTAGTTGTGGAGTTTCTAGTTGTGGAGTGTCTATTTGTGGAGTTTCTAGTTAGGGAGTTTCGAGTTGCGGAGTTTCAAGTTGTGGAGTTTCTAGTTGTCGAGTTTTAGTTGTCGAGTTTCAAGTTGTGGAATTTATAGGTGTGGAGTTTCTAGTTGTTGAGTGTCTAGTTGTGGAGTTTCTAGCTGTAGAGTTTCTAGTGGTTGAGTTTCCAGTTGACGAGTTTCTATTTGCGAAGTCTCAAGTTGTGGAGTTTCTAGCTGTAAAGTTTCTAGATGCGGAGTTTCTAGTTGCGGAGTTTCCAGTTGTGGAGTTTCTAGTTGTGGAATTTGTAGTTGTGGAGTATCTAGTTGTGGTGTTTCAAGTTGTGGAGTCTGTAGTTGTGGAGTATCTATTTGTTGGGTTTCATGTTGTGGAGTTTCTAGTTGTGGAGTTTCTAGCTGTGGAGTTTCTAGTGGTTGAGTTTCCAGTTGACGAGTTTCTATTTGCGAAGTCTCAAGTTGTGGAGTTTCTAGCTGTAAAGTTTCTAGTTGCAGAGTTTCTAATTTCGAAGTTTCCAGTTGTGGAGTTTCTAGTTGTGAAATTTCAATCTGTGTAGTTTCTAGTTGTGGAGTCTCAATTTTGGAGTTCCTAGTTGTGGAGTCTCTAGTTGTGGAGTTTCTAGTTGTGGAGTACTCTATTTGTGGAGTTTCTAGTTGTGAAGTTTCTAGTTGTGGAGTTTCTAGTTGGAGTTTTTAGTTTTCGAGTTTCCAGTTGTAGATTTTCTATTTGCAGAGTTCCTAGTTGTGGGGTTTCTAGTTGTGGAAATTCTAGCTGTGGAGTTTCTACTTATGGAATCTCTAGTCATGGATTTTCTAGTTGTGTTGTTTCTATCTGAGGAGTTTCTAAATGCAAAGTTTCTAGTTGTGCAGTCTCTATTTGTGGAGTTTCTAGTTGTGGAGTTTCTAGTTGTGGAGTTTCTTGTTGGGGAGTTTCTAGTTGTGAAGTTTCTAGTTGTGGATTTTCTAGTTGCGGAGTTTCTAGTTGCGGAGTTTCTATTGTGGGAGTTTCTACTTGAGTTTATAGTTGTGGATTTTCTAGTTGCAGAGTTTCGAGTTGCAGAGTTTCAAGTTGTGGAGTTTCTAGTTGCGGAGTTTCTAGCTGCGGAGTTTCTAGTTGTGGAGTCTCTAGTTGTGCAGTCTCTAGTTTTTGGGTTTCTAGTTGTGAAGTTTATAGTTGAGGGGTTTCTGGCGGTGGAGTTTCTAGTTGCGGAGTTTCTATTTTCAGAGTATTTAAATGCAAAGTCTCTAGTTGTGCAGTCTCTAGTTGTGGAGTTTCTAGTTGTGGAGTTTTTTGTTGGGGAGTTTCTAGTTGTGAAGTTTCTAGTTGTGGATTTTCTAGTTGCGGAGTTTCTAGTTGCGGAGTTTCCAGTTGGGGAGTTTCTACTTGAGTTTATAGTTGTGGATTTTCTAGTTGCAGAGTTTCGAGTTGTGGAGTTTCAAGTTGTGGAATTTATAGGTGTGGAGTTTCTAGGTTTTGAGTTTCTAGTTGTCGGATTTCAAGTTGCGGAGTTTCTAGTTGTGGAGTTTCTAGTTGTGGAGCTTTTAGTTGAGGAGTCTCTAGTTGTTGAGTCTCTAGCTGTGAAAATTCTAGTTGTGGAGTTTCTGGTTGCAGAGTTTGTTGTTGCGGAGTTTCCAGATGTGGTGTTTCTATTTGTGGAATTTGTAGTTGTGGAGTATCTAGTTGTGGTGTTTCAAGTTGTGGAGTCTCTAGTTGTGGAGTTTCTAGTTGCGGAGTTTCTAGTTGCAGAGTTTCTAGTTTCGGAGTTTTCTAGTTTTGGAGCTTCTAGTGGCGGAGTTTCAAGTTGTGGAGTTTCTAGTTGCGGAGTTACTAGCTGTGGAGTTTCTAGTGGCGGAGTCTCTAGTTGTGCAGTGTCTAGTTGTTGAGTTGCTAGCTGTGAAGTTTATAGTTGTGGGGTTTCTAGCTGTGGAGTTTCTAGTTGCGGAGTTTCTAGTTGCAGAGATTCTAGTTGTGGAGTTTCTAGTTGGGGAGTTTCTAGTTGCGGAGTTTCTAGTTGCGGAGTTTCCAGTTGGGGAGTTTCTAGTTGTGGAATTTCAATCTGTGTAGTTTCTAGTTGTGGAGTCTCAATTTTGGAGTTCCTAGTTGTGGAGCTCCTAGTTGTGGAGTTTCTAGTTGTGGAGTGTCTATTTGTGGAGTTTCTAGTTAGGGAGTTTCGAGTTGCGGAGTTTCTAGTTGTGGAGTTTCTAGTTGTCGAGTTTTAGTTGTCGAGTTTCAAGTTGTGGAATTTATAGGTGTGGAGTTTCTAGTTGTTGAGTGTCTAGTTGTGGAGTTTCTAGCTGTGGAGTTTCTAGTGGTTGAGTTTCCAGTTGACGAGTTTCTATTTGCGAAGTCTCAAGTTGTGGAGTTTCTAGCTGTAAAGTTTCTAGATGCGGAGTTTCTAGTTGCGGAGTTTCCAGTTGTGGAGTTTCTAGTTGTGGAATTTGTAGTTGTGGAGTATCTAGTTGTGGTGTTTCAAGTTGTGGAGTCTGTAGTTGTGGAGTATCTATTTGTTGGGTTTCATGTTGTGGAGTTTCTAGCTGTGGAGTTTCTAGTGGTTGAGTTTCCAGTTGACGAGTTTCTATTTGCGAAGTCTCAAGTTGTGGAGTTTCTAGCTGTAAAGTTTCTAGTTGCAGGGTTTCTAATTTCGAAGTTTCCAGTTGTGGAGTTTCTAGTTGTGAAATTTCAATCTGTGTAGTTTCTAGTTGTGGAGTCTCAATTTTGGAGTTCTTAGTTGTGGAGTCTCTAGTTGTGGAGTTTCTAGTTGTGGAGTACTCTATTTGTGGAGTTTCTAGTTGTGAAGTTTCTAGTTGTGGAGTTTCTAGTTGGAGTTTTTAGTTTTCGAGTTTCCAGTTGTAGATTTTCTATTTGCAGAGTTCCTAGTTTTGGGGTTTCTAGTTGTGGAAATTCTAGCTGTGGAGTTTCTACTTATGGAATCTCTAGTCATGGATTTTCTAGTTGTGTTGTTTCTATCTGAGGAGTTTCTAAATGCAAAGTTTCTAGTTGTGCAGTCTCTATTTGTGGAGTTTCTAGTTGTGGAGTTTCTTGTTGGGGAGTTTCTAGTTGTGATGTTTCTAGTTGTGGATTTTCTAGTTGCGGAGTTTCTAGTTGCGGAGTTTCTATTGTGGGAGTTTCTACTTGAGTTTATAGTTGTGGATTTTCTAGTTGCAGAGTTGCGAGTTGCAGAGTTTCAAGTTGTGGAGTTTCTAGTTGCGGAGTTTCTAGCTGCGGAGTTTCTAGTTGAGGAGTCTCTAGTTGTGCAGTCTCTAGTTTTTGGGTTTCTAGTTGTGAAGTTTATAGTTGAGGGGTTTCTGGCTGTGGAGTTTCTAGTTGCGGAGTTTATATTTTCAGAGTATTTAAATGCAAAGTCTCTAGTTGTGCAGTCTCTAGTTGTGGAGTTTCCAGTTGTGGAGTTTCTAGTTGTGGAGTTTTTTGTTGGGGAGTTTCTAGTTGTGAAGTTTCTAGTTGTGGATTTTCTAGTTGCGGAGTTTCTAGTTGCGGAGTTTCCAGTTGGGGAGTTTCTACTTGAGTTTATAGTTGTGGATTTTCTAGTTGCAGAGTTTCGCGTTGTGGAGTTTCAAGTTGTGGAATTTATAGGTGTGGAGTTTCTAGGTTTTGAGTTTCTAGTTGTCGGGTTTCAAGTTGCGGAGTTTCTAGTTGTGGAGTTTCTAGTTGTGGAGCTTTTAGTTGAGGAGTCTCTAGTTGTTGAGTCTCTAGCTGTGAAAATTCTAGTTGTGGAGTTTCTGGTTGCAGAGTTTGTTGTTGCGGAGTTTCCAGATGTGGTGTTTCTATTTGTGGAATTTGTAGTTGTGGAGTATCTAGTTGTGGTGTTTCAAGTTGTGGAGTCTCTAGTTGTGGAGTTTCTAGTTGCGGAGTTTCTAGTTGCAGAGTTTCTAGTTTCGGAGTTTTCTAGTTTTGGAGCTTCTAGTGGCGGAGTTTCAAGTTGTGGAGTTTCTAGTTGCGGAGTTACTAGCTGTGGAGTTTCTAGTGGCGGAGTCTCTAGTTGTGCAGTGTCTAGTTGTTGAGTTGCTAGCTGTGAAGTTTATAGTTGTGGGGTTTCTAGCTGTGGAGTTTCTAGTTGCGGAGTTTCTAGTTGCAGAGATTCTAGTTGTGGAGTTTCTAGTTGGGGAGTTTCTAGTTGCGGAGTTTCTAGTTGCGGAGTTTCCTGTTGGGGAGTTTCTAGTTGTGGAATTTCAATCTGTGTAGTTTCTAGTTGTGGAGTCTCAATTTTGGAGTTCCTAGTTGTGGAGCTCCTAGTTGTGGAGTTTCTAGTTGTGGAGTGTCCATTTGTGGAGTTTCTAGTTAGGGAGTTTCGAGTTGCGGAGTTTCTAGTTGTGGAGTTTCTTGTTGTCGAGTTTTAGTTGTCGAGTTTCAAGTTGTGGAATTTATAGGTGTGGAGTTTCTAGTTGTTGAGTGTCTAGTTGTGGAGTTTCTAGCTGTGGAGTTTCTAGTGGTTGAGTTTCCAGTTGACGAGTTTCTATTTGCGAAGTCTCAAGTTGTGGAGTTTCTAGCTGTAAAGTTTCTAGATGCGGAGTTTCTAGTTGCGGAGTTTCCAGTTGTGGAGTTTCTAGTTGTGGAATTTGTAGTTGTGGAGTATCTAGTTGTGGTGTTTCAAGTTGTGGAGTCTGTAGTTGTGGAGTATCTATTTGTTGGGTTTCATGTTGTGGAGTTTCTAGTTGTGGAGTTTCTAGCTGTGGAGTTTCTAGTGGTTGAGTTTCCAGTTGACGAGTTTCTATTTGCGAAGTCTCAAGTTGTGGAGTTTCTAGCTGTAAAGTTTCTAGTTGCAGAGTTTCTAATTTCGAAGTTTCCAGTTGTGGAGTTTCTAGTTGTGAAATTTCAATCTGTGTAGTTTCTAGTTGTGGAGTCTCAATTTTGGAGTTCTTAGTTGTGGAGTCTCTAGTTGTGGAGTTTCTAGTTGTGGAGTACTCTATTTGTGGAGTTTCTAGTTGTGAAGTTTCTAGTTGTGGAGTTTCTAGTTGGAGTTTTTAGTTTTCGAGTTTCCAGTTGTAGATTTTCTATTTGCAGAGTTCCTAGTTGTGGGGTTTCTAGTTGTGGCAATTCTAGCTGTGGAGTTTCTACTTATGGAATCTCTAGTCATGGATTTTCTAGTTGTGTTGTTTCTATCTGAGGAGTTTCTAAATGCAAAGTTTCTAGTTGTGCAGTCTCTATTTGTGGAGTTTCTAGTTGTGGAGTTTCTTGTTGGGGAGTTTCTAGTTGTGATGTTTCTAGTTGTGGATTTTCTAGTTGCGGAGTTTCTAGTTGCGGAGTTTCTATTGTGGGAGTTTCTACTTGAGTTTATAGTTGTGGATTTTCTAGTTGCAGAGTTTCGAGTTGCAGAGTTTCAAGTTGTGGAGTTTCTAGTTGCGGAGTTTCTAGCTGCGGAGTTTCTAGTTGTGGAGTCTCTAGTTGTGCAGTCTCTAGTTTTTGGGTTTCTAGTTGTGAAGTTTATAGTTGAGGGGTTTCTGGCTGTGGAGTTTCTAGTTGCGGAGTTTCTATTTTCAGAGTATTTAAATGCAAAGTCTCTAGTTGTGCAGTCTCTAGTTGTGGAGTTTCTAGTTGTGGAGTTTCTAGTTGTGGAGTTTTTTGTTGGGGAGTTTCTAGTTGTGAAGTTTCTAGTTGTGGATTTTCTAGTTGCGGAGTTTCTAGTTGCGGAGTTTCCAGTTGGGGAGTTTCTACTTGAGTTTATAGTTGTGGATTTTCTAGTTGCAGAGTTTCGAGTTGTGGAGTTTCAAGTTGTGGAATTTATAGGTGTGGAGTTTATAGGTTTTGAGTTTCTAGTTGTCGGGTTTCAAGTTGCGGAGTTTCTAGTTGTGGAGTTTCTAGTTGTGGAGCTTTTAGTTGAGGAGTCTCTAGTTGTTGAGTCTCTAGCTGTGAAAATTCTAGTTGTGGAGTTTCTGGTTGCAGAGTTTGTTGTTGCGGAGTTTCCAGATGTGGTGTTTCTATTTGTGGAATTTGTAGTTGTGGAGTATCTAGTTGTGGTGTTTCAAGTTGTGGAGTCTCTAGTTGTGGAGTTTCTAGTTGCGGAGTTTCTAGTTGCAGAGTTTCTAGTTTCGGAGTTTTCTAGTTTTGGAGCTTCTAGTGGCGGAGTTTCAAGTTGTGGAGTTTCTAGTTGCGGAGTTACTAGCTGTGGAGTTTCTAGTGGCGGAGTCTCTAGTTGTGCAGTGTCTAGTTGTTGAGTTGCTAGCTGTGAAGTTTATAGTTGTGGGGTTTCTAGCTGTGGAGTTTCTAGTTGCGGAGTTTCTAGTTGCAGAGATTCTAGTTGTGGAGTTTCTAGTTGGGGAGTTTCTAGTTGCGGAGTTTCTAGTTGCGCAGTTTCCAGTTGAAAGTTTCTAGTTGTGGAATTTCAATCTGTGTAGTTTCTAGTTGTGGAGTCTCAATTTTGGAGTTCCTAGTTGTGGAGTGTCTATTTGTGGAGTTTCTAGTTAGGGAGTTTCGAGTTGCGGAGTTTCTAGTTGTGGAGTTTCTAGTTGTCGAGTTTTAGTTGTCGAGTTTCAAGTTGTGGAATTTATAGGTGTGGAGTTTCTAGTTGTTGAGTGTCTAGTTGTGGAGTTTCTAGCTGTAGAGTTTCTAGTGGTTGAGTTTCCAGTTGACGAGTTTCTATTTGCGAAGTCTCAAGTTGTGGAGTTTCTAGCTGTAAAGTTTCTAGATGCGGAGTTTCTAGTTGCGGAGTTTCCAGTTGTGGAGTTTCTAGTTGTGGAATTTGTAGTTGTGGAGTATCTAGTTGTGGTGTTTCAAGTTGTGGAGTCTGTAGTTGTGGAGTATCTATTTGTTGGGTTTCATGTTGTGGAGTTTCTAGTTGTGGAGTTTCTAGCTGTGGAGTTTCTAGTGGTTGAGTTTCCAGTTGACGAGTTTCTATTTGCGAAGTCTCAAGTTGTGGAGTTTCTAGCTGTAAAGTTTCTAGTTGCAGAGTTTCTAATTTCGAAGTTTCCAGTTGTGGAGTTTCTAGTTGTGAAATTTCAATCTGTGTAGTTTCTAGTTGTGGAGTCTCAATTTTGGAGTTCCTAGTTGTGGAGTCTCTAGTTGTGGAGTTTCTAGTTGTGGAGTACTCTATTTGTGGAGTTTCTAGTTGTGAAGTTTCTAGTTGTGGAGTTTCTAGTTGGAGTTTTTAGTTTTCGAGTTTCCAGTTGTAGATTTTCTATTTGCAGAGTTCCTAGTTGTGGGGTTTCTAGTTGTGGAAATTCTAGCTGTGGAGTTTCTACTTATGGAATCTCTAGTCATGGATTTTCTAGTTGTGTTGTTTCTATCTGAGGAGTTTCTAAATGCAAAGTTTCTAGTTGTCCAGTCTCTATTTGTGGAGTTTCTAGTTGTGGAGTTTCTAGTTGTGGAGTTTCTTGTTGGGGAGTTTCTAGTTGTGAAGTTTCTAGTTGTGGATTTTCTAGTTGCGGAGTTTTTGCGGAGTTTCTATTGTGGGAGTTTCTACTTGAGTTTATAGTTGTGGATTTTCTAGTTGCAGAGTTTCGAGTTGCAGAGTTTCAAGTTGTGGAGTTTCTAGTTGCGGAGTTTCTAGCTGCGGAGTTTCTAGTTGTGGAGTCTCTAGTTGTGCAGTCTCTAGTTTTTGGGTTTCTAGTTGTGAAGTTTATAGTTGAGGGGTTTCTGGCTGTGGAGTTTCTAGTTGCGGAGTTTCTATTTTCAGAGTATTTAAATGCAAAGTCTCTAGTTGTGCAGTCTCTAGTTGTGGAGTTTCTAGTTGTGGAGTTTTTTGTTGGGGAGTTTCTAGTTGTGAAGTTTCTAGTTGTGGATTTTCTAGTTGCGGAGTTTCTAGTTGCGGAGTTTCCAGTTGGGGAGTTTCTACTTGAGTTTATAGTTGTGGATTTTCTAGTTGCAGAGTTTCGACTTGTGGAGTTTCAAGTTGTGGAATTTATAGGTGTGGAGTTTCTAGGTTTTGAGTTTCTAGTTGTCGGATTTCAAGTTGCGGAGTTTCTAGTTGTGGAGTTTCTAGTTGTGGAGCTTTTAGTTGAGGAGTCTCTAGTTGTTGAGTCTCTAGCTGTGAAAATTCTAGTTGTGGAGTTTCTGGTTGCAGAGTTTGTTGTTGCGGAGTTTCCAGATGTGGTGTTTCTATTTGTGGAATTTGTAGCTGTGGAGTATCTAGTTGTGGTGTTTCAAGTTGTGGAGTCTCTAGTTGTGGAGTTTCTAGTTGCGGAGTTTCTAGTTGCAGAGTTTCTAGTTTCGGAGTTTTCTAGTTTTGGAGCTTCTAGTGGCGGAGTTTCAAGTTGTGGAGTTTCTAGTTGCGGAGTTACTAGCTGTGGAGTTTCTAGTGGCGGAGTCTCTAGTTGTGCAGTGTCTAGTTGTTGAGTTGCTAGCTGTGAAGTTTATAGTTGTGGGGTTTCTAGCTGTGGAGTTTCTAGTTGCGGAGTTTCTAGTTGCAGAGATTCTAGTTGTGGAGTTTCTAGTTGGGGAGTTTCTAGTTGCGGAGTTTCTAGTTGCGGAGTTTCCAGTTGAAAGTTTCTAGTTGTGGAATTTCAATCTGTGTAGTTTCTAGTTGTGGAGTCTCAATTTTGGAGTTCCTAGTTGTGGAGCTCCTAGTTGTGGAGTTTCTAGTTGTGGAGTGTCTATTTGTGGAGTTTCTAGTTAGGGAGTTTCGAGTTGCGGAGTTTCAAGTTGTGGAGTTTCTAGTTGTCGAGTTTTAGTTGTCGAGTTTCAAGTTGTGGAATTTATAGGTGTGGAGTTTCTAGTTGTTGAGTGTCTAGTTGTGGAGTTTCTAGCTGTAGAGTTTCTAGTGGTTGAGTTTCCAGTTGACGAGTTTCTATTTGCGAAGTCTCAAGTTGTGGAGTTTCTAGCTGTAAAGTTTCTAGATGCGGAGTTTCTAGTTGCGGAGTTTCCAGTTGTGGAGTTTCTAGTTGTGGAATTTGTAGTTGTGGAGTATCTAGTTGTGGTGTTTCAAGTTGTGGAGTCTGTAGTTGTGGAGTATCTATTTGTTGGGTTTCATGTTGTGGAGTTTCTAGTTGTGGAGTTTCTAGCTGTGGAGTTTCTAGTGGTTGAGTTTCCAGTTGACGAGTTTCTATTTGCGAAGTCTCAAGTTGTGGAGTTTCTAGCTGTAAAGTTTCTAGTTGCAGAGTTTCTAATTTCGAAGTTTCCAGTTGTGGAGTTTCTAGTTGTGAAATTTCAATCTGTGTAGTTTCTAGTTGTGGAGTCTCAATTTTGGAGTTCCTAGTTGTGGAGTCTCTAGTTGTGGAGTTTCTAGTTGTGGAGTACTCTATTTGTGGAGTTTCTAGTTGTGAAGTTTCTAGTTGTGGAGTTTCTAGTTGGAGTTTTTAGTTTTCGAGTTTCCAGTTGTAGATTTTCTATTTGCAGAGTTCCTAGTTGTGGGGTTTCTAGTTGTGGAAATTCTAGCTGTGGAGTTTCTACTTATGGAATCTCTAGTCATGGATTTTCTAGTTGTGTTGTTTCTATCTGAGGAGTTTCTAAATGCAAAGTTTCTAGTTGTGCAGTCTCTATTTGTGGAGTTTCTAGTTGTGGAGTTTCTAGTTGTGGAGTTTCTTGTTGGGGAGTTTCTAGTTGTGAAGTTTCTAGTTGTGGATTTTCTAGTTGCGGAGTTTTTGCGGAGTTTCTATTGTGGGAGTTTCTACTTGAGTTTATAGTTGTGGATTTTCTAGTTGCAGAGTTTCGAGTTGCAGAGTTTCAAGTTGTGGAGTTTCTAGTTGCGGAGTTTCTAGCTGCGGAGTTTCTAGTTGTGGAGTCTCTAGTTGTGCAGTCTCTAGTTTTTGGGTTTCTAGTTGTGAAGTTTATAGTTGAGGGGTTTCTGGCGGTGGAGTTTCTAGTTGCGGAGTTTCTATTTTCAGAGTATTTAAATGCAAAGTCTCTAGTTGTGCAGTCTCTAGTTGTGGAGTTTCTAGTTGTGGAGTTTTTTGTTGGGGAGTTTCTAGTTGTGAAGTTTCTAGTTGTGGATTTTCTAGTTGCGGAGTTTCTAGTTGCGGAGTTTCCAGTTGGGGAGTTTCTACTTGAGTTTATAGTTGTGGATTTTCTAGTTGCAGAGTTTCGAGTTGTGGAGTTTCAAGTTGTGGAATTTATAGGTGTGGAGTTTCTAGGTTTTGAGTTTCTAGTTGTCGGATTTCAAGTTGCGGAGTTTCTAGTTGTGGAGTTTCTAGTTGTGGAGCTTTTAGTTGAGGAGTCTCTAGTTGTTGAGTCTCTAGCTGTGAAAATTCTAGTTGTGGAGTTTCTGGTTGCAGAGTTTGTTGTTGCGGAGTTTCCAGATGTGGTGTTTCTATTTGTGGAATTTGTAGTTGTGGAGTATCTAGTTGTGGTGTTTCAAGTTGTGGAGTCTCTAGTTGTGGAGTTTCTAGTTGCGGAGTTTCTAGTTGCAGAGTTTCTAGTTTCGGAGTTTTCTAGTTTTGGAGCTTCTAGTGGCGGAGTTTCAAGTTGTGGAGTTTCTAGTTGCGGAGTTACTAGCTGTGGAGTTTCTAGTGGCGGAGTCTCTAGTTGTGCAGTGTCTAGTTGTTGAGTTGCTAGCTGTGAAGTTTATAGTTGTGGGGTTTCTAGCTGTGGAGTTTCTAGTTGCGGAGTTTCTAGTTGCAGAGATTCTAGTTGTGGAGTTTCTAGTTGGGGAGTTTCTAGTTGCGGAGTTTCTAGTTGCGGAGTTTCCAGTTGGGGAGTTTCTAGTTGTGGAATTTCAATCTGTGTAGTTTCTAGTTGTGGAGTCTCAATTTTGGAGTTCCTAGTTGTGGAGCTCCTAGTTGTGGAGTTTCTAGTTGTGGAGTGTCTATTTGTGGAGTTTCTAGTTAGGGAGTTTCGAGTTGCGGAGTTTCTAGTTGTGGAGTTTCTAGTTGTCGAGTTTTAGTTGTCGAGTTTCAAGTTGTGGAATTTATAGGTGTGGAGTTTCTAGTTGTTGAGTGTCTAGTTGTGGAGTTTCTAGCTGTGGAGTTTCTAGTGGTTGAGTTTCCAGTTGACGAGTTTCTATTTGCGAAGTCTCAAGTTGTGGAGTTTCTAGCTGTAAAGTTTCTAGATGCGGAGTTTCTAGTTGCGGAGTTTCCAGTTGTGGAGTTTCTAGTTGTGGAATTTGTAGTTGTGGAGTATCTAGTTGTGGTGTTTCAAGTTGTGGAGTCTGTAGTTGTGGAGTATCTATTTGTTGGGTTTCATGTTGTGGAGTTTCTAGTGGTTGAGTTTCCAGTTGACGAGTTTCTATTTGCGAAGTCTCAAGTTGTGGAGTTTCTAGCTGTAAAGTTTCTAGTTGCAGAGTTTCTAATTTCGAAGTTTCCAGTTGTGGAGTTTCTAGTTGTGAAATTTCAATCTGTGTAGTTTCTAGTTGTGGAGTCTCAATTTTGGAGTTCTTAGTTGTGGAGTCTCTAGTTGTGGAGTTTCTAGTTGTGGAGTACTCTATTTGTGGAGTTTCTAGTTGTGAAGTTTCTAGTTGTGGAGTTTCTAGTTGGAGTTTTTAGTTTTCGAGTTTCCAGTTGTAGATTTTCTATTTGCAGAGTTCCTAGTTTTGGGGTTTCTAGTTGTGGAAATTCTAGCTGTGGAGTTTCTACTTATGGAATCTCTAGTCATGGATTTTCTAGTTGTGTTGTTTCTATCTGAGGAGTTTCTAAATGCAAAGTTTCTAGTTGTGCAGTCTCTATTTGTGGAGTTTCTAGTTGTGGAGTTTCTTGTTGGGGAGTTTCTAGTTGTGATGTTTCTAGTTGTGGATTTTCTAGTTGCGGAGTTTCTAGTTGCGGAGTTTCTATTGTGGGAGTTTCTACTTGAGTTTATAGTTGTGGATTTTCTAGTTGCAGAGTTGCGAGTTGCAGAGTTTCAAGTTGTGGAGTTTCTAGTTGCGGAGTTTCTAGCTGCGGAGTTTCTAGTTGAGGAGTCTCTAGTTGTGCAGTCTCTAGTTTTTGGGTTTCTAGTTGTGAAGTTTATAGTTGAGGGGTTTCTGGCTGTGGAGTTTCTAGTTGCGGAGTTTATATTTTCAGAGTATTTAAATGCAAAGTCTCTAGTTGTGCAGTCTCTAGTTGTGGAGTTTCCAGTTGTGGAGTTTCTAGTTGTGGAGTTTTTTGTTGGGGAGTTTCTAGTTGTGAAGTTTCTAGTTGTGGATTTTCTAGTTGTGGAGTTTCTAGTTGCGGAGTTTCCAGTTGGGGAGTTTCTACTTGAGTTTATAGTTGTGGATTTTCTAGTTGCAGAGTTTCGAGTTGTGGAGTTTCAAGTTGTGGAATTTATAGGTGTGGAGTTTCTAGGTTTTGAGTTTCTAGTTGTCGGGTTTCAAGTTGCGGAGTTTCTAGTTGTGGAGTTTCTAGTTGTGGAGCTTTTAGTTGAGGAGTCTCTAGTTGTTGAGTCTCTAGCTGTGAAAATTCTAGTTGTGGAGTTTCTGGTTGCAGAGTTTGTTGTTGCGGAGTTTCCAGATGTGGTGTTTCTATTTGTGGAATTTGTAGTTGTGGAGTATCTAGTTGTGGTGTTTCAAGTTGTGGAGTCTCTAGTTGTGGAGTTTCTAGTTGCGGAGTTTCTAGTTGCAGAGTTTCTAGTTTCGGAGTTTTCTAGTTTTGGAGCTTCTAGTGGCGGAGTTTCAAGTTGTGGAGTTTCTAGTTGCGGAGTTACTAGCTGTGGAGTTTCTAGTGGCGGAGTCTCTAGTTGTGCAGTGTCTAGTTGTTGAGTTGCTAGCTGTGAAGTTTATAGTTGTGGGGTTTCTAGCTGTGGAGTTTCTAGTTGCGGAGTTTCTAGTTGCAGAGATTCTAGTTGTGGAGTTTCTAGTTGGGGAGTTTCTAGTTGCGGAGTTTCTAGTTGCGGAGTTTCCAGTTGGGGAGTTTCTAGTTGTGGAATTTCAATCTGTGTAGTTTCTAGTTGTGGAGTCTCAATTTTGGAGTTCCTAGTTGTGGAGCTCCTAGTTGTGGAGTTTCTAGTTGTGGAGTGTCTATTTGTGGAGTTTCTAGTTAGGGAGTTTCGAGTTGCGGAGTTTCTAGTTGTGGAGTTTCTTGTTGTCGAGTTTTAGTTGTCGAGTTTCAAGTTGTGGAATTTATAGGTGTGGAGTTTCTAGTTGTTGAGTGTCTAGTTGTGGAGTTTCTAGCTGTGGAGTTTCTAGTGGTTGAGTTTCCAGTTGACGAGTTTCTATTTGCGAAGTCTCAAGTTGTGGAGTTTCTAGCTGTAAAGTTTCTAGATGCGGAGTTTCTAGTTGCGGAGTTTCCAGTTGTGGAGTTTCTAGTTGTGGAATTTGTAGTTGTGGAGTATCTAGTTGTGGTGTTTCAAGTTGTGGAGTCTGTAGTTGTGGAGTATCTATTTGTTGGGTTTCATGTTGTGGAGTTTCTAGTTGTGGAGTTTCTAGCTGTGGAGTTTCTAGTGGTTGAGTTTCCAGTTGACGAGTTTCTATTTGCGAAGTCTCAAGTTGTGGAGTTTCTAGCTGTAAAGTTTCTAGTTGCAGAGTTTCTAATTTCGAAGTTTCCAGTTGTGGAGTTTCTAGTTGTGAAATTTCAATCTGTGTAGTTTCTAGTTGTGGAGTCTCAATTTTGGAGTTCTTAGTTGTGGAGTCTCTAGTTGTGGAGTTTCTAGTTGTGGAGTACTCTATTTGTGGAGTTTCTAGTTGTGAAGTTTCTAGTTGTGGAGTTTCTAGTTGGAGTTTTTAGTTTTCGAGTTTCCAGTTGTAGATTTTCTATTTGCAGAGTTCCTAGTTGTGGGGTTTCTAGTTGTGGAAATTCTAGCTGTGGAGTTTCTACTTATGGAATCTCTAGTCATGGATTTTCTAGTTGTGTTGTTTCTATCTGAGGAGTTTCTAAATGCAAAGTTTCTAGTTGTGCAGTCTCTATTTGTGGAGTTTCTAGTTGTGGAGTTTCTTGTTGGGGAGTTTCTAGTTGTGATGTTTCTAGTTGTGGATTTTCTAGTTGCGGAGTTTCTAGTTGCGGAGTTTCTATTGTGGGAGTTTCTACTTGAGTTTATAGTTGTGGATTTTCTAGTTGCAGAGTTTCGAGTTGCAGAGTTTCAAGTTGTGGAGTTTCTAGTTGCGGAGTTTCTAGCTGCGGAGTTTCTAGTTGTGGAGTCTCTAGTTGTGCAGTCTCTAGTTTTTGGGTTTCTAGTTGTGAAGTTTATAGTTGAGGGGTTTCTGGCTGTGGAGTTTCTAGTTGCGGAGTTTCTATTTTCAGAGTATTTAAATGCAAAGTCTCTAGTTGTGCAGTCTCTAGTTGTGGAGTTTCTAGTTGTGGAGTTTCTAGTTGTGGAGTTTTTTGTTGGGGAGTTTCTAGTTGTGAAGTTTCTAGTTGTGGATTTTCTAGTTGCGGAGTTTCTAGTTGCGGAGTTTCCAGTTGGGGAGTTTCTACTTGAGTTTATAGTTGTGGATTTTCTAGTTGCAGAGTTTCAAGTTGCGGAGTTTCTAGTTGTGGAGTTTCTAGTTGTGGAGCTTTTAGTTGAGGAGTCTCTAGTTGTTGAGTCTCTAGCTGTGAAAATTCTAGTTGTGGAGTTTCTGGTTGCAGAGTTTGTTGTTGCGGAGTTTCCAGATGTGGTGTTTCTATTTGTGGAATTTGTAGTTGTGGAGTATCTAGTTGTGGTGTTTCAAGTTGTGGAGTCTCTAGTTGTGGAGTTTCTAGTTGCGGAATTTCTAGTTGCAGAGTTTCTAGTTTCGGAGTTTTCTAGTTTTGGAGCTTCTAGTGGCGGAGTTTCAAGTTGTGGAGTTTCTAGTTGCGGAGTTACTAGCTGTGGAGTTTCTAGTGGCGGAGTCTCTAGTTGTGCAGTGTCTAGTTGTTGAGTTGCTAGCTGTGAAGTTTATAGTTGTGGGGTTTCTAGCTGTGGAGTTTCTAGTTGCGGAGTTTCTAGTTGCAGAGATTCTAGTTGTGGAGTTTCTAGTTGGGGAGTTTCTAGTTGCGGAGTTTCTAGTTGCGGAGTTTCCAGTTGGGGAGTTTCTAGTTGTGGAATTTCAATCTGTGTAGTTTCTAGTTGTGGAGTCTCAATTTTGGAGTTCCTAGTTGTGGAGCTCCTAGTTGTGGAGTTTCTAGTTGTGGAGTGTCTATTTGTGGAGTTTCTAGTTGTGAAGTTTTTAGTTGTAGAGTTTCTAGTTGGAGTTTTTAGTTTTCAAGTTTCTAGTTGTAGATTTTCTATTTGCAGAGTTCCTAGTTGTGGAGTTTCTAGTTGTGGGGTTTCTAGTTGTGGAAATTCTAGCTGTGGAGTTTCTACTTATGGAATCTGTAGTTGTGGAGTTTCTAGTTGTGGAGTTTCTTGTAGGGGAGTTTCTAGTTGCGGAGTTTCTAGTTGCGGAGTTTCCAGTTGGGGAGTTTCTACTTCGGTTTATAGTTGTGGATTTTCTAGTTGCCGAGTTTCTAGTTGTGGAGTTTCTAGTTAGGGAGTTTCGAGTTGTGGAGTTTCTAGTTGTCAAGTTTTGGTTGTCGAGTTTCAAGTTGTGGAATTTATAGGTGTGGAGTTTCTAGTTGTTGAGTGTCTAGTTTTGGAGTTTTTAGCTGTGGAGTTTCTAGTGGTTGAGTTTCCAACTGACGAGTTTCTATTTGCAAAGTCTCAAGTTGTGGAGTTTCTAGCTGTAAAGTTTCTAGATGCGGAGTTTCTAGTTGCGGAGTTTCCAGTTGTGGAGTTTCTAGTTGTGGAATTTGTAGTTGTGGAGTATCTAGTTGTGGTGTTTCAAGTTGTGGAGTCTGTAGTTGTGGAGTATCTATTTGTTGGGTTTCATGTTGTGGAGTTTCTAGTTGTGGACTTTCTAGCTGTGGAGTTTCTAGTGGTTGAGTTTCCAGTTGACGAGTTTCTATTTGCGAAGTCTCAAGTTGTGGAGTTTCTAGCTGTAAAGTTTCTAGTTGCAGAGTTTCTAGTTTCGAAGTTTCCAGTTGTGGAGTTTCTTGTTGTGAAATTTCAATCTGTGTTGTTCCTAGTTGTGGAGTCTCAATTTTGGAGTTCCTAGTTGTGGAGTCTCTAGTTGTGGAGTTTCTAGTTGTGGAGTACTCTATTTGTGGAGTTTCTAGTTGTGAAGTTTCTAGTTGTGGAGTTTCTAGTTGGAGTTTTTAGTTTTCGAATTTCCAGTTGTAGATTTTCTATTTGCAGAGTTCCTAGTTGCGGGGTTTCTAGTTGTGGAAATTCTAGCGGTGGAGTTTCTACTTATGAAATCTCTAGTCGTGGAGTTTCTAGTTGTGTAGTTTCTATCTGAGGAGTTTCTAAATGCAAAGTCTCTAGTTGTGCAGTCTCTAGTTGTGGAGTTTCTAGTAGTGGAGTTACTAGTTGTGGAATTTTTGTTGGGGAGTTTCTAGTTGTGAAGTTTCTAGTTGTGTATTTTCTAGTTGCGGAGTTTCTAGTTGCGGAGTTTCCAATTGGGGAGTTTCTACTTGAGTTTATAGTTGTGGATTTTTTAGTTGCAGAGTTTTGAGTTGCAGAGTTTCAAGTTGTGGAGTTTCTAGTTGCGGAGTTTCTAGCTGCGGAGTTTCTAGTTGCGGAGTCTCTAGTTGTGCAGTCTCTATTTGTTGAGTTTCTAGTTGTGAAGTTTATAGTTGGGGGGTTTCTAGCTGTGGAGTTTCTAGTTGCGGAGTTTCTAGTTGCGGAGTTTCTAGTTGCAGAGTTTCTAGTTGTGAAGTTTCTAGTATGGGAGTTTCTAGTTGCGGAGTTTCTAGTTGTGGAACTTCTAGTTGTGGAGTTTTAGTTGTTGAGTTTCAAGTTGAGGAATTTAGAGGTGTGGAGTTTCTAGTTGTTGAGTTTCTAGTTGTCGGGTTTCAAGTTGCGGAGTTTTTAGTTGTTGAGTTTCTAGTTGTGGAGCTTTTAGTTGAGGAGTCTCTAGTTGTTGAGTCTCTAGCTGTGGAAATTCTAGTTGTCGAGTTTCTGGTTGCAGAGTTTGTTGTTGCGGAGTTTCTAGATGTGGTGTTACTAGTTGTGGAGTTTCTAGTTGTGGAAATTGTAGTTGTGGAGTATCTAGTTGTGGTGTTTCAAGTTGTGGAATTTCTAGTTGTGGAGTTTCTAGCTGTGGAGTTTCTAGTGGTTGAGTTTCCAGTTGACGAGTTTCTATTTGCGAAGTCTCAAGTTGTGGAGTTTCTAGCTGTAAAGTTTCTAGTTGCAGAGTTTCTAGTTGCGGAGTTTCCATTTGTGGAGTTTCTAGTTGTGGAATTTCAATCTGTGTAGTTTGTAGTTGTGGAGTCTCAATTTTGGAGTTCCTAGTTGTGGAGTCTCTAGTTGTGGAGTTTCTAGTTGTGGAGTGTCCATTTGTGGAGTTTCTAGTTGTGAAGTTTTTAGTTGCGGAGTTTCTAGTTGGAGTTTTTATGTTTTCGAGTTTCTAGTTGTAGATTGCCTATTTTCAGAGTTCCTAGTTGTGGAGTTTCTAGTTGAGGGGTTTCTAGTGGAAATTCTAGCTGTGGAGTTTCTACTTATGGAATCTCATGTCGTGGTGTTTCTAGTTGTGTAGTTTCTATCTGAGGAGTTTCTACTTGAGTTTATAGTTGTGGATTCTTTAGTTGCAGAGTTTTAGGTTGCAGAGTTTCAAGTTGTGGAGTTTCAAGTTGCGGAGTTTCTAGCTGCGGAGTTTCTAGTTGCAGAGTCTCTAGTTGTGCAGTCTCTAGTTGTTGAGTTTCTAGTTGTGAAGTTTATAGTTGGGGGGTTTCTAGCTGTGGAGTTTCTAGTTGCGGAGTTTCTAGTTGCGGAGTTTCTAGTTGCAGAGTTTCTAGTTGTGAAGTTTCTAGTTTGGGAGTTTATAGTTGTGGAGTTTCTAGAGTTGGAGTTTCTAGTTGTGGAGTTTTAGTTGTTAAGTTTCAAGTTGAGGAATTTATAGGTGTGGAGTTTTTAGTTGTTGAGTTTCTAGTTGTGGAGCTTTTAGCTGAGGAGTCTGTAGTTGTTGAGTCTCTAGCTGTGGAAAATCTAGTTGTGGAGTTTCTGGTTGCAGAGTTTGTTGTTGCGGAGTTTCTAGATGTGGTGTTTCTAGTTGTGGAGTTTCTAGTTGTGGAATTTGTAGTTGTGGAGTATCTAGTTGTGGTGTTTCAAGTTGTGGAGTTTCTAGCTGTGGAGTTTCTAGTTGCGAAGTTTCTAGTTACAGAGTTTGTAGTTGCGGAGTCTTCTAGTTCTGGAGCTTCTAGTGGCAGAGTTTCAAGTTGTGGAGTTTCTAGTTGCGGAGTTACTAGCTGTAGAGTTTCTAGTGGCGGAGTCTCTAGTTGTGCAGTCTCTAGTTGTTGAGTTGCTAGTTGTGAAGTTTATAGTTGTGGGGTTTCTATCTGTGGAGTTTCTAGTTGCGGAGTTTCTAGTTGCAGAGTTTCTAGTTGCGGAGTTTCTAGTTGCAGAGATTCTAGTTTTGGAGTTTCTAGTTGTGGAGTTTCTAGTTGCGGAATTTGTAGTTGTGGAGTATCTAGTTGTGGTGTTTCAAGTTGTGGAGTCTGTAGTTGTGGAGTATCTATTTGTTGGGTTTCAAGTTGTGGAGTTTCTAGTTGTGGAGTTTCTAGCTGTTGAGTTTCTAGTGGTTGAGTTTCCAGTTGACGAGTTTCTATTTGCGAAGTCTCAAGTTGTGGAGTTTCTAGCTGTAAAGTTTCTAGTTGCAGAGTTTCAAGTTGCGGAGTTTCCAGTTGCGGAGTTGCTAGCTGCGGAGTTTCTAGTCGCGAAGTCTCTAGTTGTGCAGTCTCTATTTGTTCAGTTTCTAGTTGTGAAGTTTATAGTTGAGGGGTTTCTAGCTGTGGAAATTCTAGTTGCGGAGTTTCTATTTGCAGAGTTTGTAGTTGCGGAGTTTCTGGCTGCAGAGTTTCTAGTTGTGGAGTTTCTAGTTGGGGAGTTTCTAGTTGCGGAGTTTCTTGTTGTGGAGTTTCTAGTTGTGGAGTTTCTAGTTGTGGAGTTTTAGTTGTGGAGTTTCAAGTTGAGAAATTTATAGGTGTGGAGTTTGTAGTTGTTGAGTTTCTAGTTGTGGAATTCGTAGTTGTGGAGTATCTAGTTGTGGTGTTTCAAGTTGTGGAGTTTCTAGCTGTGCAGTTTCTACTTGCGGAGTCCCTAGTCGAGGAGTTTCTAGTTGTGTAGTTTCTATCTGAGGAGTTTCTAAATGCAAAGTCTCTAGTTGTGCAGTCTCTAGATGTGCAGTCTCTATTTGTTGAGTTTCAAGTCGTGAAGTTTATAGTTGAGGGGTTTCTACCTGCGGAGTTTCTATTTGCAGAGTTTCTGATTGCGGAGTTTCTAGCTGCAGAGTTTCTAGTTGTGGAGTTTCTAGTTTGGGAGTTTCTAGTTGCGGAGTTTCTAGTTGTGGAGTTTCTAGTTGTGCAGTTTCTAGTTGTGGAGTTTTAGTTGTGGAATTTATAGGTGTGGAGTTTCTAGTTGTTGAGTTTCTAGTTGTGGGGTTTCTAGTTGTGGAAATTCTAGCTGTGGAGTTTCTACTTATGGAATATCTAGTTGTGGAGTTTCTAGTTGTGGAGTTTCTAGTTGTGGAGTTTCTTGTTGGGGAGTTTCTAGTTGCGGAGATTCTAGTTGCGGAGTTTCCAGTTGGGGAGTTTCAACTTGGGTTTATAGTTGTGTATTTGCTAGTTTCAGAGTTTCGAGTTGCAGAGTTTCAAGTTGTGGAGTTTCTAGTTGCGGAGTTTCCAGTTGTGGAGTTTCTAGTTGCGGAATTCGTAGTTGTGGAGTATCTAGTTGTGGTGTTTCAAGTAGTGAAGTTTCTAACTGTGGAGTTTCTAATTGCGGAGTTTCTAGTTGCAGAGTTTTACGTTGCGGAGTTTTCTAGTTGTGGATTTTCTAGTTTCGGAGTTTCTATTTGCGTTGTTTCAAGTTGTGGAGTTTCTAGTTGGGGAGTTTCTAGTTGTGGAGTCTGTAGTTGTGGAGCATCTATTTGTTGGGTTACAACTTGTGGAGTTTCTAGTTGTGGAGTTTCTGGTTGTCGGATTTCTAGTTGCCGAGTTTCTAGTTGATAAGTCTCAAGTTGTGGAGTTTCTAGCTGTGGAAATTCTAGTTGCAAAGCTTCTAGTTGCGGAGTTTCTAGTTGTGGAGTTTCTAGTTGTGGAATTCGTAGTTGTGGAGTATCTAGTTGTGGAGTTTCAAATTGTGGAGTTTCTAGTTGTGGATTTTGAAGTTGTAGAGTTCCTAGTTGCGGAGTGTCTAGTTGGAAGTTTCTAGTTGCGGAGTTTTCTAGTTGCGGAGTCTGTAGTTGTGGAGTTGCTAGTTGTGGAGTTTCTAGTAGCGGATTTTCTAGCTGTGGAGTTTCTAGTTGCGGAGTTTCTAGTTGCAGAGTTTCTAGTTGTGGACTTTCTAGCTGTGGAGATTCCAGTTATGGAATTTCTAGTTGTGGAGTTTCTAGCTGTGGAGTATCAAGTTGTGGAATTTTTAGGTGTGGAGTTTCTATTTGTGGAGTTTGTAGTGGTTGTGTTTCTAGTTGCGGAGTTTCTAGTTGTGGAGTTTCTAGTTGTGGATTTTCTAGTGTTGGAGTATTTAGTTGCGGAGTTTCTAGTTGTGGAGTTTCTGGTTGTGGAGTTTCAAGTTGTTGTGTTTCAATCTGTGTAGTTTCTAGTTGTGGAGTCTCAATTTGTGGAGTTCCTAGTTGTGGAGTCTCTAGTTGTGGAGTTTCTAGTTGTGGAGTGTCCATTTGTGGAGTTTCTAGTGGTGAAGTTTCTAGTGTTGGAGTTTCTAGTTGGAGTTTTTAGTTTTCGAGTTTCTAGTTGTAGATTTTCTATTTGCACAGTTCCTATATGTGGAGTTTCTAGTTGAGAGGTTTTTAGTTGTGGAAATTCTAGCTGTGGAGTTCCTGCTTATGGAATCTCTAGTCGTGGTGTTTCTAGGTGTGTAGTTTCTATCTGAGAAGTTTCTAAATGCAGTCTCTAGATGTGCAGTCTCTAGTTGTGCAGTCTCTAGTTGTGGAGTTTCTAGTTGTGGAGTTTCTAGTTGTGGAGTTTTTGTTGGGGAGTTTCTAGTTGTGAAGTTTCTAGTTGTATACTTTCTAGTTGCGGAGTTTCTAGTTGGGGAGTTTCCAGGTCGGGAGTTGCTACTGGAGTTTATAGTTGTGGATTTTTTAGTTGCAGAATTTCTAGTTGCAGAGTTTCAAGTTGTGGGGTTTCTAGTTGCGGAGTTTCTAGCTGCGGAGTTTCTAGTTGCGGAGTCTGTAGTTGTGCAGTCTCTAGTTGTTGAGTTTCTAGTTGTGAAGTTTATAGTTGGGGGGTTTCTAGCTGTGGAGTTTCTAGTTGCGGAGTTTCTAGTTGCAGAGTTTCTAGTTGTGAAGTTTCTAGTTGGGAAGTTTCTAGTTGCGGAGTTTCTAGTTGTGGAGTTTTAGTTGTGGAGTTTCAAGTTGAGGAATTTATAGGTGTGGAGTTTCCTGTTGTTGAGTTTCTGGTTGTCGGGTTTCAACTTGTGGAGTTTTAAGTTGTGGAGTTTCTAGTTGTGGAGCTTTTAGTTGAGGAGTCTATATTTGTTGAGTCTCTAGCGGCGGAAATTCTAGTTGTGGAGTTTCTGGTTGCAGAGTTTGTTGTTGCGGAGTTTCTAGATGTGGTGTTTCTAGTTGTGGAGTTTCTAGTTGTGGTGTTTCTAGTTGTGGAGTTTCTAGTTGTGAAGTTTCTAGTGTTGGATTTTCTAGTTGCGGAGTTTCTAGTTGCGGAGTTTCCAGTTGGAGAGTTTCTACTTGAGTTTAGAGTTGTGGATTTTCTAGTTGCAAAGTTTCGATTTGCAGAGTTTCAAGTTGTGGAGTTTCTAGTTGCGGAGTTTCTAGCTGCGGAGTTTCTAGTTGCGGAGTCTCTAGATGTGCAGTCTCTATTTGTTGAGTTTCTAGTTGTGAAGATTGTAGTAGGGGGGTTTCTACCTGCGGAGTTTCTATTTGCAGAGTTTCTAGTTGCGGAGTTTCTAGCTGCAGAGTTTCTAGTTGTGGAGTTTCTAGTTTGGGAGTTTCTAGTTGCGGAGTTTCTAGTTGTGGAGTTTTAGTTGTGGAATTTATAGGTGTGGAGTTTCTAGTTGTTGAGTGTCTAGTTGTGGAGTTTCTAGTTGCGGAGTTTCTAGTTGTGGAGTTTCTACTTGTGGAGTTTTAGTTGTGGAGTTTCTAGTTGCGGAGTTTCTAGTTGTAGAGTTTCTAGTTGTGGAGTTTCTAGTTGTGGAGTTTCTAGTAGTGGAGTTTCTAGTTGTGGAGTTTTAGTTGTGGAGTTTCAAGTTGTGGAATTTATAGGTGTGGAGTTTCTAGTTGTTGAGTGTCCAGTTGTGGAGTTTCTAGTTGCGGAGTTTCTAGTTGTGGAGTTTCTACTTGTGGAGTTTCTATTTGTGAAGTTTTTAGTTGCGGAGCTTCTGGTTGCGGAGTTTCAGGTTGTGGAGTTTCTAGTTGTGGAGTTTGTAGTTGTGGAGTTTCAAGTTGAAAAGTTTTTAGTTGTGGATTTTGAAGTTGTAGAGTTCCTAGTTGTGGAGTTTCTAGTAATGGAGTTTCTAGTTGTTGAGTTTCAAGTTGCTGAGTTTCTAGTCGCGAAGTCTCAAGTTGTGGAGTTTCTAGCTGTGGAGTTTCTAGTTGCGGAGTTTCCAGTTGTGGAGTTTCCAGTTGCGGAATTTGTAGTTGTGGAATTCGTAGTTGTGGAGTATCTAGTTGTGGTGTTTCCAGTAATGAAGTTTCTAACTGTGGAGTTTCTAATTGCGGAGTTTCTGGTTGGAGTTTTTAGTTTTCGAGTTTCGAGTTGTAGATTTTCTATTTTCAGAGTTCCTAGTGGTGGAGTTTCTAGTTGAGGGGTTTCTAGTTGTGGAAATAATAGCTGTGGAGTTTCTACTTATGGAATCTCTAGTCGTGGTGTTTCTAGTTGTGTAGTTTCTATCTGAGGAGTTTCTAAATGCAGTCTCTAGTTGTGCAGTCTCTAGTTGTGGAGTTTCTCGTTGTGGAGTTACTACTTGTGGAATTTTTGTTGGGGAGTTTCTAGTTGTGAAGTTTCTAGTTGTGTATTTTCTAGTTGCGGAGTTTCTAGTTGCGGAGTTTCCCGTTGGGGAGTTTCTACTCGAGTTTATAGTTGTGGATTTTTTAGTTGCAGAGTTTTGAGTTGCAGAGTTTCAAGTTGTGGAGTTTCTAGTTTCGGAGTTTCTAGCTGTGGAGTTTCTAGTTGCGGAGTTTCTAGTTGCGGAGTTTCTAGTTGCAGAGTTTCTAGTTGTGAAGTTTCTAGTATGGGAGTTTCTAGTTTCGGAGTTTCTAGTTGTGGAGTTTCTAGTTGTGGAGTTTTAGTTGTTGAGTTTCAAGTTGAGGAATTTATAGGTGTGGAGTTTCTAGTTGTTGAGTTTCTAGTTGTCGGGTTTCAAGTTGCGGAGTTTTTAGTTGTTGAGTTTCTAGTTGTGGAGATTTTAGTTGAGGAGTCTCTAGTTGTTGAGTCTCTAGCTGTGGAAATTCTAGTTGTGGAGTTTCTGGTTGCAGAGTTTGTTGTTGCGGAGTTTCTAGATGTGGTGTTTCTAGTTGTGGAGTTTCTAGTTGTGGAATTTGTAGTTGTGGAGTATCTAGTTGTGGTGTTTCAAGTTGTGGAATTTCTAGTTGTGGAGTTTCTAGCTGTGGAGTTTCTAGTGGTTGAGTTTCCAGTTGACGAGTTTCTATTTGCGAAGTCTCAAGTTGTGGAGTTTCTAGCTGTAAAGTTTCTAGTTGCAGAGTTTCTAGTTGCGGAGTTTCCAGTTGTGGAGTTTCTAGTTGTGGAATTTCAATCTGTGTAGTTTGTAGTTGTGGAGTCTCAATTTTGGAGTTCCTAGTTGTGGAGTCTCTAGTTGTGGAGTTTCTAGTTGTGGAGTGTCCATTTGTGGAGTTTCTAGTTGTGAAGTTTTTAGTTGCGGAGTTTCTAGTTGGAGTTTTTAGTTTTCGAGTTTCTAGTTGTAGATTTCCTATTTTCAGAGTTCCTAGTTGTGGAGTTTCTACTTATGGAATCTCATGTCGTGGTGTTTCTAGTTGTGTAGTTTCTATCTGAGGAGTTTCTACTTGAGTTTATAGTTGTAGATTTTTTTGTTGCGGAGTTTTGAGTTGCAGAGTTTCAAGTTGTGGAGTTTCTAGTTGCGGAGTTTCTAGCTGCGGAGTTTCTAGTTGCAGAGTCTCTAGTTGTGCAGTCTCTAGTTGTTGAGTTTCTAGTTGTGAAGTTTATAGTTGGGGGGGTTTCTAGCTGTGGAGTTTCTAGTTGCGGAGTTTCTAGTTGCGGAGTTTCTAGTTGCAGAGTTTCTAGTTGTGAAGTTTCTAGTTGGGGAGTTTCTAGTTGTGGAGTTTCTAGAGTTGGAGTTTCTAGTTGTGGAGTTTTAGTTGTTGAGTTTCAAGTTGAGGAATTTATAGGTGTGGAGTTTTTAGTTGTTGAGTTTCTAGTTGTGGAGCTTTTAGTTGAGGAGTCTCTAGTTGTTGAGTCTCTAGCTGTGGAAATTCTAGTTGTGGAGTTTCTGGTTGCAGAGTTTGTTGTTGCGGAGTTTCTAGATGTGGTGTTTCTAGTTGTGGAGTTTCTAGTTGTGGAATTTATAGTTGTGGAGTATCTAGTTGTGGTGTTTCAAGTTGTGGAGTTTCTAGCTGTGGAGTTTCTAGTTGCGAAGTTTCTAGTTACAGAGTTTGTAGTTGCGGAGTTTTCAAGTTCTGGAGCTTCTAGTGGCAGAGTTTCAAGTTGTGGAGTTTCTAGTTGCGGAGTTACTAGCTGTAGAGTTTCTAGTGGCGGAGTCTCTAGTTGTGCAGTCTCTAGTTGTTGAGTTGCTAGTTGTGAAGTTTATAGTTGTGGGGTTTCTAGCTGTGGAGTTTCTAGTTGCGGAGTTTCTAGTTGCAGAGTTTCTACTTGCGGAGTTTCTAGTTGCAGAGATTCTAGTTGTGGGGTTTCTAGTGGGGAGTTTCTAGTTGCGGAATTGGTAGTTGTGGAGTATCTATTTGTTGGGTTTCAAGTTGTGGAATTTCTAGTTGTGGAGTTTCTAGCTGCGGAGTTTCTAGTGGTTGAGTTTCCAGTTGACGAGTTTCTATTTGCGAAGTCTCAAGTTGTGGAGTTTCTAGCTGTAAAGTTTCTAGTTGCAGAGTTTCTAGTTGCGGAGTTTCCAGTTGTGGAGTTTCTAGTGTTGGAATTTCAATCTGTGTAGTTTCTAGTTGTGGAGTCTCAATTTTGGAGTTCCTATTTGTGGAGTCTCTAGTTGTGGAGTTTCTAGTTGTAGAGTGTCTATTTGTGGAGTTTCTAGTTGTGAAGTTTCTAGTTGTAGAGTTTCTAGTTGGAGTTTTTAGTTTTCGAGTTTCTAGTTGTAGACTTTCTATTTGCAGAGTTCCTAGTTGTGGAGTGTCTAGTTGTGGAGTTTCTAGTTGCGAACTCTCAAGTTGCCGATTTTCTAGTTGTGTAGTTTCTAGCTGCGGAGTTTCTAGTTGTTGAGTTACTAGTTGACGAGTTTTTATTTGCGAAGTCTCAAGTTGTGGAGTTTCTAGCTGTGGAGTTTCTGGTTGCGGAGTTTGTAGTTGCGGAGTTTCTAGTTGCAGAGTTTCTAGTTGCGGAGATTCTAGTTGCCGAGTTTCTTGTTGCGACGTATCAAGTTGTGGAGTTTCTAGTTGTGGAGTTTCTAGTTGTGGAATTTGTAGTTGTGGAGTATCTAGTTGTGGTGTTTCAAGTTGTGGAGTTTCTAGCTGTGGAGTTTCTAGTTGCGGAGTTTCTAGTGGCAGAGTTTCAAGTTGCGGAGTTTCTAGTTGTGAGGTTTCTAGTTGTAGAGTTTCTAGTTGGAGTTTTTAGTTTTCGAGTTTCTAGTTGTAGACTTTCTATTTGCACAGTTCCTAGTTGTGGAGTTTCTAGTTGTGGGGTTTCTAGTTGAGGGAAATTCTAGCTGTGGAGTTTCTACTTATGGAATCTCTAGTCGAGGAGTTTCTAGTTGTGTAGTTTCTATCTGAGAAGTTTCTAAATGCAAAGTCTCTAGTTGTGCAGTCTCTAGTTGTGGAGTTTCTAGTTGTGGAGTTTCTAGTTGTGGAGTTTCTTGTTGGGGAGTTTCTAGTTGTGAAGTTTCTAGTTGTGGATTTTCTAGTTGCGGAGTTTCTAGCTGCGGAGTTTCTAGTTGCGGAGTCTCTAGTTGTGCAGTCTCTAGTTGTTGAGTTTCTAGTTGTGAAGTTTATAGTTGAGGGGTTTCTAGCTGTGGAGTTTCTAGTTGTGGAGTTTCTAGTTGCAGAGTTTCTAGTTGTGGAGTTTCTAGTTGGGGAGTTTCTAGTTGGGGAGTTTCTAGTTGTGGAGTTTCTAGTAGTGGACTTTTAGTTGTGGAGTGTCAAGTTGAGAAATTTATAGGTGTGGAGTTTCTAGTTGTTGAGTTTCTAGTTGTCGGGTTTTAGTTGCGGAGTTTCTAGTTGTGGAGTGTCTAGTTGTGGAGTTTCTAGTTGCGAACTCTCAAGTTGCGGATTTTCTAGTTGTGGAGTTTTTAGCTGTGGAGTTTCTAGTTGTTGAGTTACTAGTTGACGAGTTTTTATTTGCGAAGTCTCAAGTTGTGGAGTTTCTAGCTGTGGAGTTTCTGGTTGCGGAGTTTGTAGTTGCGGAGTTTCTAGTTGCAGAGTTTCTAGTTGCGGAGATTCTAGTTGCCGAGTTTCTTGTTGCGACGTATCATGTTGCGGAGTTACTAGCTGTGGAGTTTCTAGTTGGGGAGTTTCTAGTTGTGGAGTTTGTAGTTGTGGA
The DNA here is from genome assembly GCF_043290135.1 of Rhipicephalus microplus. Classification (NCBI taxonomy): domain Eukaryota; kingdom Metazoa; phylum Arthropoda; class Arachnida; order Ixodida; family Ixodidae; genus Rhipicephalus; species Rhipicephalus microplus. The sequence goes on along the minus strand of NW_027464585.1, from coordinate 5,423,928 downwards.
GTATCTAGTTGTGGAGTTTCAAATTGTGGAGTTTCTAGTTGTGGATTTTGAAGTTGTAGAGTTCCTAGTTGCGGAGTGTCTAGTTGGGAGTGTCTAGTTGTGGAGTTTCTAGTTGCGGAGTTACTAGTTGTGGAGTTTATACTTGTTGAGTTTCTAGTTGTGGAGTTTCTAGTTGTGGAGTTTCTAGTTGTGGAGTTTGTAGTTGTGGAGTATCTAGTTGTGGTGTTTCAAGTTGTGGAGTTTCTAGCTGTGGAGTTTCCAGTTGTGATGTTTCTAGTTACAGAGTTTGTAGTTGCGGAGTTTTCTAGTTCTGGAGCTTCTAGTGGCAGAGTTTCAAGTTGTGGAGTTTCTAGTTGCGGAGTTACTAGCTGTAGAGTTTCTAGTGGCGGAGTCTCTAGTTGTGCAGTGTCTAGTTGTTGAGTTGCTAGTTGTGAAGTTTATAGTTGTGGGGTTTCTAGCTGCGGAGTTTCTAGTTGCGGAGTTTCTAGTTGCAGAGTTTCTACTTGCGGAGTTTCTAGTTGCAGAGATTCTAGTTGTGGGGTTTCTAGTGGGGAGTTTCTAGTTGCGGAGTTTCTAGTTGTGGAGTTTCTAGTTGCGGAATTGGTAGTTGTGGAGTATCTATTTGTTGGGTTTCAAGTTGTGGAATTTCTAGTTGTGGAGTTTCTAGCTGCGGAGTTTCTAGTGGTTGAGTTTCCAGTTGACGAGTTTCTATTTGCGAAGTCTCAAGTTGTGGAGTTTCTAGCTGTAAAGTTTCTAGTTGCAGAGTTTCTAGTTGCGGAGTTTCCAGTTGTGGAGTTTCTAGTGTTGGAATTTCAATCTGTGTAGTTTCTAGTTGTGGAGTCTCAATTTTGGAGTTCCTATTTGTGGAGTCTCTAGTTGTGGAGTTTCTAGTTGTAGAGTGTCTATTTGTGGAGTTTCTAGTTGTGAAGTTTCTAGTTGTAGAGTTTCTAGTTGGAGTTTTTAGTTTTCGAGTTTCTAGTTGTAGACTTTCTATTTGCAGAGTTCGTAGTTGTGGAGTTTCTAGTTGTGGGGTTTCTAGTTGAGGGAAATTCTAGCTGTGGAGTTTCTACTTATGGAATCTCTAGTCGAGGAGTTTCTAGTTGTGTAGTTTCTATCTGAGAAGTTTCTAAATGCAAAGTCTCTAGTTGTGCAGTCTCTAGTTGTGGAGTTTCTAGTTTTGGAGTTTCTAGTTGTGGAGTTTCTTGTTGGGGAGTTTCTAGTTGTGAAGCTTCTAGTTGTGGATTTTCTAGCTGCGGAGTTTCTTGTTGCGGAGTCTCTAGTTGTGCAGTCTCTAGTTGTTGAGTTTCTAGTTGTGAAGTTTATAGTATAGGGGTTTCTAGCTGTGGAGTTTCTAGTTGCGGAGTTTCTAGTTGCAGAGTTTCTAGTTGTGGAGTTTCTAGTTGGGGAGTTTCTAGTTGGGGAGTTTCTAGTTGTGGAGTTTCTAGTAGTGGACTTTTAGTTGTGGAGTGTCAAGTTGAGAAATTTATAGGTGTGGAGTTTCTAGTTGTTGAGTTTCTAGTTGTCGGGTTTTAGTTGCGGAGTTTCTAGTTGTGGAGTGTCTAGTTGTGGAGTTTCTAGTTGCGAACTCTCAAGTTGCCGATTTTCTAGTTGTGTAGTTTCTAGCTGTGGAGTTTCTAGTTGTTGAGTTACTAGTTGACGAGTTTTTATTTGCGAAGTCTCAAGTTGTGGAGTTTCTAGCTGTGGAGTTTCTGGTTGTGGAGTTTCTAGTTGTGGAGTTTCAAGTTGTGGAATTCGTAGTTGTGGAGTATCTAGTTGTGGTGTTTCAAGTAGTGAAGTTTCTAGCTGTGGAGTTTCTAATTGCGGAGTTTCTAGTTGCAAAGTTTCACGTTGCGGAGTTTTCTAGTTGTGGAGTTTCTAGTTTCGGAGTTTCAATTTGCGGAGTTTCAAGTTGTGGAGTTTTAGTTGGGGAGTTTCTAGTTGTGGAGTTTGTAGTTGTGGAGTATCTAGTTGTGGAGTTTCAAATTGTGGAGTTTCTAGTTGTGGATTTTGAAGTTGTAGAGTTCCTAGTTGCGGAGTGTCTAGTTGGGAGTTTCTAGTTGAGGAGTTTTCTAGTTGCGGAGTCTGTAGTTGTGGAGTTGCTAGTTTTGGAGTTTCTAGTGGTGGATTTTCTAGCTGTGGAGTTTCTAGTTGCGGAGTTTCTAGTTGCGGAATTGGTAGTTGTGGAGTATCTATTTGTTGGGTTTCAAGTTGTGGAATTTCTAGTTGTGGAGTTTCTAGTTGCGGAGTATCTAGTTGCGAAGTCTCAAGTTGTGGAGTTTCTAGCTGTGGAAATTCTAGTTGCGGAGCTTCTAGTTTCGGAGTTTCTATTTGCGGAGTTTCAAGTTGTGGAGTTTCTAGTTGGGGAGTTTCTAGTTGTGGAGTTTGTAGTTGTGGAGTATCTAGTTGTGGAGTTTCAAATTGTGCAGTTTCTAGTTGTGGATTTTGAGGTTGTAGAGTTCCTAGTTGCGGAGTGTCTAGTTGGGAGTGTCTAGTTGTGGAGTTTCTAGTTGCGGAGTTACTAGTTGTGGAGTTTATACTTGTGGAGTTTCTAGTTGTGGAGTTTTTAGTTGCGAAGTTTCTGGTTGCAGAGTTTCAGGTTGTGGAGTTTCTAGTGGTGGAGTTTATAGTTGTTGAGTTTCTAGTTGCTGAGTTTCTAGTCGCGAAGTCTCAAGTTGTGGAGTTTTTAGCTGTGGAGTTTCTAGTTGCGGAGTTTCCAGTTGTGGAGTTTCTAGTTGCGGAATTTGTAGTTGTGAAATTCGTAGTTGTGGAGTATCTAGTGATGGTGTTTCAAGTAGTGAAGTTTCTAGCTGTGGAGTTTCTAATTGCGGAGTTTCTAGTTGCAGAGTTTCTAGTTGTGGAGTTTCTACTTGTGGAGTTTGTAGTTGTGGAGTTTTAGTTGCGGAGTTTCTGGTTGCGGAGTTTCAGGTTGTGGAGTTTCTAGTTGTGGAGTTTGTAGTTGTGGAGTATCTAGATGTGGAGTTTCAAGTTGAAGAGTTTTTAGTTGTGGATTTTGAAGTTGTAGAGTTCCTAGTTGTGGAGTTTCTAGTGGTTGAGTTTATAGTTGTTGAGTTTCTAGTTGCTGAGTTTCTAGTCGCGAAGTCTCAAGTTGTGGAGTTTCTAGCTGTGGAAATTTTAGTTGCGGAGCTTCTTGTTGTGGAGTTTCTAGTTGTGGAGTTTCAAGTTGTGGAATTCGTAGTTGTGGAGTATCTAGTTGTGGTGTTTCAAGTAGTGAAGTTTCTAGCTGTGGAGTTTCTAATTGCGGAGTTTCTAGTTGCAAAGTTTCACGTTGCGGAGTTTTCTAGTTGTGGAGTTTCTAGTTTCGGAGTTTCAATTTGCGGAGTTTCAAGTTGTGGAGTTTTAGTTGGGGAGTTTCTAGTTGTGGAGTTTGTAGTTGTGGAGTATCTAGTTGTGGAGTTTCAAATTGTGGAGTTTCTAGTTGTGGATTTTGAAGTTGTAGAGTTCCTAGTTGCGGAGTGTCTAGTTGGGAGTTTCTAGTTGAGGAGTTTTCTAGTTGCGGAGTCTGTAGTTGTGGAGTTGCTAGTTTTGGAGTTTCTAGTGGTGGATTTTCTAGCTGTGGAGTTTCTAGTTGGGGAGTTTCTAGTTGCGGAATTGGTAGTTGTGGAGTATCTATTTGTTGGGTTTCAAGTTGTGGAATTTCTAGTTGTGGAGTTTCTAGCTGCGGAGTTTCTAGTGGTTGAGTTTCCAGTTGACGAGTTTCTATTTGCGAAGTCTCAAGTTGTAGAGTTTCTAGCTGTAAAGTTTCTAGTTGCAGAGTTTCTAGTTGCGGAGTTTGCAGTTGTGGAGTTTCTAGTGTTGGAATTTCAATCTGTGTAGTTTCTAGTTGTGGAGTCTCAATTTTGGAGTTCCTATTTGTGGAGTCTCTAGTTGTGGAGTTTCTAGTTGTAGAGTGTCTATTTGTGGAGTTTCTAGTTGTGAAGTTTCTAGTTGTAGAGTTTCTAGTTGGAGTTTTTAGTTTTCGAGTTTCTAGTTGTAGACTTTCTATTTGCAGAGTTCGTAGTTGTGGAGTTTCTAGTTGTGGGGTTTCTAGTTGAGGGAAATTCTAGCTGTGGAGTTTCTACTTATGGAATCTCTAGTCGAGGAGTTTCTAGTTGTGTAGTTTCTATCTGAGAAGTTTCTAAATGCAAAGTCTCTAGTTGTGCAGTCTCTAGTTGTGGAGTTTCTAGTTTTGGAGTTTCTAGTTGTGGAGTTTCTTGTTGGGGAGTTTCTAGTTGTGAAGTTTCTAGTTGTGGATTTTCTAGTTGCGGAGTTTCTAGCTGCGGAGTTTCTAGTTGCGGAGTCTCTAGTTGTGCAGTCTCTAGTTGTTGAGTTTCTAGTTGTGAAGTTTATAGTTGAGGGGTTTCTAGCTGTGGAGTTTCTAGTTGCGGAGTTTCTAGTTGCAGAGTTTCTAGTTGTGGAGTTTCTAGTTGGGGAGTTTCTAGTTGGGGAGTTTCTAGTTGTGGAGTTTCTAGTAGTGGACTTTTAGTTGTGGAGTGTCAAGTTGAGAAATTTATAGGTGTGGAGTTTCTAGTTGTTGAGTTTCTAGTTGTCGGGTTTTAGTTGCGGAGTTTCTAGTTGTGGAGTGTCTAGTTGTGGAGTTTCTAGTTGCGAACTCTCAAGTTGCCGATTTTCTAGTTGTGTAGTTTCTAGCTGTGGAGTTTCTAGTTGTTGAGTTACTAGTTGACGAGTTTTTATTTGCGAAGTCTCAAGTTGTGGAGTTTCTAGCTGTGGAGTTTCTGGTTGCGGAGTTTGTAGTTGCGGAGTTTCTAGTTGCAGAGTTTCTAGTTGCGGAGATTCTAGTTGCCGAGTTTCTTGTTGCGACGTATCAAGTTGTGGAGTTTCTAGTTGTGGAGTTTCTAGTTGTGGAATTTGTAGTTGTGGAGTATCTAGTTGTGGTGTTTCAAGTTGTGGAGTTTCTAGCTGTGGAGTTTCTAGTTGCGGAGTTTCTAGTGGCAGAGTTTCAAGTTGCGGAGTTTCTAGTTGTGAAGTTTCTAGTTGTAGAGTTTCTAGTTGGAGTTTTTAGTTTTCGAGTTTCTAGTTGTAGACTTTCTATTTGCACAGTTCCTAGTTGTGGAGTTTCTAGTTGTGGGGTTTCTAGTTGAGGGAAATTCTAGCTGTGGAGTTTCTACTTATGGAATCTCTAGTCGAGGAGTTTCTAGTTGTGTAGTTTCTATCTGAGAAGTTTCTAAATGCAAAGTCTCTAGTTGTGCAGTCTCTAGTTGTGGAGTTTCTAGTTGTGGAGTTTCTAGTTGTGGAGTTTCTTGTTGGGGAGTTTCTAGTTGTGAAGTTTCTAGTTGTGGATTTTCTAGTTGTGGAGTTTCTAGCTGCGGAGTTTCTAGTTGCGGAGTCTCTAGTTGTGCAGTCTCTAGTTGTTGAGTTTCTAGTTGTGAAGTTTATAGTTGAGGGGTTTCTAGCTGTGGAGTTTCTAGTTGCGGAGTTTCTAGTTGCAGAGTTTCTAGTTGTGGAGTTTCTAGTTGGGGAGTTTCTAGTTGGGGAGTTTCTAGTTGTGGAGTTTCTAGTAGTGGACTTTTAGTTGTGGAGTGTCAAGTTGAGAAATTTATAGGTGTGGAGTGTCTAGTTGTGGAGTTTCTAGTTGCGAACTCTCAAGTTGCGGATTTTCTAGTTGTGGAGTTTCTAGCTGTGGAGTTTCTAGTTGTTGAGTTACTAGTTGACGAGTTTTTATTTGCGAAGTCTCAAGTTGTGGAGTTTCTAGCTGTGGAGTTTCTGGTTGCGGAGTTTGTAGTTGCGGAGTTTCTAGTTGCAGAGTTTCTAGTTGCGGAGATTCTAGTTGCCGAGTTTCTTGTTGCGACGTATCAAGTAGCGGAGTTACTAGCTGTGGAGTTTCTAGTTGGGGAGTTTCTAGTTGTGGAGTTTGTAGTTGTGGAGTATCTAGTTGTGGAGTTTCAAATTGTGGAGTTTCTAGTTGTGGATTTTGAAGTTGTAGAGTTCCCAGTTGCGGAGTGTCTAGTTGGGAGTGTCTAGTTGTGGAGTTTCTAGTTGCGGAGTTACTAGTTGTGGAGTTTATACTTGTGGAGTTTCTAGTTGTGGAGTTTCTAGTTGCAGAATTTTCTAGCTGTGGAGTTTCTAGTTGCGGAGTATCTAGTTGCGAAGTCTCAAGTTGTGGAGTTTCTAGCTGTGGAAATTCTAGTTGCGGAGCTTCTAGTTTCGGAGTTTCTATTTGCGGAGTTTCAAGTTGTGGAGTTTCTAGTTGGGGAGTTTCTAGTTGTGGAGTTTGTAGTTGTGGAGTATCTAGTTGTGGAGTTTCAAATTGTGCAGTTTCTAGTTGTGGATTTTGAGGTTGTAGAGTTCTTAGTTGCGGAGTGTCTAGTTGGGAGTGTCTAGTTGTGGAGTTTCTAGTTGCGGAGTTACTAGTTGTGGAGTTTATACTTGTGGAGTTTCTAGTTGTGGAGTTTTTAGTTGCGAAGTTTCTGGTTGCAGAGTTTCAGGTTGTGGAGTTTCTAGTGGTGGAGTTTATAGTTGTTGAGTTTCTAGTTGCTGAGTTTCTAGTCGCGAAGTCTCAAGTTGTGGAGTTTTTAGCTGTGGAGTTTCTAGTTGCGGAGTTTCCAGTTGTGGAGTTTCTAGTTGCGGAATTTGTAGTTGTGGAATTCGTAGTTGTGGAGTATCTAGTGATGGTGTTTCAAGTAGTGAAGTTTCTAGCTGTGGAGTTTCTAATTGCGGAGTTTCTAGTTGCAGAGTTTCTAGTTGTGGAGTTTCTACTTGTGGAGTTTCTAGTTGTGGAGTTTTAGTTGCGGAGTTTCTGGTTGCGGAGTTTAAGGTTGTGGAGTTTCTAGTTGTGGAGTTTGTAGTTGTGGAGTATCTAGATGTGGAGTTTCAAGTTGAAGAGTTTTTAGTTGTGGATTTTGAAGTTGTAGAGTTCCTAGTTGTGGAGTTTCTAGTGGTTGAGTTTATAGTTGTTGAGTTTCTAGTTGCTGAGTTTCTAGTCGCGAAGTCTCAAGTTGTGGAGTTTCTAGCTGTGGAAATTTTAGTTGCGGAGCTTCTTGTTGTGGAGTTTCTAGTTGTGGAGTTTCAAGTTGTGGAATTCGTAGTTGTGGAGTATCTAGTTGTGGTGTTTCAAGTAGTGAAGTTTCTAGCTGTGGAGTTTCTAATTGCGGAGTTTCTAGTTGCAAAGTTTCACGTTGCGGAGTTTTCTAGTTGTGGAGTTTCTAGTTTCGGAGTTTCAATTTGCGGAGTTTCAAGTTGTGGAGTTTTAGTTGGGGAGTTTCTAGTTGTGGAGTTTGTAGTTGTGGAGTATCTAGTTGTGGAGTTTCAAAGTGTGGAGTTTCTAGTTGTGGATTTTGAAGTTGTAGAGTTCCTAGTTGCGGAGTGTCTAGTTGGGAGTTTCTAGTTGAGGAGTTTTCTAGTTGCGGAGTCTGTAGTTGTGGAGTTGCTAGTTTTGGAGTTTCTAGTGGTGGATTTTCTAGCTGTGGAGTTTCTAGTTGCGGAGTTTCTAGTTGCAGAGTTTCTAGTTGTGGACTTTCTAGCTGTGGAGTTTCCAGTTATGGAATTTCTAGTTGTGAGGTTTGTGGTTGTGGAGTTTCTAGTGGTGGAGTTTCTAGTTGCGGAGTCTCTAGTTGTGGAGTTTCTAGTTGTGGAGTTTCTAGTTGCGAACTCTCAAGTTGTGGAGTTTCTAGTTGTGGAGTTTCTAGCTGTGGAGTTTCTATTTGCAGAGTTTCTAGTTGCGGAGTTTCTAGCTGCAGGGTTTCTAGTTGTGGAGTTTCTAGTGGGGGAGTTTCTAGTTGCGGAGTTTCTAGTTGTGGAGTTTCTAGTTGTGAAGTTTGTAGTTGTGAAGTTTTAGTTGTCGAGTTTTAGTTGTGAAGTTTCAAGGTGTAGAAATAATAGGTGTGGAGTTTCTAGTTGTTGAGTTTCTAGTTGTCGGGTTTCTAGTTGCGGAGTTTCTAGTTGTAATGTTTCTAGTTGTGGAGCTTTTAGTTTAGGAGTCTCTAGTTGTTGAGTCTCTAGTAGTGAAATTTCTAGTTGTGGAGTTTCTAGTTGTGGAGTTTGTTGTTGCGGAGTTTCTAGATGTGGAGTTTCTATTTGTGGAGTTTATGGCTGTGGAGTTTCTAGTTGTGGAGTTTCTAGTTGTGGAGTTTCTGGCTGTGGAGTTTCTAGTTGTGGAATTTCTAGTTGTGGAGTCTCTAGTAGTGGAGTTTCTATCTATGGAGTTTCTAGTTGCGGAGTATCTAGTTGCAGAGTTTCTAGTTGCGGAGTTTTCTAGTTGTGGAGTTTCTAGTTGTGCAGTCTCTAGTTGTTGAGCTTCTAGTTGTGAAGTTTATAGTTGTGGGGTTTCTAGTTGTGGAGTTTCTAGTTACAGAGTTTCTAGTTGCAAACTTTCTAGTTGCGGAAATTCTAGTTGCAAAGTTTCTAGTTGGGGAGTTTCTAGTTGGGGAGAGTCTAGTTGCGGAGTTTCTAGTTGCGGAGTTTCAGGTTGCGGAGTTTGTAGTTGCGGAGTTTCTAGTCGGAGAGTTTCTACTTGTGGAGATTCTAGTTGCCGAGTTTATAGTTGCGAAGTCTCAAGTTGTCGAGTTTCTAGCTGCGGAGTTTCTAGTTTCGGAGTTCCTGGTTGTGGAGTTTCTAGTTGTGCAATTTGTAGTTGTGGAGTATCTAGTTGTGGTGTTTCAAGTTGTGGAGTTTCTAGCTGTGAAGTTTCTAGTTGCGGAGTTTCTAGTTGCAGAGTTTCTAGTTGCGGAGTTTTCTAGTTGTGGAGTTTATAGTTGCAGAGTTTCTAGTTGTGGAGTTTCTAGTTGTGAGGTTCGTAGTTGTGAAGTTTCTAGTTGTGGAGTTTGTAGTTGTAGAGTCTCTAGTTGTGGAGTTTCAAGTTGTGGAGTTTCTAGTTGTGAGGTTCGTAGTTGTGGAGTTTCTAGTTGTGGAGTTTCTAGTTGTGGAGACTCTAGTATTGGAGTTTCAAGTTGTGGGTTTTCTAGTTGCGAAGTCTCAAGTTGTGGAGTTTCTAGTTGTGGAGTTGCTAGTAGTGGGGTTCGTAGTTGTGGGGTTCGTAGTTGTGGAGTTTCTAGTTGTGGAGTCTCTAGTTGTGGAGTTTCAAGTTGTGGAGTTTCTAGCTGTGGAGTTTCTAGTTGCGGAGTTTCTAGTTGAAGAGTTTCTAGTTGCGAAGTTTTCTAGTTGTGGAGATTCTAGTGGCAGAGTTTCAAGTTGTGGAGTTTCTAGTTGCGGAGTTTCTAGCTGTGGAGTTTCTAGTTGCGGAGTCTCTAGTTGTGCAGTCTCCAGTTGTTGAGTTTTAGGTTGCGGAGTTTGTAGCTGCGGAGTTTCTAGTCGCAGAGTTTCTAGTTGTGGAGATTCTAGTTGCCGAGTTTCTAGCTGCGAAGTCTCAAGTTGGGGAGTTTCTAGCTGCGGAGTTTCTAGTTGCGGAGTTTCTAGTTGTGGAGTTTCTAGTTGTGAAGTTTATAGTTGTGGGGTTTCTAGCTGTGGAATTTCTAGTTACGGAGTTTCTAGTTGCAGAGTTCCTAGTGGTGGAGTTTCTAGTTGAGGGGTTTCTAGTTGTGGAAATAATAGCTGTGGAGTTTCTACTTATGGAATCTCTAGTCGTGGTGTTTCTAGTTGTGTAGTTTCTATCTGAGGAGTTTCTAAATGCAGTCTCTAGTTGTGCAGTCTCTAGTTGTGGAGTTTCTCGTTGTGGAGTTACTAGTTGTGGAATTTTTGTTGGGGAGTTTCTAGTTGTGAAGTTTCTAGTTGTGTATTTTCTAGTTGCGGAGTTTCTAGTTGCGGAGTTTCCCGTTGGGGAGTTTCTACTCGAGTTTATAGTTGTGGATTTTTTAGTTGCAGAGTTTTGAGTTGCAGAGTTTCAAGTTGTGGAGTTTCTAGTTTCGGAGTTTCTAGCTGTGGAGTTTCTAGTTGCGGAGTTTCTAGTTGCGGAGTTTCTAGTTGCAGAGTTTCTAGTTGTGAAGTTTCTAGTATGGGAGTTTCTAGTTTCGGAGTTTCTAGTTGTGGAGTTTCTAGTTGTGGAGTTTTAGTTGTTGAGTTTCAAGTTGAGGAATTTATAGGTGTGGAGTTTCTAGTTGTTGAGTTTCTAGTTGTCGGGTTTCAAGTTGCGGAGTTTTTAGTTGTTGAGTTTCTAGTTGTGGAGATTTTAGTTGAGGAGTCTCTAGTTGTTGAGTCTCTAGCTGTGGAAATTCTAGTTGTGGAGTTTCTGGTTGCAGAGTTTGTTGTTGCGGAGTTTCTAGATGTGGTGTTTCTAGTTGTGGAGTTTCTAGTTGTGGAATTTGTAGTTGTGGAGTATCTAGTTGTGGTGTTTCAAGTTGTGGAATTTCTAGTTGTGGAGTTTCTAGCTGTGGAGTTTCTAGTGGTTGAGTTTCCAGTTGACGAGTTTCTATTTGCGAAGTCTCAAGTTGTGGAGTTTCTAGCTGTAAAGTTTCTAGTTGCAGAGTTTCTAGTTGCGGAGTTTCCAGTTGTGGAGTTTCTAGTTGTGGAATTTCAATCTGTGTAGTTTGTAGTTGTGGAGTCTCAATTTTGGAGTTCCTAGTTGTGGAGTCTCTAGTTGTGGAGTTTCTAGTTGTGGAGTGTCCATTTGTGGAGTTTCTAGTTGTGAAGTTTTTAGTTGCGGAGTTTCTAGTTGGAGTTTTTAGTTTTCGAGTTTCTAGTTGTAGATTTCCTATTTTCAGAGTTCCTAGTTGTGGAGTTTCTACTTATGGAATCTCATGTCGTGGTGTTTCTAGTTGTGTAGTTTCTATCTGAGGAGTTTCTACTTGAGTTTATAGTTGTAGATTTTTTTGTTGCGGAGTTTTGAGTTGCAGAGTTTCAAGTTGTGGAGTTTCTAGTTGCGGAGTTTCTAGCTGCGGAGTTTCTAGTTGCAGAGTCTCTAGTTGTGCAGTCTCTAGTTGTTGAGTTTCTAGTTGTGAAGTTTATAGTTGGGGGGGTTTCTAGCTGTGGAGTTTCTAGTTGCGGAGTTTCTAGTTGCGGAGTTTCTAGTTGCAGAGTTTCTAGTTGTGAAGTTTCTAGTTGGGGAGTTTCTAGTTGTGGAGTTTCTAGAGTTGGAGTTTCTAGTTGTGGAGTTTTAGTTGTTGAGTTTCAAGTTGAGGAATTTATAGGTGTGGAGTTTTTAGTTGTTGAGTTTCTAGTTGTGGAGCTTTTAGTTGAGGAGTCTCTAGTTGTTGAGTCTCTAGCTGTGGAAATTCTAGTTGTGGAGTTTCTGGTTGCAGAGTTTGTTGTTGCGGAGTTTCTAGATGTGGTGTTTCTAGTTGTGGAGTTTCTAGTTGTGGAATTTATAGTTGTGGAGTATCTAGTTGTGGTGTTTCAAGTTGTGGAGTTTCTAGCTGTGGAGTTTCTAGTTGCGAAGTTTCTAGTTACAGAGTTTGTAGTTGCGGAGTTTTCAAGTTCTGGAGCTTCTAGTGGCAGAGTTTCAAGTTGTGGAGTTTCTAGTTGCGGAGTTACTAGCTGTAGAGTTTCTAGTGGCGGAGTCTCTAGTTGTGCAGTCTCTAGTTGTTGAGTTGCTAGTTGTGAAGTTTATAGTTGTGGGGTTTCTAGCTGTGGAGTTTCTAGTTGCGGAGTTTCTAGTTGCAGAGTTTCTACTTGCGGAGTTTCTAGTTGCAGAGATTCTAGTTGTGGGGTTTCTAGTGGGGAGTTTCTAGTTGCGGAGTTTCTAGTTGCGGAGTTTCTAGTTGTGGAGTTTCTAGTTGCGGAATTGGTAGTTGTGGAGTATCTATTTGTTGGGTTTCAAGTTGTGGAATTTCTAGTTGTGGAGTTTCTAGCTGCGGAGTTTCTAGTGGTTGAGTTTCCAGTTGACGAGTTTCTATTTGCGAAGTCTCAAGTTGTGGAGTTTCTAGCTGTAAAGTTTCTAGTTGCAGAGTTTCTAGTTGCGGAGTTTCCAGTTGTGGAGTTTCTAGTGTTGGAATTTCAATCTGTGTAGTTTCTAGTTGTGGAGTCTCAATTTTGGAGTTCCTATTTGTGGAGTCTCTAGTTGTGGAGTTTCTAGTTGTAGAGTGTCTATTTGTGGAGTTTCTAGTTGTGAAGTTTCTAGTTGTAGAGTTTCTAGTTGGAGTTTTTAGTTTTCGAGTTTCTAGTTGTAGACTTTCTATTTGCAGAGTTCCTAGTTGTGGAGTGTCTAGTTGTGGAGTTTCTAGTTGCGAACTCTCAAGTTGCCGATTTTCTAGTTGTGTAGTTTCTAGCTGCGGAGTTTCTAGTTGTTGAGTTACTAGTTGACGAGTTTTTATTTGCGAAGTCTCAAGTTGTGGAGTTTCTAGCTGTGGAGTTTCTGGTTGCGGAGTTTGTAGTTGCGGAGTTTCTAGTTGCAGAGTTTCTAGTTGCGGAGATTCTAGTTGCCGAGTTTCTTGTTGCGACGTATCAAGTTGTGGAGTTTCTAGTTGTGGAGTTTCTAGTTGTGGAATTTGTAGTTGTGGAGTATCTAGTTGTGGTGTTTCAAGTTGTGGAGTTTCTAGCTGTGGAGTTTCTAGTTGCGGAGTTTCTAGTGGCAGAGTTTCAAGTTGCGGAGTTTCTAGTTGTGAGGTTTCTAGTTGTAGAGTTTCTAGTTGGAGTTTTTAGTTTTCGAGTTTCTAGTTGTAGACTTTCTATTTGCACAGTTCCTAGTTGTGGAGTTTCTAGTTGTGGGGTTTCTAGTTGAGGGAAATTCTAGCTGTGGAGTTTCTACTTATGAAATCTCTAGTCGAGGAGTTTCTAGTTGTGTAGTTTCTATCTGAGAAGTTTCTAAATGCAAAGTCTCTAGTTGTGCAGTCTCTAGTTGTGGAGTTTCTAGTTGTGGAGTTTCTAGTTGTGGAGTTTCTTGTTGGGGAGTTTCTAGTTGTGAAGTTTCTAGTTGTGGATTTTCTAGTTGCGGAGTTTCTAGCTGCGGAGTTTCTAGTTGCGGAGTCTCTAGTTGTGCAGTCTCTAGTTGTTGAGTTTCTAGTTGTGAAGTTTATAGTTGAGGGGTTTCTAGCTGTGGAGTTTCTAGTTGTGGAGTTTCTAGTTGCAGAGTTTCTAGTTGTGGAGTTTCTAGTTGGGGAGTTTCTAGTTGGGGAGTTTCTAGTTGTGGAGTTTCTAGTAGTGGACTTTTAGTTGTGGAGTGTCAAGTTGAGAAATTTATAGGTGTGGAGTTTCTAGTTGTTGAGTTTCTAGTTGTCGGGTTTTAGTTGCGGAGTTTCTAGTTGTGGAGTGTCTAGTTGTGGAGTTTCTAGTTGCGAACTCTCAAGTTGCGGATTTTCTAGTTGTGGAGTTTTTAGCTGTGGAGTTTCTAGTTGTTGAGTTACTATTTGACGAGTTTTTATTTGCGAAGTCTCAAGTTGTGGAGTTTCTAGCTGTGGAGTTTCTGGTTGCGGAGTTTGTAGTTGCGGAGTTTCTAGTTGCAGAGTTTCTAGTTGCGGAGATTCTAGTTGCCGAGTTTCTTGTTGCGACGTATCAAGTTGCGGAGTTACTAGCTGTGGAGTTTCTAGTTGGGGAGTTTCTAGTTGTGGAGTTTGTAGTTGTGGAGTATCTAGTTGTGGAGTTTCAAATTGTGGAGTTTCTAGTTGTGGATTTTGAAGTTGTAGAGTTCCTAGTTGCGGAGTGTCTAGTTGGGAGTGTCTAGTTGTGGAGTTTCTAGTTGCGGAGTTACTAGTTGTGGAGTTTATACTTGTTGAGTTTCTAGTTGTGGAGTTTCTAGTTGTGGAGTTTCTAGTTGTGGAGTTTGTAGTTGTGGAGTATCTAGTTGTGGTGTTTCAAGTTGTGGAGTTTCTTGCTGTGGAGTTTCCAGTTGTGATGTTTCTAGTTACAGAGTTTGTAGTTGCGGAGTTTTCTAGTTCTGGAGCTTCTAGTGGCAGAGTTTCAAGTTGTGGAGTTTCTAGTTGCGGAGTTACTAGCTGTAGAGTTTCTAGTGGCGGAGTCTCTAGTTGTGCAGTGTCTAGTTGTTGAGTTGCTAGTTGTGAAGTTTATAGTTGTGGGGTTTCTAGCTGCGGAGTTTCTAGTTGCGGAGTTTCTAGTTGCAGAGTTTCTACTTGCGGAGTTTCTAGTTGCAGAGATTCTAGTTGTGGGGTTTCTAGTGGGGAGTTTCTAGTTGCGGAGTTTCTAGTTGTGGAGTTTCTAGTTGCGGAATTGGTAGTTGTGGAGTATCTATTTGTTGGGTTTCAAGTTGTGGAATTTCTAGTTGTGGAGTTTCTAGCTGCGGAGTTTCTAGTGGTTGAGTTTCCAGTTGACGAGTTTCTATTTGCGAAGTCTCAAGTTGTGGAGTTTCTAGCTGTAAAGTTTCTAGTTGCAGAGTTTCTAGTTGCGGAGTTTCCAGTTGTGGAGTTTCTAGTGTTGGAATTTCAATCTGTGTAGTTTCTAGTTGTGGAGTCTCAATTTTGGAGTTCCTATTTGTGGAGTCTCTAGTTGTGGAGTTTCTAGTTGTAGAGTGTCTATTTGTGGAGTTTCTAGTTGTGAAGTTTCTAGTTGTAGAGTTTCTAGTTGGAGTTTTTAGTTTTCGAGTTTCTAGTTGTAGACTTTCTATTTGCAGAGTTCGTAGTTGTGGAGTTTCTAGTTGTGGGGTTTCTAGTTGAGAGAAATTCTAGCTGTGGAGTTTCTACTTATGGAATCTCTAGTCGAGGAGTTTCTAGTTGTGTAGTTTCTATCTGAGAAGTTTCTAAATGCAAAGTCTCTAGTTGTGCAGTCTCTAGTTGTGGAGTTTCTAGTTTTGGAGTTTCTAGTTGTGGAGTTTCTTGTTGGGGAGTTTCTAGTTGTGAAGCTTCTAGTTGTGGATTTTCTAGCTGCGGAGTTTCTAGTTGCGGAGTCTCTAGTTGTGCAGTCTCTAGTTGTTGAGTTTCTAGTTGTGAAGTTTATAGTATAGGGGTTTCTAGCTGTGGAGTTTCTAGTTGCGGAGTTTCTAGTTGCAGAGTTTCTAGTTGTGGAGTTTCTAGTTGGGGAGTTTCTAGTTGGGGAGTTTCTAGTTGTGGAGTTTCTAGTAGTGGACTTTTAGTTGTGGAGTGTCAAGTTGAGAAATTTATAGGTGTGGAGTTTCTAGTTGTTGAGTTTCTAGTTGTCGGGTTTTAGTTGCGGAGTTTCTAGTTGTGGAGTGTCTAGTTGTGGAGTTTCTAGTTGCGAACTCTCAAGTTGCCGATTTTCTAGTTGTGTAGTTTCTAGCTGTGGAGTTTCTAGTTGTTGAGTTACTAGTTGACGAGTTTTTATTTGCGAAGTCTCAAGTTGTGGAGTTTCTAGCTGTGGAGTTTCTGGTTGTGGAGTTTCTAGTTGTGGAGTTTCAAGTTGTGGAATTCGTAGTTGTGGAGTATCTAGTTGTGGTGTTTCAAGTAGTGAAGTTTCTAGCTGTGGAGTTTCTAATTGCGGAGTTTCTAGTTGCAAAGTTTCACGTTGCGGAGTTTTCTAGTTGTGGAGTTTCTAGTTTCGGAGTTTCAATTTGCGGAGTTTCAAGTTGTGGAGTTTTAGTTGGGGAGTTTCTAGTTGTGGAGTTTGTAGTTGTGGAGTATCTAGTTGTGGAGTTTCAAATTGTGGAGTTTCTAGTTGTGGATTTTGAAGTTGTAGAGTTCCTAGTTGCGGAGTGTCTAGTTGGGAGTTTCTAGTTGAGGAGTTTTCTAGTTGCGGAGTCTGTAGTTGTGGAGTTGCTAGTTTTGGAGTTTCTAGTGGTGGATTTTCTAGCTGTGGAGTTTCTAGTTGCGGAGTTTCTAGTTGCGGAATTGGTAGTTGTGGAGTATCTATTTGTTGGGTTTCAAGTTGTGGAATTTCTAGTTGTGGAGTTTCTAGTTGCGGAGTATCTAGTTGCGAAGTCTCAAGTTGTGGAGTTTCTAGCTGTGGAAATTCTAGTTGCGGAGCTTCTAGTTTCGGAGTTTCTATTTGCGGAGTTTCAAGTTGTGGAGTTTCTAGTTGGGGAGTTTCTAGTTGTGGAGTTTGTAGTTGTGGAGTATCTAGTTGTGGAGTTTCAAATTGTGCAGTTTCTAGTTGTGGATTTTGAGGTTGTAGAGTTCCTAGTTGCGGAGTGTCTAGTTGGGAGTGTCTAGTTGTGGAGTTTCTAGTTGCGGAGTTACTAGTTGTGGAGTTTATACTTGTGGAGTTTCTAGTTGTGGAGTTTTTAGTTGCGAAGTTTCTGGTTGCAGAGTTTCAGGTTGTGGAGTTTCTAGTGGTGGAGTTTATAGTTGTTGAGTTTCTAGTTGCTGAGTTTCTAGTCGCGAAGTCTCAAGTTGTGGAGTTTTTAGCTGTGGAGTTTCTAGTTGCGGAGTTTCCAGTTGTGGAGTTTCTAGTTGCGGAATTTGTAGTTGTGAAATTCGTAGTTGTGGAGTATCTAGTGATGGTGTTTCAAGTAGTGAAGTTTCTAGCTGTGGAGTTTCTAATTGCGGAGTTTCTAGTTGCAGAGTTTCTAGTTGTGGAGTTTCTACTTGTGGAGTTTCTAGTTGTGGAGTTTTAGTTGCGGAGTTTCTGGTTGCGGAGTTTCAGGTTGTGGAGTTTCTAGTTGTGGAGTTTGTAGTTGTGGAGTATCTAGATGTGGAGTTTCAAGTTGAAGAGTTTTTAGTTGTGGATTTTGAAGTTGTAGAGTTCCTAGTTGTGGAGTTTCTAGTGGTTGAGTTTATAGTTGTTGAGTTTCTAGTTGCTGAGTTTCTAGTCGCGAAGTCTCAAGTTGTGGAGTTTCTAGCTGTGGAAATTTTAGTTGCGGAGCTTCTTGTTGTGGAGTTTCTAGTTGTGGAGTTTCAAGTTGTGGAATTCGTAGTTGTGGAGTATCTAGTTGTGGTGTTTCAAGTAGTGAAGTTTCTAGCTGTGGAGTTTCTAATTGCGGAGTTTCTAGTTGCAAAGTTTCACGTTGCGGAGTTTTCTAGTTGTGGAGTTTCTAGTTTCGGAGTTTCAATTTGCGGAGTTTCAAGTTGTGGAGTTTTAGTTGGGGAGTTTCTAGTTGTGGAGTTTGTAGTTGTGGAGTATCTAGTTGTGGAGTTTCAAATTGTGGAGTTTCTAGTTGTGGATTTTGAAGTTGTAGAGTTCCTAGTTGCGGAGTGTCTAGTTGGGAGTTTCTAGTTGAGGAGTTTTCTAGTTGCGGAGTCTGTAGTTGTGGAGTTGCTAGTTTTGGAGTTTCTAGTGGTGGATTTTCTAGCTGTGGAGTTTCTA
The DNA here is from genome assembly GCF_043290135.1 of Rhipicephalus microplus. Lineage (NCBI taxonomy): Eukaryota > Metazoa > Arthropoda > Arachnida > Ixodida > Ixodidae > Rhipicephalus > Rhipicephalus microplus. The sequence continues at coordinate 5,406,936 of NW_027464585.1, read as the reverse complement.
GTTGGGGAGTTTCTAGTTGCGGAATTGGTAGTTGTGGAGTATCTATTTGTTGGGTTTCAAGTTGTGGAATTTCTAGTTGTGGAGTTTCTAGCTGCGGAGTTTCTAGTGGTTGAGTTTCCAGTTGACGAGTTTCTATTTGCGAAGTCTCAAGTTGTAGAGTTTCTAGCTGTAAAGTTTCTAGTTGCAGAGTTTCTAGTTGCGGAGTTTGCAGTTGTGGAGTTTCTAGTGTTGGAATTTCAATCTGTGTAGTTTCTAGTTGTGGAGTCTCAATTTTGGAGTTCCTATTTGTGGAGTCTCTAGTTGTGGAGTTTCTAGTTGTAGAGTGTCTATTTGTGGAGTTTCTAGTTGTGAAGTTTCTAGTTGTAGAGTTTCTAGTTGGAGTTTTTAGTTTTCGAGTTTCTAGTTGTAGACTTTCTATTTGCAGAGTTCGTAGTTGTGGAGTTTCTAGTTGTGGGGTTTCTAGTTGAGGGAAATTCTAGCTGTGGAGTTTCTACTTATGGAATCTCTAGTCGAGGAGTTTCTAGTTGTGTAGTTTCTATCTGAGAAGTTTCTAAATGCAAAGTCTCTAGTTGTGCAGTCTCTAGTTGTGGAGTTTCTAGTTTTGGAGTTTCTAGTTGTGGAGTTTCTTGTTGGGGAGTTTCTAGTTGTGAAGTTTCTAGTTGTGGATTTTCTAGTTGCGGAGTTTCTAGCTGCGGAGTTTCTAGTTGCGGAGTCTCTAGTTGTGCAGTCTCTAGTTGTTGAGTTTCTAGTTGTGAAGTTTATAGTTGAGGGGTTTCTAGCTGTGGAGTTTCTAGTTGCGGAGTTTCTAGTTGCAGAGTTTCTAGTTGTGGAGTTTCTAGTTGGGGAGTTTCTAGTTGGGGAGTTTCTAGTTGTGGAGTTTCTAGTAGTGGACTTTTAGTTGTGGAGTGTCAAGTTGAGAAATTTATAGGTGTGGAGTTTCTAGTTGTTGAGTTTCTAGTTGTCGGGTTTTAGTTGCGGAGTTTCTAGTTGTGGAGTGTCTAGTTGTGGAGTTTCTAGTTGCGAACTCTCAAGTTGCCGATTTTCTAGTTGTGTAGTTTCTAGCTGTGGAGTTTCTAGTTGTTGAGTTACTAGTTGACGAGTTTTTATTTGCGAAGTCTCAAGTTGTGGAGTTTCTAGCTGTGGAGTTTCTGGTTGCGGAGTTTGTAGTTGCGGAGTTTCTAGTTGCAGAGTTTCTAGTTGCGGAGATTCTAGTTGCCGAGTTTCTTGTTGCGACGTATCAAGTTGTGGAGTTTCTAGTTGTGGAGTTTCTAGTTGTGGAATTTGTAGTTGTGGAGTATCTAGTTGTGGTGTTTCAAGTTGTGGAGTTTCTAGCTGTGGAGTTTCTAGTTGCGGAGTTTCTAGTGGCAGAGTTTCAAGTTGCGGAGTTTCTAGTTGTGAAGTTTCTAGTTGTAGAGTTTCTAGTTGGAGTTTTTAGTTTTCGAGTTTCTAGTTGTAGACTTTCTATTTGCACAGTTCCTAGTTGTGGAGTTTCTAGTTGTGGGGTTTCTAGTTGAGGGAAATTCTAGCTGTGGAGTTTCTACTTATGGAATCTCTAGTCGAGGAGTTTCTAGTTGTGTAGTTTCTATCTGAGAAGTTTCTAAATGCAAAGTCTCTAGTTGTGCAGTCTCTAGTTGTGGAGTTTCTAGTTGTGGAGTTTCTAGTTGTGGAGTTTCTTGTTGGGGAGTTTCTAGTTGTGAAGTTTCTAGTTGTGGATTTTCTAGTTGTGGAGTTTCTAGCTGCGGAGTTTCTAGTTGCGGAGTCTCTAGTTGTGCAGTCTCTAGTTGTTGAGTTTCTAGTTGTGAAGTTTATAGTTGAGGGGTTTCTAGCTGTGGAGTTTCTAGTTGCGGAGTTTCTAGTTGCAGAGTTTCTAGTTGTGGAGTTTCTAGTTGGGGAGTTTCTAGTTGGGGAGTTTCTAGTTGTGGAGTTTCTAGTAGTGGACTTTTAGTTGTGGAGTGTCAAGTTGAGAAATTTATAGGTGTGGAGTGTCTAGTTGTGGAGTTTCTAGTTGCGAACTCTCAAGTTGCGGATTTTCTAGTTGTGGAGTTTCTAGCTGTGGAGTTTCTAGTTGTTGAGTTACTAGTTGACGAGTTTTTATTTGCGAAGTCTCAAGTTGTGGAGTTTCTAGCTGTGGAGTTTCTGGTTGCGGAGTTTGTAGTTGCGGAGTTTCTAGTTGCAGAGTTTCTAGTTGCGGAGATTCTAGTTGCCGAGTTTCTTGTTGCGACGTATCAAGTAGCGGAGTTACTAGCTGTGGAGTTTCTAGTTGGGGAGTTTCTAGTTGTGGAGTTTGTAGTTGTGGAGTATCTAGTTGTGGAGTTTCAAATTGTGGAGTTTCTAGTTGTGGATTTTGAAGTTGTAGAGTTCCCAGTTGCAGAGTGTCTAGTTGGGAGTGTCTAGTTGTGGAGTTTCTAGTTGCGGAGTTACTAGTTGTGGAGTTTATACTTGTGGAGTTTCTAGTTGTGGAGTTTCTAGTTGCAGAATTTTCTAGCTGTGGAGTTTCTAGTTGCGGAGTATCTAGTTGCGAAGTCTCAAGTTGTGGAGTTTCTAGCTGTGGAAATTCTAGTTGCGGAGCTTCTAGTTTCGGAGTTTCTATTTGCGGAGTTTCAAGTTGTGGAGTTTCTAGTTGGGGAGTTTCTAGTTGTGGAGTTTGTAGTTGTGGAGTATCTAGTTGTGGAGTTTCAAATTGTGCAGTTTCTAGTTGTGGATTTTGAGGTTGTAGAGTTCTTAGTTGCGGAGTGTCTAGTTGGGAGTGTCTAGTTGTGGAGTTTCTAGTTGCGGAGTTACTAGTTGTGGAGTTTATACTTGTGGAGTTTCTAGTTGTGGAGTTTTTAGTTGCGAAGTTTCTGGTTGCAGAGTTTCAGGTTGTGGAGTTTCTAGTGGTGGAGTTTATAGTTGTTGAGTTTCTAGTTGCTGAGTTTCTAGTCGCGAAGTCTCAAGTTGTGGAGTTTTTAGCTGTGGAGTTTCTAGTTGCGGAGTTTCCAGTTGTGGAGTATCTAGTTGCGGAATTTGTAGTTGTGGAATTCGTAGTTGTGGAGTATCTAGTGATGGTGTTTCAAGTAGTGAAGTTTCTAGCTGTGGAGTTTCTAATTGCGGAGTTTCTAGTTGCAGAGTTTCTAGTTGTGGAGTTTCTACTTGTGGAGTGTCTAGTTGTGGAGTTTTAGTTGCGGAGTTTCTGGTTGCGGAGTTTAAGGTTGTGGAGTTTCTAGTTGTGGAGTTTGTAGTTGTGGAGTATCTAGATGTGGAGTTTCAAGTTGAAGAGTTTTTAGTTGTGGATTTTGAAGTTGTAGAGTTCCTAGTTGTGGAGTTTCTAGTGGTTGAGTTTATAGTTGTTGAGTTTCTAGTTGCTGAGTTTCTAGTCGCGAAGTCTCAAGTTGTGGAGTTTCTAGCTGTGGAAATTTTAGTTGCGGAGCTTCTTGTTGTGGAGTTTCTAGTTGTGGAGTTTCAAGTTGTGGAATTCGTAGTTGTGGAGTATCTAGTTGTGGTGTTTCAAGTAGTGAAGTTTCTAGCTGTGGAGTTTCTAATTGCGGAGTTTCTAGTTGCAAAGTTTCACGTTGCGGAGTTTTCTAGTTGTGGAGTTTCTAGTTTCGGAGTTTCAATTTGCGGAGTTTCAAGTTGTGGAGTTTTAGTTGGGGAGTTTCTAGTTGTGGAGTTTGTAGTTGTGGAGTATCTAGTTGTGGAGTTTCAAAGTGTGGAGTTTCTAGTTGTGGATTTTGAAGTTGTAGAGTTCCTAGTTGCGGAGTGTCTAGTTGGGAGTTTCTAGTTGAGGAGTTTTCTAGTTGCGGAGTCTGTAGTTGTGGAGTTGCTAGTTTTGGAGTTTCTAGTGGTGGATTTTCTAGCTGTGGAGTTTCTAGTTGCGGAGTTTCTAGTTGCAGAGTTTCTAGTTGTGGACTTTCTAGCTGTGGAGTTTCCAGTTATGGAATTTCTAGTTGTGAGGTTTGTGGTTGTGGAGTTTCTAGTGGTGGAGTTTCTAGTTGCGGAGTCTCTAGTTGTGGAGTTTCTAGTTGTGGAGTTTCTAGTTGCGAACTCTCAAGTTGTGGAGTTTCTAGTTGTGGAGTTTCTAGCTGTGGAGTTTCTATTTGCAGAGTTTCTAGTTGCGGAGTTTCTAGCTGCAGGGTTTCTAGTTGTGGAGTTTCTAGTGGGGGAGTTTCTAGTTGCGGAGTTTCTAGTTGTGGAGTTTCTAGTTGTGAAGTTTGTAGTTGTGAAGTTTTAGTTGTCGAGTTTTAGTTGTGAAGTTTCAAGGTGTAGAAATAATAGGTGTGGAGTTTCTAGTTGTTGAGTTTCTAGTTGTCGGGTTTCTAGTTGCGGAGTTTCTAGTTGTAATGTTTCTAGTTGTGGAGCTTTTAGTTTAGGAGTCTCTAGTTGTTGAGTCTCTAGTAGTGAAATTTCTAGTTGTGGAGTTTCTAGTTGTGGAGTTTGTTGTTGCGGAGTTTCTAGATGTGGAGTTTCTATTTGTGGAGTTTATGGCTGTGGAGTTTCTAGTTGTGGAGTTTCTAGTTGTGGAGTTTCTGGCTGTGGAGTTTCTAGTTGTGGAATTTCTAGTTGTGGAGTCTCTAGTAGTGGAGTTTCTATCTATGGAGTTTCTAGTTGCGGAGTATCTAGTTGCAGAGTTTCTAGTTGCGGAGTTTTCTAGTTGTGGAGTTTCTAGTTGTGCAGTCTCTAGTTGTTGAGCTTCTAGTTGTGAAGTTTATAGTTGTGGGGTTTCTAGTTGTGGAGTTTCTAGTTACAGAGTTTCTAGTTGCAAACTTTCTAGTTGCGGAAATTCTAGTTGCAAAGTTTCTAGTTGGGGAGTTTCTAGTTGGGGAGAGTCTAGTTGCGGAGTTTCTAGTTGCGGAGTTTCAGGTTGCGGAGTTTGTAGTTGCGGAGTTTCTAGTCGGAGAGTTTCTACTTGTGGAGATTCTAGTTGCCGAGTTTATAGTTGCGAAGTCTCAAGTTGTCGAGTTTCTAGCTGCGGAGTTTCTAGTTTCGGAGTTCCTGGTTGTGGAGTTTCTAGTTGTGCAATTTGTAGTTGTGGAGTATCTAGTTGTGGTGTTTCAAGTTGTGGAGTTTCTAGCTGTGAAGTTTCTAGTTGCGGAGTTTCTAGTTGCAGAGTTTCTAGTTGCGGAGTTTTCTAGTTGTGGAGTTTATAGTTGCAGAGTTTCTAGTTGTGGAGTTTCTAGTTGTGAGGTTCGTAGTTGTGAAGTTTCTAGTTGTGGAGTTTGTAGTTGTAGAGTATCTAGTTGTGGAGTTTCAAGTTGTGGAGTTTCTAGTTGTGAGGTTCGTAGTTGTGGAGTTTCTAGTTGTGGAGTTTCTAGTTGTGGAGACTCTAGTATTGGAGTTTCAAGTTGTGGGTTTTCTAGTTGCGAAGTCTCAAGTTGTGGAGTTTCTAGTTGTGGAGTTGCTAGTAGTGGGGTTCGTAGTTGTGGGGTTCGTAGTTGTGGAGTTTCTAGTTGTGGAGTCTCTAGTTGTGGAGTTTCAAGTTGTGGAGTTTCTAGCTGTGGAGTTTCTAGTTGCGGAGTTTCTAGTTGAAGAGTTTCTAGTTGCGAAGTTTTCTAGTTGTGGAGATTCTAGTGGCAGAGTTTCAAGTTGTGGAGTTTCTAGTTGCGGAGTTTCTAGCTGTGGAGTTTCTAGTTGCGGAGTCTCTAGTTGTGCAGTCTCCAGTTGTTGAGTTTTAGGTTGCGGAGTTTGTAGCTGCGGAGTTTCTAGTCGCAGAGTTTCTAGTTGTGGAGATTCTAGTTGCCGAGTTTCTAGCTGCGAAGTCTCAAGTTGGGGAGTTTCTAGCTGCGGAGTTTCTAGTTGCGGAGTTTCTAGTTGTGGAGTTTCTAGTTGTGAAGTTTATAGTTGTGGGGTTTCTAGCTGTGGAATTTCTAGTTACGGAGTTTCTAGTTGCAGAGTTTCTAGTTGCGGAGTTTCTAGTTGCAGAGTTTCTAGTTGGGGAGTTTCCAGTTGGGGAGAGTCTAGTTGCGGAGTTTCTATTTGTGGAGTTTCTAGTTGTGAAGTTTTAGTTGTCGAGTTTTAGTTGTGGAGTTTCAAGGTGTAGAAATACTAGGTGTGGAGTTTCTAGTTGTTGAGTTTCTAGTTGTCGGGTTTCTAGTTGCGGAGTTTCTAGTTGTAATGTTTCTAGTTGTGGAGCTTTTAGTTGAGGAGTCTCTAGTTGTTGAGTCTCTAGTAGTGAAATTTCTAGTTGTGGAGTTTCTAGTTGTGGAGTTTGTTGTTGCGGAGTTTCTAGATGTGGAGTTTATAGTTGTGGAGTTTATGGCTGTGGAGTTTCTAGTTGTGGAGTTTCTAGTTGTGGAGTTTCTGGCTGTGGAGTTTCTAGTTGTGGAATTTCTAGTTGTGAGGTTCGTAGTTGTGGAGTTTCTAGTGGTGGAGATTCTAGTGGTGGAGTCTCTAGTTGTGGAGTTTCTAGTTGTGGAGTTTCTAGTTGTGAACTCTCAAGTTGTGGAGTTTCTAGTTGTGGAAATTCTAGTTGTGCGGTTTGTAGTTACGGAGTTTCTAGTTGTGGAGTCTCTAGTTGTGGAGTTTCTAGTTGTGGAGTTTCTAGCTGTGGAGTTTCTAGTTGCGGAGTTTCTAGTTGCAGAGTTTCTAGTTGTGGAGATTCTAGTTGCCGAGTTTCTAGTTGCGAAGTCTCAAGTTGTGGAGTTTCTAGCTGTGGAGTTTCTAGTTGCGGAGTTTCAGGTTGCGGAGTTTGTAGTTGCGGAGTTTCTAGTCGCAGAGTTTCTAGATGTGGAGATTCTAGTTGCCGAGTTTCTAGTTGCGAAGTCTCAAGTTGTGGAGTTTCTAGCTGCGGAGTTTTTAGTTTCGGAGTTTCTGGTTGTGGAGTTTCTAGTTGTGCAATTTGTAGTTGTGGAGTATCTAGCTGTGGTGTTTCAAGTTGTGGAGTTTCTAGCTGTGAAGTTTCTAGTTGCGGAGTTTCTAGTTGCAGAGTTTCTAGTTGCGGAGTTTTCAAGTTGTGGAGTTTATAGTTGCAGAGTTTCTAGTTGTGGAGTTTCTAGTTGTGAGGTTCGTAGTTGTGAAGTTTCTAGTTGTGGAGTTTGTAGTTGTAGAGTCTCTAGTTGTGGAGTTTCAAGTTGTGGAGTTTCTAGTTTTGAGGTTCCTAGTTGTGGAGTTTCTAGTTGTGGAGTTTCTAGTTGTGGAGACTCTAGTAGTGGAGTTTCTAGTTGTGGAGTTTCTAGTTGCGAAGTCTCAAGTTGTGGAGTTTCTAGTTGTGGAGTTGCTAGTAGTGGGGTTCGTAGTTGTGGGGTTCGTAGTTGTGGAGTTTCTAGTTGTGGAGTCTCTAGTTGTGGAGTTTCAAGTTGTGGAGTTTCTAGCTGTGGAGTTTCTAGTTGCGGAGTTTCTAGTTGCAGAGTTTCTAGTTGCGGAGTTTTCTAGTTGTGGAGATTCTAGTGGCGGAGTTTCAAGATGTGGAGTTTCTAGTTGCGGAGTTTCTAGCTGTGGAGTTTCTAGTTGTGAGGTTCGTAGTTGTGGAGTTTCTAGTTGTGGAGTCTCAAGTTGTGGAGTTTCTAGTTGTTGAGTTTCTAGTTGTGGAGTTTCTACTTGTGGGGTTCGTAGTTGTGGGGTTCGTAGTTTTGGAGTTTCTAGTTGTGGAGTCTCTAGTTGTTGAGCTTGTAGTTGTGAAGTTTATAGTTGTGGGGTTTCTAGTTGTGGAGTTTCTAGTTACAGAGTTTCTAGTTGCAGACTTTCTAGTTGCGGAAATTCTAGTTGCAAAGTTTCTAGTTGGGGAGTTTCTAGTTGGGGAGAGTCTAGTTGCGGAGTTTCTAGTTGTGAAGTTTTAGTGTTGGAGTTTTAGGTAAGGAGTTTCAAGGTGTTGAAATATTAGGTGTGGAGTTTCTAGTTGTGGAGTTCCTAGTTGTGGAGTTTCTAGCTGTGGAGTTTCTAGTTGCGGAGTTTCAGGTTGCGGAGTTTGTAGTTGCGGAGTTTCTTGTCGGAGAGTTTCTACTTGTGGAGATTCTAGTTGCCGAGTTTATAGTTGCGAAGTCTCAAGTTGTGGAGTTTCTAGCTGCGGAGTTTCTAGTTTCGGAGTTCCTGGTTGTGGAGTTTCTAGTTGTGCAATTTTTAGTTGTGGAGTATCTAGTTGTGGTGTTTTAAGTTGTGGAGTTTCTAGGTGTGAAGTTTCTAGTTGCGGAGTTTCTAGTTGCAGAGTTTCTAGTTGCGGAGTTTTCTAGTTGTGGAGTTTCTAGTTGCAGAGTTTCTAGTTGTGGAGTTTCTAGTTGTGAGGTTCGTAGTTGTGGAGTTCCTAGTTGTGGAGTTTCTAGTTGTGGAGTCTCTAGTTGTGGAGTTTCTAGTTGTGCAGTTTCTAGTTGCGAACTCTCAAGTTGTGGAGTTTCAAGTTGTGGGGTTTGTAGTTGTGGGGTTTGTAGTTGTGGAGTTTCTAGTTGTGGAGTCTCTAGTTGTTGAGTTTCTAGCTGTGGAGTTTCTAGTTGCGGAGTTTCTAGTTGTGAGGTTCGTAGTTGTGGAGTTTCTAGTTGTGGAGTCTCTAGTAGTGGAGTTTCTATCTATGGAGTTTCTAGTTGCGGAGTATCTAGTTGCAGAGTTTCTAGTTGCGGAGTTTCTTGTTGCAGAGTTTCTAGTTGCAAAGTCTCAAGTTGTGTAGTTTCTAGCCGTAAAGTTTCTAGTTGCGGAGTTTTCTAGTTGTGGAGATTCTAGTGGCGGAGTTTCAAGTTGTGGAGTTTCTAGTTGCGGAGTTTCTAGCTGTGGAGTTTCTAGTTGTGAGGTTCGTAGTTGTGGAGTTTCTAGTTGTGGAGTCTCTAGTAGTGGAGTTTCTAGCTATGGAGTTTCTAGTTGCGGAGTATCTAGTTGCAGAGTTTCTAGTTGCGGAGTTTTCTAGTTGTGGAGTTTCTAGTTGTGCAGTCTCTAGTTGCTGAGCTTCTAGTTGTGAAGTTTATAGTTGTGGGGTTTCTAGTTGTGGAGTTTCTAGTTACAGAGTTTCTAGTTGCAGACTTTCTAGTTGCGGAAATTCTAGTTGCAAAGTTTCTAGTTGGGGAGTTTCTAGTTGGGGAGAGTCTAGTTGCGGAGTTTCTAGTTGTGAAGTTTTAGTTGTGGAGTTTTAGGTGTGGAGTTTCAAGGTGTTGAAATAATAGGTGTGGAGTTTCTAGTTGTGGAGTTCCTAGTTGTGGAGTTTCTAGCTGTGGAGTTTCTAGTTGCGGAGTTTCAGGTTGCGGAGTTTTTAGTTGCGGAGTTTCTAGTCGGAGAGTTTATACTTGTGGAGATTCTAGTTGCCGAGTTTATAGTTGCGAAGTCTCAAGTTGTGGAGTTTCTAGCTGCGGAGTTTCTAGTCGTGCAATTTGTAGTTGTGGAGTATCTAGTTGTGGTGTTTTAAGTTGTGGAGTTTCTAGGTGTGAAGTGTCTAGTTGCGGAGTTTCTCGTTGCAGAGTTTCTAGTTGCGGAGTTTTCTAGTTGTGGAGTTTCTAGTTGCAGAGTTTCTAGTTGTGGAGTTTCTAGTTGTGAGGTTCGTAGTTGTGGAGTTTCTAGTTGTGGAGTTTCTAGTTGTGGAATTTGTAGTTGTGGAGTATCTAGTTGTGGTGTTTCAAGTTGTGGAGTTTCTAGCTGTGGAGTTTTCAGTTGCGGAGTTTCTAGTGGCAGAGTTTCAAGTTGCGGAGTTTCTAGTTGTGAGGTTTCTAGTTGTAGAGTTTCTAGTTGGAGTTTTTAGTTTTCGAGTTTCTAGTTGTAGACTTTCTATTTGCACAGTTCCTAGTTGTGGAGTTTCTAGTTGTGGGGTTTCTAGTTGAGGGAAATTCTAGCTGTGGAGTTTCTACTTATGGAATCTCTAGTCGAGGAGTTTCTAGTTGTGTAGTTTCTATCTGAGAAGTTTCTAAATGCAAAGTCTCTAGTTGTGCAGTCTCTAGTTGTGGAGTTTCTAGTTGTGGAGTTTCTAGTTGTGGAGTTTCTTGTTGGGGAGTTTCTAGTTGTGAAGTTTCTAGTTGTGGATTTTCTAGTTGCGGAGTTTCTAGCTGCGGAGTTTCTAGTTGCGGAGTCTCTAGTTGTGCAGTCTCTAGTTGTTGAGTTTCTAGTTGTGAAGTTTATAGTTGAGGGGTTTCTAGCTGTGGAGTTTCTAGTTGTGGAGTTTCTAGTTGCAGAGTTTCTAGTTGTGGAGTTTCTAGTTGGGGAGTTTCTAGTTGGGGAGTTTCTAGTTGTGGAGTTTCTAGTAGTGGACTTTTAGTTGTGGAGTGTCAAGTTGAGAAATTTATAGGTGTGGAGTTTCTAGTTGTTGAGTTTCTAGTTGTCGGGTTTTAGTTGCGGAGTTTCTAGTTGTGGAGTGTCTAGTTGTGGAGTTTCTAGTTGCGAACTCTCAAGTTGCAGATTTTCTAGTTGTGGAGTTTTTAGCTGTGGAGTTTCTAGTTGTTGAGTTACTAGTTGACGAGTTTTTATTTGCGAAGTCTCAAGTTGTGGAGTTTCTAGCTGTGGAGTTTCTGGTTGCGGAGTTTGTAGTTGCGGAGTTTCTAGTTGCAGAGTTTCTAGTTGCGGAGATTCTAGTTGCCGAGTTTCTTGTTGCGACGTATCAAGTTGCGGAGTTACTAGCTGTGGAGTTTCTAGTTGGGGAGTTTCTAGTTGTGGAGTTTGTAGTTGTGGAGTATCTAGTTGTGGAGTTTCAAATTGTGGAGTTTCTAGTTGTGGATTTTGAAGTTGTAGAGTTCCTAGTTGCGGAGTGTCTAGTTGGGAGTGTCTAGTTGTGGAGTTTCTAGTTGCGGAGTTACTAGTTGTGGAGTTTATACTTGTTGAGTTTCTAGTTGTGGAGTTTCTAGTTGTGGAGTTTGTAGTTGTGGAGTATCTAGTTGTGGTGTTTCAAGTTGTGGAGTTTCTAGCTGTGGAGTTTCCAGTTGTGAAGTTTCTAGTTACAGAGTTTGTAGTTGCGGAGTTTTCTAGTTCTGGAGCTTCTAGTGGCAGAGTTTCAAGTTGTGGAGTTTCTAGTTGCGGAGTTACTAGCTGTAGAGTTTCTAGTGGCGGAGTCTCTAGTTGTGCAGTGTCTAGTTGTTGAGTTGCTAGTTGTGAAGTTTATAGTTGTGGGGTTTCTAGCTGCGGAGTTTCTAGTTGCGGAGTTTCTAGTTGCAGAGTTTCTACTTGCGGAGTTTCTAGTTGCAGAGATTCTAGTTGTGGGGTTTCTAGTGGGGAGTTTCTAGTTGCGGAGTTTCTAGTTGTGGAGTTTCTAGTTGCGGAATTGGTAGTTGTGGAGTATCTATTTGTTGGGTTTCAAGTTGTGGAATTTCTAGTTGTGGAGTTTCTAGCTGCGGAGTTTCTAGTGGTTGAGTTTCCAGTTGACGAGTTTCTATTTGCGAAGTCTCAAGTTGTGGAGTTCCTAGCTGTAAAGTTTCTAGTTGCAGAGTTTCTAGTTGCGGAGTTTCCAGTTGTGGAGTTTCTAGTGTTGGAATTTCAATCTGTGTAGTTTCTAGTTGTGGAGTCTCAATTTTGGAGTTCCTATTTGTGGAGTCTCTAGTTGTGGAGTTTCTAGTTGTAGAGTGTCTATTTGTGGAGTTTCTAGTTGTGAAGTTTCTAGTTGTAGAGTTTCTAGTTGGAGTTTTTAGTTTTCGAGTTTCTAGTTGTAGACTTTCTATCTGCAGAGTTCGTAGTTGTGGAGTTTCTAGTTGTGGGGTTTCTAGTTGAGGGAAATTCTAGCTGTGGAGTTTCTACTTATGGAATCTCTAGTCGAGGAGTTTCTAGTTGTGTAGTTTCTATCTGAGAAGTTTCTAAATGCAAAGTCTCTAGTTGTGCAGTCTCTAGTTGTGGAGTTTCTAGTTTTGGAGTTTCTAGTTGTGGAGTTTCTTGTTGGGGAGTTTCTAGTTGTGAAGCTTCTAGTTGTGGATTTTCTAGTTGCGGAGTTTCTAGCTGCGGAGTTTCTAGTTGCGGAGTCTCTAGTTGTGCAGTCTCTAGTTGTTGAGTTTCTAGTTGTGAAGTTTATAGTTGAGGGGTTTCTAGCTGTGGAGTTTCTAGTTGTGGAGTTTCTAGTTGCAGAGTTTCTAGTTGTGGAGTTTCTAGTTGGGGAGTTTCTAGTTGGGGAGTTTCTAGTTGTGGAGTTTCTAGTAGTGGACTTTTAGTTGTGGAGTGTCAAGTTGAGAAATTTATAGGTGTGGAGTTTCTAGTTGTTGAGTTTCTAGTTGTCGGGTTTTAGTTGCGGAGTTTCTAGTTGTGGAGTGTCTAGTTGTGGAGTTTCTAGTTGCGAACTCTCAAGTTGCGGATTTTCTAGTTGTGGAGTTTTTAGCTGTGGAGTTTCTAGTTGTTGAGTTACTAGTTGACGAGTTTTTATTTGCGAAGTCTCAAGTTGTGGAGTTTCTAGCTGTGGAGTTTCTGGTTGCGGAGTTTGTAGTTGCGGAGTTTCTAGTTGCAGAGTTTCTAGTTGCGGAGATTCTAGTTGCCGAGTTTCTTGTTGCGACGTATCAAGTTGCGGAGTTACTAGCTGTGGAGTTTCTAGTTGGGGAGTTTCTAGTTGTGGAGTTTGTAGTTGTGGAGTATCTAGTTGTGGAGTTTCAAATTGTGGAGTTTCTAGTTGTGGATTTTGAAGTTGTAGAGTTCCTAGTTGCGGAGTGTCTAGTTGGGAGTGTCTAGTTGTGGAGTTTCTAGTTGCGGAGTTACTAGTTGTGGAGTTTATACTTGTTGAGTTTCTAGTTGTGGAGTTTCTAGTTGTGGAGTTTCTAGTTGTGGAGTTTGTAGTTGTGGAGTATCTAGTTGTGGTGTTTCAAGTTGTGGAGTTTCTAGCTGTGGAGTTTCCAGTTGTGAAGTTTCTAGTTACAGAGTTTGTAGTTGCGGAGTTTTCTAGTTCTGGAGCTTCTAGTGGCAGAGTTTCAAGTTGTGGAGTTTCTAGTTGCGGAGTTACTAGCTGTAGAGTTTCTAGCGGCGGAGTCTCTAGTTGTGCAGTGTCTAGTTGTTGAGTTGCTAGTTGTGAAGTTTATAGTTGTGGGGTTTCTAGCTGCGGAGTTTCTAGTTGCGGAGTTTCTAGTTGCAGAGTTTCTACTTGCGGAGTTTCTAGTTGCAGAGATTCTAGTTGTGGGGTTTCTAGTGGGGAGTTTCTAGTTGCGGAGTTTCTAGTTGTGGAGTTTCTAGTTGCGGAATTGGTAGTTGTGGAGTATCTATTTGTTGGGTTTCAAGTTGTGGAATTTCTAGTTGTGGAGTTTCTAGCTGCGGAGTTTCTAGTGGTTGAGTTTCCAGTTGACGGGTTTCTATTTGCGAAGTCTCAAGTTGTGGAGTTTCTAGCTGTAAAGTTTCTAGTTGCAGAGTTTCTAGTTGCGGAGTTTCCAGTTGTGGAGTTTCTAGTGTTGGAATTTCAATCTGTGTAGTTTCTAGTTGTGGAGTCTCAATTTTGGAGTTCCTATTTGTGGAGTCTCTAGTTGTGGAGTTTCTAGTTGTAGAGTGTCTATTTGTGGAGTTTCTAGTTGTGAAGTTTCTAGTTGTAGAGTTTCTAGTTGGAGTTTTTAGTTTTCGAGTTTCTAGTTGTAGACTTTCTATTTGCAGAGTTCGTAGTTGTGGAGTTTCTAGTTGTGGGGTTTCTAGTTGAGGGAAATTCTAGCTGTGGAGTTTCTACTTATGGAATCTCTAGTCGAGGAGTTTCTAGTTGTGTAGTTTCTATCTGAGAAGTTTCTAAATGCAAAGTCTCTAGTTGTGCAGTCTCTAGTTGTGGAGTTTCTAGTTTTGGAGTTTCTAGTTGTGGAGTTTCTTGTTGGGGAGTTTCTAGTTGTGAAGCTTCTAGTTGTGGATTTTCTAGCTGCGGAGTTTCTAGTTGCGGAGTCTCTAGTTGTGCAGTCTCTAGTTGTTGAGTTTCTAGTTGTGAAGTTTATAGTATAGGGGTTTCTAGCTGTGGAGTTTCTAGTTGCGGAGTTTCTAGTTGCAGAGTTTCTAGTTGTGGAGTTTCTAGTTGGGGAGTTTCTAGTTGGGGAGTTTCTAGTTGTGGAGTTTCTAGTAGTGGACTTTTAGTTGTGGAGTGTCAAGTTGAGAAATTTATAGGTGTGGAGTTTCTAGTTGTTGAGTTTCTAGTTGTCGGGTTTTAGTTGCGGAGTTTCTAGTTGTGGAGTGTCTAGTTGTGGAGTTTCTAGTTGCGAACTCTCAAGTTGCCGATTTTCTAGTTGTGTAGTTTCTAGCTGTGGAGTTTCTAGTTGTTGAGTTACTAGTTGACGAGTTTTTATTTGCGAAGTCTCAAGTTGTGGAGTTTCTAGCTGTGGAGTTTCTGGTTGTGGAGTTTCTAGTTGTGGAGTTTCAAGTTGTGGAATTCGTAGTTGTGGAGTATCTAGTTGTGGTGTTTCAAGTAGTGAAGTTTCTAGCTGTGGAGTTTCTAATTGCGGAGTTTCTAGTTGCAAAGTTTCACGTTGCGGAGTTTTCTAGTTGTGGAGTTTCTAGTTTCGGAGTTTCAATTTGCGGAGTTTCAAGTTGTGGAGTTTTAGTTGGGGAGTTTCTAGTTGTGGAGTTTGTAGTTGTGGAGTATCTAGTTGTGGAGTTTCAAATTGTGGAGTTTCTAGTTGTGGATTTTGAAGTTGTAGAGTTCCTAGTTGCGGAGTGTCTAGTTGGGAGTTTCTAGTTGTGGGGTTTCTAGTTGAGGGAAATTCTAGCTGTGGAGTTTCTACTTATGGAATCTCTAGTCGAGGAGTTTCTAGTTGTGTAGTTTCTATCTGAGAAGTTTCTAAATGCAAAGTCTCTAGTTGTGCAGTCTCTAGTTGTGGAGTTTCTAGTTTTGGAGTTTCTAGTTGTGGAGTTTCTTGTTGGGGAGTTTCTAGTTGTGAAGCTTCTAGTTGTGGATTTTCTAGCTGCGGAGTTTCTAGTTGCGGAGTCTCTAGTTGTGCAGTCTCTAGTTGTTGAGTTTCTAGTTGTGAAGTTTATAGTATAGGGGTTTCTAGCTGTGGAGTTTCTAGTTGCGGAGTTTCTAGTTGCAGAGTTTCTAGTTGTGGAGTTTCTAGTTGGGGAGTTTCTAGTTGGGGAGTTTCTAGTTGTGGAGTTTCTAGTAGTGGACTTTTAGTTGTGGAGTGTCAAGTTGAGAAATTTATAGGTGTGGAGTTTCTAGTTGTTGAGTTTCTAGTTGTCGGGTTTTAGTTGCGGAGTTTCTAGTTGTGGAGTGTCTAGTTGTGGAGTTTCTAGTTGCGAACTCTCAAGTTGCCGATTTTCTAGTTGTGTAGTTTCTAGCTGTGGAGTTTCTAGTTGTTGAGTTACTAGTTGACGAGTTTTTATTTGCGAAGTCTCAAGTTGTGGAGTTTCTAGCTGTGGAGTTTCTGGTTGTGGAGTTTCTAGTTGTGGAGTTTCAAGTTGTGGAATTCGTAGTTGTGGAGTATCTAGTTGTGGTGTTTCAAGTAGTGAAGTTTCTAGCTGTGGAGTTTCTAATTGCGGAGTTTCTAGTTGCAAAGTTTCACGTTGCGGAGTTTTCTAGTTGTGGAGTTTCTAGTTTCGGAGTTTCAATTTGCGGAGTTTCAAGTTGTGGAGTTTTAGTTGGGGAGTTTCTAGTTGTGGAGTTTGTAGTTGTGGAGTATCTAGTTGTGGAGTTTCAAATTGTGGAGTTTCTAGTTGTGGATTTTGAAGTTGTAGAGTTCCTAGTTGCGGAGTGTCTAGTTGGGAGTTTCTAGTTGAGGAGTTTTCTAGTTGCGGAGTCTGTAGTTGTGGAGTTGCTAGTTTTGGAGTTTCTAGTGGTGGATTTTCTAGCTGTGGAGTTTCTAGTTGCGGAGTTTCTAGTTGCGGAATTGGTAGTTGTGGAGTATCTATTTGTTGGGTTTCAAGTTGTGGAATTTCTAGTTGTGGAGTTTCTAGTTGCGGAGTATCTAGTTGCGAAGTCTCAAGTTGTGGAGTTTCTAGCTGTGGAAATTCTAGTTGCGGAGCTTCTAGTTTCGGAGTTTCTATTTGCGGAGTTTCAAGTTGTGGAGTTTCTAGTTGGGGAGTTTCTAGTTGTGGAGTTTGTAGTTGTGGAGTATCTAGTTGTGGAGTTTCAAATTGTGCAGTTTCTAGTTGTGGATTTTGAGGTTGTAGAGTTCCTAGTTGCGGAGTGTCTAGTTGGGAGTGTCTAGTTGTGGAGTTTCTAGTTGCGGACTTACTAGTTGTGGAGTTTATACTTGTGGAGTTTCTAGTTGTGGAGTTTTTAGTTGCGAAGTTTCTGGTTGCAGAGTTTCAGGTTGTGGAGTTTCTAGTGGTGGAGTTTATAGTTGTTGAGTTTCTAGTTGCTGAGTTTCTAGTCGCGAAGTCTCAAGTTGTGGAGTTTTTAGCTGTGGAGTTTCTAGTTGCGGAGTTTCCAGTTGTGGAGTTTCTAGTTGCGGAATTTGTAGTTGTGAAATTCGTAGTTGTGGAGTATCTAGTGATGGTGTTTCAAGTAGTGAAGTTTCTAGCTGTGGAGTTTCTAATTGCGGAGTTTCTAGTTGCAGAGTTTCTAGTTGTGGAGTTTCTACTTGTGGAGTTTCTAGTTGTGGAGTTTTAGTTGCGGAGTTTCTGGTTGCGGAGTTTCAGGTTGTGGAGTTTCTAGTTGTGGAGTTTGTAGTTGTGGAGTATCTAGATGTGGAGTTTCAAGTTGAAGAGTTTTTAGTTGTGGATTTTGAAGTTGTAGAGTTCCTAGTTGTGGAGTTTCTAGTGGTTGAGTTTATAGTTGTTGAGTTTCTAGTTGCTGAGTTTCTAGTCGCGAAGTCTCAAGTTGTGGAGTTTCTAGCTGTGGAAATTTTAGTTGCGGAGCTTCTTGTTGTGGAGTTTCTAGTTGTGGAGTTTCAAGTTGTGGAATTCGTAGTTGTGGAGTATCTAGTTGTGGTGTTTCAAGTAGTGAAGTTTCTAGCTGTGGAGTTTCTAATTGCGGAGTTTCTAGTTGCAAAGTTTCACGTTGCGGAGTTTTCTAGTTGTGGAGTTTCTAGTTTCGGAGTTTCAATTTGCGGAGTTTGAAGTTGTGGAGTTTTAGTTGGGGAGTTTCTAGTTGTGGAGTTTGTAGTTGTGGAGTATCTAGTTGTGGAGTTTCAAATTGTGGAGTTTCTAGTTGTGGATTTTGAAGTTGTAGAGTTCCTAGTTGCGGAGTGTCTAGTTGGGAGTTTCTAGTTGAGGAGTTTTCTAGTTGCGGAGTCTGTAGTTGTGGAGTTGCTAGTTTTGGAGTTTCTAGTGGTGGATTTTCTAGCTGTGGAGTTTCTAGTTGGGGAGTTTCTAGTTGCGGAATTGGTAGTTGTGGAGTATCTATTTGTTGGGTTTCAAGTTGTGGAATTTCTAGTTGTGGAGTTTCTAGCTGCGGAGTTTCTAGTGGTTGAGTTTCCAGTTGACGAGTTTCTATTTGCGAAGTCTCAAGTTGTAGAGTTTCTAGCTGTAAAGTTTCTAGTTGCAGAGTTTCTAGTTGCGGAGTTTGCAGTTGTGGAGTTTCTAGTGTTGGAATTTCAATCTGTGTAGTTTCTAGTTGTGGAGTCTCAATTTTGGAGTTCCTATTTGTGGAGTCTCTAGTTGTGGAGTTTCTAGTTGTAGAGTGTCTATTTGTGGAGTTTCTAGTTGTGAAGTTTCTAGTTGTAGAGTTTCTAGTTGGAGTTTTTAGTTTTCGAGTTTCTAGTTGTAGACTTTCTATTTGCAGAGTTCGTAGTTGTGGAGTTTCTAGTTGTGGGGTTTCTAGTTGAGGGAAATTCTAGCTGTGGAGTTTCTACTTATGGAATCTCTAGTCGAGGAGTTTCTAGTTGTGTAGTTTCTATCTGAGAAGTTTCTAAATGCAAAGTCTCTAGTTGTGCAGTCTCTAGTTGTGGAGTTTCTAGTTTTGGAGTTTCTAGTTGTGGAGTTTCTTGTTGGGGAGTTTCTAGTTGTGAAGTTTCTAGTTGTGGATTTTCTAGTTGCGGAGTTTCTAGCTGCGGAGTTTCTAGTTGCGGAGTCTCTAGTTGTGCAGTCTCTAGTTGTTGAGTTTCTAGTTGTGAAGTTTATAGTTGAGGGGTTTCTAGCTGTGGAGTTTCTAGTTGCGGAGTTTCTAGTTGCAGAGTTTCTAGTTGTGGAGTTTCTAGTTGGGGAGTTTCTAGTTGGGGAGTTTCTAGTTGTGGAGTTTCTAGTAGTGGACTTTTAGTTGTGGAGTGTCAAGTTGAGAAATTTATAGGTGTGGAGTTTCTAGTTGTTGAGTTTCTAGTTGTCGGGTTTTAGTTGCGGAGTTTCTAGTTGTGGAGTGTCTAGTTGTGGAGTTTCTAGTTGCGAACTCTCAAGTTGCCGATTTTCTAGTTGTGTAGTTTCTAGCTGTGGAGTTTCTAGTTGTTGAGTTACTAGTTGACGAGTTTTTATTTGCGAAGTCTCAAGTTGTGGAGTTTCTAGCTGTGGAGTTTCTGGTTGCGGAGTTTGTAGTTGCGGAGTTTCTAGTTGCAGAGTTTCTAGTTGCGGAGATTCTAGTTGCCGAGTTTCTTGTTGCGACGTATCAAGTTGTGGAGTTTCTAGTTGTGGAGTTTCTAGTTGTGGAATTTGTAGTTGTGGAGTATCTAGTTGTGGTGTTTCAAGTTGTGGAGTTTCTAGCTGTGGAGTTTCTAGTTGCGGAGTTTCTAGTGGCAGAGTTTCAAGTTGCGGAGTTTCTAGTTGTGAAGTTTCTAGTTGTAGAGTTTCTAGTTGGAGTTTTTAGTTTTCGAGTTTCTAGTTGTAGACTTTCTATTTGCACAGTTCCTAGTTGTGGAGTTTCTAGTTGTGGGGTTTCTAGTTGAGGGAAATTCTAGCTGTGGAGTTTCTACTTATGGAATCTCTAGTCGAGGAGTTTCTAGTTGTGTAGTTTCTATCTGAGAAGTTTCTAAATGCAAAGTCTCTAGTTGTGCAGTCCCTAGTTGTGGAGTTTCTAGTTGTGGAGTTTCTAGTTGTGGAGTTTCTTGTTGGGGAGTTTCTAGTTGTGAAGTTTCTAGTTGTGGATTTTCTAGTTGTGGAGTTTCTAGCTGCGGAGTTTCTAGTTGCGGAGTCTCTAGTTGTGCAGTCTCTAGTTGTTGAGTTTCTAGTTGTGAAGTTTATAGTTGAGGGGTTTCTAGCTGTGGAGTTTCTAGTTGCGGAGTTTCTAGTTGCAGAGTTTCTAGTTGTGGAGTTTCTAGTTGGGGAGTTTCTAGTTGGGGAGTTTCTAGTTGTGGAGTTTCTAGTAGTGGACTTTTAGTTGTGGAGTGTCAAGTTGAGAAATTTATAGGTGTGGAGTGTCTAGTTGTGGAGTTTCTAGTTGCGAACTCTCAAGTTGCGGATTTTCTAGTTGTGGAGTTTCTAGCTGTGGAGTTTCTAGTTGTTGAGTTACTAGTTGACGAGTTTTTATTTGCGAAGTCTCAAGTTGTGGAGTTTCTAGCTGTGGAGTTTCTGGTTGCGGAGTTTGTAGTTGCGGAGTTTCTAGTTGCAGAGTTTCTAGTTGCGGAGATTCTAGTTGCCGAGTTTCTTGTTGCGACGTATCAAGTAGCGGAGTTACTAGCTGTGGAGTTTCTAGTTGGGGAGTTTCTAGTTGTGGAGTTTGTAGTTGTGGAGTATCTAGTTGTGGAGTTTCAAATTGTGGAGTTTCTAGTTGTGGATTTTGAAGTTGTAGAGTTCCCAGTTGCGGAGTGTCTAGTTGGGAGTGTCTAGTTGTGGAGTTTCTAGTTGCGGAGTTACTAGTTGTGGAGTTTATACTTGTGGAGTTTCTAGTTGTGGAGTTTCTAGTTGTGGAGTTTCTAGTTGTGGAATTTGTAGTTGTGGAGTATCTAGTTAGGGTGTTTCAAGTTGTGGAGTTTCTAGCTGTGGAGTTTCTAGTTGCGGAGTATCTAGTTGCGAAGTCTCAAGTTGTGGAGTTTCTAGCTGTGGAAATTCTAGTTGCGGAGCTTCTAGTTTCGGAGTTTCTATTTGCGGAGTTTCAAGTTGTGGAGTTTCTAGTTGGGGAGTTTCTAGTTGTGGAGTTTGTAGTTGTGGAGTATCTAGTTGTGGAGTTTCAAATTGTGCAGTTTCTAGTTGTGGATTTTGAGGTTGTAGAGTTCTTAGTTGCGGAGTGTCTAGTTGGGAGTGTCTAGTTGTGGAGTTTCTAGTTGCGGAGTTACTAGTTGTGGAGTTTATACTTGTGGAGTTTCTAGTTGTGGAGTTTTTAGTTGCGAAGTTCTGGTTGCAGAGTTTCAGGTTGTGGAGTTTCTAGTGGTGGAGTTTATAGTTGTTGAGTTTCTAGTTGCTGAGTTTCTAGTCGCGAAGTCTCAAGTTGTGGAGTTTTTAGCTGTGGAGTTTCTAGTTGCGGAGTTTACAGTTGTGGAGTTTCTAGTTGCGGAATTTGTAGTTGTGGAATTCGTAGTTGTGGAGTATCTAGTGATGGTGTTTCAAGTAGTGAAGTTTCTAGCTGTGGAGTTTCTAATTGCGGAGTTTCTAGTTGCAGAGTTTCTAGTTGTGGAGTTTCTACTTGTGGAGTTTCTAGTTGTGGAGTTTTAGTTGCGGAGTTTCTGGTTGCGGAGTTTAAGGTTGTGGAGTTTCTAGTTGTGGAGTTTGTAGTTGTGGAGTATCTAGATGTGGAGTTTCAAGTTGAAGAGTTTTTAGTTGTGGATTTTGAAGTTGTAGAGTTCCTAGTTGTGGAGTTTCTAGTGGTTGAGTTTATAGTTGTTGAGTTTCTAGTTGCTGAGTTTCTAGTCGCGAAGTCTCAAGTTGTGGAGTTTCTAGCTGTGGAAATTTTAGTTGCGGAGCTTCTTGTTGTGGAGTTTCTAGTTGTGGAGTTTCAAGTTGTGGAATTCGTAGTTGTGGAGTATCTAGTTGTGGTGTTTCAAGTAGTGAAGTTTCTAGCTGTGGAGTTTCTAATTGCGGAGTTTCTAGTTGCAAAGTTTCACGTTGCGGAGTTTTCTAGTTGTGGAGTTTCTAGTTTCGGAGTTTCAATTTGCGGAGTTTCAAGTTGTGGAGTTTTAGTTGGGGAGTTTCTAGTTGTGGAGTTTGTAGTTGTGGAGTATCTAGTTGTGGAGTTTCAAAGTGTGGAGTTTCTAGTTGTGGATTTTGAAGTTGTAGAGTTCCTAGTTGCGGAGTGTCTAGTTGGGAGTTTCTAGTTGAGGAGTTTGCTAGTTGCGGAGTCTGTAGTTGTTGAGTTGCTAGTTTTGGAGTTTCTAGTGGTGGATTTTCTAGCTGTGGAGTTTCTAGTTGCGGAGTTTCTAGTTGCAGAGTTTCTAGTTGTGGACTTTCTAGCTGTGGAGTTTCCAGTTATGGAATTTCTAGTTGTGAGGTTTGTGGTTGTGGAGTTTCTAGTGGTGGAGTTTCTAGTTGCGGAGTCTCTAGTTGTGGAGTTTCTAGTTGTGGAGTTTCTAGTTGCGAACTCTCAAGTTGTGGAGTTTCTAGCTGCAGGGTTTCTAGTTGTGGAGTTTCTAGTGGGGGAGTTTCTAGTTGCGGAGTTTCTAGTTTTGGAGTTTCTAGTTGTGAAGTTTGTAGTTGTGAAGTTTTAGTTGTCGAGTTTTAGTTGTGAAGTTTCAAGGTGTAGAAATAATAGGTGTGGAGTTTCTAGTTGTTGAGTTTCTAGTTGTCGGGTTTCTAGTTGCGGAGTTTCTAGTTGTAATGTTTCTAGTTGTGGAGCTTTTAGTTTAGGAGTCTCTAGTTGTTGAGTCTCTAGTAGTGAAATTTCTAGTTGTGGAGTTTCTAGTTGTGGAGTTTGTTGTTGCGGAGTTTCTAGATGTGGAGTTTCTAGTTGTGGAGTTTATGGCTGTGGAGTTTCTAGTTGTGGAGTTTCTAGTTGTGGAGTTTCTGGCTGTGGAGTTTCTAGTTGTGGAATTTCTAGTTGTGGAGTCTCTAGTAGTGGAGTTTCTATCTATGGAGTTTCTAGTTGCGGAGTATCTAGTTGCAGAGTTTCTAGTTGCGGAGTTTTCTAGTTGTGGAGTTTCTAGTTGTGCAGTCTCTAGTTGTTGAGCTTCTAGTTGTGAAGTTTATAGTTGTGGGGTTTCTAGTTGTGGAGTTTCTAGTTACAGAGTTTCTAGTTGCAGACTTTCTAGTTGCGGAAATTCTAGTTGCAAAGTTTCTAGTTGGGGAGTTTCTAGTTGGGGAGAGTCTAGTTGCGGAGTTTCTAGTTGCGGAGTTTCAGGTTGCGGAGTTTGTAGTTGCGGAGTTTCTAGTCGGAGAGTTTCTACTTGTGGAGATTCTAGTTGCCGAGTTTATAGTTGCGAAGTCTCAAGTTGTGGAGTTTCTAGCTGCGGAGTTTCTAGTTTCGGAGTTCCTGGTTGTGGAGTTTCTAGTTGTGCAATTTGTAGTTGCTGAGTATCTAGTTGTGGTGTTTAAAGTTGTGGAGTTTCTAGCTGTGGAGTTTCTGGCTGTGGAGTTTCTAGTTGTGGAATTTCTAGTTGTGAGGTTCGTAGTTGTGGAGTTTCTAGTGGTGGAGATTCTAGTGGTGGAGTCTCTAGTTGTGGAGTTTCTAGTTGTGAACTCTCAAGTTGTGGAGTTTCTAGTTGTGGAAATTCTAGTTGTGCGGTTTGTAGTTACGGAGTTTCTAGTTGTGGAGTCTCTAGTTGTGGAGTTTCTAGTTGTGGAGTTTCTAGCTGTGGAGTTTCTAGTTGCGGAGTTTCTAGTTGCAGAGTTTCTAGTTGTGGAGATTCTAGTTGCCGAGTTTCTAGTTGCGAAGTCTCAAGTTGTGGAGTTTCTAGCTGTGGAGTTTCTAGTTGCGGAGTTTCAGGTTGCGGAGTTTGTAGTTGCGGAGTTTCTAGTCGCAGAGTTTCTAGATGTGGAGATTCTAGTTGCCGAGTTTCTAGTTGCGAAGTCTCAAGTTGTGGAGCTTCTAGCTGCGGAGTTTTTAGTTTCGGAGTTTCTGGTTGTGGAGTTTCTAGTTGTGCAATTTGTAGTTGTGGAGTATCTAGTTGTGGTGTTTCAAGTTGTGGAGTTTCTAGGTGTGAAGTGTCTAGTTGCGGAGTTTCTCGTTGCAGAGTTTCTAGTTGCGGAGTTTTCTAGTTGTGGAGTTTCTAGTTGCAGAGTTTCTAGTTGTGGAGTTTCTAGTTGTGAGGTTCGTAGTTGTGGAGTTTCTAGTTGTGGAGTTTCTAGTTGTGGAGTCTCTAGTTGTGGAGTTTCTAGTTGTGGAGTTTCTAGTTGCGAACTCTCAAGTTGTGGAGTTTCAAGTTGTGGAGTTTCTAGTTGTGGGGTTTGTAGTTGTGGAGTTTCTAGTTGTGGAGTCTCTAGTTGTTGAGTTTCTAGTTGTGGAGTCTCTAGTTGCGGAGTTTCTAGTTGTGGAGTTTCTAGCTGTGGAGTTTCTAGTTGCGGAGTTTCTAGTTGCAGAGTTTCTAGTTGCGGAGTTTTCTAGTTGTGGAGATTCTAGTGGCGGAGTTTCAAGTTGTGGAGTTTCTAGTTGCGGAGTTTCTAGCTGTGGAGTTTCTAGTTGCGGAGTCTCTAGTTGTGCAGTCTCTAGTTGTTGAGTTTCAGGTTGCGGAGTTTGTAGTTGCGGAGTTTCTAGTCGCAGAGTTTCTAGTTGTGGAGATACTAGTTGCCGAGTTTCCAGCTGCGAAGTCTCAAGTTGTGGAGTTTCTAGCTGCGGAGTTTCTAGTTGCGGAGTTTCTAGTTGGGGAGTTTCTAGTTGTGCAATTTGTAGTTGCTGAGTATCTAGTTGTGGTGTTTAAAGTTGTGGAGTTTCTAGCTGTGGAGTTTCTAGTTGCGGAGTTTCTGGTTGCAGAGTTTCTAGTTGCTGAGTTTTCAAGTTGTGGAGATTCTAGAGGCGGAGTTTCAAGTTGTGGAGTTTCTAGTTGCGGAGTTACTAGCTGTGGAGATTCTCGTTGCGGAGTTTCTTGTAGCAGAGTTTCTAGTTGCGAAGTCTCAAGTTGTGGAGTTTCTAGCTGTAAAGTTTCTAGTTGCGGAGTTTGTAGTTGCG
The DNA here is from genome assembly GCF_043290135.1 of Rhipicephalus microplus. Classification (NCBI taxonomy): domain Eukaryota; kingdom Metazoa; phylum Arthropoda; class Arachnida; order Ixodida; family Ixodidae; genus Rhipicephalus; species Rhipicephalus microplus. The sequence goes on along the minus strand of NW_027464585.1, from coordinate 5,383,307 downwards.
GAGTTTCCAGTTGTCGAGTTTCTAGTTGTGGAATTTGTAGTTGTGGAGTGTCTAGTTGTGGTGTTTCAAGTTGTGGAGTGTCTAGCTATGGAGTTTCTAGTTGCGGAGTATCTAGTTGCAGAGTTTCTAGCTGCGAAGTTTTCTAGTTGTGGAGTTTCCAGTTGTGCAGTCTCTAGTTCTTGAGCTTCTAGTTGTGAAGTTTATAGTTGTGGGGTTTCTAGCTGTGGAGTTTCTAGTTACGGAGTTTCTAGTTGCAGAGTTTCTAGTTGCGCAGTTTCTAGTTGCAGAGTTTCTAGTTGGGGAGTTTCTAGTTGGGGAGAGTCTAGTTGCGGAGTTTCTAGTTGTGGAGTTTCTAGCTGTGAAGTTTTAGTTGTGGAGGTTTAGTCGTGGAGTTTCAAGGTGTTGAAATAATAGGTGTGGAGTTTCTAGTTGTGGAGTTCCTAGTTGTAGAGTTTCTAGCTGTGGAGTTTCTAGTTGCGGAGTTTCTAGTTGCAGAGTTTCTAGTTGTGGAGATTCTAGTTGCCGAGTTTCTAGTTGCGAAGTCTCAAGTTGTGGAGTTTCTAGCTGTGGAGTTTCTAGTTGCGGAGTTTCAGGTTGCGGAGTTTGTAGTTGCGGAGTTTCTAGTCGCAGAGTTTCTAGTTGTGGAGATTCTAGTTGCCGAGTTTCTAGTTGCGGAGTTTTCCAGTTGTGGAGTTTCTAGTTGCAGAGTTTCTAGTTGTGGAGTTTCTAGTGGAGTCTCTAGTTGTGGAGTTTCTAGTTGCGGAGTTTCTAGTTGTGGAGTTTCTAGTTGTGAAGTTTATAGTTGTGGGGTTTCTAGCTGTGGAGTTTCTAGTACGGAGTTTCTAGTTGCAGAGTTTCCAGTTGCGGAGTTTCTAGTTGCAGAGTTTCTAGTTGCGGAGTTTCTAGTTGCATGGTTTCTAGTTGTGGAAACTCTAGCTGCCGAGTTTCTAGTTGCGAAGTCTCAAGTTGCGGAGTTTCTAGTTGTGGAGTTTCTAGTTGTGGAATTTGTAGTTGTCGAGTATCTAGTTGTGGTGTTTCAAGTTGTGGAGTTTATGGCTCTGGAGTTTCTAGTTGCGGAGTTTTTAGTTGCAGAGTGTCTAGTTGCGGACTTTTCTAGTTGTGGAGTTTCTAGTTGCAGAGTTTCTAGTTGTGGAGTTTCTAGTTGCGAGGTTCGTAGTTGTGGAGTTTCTAGTTGTGGAGTTTGTAGTTGTGGAGTTTCTAGTTTTGGAGACTCTAGTAGTGGAGTTTCTAGTTGTGGAGTTTGTAGTTGCGAAGTCTCAAGTTGTGGAGTTTCTAATTGTGGAGTTTCTAGTTGTGGAGTTGCTAGTAGTGGGGTTCGTAGTTGTGGGGTTCGTAGTTGTGGAGTTTCTAGTTGTGGAGTCTCTAGTTGTGGAGTTTCTAGTTGTGGAGTTTCTAGCTGTGGAGTTTCTAGTTGCGGAGTTTATAGTTGCAGAGTTTCTAGTTGCAGAGTTTTCTAGTTGTGGAGATTCTAGTGGCGGAGTTTCAAGTTGTGGAGTTTCTAGTTGCGGAGTTTCTAGCTGTGGAGTTTCTAGTTGCGGAGTCTCTAGTGTTGCAGTCTCTAGTTGTTGAGTTTCAGGTTGCGGAGTTTGTAGTTGCGGAGTTTCTAGTCGCAGAGTTTCTAGTTGTGGAGATACTAGTTGCCGAGTTTCCAGCTGCGAAGTCTCAAGTTGTGGAGTTTCTAGCTGTGGAGTTTCTAGTTGCGGAGTTTCAGGTTGCGGAGTTTGTAGTTGCGGAGTTTCTAGTCGCAGAGTTTCTAGATGTGGAGATTCTAGTTGCCGAGTTTCTAGTTGCGAAGTCTCAAGTTGTGGAGCTTCTAGCTGCGGAGTTTTTAGTTTCGGAGTTTCTGGTTGTGGAGTTTCTAGTTGTGCAATTTGTAGTTGTGGAGTATCTAGTTGTGGTGTTTCAAGTTGTGGAGTTTCTAGCTGTGAAGTTTCTAGTTGCGGAGTTTCTAGTTGCAGAGTTTCTAGTTGCGGAGTTTTCTAGTTGTGGAGTTTATAGTTGCAGAGTTTCTAGTTGTGGAGTTTCTAGTTGTGAGGTTCGTAGTTGTGGAGTTTCTAGTTGTGGAGTTTCTAGTTGTGGAGACTCTAGTAGTGGAGTTTCTAGTTGTGGAGTTTCTTGTTGCGAAGTCTCAAGTTGTGGAGTTTCTAGTTGTGGAGTTGCTAGTAGTGGGGTTCGTAGTTGTGGGGTTCGTAGTTGTGGAGTTTCTAGTTGTGGAGTCTCTAGTTGTGGAGTTTCAAGTTGTGGAGTTTCTAGCTGTGGAGTTTCTAGTTGCGGAGTTTCTAGTTGCAGAGTTTCTAGTTGCGGAGTTTTCTAGTTGTGGAGATTCTAGTGGCAGAGTTTCAAGATGTGGAGTTTCTAGTTGCGGAGTTTCTAGCTGTGGAGTTTCTAGTTGTGAGGTTCGTAGTTGTGGAGTTTCTAGTTGTGGAGTCTCAAGTTGTGGAGTTGCTAGTTGTTGAGTTTCTAGTTGTGGAGTTTCTACTTGTGGGGTTCGTAGTTGTGGGGTTCGTAGTTTTGGAGTTTCTAGTTGTGGAGTCTCTAGTTGTGGAGTTTCTAGCTGTGGAGTTTCTAGTTGCGAAGTTTCTAGTTGCAGAGTTTCTAGTTGCGGAGTTTTCAAGTTGTGGAGATTCTAGAGGCGGAGTTTCAAGTTTTGGAGTTTCTAGTTGCGGTGTTACTTGCTGTGGAGTTTCTAGTTGCGGAGTTTTTTGTTGCAGAGTTTCTAGTTGCAAAGTCTCAAGTTGTGTAGTTTCTAGCTGTAAAGTTTCTAGTTGCGGAGTTTTCTAGTTGTGGAGATTCTAGTGGCGGAGTTTCAAATTGTGGAGTTTCTAGTTGCGGAGTTTCCAGCTGTTGAGTTTCTAGTTGTGAGGTTCGTAGTTGTGGAGTTTCTAGTTGTGGAGTCTCTAGTAGTGGAGTTTCTATCTATGGAGTTTCTAGTTGCGGAGTATCTAGTTGCAGAGTTTCTAGTTGCGGAGTTTTCTAGTTGTGGAGTTTCTAGTTGTGCAGTCTCTAGTTGTTGAGCTTCTAGTTGTGAAGTTTATAGTTGTGGGGTTTCTAGTTGTGGAGTTTCTAGTTACGGAGTTTCTAGTTGCAGAGTTTCCAGTTGCGGAGTTTCTAGTTGCAGAGTTTCTAGTTGCGGAGTTTCTAGTTGCATGGTTTCTAGTTGTAGAAACTCTAGCTGCCGAGTTTCTAGTTGCGAAGTCTCAAGTTGCGGAGTTTCTAGTTGTGGAGTTTCTAGTTGTGGAATTTGTAGTTGTCGAGTATCTAGTTGTGGTGTTTCAAGTTGTGGAGTTTATGGCTCTGGAGTTTCTAGTTGCGGAGTTTTTAGTTGCAGAGTGTCTAGTTGCGGACTTTTCTAGTTGTGGAGTTTCTAGTTGCAGAGTTTCAAGTTGTGGAGTTTCTAGTTGCGAGGTTCGTAGTTGTGGAGTTTCTAGTTGTGGAGTTTGTAGTTGTGGAGTTTCTAGTTTTGGAGACTCTAGTAGTGGAGTTTCTAGTTGTGGAGTTTGTAGTTGCGAAGTCTCAAGTTGTGGAGTTTCTAATTGTGGAGTTTCTAGTTGTGGAGTTGCTAGTAGTGGGGTTCGTAGTTGTGGGGTTCGTAGTTGTGGAGTTTCTATTTGTGGAGTCTCTAGTTGTGGAGTTTCTAGTTGTGGAGTTTCTAGCTGTGGAGTTTCTAGTTGCGGAGTTTATAGTTGCAGAGTTTCTAGTTGCAGAGTTTTCTAGTTGTGGAGATTCTAGTGGCGGAGTTTCAAGTTGTGGAGTTTCTAGTTGCGGAGTTTCTAGCTGTGGAGTTTCTAGTTGCGGAGTCTCTAGTGTTGCAGTCTCTAGTTGTTGAGTTTCAGGTTGCGGAGTTTGTAGTTGCGGAGTTTCTAGTCGCAGAGTTTCTAGTTGTGGAGATACTAGTTGCCGAGTTTCCAGCTGCGAAGTCTCAAGTTGTGGAGTTTCTAGCTGTGGAGTTTCTAGTTGCGGAGTTTCAGGTTGCGGAGTTTGTAGTTGCGGAGTTTCTAGTCGCAGAGTTTCTAGATGTGGAGATTCTAGTTGCCGAGTTTCTAGTTGCGAAGTCTCAAGTTGTGGAGCTTCTAGCTGCGGAGTTTTTAGTTTCGGAGTTTCTGGTTGTGGAGTTTCTAGTTGTGCAATTTGTAGTTGTGGAGTATCTAGTTGTGGTGTTTCAAGTTGTGGAGTTTCTAGCTGTGAAGTTTCTAGTTGCGGAGTTTCTAGTTGCAGAGTTTCTAGTTGCGGAGTTTTCTAGTTGTGGAGTTTATAGTTGCAGAGTTTCTAGTTGTGGAGTTTCTAGTTGTGAGGTTCGTAGTTGTGGAGTTTCTAGTTGTGGAGTTTCTAGTTGTGGAGACTCTAGTAGTGGAGTTTCTAGTTGTGGAGTTTCTTGTTGCGAAGTCTCAAGTTGTGGAGTTTCTAGTTGTGGAGTTGCTAGTAGTGGGGATCGTAGTTGTGGGGTTCGTAGTTGTGGAGTTTCTAGTTGTGGAGTCTCTAGTTGTGGAGTTTCAAGTCGTGGAGTTTCTAGCTGTGGAGTTTCTAGTTGCGGAGTTTCTAGTTGCAGAGTTTCTAGTTGCGGAGTTTTCTAGTTGTGGAGATTCTAGTGGCAGAGTTTCAAGATGTGGAGTTTCTAGTTGCGGAGTTTCTAGCTGTGGAGTTTCTAGTTGTGAGGTTCGTAGTTGTGGAGTTTCTAGTTGTGGAGCCTCAAGTTGTGGAGTTGCTAGTTGTTGAGTTTCTAGTTGTGGAGTTTCTACTTGTGGGGTTCGTAGTTGTGGGGTTCGTAGTTTTGGAGTTTCTAGTTGTGGAGTCTCTAGTTGTGGAGTTTCTAGCTGTGGAGTTTCTAGTTGCGAAGTTTCTAGTTGCAGAGTTTCTAGTTGCGGAGTTTTCAAGTTGTGGAGATTCTAGAGGCGGAGTTTCAAGTTTTGGAGTTTCTAGTTGCGGAGTTACTTGCTGTGGAGTTTCTAGTTGCGGAGTTTTTTGTTGCAGAGTTTCTAGTTGCAAAGTCTCAAGTTGTGTAGTTTCTAGCTGTAAAGTTTCTAGTTGCGGAGTTTTCTAGTTGTGGAGATTCTAGTGGCGGAGTTTCAAATTGTGGAGTTTCTAGTTGCGGAGTTTCTAGCTGTTGAGTTTCTAGTTGTGAGGTTCGTAGTTGTGGAGTTTCTAGTTGTGGAGTCTCTAGTAGTGGAGTTTCTATCTATGGAGTTTCTAGTTGCGGAGTATCTAGTTGCAGAGTTTCTAGTTGCGGAGTTTTCTAGTTGTGGAGTTTCTAGTTGTGCAGTCTCTAGTTGTTGAGCTTCTAGTTGTGAAGTTTATAGTTGTGGGGTTTCTAGTTGTGGAGTTTCTAGTTACAGAGTTTCTAGTTGCAGACTTTCTAGTTGCGGAAATTCTAGTTGCAAAGTTTCTAGTTGGGGAGTCTCTAGTTGGGGAGAGTCTAGTTGCGGAGTTTCTAGTTGTGAAGTTTTAGTGTTGGAGTTTTAGGTGTGGAGTTTCAAGGTGTTGAAATAATAGGTGTGGAGTTTCTAGTTGTGGAGTTCCTAGTTGTGGAGTTTCTAGCTGTGGAGTTTCTAGTTGCGGAGTTTCAGGTTGCGGAGTTTGTAGTTGCGGAGTTTCTAGTTGGAGAGTTTCTACTTGTGGAAATTCTAGTTGCCGAGTTTATAGTTGCGAAGTCTCAAGTTGTGGAGTTTCTAGCTGCGGAGTTTCTAGTTTCGGAGTTCCTGGTTGCGGAGTTTCTAGTTGTGCAATTTGTAGTTGTGGAGTATCTAGTTGTGGTGTTTTAAGTTGTGGAGTTTCTAGGTGTGAAGTTTCTAGTGTCGGAGTTTCTAGTTGCAGAGTTTCTAGTTGCGGAGTTTTCTAGTTGTGGAGTTTCTAGTTGCAGAGTTTCTAGTTGTGGAGTTTCTAGTTGTGAGGTTCGTAGTTGTGGAGTTTCTAGTTGTGGAGTTTCTAGTTGTGGAGTCTCTAGTTGTGGAGTTTCTAGTTGTGGAGTTTCTAGTTGCGAACTCTCAAGTTGTGGAGTTTCAAGTTGTGGAGTTTCTAGTTGTGGGGTTTGTAGTTGTGGAGTTTCTAGTTGTGGAGTCTCTAGTTGTTGAGTTTCTAGCTGTGGAGTTTCTAGTTGCGGAGTTTCTAGTTGTGAGGTTCGTAGTTGTGGAGTTTCTAGTTGTGGAGTCTCTAGTAGTGGAGTTTCTATCTATGGAGTTTCTAGTTGCGGAGTATCTAGTTGCAGAGTTTCTAGTTGCGGAGTTTCTTGTTGCAGAGTTTCTAGTTGCAAAGTCTCAAGTTGTGTAGTTTCTAGCTGTAAAGTTTCTAGTTGCGGAGTTTTCTAGTTGTGGAGATTCTAGTGGCGGAGTTTCAAGTTGTGGAGTTTCTAGTTGCGGAGTTTCTAGCTGTGGAGTTTCTAGTTGTGAGGTTCGTAGTTGTGGAGTTTCTAGTTGTGGAGTCTCTAGTAGTGGAGTTTCTATCTATGGAGTTTCTAGTTGCGGAGTATCTAGTTGCAGAGTTTCTAGTTGCGGAGTTTTCTAGTTGTGGAGTTTCTAGTTGTGCAGTCTCTAGTTGTTGAGCTTCTAGTTGTGAAGTTTATAGTTGTGGGGTTTCTAGTTGTGGAGTTTCTAGTTACAGAGTTTCCAGTTGCAGACTTTCAAGTTGCGGAAATTCTAGTTGCAAAGTTTCTAGTTGGGTGTTTCTAGTTGGGGAGAGTCTAGTTGCGGAGTTTATAGTTGTGAAGTTTTAGTTGTGGAGTTTTAGGTGTGGAGTTTCAAGGTGTTGAAATAGTAGGTGTGGAGTTTCTAGTTGTGCAGTTCCTAGTTGTGGAGTTTCTAGCTGTGGAGTTTCTAGTTGCGGAGTTTCAGGTTGCGGAGTTTGTAGTTGCGGAGTTTCTAGTCGGAGAGTTTCTACTTGTGGAGATTCTAGTTGCCGAGTTTATAGTTGCGAAGTCTCAAGGTTTGGAGTTTCTAGCTGCGGAGTTTCTAGTTTCGGAGTTCCTGGTTGTGGAGTTTCTAGTTGAGCAATTTGTAGTTGTGGAGTATCTAGTTGTGGTGTTTTAAGTTGTGGAGTTTCTAGGTGTGAAGTGTCTAGTTGCGGAGTTTCTAGTTGCAGAGTTTCTAGTTGCGGAGTTTTCTAGTTGTGGAGTTTCTAGTTGCAGAGTTTCTAGTTGTGGAGTTTCTAGTTGTGAGTTTCGTAGTTGTGGAGTTTCTAGTTGTGGAGTTTCTAGTTGTGGAGTCTCTAGTTGTGGAGTTTCTAGTTGTGGAGTTTCTAGTTGCGAACTCTCAAGTTGTGGAGTTTCAAGTTGTGGAGTTTCTAGTTGTGGGGTTTGTAGTTGTGGAGTTTCTAGTTGTGGAGTCTCTAGTTGTTGAGTTTCTAGTTGTGGAGTCTCTAGTTGTGGAGTTTCTAGTTGTGGAGTTTCTAGCTGTGGAGTTTCTAGTTGCGGAGTTTCTAGTTGCAGAGTTTCTAGTTGCGGAGTTTTCTAGTTGTGGAGATTCCAGTGGCGGAGTTTCAAGTTGTGGAGTTTCTAGTTGCGGAGTTTCTAGCTGTGGAGTTTCTAGTTGCGGAGTCTCTAGTTGTGCAGTCTCTAGTTGTTGAGTTTCAGGTTGCGGAGTTTCTAGTCGCAGAGTTTCTAGTTGTGGAGATACTAGTTGCCGAGTTTCCAGCTGCGAAGTCTCAAGTTGTGGAGTTTCTAGCTGCGGAGTTTCTAGTTGCGGAGTTTCTAGTTGGGGAGTTTGTAGTTGTGATATTTGTAGTTGTGGAGTATCTAGTTGTGGTGTTTCAAGTTGTGGAGTTTCTAGCTGTGGAGTTTCTAGTTGCGGAGTTTCTGGTTGCAGAGTTTCTAGTTGCGGAGTTTTCAAGTTGTGGAGATTCTAGAGGCGGAGTTTCAAGTTGTGGAGTTTCTAGTTGCGGAGTTACTAGCTGTGGAGATTCTCGTTGCGGAGTTTCTTGTAGCAGAGTTTCTAGTTGCGAAGTCTCAAGTTGTGAAGTTTCTAGCTGTAAAGTTTCTAGTTGCGGAGTTTGTAGTTGCGGAGTTTCCAGTTGTCGAGTTTCTAGTTGTGGAATTTGTAGTTGTGGAGTGTCTAGTTGTGGTGTTTCAAGTTGTGGAGTTTCTAGCTATGGAGTTTCTAGTTGCGGAGTATCTAGTTGCAGAGTTTCTAGCTGCGAAGTTTTCTAGTTGTGGAGTTTCCAGTTGTGCAGTCTCTAGTTCTTGAGCTTCTAGTTGTGAAGTTTATAGTTGTGGGGTTTCTAGCTGTGGAGTTTCTAGTTACGGAGTTTCTAGTTGCAGAGTTTCTATTTGCGCACTTTCTAGTTTCAGAGTTTCTAGTTGGGGAGTTTCTAGTTGGGGAGAGTCTAGTTGCGGAGTTTTTAGTTGTGGAGTTTCTAGCTGTGAAGTTTTAGTTGTGGAGGTTTAGTTGTGGAGTTTCAAGGTGTTGAAATAATAGGTGTGGAGTTTCTAGTTGTGGAGTTCCTAGTTGTAGAGTTTCTAGGTGTGGAGTTTCTAGTTGCGGAGTTTCTAGTTGCAGAGTTTCTAGTTGTGGAGATTCTAGTTGCCGAGTTTCTAGTTGCGAAGTCTCAAGTTGTGGAGTTTCTAGCTGTGGAGTTTCTAGTTGCGGAGTTTCAGGTTGCGGAGTTTCTAGTTGTGGAGATTCTAGTTGCCGAGTTTCTAGTTGCGGAGTTTCTAGTTGCAGAGTTTCTAGTTGCGGAGTTTTCCAGTTGTGGAGTTTCTAGTTGCAGAGTTTCTAGTTGTGGAGTTTCTAGTGGAGTCTCTAGTTGTGGAGTTTCGAGAGTTGGAGTTTCTAGTTGCGAACTCTCAAGTTTTGGAGTTTCAAGTTGTGGAGTTTCTAGTTGTGGGGTTTGTAGTTGTGGAGTTTCTAGTTGTGGAGTCTCTAGTTGTGGAGTTTCTAGTTGTGGAGTTTCTAGTTGCGGAGTTTCTAGTTGCATGGTTTCTAGTTGTGGAAATTCTAGCTGCCGAGTTTCTAGTTGCGAAGTCTCAAGTTGCGGAGTTTCTAGTTGTGGAGTTTCTAGTTGTGGAATTTGTAGTTGTCGAGTATCTAGTTGTGGTGTTTCAAGTTGTGGAGTTTCTGGCTCTGGAGTTTCTAGTTGCGGAGTTTTCAGTTGCAGAGTTTCTAGTTGCGGACTTTTCTAGTTGTGGAGTTTCTAGTTGCAGAGTTTCAAGTTGTGGAGTTTCTAGTTGCGAGGTTCGTAGTTGTGGAGTTTCTAGTTGTGGAGTTTCTAGTTGTGGAGTTTCTAGTTTTGGAGACTCTAGTAGTGGAGTTTCTAGTTGTGGAGTTTGTAGCTGCGAAGTCTCAAGTTGTGGAGTTTCTAGTTGTGGAGTTTCTAGTTGTGGAGTTGCTAGTAGTGGGGTTCGTAGTTGTGGAGTTTCAAGTTGTGGAGTCTCTAGTTGTGGAGTTTCTAGTTGTGGAGTTTCTAGCTGTGGAGTTTCTAGTTGCGGAGTTTCTAGTTGCAGAGTTTCTAGTTGCGGAGTTTTCTAGTTGTGGAGATTCAAGTGGAGGAGTTTCAAGTTGTGGAGTTTCTAGTTGCGGAGTTTCTAGCTGTGGAGTTTCTAGTTGCGGAGTCTCTAGTTGTGCAGTCTATAGTTGTAGAGTTTCAGGTTGCGGAGTTTGTAGTTGCGGAGTTTCTAGTCGCAGAGTTTCTAGTTGTAGAGATTCTAGTTGCCGAGTTTCTAGCTGCGAAGTCTCAAGTTGTGGAGTTTCTAGCTGCGGAGTTTCTAGTTGCGGAGTTTCTAGTTGTGGAGTTTCTAGTTGTGAAGTTTATAGTTGTGGGGTTTCTAGCTGTGGAGTTTCTAGTTACGGAGTTTCTAGTTGCAGAGTTTCTAGTTGCAGAGTTTCTAGTTGCAGGGTTTCTAGTTGGGGAGTTTCTAGTTGGGGAGAGTCTAGTTGCGGAGTTTCTAGTTGTGGAGTTTCTAGTTGTGGAGTTTCTAGTTGTGAAGTTTATAGTTGTGGGGTTTCTAGCTGTGGAGTTTCTAGTTACGGAGTTTCTAGTTGCAGAGTTTCTAGTTGCGGAGTTTCTAGTTGCAGAGTTTCTAGTTGGGGAGTTTCTTGTTGGGGAGAGTCTAGTTGCGGAGTTTCTAGTTGTGGAGTTTCTAGTTGTGAAGTTTTAGTTGTGGAGTTTTAGTTGTGGAGTTTCAAGGTGTTGAAATAATAGGTGTGGAGTTTCTTGTTGTTGAGTTTCTAGTTGTCGGGTTTCTAGTTGCGGAGTTTCTAGTTGTAAAGTTTCTAGTTGTGGAGCTTTTAGTTGAGGAGTCTCTAGTTGTTGAGTCTCTAGTTGTGAAATTTCTAGTTGTGGAGTTTCTACTTGTGGAGTTTGTTGTTGCGGAGTTTCTAGATGTGGAGTTTCTAGTTGTGGAGTTTCTGGCTGTGGAGTTTCTAGTTGTGGAATTTCTAGTTGTGAGGTTCGTAGTTGTGGAGTTTCTAGTGGTGGAGTTTCTAGTTGTGGAGTCTCCAGTTGTGGAGTTTCTAGTTGTGGAGTTTCTAGTTGCGAACTCTCAAGTTGTGGAGTTTCTAGTTGTGTAAATTCTAGTTGTCGGGTTTGTAGTTATGGAGTTTCTAGTTGTGGAGTCTCTAGTTGTGGAGTTTCTAGTTGTGGAGTTTCTAGTTGTGGAGTCTCTAGTTGTTGAGTTTCTAGCTGTGGAGTTTCTAGTTGCGGAGTTTCTAGTTGCAGAGTTTCTAGTTTTGGAGATTCTAGTTGCCGAGTTTCTAGTTGCGAAGTCTCAAGTTGCGGAGTTTCTAGTTGTGGAGTTTCTAGTTGTGAAATTTGTAGTTGAGGAGTATCTAGTTGTGGTGTTTCAAGTTGTGCAGTTTCTGGCTCTGGAGTTTCTAGTTGCGGAGTTTTTAGTTGCAGAGTTTCTAGTTGCGGACTTTTCTAGTTGTGGAGTTTCTAGTTGCAGAGTTTCAAGTTGTGGAGTTTCTAGTTGCGAGGTTCGTAGTTGTGGAGTTTCTAGTTGTGGAGTTTGTAGTTGTGGAGTTTCTAGTTTTGGAGACTTTAGTAGTGGAGTTTCTAGTTGTGGAGTTTGTAGTTGCGAAGTCTCAAGTTGTGGAGTTTCTAATTGTGGAGTTTCTAGTTGTGGAGTTGCTAGTAGTGGGGTTCGTAGTTGTGGGGTTCGTAGTTGTGGAGTTTCTAGTTGTGGAGTCTCTAGTTGTGGAGTTTCTAGTTGTGGAGTTTCTAGCTGTGGAGTTTCTAGTTGCGGAGTTTATAGTTGCAGAGTTTCTAGTTGCAGAGTTTTCTAGTTGTGGAGATTCTAGTGGCGGAGTTTCAAGTTGTGGAGTTTCTAGTTGCGGAGTTTCTAGCTGTGGAGTTTCTAGTTGCGGAGTCTCTAGTTGTGCAGTCTCTAGTTGTTGAGTTTCAGGTTGCGTAGTTTGTAGTTGCGGAGTTTCTAGTCGCAGAGTTTCTAGTTGTGGAGATACTAGTTGCCGAGTTTCCAGCTGCGAAGTCTCAAGTTGTGTAGTTTCTAGCTGCGGAGTTTCTAGTTGCGGAGTTTCTAGTTGGGGAGTTTCTAGTTGTGCAATTTGTAGTTGTGGAGTATATAGTTGTGGTGTTTCAAGTTGTGGAGTTTCTAGCTGTGGAGTTTCTAGTTGCGGAGTTTCTGGTTGCAGAGTTTCTAGTTGCGGAGTATTCAAGTTGTGGAGATTCTAGAGGCGGAGTTTCAAGTTGTGGAGTTTCTAGTTGCGGAGTTACAAGCGGTGGAGATTCTTGTTGCGGAATTTCTTGTAGCAGAGTTTCTAGTTGCGAAGTCTCAAGTTGTGGAGTTTCTAGCTGTAAAGTTTCTAGTTGCGGAGTTTGTAGTTGCGGAGTTTCCAGTTGTCGAGTTTCTAGTTGTGGAATTTGTAGTTGTGGAGTGTCTAGTTGTGGTGTTTCAAGTTGTGGAGTTTCTAGCTATGGAGTTTCTAGTTGCGGAGTATTTAGTTGCAGAGTTTCTAGCTGCGAAGTTTTCTAGTTGTGGAGTTTCCAGTTGTGCAGTCTCTAGTTCTTGAGCTTCTAGTTGTGAAGTTTATAGTTGTGGGGTTTCTAGCTGTGGGGTTTCTAGTTACGGAGTTTCTAGTTGCAGAGTTTCTAGTTGCGGAGTTTCTAGTTGCAGAGTTTCTAGTTGGGGAGTTTCTAGTTGGGGAGAGTCTAGTTGCGGAGTTTTAGTTGTGGAGTTTCTAGCTGTGAAGTTTTAGTTGTGGAGTTTTAGTTGTGGAGTTTCAAGGTGTTGAAATAATAGGTGTGGAGTTTCTAGTTGTGGAGTTCCTAGTTGTGGAGTTTCTAGCTGTGGAGTTTCTAGTTGCAGAGTTTCTAGTTGCAGAGTTTCTAGTTGTGGAGATTCTAGTAGCCGAGTTTCTAGTTGCGAAGTCTCAAGTTGTGAAGTTTCTAGCTGCGGAGTTTCTAGTTTCGGAGTTTCTGGTTGTGGAGTTTCTAGTTGTGCAATTTGTAGTTGTGGAGTATCTAGTTGTGGTGTTTCAAGTTGTGGAGTTTCTAGGTGTGAAGTTTCTAGTTGCGGAGTTTCTAGTTGCAGAGTTTCTAGTTGCGGAGTTTTCCAGTTGTGGAGTTTCTAGTTGCAGAGTTTCTAGTTGTGGAGTATCTAGTTGTGGAGTCTCTAGTTGTGGAGTTTCTAGAGTTGGAGTTTCTAGTTGCGAACTCTCAAGTTGTGGAGTTTCAAGTTGTGGAGTTTCTAGTTGTGGGGTTTGTAGTTGTGGAGTTTCTAGTTGTGGAGTCTCTAGTTGTGGAGTTTCTAGTTGTGGAGTTTCTAGTTGCGGAGTTTCTAGTTGCAGAGTTTCTAGTTGTGGAAATTCTAGCTGCCGAGTTTTTAGTTGCGAAGTCTCAAGTTGCGGAGTTGTGGAGTTTCTAGTTGTGGAATTTGTAGTTGTCGAGTATCTAGTTGTGGTGTTTCAAGTTGTGGAGTTTCTGGCTCTGGAGTTTCTAGTTGCGGAGTTTTTAGTTGCAGAGTTTCTAGTTGCAGAGTTTCTAGTTGCGGAGTTTCTAGTTGCAGAGTTTCTAGTTGGGGAGTTTCTAGTTGGGGAGAGTCTAGTTGTGGAGTTTCTAGTTGTGGAGTTTCTAGTTGTGAAGTTTTTGTTGTGGAGTTTTAGTTGTGGAGTTTCAAGGTGTTGAAATAATAGGTGTGGAGTTTCTAGTTGTTGAGTTTCTAGTTGTCGGGTGTCTAGTTGCGGAGTTTCTAGTTGCATGGTTTCTAGTTGTGGAAATTCTAGCTGCCGAGTTTCTAGTTGCGAAGTCTCAAGTTGCGGAGTTTCTAGTTGTGGAGTTTCTAGTTGTGGAATTTGTAGTTGTCGAGTATCTAGTTGTGGTGTTTCAAGTTGTGGAGTTTCTGGCTCTGGAGTTTCTAGTTGCGGAGTTTTTAGTTGCAGAGTTTCTAGTTGCGGACTTTTCTAGTTGTGGAGTTTCTAGTTGCAGAGTTTCAAGTTGTGGAGTCTCTAGTTGTGGAGTTTCTAGTTGTGGAGTTTCTAGCTGTGGAGTTTCTAGTTGCGGAGTTTCTAGTTGCAGAGTTTCTAGTTGCGGAGTTTTCTAGTTGTGGAGATTCTAGTGGAGGAGTTTCAAGTTGTGGAGTTTCTAGTTGCGGAGTTTCTAGCTGTGGAGTTTCTAGTTGCGGAGTCTCTAGTTGTGCAGTCTATAGTTGTTGAGTTTCAGGTTGCGGAGTTTGTAGTTGCGGAGTTTCTAGTCGCAGAGTTTCTAGTTGTAGAGATTCTAGTTGCCGAGTTTCTAGCTGCGAAGTCTCAAGTTGTGGAGTTTCTAGCTGCGGAGTTTCTAGTTGCGGAGTTTCTAGTTGTGGAGTTTCTAGTTGTGAAGTTTATAGTTGTGGGGTTTCTAGCTGTGGAGTTTCTAGTTACGGAGTTTCTAGTTGCAGAGTTTCTAGTTGCAGAGTTTCTAGTTGCAGGGTTTCTAGTTGGGGAGTTTCTAGTTGGGGAGAGTCTAGTTGCGGAGTTTCTAGTTGTGGAGTTTCTAGTTGTGGAGTTTCTAGTTGTGAAGTTTATAGTTGTGGGGTTTCTAGCTGTGGAGTTTCTAGTTACGGAGTTTCTAGTTGCAGAGTTTCTAGTTGCGGAGTTTCTAGTTGCAGAGTTTCTAGTTGGGGAGTTTCTAGTTGGGGAGAGTCTAGTTGCGGAGTTTCTAGTTGTGGAGTTTCTAGTTGTGAAGTTTTAGTTGTGGAGTTTTAGTTGTGGAGTTTCAAGGTGTTGAAATAATAGGTGTGGAGTTTCTTGTTGTTGAGTTTCTAGTTGTCGGGTTTCTAGTTGCGGAGTTTCTAGTTGTAAAGTTTCTAGTTGTGGAGCTTTTAGTTGAGGAGTCTCTAGTTGTTGAGTCTCTAGTTGTGAAATTTCTAGTTGTGGAGTTTCTAGTTGTGGAGTTTGTTGTTGCGGAGTTTCTAGTTGTGGAGTTTCTAGTTGTGGAGTTTCTGGCTGTGGAGTTTCTAGTTGTGGAATTTCTAGTTGTGAGGTTCGTAGTTGTGGAGTTTCTAGTGGTGGAGTTTCTAGTTGTGGAGTCTCCAGTTGTGGAGTTTCTAGTTGTGGAGTTTCTAGTTGCGAACTCTCAAGTTGTGGAGTTTCTAGTTGTGTAAATTCTAGTTGTCGGGTTTGTAGTTATGGAGTTTCTAGTTGTGGAGTCTCTAGTTGTGGAGTTTCTAGTTGTGGAGTTTCTAGTTGTGGAGTCTCTAGTTGTTGAGTTTCTAGCTGTGGAGTTTCTAGTTGCGGAGTTTCTAGTTGCAGAGTTTCTAGTTGTGGAGATTCTAGTTGCCGAGTTTCTAGTTGCGAAGTCTCAAGTTGCGGAGTTTCTAGTTGTGGAGTTTCTAGTTGTGAAATTTGTAGTTGAGGAGTATCTAGTTGTGGTGTTTCAAGTTGTGGAGTTTCTGGCTCTGGAGTTTCTAGTTGCGGAGTTTTTAGTTGCAGAGTTTCTAGTTGCGGACTTTTCTAGTTGTGGAGTTTCTAGTTGCAGATTTTCAAGTTGTGGAGTTTCTAGTTGCGAGGTTCGTAGTTGTGGAGTTTCTAGTTGTGGAGTTTGTAGTTGTGGAGTTTCTAGTTTTGGAGACTTTAGTAGTGGAGTTTCTAGTTGTGGAGTTTGTAGTTGCGAAGTCTCAAGTTGTGGAGTTTCTAATTGTGGAGTTTCTAGTTGTGGAGTTGCTAGTAGTGGGGTTCGTAGTTGTGGGGTTCGTAGTTGTGGAGTTTCTAGTTGTGGAGTCTCTAGTTGTGGAGTTTCTAGTTGTGGAGTTTCTAGCTGTGGAGTTTCTAGTTGCGGAGTTTATAGTTGCAGAGTTTCTAGTTGCAGAGTTTTCTAGTTGTGGAGATTCTAGTGGCGGAGTTTCAAGTTGTGGAGTTTCTAGTTGCGGAGTTTCTAGCTGTGGAGTTTCTAGTTGCGGAGTCTCTAGTTGTGCAGTCTCTAGTTGTTGAGTTTCAGGTTGCGTAGTTTGTAGTTGCGGAGTTTCTAGTCGCAGAGTTTCTAGTTGTGGAGATACTAGTTGCCGAGTTTCCAGCTGCGAAGTCTCAAGTTGTGTAGTTTCTAGCTGCGGAGTTTCTAGTTGCGGAGTTTCTAGTTGGGGAGTTTCTAGTTGTGCAATTTGTAGTTGTGGAGTATATAGTTGTGGTGTTTCAAGTTGTGGAGTTTCTAGCTGTGGAGTTTCTAGTTGCGGAGTTTCTGGTTGCAGAGTTTCTAGTTGCGGAGTATTCAAGTTGTGGAGATTCTAGAGGCGGAGTTTCAAGTTGTGGAGTTTCTAGTTGCGGAGTTACTAGCGGTGGAGATTCTTGTTGCGGAATTTCTTGTAGCAGAGTTTCTAGTTGCGAAGTCTCAAGTTGTGGAGTTTCTAGCTGTAAAGTTTCTAGTTGCGGAGTTTGTAGTTGCGGAGTTTCCAGTTGTCGAGTTTCTAGTTGTGGAATTTGTAGTTGTGGAGTGTCTAGTTGTGGTGTTTCAAGTTGTGGAGTTTCTAGCTATGGAGTTTCTAGTTGCGGAGTATTTAGTTGCAGAGTTTCTAGCTGCGAAGTTTTCTAGTTGTGGAGTTTCCAGTTGTGCAGTCTCTAGTTCTTGAGCTTCTAGTTGTGAAGTTTATAGTTGTGGGGTTTCTAGCTGTGGAGTTTCTAGTTACGGAGTTTCTAGTTGCAGAGTTTCTAGTTGCGGAGTTTCTAGTTGCAGAGTTTCTAGTTGGGGAGTTTCTAGTTGGGGAGAGTCTAGTTGCGGAGTTTTAGTTGTGGAGTTTCTAGCTGTGAAGTTTTAGTTGTGGAGTTTTAGTTGTGGAGTTTCAAGGTGTTGAAATAATAGGTGTGGAGTTTCTAGTTGTGGAGTTCCTAGTTGTGGAGTTTCTAGCTGTGGAGTTTCTAGTTGCAGAGTTTCTAGTTGCAGAGTTTCTAGTTGTGGAGATTCTAGTAGCCGAGTTTCTAGTTGCGAAGTCTCAAGTTGTGAAGTTTCTAGCTGCGGAGTTTCTAGTTTCGGAGTTTCTGGTTGTGGAGTTTCTAGTTGTGCAATTTGTAGTTGTGGAGTATCTAGTTGTGGTGTTTCAAGTTGTGGAGTTTCTAGGTGTGAAGTTTCTAGTTGCGGAGTTTCTAGTTGCAGAGTTTCTAGTTGCGGAGTTTTCCAGTTGTGGAGTTTCTAGTTGCAGAGTTTCTAGTTGTGGAGTATCTAGTTGTGGAGTCTCTAGTTGTGGAGTTTCTAGAGTTGGAGTTTCTAGTTGCGAACTCTCAAGTTGTGGAGTTTCAAGTTGTGGAGTTTCTAGTTGTGGGGTTTGTAGTTGTGGAGTTTCTAGTTGTGGAGTCTCTAGTTGTGGAGTTTCTAGTTGTGGAGTTTCTAGTTGCGGAGTTTCTAGTTGCAGAGTTTCTAGTTGTGGAAATTCTAGCTGCCGAGTTTTTAGTTGCGAAGTCTCAAGTTGCGGAGTTTCTAGTTGTGGAGTTTCTAGTTGTGGAATTTGTAGTTGTCGAGTATCTAGTTGTGGTGTTTCAAGTTGTGGAGTTTCTGGCTCTGGAGTTTCTAGTTGCGGAGTTTTTAGTTGCAGAGTTTCTAGTTGCAGAGTTTCTAGTTGCGGAGTTTCTAGTTGTGGAGTTTCTAGTGGTGGAGTTTCTAGTTGTGGAGTCTCTAGTTGTGGAGTTTCTAGTTGTGGAGTTTCTAGCTGTGGAGTTTCTAGTTGCGGAGTTTCTAGTTGCAGAGTTTCTAGTTGTGGAGATTCTATTTGCCGAGTTTCTAGTTGCGAAGTCTCAAGTTGTGGAGTTTCTAGCTGTGGAGTTTCTAGTTGCGGAGTTTCAGGTTGCGGAATTTGTAGTTGCGGAGTTTCTAGTCGCAGAGTTTCTAGTTGTGGATATTCTAGCTGCCGAGTTTCTAGTTGCGAAGTCTAAAGTTGTGGAGTTTCTAGCTGCGGAGTTTCTAGTTTCGGAGTTTCTGGTTGTGGAGTTTCTAGTTGTGCAATTTGTAGTTGTGGAGTATCTAGTTGTGGTGTTTCAAGTTGTGGAGTTTCTAGGTGTGAAGTTTCTAGTTGCGGATTTTGTAGTTGCAGATTTTCCAGTTGGGGAGTTTCTACTTGAGTTTATAGTTGTGGATTTTCTAGTTGCAGAGTTTCGAGTTGTGGAGTTTCAAGTTGAGGAATTTATAGGTGTGGAGTTTCTAGGTTTTGAGTTTCTAGTTGTCGGGTTTCAAGTTGCGGAGTTTCTATTTGTGGAGTTTCTAGTTGTGGAGCTTTTAGTGGAGGAGTCTCTAGTTGTTGAGTCTCTAGCTGTGAAAATTCTACTTGTGGAGTTTCTGGTTGCAGAGTTTGTTGTTGCGGAGTTTCCAGATGTGGTGTTTCTAGTTGTGGAGTTTCTAGTTGTGGAATTAGTAGTTGTGGAGTATCTAGTTGTGTGTTTCAAGTTGTGGAGTCTCTAGTTGTGGAGTTTCTAGTCGCGGAGTTTCTAGTTGCAGAGTTTCTAGTTTCAGAGTTTTCTAGTTTTGGAGCTTCTAGTGACGGAGTTTCAAGTTGTGGAGTTTCTAGTTGCGGAGTTTCTAGTTGCGGAGTTTCTAGCTGCGGAGTTTCTAGTTGTGGAGTCTCTAGTTGTGCAGTCTCTAGTTTTTGGGTTTCTAGTTGTGAAGTTTATAGTTGAGGGGTTTCTGGCTGTGGAGTTTCTAGTTGCGGAGTTTCTATTTTCAGAGTATTTAAATGCAAAGTCTCTAGTTGTGCAGTCTCTAGTTGTGGAGTTTCTAGTTGTGGAGTTTCTAGTTGTGGAGTTTTTTGTTGGGGAGTTTCTAGTTGTGAAGTTTCTAGTTGTGGATTTTCTAGTTGCGGAGTTTCTAGTTGCGGAGTTTCCAGTTGGGGAGTTTCTACTTGAGTTTATAGTTGTGGATTTTCTAGTTGCAGAGTTTCGAGTTGCGGAGTTTCAAGTTGTGGAATTTATAGGTGTGGAGTTTATAGGTTTTGAGTTTCTAGTTGTCGGGTTTCAAGTTGCGGAGTTTCTAGTTGTGGAGTTTCTAGTTGTGGAGCTTTTAGTTGAGGAGTCTCTAGTTGTTGAGTCTCTAGCTGTGAAAATTCTAGTTGTGGAGTTTCTGGTTGCAGAGTTTGTTGTTGCGGAGTTTCCAGATGTGGTGTTTCTATTTGTGGAATTTGTAGTTGTGGAGTATCTAGTTGTGGTGTTTCAAGTTGTGGAGTCTCTAGTTGTGGAGTTTCTAGTTGCGGAGTTTCTAGTTGCAGAGTTTCTAGTTTCGGAGTTTTCTAGTTTTGGAGCTTCTAGTGGCGGAGTTTCAAGTTGTGGAGTTTCTAGTTGCGGAGTTACTAGCTGTGGAGTTTCTAGTGGCGGAGTCTCTAGTTGTGCAGTGTCTAGTTGTTGAGGTGCTAGCTGTGAAGTTTATAGTTGTGGGGTTTCTAGCTGTGGAGTTTCTAGTTGCGGAGTTTCTAGTTGCAGAGATTCTAGTTGTGGAGTTTCTAGTTGGGGAGTTTCTAGTTGCGGAGTTTCTAGTTGCGGAGTTTCCAGTTGGGGAGTTTCTAGTTGTGGAATTTCAATCTGTGTAGTTTCTAGTTGTGGAGTCTCAATTTTGGAGTTCCTAGTTGTGGAGCTCCTAGTTGTGGAGTTTCTAGTTGTGGAGTGTCTATTTGTGGAGTTTCTAGTTAGGGAGTTTCGAGTTGCGGAGTTTCTAGTTGTGGAGTTTCTAGTTGTCGAGTTTTAGTTGTCGAGTTTCAAGTTGTGGAATTTATAGGTGTGGAGTTTCTAGTTGTTGAGTGTCTAGTTGTGGAGTTTCTAGCTGTAGAGTTTCTAGTGGTTGAGTTTCCAGTTGACGAGTTTCTATTTGCGAAGTCTCAAGTTGTGGAGTTTCTAGCTGTAAAGTTTCTATATGCGGAGTTTCTAGTTGCGGAGTTTCCAGTTGTGGAGTTTCTAGTTGTGGAATTTGTAGTTGTGGAGTATCTAGTTGTGGTGTTTCAAGTTGTGGAGTCTGTAGTAGTGGAGTATCTATTTGTTGGGTTTCATGTTGTGGAGTTTCTAGTTGTGGAGTTTCTAGCTGTGGAGTTTCTAGTGGTTGAGTTTCCAGTTGACGAGTTTCTATTTGCGAAGTCTCAAGTTGTGGAGTTTCTAGCTGTAAAGTTTCTAGTTGCAGAGTTTCTAATTTCGAAGTTTCCAGTTGTGGAGTTTCTAGTTGTGAAATTTCAATCTGTGTAGTTTCTAGTTGTGGAGTCTCAATTTTGGAGTTCCTAGTTGTGGAGTCTCTAGTTGTGGAGTTTCTAGTTGTGGAGTACTCTATTTGTGGAGTTTCTAGTTGTGAAGTTTCTAGTTGTGGAGTTTCTAGTTGGAGTTTTTAGTTTTCGAGTTTCCAGTTGTAGATTTTCTATTTGCAGAGTTCCTAGTTGTGGGGTTTCTAGTTGTGGAAATTCTAGCTGTGGAGTTTCTACTTATGGAATCTCTAGTCATGGATTTTCTAGTTGTGTTGTTTCTATCTGAGGAGTTTCTAAATGCAAAGTTTCTAGTTGTGCAGTCTCTATTTGTGGAGTTTCTAGTTGTGGAGTTTCTAGTTGTGAAGTTTCTTGTTGGGGAGTTTCTAGTTGTGAAGTTTCTAGTTGTGGATTTTCTAGTTGCGGAGTTTCTAGTTGCGGAGTTTCTATTGTGGGAGTTTCTACTTGAGTTTATAGTTGTGGATTTTCTAGTTGCAGAGTTTCGAGTTGCAGAGTTTCAAGTTGTGGAGTTTCTAGTTGCGGAGTTTCTAGCTGCGGAGTTTCTAGTTGTGGAGTCTCTAGTTGTGCAGTCTCTAGTTTTGGGTTTCTAGTTGTGAAGTTTATAGTTGAGGGGTTTCTGGCTGTGGAGTTTCTAGTTGCGGAGTTTCTATTTTCAGAGTATTTAAATGCAAAGTCTCTAGTTGTGCAGTCTCTAGTTGTGGAGTTTCTAGTTGTGGAGTTTTTTGTTGGGGAGTTTCTAGTTGTGAAGTTTCTAGTTGTGGATTTTCTAGTTGCGGAGTTTCTAGTTGCGGAGTTTCCAGTTGGGGAGTTTCTACTTGAGTTTATAGTTGTGGAATTTCTAGTTGCAGAGTTTCGAGTTGTGGAGTTTCAAGTTGTGGAATTTATAGGTGTGGAGTTTCTAGGTTTTGAGTTTCTAGTTGTCGGGTTTCAAGTTGCGGAGTTTCTAGTTGTGGAGTTTCTAGTTGTGGAGCTTTTAGTTGAGGAGTCTCTAGTTGTTGAGTCTCTAGCTGTGAAAATTCTAGTTGTGGAGTTTCTGGTTGCAGAGTTTGTTGTTGCGGAGTTTCCAGATGTGGTGTTTCTATTTGTGGAATTTGTAGTTGTGGAGTATCTAGTTGTGGTGTTTCAAGTTGTGGAGTCTCTAGTTGTGGAGTTTCTAGTTGCGGAGTTTCTAGTTGCAGAGTTTCTAGTTTCGGAGTTTTCTAGTTTTGGAGCTTCTAGTGGCGGAGTTTCAAGTTGTGGAGTTTCTAGTTGCGGAGTTACTAGCTGTGGAGTTTCTAGTGGCGGAGTCTCTAGTTGTGCAGTGTCTAGTTGTTGAGTTGCTAGCTGTGAAGTTTATAGTTGTGGGGTTTCTAGCTGTGGAGTTTCTAGTTGCGGAGTTTCTAGTTGCAGAGATTCTAGTTGTGGAGTTTCTAGTTGGGGAGTTTCTAGTTGCGGAGTTTCTAGTTGCGGAGTTTCTAGTTGCGGAGTTTCCAGTTGGGGAGTTTCTAGTTGTGGAATTTCAATCTGTGTAGTTTCTAGTTGTGGAGTCTCAATTTTGGAGTTCCTAGTTGTGGAGCTCCTAGTTGTGGAGTTTCTAGTTGTGGAGTGTCTATTTGTGGAGTTTGTAGTTATGGAGTTTCGAGTTGCGGAGTTTCTAGTTGTGGAGTTTCTAGTTGTCGAGTTTTAGTTGTCGAGTTTCAAGTTGTGGAATTTATAGGTGTGGAGTTTCCAGTTGTTGAGTGTCTAGTTGTGGAGTTTCTAGCTGTGGAGTTTCTAGTGGTTGAGTTTCCAGTTGACGAGTTTCTATTTGCGAAGTCTCAAGTTGTGGAGTTTCTAGCTGTAAAGTTTCTAGATGCGGAGTTTCTAGTTGCGGAGTTTCCAGTTGTGGAGTTTCTAGTTGTGGAATTTGTAGTTGTGGAGTATCTAGTTGTGGTGTTTCAAGTTGTGGAGTCTGTAGTTGTGGAGTATCTATTTGTTGGGTTTCATGTTGTGGAGTTTCTAGTTGTGGAGTTTCTAGCTGTGGAGTTTCTAGTGGTTGAGTTTCCAGTTGACGAGTTTCTATTTGCGAAGTCTCAAGTTGTGGAGTTTCTAGCTGTAAAGTTTCTAGTTGCAGAGTTTCTAATTTCGAAGTTTCCAGTTGTGGAGTTTCTAGTTGTGAAATTTCAATCTGTGTAGTTTCTAGTTGTGGAGTCTCAATTTTGGAGTTCTTAGTTGTGGAGTCTCTAGTTGTGGAGTTTCTAGTTGTGGAGTACTCTATTTGTGGAGTTTCTAGTTGTGAAGTTTCTAGTTGTGGAGTTTCTAGTTGGAGTTTTTAGTTTTCAAGTTTCCAGTTGTAGATTTTCTATTTGCAGAGTTCCTAGTTGTGGGGTTTCTAGTTGTGGAAATTCTAGCTGTGGAGTTTCTACTTATGGAATCTCTAGTCATGGATTTTCTAGTTGTGTTGTTTCTATCTGAGGAGTTTCTAAATGGAAAGTTTCTAGTTGTGCAGTCTCTATTTGTGGAGTTTCTAGTTGTGGAGTTTCTTGTTGGGGAGTTTCTAGTTGTGATGTTTCTAGTTGTGGATTTTCTAGTTGCGGAGTTTCTAGTTGCGGAGTTTCTATTGTGGGAGTTTCTACTTGAGTTTATAGTTGTGGATTTTCTAGTTGCAGAGTTTCGAGTTGCAGAGTTTCAAGTTGTGGAGTTTCTAGTTGCGGAGTTTCTAGCTGCGGAGTTTCTAGTTGTGGAGTCTCTAGTTGTGCAGTCTCTAGTTTTTGGGTTTCTAGTTGTGAAGTTTATAGTTGAGGGGTTTCTGGCTGTGGAGTTTCTAGTTGCAGAGTTTCTATTTTCAGAGTATTTAAATGCAAAGTCTCTAGTTGTGCAGTCTCTAGTTGTAGAGTTTCTAGTTGTGGAGTTTCTAGTTGTGGAGTTTTTTGTTGGGGAGTTTCTAGTTGTGAAGTTTCTAGTTGTGGATTTTCTAGTTGCGGAGTTTCTAGTTGCGGAGTTTCCAGTTGGGGAGTTTCTACTTGAGTTTATAGTTGTGGATTTTCTAGTTGCAGAGTTTCGAGTTGTGGAGTTTCAAGTTGTGGAATTTATAGGTGTGGAGTTTCTAGGTTTTGAGTTTCTAGTTGTCGGGTTTCAAGTTGCGGAGTTTCTAGTTGTGGAGTTTCTAGTTGTGGAGCTTTTAGTTGAGGAGTCTCTAGTTGTTGAGTCTCTAGCTGTGAAAATTCTAGTTGCGGAGTTTCTGGTTGCAGAGTTTGTTGTTGCGGAGTTTCCAGATGTGGTGTTTCTATTTGTGGAATTTGTAGTTGTGGAGTATCTAGTTGTGGTGTTTCAAGTTGTGGAGTCTCTAGTTGTGGAGTTTCTAGTTGCGGAATTTCTAGTTGCAGAGTTTCTAGTTTCGGAGTTTTCTAGTTTTGGAGCTTCTAGTGGCGGAGTTTCAAGTTGTGGAGTTTCTAGTTGCGGAGTTACTAGCTGTGGAGTTTCTAGTGGCGGAGTCTCTAGTTGTGCAGTGTCTAGTTGTTGAGTTGCTAGCTGTGAAGTTTATAGTTGTGGGGTTTCTAGCTGTGGAGTTTCTAGTTGCGGAGTTTCTAGTTGCAGAGATTCTAGTTGTGGAGTTTCTAGTTGGGGAGTTTCTAGTTGCGGAGTTTCTAGTTGCGGAGTTTCCAGTTGGGGAGTTTCTAGTTGTGGAATTTCAATCTGTGTAGTTTCTAGTTGTGGAGTCTCAATTTTGGAGTTCCTAGTTGTGGAGCTCCTAGTTGTGGAGTTTCTAGTTGTGGAGTGTCTATTTGTGGAGTTTCTAGTTAGGGAGTTTCGAGTTGCGGAGTTTCTAGTTGTGGAGTTTCTAGTTGTCGAGTTTTAGTTGTCGAGTTTCAAGTTGTGGAATTTATAGGTGTGGAGTTTCTAGTTGTTGAGTGTCTAGTTGTGGAGTTTCTAGCTGTGGAGTTTCTAGTGGTTGAGTTTCCAGTTGACGAGTTTCTATTTGCGAAGTCTCAAGTTGTGGAGTTTCTAGCTGTAAAGTTGCTAGATGCGGAGTTTCTAGTTGCGGAGTTTCCAGTTGTGGAGTTTCTAGTTGTGGAATTTGTAGTTGTGGAGTATCTAGTTGTGGTGTTTCAAGTTGTGGAGTCTGTAGTTGTGGAGTATCTATTTGTTGGGTTTCATGTTGTGGAGTTTCTAGTTGTGGAGTTTCTAGCTGTGGAGTTTCTAGTGGTTGAGTTTCCAGTTGACGAGTTTCTATTTGCGAAGTCTCAAGTTGTGGAGTTTCTAGCTGTAAAGTTTCTAGTTGCAGAGTTTCTAATTTCGAAGTTTCCAGTTGTGGAGTTTCTAGTTGTGAAATTTCAATCTGTGTAGTTTCTAGTTGTGGAGTCTCAATTTTGGAGTTCTTAGTTGTGGAGTTTCTAGTTGTGAAGTTTCTAGTTGGGGAGTTTCTAGTTGGAGTTTTTAGTTTTCGAGTTTCCAGTTGTAGATTTTCTATTTGCAGAGTTCCTAGTTGTGGGGTTTCTAGTTGTGGAAATTCTAGCTGTGGAGTTTCTACTTATGGAATCTCTAGTCATGGATTTTCTAGTTGTGTTGTTTCTATCTGAGGAGTTTCTAAATGCAAAGTTTCTAGTTGTGCAGTCTCTATTTGTGGAGTTTCTAGTTGTGGAGTTTCTTGTTGGGGAGTTTCTAGTTGTGATGTTTCTAGTTGTGGATTTTCTAGTTGCGGAGTTTCTAGTTGCGGAGTTTCTATTGTGGGAGTTTCTACTTGAGTTTATAGTTGTGGATTTTCTAGTTGCAGAGTTTCGAGTTGCAGAGTTTCAAGTTGTGGAGTTTCTAGTTGCGGAGTTTCTAGCTGCGGAGTTTCTAGTTGTGGAGTCTCTAGTTGTGCAGTCTCTAGTTTTTGGGTTTCTAGTTGTGAAGTTTATAGTTGAGGGGTTTCTGGCTGTGGAGTTTCTAGTTGCGGAGTTTCTATTTTCAGAGTATTTAAATGCAAAGTCTCTAGTTGTGCAGTCTCTAGTTGTGGAGTTTCTAGTTGTGGAGTTTCTAGTTGTGGAGTTTTTTGTTGGGGAGTTTCTAGTTGTGAAGTTTCTAGTTGTGGATTTTCTAGTTGCGGAGTTTCTACTTGTGGAGTTTCCAGTTGGGGAGTTTCTACTTGAGTTTATAGTTGTGGATTTTCTAGTTGCAGAGTTTCGAGTTGTGGAGTTTCAAGTTGTGGAATTTATAGGTGTGGAGTTTCTAGGTTTTGAGTTTCTAGTTGTCGGGTTTCAAGTTGCGGAGTTTCTAGTTGTGGAGTTTCTAGTTGTGGAGCTTTTAGTTGAGGAGTCTCTAGTTGTTGAGTCTCTAGCTGTGAAAATTCTAGTTGTGGAGTTTCTGGTTGCAGAGTTTGTTGTTGCGGAGTTTCCAGATGTGGTGTTTCTATTTGTGGAATTTATTGTTGTGGAGTATCTAGTTGTGGTGTTTCAAGTTGTGGAGTCTCTAGTTGTGGAGTTTCTAGTTGCGGAATTTCTAGTTGCAGAGTTTCTAGTTTCGGAGTTTTCTAGTTTTGGAGCTTCTAGTGGCGGAGTTTCAAGTTGTGGAGTTTCTAGTTGCGGAGTTACTAGCTGTGGAGTTTCTAGTGGCGGAGTCTCTAGTTGTGCAGTGTCTAGTTGTTGAGTTGCTAGCTGTGAAGTTTATAGTTGTGGGGTTTCTAGCTGTGGAGTTTCTAGTTGCGGAGTTTCTAGTTGCAGAGATTCTAGTTGTGGAGTTTCTAGTTGGGGAGTTTCTAGTTGCGGAGTTTCTAGTTGCGGAGTTTCCAGTTGGGGAGTTTCTAGTTGTGGAATTTCAATCTGTGTAGTTTCTAGTTGTGGAGTCTCAATTTTGGAGTTCCTAGTTGTGGAGCTCCTAGTTGTGGAGTTTCTAGTTGTGGAGTGTCTATTTGTGGAGTTTCTAGTTGTGAAGTTTTTAGTTGTAGAGTTTCTAGTTGGAGTTTTTAGTTTTCAAGTTTCTAGTTGTAGATTTTCTATTTACAGAGTTCCTAGTTGTGGAGTTTCTAGTTGTGGGGTTTCTAGTTGTGGAAATTCTAGCTGTGGAGTTTCTACTTATGGAATCTGTAGTTTTGGAGTTTCTAGTTGTGGAGTTTCTTGTAGGGGAGTTTCTAGTTGCGGAGTTTCTAGTTGCGGAGTTTCCAGTTGGGGAGTTTCTACTTCGGTTTATAGTTGTGGATTTTCTAGTTGCCGAGTTTCTAGTTGTGGAGTTTCTAGTTAGGGAGTTTCGAGTTGTGGAGTTTCTAGTTGTCGAGTTTTAGTTGTCGAGTTTCAAGTTGTGGAATTTATAGGTGTGGAGTTTCTAGTTGTTGAGTGTCTAGTTGTGGAGTTTCTAGCTGTAGAGTTTCTAGTGGTTGAGTTTCCAGTTGACGAGTTTCTATTTGCGAAGTCTCAAGTTGTGGAGTTTCTAGCTGTAAAGTTTCTAGATGCGGAGTTTCTAGTTGCGGAGTTTCCAGTTGTGGAGTTTCTAGTTGTGGAATTTGTAGTTGTGGAGTATCTAGTTGTGGTGTTTCAAGTTGTGGAGTCTGTAGTAGTGGAGTATCTATTTGTTGGGTTTCATGTTGTGGAGTTTCTAGTTGTGGAGTTTCTAGCTGTGGAGTTTCTAGTGGTTGAGTTTCCAGTTGACGAGTTTCTATTTGCGAAGTCTCAAGTTGTGGAGTTTCTAGCTGTAAAGTTTCTAGTTGCAGAGTTTCTAATTTCGAAGTTTCCAGTTGTGGAGTTTCTAGTTGTGAAATTTCAATCTGTGTAGTTTCTAGTTGTGGAGTCTCAATTTTGGAGTTCCTAGTTGTGGAGTCTCTAGTTGTGGAGTTTCTAGTTGTGGAGTACTCTATTTGTGGAGTTTCTAGTTGTGAAGTTTCTAGTTGTGGAGTTTCTAGTTGGAGTTTTTAGTTTTCGAGTTTCCAGTTGTAGATTTTCTATTTGCAGAGTTCCTTTGTGGGGTTTCTAGTTGTGGAAATTCTAGCTGTGGAGTTTCTACTTATGGAATCTCTAGTCATGGATTTTCTAGTTGTGTTGTTTCTATCTGAGGAGTTTCTAAATGCAAAGTTTCTAGTTGTGCAGTCTCTATTTGTGGAGTTTCTAGTTGTGGAGTTTCTAGTTGTGGAGTTTCTTGTTGGGGAGTTTCTAGTTGTGAAGTTTCTAGTTGTGGATTTTCTAGTTGCGGAGTTTCTAGTTGCGGAGTTTCTATTGTGGGAGTTTCTACTTGAGTTTATAGTTGTGGATTTTCTAGTTGCAGAGTTTCGAGTTGCAGAGTTTCAAGTTGTGGAGTTTCTAGTTGCGGAGTTTCTAGCTGCGGAGTTTCTAGTTGTGGAGTCTCTAGTTGTGCAGTCTCTAGTTTTGGGTTTCTAGTTGTGAAGTTTATAGTTGAGGGGTTTCTGGCTGTGGAGTTTCTAGTTGCGGAGTTTCTATTTTCAGAGTATTTAAATGCAAAGTCTCTAGTTGTGCAGTCTCTAGTTGTGGAGTTTCTAGTTGTGGAGTTTTTTGTTGGGGAGTTTCTAGTTGTGAAGTTTCTAGTTGTGGATTTTCTAGTTGCGGAGTTTCTAGTTGCGGAGTTTCCAGTTGGGGAGTTTCTACTTGAGTTTATAGTTGTGGATTTTCTAGTTGCAGAGTTTCGAGTTGTGGAGTTTCAAGTTGTGGAATTTATAGGTGTGGAGTTTCTAGGTTTTGAGTTTCTAGTTGTCGGGTTTCAAGTTGCGGAGTTTCTAGCTGTGGAGTTTCTAGTTGTGGAGCTTTTAGTTGAGGAGTCTCTAGTTGTTGAGTCTCTAGCTGTGAAAATTCTAGTTGTGGAGTTTCTGGTTGCAGAGTTTGTTGTTGCGGAGTTTCCAGATGTGGTGTTTCTATTTGTGGAATTCGTAGTTGTGGAGTATCTAGTTGTGGTGTTTCAAGTTGTGGAGTCTCTAGTTGTGGAGTTTCTAGTTGCGGAGTTTCTAGTTGCAGAGTTTCTAGTTTCGGAGTTTTCTAGTTTTGGAGCTTCTAGTGGCGGAGTTTCAAGTTGTGGAGTTTCTAGTTGCGGAGTTACTAGCTGTGGAGTTTCTAGTGGCGGAGTCTCTAGTTGTGCAGTGTCTAGTTGTTGAGTTGCTAGCTGTGAAGTTTATAGTTGTGGGGTTTCTAGCTGTGGAGTTTCTAGTTGCGGAGTTTCTAGTGGCAGAGATTCTAGTTGTGGAGTTTCTAGTTGGGGAGTTTCTAGTTGCGGAGTTTCTAGTTGCGGAGTTTCCAGTTGGGGAGTTTCTAGTTGTGGAATTTCAATCTGTGTAGTTTCTAGTTGTGGAGTCTCAATTTTGGAGTTCCTAGTTGTGGAGCTCCTAGTTGTGGAGTTTCTAGTTGTGGAGTGTCTATTTGTGGAGTTTCTAGTTAGGGAGTTTCGAGTTGCGGAGTTTCTAGTTGTGGAGTTTCTAGTTGTCGAGTTTTAGTTGTCGAGTTTCAAGTTGTGGAATTTATAGGTGTGGAGTTTCTAGTTGTTGAGTGTCTAGTTGTGGAGTTTCTAGCTGTGGAGTTTCTAGTGGTTGAGATTCCAGTTGACGAGTTTCTATTTGCGAAGTCTCAAGTTGTGGAGTTTCTAGCTGTAAAGTTTCTAGATGCGGAGTTTCTAGTTGCGGAGTTTCCAGTTGTGGAGTTTCTAGTTGTGGAATTTGTAGTTGTGGAGTATCTAGTTGTGGTGTTTCAAGTTGTGGAGTCTGTAGTTGTGGAGTATCTATTTGTTGGGTTTCATGTTGTGGAGTTTCTAGTTGTGGAGTTTCTAGCTGTGGAGTTTCTAGTGGTTGAGTTTCCAGTTGACGAGTTTCTATTTGCGAAGTCTCAAGTTGTGGAGTTTCTAGCTGTAAAGTTTCTAGTTGCAGAGTTTCTAATTTCGAAGTTTCCAGTTGTGGAGTTTCTAGTTGTGAAATTTCAATCTGTGTAGTTTCTAGTTGTGGAGTCTCAATTTTGGAGTTCTTAGTTGTGGAGTCTCTAGTTGTGGAGTTTCTAGTTGTGGAGTACTCTATTTGTGGAGTTTCTAGTTGTGAAGTTTCTAGTTGTGGAGTTTCTAGTTGGAGTTTTTAGTTTTCGAGTTTCCAGTTGTAGATTTTCTATTTGCAGAGTTCCTAGTTTTGGGGTTTCTAGTTGTGGAAATTCTAGCTGTGGAGTTTCTACTTATGGAATCTCTAGTCATGGATTTTCTAGTTGTGTTGTTTCTGTCTGAGGAGTTTCTAAATGCAAAGTTTCTAGTTGTGCAGTCTCTATTTGTGGAGTTTCTAGTTGTGGAGTTTCTTGTTGGGGAGTTTCTAGTTGTGATGTTTCTAGTTGTGGATTTTCTAGTTGCGGAGTTTCTAGTTGCGGAGTTTCTATTGTGGGAGTTTCTACTTGAGTTTATAGTTGTGGATTTTCTAGTTGCAGAGTTTCGAGTTGCAGAGTTTCAAGTTGTGGAGTTTCTAGTTGCGGAGTTTCTAGCTGCGGAGTTTCTAGTTGTGGAGTCTCTAGTTGTGCAGTCTCTAGTTTTTGGGTTTCTAGTTGTGAAGTTTATAGTTGAGGGGTTTCTGGCTGTGGAGTTTCTAGTTGCGGAGTTTCTATTTTCAGAGTATTTAAATGCAAAGTCTCTAGTTGTGCAGTCTCTAGTTGTGGAGTTTCTAGTTGTGGAGTTTCTAGTTGTGGAGTTTTTTGTTGGGGAGTTTCTAGTTGTGAAGTTTCTAGTTGTGGATTTTCTAGTTGCGGAGTTTCTAGTTGCGGAGTTTCCAGTTGGGGAGTTTCTACTTGAGTTTATAGTTGTGGATTTTCTAGTTGCAGAGTTTCGAGTTGTGGAGTTTCAAGTTGTGGAATTTATAGGTGTGGAGTTTCTAGGTTTTGAGTTTCTAGTTGTCGGGTTTCAAGTTGCGGAGTTTCTAGTTGTGGAGTTTCTAGTTGTGGAGCTTTTAGTTGAGGATTCTCTAGTTGTTGAGTCTCTAGCTGTGAAAATTCTAGTTGTGGAGTTTCTGGTTGCAGAGTTTGTTGTTGCGGAGTTTCCAGATGTGGTGTTTCTATTTGTGGAATTTGTAGTTGTGGAGTATCTAGTTGTGGTGTTTCAAGTTGTGGAGTCTCTAGTTGTGGAGTTTCTAGTTGCGGAGTTTCTAGTTGCAGAGTTTCTAGTTTCGGAGTTTTCTAGTTTTGGAGCTTCTAGTGGCGGAGTTTCAAGTTGTGGAGTTTCTAGTTGCGGAGTTACTAGCTGTGGAGTTTCTAGTGGCGGAGTCTCTAGTTGTGCAGTGTCTAGTTGTTGAGTTGCTAGCTGTGAAGTTTATAGTTGTGGGGTTTCTAGCTGTGGAGTTTCTAGTTGCGGAGTTTCTAGTTGCAGAGATTCTAGTTGTGGAGTTTCTAGTTGGGGAGTTTCTAGTTGCGGAGTTTCTAGTTGCGGAGTTTCCAGTTGGGGAGTTTCTAGTTGTGGAATTTCAATCTGTGTAGTTTCTAGTTGTGGAGTCTCAATTTTGGAGTTCCTAGTTGTGGAGCTCCTAGTTGTGGAGTTTCTAGTTGTGGAGTGTCTATTTGTGGAGTTTGTAGTTATGGAGTTTCGAGTTGCGGAGTTTCTAGTTGTGGAGTTTCTAGTTGTCGAGTTTTAGTTGTCGAGTTTCAAGTTGTGGAATTTATAGGTGTGGAGTTTCTAGTTGTTGAGTGTCTAGTTGTGGAGTTTCTAGCTGTGGAGTTTCTAGTGGTTGAGTTTCCAGTTGACGAGTTTCTATTTGCGAAGTCTCAAGTTGTGGAGTTTCTAGCTGTAAAGTTTTTAGATGCGGAGTTTCTAGTTGCGGAGTTTCCAGTTGTGGAGTTTCTAGTTGTGGAATTTGTAGTTGTGGAGTATCTAGTTGTGGTGTTTCAAGTTGTGGAGTCTGTAGTTGTGGAGTATCTATTTGTTGGGTTTCATGTTGTGGAGTTTCTAGTTGTGGAGTTTCTAGCTGTGGAGTTTCTAGTGGTTGAGTTTCCAGTTGACGAGTTTCTATTTGCGAAGTCTCAAGTTGTGGAGTTTCTAGCTGTAAAGTTTCTAGTTGCAGAGTTTCTAATTTCGAAGTTTCCAGTTGTGGAGTTTCTAGTTGTGAAATTTCAATCTGTGTAGTTTCTAGTTGTGGAGTCTCAATTTTGGAGTTCTTAGTTGTGGAGTCTCTAGTTGTGGAGTTTCTAGTTGTGGAGTACTCTATTTGTGGAGTTTCTAGTTGTGAAGTTTCTAGTTGTGGAGTTTCTAGTTGGAGTTTTTAGTTTTCGAGTTTCCAGTTGTAGATTTTCTATTTGCAGAGTTCCTAGTTGTGGGGTTTCTAGTTGTGGAAATTCTAGCTGTGGAGTTTCTACTTATGGAATCTCTAGTCATGGATTTTCTAGTTGTGTTGTTTCTATCTGAGGAGTTTCTAAATGCAAAGTTTCTAGTTGTGCAGTCTCTATTCGTGGAGTTTCTAGTTGTGGAGTTTCTTGTTGGGGAGTTTCTAGTTGTGATGTTTCTAGTTGTGGATTTTCTAGTTGCGGAGTTTCTAGTTGCGGAGTTTCTATTGTGGGAGTTTCTACTTGAGTTTATAGTTGTGGATTTTCTAGTTGCAGAGTTTCGAGTTGCAGAGTTTCAAGTTGTGGAGTTTCTAGTTGCGGAGTTTCTAGCTGCGGAGTTTCTAGTTGTGGAGTCTCTAGTTGTGCAGTCTCTAGTTTTTGGGTTTCTAGTTGTGAAGTTTATAGTTGAGGGGTTTCTGGCTGTGGAGTTTCTAGTTGCAGAGTTTCTATTTTCAGAGTATTTAAATGCAAAGTCTCTAGTTGTGCAGTCTCTAGTTGTGGAGTTTCTAGTTGTGGAGTTTCTAGTTGTGGAGTTTTTTGTTGGGGAGTTTCTAGTTGTGAAGTTTCTAGTTGTGGATTTTCTAGTTGCGGAGTTTCTAGTTGCGGAGTTTCCAGTTGGGGAGTTTCTACTTGAGTTTATAGTTGTGGATTTTCTAGTTGCAGAGTTTCGAGTTGTGGAGTTTCAAGTTGTGGAATTTATAGGTGTGGAGTTTCTAGGTTTTGAGTTTCTAGTTGTCGGGTTTCAAGTTGCGGAGTTTCTAGTTGTGGAGTTTCTAGTTGTGGAGCTTTTAGTTGAGGAGTCTCTAGTTGTTGAGTCTCTAGCTGTGAAAATTCTAGTTGTGGAGTTTCTGGTTGCAGAGTTTGTTGTTGCGGAGTTTCCAGATGTGGTGTTTCTATTTGTGGAATTTGTAGTTGTGGAGTATCTAGTTGTGGTGTTTCAAGTTGTGGAGTCTCTAGTTGCGGAGTTTCTAGTTGCGGAATTTCTAGTTGCAGAGTTTCTAGTTTCGGAGTTTTCTAGTTTTGGAGCTTCTAGTGGCGGAGTTTCAAGTTGTGGAGTTTCTAGTTGCGGAGTTACTAGCTGTGGAGTTTCTAGTGGCGGAGTCTCTAGTTGTGCAGTGTCTAGTTGTTGAGTTGCTAGCTGTGAAGTTTATAGTTGTGGGGTTTCTAGCTGTGGAGTTTCTAGTTGCGGAGTTTCTAGTTGCAGAGATTCTAGTTGTGGAGTTTCTAGTTGGGGAGTTTCTAGTTGCGGAGTTTCTAGTTGCGGAGTTTCCAGTTGGGGAGTTTCTAGTTGTGGAATTTCAATCTGTGTAGTTTCTAGTTGTGGAGTCTCAATTTTGGAGTTCCTAGTTGTGGAGCTCCTAGTTGTGGAGTTTCTAGTTGTGGAGTGTCTATTTGTGGAGTTTCTAGTTGTGAAGTTTTTAGTTGTAGAGTTTCTAGTTGGAGTTTTTAGTTTTCAAGTTTCTAGTTGTAGATTTTCTATTTACAGAGTTCCTAGTTGTGGAGTTTCTAGTTGTGGGGTTTCTAGTTGTGGAAATTCTAGCTGTGGAGTTTCTACTTATGGAATCTGTAGTTGTGGAGTTTCTAGTTGTGGAGTTTCTTGTAGGGGAGTTTCTAGTTGCGGAGTTTCTAGTTGCGGAGTTTCCAGTTGGGGAGTTTCTACTTCGGTTTATAGTTGTGGATGTTCTAGTTGCCGAGTTTCTAGTTGTGGAGTTTCTAGTTAGGGAGTTTCGAGTTGTGGAGTTTCTAGTTGTCGAGTTTTAGTTGTCGAGTTTCAAGTTGTGGAATTTATAGGTGTGGAGTTTCTAGTTGTTGAGTGTCTAGTTTTGGAGTTTTTAGCTGTGGAGTTTCTAGTGGTTGAGTTTCCAACTGACGAGTTTCTATTTGCAAAGTCTCAAGTTGTGGAGTTTCTAGCTGTAAAGTTTCTAGATGCGGAGTTTCTAGTTGCGGAGTTTCCAGTTGTGGAGTTTCTAGTTGTGGAATTTGTAGTTGTGGAGTATCTAGTTGTGGTGTTTCAAGTTGTGGAGTCTGTAGTTGTGGAGTATCTATTTGTTGGGTTTCATGTTGTGGAGTTTCTAGTTGTGGAGTTTCTAGCTGTGGAGTTTCTAGTGGTTGAGTTTCCAGTTGACGAGTTTCTATTTGCGAAGTCTCAAGTTGTGGAGTTTCTAGCTGTAAAGTTTCTAGTTGCAGAGTTTCTAGTTTCGAAGTTTCCAGTTGTGGAGTTTCTTGTTGTGAAATTTCAATCTGTGTTGTTCCTAGTTGTGGAGTCTCAATTTTGGAGTTCCTAGTTGTGGAGTCTCTAGTTGTGGAGTTTCTAGTTGTGGAGTACTCTATTTGTGGAGTTTCTAGTTGTGAAGTTTCTAGTTGTGGAGTTTCTAGTTGGAGTTTTTAGTTTTCGAGTTTCCAGTTGTAGATTTTCTATTTGCAGAGTTCCTAGTTGTGGGGTTTCTAGTTGTGGAAATTCTAGCTGTGGAGTTTCTACTTATGGAATCTCTAGTCATGGATTTTCTAGTTGTGTTGTTTCTATCTGAGGAGTTTCTAAATGCAAAGTTTCTAGTTGTGCAGTCTCTATTTGTGGAGTTTCTAGTTGTGGAGTTTCTTGTTGGGGAGTTTCTAGTTGTGATGTTTCTAGTTGTGGATTTTCTAGTTGCGGAGTTTCTAGTTGCGGAGTTTCTATTGTGGGAGTTTCTACTTGAGTTTATAGTTGTGGATTTTCTAGTTGCAGAGTTTCGAGTTGCAGAGTTTCAAGTTGTGGAGTTTCTAGTTGCGGAGTTTCTAGCTGCGGAGTTTCTAGTTGTGGAGTCTCTAGTTGTGCAGTCTCTAGTTTTTGGGTTTCTAGTTGTGAAGTTTATAGTTGAGGGGTTTCTGGCTGTGGAGTTTCTAGTTGCGGAGTTTCTATTTTCAGAGTATTTAAATGCAAAGTCTCTAGTTGTGCAGTCTCTAGTTGTGGAGTTTCTAGTTGTGGAGTTTCTAGTTGTGGAGTTTTTTGTTGGGGAGTTTCTAGTTGTGAAGTTTCTAGTTGTGGATTTTCTAGTTGCGGAGTTTCTAGTTGCGGAGTTTCCAGTTGGGGAGTTTCTACTTGAGTTTATAGTTGTGGATTTTCTAGTTGCAGAGTTTCGAGTTGTGGAGTTTCAAGTTGTGGAATTTATAGGTGTGGAGTTTCTAGGTTTTGAGTTTCTAGTTGTCGGGTTTCAAGTTGCGGAGTTTCTAGTTGTGGAGTTTCTAGTTGTGGAGCTTTTAGTTGAGGAGTCTCTAGTTGTTGAGTCTCTAGCTGTGAAAATTCTAGTTGTGGAGTTTCTGGTTGCAGAGTTTGTTGTTGCGGAGTTTCCAGATGTGGTGTTTCTATTTGTGGAATTTGTAGTTGTGGAGTATCTAGTTGTGGTGTTTCAAGTTGTGGAGTCTCTAGTTGTGGAGTTTCTAGTTGCGGAATTTCTAGTTGCAGAGTTTCTAGTTTCGGAGTTTTCTAGTTTGGGAGCTTCTAGTGGCGGAGTTTCAAGTTGTGGAGTTTCTAGTTGCGGAGTTACTAGCTGTGGAGTTTCTAGTGGCGGAGTCTCTAGTTGTGCAGTGTCTAGTTGTTGAGTTGCTAGCTGTGAAGTTTATAGTTGTGGGGTTTCTAGCTGTGGAGTTTCTAGTTGCGGAGTTTCTAGTTGCAGAGATTCTAGTTGTGGAGTTTCTAGTTGGGGAGTTTCTAGTTGCGGAGTTTCTAGTTGCGGAGTTTCCAGTTGGGGAGTTTCTAGTTGTGGAATTTCAATCTGTGTAGTTTCTAGTTGTGGAGTCTCAATTTTGGAGTTCCTAGTTGTGGAGCTCCTAGTTGTGGAGTTTCTAGTTGTGGAGTGTCTATTTGTGGAGTTTCTAGTTGTGAAGTTTTTAGTTGTAGAGTTTCTAGTTGGAGTTTTTAGTTTTCAAGTTTCTAGTTGTAGATTTTCTATTTACAGAGTTCCTAGTTGTGGAGTTTCTAGTTGTGGGGTTTCTAGTTGTGGAAATTCTAGCTGTGGAGTTTCTACTTATGGAATCTGTAGTTGTGGAGTTTCTAGTTGTGGAGTTTCTTGTAGGGGCGTTTCTAGTTGCGGAGTTTCTAGTTGCGGAGTTTCCAGTTGGGGAGTTTCTACTTCGGTTTATAGTTGTGGATGTTCTAGTTGCCGAGTTTCTAGTTGTGGAGTTTCTAGTTAGGGAGTTTCGAGTTGTGGAGTTTCTAGTTGTCGAGTTTTAGTTGTCGAGTTTCAAGTTGTGGAATTTATAGGTGTGGAGTTTCTAGTTGTTGAGTGTCTAGTTTTGGAGTTTTTAGCTGTGGAGTTTCTAGTGGTTGAGTTTCCAACTGACGAGTTTCTATTTGCAAAGTCTCAAGTTGTGGAGTTTCTAGCTGTAAAGTTTCTAGATGCGGAGTTTCTAGTTGCGGAGTTTCCAGTTGTGGAGTTTCTAGTTGTGGAATTTGTAGTTGTGGAGTATCTAGTTGTGGTGTTTCAAGTTGTGGAGTCTGTAGTTGTGGAGTATCTATTTGTTGGGTTTCATGTTGTGGAGTTTCTAGTTGTGGAGTTTCTAGCTGTGGAGTTTCTAGTGGTTGAGTTTCCAGTTGACGAGTTTCTATTTGCGAAGTCTCAAGTTGTGGAGTTTCTAGCTGTAAAGTTTCTAGTTGCAGAGTTTCTAGTTTCGAAGTTTCCAGTTGTGGAGTTTCTTGTTGTGAAATTTCAATCTGTGTTGTTCCTAGTTGTGGAGTCTCAATTTTGGAGTTCCTAGTTGTGGAGTCTCTAGTTGTGGAGTTTCTAGTTGTGGAGTACTCTATTTGTGGAGTTTCTAGTTGTGAAGTTTCTAGTTGTGGAGTTTCTAGTTGGAGTTTTTAGTTTTCGAATTTCCAGTTGTAGATTTTCTATTTGCAGAGTTCCTAGTTGTGGGGTTTCTAGTTGTGGAAATTCTAGCGGTGGAGTTTCTACTTATGAAATCTCTAGTCGTGGAGTTTCTAGTTGTGTAGTTTCTATCTGAGGAGTTTCTACTTGAGTTTATAGTTGTGGATTTTTTAGTTGCAGAGTTTTGAGTTGCAGAGTTTCAAGTTGTGGAGTTTCAAGTTGCGGAGTTTCTAGCTGCGGAGTTTCTAGTTGCAGAGTCTCTAGTTGTGCAGTCTCTAGTTGTTGAGTTTCTAGTTGTGAAGTTTATAGTTGGGGGGTTTCTAGCTGTGGAGTTTCTAGTTGCGGAGTTTCTAGTTGCGGAGTTTCTAGTTGCAGAGTTTCTAGTTGTGAAGTTTCTAGTTGGGGAGTTTATAGTTGTGGAGTTTCTAGAGTTGGAGTTTCTAGTTGTGGAGTTTTAGTTGTTAAGTTTCAAGTTGAGGAATTTATAGGTGTGGAGTTTTTAGTTGTTGAGTTTCTAGTTGTGGAGCTTTTAGTTGAGGAGTCTGTAGTTGTTGAGTCTCTAGCTGTGGAAAATCTAGTTGTGGAGTTTCTGGTTGCAGAGTTTGTTGTTGCGGAGTTTCTAGATGTGGTGTTTCTA
The DNA here is from genome assembly GCF_043290135.1 of Rhipicephalus microplus. NCBI lineage: Eukaryota > Metazoa > Arthropoda > Arachnida > Ixodida > Ixodidae > Rhipicephalus > Rhipicephalus microplus. Next base: position 5,347,046 of record NW_027464585.1, on the reverse strand, counting down.
GTTGTGGAGTTTCTAGTTGTGGAATTTGTAGTTGTGGAGTATCTAGTTGTGGTGTTTCAAGTTGTGGAGTTTCTAGCTGTGGAGTTTCTAGTTGCGAAGTTTCTAGTTACAGAGTTTGTAGTTGCGGAGTTTTCTAGTTCTGGAGCTTCTAGTGGCAGAGTTTCAAGTTGTGGAGTTTCTAGTTGCGGAGTTACTAGCTGTAGAGTTTCTAGTGGCGGAGTCTCTAGTTGTGCAGTCTCTAGTTGTTGAGTTGCTAGTTGTGAAGTTTATAGTTGTGGGGTTTCTATCTGTGGAGTTTCTAGTTGCGGAGTTTCTAGTTGCAGAGTTTCTAGTTGCGGAGTTTCTAGTTGCAGAGATTCTAGTTTTGGAGTTTCTAGTTGTGGAGTTTCTAGTTGCGGAATTTGTAGTTGTGGAGTATCTAGTTGTGGTGTTTCAAGTTGTGGAGTCTGTAGTTGTGGAGTATCTATTTGTTGGGTTTCAAGTTGTGGAGTTTCTAGTTGTGGAGTTTCTAGCTGTTGAGTTTCTAGTGGTTGAGTTTCCAGTTGACGAGTTTCTATTTGCGAAGTCTCAAGTTGTGGAGTTTCTAGCTGTAAAGTTTCTAGTTGCAGAGTTTCAAGTTGCGGAGTTTCCAGTTGCGGAGTTGCTAGCTGCGGAGTTTCTAGTCGCGGAGTCTCTAGTTGTGCAGTCTCTATTTGTTCAGTTTCTAGTTGTGAAGTTTATAGTTGAGGGGTTTCTAGCTGTGGAAATTCTAGTTGCGGAGTTTCTATTTGCAGAGTTTGTAGTTGCGGAGTTTCTGGCTGCAGAGTTTCTAGTTGTGGAGTTTCTAGTTGGGGAGTTTCTAGTTGCGGAGTTTCTAGTTGTGGAGTTTCTAGTTGTGGAGTTTCTAGTTGTGGAGTTTTAGTTGTGGAGTTTCAAGTTGAGAAATTTATAGGTGTGGAGTTTGTAGTGGTTGAGTTTCTAGTTGTGGAATTTGTAGTTGTGGAGTATCTAGTTGTGGTGTTTCAAGTTGTGGAGTTTCTAGCTGTGCAGTTTCTACTTGCGGAGTCCCTAGTCGAGGAGTTTCTAGTTGTGTAGTTTCTATCTGAGGAGTTTCTAAATGCAAAGTCTCTAGTTGTGCAGTCTCTAGATGTGCAGTCTCTATTTGTTGAGTTTCAAGTCGTGAAGTTTATAGTTGAGGGGTTTCTACCTGCGGAGTTTCTATTTGCAGAGTTTCTGGTTGCGGAGTTTCTAGCTGCAGAGTTTCTAGTTTGGGAGTTTCTAGTTTGGGAGTTTCTAGTTGTGGAGTTTCTAGTTGTGGAGTTTCTAGTTGTGCAGTTTCTAGTTGTGGAGTTTCAGTTGTGGGATTTATAGTTGTGGAGTTTCTAGTTGTTGAGTTTCTAGTTGTGGGGTTTCTAGTTGTGGAAATTCTAGCTGTGGAGTTTCTACTTATGGAATATCTAGTTGTGGAGTTTCTAGTTGTGGAGTTTCTAGTTGTGGAGTTTTTTGTTGGGGAGTTTCTAGTTTCGGAGATTCTAGTTGCGGAGTTTCCAGTTGGGGAGTTTCAACTTGGGTTTATAGTTGTGGATTTGCTAGTTGCAGAGTTTCGAGTTGCAGAGTTTCAAGTTGTGGAGTTTCTAGTTGCGGAGTTTTCAGTTGTGGAGTTTCTAGTTGCGGAATTCGTAGTTGTGGAGTATCTAGTTGTGGTGTTTCAAGTAGTGAAGTTTCTAACTGTGGAGTTTCTAATTGCGGAGTTTCTAGTTGCAGAGTTTTACGTTGCGGAGTTTTCTAGTTGTGGATTTTCTAGTTTCGGAGTTTCTATTTGCGTTGTTTCAAGTTGTGGAGTTTCTAGTTGGGGAGTTTCTAGTTGTGGAGTCTGTAGTTGTGGAGCATCTATTTGTTGGGTTACAACTTGTGGAGTTTCTAGTTGTGGAGTTTCTGGTTGTCGGATTTCTAGTTGCCGAGTTTCTAGTTGATAAGTCTCAAGTTGTGGAGTTTCTAGCTGTGGAAATTCTAGTTGCAAAGCTTCTAGTTGCGGAGTTTCTAGTTGTGGAGTTTCTAGTTGTGGAATTCGTAGTTGTGGAGTATCTAGTTGTGGAGTTTCAAATTGTGGAGTTTCTAGTTGTGGATTTTGAAGTTGTAGAGTTCCTAGTTGCGGAGTGTCTAGTTGGAAGTTTCTAGTTGCGGAGTTTTCTAGTTGCGGAGTCTGTAGTTGTGGAGTTGCTAGTTGTGGAGTTTCTAGTAGCGGATTTTCTAGCTGTGGAGTTTCTAGTTGCGGAGTTTCTAGTTGCAGAGTTTCTAGTTGTGGACTTTCTAGCTGTGGAGATTCCAGTTATGGAATTTCTAGTTGTGGAGTTTCTAGCTGTGGAGTATCAAGTTGTGGAATTTTTAGGTGTGGAGTTTCTATTTGTGGAGTTTGTAGTGGTTGTGTTTCTAGTTGCGGAGTTTCTAGTTGTGGAGTTTCTAGTTGTGGATTTTCTAGTGTTGGAGTATTTAGTTGCGGAGTTTCTAGTTGTGGAGTTTCTGGTTGTGGAGTTTCAAGTTGTTGTGTTTCAATCTGTGTAGTTTCTAGTTGTGGAGTCTCAATTTGTGGAGTTCCTAGTTGTGGAGTCTCTAGTTGTGGAGTTTCTAGTTGTGGAGTGTCCATTTGTGGAGTTTCTAGTGGTGAAGTTTCTAGTGTTGGAGTTTCTAGTTGGAGTTTTTAGTTTTCGAGTTTCTAGTTGTAGATTTTCTATTTGCACAGTTCCTATATGTGGAGTTTCTAGTTGAGGGGTTTTTAGTTGTGGAAATTCTAGCTGTGGAGTTCCTGCTTATGGAATCTCTAGTCGTGGTGTTTCTAGGTGTGTAGTTTCTATCTGAGAAGTTTCTAAATGCAGTCTCTAGATGTGCAGTCTCTAGTTGTGCAGTCTCTAGTTGTGGAGTTTCTAGTTGTGGAGTTTCTAGTTGTGGAGTTTTTGTTGGGGAGTTTCTAGTTGTGAAGTTTCTAGTTGTATACTTTCTAGTTGCGGAGTTTCTAGTTGGGGAGTTTCCAGGTCGGGAGTTGCTACTGGAGTTTATAGTTGTGGATTTTTTAGTTGCAGAATTTCTAGTTGCAGAGTTTCAAGTTGTGGGGTTTCTAGTTGCGGAGTTTCTAGCTGCGGAGTTTCTAGTTGCGGAGTCTGTAGTTGTGCAGTCTCTAGTTGTTGAGTTTCTAGTTGTGAAGTTTATAGTTGGGGGGTTTCTAGCTGTGGAGTTTCTAGTTGCGGAGTTTCTAGTTGCAGAGTTTCTAGTTGTGAAGTTTCTAGTTGGGAAGTTTCTAGTTGCGGAGTTTCTAGTTGTGGAGTTTTAGTTGTGGAGTTTCAAGTTGAGGAATTTATAGGTGTGGAGTTTCCTGTTGTTGAGTTTCTAGTTGTCGGGTTTCAACTTGTGGAGTTTTAAGTTGTGGAGTTTCTAGTTGTGGAGCTTTTAGTTGAGGAGTCTATATTTGTTGAGTCTCTAGCTGTGGAAATTCTAGTTGTGGAGTTTATGGTTGCAGAGTTTGTTGTTGCGGAGTTTCTAGATGTGTAGTTTCTAGCTGTGGAGTTTCTAGTTGTTGAGTTACTAGTTGACGAGTTTTTATTTGCGAAGTCTCAAGTTGTGGAGTTTCTAGCTGTGGAGTTTCTGGTTGCGGAGTTTGTAGTTGCGGAGTTTCTAGTTGCAGAGTTTCTAGTTGCGGAGATTCTAGTTGCCGAGTTTCTTGTTGCGACGTATCATGTTGTGGAGTTTCTAGTTGTGGAGTTACTAGTTGTGGAATTTTTGTTGGGGAGTTTCTAGTTGTGAAGTTTCTAGTTGTGTATTTTCTAGTTGCGGAGTTTCTAGTTGCGGAGTTTCCCGTTGGGGAGTTTCTACTTGAGTTTATAGTTGTGGATTTTTTAGTTGCAGAGTTTTGAGTTGCAGAGTTTCAAGTTGTGGAGTTTCTAGTTTCGGAGTTTCTAGCTGCGGAGTTTCTACTTGCGGAGTCTCTAGTTGTGCAGTCTCTATTTGTTGAGTTTCTAGTTGTGAAGTTTATAGTTGGGGGGTTTCTAGCTGTGGAGTTTCTAGTTGCGGAGTTTCTAGTTGCGGAGTTTCTAGTTGCAGAGTTTCTAGTTGTGAAGTTTCTAGTATGGGAGTTTCTAGTTTCGGAGTTTCTAGTTGTGGAGTTTCTAGTTGTGGAGTTTTAGTTGTTGAGTTTCAAGTTGAGGAATTTATAGGTGTGGAGTTTCTAGTTGTTGAGTTTCTAGTTGTCGGGTTTCAAGTTGCGGAGTTTTTAGTTGTTGAGTTTCTAGTTGTGGAGCTTTTAGTTGAGGAGTCTCTAGTTGTTGAGTCTCTAGCTGTGGAAATTCTAGTTGTGGAGTTTCTGGTTGCAGAGTTTGTTGTTGCGGAGTTTCTAGATGTGTAGTTTCTAGCTGTGGAGTTTCTAGTTGTTGAGTTACTAGTTGACGAGTTTTTATTTGCGAAGTCTCAAGTTGTGGAGTTTCTAGCTGTGGAGTTTCTGGTTGCGGAGTTTGTAGTTGCGGAGTTTCTAGTTGCAGAGTTTCTAGTTGCGGAGATTCTAGTTGCCGAGTTTCTTGTTGCGACGTATCATGTTGTGGAGTTTCTAGTTGTGGAGTTTCTAGTTGTGGAATTTGTTTTTGTGGAGTATCTAGTTGTGGTGTTTCAAGTTGTGGAGTTTCTAGCTGTGGAGTTTCTAGTTGCGGAGTTTCTAGTGGCAGAGTTTCAAGTTGCGGAGTTTCTAGTTGTGAGGTTTCTAGTTGTAGAGTTTCTAGTTGGAGTTTTTAGTTTTCGAGTTTCTAGTTGTAGACTTTCTATTTGCACAGTTCCTAGTTGTGGAGTTTCTAGTTGTGGGGTTTCTAGTTGAGGGAAATTCTAGCTGTGGAGTTTCTACTTATGGAATCTCTAGTCGAGGAGTTTCTAGTTGTGTAGTTTCTATCTGAGAAGTTTCTAAATGCAAAGTCTCTAGTTGTGCAGTCTCTAGTTGTGGAGTTTCTAGTTGTGGAGTTTCTAGTTGTGGAGTTTCTTGTTGGGGAGTTTCTAGTTGTGAAGTTTCTAGTTGTGGATTTTCTAGTTGCGGAGTTTCTAGCTGCGGAGTTTCTAGTTGCGGAGTCTCTAGTTGTGCAGTCTCTAGTTGTTGAGTTTCTAGTTGTGAAGTTTATAGTTGAGGGGTTTCTAGCTGTGGAGTTTCTAGTTGCGGAGTTTCTAGTTGCAGAGTTTCTAGTTGTGCAGTTTCTAGTTGGGGAGTTTCTAGTTGGGGAGTTTCTAGTTGTGGAGTTTCTAGTAGTGGACTTTTAGTTGTGGAGTGTCAAGTTGAGAAATTTATAGGTGTGGAGTTTCGAGTTGTTGAGTTTCTAGTTGTCGGGTTTTAGTTGCGGAGTTTCTAGTTGTGGAGTGTCTAGTTGTGGAGTTTCTAGTTGCGAACTCTCAAGTTGCGGATTTTCTAGTTGTGGAGTTTCTAGCTGTGGAGTTTCTAGTTGTTGAGTTACTAGTTGACGAGTTTTTATTTGCGAAGTCTCAAGTTGTGGAGTTTCTAGCTGTGGAGTTTCTGGTTGCGGAGTTTGTAGTTGCGGAGTTTCTAATTGCAGAGTTTCTAGTTGCGGAGATTCTAGTTGCCGAGTTTCTTGTTGCGACGTATCAAGTTGCGGAGTTACTAGCTGTGGAGTTTCTAGTTGGGGAGTTTCTAGTTGTGGAGTTTGTAGTTGTGGAGTATCTAGTTGTGGAGTTTCATATTGTGGAGTTTCTAGTTGTGGATTTTGAAGTTGTAGAGTTCCTAGTTGCGGAGTGTCTAGTTGGGAGTGTCTAGTTGTGGAGTTTCTAGTTGCGGAGTTACTAGTTGTGGAGTTTATACTTGTTGAGTTTCTAGTTGTGGAGTTTCTAGTTGTGGAGTTTGTAGTTGTGGAGTATCTAGTTGTGGTGTTTCAAGTTGTGGAGTTTCTAGCTGTGGAGTTTCTAGTTGCGAAGTTTCTAGTTACAGAGTTTGTAGTTGCGGAGTTTTCTAGTTCTGGAGCTTCTAGTGGCAGAGTTTCAAGTTGTGGAGTTTCTAGTTGCGGAGTTACTAGCTGTAGAGTTTCTAGTGGCGGAGTCTCTAGTTGTGCAGTGTCTAGTTGTTGAGTTGCTAGTTGTGAAGTTTATAGTTGTGGGGTTTCTAGCTGCGGAGTTTCTAGTTGCGGAGTTTCTAGTTGCAGAGTTTCTACTTGCGGAGTTTCTAGTTGCAGAGATTCTAGTTGTGGGGTTTCTAGTGGGGAGTTTCTAGTTGCGGAGTTTCTAGTTGTGGAGTTTCTAGTTGCGGAATTGGTAGTTGTGGAGTATCTATTTGTTGGGTTTCAAGTTGTGGAATTTCTAGTTGTGGAGTTTCTAGCTGCGGAGTTTCTAGTGGTTGAGTTTCCAGTTGACGAGTTTCTATTTGCGAAGTCTCAAGTTGTGGAGTTTCTAGCTGTAAAGTTTCTAGTTGCAGATTTTCTAGTTGCGGAGTTTCCAGTTGTGGAGTTTCTAGTGTTGGAATTTCAATCTGTGTAGTTTCTAGTTGTGGAGTCTCAATTTTGGAGTTCCTACTTGTGGAGTCTCTAGTTGTGGAGTTTCTAGTTGTAGAGTGTCTATTTGTGGAGTTTCTAGTTGTGAAGTTTCTAGTTGTAGAGTTTCTAGTTGGAGTTTTTAGTTTTCGAGTTTCTAGTTGTAGACTTTCTATTTGCAGAGTTCCTAGTTGTGGAGTTTCTAGTTGTGGGGTTTCTAGTTGAGGGAAATTCTAGCTGTGGAGTTTCTACTTATGGAATCTCTAGTCGAGGAGTTTCTAGTTGTGTAGTTTCTATCTGAGAAGTTTCTAAATGCAAAGTCTCTAGTTGTGCAGTCTCTAGTTGTGGAGTTTCTAGTTGTGGAGTTTCTAGTTGTGGAGTTTCTTGTTGGGGAGTTTCTAGTTGTGAAGTTTCTAGTTGTGGATTTTCTAGTTGCGGAGTTTCTAGCTGCGGAGTTTCTAGTTGCGGAGTCTCTAGTTGTGCAGTCTCTAGTTGTTGAGTTTCTAGTTGTGAAGTTTATAGTTGAGGGGTTTCTAGCTGTGGAGTTTCTAGTTGCGGAGTTTCTAGTTGCAGAGTTTCTAGTTGTGGAGTTTCTAGTTGGGGAGTTTCTAGTTGGGGAGTTTCTAGTTGTGGAGTTTCTAGTAGTGGACTTTTAGTTGTGGAGTGTCAAGTTGAGAAATTTATAGGTGTGGAGTTTCGAGTTGTTGAGTTTCTAGTTGTCGGGTTTTAGTTGCGGAGTTTCTAGTTGTGGAGTGTCTAGTTGTGGAGTTTCTAGTTGCGAACTCTCAAGTTGCGGATTTACTAGTTGTGGAGTTTCTAGCTGTGGAGTTTCTAGTTGTTGAGTTACTAGTTGACGAGTTTTTATTTGCGAAGTCTCAAGTTGTGGAGTTTCTAGCTGTGGAGTTTCTGGTTGCGGAGTTTGTAGTTGCGGAGTTTCTAGTTGCAGAGTTTCTAGTTGCGGAGATTCTAGTTGCCGAGTTTCTTGTTGCGACGTATCAAGTTGCGGAGTTACTAGCTGTGGAGTTTCTAGTTGGGGACTTTCTAGTTGTGGAGTTTGTAGTTGTGGAGTATCTAGTTGTGGAGTTTCATATTGTGGAGTTTCTAGTTGTGGATTTTGAAGTTGTAGAGTTCCTAGTTGCGGAGTGTCTAGTTGGGAGTGTCTAGTTGTGGAGTTTCTAGTTGCGGAGTTACTAGTTGTGGAGTTTATACTTGTTGAGTTTCTAGTTGTGGAGTTTCTAGTTGTGGAGTTTCTAGTTGTGGAGTTTGTAGTTGTGGAGTATCTAGTTGTGGTGTTTCAAGTTGTGGAGTTTCTAGCTGTGGAGTTTCTAGTTGCGAAGTTTCTAGTTACAGAGTTTGTAGTTGCGGAGTTTTCTAGTTCTGGAGCTTCTAGTGGCAGAGTTTCAAGTTGTGGAGTTTCTAGTTGCGGAGTTACTAGCTGTAGAGTTTCTAGTGGCGGAGTCTCTAGTTGTGCAGTGTCTAGTTGTTGAGTTGTTAGTTGTGAAGTTTATAGTTGTGGGGTTTCTAGCTGCGGAGTTTCTAGTTGCGGAGTTTCTAGTTGCAGAGTTTCTACTTGCGGAGTTTCTAGTTGCAGAGATTCTAGTTGTGGGGTTTCTAGTGGGGAGTTTCTAGTTGCGGAGTTTCTAGTTGTGGAGTTTCTAGTTGCGGAATTGGTAGTTGTGGAGTATCTATTTGTTGGGTTTCAAGTTGTGGAATTTCTAGTTGTGGAGTTTCTAGCTGCGGAGTTTCTAGTGGTTGAGTTTCCAGTTGACGAGTTTCTATTTGCGAAGTCTCAAGTTGTGGAGTTTCTAGCTGTAAAGTTTCTAGTTGCAGAGTTTCTAGTTGCGGAGTTTCCAGTTGTGGAGTTTCTAGTGTTGGAATTTCAATCTGTGTAGTTTCTAGTTGTGGAGTCTCAATTTTGGAGTTCCTATTTGTGGAGTCTCTAGTTGTGGAGTTTCTAGTTGTAGAGTGTCTATTTGTGGAGTTTCTAGTTGTGAAGTTTCTAGTTGTAGAGTTTCTAGTTGGAGTTTTTAGTTTTCGAGTTTCTAGTTGTAGACTTTCTATTTGCAGAGTTCCTAGTTGTGGAGTTTCTAGTTGTGGGGTTTCTAGTTGAGGGAAATTCTAGCTGTGGAGTTTCTACTTATGGAATCTCTAGTCGAGGAGTTTCTAGTTGTGTAGTTTCTATCTGAGAAGTTTCTAAATGCAAAGTCTCTAGTTGTGCAGTCTCTAGTTGTGGAGTTTCTAGTTGTGGAGTTTCTAGTTGTGGAGTTTCTTGTTGGGGAGTTTCTAGTTGTGAAGTTTCTAGTTGTGGATTTTCTAGTTGCGGAGTTTCTAGCTGCGGAGTTTCTAGTTGCGGAGTCTCTAGTTGTGCAGTCTCTAGTTGTTGAGTTTCTAGTTGTGAAGTTTATAGTTGAGGGTTTTCTAGCTGTGGAGTTTCTAGTTGCGGAGTTTCTAGTTGCAGAGTTTCTAGTTGTGGAGTTTCTAGTTGGGGAGTTTCTAGTTGGGGAGTTTCTAGTTGTGGAGTTTCTAGTAGTGGACTTTTAGTTGTGGAGTGTCAAGTTGAGAAATTTATAGGTGTGGAGTTTCTAGTTGTTGAGTTTCTAGTTGTCGGGTTTTAGTTGCGGAGTTTCTAGTTGTGGAGTGTCTAGTTGTGGAGTTTCTAGTTGCGAACTCTCAAGTTGCCGATTTTCTAGTTGTGTAGTTTCTAGCTGTGGAGTTTCTAGTTGTTGAGTTACTAGTTGACGAGTTTTTATTTGCGAAGTCTCAAGTTGTGGAGTTTCTAGCTGTGGAGTTTCTGGTTGCGGAGTTTGTAGTTGCGGAGTTTCTAGTTGCAGAGTTTCTAGTTGCGGAGATTCTAGTTGCCGAGTTTCTTGTTGCGACGTATCAAGTTGTGGAGTTTCTAGTTGTGGAGTTTCTAGTTGTGGAATTTGTAGTTGTGGAGTATCTAGTTGTGGTGTTTCAAGTTGTGGAGTTTCTAGCTGTGGAGTTTCTAGTTGCGGAGTTTCTAGTGGCAGAGTTTCAAGTTGCGGAGTTTCTAGTTGTGAGGTTTCTAGTTGTAGAGTTTCTAGTTGGAGTTTTTAGTTTTCGAGTTTCTAGTTGTAGACTTTCTATTTGCACAGTTCCTAGTTGTGGAGTTTCTAGTTGTGGGGTTTCTAGTTGAGGGAAATTCTAGCTGTGGAGTTTCTACTTATCGAATCTCTAGTCGAGGAGTTTCTAGTTGTGTAGTTTCTATCTGAGAAGTTTCTAAATGCAAAGTCTCTAGTTGTGCAGTCTCTAGTTGTGGAGTTTCTAGTTGTGGAGTTTCTAGTTGTGGAGTTTCTTGTTGGGGAGTTTCTAGTTGTGAAGTTTCTAGTTGTGGATTTTCTAGTTGCGGAGTTTCTAGCTGCGGAGTTTCTAGTTGCGGAGTCTCTAGTTGTGCAGTCTCTAGTTGTTGAGTTTCTAGTTGTGAAGTTTATAGTTGAGGGGTTTCTAGCTGTGGAGTTTCTAGTTGCAGAGTTTCTAGTTGTGGAGTTTCTAGTTGGGGAGTTTCTAGTTGGGGAGTTTCTAGTTGTGGAGTTTCTAGTAGTGGACTTTTAGTTGTGGAGTGTCAAGTTGAGAAATTTATAGGTGTGGAGTTTCTAGTTGTTGAGTTTCTAGTTGTCGGGTTTTAGTTGCGGAGTTTCTAGTTGTGGAGTGTCTAGTTGTGGAGTTTCTAGTTGCGAACTCTCAAGTTGCGGATTTTCTAGTTGTGGAGTTTCTAGCTGTGGAGTTTCTAGTTGTTGAGTTACTAGTTGACGAGTTTTTATTTGCGAAGTCTCAAGTTGTGGAGTTTCTAGCTGTGGAGTTTCTGGTTGCGGAGTTTGTAGTTGCGGAGTTTCTAGTTGCAGAGCTTCTAGTTGCGGAGATTCTAGTTGCCGAGTTTCTTGTTGCGATGTATCAAGTTGCGGAGTTACTAGCTGTGGAGCTTCTAGTTGGGGAGTTTCTAGTTGTGGAGTTTGTAGTTGTGGAGTATCTAGTTGTGGAGTTTCATATTGTGGAGTTTCTAGTTGTGGATTTTGAAGTTGTAGAGTTCCTAGTTGCGGAGTGTCTAGTTGGGAGTGTCTAGTTGTGGAGTTTCTAGTTGCGGAGTTACTAGTTGTGGAGTTTATACTTGTTGAGTTTCTAGTTGTGGAGTTTCTAGTTGTGGAGTTTCTAGTTGTGGAGTTTGTAGTTGTGGAGTATCTAGTTGTGGTGTTTCAAGTTGTGGAGTTTCTAGCTGTGGAGTTTCTAGTTGCGAAGTTTCTAGTTACAGAGTTTGTAGTTGCGGAGTTTTCTAGTTCTGGAGCTTCTAGTGGCAGAGTTTCAAGTTGTGGAGTTTCTAGTTGCGGAGTTACTAGCTGTAGAGTTTCTAGTGGCGGAGTCTCTAGTTGTGCAGTGTCTAGTTGTTGAGTTGCTAGTTGTGAAGTTTATAGTTGTGGGGTTTCTAGCTGCGGAGTTTCTAGTTGCGGAGTTTCTAGTTGCAGAGTTTCTACTTGCGGAGTTTCTAGTTGCAGAGATTCTAGTTGTGGGGTTTCTAGTGGGGAGTTTCTAGTTGCGGAGTTTCTAGTTGAGGAGTTTCTAGTTGCGGAATTGGTAGTTGTGGAGTATCTATTTGTTGGGTTTCAAGTTGTGGAATTTCTAGTTGTGGAGTTTCTAGCTGCGGAGTTTCTAGTGGTTGAGTTTCCAGTTGGCGAGTTTCTATTTGCGAAGTCTCAAGTTGTGGAGTTTCTAGCTGTAAAGTTTCTAGTTGCAGAGTTTCTAGTTGCGGAGTTTCCAGTTGTGGAGTTTCTAGTGTTGGAATTTCAATCTGTGTAGTTTCTAGTTGTGGAGTCTCAATTTTGGAGTTCCTATTTGTGGAGTCTCTAGTTGTGGAGTTTCTAGTTGTAGAGTGTCTATTTGTGGAGTTTCTAGTTGTGAAGTTTCTAGTTGTAGAGTTTCTAGTTGGAGTTTTTAGTTTTCGAGTTTCTAGTTGTAGACTTTCTATTTGCAGAGTTCCTAGTTGTGGAGTTTCTAGTTGTGGGGTTTCTAGTTGAGGGAAATTCTAGCTGTGGAGTTTCTACTTATGGAATCTCTAGTCGAGGAGTTTCTAGTTGTGTAGTTTCTATCTGAGAAGTTTCTAAATGCAAAGTCTCTAGTTGTGCAGTCTCTAGTTGTGGAGTTTCTAGTTGTGGAGTTTCTAGTTGTGGAGTTTCTTGTTGGGGAGTTTCTAGTTGTGAAGTTTCTAGTTGTGGATTTTCTAGTTGCGGAGTTTCTAGCTGCGGAGTTTCTAGTTGCGGAGTCTCTAGTTGTGCAGTCTCTAGTTGTTGAGTTTCTAGTTGTGAAGTTTATAGTTGAGGGGTTTCTAGCTGTGGAGTTTCTAGTTGCGGAGTTTCTAGTTGCAGAGTTTCTAGTTGTTGAGTTTCTAGTTGTCGGGATTTAGTTGCGGAGTTTCTAGTTGTGGAGTGTCTAGTTGTGGAGTTTCTAGTTGCGAACTCTCAAGTTGCCGATTTTCTAGTTGTGTAGTTTCTAGCTGTGGAGTTTCTAGTTGTTGAGTTACTAGTTGACGAGTTTTTATTTGCGAAGTCTCAAGTTGTGGAGTTTCTAGCTGTGGAGTTTCTGGTTGCGGAGTTTGTAGTTGCGGAGTTTCTAGTTGCAGAGTTTCTAGTTGCGGAGATTCTAGTTGCCGAGTTTCTTGTTGCGACGTATCAAGTTGTGGAGTTTCTAGTTGTGGAGTTTCTAGTTGTGGAATTTGTAGTTGTGGAGTATCTAGTTGTGGTGTTTCAAGTTGCGGAGTTTGTAGTTGCGGAGTTTCTAGTTGCAGAGTTTCTAGTTGCGGAGATTCTAGTTGCCGAGTTTCTTGTTGCGACGTATCAAGTTGTGGAGTTTCTAGTTGTGGAGTTTCTAGTTGTGGAATTTGTAGTTGTGGAGTATCTAGTTGTGGTGTTTCAAGTTGTGGAGTTTCTAGCTGTGGAGTTTCTAGTTGCGGAGTTTCTAGTGGCAGAGTTTGAAGTTGCGGAGTTTCTAGTTGTGAAGTTTCTAGTTGTAGAGTTTCTAGTTGGAGTTTTTAGTTTTCGAGTTTCTAGTTGTAGACTTTCTATTTGCACAGTTCCTAGTTGTGGAGTTTCTAGTTGTGGGGTTTCTAGTTGAGGGAAATTCTAGCTGTGGAGTTTCTACTTATGGAATCTCTAGTCGAGGAGTTTCTAGTTGTGTAGTTTCTATCTGAGAAGTTTCTAAATGCAAAGTCTCTAGTTGTGCAGTCTCTAGTTGTGGAGTTTCTAGTTGTGGAGTTTCTAGTTGTGGAGTTTCTTGTTGGGGAGTTTCTAGTTGTGAAGTTTCTAGTTGTGGATTTTCTAGTTGTGGAGTTTCTAGCTGCGGAGTTTCTTGTTGCGGAGTCTCTAGTTGTGCAGTCTCTAGTTGTTGAGTTTCTAGTTGTGAAGTTTATAGTTGAGGGCTTTCTAGCTGTGGAGTTTCTAGTTGCGGAGTTTCTAGTTGCAGAGTTTCTAGTTGTGGAGTTTCTAGTTGGGGAGTTTCTAGTTGGGGAGTTTCTAGTTGTGGAGTTTCTAGTAGTGGACTTTTAGTTGTGGAGTGTCAAGTTGAGAAATTTATAGGTGTGGAGTGTCTAGTTGTGGAGTTTCTAGTTGCGAACTCTCAAGTTGCGGATTTTCTAGTTGTGGAGTTTCTAGCTGTGGAGTTTCTAGTTGTTGAGTTACTAGTTGACGAGTTTTTATTTGCGAAGTCTCAAGTTGTGGAGTTTCTAGCTGTGGAGTTTCTGGTTGCGGAGTTTGTAGTTGCGGAGTTTCTAGTTGCAGAGTTTCTAGTTGCGGAGATTCTAGTTGCCGAGTTTCTTGTTGCGACGTATCAAGTAGCGGAGTTACTAGCTGTGGAGTTTCTAGTTGGGGAGTTTCTAGTTGTGGAGTTTGTAGTTGTGGAGTATCTAGTTGTGGAGTTTCAAATTGTGGAGTTTCTAGTTGTGGATTTTGAAGTTGTAGAGTTCCCAGTTGCGGAGTGTCTAGTTGGGAGTGTCTAGTTGTGGAGTTTCTAGTTGCGGAGTTACTAGTTGTGGAGTTTATACTTGTGGAGTTTCTAGTTGTGGAGTTTCTAGTTGTGGAGTTTCTAGTTGTGGAATTTGTAGTTTTGGAGTATCTAGTTAGGGTGTTTCAAGTTGTGGAGTTTCTAGCTGTGGAGTTTCTAGTTGCGGAGTATCTAGTTGCGAAGTCTCAAGTTGTGGAGTTTCTAGCTGTGGAAATTCTAGTTGCGGAGCTTCTAGTTTCGGCGTTTCTATTTGCGGAGTTTCAAGTTGTGGAGTTTCTAGTTGGGGAGTTTCTAGTTGTGGAGTTTGTAGTTGTGGAGTATCTAGTTGTGGAGTTTCAAATTGTGGAGTTTCTAGTTGTGGATTTTGAGGTTGTAGAGTTCCTAGTTGCGGAGTGTCTAGTTGGGAGTGTCTAGTTGTGGAGTTTCTAGTTGCGGAGTTACTAGTTGTGGAGTTTATACTTGTGGAGTTTCTAGTTGTGGAGTTTTTAGTTGCGAAGTTTCTGGTTGCAGAGTTTCAGGTTGTGGAGTTTCTAGTGGTGGAGTTTATAGTTGTTGAGTTTCTAGTTGCTGAGTTTCTAGTCGCGAAGTCTCAAGTCGTGGAGTTTTTAGCTGTGGAGTTTCTAGTTGCGGAGTTTCCAGTTGTGGAGTTTCTAGTTGCGGAATTTGTAGTTGTGGAATTCGTAGTTGTGGAGTATCTAGTGATGGTGTTTCAAGTAGTGAAGTTTCTAGCTGTGGAGTTTCTAATTGCGGAGTTTCTAGTTGCAGAGTTTCTAGTTGTGGAGTTTCTACTTGTGGAGTTTCTAGTTGTGGAGTTTTAGTTGCGGAGTTTCTGGTTGCGGAGTTTCAGGTTGTGGAGTTTCTAGTTGTGGAGTTTGTAGTTGTGGAGTATCTAGATGTGGAGTTTCAAGTTGAAGAGTTTTAGTTGTGGATTTTGAAGTTGTAGAGTTCCTAGTTGTGGAGTTTCTAGTGGTTGAGTTTATAGTTGTTGAGTTTCTAGTTGCTGAGTTTCTAGTCGCGAAGTCTCAAGTTGTGGAGTTTCTAGCTGTGGAAATTTTAGTTGCGGAGCTTCTTGTTGTGGAGTTTCTAGTTGTGGAGTTTCAAGTTGTGGAATTCGTAGTTGTGGAGTATCTAGTTGTGGTGTTTCAAGTAGTGAAGTTTCTAGCTGTGGAGTTTCTAATTGCGGAGTTTCTAGTTGCAAAGTTTCACGTTGCGGAGTTTTCTAGTTGTGGAGTTTGTAGTTGTGGAGTATCTAGTTGTGGAGTTTCAAATTGTGGAGTTTCTAGTTGTGGATTTTGAAGTTGTAGAGTTCCTAGTTGCGGAGTGTCTAGTTGGGAGTTTCTAGTTGAGGAGTTTTCTAGTTGCGGAGTCTGTAGTTGTGGAGTTGCTAGTTTTGGAGTTTCTAGTGGTGGATTTTCTAGCTGTGGAGTTTCTAGTTGCGGAGTTTCTAGTTGCAGAGTTTCTAGTTGTGGACTTTCTAGCTGTGGAGTTTCCAGTTATGGAATTTCTAGTTGTGAGGTTTGTGGTTGTGGAGTTTCTAGTGGTGGAGTTTCTAGTTGCGGAGTCTCTAGTTGTGGAGTTTCTAGTTGTGGAGTTTCTAGTTGCGAACTCTCAAGTTGTGGAGTTTCTAGTTGTGGAGTTTCTAGCTGTGGAGTTTCTATTTGCAGAGTTTCTAGTTGCGGAGTTTCTAGCTGCAGGGTTTCTAGTTGTGGAGTTTCTAGTTGGGGAGTTTCTAGTTGCGGAGTTTCTAGTTGTGGAGTTTCTAGTTGTGAAGTTTCTAGTTGTGGAGTTTTAGTTGTGGAGTTTCAAGTTGAGGAATTTATAGGTGTGAAGTTTCTAGTTGTTGAGTTTCTAGTTGTCGGGTTTAAAGTTGTGGAGTTTTTAGTTGTGGAGTTTCTAGTTGTGGAGCTTTTAGTTGAGGAGTCTCTAGTTGTTGAGTCTCTAGCTGTGGAAATTTTAGTTGTGGAGTTTCTGGTTGC
Organism: Rhipicephalus microplus; assembly: GCF_043290135.1. Classification (NCBI taxonomy): domain Eukaryota; kingdom Metazoa; phylum Arthropoda; class Arachnida; order Ixodida; family Ixodidae; genus Rhipicephalus; species Rhipicephalus microplus. The sequence goes on along the minus strand of NW_027464585.1, from coordinate 5,331,589 downwards.
AGAGTTTGTTGTTGCGGAGTTTCCAGATGTGGTGTTTCTAGTTGTGGAGTTTCTTGTTGTGGAATTTGTAGTTGTGGAGTATCTAGTTGTGGTGTTTCAAGTTGTGGAGTCTCTTGTTGTGGAGTTTCTAGTTGCGGAGTTTCTAGTTGCAGAGTTTCTAGTTGCGGAGTTTTCTAGTTGTGGAGCTTCTAGTGGCGGAGTTTCAAGTTGTGGAGTTTCTAGTTGCGGAGTTACTAGCTGTGGAGTTTCTAGTTGCGAAGTCTCTAGTTGAGCAGTCTCTAGTTGTTGAGTTGCTAGTTGTGAAGTTTATAGTTGTGGGGTTTCTAGCTGTGCAGTTTCTAGTTGCGGAGTTTCTAGTTGCAGAGATTCTAGTTGTGGAGTTTCTAGTTGTGGAGTTTCTAGTTGCGGAATTTGTAGTTGTGGAGTATCTAGTTGTGGTGTTTCAAGTTGTGGAGTATCTATTTGTTGGGTTTCAAGTTGTGGAGTTTCTAGTTGTGGAGTTTCTAGCTGTGGAGTTTCTAGTGGTTGAGTTTCCAGTTGACGAGTTTCTATTTGCGAAGTCTCAAGTTGTGGAGTTTCTAGCTGTAAAGTTTCTAGTTGCAGAGTTTCAAGTTGCGGAGTTTCCAGTTGCGGAGTTGCTAGCTGCGGAGTTTCTAGTTGCGGAGTCTCTAGTTGTGCAGTCTCTATTTGTTCAGTTTCTAGTTGTGAAGTTTATAGTTGAGGGGTTTCTAGCTGTGGAAATTCTAGTTGCGGAGTTTCTATTTGCAGAGTTTGTAGTTGCGGAGTTTCTGGCTGCAGAGTTTCTAGTCGTGGAGTTTCTAGTTGGGGAGTTTCTAGTTGCGGAGTTTCTAGTTGTGGAGTTTCTAGTTGTGGAGTTTCTAGTTGTGGAGTTTTAGTTGTGGAGTTTCAAGTTGAGAAATTTATAGGTGTGGAGTTTGTAGTTGTTGAGTTTCTAGTTGTGGAATTTGTAGTTGTGGAGTATCTAGTTGTGGTGTTTCAAGTTGTGGAGTTTTTAGCTGTGCAGTTTCTAGTTGCGGAGTTTCTAGTTACAGAGTTTGTAGTTGCGGAGTTTTCTAGTTGTGGAGCTTCTAGTGGCGGAGTTTCAAGTTGTGGAGTTTCTAGTTGCGAGGTTACTAGCTGTGGAGTTTCTAGTGGCGGAGTCTCTAGTTGTGCAGTCTCTAGTTGTTGAGTTGCTAGTTTTGAAGTTTATAGTTGTGGGGTTTCTAGCTGTGGAGTTTCTAGTGGCGGAGTTTCTAGTTGCAGAGTTTCTACTTGCGGAGTTTCTAGTTGCAGAGATTCTAGTTGTGGAGTTTCTAGTGGGGAGTTTCTAGTTGCGGAGTTTCTAGTTGTGGAGTTTCTAGTTGCGGAATTTGTAGTTGTGGAGTATCTAGTGATAGTATTTTCAAGTTGTGGAGTCTGTAGTTGTGGAGTATCTATTTGTCGGGTTTCAAGTTGTGGAGTTTCTAGTTGTGGAGTTTCTAGCTGTGGAGTTGCTAGTGGTTGAGTTTCCAGTTGACGAGTTTCTATTTGCGAAGTCTCAAGTTGTGGAGTTTCTAGCTTTAAAGTTTCTAGTTGCAGAGTTTCTAGTTGCGGAGTTTTCTGTTGTGGAGTTTCTAGATGTGGAACTTCAATCTGTGTAGTTTCTAGTTGTGGAGTCTCAATTTTGGACTTCCTATTTGTGGAGTTTCTAGTTGTGAAGTTTCTAGTTGTAGAATTTCTAGTTCGAGTTTTTAGTTTTCGAGTTTCTAGTTGTAGATTTTCTATTTGCAGCGTTTCTAGTTGTGGAAATTCTAGCTGTGGAGTTTCTACTTATTGAATCTCTAGTCGAGGAGTTTCTAGTTGTGTAGTTTCTATCTGAGGAGTTTCAAAATGCAAAGTCTCTAGTTGTGCAGTCTCTAGTTGTGGAGTTTCTTGTTGGGAAGTTTCTAGTTTTGAAGTTTCTAGTTGTAGATTTTCTAGTTGCGGAGTTTCTAGTTGCGGAGTTTCCAGTTGGGGAGTTTCTACTTGAGTTTATAGTTGTGGATTTTCTAGTTGCAGAGTTTCGATTTGCAGAGTTTCAAGTTGTGGAGTTTCTAGTTGCGGAGTTTCTAGCTGCGGAGTTTCTAGTTGCGGAGTCTCTAGTTGTGCAGTCTCTAGTTGTTGAGTTTCTAGTTGTGAAGTTTATAGTTGAGGGGTTTCTAGCTGTGGAGTTTCTAGTTGCGGAGTTTCTATTTGCAGAGTTTCTAGTTGCGGAGTTTTTAGCTGCAGAGTTTCTAGTTGTGGAGTTTCTAGTTGTGGAGTTTTAGTTGAGGCGTTTCAAGTTGAGGAATTTATACGTGTGGAGTTTGTAGTTGTTGAGTTTCTAGTTGTCGGGTTTCTAGTTGCAGAATTTCTAGTTGTGCAGTGTCTAGTTGTGAAGCTTTTAGTTGAAGAGTCTCTAGTTGTTGAGTCTCTAGCTGTGGAAATTCTAGTTGTGGAGTTTCTAGTTGCAGAGTTTGTTGTTGCAGAGTTTCTAGATGTGGTTTTTCTAGTTGTAGAGTTTCTGGCTTTGGAGTTTCCAGTTGCGGAGTTTCTAGTTGTGGAGTTTCTAGTTGTGAGGTTTGTAGTTGTGGAGTTTCTAGTGGTGGAGTTTCTAGTTGTGGAGTCTCTAGTTGTGGAGTTTCTAGTTGTGGAGTATCTAGTTGCGAACTCTCAAGTTGTGGAGTTTCTAGTTGTGGAGTTTCTAGCTGTGGAGTTTGTAGTTGTTGAGTTTCTAGTTGACGAGTTTCTATTTGCGAAGTCTCAAGTTGTGGAGTTTCTAGCTGTGGAGTTTCTAGTTGCGGAGTTTGCAGTTGCGGAGTTTCTAGTTGCAGAGTTTCTAGTTGTGGAGATTCTAGTTGCCGAGTTTCTTGTTGCGAAGTCTCAAGTGTTGGAGTTTCTAGCTGTGGAGTTTCTTGTTGCGGAGTTTCTAGTTGTGGATTTTCTAGTTGTGGAATCTGTAGTTGTGGAGTATCTAGTTGTGGTGTTTCAAGTTGTGGAGTTTCTAGCTTTGGAGTTTCTAGTTGCGGAGTTCTAGTGGCAGAGTTTCTAGTTGCGGAGTTTTCTAGTTGTGGAGATTCTAGTGGCGGAGTTTCAAGTTGTGGAGTTTCTAGTTGCGGAGTTACTAGCTGTGGAGATTCTAGTTGTGGAGTTTCTAGTTGTGCAGTCTCTGGTAATTGAGTTGCTAGTTGTGAAGTTTCTAGTTGTGGGGTTTCTAGCTGTGGAGTTTCTAGTTGCGGAGTTTCTAGTTGCAGAGTTTCTAGTTGCGGAGTTTCTAGTTGCAGAGATTCTAGTTGTGGAGTTTCTAAGTGGGGAGTTTCTAGTTGTTGAGTTTCTAGTTGTGAAGTTTAAAGTGTTGGGGTTTCTAGCTGTGGAGTTTCTAGTTGCAAAGTTTCTAGTTGCAGAGTTTCTAGTTGCGGAGTTTCTAGTTGCAGAGTTTCTAGTTGTGGAGTTTCTAGTTGTGGAGTTTCTAGTTGTGGAGTTTTAGTTGTGGAGTTTCAAGTTGTGGAATTTATAGGTGTGGAGTTTCTAGTTGCTGAGTGTCTAGTTGTGGAGTTTCTAGTTGCGAAGTTTCTAGTTGTGGAGTTTCTAGTTGTGGAGTTTCTACTTGTGGAGTTTCTAGTTGTGGAGTTTTTAGTTGCGGAGTTTCTGGTTGCGGAGTTTCAGGTTGTGGAGTTTCTAGTTGTGGAGTTTGTAGTTGTGGAGTATCTAGTTGTGGAGTTTCAAGTTGAAAAGTTTTTAGTTGTGGATTTTGAAGTTGTAGAGTTCCTAGTTGTGGAGTTTCTAGTGGTGGAGTTTCTAGTTGTTGAGTTTCTAGTTGCTGAGTTTCTAGTCGCGAAGTCTCAAGTTGTGGAGTTTCTAGCTGTGGAGTTTCTAGTTGCGGAGTTTCTAGTTGTGGAGTTTCTAGTTGCGGAATTCGTAGTTGTGGAATTCGTAGTTGTGGAGTATCTAGTTGTGGTGTTTCAAGTAGTGAAGTTTCTAACTGTGGAGTTTCTAATTGCGGAGTTTCTAGTTGCAGAGTTTCACGTTGCGGAGTTTTCTAGTTGTGGAGTTTCTAGTTTCGGAGTTTCTATTTGCGTTGTTTCAAGTTGTGGAGTTTCTAGTTGGGGAGTTTCTAGTTGTTGAGTCTGTAGTTGTGGAGCATCTATTTGTTGGGTTCCAACTTGTGGAGTTTCTAGTTGTGGAGTTTCTGGTTGTCGGATTTCTAGTTGCCGAGTTTCTAGTTGCGAAGTCTCAAGTTGTGAAGTTTCTAGCTGTGGAAATTCTAGTTGCGGATCTTCTAGTTGCGGAGTTTCTAGTTGTGGAGTTTCTAGTTGTGGAATTCGTAGTTGTGGAGTATCTAGTTGTGGAGTTTCAAATTGTGGAGTTTCTAGTTGTGGATTATGAAGTTGTAGAGTTCCTAGTTGCGGAGTGTCTAGTTGGGAGTTTCTAGTTGCGGAGTTTTCTAGTTGCGGAGTCTGTAGTTGTGGAGTTGCTAGTTGTGGAGTTTCTAGTAGCGGACTTTCTAGCTGTGGAGTTTCCAGTTATGGAATTTCTAGTTGTGGAGTTTCTAGCTGTGGAGTTTCAAGTTGTGGAATTTTTAGGTGTGGAGTTTCTATTTGTGGAGTTTGTAGTGGTTGTGTTTCTACTTGCGGAGTTTCTAGTTGTGGAGTTTCTAGTTGTGGATTTTCTAGTGTTGGAGTATTTAGTTGCGGAGTTTCTAGTTGTGGAGTTTCTGGTTGTGGAGTTTCAAGTTGTGGTGTTTCAATCTGTGTAGTTTCTAGTTGTGGAGTCTCAATTTGTGGAGTTCCTAGTTGTGGAGTCTCTAGTTGTGGAGTTTCTAAATTAGAGTGTCCATTTGTGAAGTTTCTAGTTGTGAAGTTTCTAGTTGTGGAGTTTCTAGTTGGAGTTTTAAGTTTTCGAGTTTCTAGTTGTAGATTTTCTATTTGCAGAGTTCCTATTTGTGGAGTTTCTAGTTGTGGGAATTCTAGTTTTGGAAATTCTAGCTGTGGAGTTTTTACTTATGGAATCTCTAGTCGAGGAGTTTCTAGTTGTGTAGTTTCTATCTGAGGAGTTTCTAAATGCAAAGTCTCTAGTTGTGCAGTCTCTAGTTGTGGAGTTTCTAGTTGTGGAGTTTCTTGTTGGGGAGTTTCTAGTTGTGAAGTTTCTAGTTGTGGATTTTCTAGTTGCGGAGTTTCTAGTTGCGGAGTTTACAGTTGGAGAGTTTCTACTTGAGTTTATAGTTGTGGATTTTCTAGTTGCAAAGTTTCGATTTGCAGAGTTTCATGTTGTGGAGTTTCTAGTTGCGGAGTTTCTAGCTGCGGAGTTTCTAGTTGCGGAGTCTCTAGATGTGCAGTCTCTATTTGTTGAGTTTCTAGTTGTGAAGATTATAGTTGAGGGGTTTCTACCTGCGGAGTTTCTATTTGCAGAGTTTCTAGTTGCGGAGTTTCTAGCTGCAGAGTTCCTAGTTGTGGAGTTTCTAGTTGTGGGGTTTCTAGTTGAGGGAAATTCTAGCTGTGGAGTTTCTACTTATGGAATCTCTAGTCGAGGAGTTTCTAGTTGTGTAGTTTCTATCTGAGAAGTTTCTAAATGCAAAGTCTCTAGTTGTGCAGTCTCTAGTTGTGGAGTTTCTAGTTGTGGAGTTTCTAGTTGTGGAGTTTCTTGTTGGGGAGTTTCTAGTTGTGAAGTTTCTAGTTGTGGATTTTCTAGTTGCGGAGTTTCTAGTTGCAGAGTTTCTAGTTGCGGAGTCTCTAGTTGTGCAGTCTCTAGTTGTTGAGTTTCTAGTTGTGAAGTTTATAGTTGAGGGGTTTCTAGCTGTGGAGTTTCTAGTTGCGGAGTTTCTAGTTGCAGAGTTTCTAGTTGTGGAGTTTCTAGTTGGGGAGTTTCTAGTTGGGGAGTTTCTAGTTGTGGAGTTTCTAGTAGTGGACTTTTAGTTGTGGAGTGTCAAGTTGAGAAATTTATAGGTGTGGAGTTTCTAGTTGTTGAGTTTCTAGTTGTCGGGTTTTAGTTGCGGAGTTTCTAGTTGTGGAGTGTCTAGTTGTGGAGTTTCTAGTTGCGAACTCTCAAGCTGCGGATTTTCCAGTTGTGGAGTTTCTAGCTGTAGAGTTTCTAGTTGTTGAGTTACTAGTTGACGAGTTTTTATTTGCGAAGTCTCAAGTTGTGGAGTTTCTAGCTGTGGAGTTTCTGGTTGCGGAGTTTGTAGTTGCGGAGTTTCTAGTTGCAGAGTTTCTAGTTGCGGAGATTCTAGTTGCCGAGTTTCTTGTTGCGACGTATCAAGTTGTGGAGTTTATAGTTGTGGAGTTTCTAGTTTTGGAGTTTCTAGTTGTGGAATTTGTAGTTGTGGAGTATCTAGTTGTGGTGTTTCAAGTTGTGGAGTTTCTAGCTGTGGAGTTTCTAGTTGCGGAGTTTCTAGTGGCAGAGTTTCAAGTTGCGGAGTTTTCTAGTTGTGGAGATTCTAGTGGCGGAGTTTCAAGTTGTGGAGTTTCTAGTTGCGGAGTTACTAGTTGTGGAGTTTATACTTGTGGAGTTTCTAGTTGTGGAGTTTCTAATTGTGGAGTTTCTAGTTGTGGAATTTGTAGTTGTGGAGTATCTAGTTGGGGTGTTTCAAGTTGTGGAGTATCTAGCTGTGGAGTTTCTAGTTGCGGAGTTTCTAGTTGCGAAGTCTCAAGTTGTGGAGTTTCTAGCTGTGGAAATTCTAGTTGCGGAGCTTCTAGTTTCGGAGTTTCTATTTGCGGAGTTTCAAGTTGTGGAGTTTCTAGTTGGGGAGTTTCTAGTTGTGGAGTTTGTAGTTGTGGAGTATCTAGTTGTGGAGTTTCAAATTGTGGAGTTTCTAGTTGTGGATTTTGAAGTTGTAGAGTTCCTAGTTGCGGAGTGTCTAGTTGGGAGTGTCAAGTTGTGGAGTTTCTAGTTGCGGAGTTACTAGTTGTGGAGTTTATACTTGTGGAGTTTCTAGTTGTGGAGTTTTTAGTTGCGAAGTTTCTGGTTGCAGAGTTTCAGGTTGTGGAGTTTCTAGTGGTGGAGTTTATAGTTGTTGAGTTTCTAGTTGCTGAGTTTCTAGTCGCGAAGTCTCAAGTTGTGGAGTTTTTAGCTGTGGAGTTTCTAGTTGCGGAGTTTCCAGTTGTGGAGTTTCTAGTTGCGGAATTTGTAGTTGTGGAATTCGTAGTTGTGGAGTATCTAGTGATGGCGTTTCAAGTAGTGAAGTTTCTAGCTGTGGAGTTTCTAATTGCGGAGTTTCTAGTTGCAGAGTTTCTAGTTGTGGAGTTTCTACTTGTGGAGTTTCTAGTTGTGGAGTTTTAGTTGCGGAGTTTCTGGTTGCGGAGTTTCAGGTTGTGGAGTTTCTAGTTGTGGAGTTTGTAGTTGTGGAGTATCTAGATATGGAGTTTCAAGTTGAAGAGTTTTTAGTTGTGGATTTTGAAGTTGTAGAGTTCCTAGTTGTGGAGTTTCTAGTGGTTGAGTTTATAGTTGTTGAGTTTCTAGTTGCTGAGTTTCTAGTCGCGAAGTCTCAAGTTGTGGAGTTTCTAGCTGTGGAAATTCTAGTTGCGGAGCTTCTTGTTGCGGAGTTTCTAGTTGTGGAGTTTGAAGTTGTGGAATTCGTAGTTGTGGAGTATCTAGTTGTGGTGTTTCAAGTAGTGAAGTTTCTAGCTGTGGAGTTTCTAATTGCGGAGTTTCTAGTTGCAGAGTTTCACGTTGCGGAGTTTTCTAGTTGTGGAGTTTCTAGTTTCGGAGTTTCTATTTGCGGAGTTTCAAGTTGTGGAGTTTTAGTTGGGGAGTTTCTAGTGGTGGATTTTCTAGCTGTGGAGTTTCTAGTTGCGGAGTTTCTAGTTGCAGAGTTTCTAGTTGTGAACTTTCTAGCTGTGGAGTTTCCAGTTATGGAATTTCTAGTTGTGAGGTTTGTGGTTGTGGAGTTTCTAGTGGTGGAGTTTCTAGTTGCGGAGTCTCTAGTTGTGGAGTATCTAGTTGTGGAGTTTCTAGTTGCGAACTCTCAAGTTGTGGAGTTTCTAGTTGTGGAGTTTCTAGCTGTGGAGTTTCTATTTGCAGAGTTTCTAGTTGCGGAGTTTCTAGCTGCAGGGTTTCTAGTTGTGGAGTTTCTAGTTGGGGAGTTTCTAGTTGCGGAGTTTCTAGTTGTGGAGTTTCTAGTTGTGAAGTTTCTAGTTGTGGAGTTTTAGTTGTGGAGTTTCAAGTTGAGGAATTTATAGGTGTGAAGTTTCTAGTTGTTGAGTTTCTAGTTGTCGGGTTTAAAGTTGTGGAGTTTCTAGTTGTGGAGTTTCTAGTTGTGGAGCTTTTAGTTGAGGAGTCTCTAGTTGTTGAGTCTCTAGCTGTGGAAATTTTAGTTGTGGAGTTTCTGGTTGCAGAGTTTGTTGTTTCGGAGTTTCCAGATGTGGTGTTTCTAGTTGTGGAGTTTCTTGTTGTGGAATTTGTAGTTGTGGAGTATCTAGTTGTGGTGTTTCAAGTTGTGGAGTCTCTAGCTGTGGAGTTTCTAGTTGCGGAATTTCTAGTTGCAGAGTTTCTAGTTGCGGAGTTTTCTAGTTGTGGAGCTTCTAGTGGCGGAGTTTCAAGTTGTGGAGTTTCTAGTTGCGGAGTTACTAGCTGTGGAGTTTCTAGTTGCGAAGTCTCTAGTTGAGCAGTCTCTAGTTGTTGAGTTGCTAGTTGTGAAGTTTATAGTTGTGGGGTTTCTAGCTGTGCAGTTTCTAGTTGCGGAGTTTCTAGTTGCAGAGATTCTAGTTGTGGAGTTTCTAGTTGTGGAGTTTCTAGTTGCGGAATTTGTAGTTGTGGAGTATCTAGTTGTGGTGTTTCAAGTTGTGGAGTCTGTAGTTGTGGAGTATCTATTTGTTGGGTTTCAAGTTGTGGAGTTTCTAGTTGTGGAGTTTCTAGTTGCAGAGTTTCAAGTTGCGGAGTTTCCAGTTGCGGAGTTACTAGCTGTGGAGTTTCTAGTTGCGAAGTCTCTAGTTGAGCAGTCTCTAGTTGTTGAGTTGCTAGTTGTGAAGTTTATAGTTGTGGGGTTTCTAGCTGTGCAGTTTCTAGTTGTGAAGTTTATAGTTGAGGGGTTTCTAGCTGTGGAAATTCTAGTTGCGGAGTTTCTATTTGCAGAGTTTGTAGTTGCGGAGTTTCTGGCTGCAGAGTTTCTAGTTGTGGAGTTTCTAGTTGTGGAGTTTCTATTTGTGGAGTTTCTAGTTGTGCAGTTTCTAGTTGTGGAGTTTTAGTTGTGGAGTTTCAAGTTGAGAAATTTATAGGTGTGGAGTTTGTAGTTGTTGAGTTTCTAGTTGTGGAATTTGTAGTTGTGGAGTATCTAGTTGTGGTGTTTCAAGTTGTGGAGTTTCTAGCTGTGCAGTTTCTAGTTGCGGAGTTTCTAGTTACAGAGTTTGTAGTTGCGAAGTTTTCTAGTTGTGGAGCTTCTAGTGGCGGAGTTTCAAGTTGTGGAGTTTCTAGTTGCGAGGCTACTAGCTGTGGAGTTTCTAGTGGCGGAGTCTCTAGTTGTGCAGTCTCTAGTTGTTGAGTTGCTAGTTTTGAAGTTTATAGTTGTGGGGTTTCTAGCTGTGGAGTTTCTAGTTGCGGAGTTTCTAGTTGCAGAGTTTCTACTTGCGAAGTTTCTAGTTGCAGAGATTCTAGTTGTGGAGTTTCTAGTGGGGAGTTTCTAGTTGCGGAGTTTCTAGTTGTGGAGTTTCTAGTTGCGGAATTTGTAGTTGTGGAGTATCTAGTGATTGTATTTTCAAGTTGTGGAGTCTGTAGTTGTGGAGTATCTATTTGTTGGGTTTCAAGTTGTGGAGTTTCTAGTTGTGGAGTTTCTAGCTGTGGAGTTGCTAGTGGTTGAGTTTCCAGTTGACGAGTTTCTATTTGCGAAGTCTCAAGTTGTGGAGTTTCTAGCTTTAAAGTTTCTAGTTGCAGAGTTTCTAGTTGCGGAGTTTTCAGTTGTGGAGTTTCTAGATGTGGAACTTCAATCTGTGTAGTTTCTAGTTGTGGAACTTCAATCTGTATAGTTTCTAGTTGTGGAGTCTCAATTTTGGACTTCCTAATTGTGGAGTTTCTAGTTGTGAAGTTTCTAGTTCGAGTTTTTAGTTTTCGAGTTTCTAGTTGTAGATTTTCTATTTGCAGCGTTCCTAGTTGCGGAGTTTCTAGCTGTGGGGTTTCTAGTTGTGGAAATTCTAGCTGTGGAGTTTCTACTTATGGAATCTCTAGTCGAGGAGTTTCTAGTTGTGTAGTTTCTATCTGAGGAGTTTCTAAATGCAAAGTCTCTAGTTGTGCAGTCTCTAGTTGTAGATTTTCTAGTTGCGGAGTTTCTAGTTGCGGAGTTTCCAGTTGGGGAGTTTCTACTTGAGTTTATAGTTGTGGATTTTCTAGTTGCAGAGTTTCGATTTGCAGAGTTTCAAGTTGTGGAGTTTCTAGTTGCGGAGTTTCTAGCTGCGGAGTTTCTAGTTGCGGAGTCTCTAGTTGTGCAGTCTCTAGTTGTTGAGTTTCTAGTTGTGAAGTTTATAGTTGAGGGGTTTCTAGCTGTGGAGTTTCTAGTTGCGGAGTTTCTTTTTGCAGAGTTTCTAGTTGCGGAGTTTTTAGCTGCAGAGTTTCTAGTTGTGGAGTTTCTAGTTGTGGAGTTTTAGTTGAGGCGTTTCAAGTTGAGGAATTTATACGTGTGGAGTTTGTAGTTGTTGAGTTTCTAGTTGTCGGGTTTCTAGTTGCAGAATTTCTAGTTGTGGAGTGTCTAGTTGTGAAGCTTTTAGTTGAAGAGTCTCTAGTTGTTGAGTCTCTAGCTGTGGAAATTCTAGTTGTGGAGTTTCTAGTTGCAGAGTTTGTTGTTGCAGAGTTTCTAGATGTGGTTTTTCTAGTTGTAGAGTTTCTAGCTGTGGAGTTTCCAGTTGCGGAGTTTCTAGTTGTGGAGTTTCTAGTTGTGAGGTTTGTAGTTGTGGAGTTTCTAGTGGTGGAGTTTCTAGTTGTGGAGTTTCTAGTTGTGGAGTTTCTAGCTGTGGAGTTTGTAGTTGTTGAGTTTCTAGTTGACGAGTTTCTATTTGCGAAGTATCAAGTTGTGGAGTTTCTAGCTGTGGAGTTTCTAGTTGCGGAGTTTGTAGTTGCGGAGTTTCTAGTTGCAGAGTTTCTAGTTGTGGAGATTCTAGTTGCCGAGTTTCTTGTTGCGAAGTCTCAAGTGTTGGAGTTTCTAGCTGTGGAGTTTCTTGTTGCGGAGTTTCTAGTTGTGGAATCTGTAGTTGTGGAGTATCTAGTTGTGGTGTTTCAAGTTGTGGAGTTTCTAGCTTTGGAGTTTCTAGTTGCGGAGTTCTAGTGGCAGAGTTTCTAGTTGCGGAGTTTTCTAGTTGTGGAGATTCTAGTGGCGGAGTTTGAAGTTGTGGAGTTTCTAGTTGCGGAGTTACTAGCTGTGGAGTTTCTAGTTGCGGAGTCTCTAGTTGTGCAAACTCTGGTAATTGAGTTGCTAGTTGTGAAGTTTCTAGTTGTGGTGTTCTAGCTGTGGAGTTTCTAGTTGCGGAGTTTCTAGTTGCAGAGTTTCTAGTTGCGGAGTTTCTAGTTGCAGAGATTCTAGTTGTGGAGTTTCTAGTTGGGGAGTTTCTAGTTGTTGAGTTTCTAGTTGTGAAGTTTATAGTGTTGGGGTTTCTAGCTGTGGAGTTTCTAGTTGCAAAGTTTCTAGTTGCAGAGTTTCTAGTTGCGGAGTTTCTAGTTGCAGAGTTTCTAGTTGTGGAGTTTCTAGTTGTGGAGTTTCTAGTTGTGGAGTTTTAGTTGTGGAGTTCCAAGTTGTGGAATTTATAGGTGTGGAGTTTCTAGTTGTTGAGTGTCTAGTTGTGGAGTTTCTAGTTGCGAAGTTTCTAGTTGTGGAGTTTCTAGTTGTGGAGTTTCTACTTGTGGAGTTTCTAGTTGTGGAGTTTTTAGTTGCGGAGTTTCTGGTTGCGGAGTTTTAGGTTGTGGAGTTTCTAGTTGTGGAGTTTGTAGTTGTGGAGTATCTAGTTGTGGAGTTTCAAGCTGAAAAGTTTTTAGTTGTGGATTTTGAAGTTGTAGAGTTCCTAGTTGTGGAGTTTCTAGTGGTGGAGTTTCTAGTTGTTGAGTTTCTAGTTGCTGAGTTTCTAGTCGCGAAGTCTCACGTTGTGGAGTTTCTAGCTGTGGAGTTTCTAGTTGCGGAGTTTCCAGTTGTGGAGTTTCTAGTCGCGGAATTCGTAGTTGTGGAATTCGTAGTTATGGAGTATCTAATTGTGGTGTTTCAAGTAGTGAAGTTTCTAACTGTGGAGTTTCTAATTGCGGAGTTTCTAGTTGCAGAGTTTCACGTTGCGGAGTTTTCTAGTTGTGGAGTTTCTAGTTTCGGAGTTTCTATTTGCGTTGTTTCAAGTTGCGGCGTTTCTACTTGGGGAGTTTCTAGTTGTGGAGTCTGTAGTTGTGGAGTATCTATTTGTTGGGTTCCAATTTGTGGAGTTTCTAGTTGTGGAGTTTCTGGTTGTCGGATATCTAGTTGCCTAGTTTCTAGTTGCGAAGTCTCAAGTTGTGGAGTTTCTAGCTGTGGAAATTCTAGTTGCGGAGCTTCTAGTTGCGGAATTTCTAGTTGTGTAGTTTCTAGTTGTGGATTTTGAAGTTGTAGAGTTCCTAGTTGCGGAGTGTCTAGTTGGGAGTTTCTAGTTGCGGAGTTTTCTAGTAGCGGAGTCTGTAGTTGTGGAGTTGCTAGTTGTGGAGTTTCTAGTGGTGGATTTTCTAGCTGTAGAGTTTCTAGTTGCGGAGTTTCTAGTTGCAGAGTTTCTAGTTGTGGACTTTCTAGCTGTGGAGTTTCCAGTTATGGAATTTCTAGTTGTGGAGTTTCTAGCTGTGGAGTTTCGAATTGTGGAATTTTTAGGTGTGGAGTTTCTATTTGTGGAGTTTGTAGTGGTTGTGTTTCTAGTTGCGGAGTTTCTAGTTGTGGAGTTTCTAGTTGTGGATTTTCTAGTGTTGGAGTATTTAGTTGCGGAGTTTCTAGTTGTGGAGTTTATGGTTGTGGAGTTTCAAGTTGTGGTGTTTCAATCTGTGTAGTTTCTAGTTGTGGAGTCTCACTTTGTGGAGTTCCTAGTTGTGGAGTCTCTAGTTGTGGAGTTTCTAAATGTAGAGTGTCCATTTGTGAAGTTTCTAGTTGTGAAGTTTCTAGTTGTGGAGTTTCTAGTTGGAGTTTTAAGTTTTCGAGTTTCTAGTTGTAGATTTTCTATTTGCAGAGTTCCTATTTGTGGAGTTTCTAGTTGTGAGAATTCTACTTTTGGAAATTCTAGCTGTGGAGTTTCTACTTATGGTATCTCTAGTCGAGGAGTTTCTAGTTGTGTAGTTTCTATCTGAGGAGTTTCTAAATGCAAAGTCTCTAGTTGTGCAGTCTCTAGTTGTGGAGTTTCTAGTTGTGGAGTTTCTTGTTGGGGAGTTTCTAGTTGTGAAGTTTCTAGTTGTGGATTTTCTAGTTGCGGAGTTTCTAGTTGCGGAGTTTACAGTTGGAGAGTTTCTACTTGAGTTTATAGTTGTGGATTTTCTAGTTGCAAAGTTTCGATTTGCAGAGTTTCATGTTGTGGAGTTTCTAGTTGCGGAGTTTCTAGCTGCGGAGTTTCTAGTTGCGGAGTCTCTAGATGTGCAGTCTCTATTTGTTGAGTTTCTAGTTTTGAAGATTATAGTTGAGGGGTTTCTACCTGCGGAGTTTCTATTTGCAGAGTTTCTAGTTGCGGAGTTTCTAGCTGCAGAGTGTCTAGTTGTGGAGTTTCTAGTTTGGGAGTTTCTAGTTGCGGAGTTTCTAGTTGTGGAGTTTCTAGTTGTGGAGTTTCTAGTTGTGGAGTTTTAGTTGTGGAATTTATAGGTGTGGAGTTTCTAGTTGTTTAGTGTCTAGTTGTGGAGTTTCTAGTTGCGGAGTTTCTAGTTGTGGAGTTTCTACTTGTGGAGTTTTAGTTGTGGAGTTTCTAGTTGCGGAGTTTCTAGTTGCAGAGTTTCTAGTTGTGGAGTTTCTAGTTGCAGAGTTTCTAGTTGTGGAGTTTCTAGTTGTGGAGTTTCTAGTTGTGGAGTTTTAGTTGTGGAGTTTCAAGTTGTGGAATTTATAGGTGTGGAGTTTTTAGTTGTTGAGTGTCCAGGTTGGAGTTTCTAGTTGCGGAGTTTCTAGTTGTGGAGTTTCTACTTGTGGAGTTTCTATTTGTGGAGTTTTTAGTTGCGGAGTTTCTGGTTGCGGAGTTTCAGGTTGTGGAGTTTCTAGTTGTGGAGTTTGTAGTTGTGGAGTTTCAAGTTGAAAAGTTTTTAGTTGTGGATTTTGAAGTTGTAGAGTTCCTAGTTGTGGAGTTTCTAGTGGTGGAGTTTCTAGCTGTGGAGTTTCAAGTTGTGGAATATATAGGTGTGGAGTTTCTATTTGTGGAGTTTCTAGTGGTCGGGTTTCTAGTTGCGGAGTTTCTAGTTGTGGAGTTTCTGGTTGTGGATTTTCTAATGCTGAAGTTTTTAGTTGCGGAGTTTCTAGTTGTGGAGTTTCTGGTTGTGGAGTTTCAAGTTGTGGTATTTCAATCTGTGTAGTTTCTAGTTGTGGAGTCTCAATTTGTGGAGTTCCTAGTTGTGGAGTCTCTAGTTGTGGAGTTTCTAGTTGTGGAGTTTCTAGTTGTGGAGTTTTAGTTGAGGCGTTTCAAGTTGAGGAATTTATACGTGTGGAGTTTGTAGTTGTTGAGTTTCTAGTTGTCGGGTTTCTAGTTGCAGAATTTCTAGTTGTGGAGTGTCTAGTTGTGAAGCTTTTAGTTGAAGAGTCTCTAGTTGTTGAGTCTCTAGCTGTGGAAATTCTAGTTGTGGAGTTTCTAGTTGCAGAGTTTGTTGTTGCAGAGTTTCTAGATGTGGTTTTTCTAGTTGTAGAGTTTCTAGCTGTGGAGTTTCCAGTTGCGGAGTTTCTAGTTGTGGAGTTTCTAGTTGTGAGGTTTGTAGTTGTGGAGTTTCTAGTGGTGGAGTTTCTAGTTGTGGAGTTTCTAGTTGTGGAGTTTCTAGCTGTGGAGTTTGTAGTTGTTGAGTTTCTAGTTGACGAGTTTCTATTTGCGAAGTCTCAAGTTGTGGAGTTTCTAGCTGTGGAGTTTCTAGTTGCGGAGTTTGTAGTTGCGGAGTTTCTAGTTGCAGAGTTTCTAGTTGTGGAGATTCTAGTTGCCGAGTTTCTTGTTGCGAAGTCTCAAGTGTTGGAGTTTCTAGCTGTGGAGTTTCTTGTTGCGGAGTTTCTAGTTGTGGAATCTGTAGTTGTGGAGTATCTAGTTGTGGTGTTTCAAGTTGTGGAGTTTCTAGCTTTGGAGTTTCTAGTTGCGGAGTTCTAGTGGCAGAGTTTCTAGTTGCGGAGTTTTCTAGTTGTGGAGATTCTAGTGGCGGAGTTTGAAGTTGTGGAGTTTCTAGTTGCGGAGTTACTAGCTGTGGAGTTTCTAGTTGCGGAGTCTCTAGTTGTGCAAACTCTGGTAATTGAGTTGCTAGTTGTGAAGTTTCTAGTTGTGGTGTTCTAGCTGTGGAGTTTCTAGTTGCGGAGTTTCTAGTTGCAGAGTTTCTAGTTGCGGAGTTTCTAGTTGCAGAGATTCTAGTTGTGGAGTTTCTAGTTGGGGAGTTTCTAGTTGTTGAGTTTCTAGTTGTGAAGTTTATAGTGTTGGGGTTTCTAGCTGTGGAGTTTCTAGTTGCAAAGTTTCTAGTTGCAGAGTTTCTAGTTGCGGAGTTTCTAGTTGCAGAGTTTCTAGTTGTGGAGTTTCTAGTTGTGGAGTTTCTAGTTGTGGAGTTTTAGTTGTGGAGTTCCAAGTTGTGGAATTTATAGGTGTGGAGTTTCTAGTTGTTGAGTGTCTAGTTGTGGAGTTTCTAGTTGCGAAGTTTCTAGTTGTGGAGTTTCTAGTTGTGGAGTTTCTACTTGTGGAGTTTCTAGTTGTGGAGTTTTTAGTTGCGGAGTTTCTGGTTGCGGAGTTTTAGGTTGTGGAGTTTCTAGTTGTGGAGTTTGTAGTTGTGGAGTATCTAGTTGTGGAGTTTCAAGCTGAAAAGTTTTTAGTTGTGGATTTTGAAGTTGTAGAGTTCCTAGTTGTGGAGTTTCTAGTGGTGGAGTTTCTAGTTGTTGAGTTTCTAGTTGCTGAGTTTCTAGTCGCGAAGTCTCACGTTGTGGAGTTTCTAGCTGTGGAGTTTCTAGTTGCGGAGTTTCCAGTTGTGGAGTTTCTAGTTGCGGAATTCGTAGTTGTGGAATTCGTAGTTATGGAGTATCTAATTGTGGTGTTTCAAGTAGTGAAGTTTCTAACTGTGGAGTTTCTAATTGCGGAGTTTCTAGTTGCAGAGTTTCACGTTGCGGAGTTTTCTAGTTGTGGAGTTTCTAGTTTCGGAGTTTCTATTTGCGTTGTTTCAAGTTGCGGCGTTTCTACTTGGGGAGTTTCTAGTTGTGGAGTCTGTAGTTGTGGAGTATCTATTTGTTGGGTTCCAATTTGTGGAGTTTCTAGTTGTGGAGTTTCTGGTTGTCGGATATCTAGTTGCCTAGTTTCTAGTTGCGAAGTCTCAAGTTGTGGAGTTTCTAGCTGTGGAAATTCTAGTTGCGGAGCTTCTAGTTGCGGAATTTCTAGTTGTGTAGTTTCTAGTTGTGGATTTTGAAGTTGTAGAGTTCCTAGTTGCGGAGTGTCTAGTTGGGAGTTTCTAGTTGCGGAGTTTTCTAGTTGCGGAGTCTGTAGTTGTGGAGTTGCTAGTTGTGGAGTTTCTAGTGGTGGATTTTCTAGCTGTAGAGTTTCTAGTTGCGGAGTTTCTAGTTGCAGAGTTTCTAGTTGTGGACTTTCTAGCTGTGGAGTTTCCAGTTATGGAATTTCTAGTTGTGGAGTTTCTAGCTGTGGAGTTTCGAATTGTGGAATTTTTAGGTGTGGAGTTTCTATTTGTGGAGTTTGTAGTGGTTGTGTTTCTAGTTGCGGAGTTTCTAGTTGTGGAGTTTCTAGTTGTGGATTTTCTAGTGTTGGAGTATTTAGTTGCGGAGTTTCTAGTTGTGGAGTTTATGGTTGTGGAGTTTCAAGTTGTGGTGTTTCAATCTGTGTAGTTTCTAGTTGTGGAGTCTCACTTTGTGGAGTTCCTAGTTGTGGAGTCTCTAGTTGTGGAGTTTCTAAATGTAGAGTGTCCATTTGTGAAGTTTCTAGTTGTGAAGTTTCTAGTTGTGGAGTTTCTAGTTGGAGTTTTAAGTTTTCGAGTTTCTAGTTGTAGATTTTCTATTTGCAGAGTTCCTATTTGTGGAGTTTCTAGTTGTGAGAATTCTACTTTTGGAAATTCTAGCTGTGGAGTTTCTACTTATGGTATCTCTAGTCGAGGAGTTTCTAGTTGTGTAGTTTCTATCTGAGGAGTTTCTAAATGCAAAGTCTCTAGTTGTGCAGTCTCTAGTTGTGGAGTTTCTAGTTGTGGAGTTTCTTGTTGGGGAGTTTCTAGTTGTGAAGTTTCTAGTTGTGGATTTTCTAGTTGCGGAGTTTCTAGTTGCGGAGTTTACAGTTGGAGAGTTTCTACTTGAGTTTATAGTTGTGGATTTTCTAGTTGCAAAGTTTCGATTTGCAGAGTTTCATGTTGTGGAGTTTCTAGTTGCGGAGTTTCTAGCTGCGGAGTTTCTAGTTGCGGAGTCTCTAGATGTGCAGTCTCTATTTGTTGAGTTTCTAGTTGTGAAGATTATAGTTGAGGGGTTTCTACCTGCGGAGTTTCTATTTGCAGAGTTTCTAGTTGCGGAGTTTCTAGCTGCAGAGTGTCTATTTGTGGAGTTTCTAGTTTGGGAGTTTCTAGTTGCGGAGTTTCTAGTTGTGGAGTTTCTAGTTGTGGAGTTTCTAGTTGTGGAGTTTTAGTTGTGGAATTTATAGGTGTGGAGTTTCTAGTTGTTTAGTGTCTAGTTGTGGAGTTTCTAGTTGCGGAGTTTCTAGTTGTGGAGTTTCTACTTGTGGAGTTTTAGTTGTGGAGTTTCTAGTTGCGGAGTTTCTAGTTGCAGAGTTTCTAGTTGTGGAGTTTCTAGTTGCAGAGTTTCTAGTTGTGGAGTTTCTAGTTGTGGAGTTTTAGTTGTGGAGTTTCAAGTTGTGGAATTTATAGGTGTGGAGTTTTTAGTTGTTGAGTGTCCAGGTTGGAGTTTCTAGTTGCGGAGTTTCTAGTTGTGGAGTTTCTACTTGTGGAGTTTCTATTTGTGGAGTTTTTAGTTGCGGAGTTTCTGGTTGCGGAGTTTCAGGTTGTGGAGTTTCTAGTTGTGGAGTTTGTAGTTGTGGAGTTTCAAGTTGAAAAGTTTTTAGTTGTGGATTTTGAAGTTGTAGAGTTCCTAGTTGTGGAGTTTCTAGTGGTGGAGTTTCTAGCTGTGGAGTTTCAAGTTGTGGAATATATAGGTGTGGAGTTTCTATTTGTGGAGTTTCTAGTGGTCGGGTTTCTAGTTGCGGAGTTTCTAGTTGTGGAGTTTCTGGTTGTGGATTTTCTAATGCTGAAGTTTTTAGTTGCGGAGTTTCTAGTTTTGGAGTTTCTGGTTGTGGAGTTTCAAGTTGTGGTATTTCAATCTGTGTAGTTTCTAGTTGTGGAGTCTCAATTTGTGGAGTTCCTAGTTGTGGAGTCTCTAGTTGTGGAGTTTCTAGTTGTGGAGTGTCCATTTGTGGAGTTTCTAGTTGTGAAGTTTCTAGTTGTGGAGTTTCTAGTTGAAGTTTTTAGTTTTCAAGTTTCTAGTTGTAGATTTTCTATTTGCAGAGTTCCGAGTTGTGGAGTTTCTAGTTGAGGGGTTTCTAGTTGTGGAAATTCTAGCTGTGGAGTTCCTACTTATGAAATCTCTAGTCGTGGTGTTTCTAGTTGTGTAGTTTCTATCTGAGGAGTTTCTAAATGCAGTCTCTAGATGTGCAGTCTCTAGATGTGCAGTCTCTAGTTGTGCAGTCTCTAGTTGTGGAGTTTCTAGTTGTGAAGTTTCTAGTTGTGGAGTTTTTTTTTGGGGAGTTTCTAGTTGTGAAGTTTCTAGTTGTGTATTTTCTAGTTGCGGCGTTTCTAGTTTGGGAGTTTCCAGGTCGGGAGTTTCTACTGGAGTTTATAGTTGTGGATTTTTTAGTTGCAGAGTTTCTAGTTGCAGAGTTTCAAGTTGTGGAGTTTCTAGTTGCGGAGTTTCTAGCTGCGGAGTTTCTAGTGGCGGAGTCTCTAGTTGTGCAGTCTCTAGATGTTGAGTTTCTAGTTGTGAAGTTTATAGTTGGGGGTTTATAGCTGTGGAGTTTCTAGTTGCGGAGCTTCTAGTTGCAGAGTTTCTAGTTGTGAAGTTTCTAGTTGGGGAGTTTCTAGTTGCGGAGTTTCTAGTTGTGGAGTTTTAGTTGCTGAGTTTCAAGTTGAGGAATTTATAGGTGTGGAGTTTCTAGTTGTTGAGTTTCTAGTTGTCGGGTTTCAACTTGTGGAGTTTTTAGTTGTGGGGTTTCTAGTTGTGGAGCTTTTAGTTGAGGAGTCTCTATTTGTTGAGTCTCTAGCTGTGGAAATTCTAGTTGTGGAGTTTCTGGTTGCAGAGTTTGTTGTTGCGGAGTTTCCAGATGTGGTGTTTCTAGTTGTGGAGTTTCTAGTTGTGCAGTCTCTAGTTGTTGAGTTGCTAGTTGTGAAGTTTATAGTTGTGGGGTTTCTAGCTGTGGAGTTTCTAGTTGCGGAGTTTCTAGTTGCAGAGTTTCTACTTGCGGAGTTTCTAGTTGCAGAGATTCTAGTTGTGGAGTTTCTAGTGGGGAGTTTCTAGTGGCGGAGTTTCTAGTTGTGGAGTTTCTAGTTGCGGAATTTGTAGTTGTGGAGTATCTAGTTGTGGTGTTTCAAGTTGTGGAGTCTGTAGTTGTGGAGTATCTATTTGTTGGGTTTCAAGTTGTGGAGTTTCTAGTTGTGGAGTTTCTAGCTGTGGAGTTTCCTGTGGTTGAGTTTCCAGTTGACGAGTTTCTACTTGCGAAGTCTCAAGTTGTGGAGTTTCTAGCTGTAAAGTTTCTAGTGGCAGAGTTTCTAGTGGCGGAGTTTTCATGATTAAAGACACAGCACAAACAACGGCAGGAAGAAAGGAAGAGACAGCCGTTGTTTGCGCTGTGTCTTTAATCATGTATTTGAACCAACTCGCCCAAGCTTTAACCGTAGGAGTTTTCAGTTGGGGAGATTCTAGTTGTGGAACTTCAATCTGTGTAGTTTCTAGTTGTGGAGTCTCAATTTTGGAGTTCGCATTTGTGGAGTTTCTAGTTGTGAAGTTTCTAGTTGTACAGTTTCTAGATGGAGTTTTTAGTTTTCGAGTTTCTAGTTGTAGATTTTCTATTTGCAGAGTTTCGATTTGCAGAGTTTCAAGTTGTGGAGTTTCTAGTTGCGGAGTTTCTATTTGCAGTTTCTAGTTGCGGAGTTTCTAGCTGCAGAGTTTCTAGTTGTGGAGTTTCTAGTTGGAGAGTTTCTGGTTGTGGAGTTTCAAGTTGAGGAATTTATAGGTGTGGAGTTTGTAGTTGTTGAGTTTCTAGTTGTCGGGTTTCTAGTTGCGGAGTTTCTAGTTGTGGAGTGTCTAGTGGTGGAGCTTTTAGTTGAGGAGTCTCTAGTTGTTGAGCATCTAGCTGCGGAAATTCTAGTTGTGGAGTTTCTAGTTGCAGAGTTTGTTGTTGCGGAGTTTCTAGATGTGGTTTTTCTAGTTGTAGAGTTTCTGGCTCTGGAGTTTCCAGTTGCGGAGTTTCTAGTTGTGAGGTTTGTAGTTGTGGAGTTTCTAGTGGTAGAGTTTCTAGTTGTGGAGTCTCTAGTTGTGGAGTTTCTAGTTGTGGACTTTCTAGTTGCGAACTCTCAAGTTGTGGAGTTTCTAGCTGTGGAGTTTCTAGTTGTTGATTTTCTAGTTTACTAGTTTCTATTTGCGAAGTCTCAAGTTGTGGAATTTCTAGCTGTGAAGTTTCTAGTTGCGTAGTTTGTAGTTGCGGAGTTTCCAGTTGCATAGTTTCTAGTTGTGGAGATTCTAGATGTCCGAGTTTCTTGTTGCGAAGTATCAAGTTGTGAAGTTTCTAGCTGTGGAGCTTCTAGTTGCAGAGTTTCTAGTTGTGGAGTTTCTAGTTGTGGAGTTTCTAGTTGTGGAATTTGTAGTTGTGGAGTATCTAGTTGTGATGTTTCAAGTTGTGGAGTTTCTAGCTGTGGAGTTTCTAGTGGCAGAGTTTCTAGTTGCGGAGTTTTCTAGCTGTGGAGATTCTAGTGGCGGAGTTTCAAGTTGTGAAGTTTCTAGTTGCGGAGTTTCTAGTTGTGGAGTTTCTAGTAGTGGAGTTTTAGTTGTGGAGTTTCAAGTTGAGGAATTTATAGGTGTGGAGTTTCTAGTTGTTCAGTTTCTAGTTGGGGAGTTTCTAGTTGCGGAGTTTCTAGTTGTGGAGTTTCTAGTAGTGGAGTTTTAGTTGTGGAGTGTCAAGTTGAGGAATTTATAGGTGTGGAGTTTCTAGTTGTTGAGTTTCTAGTTGTCGGGTTTCTAGTTGAGGAGTTTCTAGTTGTGGAGTGTCTAGTTGTGGAGCTTTTAGTTGAGGAGTCTCTATGTTGTTGAGTCTCTAGCTGCGGAAATTCTAGTTGTGGAGTTTCTAGTAGCAGAGTTTGTTGTTGCGGAGTTTCTAGATGTGGTTTTTCTAGTTGTAGAGTTTCTGGCTCTGGAGTTTCCAGTTGCGGAGTTTCTAGTTGTGAGGTTTGTAGTTGTGGAGTTTCTAGTAGGGGAGTTTCTAGTTGTGGAGTCTCTAGTTGTGGAGTTTCTAGTTGTGGAGTTTCTAGTTGCGAACTCTCAAGTTGTGGAGTTACTAGTTGTGGAGTTTCTAGCTGTGGAGTTTCTGGTTGTGGAGTTTCAAGTTGTGGTATTTCAATCTGTGTAGTTTCTAGTTGTGGAGTCTCAATTTGTGGAGTTCCTAGTTGTGGAGTCTCTAGTTGGGGAGTTTCTAGTTGTGGAGTGTCCATTTGTGGAGTTTCTAGTTGTGAAGTTTCTAGTTGTGGAGTTTCTAGTTGAAGTTTTTAGTTTTCAAGTTTCTAGTTGTAGATTTTCTATTTGCAGAGTTCCGAGTTGTGGAGTTTCTAGTTGAGGGGTTTCTAGTTGTGGAAATTCTAGCTGTGGAGTTCCTACTTATGAAATCTCTAGTCGTGGTGTTTCTAGTTGTGTAGTTTCTATCTGAGGAGTTTCTAAATGCAGTCTCTAGATGTGCAGTCTCTAGTTGTGCAGTCTCTAGTTGTGCAGTCTCTAGTTGTGGAGTTTCTAGTTGTGGAGTTTCTAGTTGTGGAGTTTTTTTGGGGGAGTTTCTAGTTGTGAAGTTTCTAGTTGTGTATTTTCTAGTTGCGGCGTTTCTAGTTTGGGAGTTTCCAGGTCGGGAGTTTCTACTGGAGTTTATAGTTGTGGATTTTTTAGTTGCAGAGTTTCTAGTTGCAGAGTTTCAAGTTGTGAAGTTTCTAGTTGCGGAGTTTCTAGCTGCGGAGTTTCTAGTGGCGGAGTCTCTAGTTGTGCAGTCTCTAGTTGTTGAGTTTCTAGTTGTGAAGTTTATAGTTGGGGGTTTCTAGCTGTGGAGTTTCTAGTTGCGGAGTTTCTAGTTGCAGAGTTTCTAGTTGTGAAGTTTCTAGTTGTTGAGTTTCTAGTTGTCGGGTTTCAACTTGTGGAGTTTTTAGTTGTGGAGTTTCTAGTTGTGGAGCTTTTAGTTGAGGAGTCTCTATTTGTTGAGTCTCTTGCTGTGGAAATTCTAGTTGTGGAGTTTCTGGTTGCAGAGTTTGTTGTTGCGGAATTTCTAGATGTGGTGTTTCTAGTTGTGGAGTTTCTAGTTGTGCAGTCTCTAGTTGTTGAGTTGCTAGTTGTGAAGTTTATAGTTGTGGGGTTTCTAGCTGTGGAGTTTCTAGTTGCGGAGTTTCTAGTTGCAGAGTTTCTACTTGCGGAGTTTCTAGTTGCAGAGATTCTAGTTGTGGAGTTTCTAGTGGGGAGTTTCTAGTGGCGGAGTTTCTAGTTGTGGAGTTTCTAGTTGCGGAATTTGTAGTTGTGGAGTATCTAGTTGTGGTGTTTCAAGTTGTGGAGTCTGTAGTTGTGGAGTATCTATTTGTTGGGTTTCAAGTTGTGGAGTTTCTAGTTGTGGAGTTTCTAGCTGTGGAGTTTCTAGTGGTTGAGTTTCCAGTTGACGAGTTTCTACTTGCGAAGTCTCAAGTTGTGGAGTTTCTAGCTGTAAAGTTTCTAGTGGCAGAGTTTCTAGTGACGGAGTTTTCAGTTGGGGAGATTCTAGTTGTGGAACTTCAATCTGTGTAGTTTCTAGTTGTGGAGTCTCAATTTTGGAGTTCGCATTTGTGGAGTTTCTAGTTGTGAAGTTTCTAGTTGTAGAGTTTCTAGATGGAGTTTTTAGTTTTCGAGTTTCTAGTTGTAGATTTTCTATTTGCAGAGTTTCGATTTGCAGAGTTTCAAGTTGTGGAGTTTCTAGTTGCGGAGTTTCTATTTGCAGTTTCTAGTTGCGGAGTTTCTAGCTGCAGAGTTTCTAGTTGTGGAGTTTCTAGTTGGGGAGTTTCTAGTTGCGGAGCTTCTAGTTGTGGAGTTTCTAGTTGTGGAGTTTCTAGTTGTGGAGTTTCAAGTTGAGGAATTTATAGGTGTGGAGTTTGTAGTTGTTGAGTTTCTAGTTGTCGTGTTTCTAGTTGCGGAGTTTCTAGTTGTGGAGTGTGTAGTGGTGGAGCTTTTAGTTGAGGAGTCTCTAGTTGTTGAGCATCTAGCTGCGGAAATTCTAGTTGTGGAGTTTCTAGTTGCACAGTTTGTTGTTGCGGAGTTTCTAGATGTGGTTTTTCTAGTTGTAGAGTTTCTGGCTCTGGAGTTTCCAGTTGCGGAGTTTCTAGTTGTGAGGTTTGTAGTTGTGGAGTTTCTAGTGGTAGAGTTTCTAGTTGTGGAGTCTCTAGTTGTGGAGTTTCTAGTTGTGGACTTTCTAGTTGCGAACTCTCAAGTTGTGGAGTTTCTAGCTGTGGAGTTTCTAGTTGTTGATTTTCTAGTTTACTAGTTTCTATTTGCGAAGTCTCAAGTTGTGGAATTTCTAGCTGTGAAGTTTCTAGTTGCGTAGTTTGTAGTTGCGGAGTTTCCAGTTGCATAGTTTCTAGTTGTGGAGATTCTAGATGTCCGAGTTTCTTGTTGCGAAGTATCAAGTTGTGAAGTTTCTAGCTGTGGAGTTTCTAGTTGCAGAGTTTCTAGTTGTGGAGTTTCTAGTTGTGGAGTTTCTAGTTGTGGAATTTGTAGTTGTGGAGTATCTAGTTGTGATGTTTCAAGTTGTGGAGTTTCTAGCTGTGGAGTTTCTAGTGGCAGAGTTTCTAGTTGCGGAGTTTTCTAGTTGTGGAGATTCTAGTGGCGGAGTTTCAAGTTGTGAAGTTTCTAGTTGCGGAGTTTCTAGTTGTGGAGTTTCTAGTAGTTGAGTTTTAGTTGTGGAGTTTCAAGTTGAGGAATTTATAGGTGTGGAGTTTCTAGTTGTTCAGTTTCTGGTTGGGGAGTTTCTAGTTGCGGAGTTTCTAGTTGTGGAGTTTCTAGTAGTGGAGTTTTAGTTGTGGAGTTTCAAGTTGAGGAATTTATAGGTGTGGAGTTTCTAGTTGTTGAGTTTCTAGTTGTCGGGTTTCTAGTTGAGGAGTTTCTAGTTGTGGAGTGTCTAGTTGTGGAGCTTTTAGTTGAGGAGTCTCTATGTTGTTGAGTCTCTAGCTGCGGAAATTCTAGTTGTGGAGTTTCTAGTAGCAGAGTTTGTTGTTGCGGAGTTTCTAGATGTGGTTTTTCTAGTTGTAGAGTTTCTGGCTCTGGAGTTTCCAGTTGCGGAGTTTCTAGTTGTGAGGTTTGTAGTTGTGGAGTTTCTAGTAGGGGAGTTTCTAGTTGTGGAGTCTCTAGTTGTGGAGTTTCTAGTTGTGGAGTTTCTAGTTGCGAACTCTCAAGTTGTGGAGTTACTAGTTGTGTAATTTCTATCTGAGGAGTTTCTAAATGCAAAGTCTCTAGTTGTGCAGTCTCTAGTTGTGGAGTTTCTAGTTGTGGAGTTTCTTGTTGGGGAGTTTCTAGTTGTGAAGTTTCTAGTTGTGGATTTTCTAGTTGCGGATTTTCTAGTTGCGGAGTTTTCAGTTGGAGAGTTTCTACTTGAGTTTATAGTTGTGGATTTTCTAGTTGCAGAATTTCGTATGTATAGTTTCAAGTTGTGGAGTTTCTAGTTGCGGAGTTTCTAGCTGCGGAGTTTCTAGTTGCGGAGTCTCTAGATGTGCAGTCTCTATTTGTTGAGTTTCTAGTCGTGAAGTTTCTAGTTGAGGGGTTTCTACCTGCGGAGTTTCTATTTGCAGAGTTTCTAGTTGCGGAGTTTCTAGTTTGGGAGTTTCTAGTTGCGGAGTTTCTAGTTGTGGAGTTTCTAGTTGTGGAGTTTTAATTGTGGAATTTATAGGTGTGGAGTTTCTAGTTGTTGAGTTTCTAGTTGTGGGGTTTCTAGTTGTGGAAATTCTAGCTGTGGAGTTTCTACTTATGGAACATCTAGTTGTGGAGTTTCTAGTTGTGGAGTTTCTTGTTGGGGAGTTTCTAGTTGCGGAGTTTCTAGATGCGGAGTTTCCAGTTGGGGAGTTTCAACTTGGGTTTATAGTTGTGGATTTGCTAGTTGCAGAGTTTCGAGTTGCAGAGTTTCAAGTTGTGGAGTTTCTAGTTGCGGAGTTTCCAGTTGTGGAGTTTCTAGTTGCGGAATTCGTAGTTGTGGAATTCGTAGTTGTGGAGTATCTAGTTGTGGTGTTTCAAGTAGTGAAGTTTCTAACTGTGGAGTTTCTAATTGCGGAGTTTCTAGTTGCAGAGTTTCACGTTGCGGAGTTTTCTATTTGTGAAGTTTCTAGTTTTGGAGTTTCTATTTGCGTTGTTTCAAGTTGTGGAGTTTCTAGTTGGGGAGTTTCTAGTTGTGGAGTTTGTAGTTGTGGAGCATCTATTTGTTGGGTTCCAACTTGTGGAGTTTCTAGTTGTGGAGTTTCTGGTTGTCGGATTTCTAGTTGCCGAGTTTCTAGTTGCGAAGTCTCAAGTTGTGGAGTTTCTAGCTGTGGAAATTCTAGTTGCGGAGCTTCTAGTTGCGGAGTTTCTAGTTGTGGAGTTTCTAGTTGTGGAATTCGTAGTTGTGGAGTATCTAGTTGTGGAGTTTCAAATTGTGGAGTTTCTAGTTGTGGATTTTGAAGTTGTAGAGTTCCTAGTTGCGGAGTGTCTAGTTGGGAGTTTCTAGTTGCGGAGTTTTCTAGTTGCGGAGTCTGTAGTTGTGGAGTTGCTAGTTGTGGAGTTTCTAGTAGTGGATTTTCTAGCTGTGGAGTTTCTAGTTGCGGAGTTTCTAGTTGCAGAGTTTCTAGTTGTGGACTTTCTAGCTGTGGAGTTTCCAGTTATGGAATTTCTAGTTGTGGAGTTTCTAGCTGTGGAGTTTCAAGTTGTGGAATTTTTAGGTGTGGAGTTTCTATTTGTGGAGTTTGTAGTGGTTGTGTTTCTAGTTGCGGAGTTTCTTGTTGTGGAGTTTCTAGTTGTGGATTTTCTAGTGTTGGAGTATTTAGTTGCGGAGTTTCTAGTTGTGGAGTTTCTGGTTGTGGAGTTTCATGTTGTGGTGTTTCAATCTGTGTAGTTTCTAGTTGTGGAGTCTCTAGTTCTGGAGTTTCTAAATGTAGAGTGTCCATTTGTGAAGTTTCTAGTTGTGAAGTTTCTAGTTGTGGAGTTTCTAGTTGGAGTTTTTAGTTTTCGAGTTTCTAGTTGTAGATTTTCTATTTGCAGAGTTCCTATTTGTGGAGTATCTAGTTGTGGGAATTCTAGTTTTTGGAAATTCTAGCTGTGGAGTTTCTACTTATGGAATCTCTAGTCGAGGAGTTTCTAGTTGTGTAGTTTCTATCTGAGGAGTTTCTAAATGCAAAGTCTCTAGTTGTGCAGTCTCTAGTTGTGGAGTTTCTAGTTGTGGAGTTTCTTGTTGGGGAGTTTCTAGTTGCGGAGTTTCTAGGTGCAGAGTTTCTACTTGCGGAGTTTCTAGTTGCAGAGATTCTAGTTGTGGAGTTTCTAGTGGGGAGTTTCTAGTGGCGGAGTTTCTAGCTGTGGAGTTTCTAGTTGCGGAGTTTCTAGTTGCAGAGTTTATAGCTGTGGACTTTCTAGCTGTGGAGTTTCCAGTTATGGAATTTCTAGTTGTGGACTTTCTAGCTGTGGAGTTTCAAGTTGTGGAATATATAGGTGTTGAGTTCCTATTTGTGGAGTTTCTAGTGGTCGGGTTTCTAGTTGCGGAGTTTCTAGTTGTGGAGTTTCTAGTTGCAGAGTTTCTAGTTGCGGAGTTTCTAGTTGCAGAGTTTCTAGTTGGGGAGTTTCTAGTTGGGGAGAGTCTAGTTGCGGAGTTTCTAGTTGTGGAGTTTCTAGTTGGGAAGTTTATAGTTGTGGGGTTTCTACCTGTTGAGTTTCTAGTTACGGAGTTTCTAGTTGCAGAGTTTCTAGTTGCGGAGTTTCTAGTTGCAGAGTTTCTAGTTGGGGAGTTTCTAGTTGGGGAGAGTCTAGTTGCGGAGTTTCTAGTTGTGGAGTTTCTAGTTGTGAAGTTTTAGTTGTGGAGTTTTAGTTGTGGAGTTTCAAGGTGTTGAAATAATAGGTGTGGAGTTTCTAGTTGTTGAGTTTCTAGTTGTCGTGTTTCTAGTTGCGGAGTTTCCAGTTGTAAAGTTTCTAGATGTGGAGCTTTTAGTTGAGGAGTCTCTAGTTGTTGAGTCTCTAGTTGTGAAATTTCTAGTTGTGGAGTTTCTAGTTGTGGAGTTTGTTGTTGCGGAGTTTCTAGATGTGGAGTTTCTAGTTGTGGAGTTTCTGGCTGTGGAGTTTCTAGTTGTGGAATTTCTAGTTGTGAGGTTCGTAGTTGTGAAGTTTCTAGTGGTGGAGTTTCTAGTTGTGGAGTCTCTAGTTGTGGAGTTTCTAGTTGTGGAGTTTCTAGTTGCGAACTCTCAAGTTGTGGAGTTTCTAGTTGTGTAAATTCTAGTTGTCGGGTTTGTAGTTATGGAGTTTCTAGTTGTGGAGTCTCTAGTTGTGGAGTTTCTAGTTGTGGAGTTTCTAGTTGTGGAGTCTCTAGTTGTTGAGTTTCTAGCTGTGGAGTTTCTAGTTGCGGAGTTTCTAGTTGCAGAGTTTCTAGTTGTGGAGATTCTAGTTGCCGAATTTCTAGCTGCGAAGTCTCAAGTTGCGGAGTTTCTAGTTGTTGAGTTTCTAGTTGTGAAATTTGTAGTTGAGGAGTATCTAGTTGTGGTGTTTCAAGTTGTGGAGTTTCTGTCTCTGGAGTTTCTAGTTGCGGAGTTTTTAGTTGCAGAGTTTCTAGTTGCGGACTTTTCTAGTTGTGGAGTTTCTAGTTGCAGAGTTTCAAGTTGTGGAGTTTCTAGTTGCGAGGTTCGTAGTTGTGGAGTTTCTAGTTCTGGAGTTTGTAGTTGTGGAGTTTCTAGTTTTGGAGACTCTAGTAGTGGAGTTTCTAGTTGTGGAGTTTGTAGTTGCGAAGTCTCAAGTTGTGGAGTTTCTAATTGTGGAGTTTCTAGTTGTGGAGTTGCTAGTAGTGGGGTTCGTGGTTGTGGGGTTCGTAGTTGTGGAGTTTCTAGTTGTGGAGTCTCTAGTTGTGGAGTTTCTAGTTGTGGAGTTTCTAGCTGTGGAGTTTCTAGTTGCGGAGTTTATAGTTGCAGAGTTTCTAGTTGCGGAGTTTTCTAGTTGTGGAGATTCTAGTGGCGGAGTTTCAAGTTGTGGAGTTTCTAGTTGCGGAGTTTCTAGCTGTGGAGTTTCTAGTTGCGGAGTCTCTAGTTGTGCAGTCTCTAGTTGTTGAGTTTCAGGTTGCGGAGTTTGTAGTTGCGGAGTTTCTAGTCGCAGAGTTTCTAGTTGTGGAGATACTATTTGTCGAGTTTCCAGCTGCGAAGTCTCAAGTTGTGGAGTTTCTAGCTGC
Organism: Rhipicephalus microplus; assembly: GCF_043290135.1. Lineage (NCBI taxonomy): Eukaryota > Metazoa > Arthropoda > Arachnida > Ixodida > Ixodidae > Rhipicephalus > Rhipicephalus microplus. The sequence continues at coordinate 5,302,868 of NW_027464585.1, read as the reverse complement.
GGGGTTTCTAGTTGCGGAGTTTCTAGTTGGGGAGTTTCTAGTTGTGCAATTTGTAGTTGTGGAGTATCTAGTTGTGGTGTTTCAAGTTGTGGAGTTTCTAGCTGTGGAGTTTCTAGTTGCGGAGTTTCTGGTTGCAGAGTTTCTAGTTGCGGAGTTTTCAAGTTGTGGAGATTCTAGAGGCGGAGTTTCAAGTTGTGGAGTTTCTAGTTGCGGAGTTACTAGCTGTGGAGATTCTCGTTGCGGAATTTCTTGTAGCAGAGTTTCTAGTTGCGAAGTCTCAAGTTGTGGAGTTTCTAGCTGTAAAGTTTCTAGTTGCGGAGTTTGTAGTTGCGGAGTTTCCAGTTGTCGAGTTTCTAGTTGTGGAATTTGTAGTTGTGGAGTGTCTAGTTGTGGTGTTTCAAGTTGTGGAGTTTCTAGCTATGGAGTTTCTAGTTGCGGAGTATCTAGTTGCAGAGTTTCTAGCTGCGAAGTTTTCTAGTTGTGGAGTTTCCAGTTGTGCAGTCTCTAGTTCTTGAGCTTCTAGTTGTGAAGTTTATAGCTGTGGGGTTTCTAGCTGTGGAGTTTCTAGTTACGGAGTTTCTAGTTGCAGAGTTTCTAGTTGCGGAGTTTCTAGTTGCAGAGTTTCTAGTTGGGGAGTTTCTAGTTGGGGAGAGTCTAGTTGCGGAGTTTCTAGTTGTGGAGTTTCTAGCTGTGAAGTTTTAGTTGTGGAGTTTTAGTTGTGGAGTTTCAAGGTGTTGAAATAATAGGTGTGGAGTTTCTAGTTGTGGAGTTCCTAGTTGTGGAGTTTCTAGCTGTGGAGTTTCTAGTTGCGGAGTTTCTAGTTGCAGAGTTTCTAGTTGTGGAGATTCTAGTTGCCGAGTTTCTAGTTGCGAAGTCTCAAGTTGTGAAGTTTCTAGCTGTGGAGTTTCTAGTTGCGGAGTTTCAGGTTGCGGAGTTTGTAGTTGCGGATTTTCTAGTCGCAGAGTTTCTAGTTGTGGAGATTCTAGTTGCCGAGTTTCTAGTTGCGAAGTCTCAAGTTGTGAAGTTTTTAGCTGCGGAGTTTCTAGTTTCGGAGTTTCTGGTTGTGGAGTTTCTAGTTGTGCAATTTGTAGTTGTGGAGTATCTAGTTGTGGTGTTTCAAGTTGTGGAGTTTCTTGGTGTGAAGTTTCTAGTTGCGGAGTTTCTAGTTGCAGAGTTTCTAGTTGCGGAGTTTTCCAGTTGTGGAGTTTCTAGTTGCAGAGCTTCTAGTTCTGGAGTTTCTGGTTGTGGAGTCTCTAGTTGTGGAGTTTCTAGAGTTGGAGTTTCTAGTTGCGAACTCTCAAATTGTGGAGTTTCAAGTTGTGGAGTTTCTAGTTGTGGGGTTTGTAGTTGTGGAGTTTCTAGTTGTGGAGTCTCTAGTTGTGGAGTTCCTAGTTGCGGAGTTTCTAGTTGTAAAGTTTCTAGTTGTGGAGCTTTTAGTTGAGGAGTCTCTAGTTGTTGAGTCTCTAGTTGTGAAATTTCTAGTTGTGGAGTTTCTAGTTGTGGAGTTTGTTGTTGCGGAGTTTCTATATGTGGAGTTTCTAGTTGTGGAGTTTCTGGCTGTGGAGTTTCTAGTTGTGGAATTTCTAGTTGTGAGGTTCGTAGTTGTGGAGTTTCTAGTGGTGGAGTTTCTAGTTGTGGAGTCTCTAGTTGTGGAGTTTCTAGTTGTGGAGTTTCTAGTTGCGAACTCTCAAGTTGTGGAGTTTCTAGTTGCAGAGTTTCAAGTTGTGGAGTTTCTAGTTGCGAGGTTCGTAGTTGTGGAGTTTGTAGTTGTGGAGTTTCTAGTTTTGGAGACTCTAGTATTGGAGTTTCTAGTTGTGGAGTTTGTAGTTGCGAAGTCTCAAGTTGTGGAGTTTCTAATTGTGGAGTTTCTAGTTGTGGAGTTGCTAGTAGTGGGGTTCGTAGTTGTGGGGTTCGTAGTTGTGGAGTTTCTAGTTGTGGAGTCTCTAGTTGTGGAGTTTCTATATGTGGAGTTTCTAGCTGTGGAGTTTCTAGTTGCGGAGTTTCTAGTTGCAGAGTTTCTAGTTGCGGAGTTTTCTAGTTGTGGAGATTCTAGTGGCGGAGTTTCAAGTTGTGGAGTTTCCAGTTGCGGAGTTTCTAGCTGTGGAGTTTCTAGTTGCGGAGTCTCTAGTTGTGCAGTCTCTAGTTGTTGAGTTTCAGGTTGCGGAGTTTGTAGTTGCGGAGTTTCTAGTCGCAGAGTTTCTAGTTGTGGAGATACTAGTTGCCGAGTTTCCAGCTGCGAAGTCTCAAGTTGTGGAGTTTCTAGCTGCGGAATTTCTAGTTGCGGAGTTTCTAGTTGGGAAGTTTCTAGTTGTGCAATTTGTAGTTGTGGAGTATCTAGTTGTGGTGTTTCAAGTTGTGGAGTTTCTAGCTGTGGAGTTCTAGTTGCGGAGTTTCTGGTTGCAGAGTTTCTAGTTGCGGAGTTTTCAAGTTGTGGAGATTCTAGAGGCGGAGTTTCAAGTTGTGGAGTTTCTAGTTGCGGAGTTACTAGCTGTGGAGATTCTCGTTGCGGAATTTCTTGTAGCAGAGTTTCTAGTTGCGAAGTCTCAAGTTGTGGAGTTTCTAGCTGTAAAGTTTCTAGTTGCGGAGTTTGTAGTTGCGGAGTTTCCAGTTGTCGAGTTTCTAGTTGTGGAATTTGTAGTTGTGGAGTGTCTAGTTGTGGTGTTTCAAGTTGCGGAGTTTCTAGCTATGGAGTTTCTAGTTGCGGAGTTTCTAGTTGTGGAGTTTCTACATGTGGAGTTTCTATTTGTGGAGTTTTTAGTTGCGGAGTTTCTGGTTGCGGAGTTTCAGGTTGTGGAGTTTCTAGTTGTGGAGTTTGTAGTTGTGGAGTTTCAAGTTGAAAAGTTTTTAGTTGTGGATTTTGAAGTTGTAGAGTTCCTAGTTGTGGAGTTTCTAGTGGTGGAGTTTCTAGTTGTTGAGTTTCAAGTTGCTGAGTTTCTAGTCGCGAAGTCTGAAGTTGTGGAGTTTCTAGCTGTGGAGTTTCTAGTTCCGGAGTTTCCAGTTGTGGAGTTTCCAGTTGCGGAATTTGTAGTTGTGGAATTCGTAGTTGTGGAGTATCTAGTTGTGGTGTTTCAAGTAATGAAGTTTGTAACTGTGAAGTTTCTAATTGCGGAGTTTCTAGTTGCAGAGTTTCACGTTGCGGAGTTTTCTAGTTGTGGAGTTTCTAGTTTCGGAGTTTCTAGTTGTGGAGTTTCTAGTTGCGGAGTTTCTAGCTGTGGAGTTTCTAGTTGCGGAGTCTCTAGTTGTGCAGTCTCTAGTTGTTGAGTTTCAGGTTGCGGAGTTTGTAGTTGCGGAGTTTCTAGTCGCAGAGTTTCTAGTTGTGGAGATACTATTTGTCGAGTTTCCAGCTGCGAAGTCTCAAGTTGTGGAGTTTCTAGCTGCGGGGTTTCTAGTTGCGGAGTTTCTAGTTGGGGAGTTTCTAGTTGTGCAATTTGTAGTTGTGGAGTATCTAGTTGTGGTGTTTCAAGTTGTGGAGTTTCTAGCTGTCGAGTTTCTAGTTGCGGAGTTTCTGGTTGCAGAGTTTCTAGTTGCGGAGTTTTCAAGTTGTGGAGATTCTAGAGGCGGAGTTTCAAGTTGTGGAGTTTCTAGTTGCGGAGTTACTAGCTGTGGAGATTCTCGTTGCGGAATTTCTTGTAGCAGAGTTTCTAGTTGCGAAGTCTCAAGTTGTGGAGTTTCTAGCTGTAAAGTTTCTAGTTGCGGAGTTTGTAGTTGCGGAGTTTCCAGTTGTCGAGTTTCTAGTTGTGGAATTTGTAGTTGTGGAGTGTCTAGTTGTGGTGTTTCAAGTTGTGGAATTTCTAGCTATGGAGTTTCTAGTTGCGGAGTATCTAGTTGCAGAGTTTCTAGCTGCGAAGTTTTCTAGTTGTGGAGTTTCCAGTTGTGCAGTCTCTAGTTCTTGAGCTTCTAGTTGTGAAGTTTATAGCTGTGGGGTTTCTAGCTGTGGAGTTTCTAGTTACGGAGTTTCTAGTTGCAGAGTTTCTAGTTGCGGAGTTTCTAGTTGCAGAGTTTCTAGTTGGGGAGTTTCTAGTTGGGGAGAGTCTAGTTGCGGAGTTTCTAGTTGTGGAGTTTCTAGCTGTGAAGTTTTAGTTGTGGAGTTTTAGTTGTGGAGTTTCAAGGTGTTGAAATAATAGGTGTGGAGTTTCTAGTTGTGGAGTTCCTAGTTGTGGAGTTTCTAGCTGTGGAGTTTCTAGTTGTGGAGTCTCTAGTTGTGGAGTTTCTAGTTGCGGAGTTTCTAGTTGTAAAGTTTCTAGTTGTGGAGCTTTTAGTTGAGGAGTCTCTAGTTGTTGAGTCTCTAGTTGTGAAATTTCTAGTTGTGGAGTTTCTAGTTGTGGAGTTTGTTGTTGCGGAGTTTCTATATGTGGAGTTTCTAGTTGTGGAGTTTCTGGCTGTGGAGTTTCTAGTTGTGGAATTTCTAGTTGTGAGGTTCGTAGTTGTGGAGTTTCTAGTGGTGGAGTTTCTAGTTGTGGAGTCTCTAGTTGTGGAGTTTCTAGTTGTGGAGTTTCTAGTTGCGAACTCTCAGGTTGTGGAGTTTCTAGTTGCAGAGTTTCAAGTTGTGGAGTTTCTAGTTGCGAGGTTCGTAGTTGTGGAGTTTGTAGTTGTGGAGTTTCTAGTTTTGGAGACTCTAGTAGTGGAGTTTCTAGTTGTGGAGTTTGTAGTTGCGAAGTCTCAAGTTGTGGAGTTTCTAATTGTGGAGTTTCTAGTTGTGGAGTTGCTAGTAGTGGGGTTCGTAGTTGTGGGGTTCGTAGTTGTGGAGTTTCTAGTTGTGGAGTCTCTAGTTGTGGAGTTTCTATATGTGGAGTTTCTAGCTGTGGAGTTTCTAGTTGCGGAGTTTCTAGTTGCAGAGTTTCTAGTTGCGGAGTTTTCTAGTTGTGGAGATTCTAGTGGCGGAGTTTCAAGTTGTGGAGTTTCCAGTTGCGGAGTTTCTAGCTGTGGAGTTTCTAGTTGCGGAGTCTCTAGTTGTGCAGTCTCTAGTTGTTGAGTTTCAGGTTGCGGAGTTTGTAGTTGCGGAGTTTCTAGTCGCAGAGTTTCTAGTTGTGGAGATACTAGTTGCCGAGTTTCCAGCTGCGAAGTCTCAAGTTGTGGAGTTTCTAGCTGCGGAATTTCTAGTTGCGGAGTTTCTAGTTGGGAAGTTTCTAGTTGTGCAATTTGTAGTTGTGGAGTATCTAGTTGTGGTGTTTCAAGTTGTGGAGTTTCTAGCTGTGGAGTTCTAGTTGCGGAGTTTCTGGTTGCAGAGTTTCTAGTTGCGGAGTTTTCAAGTTGTGGAGATTCTAGAGGCGGAGTTTCAAGTTGTGGAGTTTCTAGTTGCGGAGTTACTAGCTGTGGAGATTCTCGTTGCGGAATTTCTTGTAGCAGAGTTTCTAGTTGCGAAGTCTCAAGTTGTGGAGTTTCTAGCTGTAAAGTTTCTAGTTGCGGAGTTTGTAGTTGCGGAGTTTCCAGTTGTCGAGTTTCTAGTTGTGGAATTTGTAGTTGTGGAGTGTCTAGTTGTGGTGTTTCAAGTTGCGGAGTTTCTAGCTATGGAGTTTCTAGTTGCGGAGTTTCTAGTTGTGGAGTTTCTACATGTGGAGTTTCTATTTGTGGAGTTTTTAGTTGCGGAGTTTCTGGTTGCGGAGTTTCAGGTTGTGGAGTTTCTAGTTGTGGAGTTTGTAGTTGTGGAGTTTCAAGTTGAAAAGTTTTTAGTTGTGGATTTTGAAGTTGTAGAGTTCCTAGTTGTGGAGTTTCTAGTGGTGGAGTTTCTAGTTGTTGAGTTTCAAGTTGCTGAGTTTCTAGTCGCGAAGTCTGAAGTTGTGGAGTTTCTAGCTGTGGAGTTTCTAGTTCCGGAGTTTCCAGTTGTGGAGTTTCCAGTTGCGGAATTTGTAGTTGTGGAATTCGTAGTTTTGGAGTATCTAGTTGTGGTGTTTCAAGTAATGAAGTTTGTAACTGTGAAGTTTCTAATTGCGGAGTTTCTAGTTGCAGAGTTTCACGTTGCGGAGTTTTCTAGTTGTGGAGTTTCTAGTTTCGGAGTTTCTAGTTGTGGAGTTTCAAGTTGTGGAGTTTCTAGTTGGGGAGTTTCTAGTTGTGGAGTCTGTAGTGTTGGAGTATCTACTTTTTGGGTTTAAACTTGTGGAGTTTCTAGTTGTGGAGTTTGTGGTTGTTGGGTTTCTAGTTGCCGAGTTTCTAGTTGCGAAGTCTCAAGTTGTGGAGTTTCTAGCTGTTGAAATTCTAGTTGCGGAGCTTCTAGATGCGGAGTTTCTAGTTGTGGAGTTTCTAGTTGTGGAATTCATAGTTGTGTAGTATCTAGTTGTGGAGTTTCAAATTGTGGAGTTTCTAGTTGTGGATTTTGAAGTTGTTGAGTTTCTAGTTGTGGAGTGTCTAGTTGGGAGTTTCTAGTTGCGGAGTTTTCTAGTTGCGGAGTCTGTAGTTGTGGAGTTGCTAGTTGTTGAGTTTCTAGTGGTGGATTTTCTAGCTGTGGAGTTTCTAGTTGCGGAGTTTCTAGTTGCAGAGTTTCTAGCTGTGGACTTTCTAGCTGTGGAGTTTCCAGTTATGGAATTTCTAGTTGTGGAGTTTCTAGCTGTGGAGTTTCAAGTTGTGGAATATATAGGTGTGGAGTTCCTATTTGTGGAGTTTCTAGTGGTCGGGTTTCTAGTTGCGGAGTTTCTAGTTGTGGAGTTTCTAGTTGCAGAGTTTCTAGTTGCGGAGTTTCTAGTTGCAGAGTTTCTAGTTGGGGAGTTTCTAGTTGGGGAGAGTCTAGTTGCGGAGTTTCTAGTTGTGGAGTTTCTAGTTGGGAAGTTTATAGTTGTGGGGTTTCTAGCTGTGGAGTTTCTAGTTACGGAGTTTCTAGTTGCAGAGTTTCTAGTTGCGGAGTTTCTAGTTGCAGAGTTTCTAGTTGGGGAGTTTCTAGTTGGGGAGAGTCTAGTTGCGGAGTTTCTAGTTGTGGAGTTTCTAGTTGTGAAGTTTTAGTTGTGGAGTTTTAGTTGTGGAGTTTCAAGGTGTTGAAATAATAGGTGTGGAGTTTCTAGTTGTTGAGTTTCTAGTTGTCGTGTTTCTAGTTGCGGAGTTTCCAGTTGTAAAGTTTCTAGTTGTGGAGCTTTTAGTTGAGGAGTCTCTAGTTGTGAAATTTCTAGTTGTGGAGTTTCTAGTTGTGGAGTTTGTTGTTGCGGAGTTTCTAGATGTGGAGTTTCTAGTTGTGGAGTTTCTGGCTGTGGAGTTTCTAGTTGTGGAATTTCTAGTTGTGAGGTTCGTAGTTGTGGAGTTTCTAGTGGTGGAGTTTCTAGTTGTGGAGTCTCTAGTTGTGGAGTTTCTAGTTGTGGAGTTTCTAGTTGCGAACTCTCAAGTTGTGGAGTTTCTAGTTGTGTAAATTCTAGTTGTCGGGTTTGTAGTTATGGAGTTTCTAGTTGTGGAGTCTCTAGTTGTGGAGTTTCCAGTTGTGGAGTTTCTAGTTGTGGAGTCTCTAGTTGTTGAGTTTCTAGCTGTGGAGTTTCTAGTTGCGGAGTTTCTAGTTGCAGAGTTTCTAGTTGTGGAGATTCTAGTTGCCGAATTTCTAGCTGCGAAGTCTCAAGTTGCGGAGTTTCTAGTTGTTGAGTTTCTAGTTGTGAAATTTGTAGTTGAGGAGTATCTAGTTGTGGTGTTTCAAGTTGTGGAGTTTCTGTCTCTGGAGTTTCTAGTTGCGGAGTTTTTAGTTGCAGAGTTTCTAGTTGCGGACTTTTCTAGTTGTGGAGTTTCTAGTTGCAGAGTTTCAAGTTGTGGAGTTTCTAGTTGCGAGGTTCGTAGTTGTGGAGTTTCTAGTTCTGGAGTTTGTAGTTGTGGAGTTTCTAGTTTTGGAGACTCTAGTAGTGGAGTTTCTAGTTGTGGAGTTTGTAGTTGCGAAGTCTCAAGTTGTGGAGTTTCTAATTGTGGAGTTTCTAGTTGTGGAGTTGCTAGTAGTGGGGTTCGTAGTTGTGGGGTTCGTAGTTGTGGAGTTTCTAGTTGTGGAGTCTCTAGTTGTGGAGTTTCTAGTTGTGGAGTTTCTAGCTGTGGAGTTTCTAGTTGCGGAGTTTATAGTTGCAGAGTTTCTAGTTGCGGAGTTTTCTAGTTGTGGAGATTCTAGTGGCGGAGTTTCAAGTTGTGGAGTTTCTAGTTGCGGAGTTTCTAGCTGTGGAGTTTCTAGTTGCGGAGTCTCTAGTTGTGCAGTCTCTAGTTGTTGAGTTTCAGGTTGCGGAGTTTGTAGTTGCGGAGTTTCTAGTCGCAGAGTTTCTAGTTGTGGAGATACTATTTGTCGATTTTCCAGCTGCGAAGTCTCAAGTTGTGGAGTTTCTAGCGGCGGGGTTTCTAGTTGCGGAGTTTCTAGTTGGGGAGTTTCTAGTTGTGCAATTTGTAGTTGTGGAGTATCTAGTTGTGGTGTTTCAAGTTGTGGAGTTTCTAGCTGTGGAGTTTCTAGTTGCGGAGTTTCTGGTTGCAGAGTTTCTAGTTGCGGAGTTTTCAAGTTGTGGAGATTCTAGAGGCGGAGTTTCAAGTTGTGGAGTTTCTAGTTGCGGAGTTACTAGCTGTGGAGATTCTCGTTGCGGAATTTCTTGTAGCAGAGTTTCTAGTTGCGAAGTCTCAAGTTGTGGAGTTTCTAGCTGTAAAGTTTCTAGTTGCGGAGTTTGTAGTTGCGGAGTTTCCAGTTGTCGAGTTTCTAGTTGTGGAATTTGTAGTTGTGGAGTGTCTAGTTGTGGTGTTTCAAGTTGTGGAGTTTCTAGCTATGGAGTTTCTAGTTGCGGAGTATCTAGTTGCAGAGTTTCTAGCTGCGAAGTTTTCTAGTTGTGGAGTTTCCAGTTGTGCAGTCTCTAGTTCTTGAGCTTCTAGTTGTGAAGTTTATAGCTGTGGGGTTTCTAGCTGTGGAGTTTCTAGTTACGGAGTTTCTAGTTGCAGAGTTTCTAGTTGCGGAGTTTCTAGTTGCAGAGTTTCTAGTTGGGGAGTTTCTAGTTGGGGAGAGTCTAGTTGCGGAGTTTCTAGTTGTGGAGTTTCTAGCTGTGAAGTTTTAGTTGTGGAGTTTTAGTTGTGGAGTTTCAAGGTGTTGAAATAATAGGTGTAGAGTTTCTAGTTGTGGAGTTCCTAGTTGTGGAGTTTCTAGCTGTGGAGTTTCTAGTTGCGGAGTTTCTAGTTGCAGAGTTTCTAGTTGTGGAGATTCTAGTTGCCGAGTTTCTAGTTGCGAAGTCTCAAGTTGTGAAGTTTCTAGCTGTGGAGTTTCTAGTTGCGGAGTTTCAGGTTGCGGAGTTTGTAGTTGCGGATTTTCTAGTCGCAGAGTTTCTAGTTGTGGAGATTCTAGTTGCCGAGTTTCTAGTTGCGAAGTCTCAAGTTGTGAAGTTTTTAGCTGCGGAGTTTCTAGTTTCGGAGTTTCTGGTTGTGGAGTTTCTAGTTGTGCAATTTGTAGTTGTGGAGTATCTAGTTGTGGTGTTTCAAGTTGTGGAGTTTCTTGGTGTGAAGTTTCTAGTTGCGGAGTTTCTAGTTGCAGAGTTTCTAGTTGCGGAGTTTTCCAGTTGTGGAGTTTCTAGTTGCAGAGCTTCTAGTTCTGGAGTTTCTAGTTGTGGAGTCTCTAGTTGTGGAGTTTCTAGAGTTGGAGTTTCTAGTTGCGAACTCTCAAATTGTGGAGTTTCAAGTTGTGGAGTTTCTAGTTGTGGGGTTTGTAGTTGTGGAGTTTCTAGTTGTGGAGTCTCTAGTTGTGGAGTTTCTAGTTGCGGAGTTTCTAGTTGTAAAGTTTCTAGTTGTGGAGCTTTTAGTTGAGGAGTCTCTAGTTGTTGAGTCTCTAGTTGTGAAATTTCTAGTTGTGGAGTTTCTAGTTGTGGAGTTTGTTGTTGCGGAGTTTCTAGATGTGGAGTTTCTAGTTGTGGAGTTTCTGGCTGTGGAGTTTCTAGTTGTGAAATTTCTAGTTGTGAGGTTCGTAGTTGTGGAGTTTCTAGTGGTGGAGTTTCTAGTTGTGGAGTCTCTAGTTGTGGAGTTTCTAGTTGTGGAGTTTCTAGTTGCGAACTCTCAAGTTGTGGAGTTTCTAGTTGCAGAGTTTCAAGTTGTGGAGTTTCTAGTTGCGAGGTTCGTAGTTGTGGAGTTTGTAGTTGTGGAGTTTCTAGTTTTGGAGACTCTAGTAGTGGAGTTTCTAGTTGTGGAGTTTGTAGTTGCGAAGTCTCAAGTTGTGGAGTTTCTAATTGTGGAGTTTCTAGTTGTGGAGTTGCTAGTAGTGGGGTTCGTAGTTGTGGGGTTCGTAGTTGTGGAGTTTCTAGTTGTGGAGTCTCTAGTTGTGGAGTTTCTATATGTGGAGTTTCTAGCTGTGGAGTTTCTAGTTGCGGAGTTTCTAGTTGCAGAGTTTCTAGTTGCGGAGTTTTCTAGTTGTGGAGATTCTAGTGGCGGAGTTTCAAGTTGTGGAGTTTCCAGTTGCGGAGTTTCTAGCTGTGGAGTTTCTAGTTGCGGAGTCTCTAGTTGTGCAGTCTCTAGTTGTTGAGTTTCAGGTTGCGGAGTTTGTAGTTGCGGAGTTTCTAGTCGCAGAGTTTCTAGTTGTGGAGATACTAGTTGCCGAGTTTCCAGCTGCGAAGTCTCAAGTTGTGGAGTTTCTAGCTGCGGAATTTCTAGTTGCGGAGTTTCTAGTTGGGAAGTTTCTAGTTGTGCAATTTGTAGTTGTGGAGTATCTAGTTGTGGTGTTTCAAGTTGTGGAGTTTCTAGCTGTGGAGTTCTAGTTGCGGAGTTTCTGGTTGCAGAGTTTCTAGTTGCGGAGTTTTCAAGTTGTGGAGATTCTAGAGGCGGAGTTTCAAGTTGTGGAGTTTCTAGTTGCGGAGTTACTAGCTGTGGAGATTCTCGTTGCGGAATTTCTTGTAGCAGAGTTTCTAGTTGCGAAGTCTCAAGTTGTGGAGTTTCTAGCTGTAAAGTTTCTAGTTGCGGAGTTTGTAGTTGCGGAGTTTCCAGTTGTCGAGTTTCTAGTTGTGGAATTTGTAGTTGTGGAGTGTCTAGTTGTGGTGTTTCAAGTTGCGGAGTTTCTAGCTATGGAGTTTCTAGTTGCGGAGTATCTATTTGCAGAGTTTCTAGCTGCGAAGTTTTCTAGTTGTGGAGTTTCCAGTTGTGCAGTCTCTAGTTCTTGAGCTTCTAGTTGTGAAGTTTATAGTTGTGGGGTTTCTAGCTGTGGAGTTTCTAGTTACGGAGTTTCTAGTTGCAGAGTTTCTAGTTGCGGAGTTTCTAGTTGCAGAGTTTCTAGTTGGGGAGTTTCTAGTTGGGGAGAGTCTAGTTGCGGAGTTTCTTGTTGTGGAGTTTCTAGCTGTGAAGTTTTAGTTGTGGAGTTTTAGTTGTGGAGTTTCAAGGCGTTGAAATAATAGGTGTGGAGTTTCTAGTTGTGGAGTTCCTAGTTGTGGAGTTTCTAGCTGCGGAGTTTCTAGTTGCGGAGTTTCTAGTTGCAGAGTTTCTAGTTGTGGAGATTCTAGTTGCCGAGTTTCTAGTTGCGAAGTCTCAAGTTGTGAAGTTTTTAGCTGCGGAGTTTCTAGTTTCGAAGTTTCTGGTTGTGGAGTTTCTAGTTGTGCAATTTGTGGTTGTGGAGTATCTAGTTGTGGTGTTTCAAGTTGTGGAGTTTCTAGGTGTGAAGTTTCTAGTTGCGGAGTTTCTAGTTGCAGAGTTTCCAGTTGGGGAGTTTCTACTTGAGTTTATAGTTGTGGATTTTCTAGTTGCAGAGTTTCGAGTTGTGGAGTTTCAAGTTGAGGAATTTATAGGTGTGGAGTTTCTAGGTTTTGAGTTTCTAGTTGTCGGGTTTCAAGTTGCGGAGTTTCTAGTTGTGGAGTTTCTAGTTGTGGAGCCTTTAGTGGAGGAGTCTCTAGTTGTTGAGTCTCTAGCTGTGAACATTCTAGTTGTGGAGTTTCTGGTTGCAGAGTTTGTTGTTGCGGAGTTTCCAGATGTGGTGTTTCAAGTTGTGGAGTTTCTAGTTGGGGAGTTTCTAGTTGTGGAGTCTGTAGTGTTGGAGTATCTATTTTTTGGGTTTAAACTTGTGGAGTTTCTAGTTGTGGAGTTTGTGGTTGTTGGGTTTCTAGTTGCCGAGTTTCTAGTTGCGAAGTCTCAAGTTGTGGAGTTTCTAGCTGTTGAAATTCTAGTTGCGGAGCTTCTAGATGCGGAGTTTCTAGTTGTGGAGTTTCTAGTTGTGGAATTCATAGTTGTGTAGTATCTAGTTGTGGAGTTTCAAATTGTGGAGTTTCTAGTTGTGGATTTTGAAGTTGTTGAGTTTCTAGTTGTGGAGTGTCTAGTTGGGAGTTTCTAGTTGCGGAGTTTTCTAGTTGCGGAGTCTGTAGTTGTGGAGTTGCTAGTTGTTGAGTTTCTAGTGGTGGATTTTCTAGCTGTGGAGTTTCTAGTTGCGGAGTTTCTAGTTGCAGAGTTTCTAGCTGTGGACTTTCTAGCTGTGGAGTTTCCAGTTATGGAATTTCTAGTTGTGGAGTTTCTAGCTGTGGAGTTTCAAGTTGTGGAATATATAGGTGTGGAGTTCCTATTTGTGGAGTTTCTAGTGGTCGGGTTTCTAGTTGCGGAGTTTCTAGTTGTGGAGTTTCTAGTTGCAGAGTTTCTAGTTGCGGAGTTTCTAGTTGCAGAGTTTCTAGTTGGGGAGTTTCTAGTTGGGGAGAGTCTAGTTGCGGAGTTTCTAGTTGTGGAGTTTCTAGTTGGGAAGTTTATAGTTGTGGGGTTTCTAGCTGTGGAGTTTCTAGTTACGGAGTTTCTAGTTGCAGAGTTTCTAGTTGCGGAGTTTCTAGTTGCAGAGTTTCTAGTTGGGGAGTTTCTAGTTGGGGAGAGTCTAGTTGCGGAGTTTCTAGTTGTGGAGTTTCTAGTTGTGAAGTTTTAGTTGTGGAGTTTTAGTTGTGGAGTTTCAAGGTGTTGAAATAATAGGTGTGGAGTTTCTAGTTGTTGAGTTTCTAGTTGTCGTGTTTCTAGTTGCGGAGTTTCCAGTTGTAAAGTTTCTAGTTGTGGAGCTTTTAGTTGAGGAGTCTCTAGTTGTTGAGTCTCTAGTTGTGAAATTTCAAGTTGTGGAGTTTCTAGTTGTGGAGTTTGTTGTTGCGGAGTTTCTAGATGTGGAGTTTCTAGTTGTGGAGTTTCTGGCTGTGGAGTTTCTAGTTGTGGAATTTCTAGTTGTGAGGTTCGTAGTTGTGGAGTTTCTAGTTGTGGAGTTTCTAGTTGCGAACTCTCAAGTTGTGGAGTTTCTAGTTGTGTAAATTCTAGTTGTCGGGTTTGTAGTTATGGAGTTTCTAGTTGTGGAGTCTCTAGTTGTGGAGTTTCTAGTTGTGGAGCTTCTAGTTGTGGAGTCTCTAGTTGTTGAGTTTCTAGCTGTGGAGTTTCTAGTTGCGGAGTTTCTAGTTGCAGAGTTTCTAGTTGTGGAGATTCTAGTTGCCGAATTTCTAGCTGCGAAGTCTCAAGTTGCGGAGTTTCTAGTTGTTGAGTTTCTAGTTGTGAAATTTGTAGTTGAGGAGTATCTAGTTGTGGTGTTTCAAGTTGTGGAGTTTCTGTCTCTGGAGTTTCTAGTTGCGGAGTTTTTAGTTGCAGAGTTTCTAGTTGCGGACTTTTCTAGTTGTGGAGTTTCTAGTTGCAGAGTTTCAAGTTGTGGAGTTTCTAGTTGCGAGGTTCGTAGTTGTGGAGTTTCTAGTTCTGGAGTTTGTAGTTGTGGAGTTTCTAGTTTTGGAGACTCTAGTAGTGGAGTTTCTAGTTGTGGAGTTTGTAGTTGCGAAGTCTCAAGTTGTGGAGTTTCTAATTGTGGAGTTTCTAGTTGTGGAGTTGCTAGTAGTGGGGTTCGTAGTTGTGGGGTTCGTAGTTGTGGAGTTTCTAGTTGTGGAGTCTCTAGTTGTGGAGTTTCTAGTTGTGGAGTTTCTAGCTGTGGAGTTTCTAGTTGCGGAGTTTATAGTTGCAGAGTTTCTAGTTGCGGAGTTTTCTAGTTGTGGAGATTCTAGTGGCGGAGTTTCAAGTTGTGGAGTTTCTAGTTGCGGAGTTTCTAGCTGTGGAGTTTCTAGTTGCGGAGTCTCTAGTTGTGCAGTCTCTAGTTGTTGAGTTTCAGGTTGCGGAGTTTGTAGTTGCGGAGTTTCTAGTCGCAGAGTTTCTAGTTGTGGAGATACTATTTGTCGAGTTTCCAGCTGCGAAGTCTCAAGTTGTGGAGTTTCTAGCTGCGGGGTTTCTAGTTGCGGAGTTTCTAGTTGGGGAGTTTCTAGTTGTGCAATTTGTAGTTGTGGAGTATCTAGTTGTGGTGTTTCAAGTTGTGGAGTTTCTAGCTGTGGAGTTTCTAGTTGCGGAGTTTCTGGTTGCAGAGTTTCTAGTTGCGGAGTTTTCAAGTTGTGGAGATTCTAGAGGCGGAGTTTCAAGTTGTGGAGTTTCTAGTTGCGGAGTTACTAGCTGTGGAGATTCTCGTTGCGGAATTTCTTGTAGCAGAGTTTCTAGTTGCGAAGTCTCAAGTTGTGGAGTTTCTAGCTGTAAAGTTTCTAGTTGCGGAGTTTGTAGTTGCGGAGTTTCCAGTTGTCGAGTTTCTAGTTGTGGAATTTGTAGTTGTGGAGTGTCTAGTTGTGGTGTTTCAAGTTGTGGAGTTTCTAGCTATGGAGTTTCTAGTTGCGGAGTATCTAGTTGCAGAGTTTCTAGCTGCGAAGTTTTCTAGTTGTGGAGTTTCCAGTTGTGCAGTCTCTAGTTCTTGAGCTTCTAGTTGTGAAGTTTATAGCTGTGGGGTTTCTAGCTGTGGAGTTTCTAGTTACGGAGTTTCTAGTTGCAGAGTTTCTAGTTGCGGAGTTTCTAGTTGCAGAGTTTCTAGTTGGGGAGTTTCTAGTTGGGGAGAGTCTAGTTGCGGAGTTTCTAGTTGTGGAGTTTCTAGCTGTGAAGTTTTAGTTGTGGAGTTTTAGTTGTGGAGTTTCAAGGTGTTGAAATAATAGGTGTGGAGTTTCTAGTTGTGGAGTTCCTAGTTGTGGAGTTTCTAGCTGTGGAGTTTCTAGTTGCGGAGTTTCTAGTTGCAGAGTTTCTAGTTGTGGAGATTCTAGTTGCCGAGTTTCTAGTTGCGAAGTCTCAAGTTGTGAAGTTTCTAGCTGTGGAGTTTCTAGTTGCGGAGTTTCAGGTTGCGGAGTTTGTAGTTGCGGATTTTCTAGTCGCAGAGTTTCTAGTTGTGGAGATTCTAGTTGCCGAGTTTCTAGTTGCGAAGTCTCAAGTTGTGAAGTTTTTAGCTGCGGAGTTTCTAGTTTCGGAGTTTCTGGTTGTGGAGTTTCTAGTTGTGCAATTTGTAGTTGTGGAGTATCTAGTTGTGGTGTTTCAAGTTGTGGAGTTTCTTGGTGTGAAGTTTCTAGTTGCGGAGTTTCTAGTTGCAGAGTTTCTAGTTGCGGAGTTTTCCAGTTGTGGAGTTTCTAGTTGCAGAGCTTCTAGTTCTGGAGTTTCTAGTTGTGGAGTCTCTAGTTGTGGAGTTTCTAGAGTTGGAGTTTCTAGTTGCGAACTCTCAAATTGTGGAGTTTCAAGTTGTGGAGTTTCTAGTTGTGGGGTTTGTAGTTGTGGAGTTTCTAGTTGTGGAGTCTCTAGTTGTGGAGTTTCTAGTTGCGGAGTTTCTAGTTGTAAAGTTTCTAGTTGTGGAGCTTTTAGTTGAGGAGTCTCTAGTTGTTGAGTCTCTAGTTGTGAAATTTCTAGTTGTGGAGTTTCTAGTTGTGGAGTTTGTTGTTGCGGAGTTTCTAGATGTGGAGTTTCTAGTTGTGGAGTTTCTGGCTGTGGAGTTTCTAGTTGTGAAATTTCTAGTTGTGAGGTTCGTAGTTGTGGAGTTTCTAGTGGTGGAGTTTCTAGTTGTGGAGTCTCTAGTTGTGGAGTTTCTAGTTGTGGAGTTTCTAGTTGCGAACTCTCAAGTTGTGGAGTTTCTAGTTGCAGAGTTTCAAGTTGTGGAGTTTCTAGTTGCGAGGTTCGTAGTTGTGGAGTTTGTAGTTGTGGAGTTTCTAGTTTTGGAGACTCTAGTAGTGGAGTTTCTAGTTGTGGAGTTTGTAGTTGCGAAGTCTCAAGTTGTGGAGTTTCTAATTGTGGAGTTTCTAGTTGTGGAGTTGCTAGTAGTGGGGTTCGTAGTTGTGGGGTTCGTAGTTGTGGAGTTTCTAGTTGTGGAGTCTCTAGTTGTGGAGTTTCTATATGTGGAGTTTCTAGCTGTGGAGTTTCTAGTTGCGGAGTTTCTAGTTGCAGAGTTTCTAGTTGCGGAGTTTTCTAGTTGTGGAGATTCTAGTGGCGGAGTTTCAAGTTGTGGAGTTTCCAGTTGCGGAGTTTCTAGCTGTGGAGTTTCTAGTTGCGGAGTCTCTAGTTGTGCAGTCTCTAGTTGTTGAGTTTCAGGTTGCGGAGTTTGTAGTTGCGGAGTTTCTAGTCGCAGAGTCTCTAGTTGTGGAGATACTAGTTGCCGAGTTTCCAGCTGCGAAGTCTCAAGTTGTGGAGTTTCTAGCTGCGGAATTTCTAGTGTCGGAGTTTCTAGTTGGGAAGTTTCTAGTTGTGCAATTTGTAGTTGTGGAGTATCTAGTTGTGGTGTTTCAAGTTGTGGAGTTTCTAGCTGTGGAGTTCTAGTTGCGGAGTTTCTGGTTGCAGAGTTTCTAGTTGCGGAGTTTTCAAGTTGTGGAGATTCTAGAGGCGGAGTTTCAAGTTGTGGAGTTTCTAGTTGCGGAGTTACTAGCTGTGGAGATTCTCGTTGCGGAATTTCTTGTAGCAGAGTTTCTAGTTGCGAAGTCTCAAGTTGTGGAGTTTCTAGCTGTAAAGTTTCTAGTTGCGGAGTTTGTAGTTGCGGAGTTTCCAGTTGTCGAGTTTCTAGTTGTGGAATTTGTAGTTGTGGAGTGTCTAGTTGTGGTGTTTCAAGTTGCGGAGTTTCTAGCTATGGAGTTTCTAGTTGCGGAGTATCTATTTGCAGAGTTTCTAGCTGCGAAGTTTTCTAGTTGTGGAGTTTCCAGTTGTGCAGTCTCTAGTTCTTGAGCTTCTAGTTGTGAAGTTTATAGTTGTGGGGTTTCTAGCTGTGGAGTTTCTAGTTACGGAGTTTCTAGTTGCAGAGTTTCTAGTTGCGGAGTTTCTAGTTGCAGAGTTTCTAGTTGGGGAGTTTCTAGTTGGGGAGAGTCTAGTTGCGGAGTTTCTTGTTGTGGAGTTTCTAGCTGTGAAGTTTTAGTTGTGGAGTTTTAGTTGTGGAGTTTCAAGGCGTTGAAATAATAGGTGTGGAGTTTCTAGTTGTGGAGTTCCTAGTTGTGGAGTTTCTAGCTGCGGAGTTTCTAGTTGCGGAGTTTCTAGTTGCAGAGTTTCTAGTTGTGGAGATTCTAGTTGCCGAGTTTCTAGTTGCGAAGTCTCAAGTTGTGAAGTTTTTAGCTGCGGAGTTTCTAGTTTCGAAGTTTCTGGTTGTGGAGTTTCTAGTTGTGCAATTTGTGGTTGTGGAGTATCTAGTTGTGGTGTTTCAAGTTGTGGAGTTTCTAGGTGTGAAGTTTCTAGTTGCGGAGTTTCTAGTTGCAGAGTTTCCAGTTGGGGAGTTTCTACTTGAGTTTATAGTTGTGGATTTTCTAGTTGCAGAGTTTCGAGTTGTGGAGTTTCAAGTTGAGGAATTTATAGGTGTGGAGTTTCTAGGTTTTGAGTTTCTAGTTGTCGGGTTTCAAGTTGCGGAGTTTCTAGTTGTGGAGTTTCTAGTTGTGGAGCTTTTAGTGGAGGAGTCTCTAGTTGTTGAGTCTCTAGCTGTGAACATTCTAGTTGTGGAGTTTCTGGTTGCAGAGTTTGTTGTTGCGGAGTTTCCAGATGTGGTGTTTCTAGTTGTGGAGTTTCTAGTTGTGGATTTAGTAGTTGTGGAGTATCTAGTTGTGGTGTTTCAAGTTGTGGAGTCTCTAGTTGTGGAGTTTCTAGTTGCGGAGTTTCTAGTTGCGGAGTTTTCTAGTTGTGGAGCTTCTAGTGGCGGAGTTTCAAGTTGTGGAGTTTCTAGTTGCGGAGTTACTAGCTGTGGAGTTTCTAGTTGCGAAGTCTCTAGTTGAGCAGTCTCTAGTTGTTGAGTTGCTAGTTGTGAAGTTTATAGTTGTGGGGTTTCTAGCTGTGCAGTTTCTAGTTGCGGAGTTTCTAGTTGCAGAGATTCTAGTTGTGGAGTTTCTAGTTGTGGAGTTTCTAGTTGCGGAATTTGTAGTTGTGGAGTATCTAGTTGTGGTGTTTCAAGTTGTGGAGTCTGTAGTTGTGGAGTATCTATTTGTTGGGTTTCAAGTTGTGGAGTTTCTAGTTGTGGAGTTTCTAGCTGTGGAGTTTCTAGTGGTTGAGTTTCCAGTTGACGAGTTTCTATTTGCGAAGTCTCAAGTTGTGGAGTTTCTAGCTGTAAAGATTCTAGTTGCAGAGTTTCAAGTTGCGGAGTTTCCAGTTGCGGAGTCGCTAGCTGCGGAGTTTCTAGTTGCGGAGTCTCTAGTTGTGCAGTCTCTATTTGTTCAGTTTCTAGTTGTGAAGTTTATAGTTGAGGGGTTTCTAGCTGTGGAAATTCTAGTTGCGGAGTTTCTATTTGCAGAGTTTGTAGTTGCGGAGTTTCTGGCTGCAGAAATTCTAGTTGTGGAGTTTCTAGTTGGGGAGTTTCTAGTTGCGGAGTTTCTAGTTGTGGAGTTTCTAGTTGTGGAGTTTTAGTTGTGGAGTTTCAAGTTGAGAAATTTATAGGTGTGGAGTTTGTAGTTGTTGAGTTTCTAGTTGTGGAATTTGTAGTTGTGGAGTATCTAGTTGTGGTGTTTCAAGTTGTGGAGTTTCTAGCTGTGCAGTTTCTAGTTGCGGAGTTTCTAGTTACAGAGTTTGTAGTTGCGGAGTTTTCTAGTTGTGAAGCTTCTAGTGGCGGAGTTTCAAGTTGTGGAGTTTCTAGTTGCGGAGTTACTAGCTGTGGAGTTTCTAGTGGCGGAGTCTCTAGTTGTGCAGTCTCTAGTTGTTGAGTTGCTAGTTTTGAAGTTTATAGTTGTGGGGTTTCTAGCTGTGGAGTTTCTAGTTGCGGAGTTTCTAGTTGCAGAGTTTCTACTTGCGGAGTTTCTAGTTGCAGAGATTCTAGTTGTGGAGTTTCTAGTGGGGAGTTTCTAGTTGCGGAGTTTCTAGTTGTGGAGTTTCTAGTTGCGGAATTTGTAGTTGTGGAGTATCTAGTGATGGTGTTTCAAGTTGTGGAGTCTGTAGTTGTGGAGTATCTATTTGTTGGGTTTCAAGTTGTGGAGTTTCTAGTTGTGGAGTTTCTAGCTGTGGAGTTGCTAGTGGTTGAGTTTCCAGTTGACGAGTTTCTATTTGCGAAGTCTCAAGTTGTGGAGTTTCTAGCTTTAAAGTTTCTAGTTGCAGAGTTTCTAGTTGCGGAGTTTTCAGTTATGGAGTTTCTAGATGTGGAACTTCAATCTGTGTAGTTTCTAGTTGTGGAACTTCAATCTGTGTAGTTTCTAGTTGTGGAGTCTCAATTTTGGAGTTCCTATTTGTGGAGTTTCTAGTTGTGAAGTTTCTAGTTGTAGAGTTTCTAGTTCGAGATTTTAGTTTTCGAGTTTCTAGTTGTAGATTTTCTATTTGCGGCGTTCCTAGTTGTGGAGTTTCTAGCTGTGGGGTTTCTAGTTGTGGAAATTCTAGCTGTGGAGTTTCTACTTATGGAATCTCTAGTCGAGGAGTTTCTAGTTGTGTAGTTTCTATCTGAGGAGTTTCTAAATGCAAAGTCTCTAGTTGTGCAGTCTCTAGTTGTGGAGTTTCTTGTTGGGAAGTTTCTAGTTTTGAAGTTTCTAGTTGTAGATTTTCTAGTTGCGGAGTTTCTAGTTGCAGAGTTTCCAGTTGGGGAGTTTCTACTTTAGTTTATAGTTGTGGATTTTCTAGTTGCAGAGTTTCGATTTGCAGAGTTTCAAGTTGTGGAGTTTCTAGTTGCGGAGTTTCTAGCTGCGGAGTTTCTAGTTGCGGAGTCTCTAGTTGTGCAGTCTCTAGTTGTTGAGTTTCTAGTTGTGAAGTTTATAGTTGAGGGGTTTCTAGCTGCGGAGTTTCTAGTTGCGGAGTTTCTATTTGCAGAGTTTCTAGTTGCGGAGTTTTTAGCTGCAGAGTTTCTAGTTGTGGAGTTTCTAGTTGTGGAGTTTTAGTTGAGGCGTTTCAAGTTGAGGAATTTAAACGTGTGGAGTTTGTAGTTGTTGAGTTTCTAGTTGTCGGGTTTCTAGTTGCAGAATTTCTAGTTGTGGAGTGTCTAGTTGTGAAGCTTTTAGTTGAAGAGTCTCTAGTTGTTGAGTCTCTAGCTGTGGAAATTCTAGTTGTGGAGTTTCTAGTTGTGAGGTTTGTAGTTGTGGAGTTT
This sequence comes from Rhipicephalus microplus, assembly GCF_043290135.1. Lineage (NCBI taxonomy): Eukaryota > Metazoa > Arthropoda > Arachnida > Ixodida > Ixodidae > Rhipicephalus > Rhipicephalus microplus. Next base: position 5,282,692 of record NW_027464585.1, on the reverse strand, counting down.
CTAGTGGTGGAGTTTCTAGTTGTGGAGTCTCTAGTTGTGGAGTTTCTAGTTGTGGAGTATCTAGTTGCGAACTCTCAAGTTGTGGAGTTTCTAGTTGTGGAGTTTCTAGCTGTGGAGTTTGTAGTTGTTGAGTTTCTAGTTGACGAGTTTCTATTTGCGAAGTCTCAAGTTGTGGAGTTTCTAGCTGTGGAGTTTCTAGTTGCGGAGTTTGTAGTTGCGGAGTTTCTAGTTGCAGAGTTTCTAGTTGTGGAGATTCTAGTTGCCGAGTTTCTTGTTGCGAAGTCTCAAGTGTTGGAGTTTCTAGCTGTTGAGTTTCTTGTTGCGGAGTTTCTAGTTGTGGAGTTTCTAGTTGTGGAATCTTTAGTTGTGGAGTATCTAGTTGTGGTGTTTCAAGTTGTGGAGTTTCTAGCTGTGGAGTTTCTAGTTGCGGAGTTTCTAGTTGCAGAGTTTCTACTTGCGGAGTTTCTAGTTGCAGAGATTCTAGTTGTGGAGTTTCTAGTGGGGAGTTTCTAGTGGCGGAGTTTCTAGTTGTGGAGTTTCTAGTTGCGGAATTTGTAGTTGTGGAGTATCTAGTTGTGGTGTTTCAAGTTGTGGAGTCTGTAGTTGTGGAGTATCTATTTGTTGGGTTTCAAGGTTGGAGTTTCTAGTTGTGGAGTTTCTAGCTGTGGAGTTTCTAGTGGTTGAGTTTCCAGTTGACGAGTTTCTACTTGCGAAGTCTCAAGTTGTGGAGTTTCTAGCTGTAAAGTTTCTAGTGGCAGAGTTTCTAGTGGCGGAATTTTCAGTTGGGGAGATTCTAGTTGTGGAAATTCAATCTGTGTAGTTTCTAGTTGTGGAGTCTAAATTTTGGAGTTCGCATTTGTGGAGTTTCTAGTTGTGGAGTTTCTAGCTGTGGAGTTTCTAGTTGTTGAGTTTCTAGTTTACTAGTTTCTATTTGCGAAGTCTCAAGTTGTGGAATTTCTAGCTGTGAAGTTTCTAGTTGCGTAGTTTGTAGTTGCGGAGTTTCCAGTTGCATAGTTTCTAGTTGTGGAGATTCTAGTTGCCGAGTTTCTTGTTGCGAAGTATCAAGTTGTGAAGTTTCTAGCTGTGGAGTTTCTAGTTGCAGAGTTTCTAGTTGTGGAGTTTCTAGTTGTGAAGTTTCTAGTTGTGGAATTTGTAGTTGTGGAGTATCTAGTTGTGATGTTTCAAGTTGTGGAGTTTCTAGCTGTGGAGTTTCTAGTGGCAGAGTTTCTAGTTGCGGAGTTTTCTAGTTGTGGAGATTCTAGTGGCGGAGTTTCAAGTTGTGAAGTTTCTAGTTGCGGAGTTACTAGCTGTGGAGTTTCTAGTGGCGGAGTCTTTATTTGTGCAGTCTATAGTTGTTGAGTTGCTAGTTGTGAAGTTTATAGTTGTGCGGTTTCTAGCTGTAGAGTTTCTAGTTGCGGAGTTTCTAGTTGCAGAGTTTCTAGTTGCGGAGTTTCTAGTTGCAGAGATTCTAGTTGTGGAGTTTCTAGTTGGGGAGTTTCTAGTTGCGGAGTTTCTAGTTGTGGAGTTTCTTGTAGTGGAGTTTTAGTTGTGGAGTTTCAAGTTGAGGAATTTAGAGGTGTGGAGTTTCTAGTTGTTCAGTTTCTAGTTGGGGAGTTTCTAGTTGCGGAGTTTCTAGTTGTGGAGTTTCTAGTAGTGGAGTTTTAGTTGTGGAGTTTCAAGTTGAGGAATTTATAGGTGTGGAGTTTCTAGTTGTTGAGTTTCTAGTTGTCGGGTTTCTAGTTGAGGAGTTTCTAGTTGTGGAGTGTCTAGTTGTGGAGCTTTTAGTTGAGGAGTCTCTAGTTGTTGAGTCTCTAGCTGCGGAAATTCTAGTTGTGGAGTTTCTAGTAGCAGAGTTTGTTGTTGCGGAGTTTCTAGATGTGGTTTTTCTAGTTGTAGAGTTTCTGGCTCTGGAGTTTCCAGTTGCGGAGTTTCTAGTTGTGAGGTTTGTAGTTGTGGAGTTTCTAGTGGTGGAGTTTCTAGTTGTGGAGTCTCTAGTTGTGGAGTTTCTAGTTGTGGAGTTTCTAGTTGCGAACTCTCAAGTTGTGGTGTTACTAGTTGTGGAGTTTCTAGCTGTGGAGTTTCAATTTGCAGATTTTCTAGTTGCGGAGTTTCTAGCTGCAGAGTTTCTAGTTGTGGAGTTTCTAGTTGGGGAGTTTCTAGTTGCGGAGTTTCTAGTTGTGGAGTTTCTAGTTGTGGAGTTTCTAGTTATGGAGTTTTAGTTGTAAAGTTTCAAGTTGAGGAATTTATAGGTGTGGAGTTTCTAGTTGTTGAGTTTCTAGTTGTCGGGTTTCAAGTTGCGGAGTTTCTAGTTGTGGAGTTTCTAGTTGTGGACCTTTTAGTTGAAAAGTCTCTAGTTGTTGAGTTTCTAGCTGTGGAACTTCTAGTTGTGGAGTTTGTGGTTGCAGAGTTTGTTTTTGCGGAGTTTCCAGATGTGGTGTTTCAAGTTGTGGAGTCTCTAGCTGTGGAGTTTCTAGTTGCGGAGTTTCTTGTTGCAGAGTTTCTAGTTGCGGAGTTTTCTAGTTGTGGAGCTTCTAGTGGCGGAGTTTCAAGTTGTGGAGTTTCTAGTTGCGGAGTTACTAGCTGTTGAGTTTCTAGTGGCGGAGTCTATAGTTGTGCAGTCTCTAGTTGTTGAGTTGCTAGTTGTGAAGTTTATAGTTGTGGGGTTTCTAGCTGTGGATTTTCTAGTTGCGGAGTTTCTATTTGCAGAGATTCTAGTTGTGGAGTTCCAGTTGGGGAATTTGTAGTTCCGGAATTTCCGGTTGTGGAGTTTCTAGTTGCGGAATTTGTAGATGCGGAGTATCTAGTTGTGGTGTTTCAAGTTGTGGAGTCTGTAGTTGTGGAGTATCTATTTGTTTGGTTTCAAGTTCTGGAGTTTCTAGTTGTGGAGTTTCTAGTTGCAGAGTTTCTAGTTGTGGAGATTCTAGTTGCCGAGTTTCTTGTTGCGAAGTCTCAAGTGTTGGAGTTTCTAGCTGTTGAGTTTCTTGTTGCGGAGTTTCTAGTTGTGGAGTTTCTAGTTGTGGAATCTTTAGTTGTGGAGTATCTAGTTGTGGTGTTTCAAGTTGTGGAGTTTCTAGCTGTGGAGTTTCTAGTTGCGGAGTTTCTAGTTGCAGAGTTTCTACTTGCGGAGTTTCTAGTTGCAGAGATTCTAGTTGTGGAGTTTCTAGTGGGGAGTTTCTAGTGGCGGAGTTTCTAGTTGTGGAGTTTCTAGTTGCGGAATTTGTAGTTGTGGAGTATCTAGTTGTGGTGTTTCAAGTTGTGGAGTCTGTAGTTGTGGAGTATCTATTTGTTTGGGTTTCAAGTTGTGGAGTTTCTAGTTGTGGAGTTTCTAGCTGTGGAGTTTCTAGTGGTTGAGTTTCCAGTTGACGAGTTTCTACTTGCGAAGTCTCAAGTTGTGGAGTTTCTAGCTGTAAAGTTTCTAGTGGCAGAGTTTCTAGTGGCGGAATTTTCAGTTGGGGAGATTCTAGTTGTGGAAATTCAATCTGTGTAGTTTCTAGTTGTGGAGTCTAAATTTTGGAGTTCGCATTTGTGGAGTTTCTTGTTGTGAAGTTTCTAGTTGTGAAGTTTCTAGATGGAGTTTTTAGTTTTCGAGTTTCTAGTTGTAGATTTTCTATTTGCAGAGTTTCGATTTGCAGAGTTTCAAGTTGTGGAGTTTCTAGTTGCGGAGTTTCTATTTGCAGTTTCTAGTTGCGGAGTTTCTAGCTGCAGAGTTTCTAGTTGTGAAGTTTCTAGTTGGGGAGTTTCTAGTTGCGGAGCTTCTAGTTGTGGAGGTTCTAGTTGTGGAGTTTCTAGTTGTGGAGTTTCAAGTTGAGGAATTTATAGGTGTGGAGTTTGTAGTTGTTGAGTTTCTAGTTGTCGGGTTTCTAGTTGCGGAGTTTCTAGTTGTGGAGTGTCTAGTGGTGGAGCTTTTAGTTGAGGAGTCTCTAGTTGTTGAGCATCTAGCTGCGGAAATTCTAGTTGTGGAGTTTCTAGTTGCAGAGTTTGTTGTTGCGGAGTTTCTAGATGTGGTTTTTCTAGTTGTAGAGTTTCTGGCTCTGGAGTTTCCAGTTGCGGAGTTTCTAGTTGTGAGGTTTGTAGTTGTGGAGTTTCTAGTGGTGGAGTTTCTAGTTGTGGAGTCTCTAGTTGTGGAGTTTCTAGTTGTGGACTTTCTAGTTGCGAACTCTCAAGTTGTGGAGTTTCTAGTTGTGGAGTTTCTAGCTGTGGAGTTTCTAGTTGTTGAGTTTCTAGTTTACTAGTTTCTATTTGCGAAGTCTCAAGTTGTGGAATTTCTAGCTGTGAAGTTTCTAGTTGCGTAGTTTGTAGTTGCGGAGTTTCCAGTTGCATAGTTTCTAGTTGTGGAGATTCTAGTTGCCGAGTTTCTTGTTGCGAAGTATCAAGTTGTGAAGTTTCTAGCTGTGGAGTTTCTAGTTGCAGAGTTTCTAGTTGTGGAGTTTCTAGTTGTGGAGTTTCTAGTTGTGGAATTTGTAGTTGTGGAGTATCTAGTTGTGATGTTTCAAGTTGTGGAGTTTCTAGCTGTGGAGTTTCTAGTGGCAGAGTTTCTAGTTGCGGAGTTTTCTAGTTGTGGAGATTCTAGTGGCGGAGTTTCAAGTTGTGAAGTTTCTAGTTGCGGAGTTACTAGCTGTGGAGTTTCTAGTGGCGGAGTCTTTATTTGTGCAGTCTATAGTTGTTGAGTTGCTAGTTGTGAAGTTTATAGTTGTGCGGTTTCTAGCTGTGGAGTTTCTAGTTGCGGAGTTTCTAGTTGCAGAGTTTCTAGTTGCGGAGTTTCTAGTTGCAGAGATTCTAGTTGTGGAGTTTCTAGTTGGGGAGTTTCTAGTTGCGGAGTTTCTAGTTGTGGAGTTTCTAGTAGTGGACTTTTAGTTGTGGAGTTTCAAGTTGAGGAATTTAGAGGTGTGGAGTTTCTAGTTGTTCAGTTTTTAGTTGGGGAGTTTCTAGTTGCGGAGTTTCTAGTTGTGGAGTTTCTAGTAGTGGAGTTTTAGTTGTGGAGTTTCAAGTTGAGGAATTTATAGGTGTGGAGTTTCTAGTTGTTGAGTTTCTAGTTGTCGGGTTTCTAGTTGAGGAGTTTCTAGTTGTGGAGTGTCTAGTTGTGGAGCTTTTAGTTGAGGAGTCTCTAGTTGTTGAGTCTCTAGCTGCGGAAATTCTAGTTGTGGAGTTTCTAGTAGCAGAGTTTGTTGTTGCGGAGTTTCTAGATGTGGTTTTTCTAGTTGTAGAGTTTCTGGCTCTGGAGTTTCCAGTTGCGGAGTTTCTAGTTGTGAGGTTTGTAGTTGTGGAGTTTCTAGTGGTGGAGTTTCTAGTTGTGGAGTCTCTAGTTGTGGAGTTTCTAGTTGTGGAGTTTCTAGTTGCGAACTCTCAAGTTGTGGTGTTACTAGTTTTGGAGTTTCTAGCTGTGGAGTTTCAATTTGCAGATTTTCTAGTTGCGGAGTTTCTAGCTGCAGAGTTTCTAGTTGTGGAGTTTCTAGTTGGGGAGTTTCTAGTTCCGGAGTTTCTAGTTGTGGAGTTTCTAGTTGTGGAGTTTCTAGTTATGGAGTTTTAGTTGTAAAGTTTCAAGTTGAGGAATTTATAGGTGTGGAGTTTCTAGTTGTTGAGTTTCTAGTTGTTGAGTTTCTAGTTGTCGGGTTTCAAGTTGCGGAGTTTCTAGTTGTGGAGTTTCTAGTTGTGGAGCTTTTAGTTGAAAAGTCTCTAGTTGTTGAGTTTCTAGCTGTGGAACTTCTAGTTGTGGAGTTTGTGGTTGCAGAGTTTGTTTTTGCGGAGTTTCCAGATGTGGTGTTTCAAGTTGTGGAGTCTCTAGCTGTGGAGTTTCTAGTTGCGGAGTTTCTTGTTGCAGAGTTTCTAGTTGCGGAGTTTTCTAGTTGTGGAGCTTTTAGTTGAGGAGTCTCTAGTTGTTGAGTCTCTAGCTGCGGAAATTCTAGTTGTGGAGTTTCTAGTAGCAGAGTTTGTTGTTGCGGAGTTTCTAGATGTGGTTTTTCTAGTTGTAGAGTTTCTGGCTCTGGAGTTTCCAGTTGCGGAGTTTCTAGTTGTGAGGTTTGTAGTTGTGGAGTTTCTAGTGGTGGAGTTTCTAGTTGTGGAGTCTCTAGTTGTGGAGTTTCTAGTTGTGGAGTTTCTAGTTGCGAACTCTCAAGTTGTGGTGTTACTAGTTGTGGAGTTTCTAGCTGTGGAGTTTCAATTTGCAGATTTTCTAGTTGCGGAGTTTCTAGCTGCAGAGTTTCTAGTTGTGGAGTTTCTAGTTGGGGAGTTTCTAGTTGCGGAGTTTCTAGTTGTGGAGTTTCTAGTTGTGGAGTTTCTAGTTATGGAGTTTTAGTTGTAAAGTTTCAAGTTGAGGAATTTATAGGTGTGGAGTTTCTAGTTGTTGAGTTTCTAGTTGTCGGGTTTCAAGTTGCGGAGTTTCTAGTTGTGGAGTTTCTAGTTGTGGACCTTTTAGTTGAAAAGTCTCTAGTTGTTGAGTTTCTAGCTGTGGAACTTCTAGTTGTGGAGTTTGTGGTTGCAGAGTTTGTTTTTGCGGAGTTTCCAGATGTGGTGTTTCAAGTTGTGGAGTCTCTAGCTGTGGAGTTTCTAGTTGCGGAGTTTCTTGTTGCAGAGTTTCTAGTTGCGGAGTTTTCTAGTTGTGGAGCTTCTAGTGGCGGAGTTTCAAGTTGTGGAGTTTCTAGTTGCGGAGTTACTAGCTGTTGAGTTTCTAGTGGCGGAGTCTATAGTTGTGCAGTCTCTAGTTGTTGAGTTGCTAGTTGTGAAGTTTATAGTTGTGGGGTTTCTAGCTGTGGATTTTCTAGTTGCGGAGTTTCTATTTGCAGAGATTCTAGTTGTGGAGTTCCAGTTGGGGAATTTGTAGTTCCGGAATTTCCGGTTGTGGAGTTTCTAGTTGCGGAATTTGTAGATGCGGAGTATCTAGTTGTGGTGTTTCAAGTTGTGGAGTCTGTAGTTGTGGAGTATCTATTTGTTTGGTTTCAAGTTCTGGAGTTTCTAGTTGTGGAGTTTCTAGTTGCAGAGTTTCTAGTTGTGGAGATTCTAGTTGCCGAGTTTCTTGTTGCGAAGTCTCAAGTGTTGGAGTTTCTAGCTGTTGAGTTTCTTGTTGCGGAGTTTCTAGTTGTGGAGTTTCTAGTTGTGGAATCTTTAGTTGTGGAGTATCTAGTTGTGGTGTTTCAAGTTGTGGAGTTTCTAGCTGTGGAGTTTCTAGTTGCGGAGTTTCTAGTTGCAGAGTTTCTACTTGCGGAGTTTCTAGTTGCAGAGATTCTAGTTGTGGAGTTTCTAGTGGGGAGTTTCTAGTGGCGGAGTTTCTAGTTGTGGAGTTTCTAGTTGCGGAATTTGTAGTTGTGGAGTATCTAGTTGTGGTGTTTCAAGTTGTGGAGTCTGTAGTTGTGGAGTATCTATTTGTTTGGGTTTCAAGTTGTGGAGTTTCTAGTTGTGGAGTTTCTAGCTGTGGAGTTTCTAGTGGTTGAGTTTCCAGTTGACGAGTTTCTACTTGCGAAGTCTCAAGTTGTGGAGTTTCTAGCTGTAAAGTTTCTAGTGGCAGAGTTTCTAGTGGCGGAATTTTCAGTTGGGGAGATTCTAGTTGTGGAAATTCAATCTGTGTAGTTTCTAGTTGTGGAGTCTAAATTTTGGAGTTCGCATTTGTGGAGTTTCTTGTTGTGAAGTTTCTAGTTGTGAAGTTTCTAGATGGAGTTTTTAGTTTTCGAGTTTCTAGTTGTAGATTTTCTATTTGCAGAGTTTCGATTTGCAGAGTTTCAAGTTGTGGAGTTTCTAGTTGCGGAGTTTCTATTTGCAGTTTCTAGTTGCGGAGTTTCTAGCTGCAGAGTTTCTAGTTGTGAAGTTTCTAGTTGGGGAGTTTCTAGTTGCGGAGCTTCTAGTTGTGGAGGTTCTAGTTGTGGAGTTTCTAGTTGTGGAGTTTCAAGTTGAGGAATTTATAGGTGTGGAGTTTGTAGTTGTTGAGTTTCTAGTTGTCGGGTTTCTAGTTGCGGAGTTTCTAGTTGTGGAGTGTCTAGTGGTGGAGCTTTTAGTTGAGGAGTCTCTAGTTGTTGAGCATCTAGCTGCGGAAATTCTAGTTGTGGAGTTTCTAGTTGCAGAGTTTGTTGTTGCGGAGTTTCTAGATGTGGTTTTTCTAGTTGTAGAGTTTCTGGCTCTGGAGTTTCCAGTTGCGGAGTTTCTAGTTGTGAGGTTTGTAGTTGTGGAGTTTCTAGTGGTGGAGTTTCTAGTTGTGGAGTCTCTAGTTGTGGAGTTTCTAGTTGTGGACTTTCTAGTTGCGAACTCTCAAGTTGTGGAGTTTCTAGTTGTGGAGTTTCTAGCTGTGGAGTTTCTAGTTGTTGAGTTTCTAGTTTACTAGTTTCTATTTGCGAAGTCTCAAGTTGTGGAATTTCTAGCTGTGAAGTTTCTAGTTGCGTAGTTTGTAGTTGCGGAGTTTCCAGTTGCATAGTTTCTAGTTGTGGAGATTCTAGTTGCCGAGTTTCTTGTTGCGAAGTATCAAGTTGTGAAGTTTCTAGCTGTGGAGTTTCTAGTTGCAGAGTTTCTAGTTGTGGAGTTTCTAGTTGTGGAGTTTCTAGTTGTGGAATTTGTAGTTGTGGAGTATCTAGTTGTGATGTTTCAAGTTGTGGAGTTTCTAGCTGTGGAGTTTCTAGTGGCAGAGTTTCTAGTTGCGGAGTTTTCTAGTTGTGGAGATTCTAGTGGCGGAGTTTCAAGTTGTGAAGTTTCTAGTTGCGGAGTTACTAGCTGTGGAGTTTCTAGTGGCGGAGTCTTTATTTGTGCAGTCTATAGTTGTTGAGTTGCTAGTTGTGAAGTTTATAGTTGTGCGGTTTCTAGCTGTGGAGTTTCTAGTTGCGGAGTTTCTAGTTGCAGAGTTTCTAGTTGCGGAGTTTCTAGTTGCAGAGATTCTAGTTGTGGAGTTTCTAGTTGGGGAGTTTCTAGTTGCGGAGTTTCTAGTTGTGGAGTTTCTAGTAGTGGACTTTTAGTTGTGGAGTTTCAAGTTGAGGAATTTAGAGGTGTGGAGTTTCTAGTTGTTCAGTTTTTAGTTGGGGAGTTTCTAGTTGCGGAGTTTCTAGTTGTGGAGTTTCTAGTAGTGGAGTTTTAGTTGTGGAGTTTCAAGTTGAGGAATTTATAGGTGTGGAGTTTCTAGTTGTTGAGTTTCTAGTTGTCGGGTTTCTAGTTGAGGAGTTTCTAGTTGTGGAGTGTCTAGTTGTGGAGCTTTTAGTTGAGGAGTCTCTAGTTGTTGAGTCTCTAGCTGCGGAAATTCTAGTTGTGGAGTTTCTAGTAGCAGAGTTTGTTGTTGCGGAGTTTCTAGATGTGGTTTTTCTAGTTGTAGAGTTTCTGGCTCTGGAGTTTCCAGTTGCGGAGTTTCTAGTTGTGAGGTTTGTAGTTGTGGAGTTTCTAGTGGTGGAGTTTCTAGTTGTGGAGTCTCTAGTTGTGGAGTTTCTAGTTGTGGAGTTTCTAGTTGCGAACTCTCAAGTTGTGGTGTTACTAGTTTTGGAGTTTCTAGCTGTGGAGTTTCAATTTGCAGATTTTCTAGTTGCGGAGTTTCTAGCTGCAGAGTTTCTAGTTGTGGAGTTTCTAGTTGGGGAGTTTCTAGTTCCGGAGTTTCTAGTTGTGGAGTTTCTAGTTGTGGAGTTTCTAGTTATGGAGTTTTAGTTGTAAAGTTTCAAGTTGAGGAATTTATAGGTGTGGAGTTTCTAGTTGTTGAGTTTCTAGTTGTTGAGTTTCTAGTTGTCGGGTTTCAAGTTGCGGAGTTTCTAGTTGTGGAGTTTCTAGTTGTGGAGCTTTTAGTTGAAAAGTCTCTAGTTGTTGAGTTTCTAGCTGTGGAACTTCTAGTTGTGGAGTTTGTGGTTGCAGAGTTTGTTTTTGCGGAGTTTCCAGATGTGGTGTTTCAAGTTGTGGAGTCTCTAGCTGTGGAGTTTCTAGTTGCGGAGTTTCTTGTTGCAGAGTTTCTAGTTGCGGAGTTTTCTAGTTGTGGAGCTTCTAGTGGCGGAGTTTCAAGTTGTGGAGTTTCTAGTTGCGGAGTTACTAGCTGTTGAGTTTCTAGTGGCGGAGTCTATAGTTGTGCAGTCTCTAGTTGTTGAGTTGCTAGTTGTGAAGTTTTTAGTTGTGGGGTTTCTAGCTGTGGATTTTCTAGTTGCGGAGTTTCTATTTGCAGAGATTCTAGTTGTGGAGTTCCAGTTGGGGAATTTCTAGTTCCGGAATTTCCGGTTGTGGAGTTTCTAGTTGCGGAATTTGTAGATGCGGAGTATCTAGTTGTGGTGTTTCAAGTTGTGGAGTCTGTAGTTGTGGAGTATCTATTTGTTTGGTTTCAAGTTCTGGAGTTTCTAGTTGTGGAGTTTCTAGCTGTGGAGTTTCTAGTGGTTGAGTTTCCAGTTGACGAGTTTCTATTTGCGAAGTCTCAAGTTGTGGAGTTTCTAGCTGTAAAGTTTCCGGTTGCAGAGTTTCTAGTTGCGGAGTTTCCAGTTGTGGAGTTTCTAGTTGTGTAATTTCAATCTGTGTAGCTTCTAAATGTGGGGTTTCTAGTTGTGGAAATTCTAGCTGTGGAGTTTCTACTTATGGAATATTTAGTTGTGGAGTTTCAAGTTGAGGAATTCATAGGTGTGGAGTTTCCTGTTGTTGAGTTTCTAGTTGTCGGGTTGCAACTTGTGGAGTTTTAAGTTGTGGAGTTTCTAGTTGTGGAGCTTTTAGTTGAGGAGTCTCTATTTGTTGAGTCTCTAGCTGCGGAAATTCTAGTTGTGGAGTTTCTGGTTGTGGAGTTTCTAGTTGTGGAGTTTCTAGCTGTGGAGTTTCTAGTGGTTGAGTTTTCAGTTGACGAGTTTCTATTTGCGAAGTCTCAAGTTGTGGAGTTTCTAGCTGTAAAGTTTCTAGTGGCAGAGTTTTCAGTTGTGGAGTTTCTAGTTGTGGAGTTTCTTGTTGGGGAGTTTCTAGTTGTGAAGTTTCTAGTTGTGGATTTTCTAGTTGCGGAGTTTCTAGTTGCGGAGTTTTCAGTTGGAGAGTTTCTACTTGAGTTTATAGTTGTGGATTTTCTAGTTGCAGAATTTCGTATGTATAGTTTCAAGTTGTGGAGTTTCTAGTTGCGGAGTCTCTAGATGTGCAGTCTCTATTTGTTGAGTTTCTAGTCGTAAAGTTTATAGTTGAGGGGTTTCTACCTGCGGAGTTTCTATTTGCAGAGTTTCTAGTTGCGGAGTTTCTAGCTGCAGAGTTTCTAGTTGTGGAGTTTCTAGTTTGGGAGTTTCTAGTTGCGGAGTTTCTAGTTGTGGAGTTTCTAGTTGTGGAGTTTTAGTTGTGGAATTTATAGGTGTGGAGTTTCTAGTTGTTGAGTTTCTAGTTGTGGGGTTTCTAGTTGTGGAAATTCTAGCTGTGGAGTTTCTACTTATGGTATATCTAGTTGTGGAGTTTCTAGTTGTGGAGTTTCTAGCTGTGGAGTTTCTTGTTGGGGAGTTTCTAGTTGCGGAGTTTCTAGTTGCGGAGTTTCCAGTTGGGGAGTTTCAACTTGGGTTTATAGTTGTGGATTTGCTAGTTGCAGAGTTTCGAGTTGCAGAGTTTCAAGTTGTGGAGTTTCTAGTTGCGGAGTTTCCAGTTGTGGAGTTTCTAGTTGCGGAATTCGTAGTTGTGGAATTCGTAGTTGTGGAGTATCTAGTTGTGGTGTTTCAAGTAGTGAAGTTTCTAACTGTGGAGTTTCTAATTGCGGAGTTTCTAGTTGGAGAGTTTCACGTTGCGGAGTTTTCTAATTTTGGAGTTTCTAGTTTTGGAGTTTCTATTTGCGTTGTTTCAAGTTGTGGAGTTTCTAGTTGGGGAGTTTTTAGTTGTGGAGTCTGTAGTTGTGGAGCATCTATTTGTTGGGTTCCAACTTGTGGAGTTTCTAGTTGTGGAGTTTCTGGTTGTCGGATTTCTAGTTGCCGAGTTTCTAGTTGCGAAGTCTCAAGTTGTGGAGTTTCTAGCTGTGGAAATTCTAGTTGCGGAGCTTCTAGTTGCGGAGTTTCTAGTTGTGGAGTTTCTAGTTGTGGAATTCGTAGTTGTGGAGTATCTAGTTGTGGAGTTTCAAATTGTGGAGTTTCTAGTTGTGGATTTTGAAGTTGTAGAGTTCCTAGTTGCGGAGTGTCTAGTTGGGAGTTTCTAGTTGCGGAGTTTTCTAGTTGCGGAGTCTGTAGTTGTGGAGTTGCTAGTTGTGGAGTTTCTAGTAGCTGATTTTCTAGCTGTGGAGTTTCTAGTTGCGGAGTTTCTAGTTGCAGAGTTTCTAGTTGTGGACTTTCTAGCTGTGGAGTTTCCAGTTATGGAATTTCTAGTTGTGGAGTTTCTAGCTGTGGAGTTTCAAGTTGTGGAATTTTTAGGTGTGGAGTTTCTATTTGCGGAGTTTGTAGTGGTTGTGTTTCTAGTTGCGGAGTTTCTAGTTGTGGAGTTTCTAGTTGTGGATTTTCTAGTGTTGGAGTATTTAGTTGCGGAGTTTCTAGTTGTGGAGTTTCTGGTTGTGGAGTTTCATGTTGTGGTGTTTAAATCTGTGTAGTTTCTAGTTGTGGAGTCTCAATTTGTGGAGTTCCTAGTTGTGGAGTTTCTAAAGGTAGAGTGTCCATTTGTGAAGTTTCTAGTTGTGAAGTTTCTAGTTGTGGAGTTTCTAGTTGGAGTTTTTAGTTTTCGAGTTTCTAGTTGTAGATTTTCTATTTGCAGAGTTCCTATTTGTGGAGTTTCTAGTTGTGGGATTTCTAGTTTTGGAAATTCTAGCTGTGGAGTTTCTACTTATGGAATCTCTAGTCGAGGAGTTTCTAGTTGTGTAGTTTCTATCTGAGGAGTTTCTAAATGCAAAGTCTCTAGTTGTGCAGTCTCTAGTTGTGGAGTTTCTAGTTGTGGAGTTTCTTGTTGGGGAGTTTCTAGTTGTGAAGTTTCTAGTTGTGGATTTTCTAGTTGCGGAGTTTCTAGTTGCGGAGTTTCTAGTTGGAGAGTTTCTACTTGAGTTTATAGTTGTGGATTTTCTAGTTGCAAAGTTTCGATTTGCAGAGTTTCAAGTTGTGGAAATATTAGTTGCGGAGTTTCTAGCTGCGGAGTTTCTAGTTGCGGAGTCTCTGGATGCGCAGTCTCTATTTGTTGAGTTTCTAGTTGTGAAGATTATAGTTGAGGGGTTTCTACCTGCGGAGTTTCTATTTGCAGAGTTTCTAGTTGCGGAGTTTCTAGCTGCAGAGTTTGTTGTTGTCGAGTTTCTAGTTTGGGAGTTTCTAGTTGCGGAGTTTCTAGTGGTGGAGTTTCTAGTTGTGGAGTTTCTAGTTGTGGAGTTTTAGTTGTGGAATTTTTAGGTGTGGAGTTTCTAGTTGTTGAGTGTCTAGTTGTGGAGTTTCTAGTTGCGGAGTTTCTAGTTGTGGAGTTTCTACTTGTGGAGTTTTAGTTGTGGAGTTTCTAGTTGTGGAGTTTCTAGTTGCAGAGTTTCTAGTTGTGGAGTTTCTAGTTGCAGAGTTTCTAGTTGTGGAGTTTCTAGTTGTGGAGTTTCTAGTTGTGGAGTTTTAGTTCTGGAGTTTCAAGTTGTGGAATTTATAGGTGTGGAGTTTCTAGTTGTTGAGTGTCCAGTTGTGGAGTTTCTAGTTGCGGAGTTTCTAGTTGTGGAGTTTCTACTTGTGGAGTTTCTATTTGTGGAGTTTTTAGTTGCGGAGTTTCTGGTTGCGGAGTTTCAGGTTGTGGAGTTTCTAGTTGTGGAGTTTGTAGTTGTGGAGTTTCAAGTTGAAAAGTTTTTAGTTGTGGATTTTGAAGTTGTAGAGTTCCTAGTTGTGGAGTTTCTAGTGGTGGAGTTTCTAGTTGTTGAGTTTCAAGTTGCTGAGTTTCTAGTCGCGAAGTCTCAAGTTGTGGATTTTCTAGCTGTGGAGTTTCTAGTGGCGGAGTTTCCAGTTGTGGAGTTTCCAGTTGCGGAATTTGTAGTTGTGGAATTTGTAGTTGTGGAGTATTTAGTTGTGGTGTTTCAAGTAATGAAGTTTCTAACTGTGGAGTTTCTAATTGCGGAGTTTCTAGTTGCAGAGTTTCACGTTGCGGAGTTTTCTAGTTGTGGAGTTTCTAGTTGCGGAGTTTCTAGTTGCGGAGTTTCAAGTTGTGGAGTTTCTAGTTGGGGAGTTTCTAGTTGTGGAGTCTGTAGTTGTGGAGTATCTATTTTTTGGGTTTAAACTTGTGGAGTTTCTAGTTGTGGAGTTTGTGGTTGTCGGGTTTCTAGTTGCCGAGTTTCTAGTTGCAAAGTCTCAAGTTGTGGAGTTTCTAGCTGTGGAAATTCTAGTTGCGGAGCTTCTAGTTGCGGAGTTTCTAGTTGTGGAGTTTCTAGTTGTGGAATTCATAGTTGTGTAGTATCTAGTTGTGGAGTTTCAAATTGTGGAGTTTCTAGTTGTGGATTTTGAAGTTGTTGAGTTTCTAGTTGTGGAGTGTCTAGTTGGGAGTTTCTAGTTGCGGAGTTTTCTAGTTGCGGAGTCTGTAGTTGTGGAGTTGCTAGTTGTGGAGTTTCTAGTAGCTGATTTTCTAGCTGTGGAGTTTCTAGTTGCGGAGTTTCTAGTTGCAGAGTTTCTAGTTGTGGACTTTCTAGCTGTGGAGTTTCCAGTTATGGAATTTCTAGTTGTGGAGTTTCTAGCTGTGGAGTTTCAAGTTGTGGAATTTTTAGGTGTGGAGTTTCTATTTGCGGAGTTTGTAGTGGTTGTGTTTCTAGTTGCGGAGTTTCTAGTTGTGGAGTTTCTAGTTGTGGATTTTCTAGTGTTGGAGTATTTAGTTGCGGAGTTTCTAGTTGTGGAGTTTCTGGTTGTGGAGTTTCATGTTGTGGTGTTTGAATCTGTGTAGTTTCTAGTTGTGGAGTCTCAATTTGTGGAGTTCCTAGTTGTGGAGTTTCTAAAGGTAGAGTGTCCATTTGTGAAGTTTCTAGTTGTGAAGTTTCTAGTTGTGGAGTTTCTAGTTGGAGTTTTTAGTTTTCGAGTTTCTAGTTGTAGATTTTCTATTTGCAGAGTTCCTATTTGTGGAGTTTCTAGTTGTGGGATTTCTAGTTTTGGAAATTCTAGCTGTGGAGTTTCTACTTATGGAATCTCTAGTCGAGGAGTTTCTAGTTGTGTAGTTTCTATCTGAGGAGTTTCTAAATGCAAAGTCTCTAGTTGTGCAGTCTCTAGTTGTGGAGTTTCTAGTTGTGGAGTTTCTTGTTGGGGAGTTTCTAGTTGTGAAGTTTCTAGTTGTGGATTTTCTAGTTGCGGAGTTTCTAGTTGCGGAGTTTCTAGTTGGAGAGTTTCTACTTGAGTTTATAGTTGTGGATTTTCTAGTTGCAAAGTTTCGATTTGCAGAGTTTCAAGTTGTGGAAATATTAGTTGCGGAGTTTCTAGCTGCGGAGTTTCTAGTTGCGGAGTCTCTGGATGCGCAGTCTCTATTTGTTGAGTTTCTAGTTGTGAAGATTATAGTTGAGGGGTTTCTACCTGCGGAGTTTCTATTTGCAGAGTTTCTAGTTGCGGAGTTTCTAGCTGCAGAGTTTGTTGTTGTCGAGTTTCTAGTTTGGGAGTTTCTAGTTGCGGAGTTTCTAGTGGTGGAGTTTCTAGTTGTGGAGTTTCTAGTTGTGGAGTTTTAGTTGTGGAATTTTTAGGTGTGGAGTTTCTAGTTGTTGAGTGTCTAGTTGTGGAGTTTCTAGTTGCGGAGTTTCTAGTTGTGGAGTTTCTACTTGTGGAGTTTTAGTTGTGGAGTTTCTAGTTGTGGAGTTTCTAGTTGCAGAGTTTCTAGTTGTGGAGTTTCTAGTTGCAGAGTTTCTAGTTGTGGAGTTTCTAGTTGTGGAGTTTCTAGTTGTGGAGTTTTAGTTCTGGAGTTTCAAGTTGTGGAATTTATAGGTGTGGAGTTTCTAGTTGTTGAGTGTCCAGTTGTGGAGTTTCTAGTTGCGGAGTTTCTAGTTGTGGAGTTTCTACTTGTGGAGTTTCTATTTGTGGAGTTTTTAGTTGCGGAGTTTCTGGTTGCGGAGTTTCAGGTTGTGGAGTTTCTAGTTGTGGAGTTTGTAGTTGTGGAGTTTCAAGTTGAAAAGTTTTTAGTTGTGGATTTTGAAGTTGTAGAGTTCCTAGTTGTGGAGTTTCTAGTGGTGGAGTTTCTAGTTGTTGAGTTTCAAGTTGCTGAGTTTCTAGTCGCGAAGTCTCAAGTTGTGGATTTTCTAGCTGTGGAGTTTCTAGTGGCGGAGTTTCCAGTTGTGGAGTTTCCAGTTGCGGAATTTGTAGTTGTGGAATTTGTAGTTGTGGAGTATTTAGTTGTGGTGTTTCAAGTAATGAAGTTTCTAACTGTGGAGTTTCTAATTGCGGAGTTTCTAGTTGCAGAGTTTCACGTTGCGGAGTTTTCTAGTTGTGGAGTTTCTAGTTGCGGAGTTTCTAGTTGCGGAGTTTCAAGTTGTGGAGTTTCTAGTTGGGGAGTTTCTAGTTGTGGAGTCTGTAGTTGTGGAGTATCTATTTTTTGGGTTTAAACTTGTGGAGTTTCTAGTTGTGGAGTTTGTGGTTGTCGGGTTTCTAGTTGCCGAGTTTCTAGTTGCAAAGTCTCAAGTTGTGGAGTTTCTAGCTGTGGAAATTCTAGTTGCGGAGCTTCTAGTTGCGGAGTTTCTAGTTGTGGAGTTTCTAGTTGTGGAATTCATAGTTGTGTAGTATCTAGTTGTGGAGTTTCAAATTGTGGAGTTTCTAGTTGTGGATTTTGAAGTTGTTGAGTTTCTAGTTGTGGAGTGTCTAGTTGGGAGTTTCTAGTTGCGGAGTTTTCTAGTTGCGGAGTCTGTAGTTGTGGAGTTGCTAGTTGTTGAGTTTCTAGTGGTGGATTTTCTAGCTGTGGAGTTTCTAGTTGCGGAGTTTCTAGTTGCAGAGTTTCTAGCTGTGGACTTTCTAGCTGTGGAGTTTCCAGTTATGGAATTTCTAGTTGTGGAGTTTCTAGCTATGGAGTTTCAAGTTGTGGAATATATAGGTGTGGAGTTCCTATTTGTGGAGTTTCTAGTGGTCGGGTTTCTAGTTGCGGAGTTTCTAGTTGTGGAGTTTCTAGTTGCAGAGTTTCTAGTTGCGGAGTTTCTAGTTGCAGAGTTTCTAGTTGGGGAGTTTCTAGTTGGGGAGAGTCTAGTTGCGGAGTTTCTAGTTATGGAAATTCTAGTTGTGAAGTTTATAGTTGTGGGGTTTCTAGCTGTGGAGTTTCTAGTTACGGAGTTTCTAGTTGCAGAGTTTCTAGTTGCGGAGTTTCTAGTTGCAGAGTTTCTAGTTGGGGAGTTTCTAGTTGGGGAGAGTCTAGTTGCGGAGTTTCTAGTTGTGGAGTTTCTAGTTGTGAAGTTTTAGTTGTGGAGTTTTAGTTGTGGAGTTTCAAGGTGTTGAAATAATAGGTGTGGAGTTTCTAGTTGTTGAGTTTCTAGTTGTCGGGTTTCTAGTTGCGGAGTTTCTAGTTGTAAAGTTTCTAGTTGTGGAGCTTTTAGTTGAGGAGTCTCTAGTTGTTGAGTCTCTAGTTGTGAAATTTCTAGTTGTGGAGTTTCTAGTTGTGGAGTTTGTTGTTGCGGAGTTTCTAGATGTGGAGTTTCTAGTTGTGGAGTTTCTGGCTGTGGAGTTTCTAGTTGTGGAATTTCTAGTTGTGAGGTTCGTAGTTGTGGAGTTTCTAGTGGTGGAGTTTCTAGTTGTGGAGTCTCTAGTTGTGGAGTTTCTAGTTGTGGAGTTTCTAGTTGCGAACTCTCAAGTTGTGGAGTTTCTAGTTGTGTAAATTCTAGTTGTCGGGTTTGTAGTTATGGAGTTTCTAGTTGTGGAGTCTCTAGTTGTGGAGATTCTAGTTGTGGAGTTTCTAGTTGTGGAGTCTCTAGTTGTTCAGTTTCTAGCTGTGGAGTTTCTAGTTGCGGAGTTTCTAGTTGCAGAGTTTCTAGTTGTGGAGATTCTAGTTGCCGAATTTCTAGTTGCGAAGTCTCAAGTTGCGGAGTTTCTAGTTGTGGAGTTTCTAGTTGTGAAATTTGTAGTTGAGGAGTATCTAGTTGTGGTGTTTCAAGTTGTGGAGTTTCTGTCTCTGGAGTTTCTAGTTGCGGAGTTTTTAGTTGCAGAGTTTCTAGTTGCGGACTTTTCTAGTTGTGGAGTTTCTAGTTGCAGAGTTTCAAGTTGTGGAGTTTCTAGTTGCGAGGTCCGTAGTTGTGGAGTTTCTAGTTGTGGAGTTTGTAGTTGTGGAGTTTCTAGTTTTGGAGACTCTAGTAGTGCAGTTTCTAGTTGTGGAGTTTGTTGTTGCGAAGTCTCAAGTTGTGGAGTTTCTAATTGTGGAGTTTCTAGATGTGGAGTTGCTAGTAGTGGGGTTCGTAGTTGTGGGGTTCGTAGTTGTGGAGTTTCTAGTTGTGGAGTCTCTAGTTGTGGAGTTTCTAGTTGTGGAGTTTCTAGCTGTGGAGTTTCTAGTTGCGGAGTTTATAGTTGCAGAGTTTCTAGTTGCGGAGTTTTCTAGTTGTGGAGATTCTAATGGCGGAGTTTCAAGTTGTGGAGTTTCTAGTTGCGGAGTTTCTAGCTGTGGAGTTTCTAGTTGCGGAGTCTCTAGTTGTGCAGTCTCTAGTTGTTGAGTTTCAGGTTGCGGAGTTTGTAGTTGCGGAGTTTCTAGTCGCAGAGTTTCTAGTTGGGGAGTTTCTAGTTGTGCAATTTGTAGTTGTGGAGTATCTAGTTGTGGTGTTTTAAGTTGTGGAGTTTCTAGCTGTGGAGTTTCTAGTTGCGGAGTTTCTGGTTGCAGAGTTTCTAGTTGCGGAGTTTTCAAGTTGTGGAGATTCTAGAGGCGGAGTTTCAAGTTGTGGAGTTTCTAGTTGCGGAGTTACTAGCTGTGGAGATTCTCGTTGCGGAATTTCTTGTAGCAGAGTTTCTAGTTGCGAAGTCTCAAGTTGTGGAGTTTCTAGCTGTAAAGTTTCTAGTTGCGGAGTTTGTAGTTGCGGAGTTTCCAGTTGTCGAGTTTCTAGTTGTGGAATTTGTAGTTGTGAAGTTTATAGTTGTGGGGTTTCTAGCTGTGGAGTTTCTAGTTACGGAGTTTCTAGTTGCAGAGTTTCTAGTTGCGGAGTTTCTAGTTGGGGAGAGTCTAGTTGCGGAGTTTCTAGTCGTGGAGTTTCTAGCTGTGAAGTTTTAGTTGTGGAGTTTTAGTTGTGGAGTTTCAAGGTGTTGAAATAACAGGTGTGGAGTTTCTAGTTGTGGAGTTCCTAGTTGTGGAGTTTCTAGCTGTGGAGATTCTAGTTGCGGAGTTTCTAGTTGCAGAGTTTCTAGTTGTGGAGATTCTAGTTGCCGAGTTTCTAGTTGCGAAGTCTCAAGTTGTGAAGTTTCTAGCTGTGGAGTTTCTAGTTGCGGAGTTTCAGGTTGCGGAGTTTGTAGTTGCGGATTTTCTAGTCGCAGAGTTTCTAGTTGTGGAGATTCTAGTTGCCGAGTTTCTAGTTGCGAAGTCTCAAGTTGTGAAGTTTTTAGCTGCGGAGTTTCTAGTTTCGGAGTTTCTGGTTGTGGAGTTTCTAGTTGTGCAATTTGTAGTTGTGGAGTATCTAGTTGTGGTGTTTCAAGTTGTGGAGTTTCTAGGTGTGAAGTTTCTAGTTGCGGAGTTTCTAGTTGCAGAGTTTCTAGTTGCGGAGTTTTCCAGTTGTGGAGTTTCTAGTTGCAGAGCTTCTAGTTGTGGAGTTTCTAGTTGTGGAGTCTCTAGTTGTGGAGTTTCTACAGTTGGAGTTTCTAGATGCGAACTCTCAAATTGTGGAGTTTCAAGTTGTGGAGTTTGTAGTTGTGGGGTTTGTAGTTGTGGAGTTTCTAGTTGTGGAGTCTCTAGTTGTGGAGTTTCTAGTTGTGGAGTTTCTAGTTGCGGAGTTTCTAGTTGCAGAGTTTCTAGTTGTGGAAATACTAGCTGCCGAGTTTTTAGTTGCGAAGTCTCAAGTTGCGGAGTTTCTAGTTGTGGAGTTTCTAGTTGTGGAATTTGTAGTTGTCGAGTATCTAGTTGTGGTGTTTCAAGTTGTGGAGTTTCTGGCTCTGGAGTTTCTAGTTGCGGAGTTTTTAGTTGCAGAGTTTCTAGTTGCAGAGTTTCTAGTTGCGGAGTTTTCTAGTTGTGGAGATTCTAGTGGAGGAGTTTCAAGTTGTGGAGTTTCTAGTTGCGGAGTTTCTAGCTGTTGAGTTTCTAGTTGCGGAGTCTCTAGTTGTGGAGTCTCTAGTTGTTGAGTTTCAGGTTGCGGAGTTTGTAGTTGCGGAGTTTCTAGTCGCAGAGTTTCTAGTTGTGGAGATTCTAGTTGCCGAGTTTCTAGCTGCGAAGTCTCAAGTTGTGGAGTTTCTAGCTGCGGAGTTTCTAGTTGCGGAGTTTCTAGTTGTGGAGTTTCTAGTTGTGAAGTTTATAGTTGTGGGGTTTCTAGCTGTGGAGTTTCTAGTTACGGAGTTTCTAGTTGCAGAGTTTCTAGTTGCGGAGTTTCTAGTTGCAGAGTTTCTAGTTGGGGAGTTTCTAGTTGGGGAGAGTCTAGTTGCGGAGTTTCTAGTTGTGGAGTTTCTAGTTGTGAAGTTTATAGTTGTGGGGTTTCTAGCTGTGGAGTTTCTTGTTACGGAGTTTCTAGTTGCAGAGTTTCTAGTTGCGGAGTTTCTAGTTGCAGAGTTTCTAGTTGGGGAGTTTCTAGTTGGGGAGAGTCTAGTTGCGGAGTTTCTTGTTGTGGAGTTTCTAGTTGTGAAGTTTTAGTTGTGGAGTTTTAGTTGTGGAGTTTCAAGGTGTTGAAATAATAGGTGTGGAGTTTCTAGTTGTTCAGTTTCTAGTTGTCGGGTTCCTAGTTGCGGAGTTTCTAGTTGTAAAGTTTCTAGTTGTGGAGCTTTTAGTAGAGGAGTCTCTAGTTGTTGAGTCTCTGTGAAATTTCTAGTTGTGGAGTTTCTAGTTGTGGAGTTTGTTGTTGCGGAATTTCTAGATGTGGAGTTTCTAGTTGTGGAGTTTCTGGCTGTGGAGTTTCTAGTTGTGAGGTTCGTAGTTGTGGAGTTTCTAGTGGTGGAGTTTCTAGTTGTGGAGTCTCTAGTTGTGGAGTTTCTAGTTGTGGAGTTTCTAGCTGTGGAGTTTCTAGTTGCGGAGTTTCTAGTTGCAGAGTTTCTAGTTGTGGAGATTCTAGTTGCCGAGTTTCTAGTTGCGAAGTCTCAAGTTGTGGAGTTTCTAGCTGTGGAGTTTCTAGTTGCGGAGTTTCAGGTTGCGGAATTTGTAGTTGCGGAGTTTCTAGTCGCAGAGTTTCTAGTTGTGGATATTCTAGCTGCCGAGTTTCTAGTTGCGAAGTCTAAAGTTGTGGAGTTTCTAGCTGCGGAGTTTCTAGTTTCGGAGTTTCTGGTTGTGGAGTTTCTAGTTGTGCAATTTGTAGTTGTGGAGTATCTAGTTGTGGTGTTTCAAGTTGTGGAGTTTCTAGGTGTGAAGTTTCTAGTTGCGGAGTTTCTAGTTGCTGAGTTTCCAGTTGGGGAGTTTCTACTTGAGTTTATAGTTGTGTATTTTCTAGTTGCAGAGTTTCGAGTTGTGGAGTTTCAAGTTGAGGAATTTATAGGCGTGGAGTTTCTAGGTTTTGAGTTTCTAGTTGTCGGGTTTCAAGTTGCGGAGTTTCTAGTTGTGGAGTTTCTAGTTGTGGAGCTTTTAGTGGAGGAGTCTCTAGTTGTTGAGTCTCTAGCTGTGAAAATTCTAGTTGTGGAGTTTCTGGTTGCAGAGTTTGATGTTGCGGAGTTTCCAGATGTGGTGTTTCTAGTTGTGGAGTTTCTAGTTGTGGAATTAGTAGTTGTGGAGTATCTAGTTGTGGTGTTTCAAGTTGTGGAGTCTCTAGTTGTGGAGTTTCTAGTTGCGGAGTTTCTAGTTGCGGAGTTTTCTAGTTGTGGAGCTTCTAGTGGCGGAGTTTCAAGTTGTGGAGTTTCTAGTTGCGGAGTTACTAGCTGTGGAGTTTCTAGTTGCGAAGTCTCTAGTTGAGCAGTCTCTAGTTGTTGAGTTGCTAGTTGTGAAGTTTATAGTTGTGGGGTTTCTAGCTGTGCAGTTTCTAGTTGCGGAGTTTCTAGTTGCAGAGATTCTAGTTGTGGAGTTTCTAGTTGTGGAGTTTCTAGTTGCGGAATTTGTAGTTGTGTAGTATCTAGTTGTGGTGTTTCAAGTTGTAGAGTCTGTAGTTGTGGAGTATCTATTTGTTGGGTTTCAAATTGTGGAGTTTCTAGTTGTGGAGTTTCTAGCTGTGGAGTTTCTAGTGGTTGAGTTTCCAGTTGACGAGTTTCTATTTGCGAAGTCTCAAGTTGTGGAGTTTCTAGCTGTAAAGTTTCTAGTTGCAGAGTTTCAAGTTGCGGAGTTTCCAGTTGCGGAGTTGCTTGCTGCGGAGTTTCTAGTTGCGGAGTCTCTAGTTGTGCAGTCTCTATTTGTTCAGTTTCTAGTTGTGAAGTTTATAGTTGAGGGCTTTCTAGTTGTGGAGTTTCTAGTTGCGGAGTTTCTAGTTGTGGAGTTTCTAGTTGTGGAGTTTTAGTTGTGGAGTTTCAAGTTGAGAAATTTATAGGTGTGGAGTTTGTAGTTGTTGAGTTTCTAGTTGTGGAATTTGTAGTTGTGGAGTATCTAGTTGCGGAGTTTCTAGTTGCGGAGTTTCCAGTTGGGGAGTTTCTACTTTAGTTTATAGTTGTGGATTTTCTAGTTGCAGAGTTTCGATTTGCAGAGTTTCAAGTTGTGGAGTTTCTAGTTGCGGAGTTTCTAGCTGCTGAGTTTCTAGTTGCGGAGTCTCTAGTTGTGCAGTCTCTAGTTGTTGAGTTTCTAGTTGTGAAGTTTATAGTTGAGGGGTTTCTAGCTGTGGAGTTTCTAGTTGCGGAGTTTCTATTTGCAGAGTTTCTAGTTGCGGAGTTTTTAGCTGCAGAGTTTGTAGTTGTGGAGTTTCTAGTTGTGGAGTTTTAGTTGAGGCGTTTCAAGTTGTGGAATTTATACGTGTGGAGTTTGTAGTTGTTGAGTTTCTAGTTGTCGGGTTTCTAGTTGCAGAACTTCTAGTTGTGGAGTGTCTAGTTGTGAAGCTTTTAGTTGAAGAGTCTCTAGTTGTTGAGTCTCTATCTGTGGAAATTCTAGTTGTGGAGTTTCTAGTTGCAGAGTTTGTTGTTGCAGGGTTTCTAGATGTGGTTTTTCTAGTTGTAGAGTTTCTGGCTGTGGAGTTTCCAGTTGCGCAGTTTCTAGTTGTGGAGTTTCTAGTTGTGAGGTTTGTAGTTGTGGAGTTTCTAGTGGTGGAGTTTCTAGTTGTGGAGTCTCTAGTTGTGGAGTTTCTAGTTGTGAAGTATCTAGTTGCGAACTCTCAAGTTGTGGAGTTTCTAGTTGTGGAGCTTCTAGCTGTGGAGTTTGCAGTTGTTGAGTTTCTAGTTGACGAGTTTCTATTTGCGAAGTCTCAAGTTGTTGAGTTTCTAGCTGTGGAGTTTCTAGTTGCGGAGTTTGTAGTTGCGGAGTTTCTAGTTGCAGAGTTTCTAGTTGTGGAGATTCTAGTTGCCTAGTTTCTTGTTGCGAAGTCTCAAGTGTTGGAGTTTCTAGCTGTTGAGTTTCTTGTTGCGGAGTTTCTAGTTGTGGAGTTTCTAGTTGTGGAATCTGTAGTTGTGGAGTATCTTGTTGTGGTGTTTCAAGTTGTGGAGTTTCTAGCTGTGGAGTTTCTAGTTGCGGAGTTCTAGTGGCAGAGTTTCTAGTTGCGGAGTTTTCTAGTTGTGGAGATTCTAGTGGCGGAGTTTCAAGTTTTGGAGTTTCTAGTTGCGGAGTTACTAGCTGTGGAGTTTCTAGTTGCGGAGTCTCTAGTTGTGCAGTCTCTGGTAATTGAGTTGCTAGTTGTGAAGTTTCTAGTTGTGGGGTTTCTAGCTGTGGAGTTTCTAGTTGCGGAGTTTCTAGTTGCAGAGTTTCTAGTTGCGGAGTTTCTAGTTGCAGAGATTCTAGTTGTGGAGTTTCTAGTTGGGGAGTTTCTAGTTGTTGAGTTTCTAGTTGTGAAGTTTATAGTGTTGGGGTTTCTAGCTGTGGAGTTTCTAGTTGCAAAGTTTCTAGTTGCAGAGTTTCTAGTTGCGGAGTTTCTAGTTGCAGAGTTTCTAGTTGTGGAGTTTCTAGTTGGGGAGTTTCTAGTTGTGGAGTTTTAGTTGTGGAGTTTCAAGTTGTGGAATTTATAGGTGTGGAGTTTCTAGTTGTTGAGTGTCTAGTTGTGGAGTTTCTAGTTGCGAAGTTTCTAGTTGTGGAGTTTCTAGTTGTGGAGTTTCTACTTGTGGAGTTTCTAGTTGTGGAGTTTTTAGTTGCGGAGTTTCTGGTTGCGGAGTTTCAGGTTGTGGAGTTTCTAGTTGTGGAGTTTTTAGTTGTGGAGTATCTAGTTGTGGAGTTTCAAGTTGAAAAGTTTTTAGTTGTGGATTTTGAAGTTGTAGAGTTCCTAGTTGTGGAGTTTCTAGTGGTGGAGTTTCTAGTTGTTGAGTTTCTAGTTGCTGAGTTTCTAGTCGCGAAGTCTCAAGTTGTGGAGTTTCTAGCTGTGGAGTTTCTAGTTGCGGAGTTTCCAGTTGTGGAGTTTCTAGTTGTGGATTTTGAAGTTGTAGAGTTCCTAGTTGCGGAGTGTCTAGTTGGGAGTTTCTAGTTGCGGAGTTTTCTAGTTGCGGAGTTTTCTTGTTGCGGAGTCTGTAGTTGTGGAGTTGCTAGTTGTGGAGTTTCTAGTGGTGGATTTTCTAGCTGTGGAGTTTCTAGTTGCGGAGTTTCTAGTTGCAGAGTTTCTAGTTGTGGACTTTCTAGCTGTGGAGTTTCCAATTTTGAATTTGTAGTTGTGGAGTTTCTAGCTGTGGAGTTTCAAGTTGTGGAATTTATAGGTGTGGAGTTTTTGTTTGTGTAGTTTCTAGTGGTCGGGTTTCTAGCTGCGGAGTTTCTAGTTGCGGAGTCTCTAGTTGTGCAGTCTCTATTTGTTCAGTTTCTAGTTGTGAAGTTTATAGCTGAGGGGTTTCTAGCTGTGGAAATTCTAGTTGCGGAGTTTCTATTTGCAGAGTTTGTAGTTGCGGAGTTTCTGGCTGCAGAGTTTCTAGTTGTGGAGTTTCTAGTTGTGGAGTTTCTAGTTGCAGAGTTTCTAGTTGTGGAGTTTCTAGTTGCAGAGTTTCTAGTTGTGGAGTTTCTAGTTGTGGAGTTTCTAGTTGTGGAGTTTTAGTTCTGGAGTTTCAAGTTGTGGAATTTATAGGTGTGGACTTTCTAGTTGTTGAGTGTCCAGTTGTGGAGTTTCTAGTTGCGGAGTTTCTAGTTGTGGAGTTTCTACTTGTGGAGTTTCTATTTGTGGAGTTTTTAGTTGCGGAGTTTCTGGTTGCGGAGTTTCAGGTTGTGGAGTTTCTAGTTGTGGAGTTTGTAGTTGTGGAGTTTCAAGTTGAAAAGTTTTTAGTTGAGGATTTTGAAGTTGTAGAGTTCCTAGTTGTGGAGTTTCTAGTGGTGGAGTTTCTAGTTGTTGAGTTTCAAGTTGCTGAGTTTCTAGTCGCGAAGTCTCAAGTTGTGGAGTTTCTAGCTGTGGAGTTTCTAGTGGCGGAGTTTCCAGTTGTGGAGTTTCCAGTTGCGGAATTTGTAGTTGTGGAATTCGTAGTTGTGGAGTATCTAGTTGTGGTGTTTCAAGTAATGAAGTTTCTAACTGTGGAGTTTCTAATTGCGGAGTTTCTAGTTGCAGAGTTTCACGTTGCGGAGTTTTCTAGTTGTGGAGTTTCTAGTTGCGGAGTTTCTAGTTGCGGAGTTTCAAGTTGTGGAGTTTCTAGTTGGGGAGTTTCTAGTTGTGGAGTCTGTAGTTGTGGAGTATCTATTTTTTGGGTTTAAACTTGTGGAGTTTCTAGTTGTGGAGTTTGTGGTTGTCGGGTTTCTAGTTGCCGAGTTTCTAGTTGCAAAGTCTCAAGTTGTGGAGTTTCTAGCTGTGGAAATTCTAGTTGCGGAGCTTCTAGTTGCGGAGTTTCTAGTTGTGGAGTTTCTAGTTGTGGAATTCATAGTTGTGTAGTATCTAGTTGTGGAGTTTCAAATTGTGGAGTTTCTAGTTGTGGATTTTGAAGTTGTTGAGTTTCTAGTTGTGGAGTGTCTAGTTGGGAGTTTCTAGTTGCGGAGTTTTCTAGTTGCGGAGTCTGTAGTTGTGGAGTTGCTAGTTGTTGAGTTTCTAGTGGTGGATTTTCTAGCTGTGGAGTTTCTAGTTGCGGAGTTTCTAGTTGCAGAGTTTCTAGCTGTGGACTTTCTAGCTGTGCAGTTTCCAGTTATGGAATTTCTAGTTGTGGAGTTTCTAGCTATGGAGTTTCAAGTTGTGGAATATATAGGTGTGGAGTTCCCATTTGTGGAGTTTCTAGTGGTCGGGTTTCTAGTTGCGGAGTTTCTAGTTGTGGAGTTTCTAGTTGCAGAGTTTCTAGTTGCGGAGTTTCTAGTTGCAGAGTTTCTAGTTGGGGAGAGTCTAGTTGCGGAGTTTCTAGTTATGGAAATTCTAGTTGTGAAGTTTATAGTTGTGGGGTTTCTAGCTGTGGAGTTTCTAGTTACGGAGTTTCTAGTTGCTGAGTTTCTAGTTGCGGAGTTTCTAGTTGCAGAGTTTCTAGTTGGGGAGTTTCTAGTTGGGGAGAGTCTAGTTGCGGAGTTTCTAGTTGTGGAGTTTCTAGTTGTGAAATTTTAGTTGTGGAGTTTTAGTTGTGGAGTTTCAAGGTGTTGAAATAACAGGTGTGGAGTTTCTAGTTGTGGAGTTCCTAGTTGTGGAGTTTCTAGCTGTGGAGATTCTAGTTGCGGAGTTTCTAGTTGCAGAGTTTCTAGTTGTGGAGATTCTAGTTGCCGAGTTTCTAGTTGCGAAGTCTCAAGTTGTGAAGTTTCTAGCTGTGGAGTTTCTAGTTGCGGAGTTTCAGGTTGCGGAGTTTGTAGTTGCGGATTTTCTAGTCGCAGAGTTTCTAGTTGTGGAGATTCTAGTTGCCGAGTTTCTAGTTGCGAAGTCTCAAGTTGTGAAGTTTTTAGCTGCGGAGTTTCTAGTTTCGGAGTTTCTGGTTGTGGAGTTTCTAGTTGTGCAATTTGTAGTTGTGGAGTATCTAGTTGTGGTGTTTCAAGTTGTGGAGTTTCTAGGTGTGAAGTTTCTAGTTGCGGAGTTTCTAGTTGCAGAGTTTCTAGTTGCGGAGTTTTCCAGTTGTGGAGTTTCTAGTTGCAGAGCTTCTAGTTGTGGAGTTTCTAGTTGTGGAGTCTCTAGTTGTGGAGTTTCTACAGTTGGAGTTTCTAGATGCGAACTCTCAAATTGTGGAGTTTCAAGTTGTGGAGTTTCTAGTTGTGGGGTTTGTAGTTGTGGAGTTTCTAGTTGTGGAGTCTCTAGTTGTGGAGTTTCTAGTTGTGGAGTTTCTAGTTGCGGAGTTTCTAGTTGCAGAGTTTCTAGTTGTGGAAATACTAGCTGCCGAGTTTTTAGTTGCGAAGTCTCAAGTTGCGGAGTTTCTAGTTGTGGAGTTTCTAGTTGTGGAATTTGTAGTTGTCGAGTATCTAGTTGTGGTGTTTCAAGTTGTGGAGTTTCTGGCTCTGGAGTTTCTAGTTGCGGAGTTTTTAGTTGCAGAGTTTCTAGTTGCAGAGTTTCTAGTTGCGGAGTTTTCTAGTTGTGGAGATTCTAGTGGAGGAGTTTCAAGTTGTGGAGTTTCTAGTTGCGGAGTTTCTAGCTGTTGAGTTTCTAGTTGCGGAGTCTCTAGTTGTGGAGTCTCTAGTTGTTGAGTTTCAGGTTGCGGAGTTTGTAGTTGCGGAGTTTCTAGTCGCAGAGTTTCTAGTTGTGGAGATTCTAGTTGCCGAGTTTCTAGCTGCGAAGTCTCAAGTTGTGGAGTTTCTAGCTGCGGAGTTTCTAGTTGCGGAGTTTCTAGTTGTGGAGTTTCTAGTTGTGAAGTTTATAGTTGTGGGGTTTCTAGCTGTGGAGTTTCTAGTTACGGAGTTTCTAGTTGCAGAGTTTCTAGTTGCGGAGTTTCTAGTTGCAGAGTTTCTAGTTGGGGAGTTTCTAGTTGGGGAGAGTCTAGTTGCGGAGTTTCTAGTTGTGGAGTTTCTAGTTGTGAAGTTTATAGTTGTGGGGTTTCTAGCTGTGGAGTTTCTAGTTACGGAGTTTCTAGTTGCAGAGTTTCTAGTTGCGGAGTTTCTAGTTGCAGAGTTTCTAGTTGGGGAGTTTCTAGTTGGGGAGAGTCTAGTTGCGGAGTTTCTAGTTGTGGAGTTTCTAGTTGTGAAGTTTTAGTTGTGGAGTTTTAGTTGTGGAGTTTCAAGGTGTTGAAATAATAGGTGTGGAGTTTCTAGTTGTTCAGTTTCTAGTTGTCGGGTTCCTAGTTGCGGAGTTTCTAGTTGTAAAGTTTCTAGTTGTGGAGCTTTTAGTAGAGGAGTCTCTAGTTGTTGAGTCTCTGTGAAATTTCTAGTTGTGGAGTTTCTAGTTGTGGAGTTTGTTGTTGCGGAATTTCTAGATGTGGAGTTTCTAGTTGTGGAGTTTCTGGCTGTGGAGTTTCTAGTTGTGAGGTTCGTAGTTGTGGAGTTTCTAGTGGTGGAGTTTCTAGTTGTGGAGTCTCTAGTTGTGGAGTTTCTAGTTGTGGAGTTTCTAGCTGTGGAGTTTCTAGTTGCGGAGTTTCTAGTTGCAGAGTTTCTAGTTGTGGAGATTCTAGTTGCCGAGTTTCTAGTTGCGAAGTCTCAAGTTGTGGAGTTTCTAGCTGTGGAGTTTCTAGTTGCGGAGTTTCAGGTTGCGGAATTTGTAGTTGCGGAGTTTCTAGTCGCAGAGTTTCTAGTTGTGGATATTCTAGCTGCCGAGTTTCTAGTTGCGAAGTCTAAAGTTGTGGAGTTTCTAGCTGCGGAGTTTCTAGTTTCGGAGTTTCTGGTTGTGGAGTTTCTAGTTGTGCAATTTGTAGTTGTGGAGTATCTAGTTGTGGTGTTTCAAGTTGTGGAGTTTCTAGGTGTGAAGTTTCTAGTTGCGGAGTTTCTAGTTGCAGAGTTTCCAGTTGGGGAGTTTCTACTTGAGTTTATAGTTGTGTATTTTCTAGTTGCAGAGTTTCGAGTTGTGGAGTTTCAAGTTGAGGAATTTATAGGCGTGGAGTTTCTAGGTTTTGAGTTTCTAGTTGTCGGGTTTCAAGTTGCGGAGTTTCTAGTTGTGGAGTTTCTAGTTGTGGAGCTTTTAGTGGAGGAGTCTCTAGTTGTTGAGTCTCTAGCTGTGAAAATTCTAGTTGTGGAGTTTCTGGTTGCAGAGTTTGATGTTGCGGAGTTTCCAGATGTGGTGTTTCTAGTTGTGGAGTTTCTAGTTGTGGAATTAGTAGTTGTGGAGTATCTAGTTGTGGTGTTTCAAGTTGTGGAGTCTCTAGTTGTGGAGTTTCTAGTTGCGGAGTTTCTAGTTGCGGAGTTTTCTAGTTGTGGAGCTTCTAGTGGCGGAGTTTCAAGTTGTGGAGTTTCTAGTTGCGGAGTTACTAGCTGTGGAGTTTCTAGTTGCGAAGTCTCTAGTTGACCATTCTCTAGTTGTTGAGTTGCTAGTTGTGAAGTTTATAGTTGTGGGGTTTCTAGCTGTGCAGTTTCTAGTTGCGGAGTTTCTAGTTGCAGAGATTCTAGTTGTGGAGTTTCTAGTTGTGGAGTTTCTAGTTGCGGAATTTGTAGTTGTGTAGTATCTAGTTGTGGTGTTTCAAGTTGTAGAGTCTGTAGTTGTGGAGTATCTATTTGTTGGGTTTCAAATTGTGGAGTTTCTAGTTGTGGAGTTTCTAGCTGTGGAGTTTCTAGTGGTTGAGTTTCCAGTTGACGAGTTTCTATTTGCGAAGTCTCAAGTTGTGGAGTTTCTAGCTGTAAAGTTTCTAGTTGCAGAGTTTCAAGTTGCGGAGTTTCCAGTTGCGGAGTTGCTTGCTGCGGAGTTTCTAGTTGCGGAGTCTCTAGTTGTGCAGTCTCTATTTGTTCAGTTTCTAGTTGTGAAGTTTATAGTTGAGGGCTTTCTAGTTGTGGAGTTTCTAGTTGCGGAGTTTCTAGTTGTGGAGTTTCTAGTTGTGGAGTTTTAGTTGTGGAGTTTCAAGTTGAGAAATTTATAGGTGTGGAGTTTGTAGTTGTTGAGTTTCTAGTTGTGGAATTTGTAGTTGTGGAGTATCTAGTTGCGGAGTTTCTAGTTGCGGAGTTTCCAGTTGGGGAGTTTCTACTTTAGTTTATAGTTGTGGATTTTCTAGTTGCAGAGTTTCGATTTGCAGAGTTTCAAGTTGTGGAGTTTCTAGTTGCGGAGTTTCTAGCTGCTGAGTTTCTAGTTGCGGAGTCTCTAGTTGTGCAGTCTCTAGTTGTTGAGTTTCTAGTTGTGAAGTTTATAGTTGAGGGGTTTCTAGCTGTGGAGTTTCTACTTGCGGAGTTTCTATTTGCAGAGTTTCTAGTTGCGGAGTTTTTAGCTGCAGAGTTTGTAGTTGTGGAGTTTCTAGTTGTGGAGTTTTAGTTGAGGCGTTTCAAGTTGTGGAATTTATACGTGTGGAGTTTGTAGTTGTTGAGTTTCTAGTTGTCGGGTTTCTAGTTGCAGAACTTCTAGTTGTGGAGTGTCTAGTTGTGAAGCTTTTAGTTGAAGAGTCTCTAGTTGTTGAGTCTCTATCTGTGGAAATTCCAGTTGTGGAGTTTCTAGTTGCAGAGTTTGTTGTTGCAGGGTTTCTAGATGTGGTTTTTCTAGTTGTAGAGTTTCTGGCTGTGGAGTTTCCAGTTGCGCAGTTTCTAGTTGTGGAGTTTCTAGTTGTGAGGTTTGTAGTTGTGGAGTTTCTAGTGGTGGAGTTTCTAGTTGTGGAGTCTCTAGTTGTGGAGTTTCTAGTTGTGAAGTATCTAGTTGCGAACTCTCAAGTTGTGGAGTTTCTAGTTGTGGAGTTTCTAGCTGTGGAGTTTGCAGTTGTTGAGTTTCTAGTTGACGAGTTTCTATTTGCGAAGTCTCAAGTTGTTGAGTTTCTAGCTGTGGAGTTTCTAGTTGCGGAGTTTGTAGTTGCGGAGTTTCTAGTTGCAGAGTTTCTAGTTGTGGAGATTCTAGTTGCCTAGTTTCTTGTTGCGAAGTCTCAAGTGTTGGAGTTTCTAGCTGTTGAGTTTCTTGTTGCGGAGTTTCTAGTTGTGGAGTTTCTAGTTGTGGAATCTGTAGTTGTGGAGTATCTTGTTGTGGTGTTTCAAGTTGTGGAGTTTCTAGCTGTGGAGTTTCTAGTTGCGGAGTTCTAGTGGCAGAGTTTCTAGTTGCGGAGTTTTCTAGTTGTGGAGATTCTAGTGGCGGAGTTTCAAGTTTTGGAGTTTCTAGTTGCGGAGTTACTAGCTGTGGAGTTTCTAGTTGCGGAGTCTCTAGTTGTGCAGTCTCTGGTAATTGAGTTGCTAGTTGTGAAGTTTCTAGTTGTGGGGTTTCTAGCTGTGGAGTTTCTAGTTGCGGAGTTTCTAGTTGCAGAGTTTCTAGTTGCGGAGTTTCTAGTTGCAGAGATTCTAGTTGTGGAGTTTCTAGTTGGGGAGTTTCTAGTTGTTGAGTTTCTAGTTGTGAAGTTTATAGTGTTGGGGTTTCTAGCTGTGGAGTTTCTAGTTGCAAAGTTTCTAGTTGCAGAGTTTCTAGTTGCGGAGTTTCTAGTTGCAGAGTTTCTAGTTGTGGAGTTTCTAGTTGGGGAGTTTCTAGTTGTGGAGTTTTAGTTGTGGAGTTTCAAGTTGTGGAATTTATAGGTGTGGAGTTTCTAGTTGTTGAGTGTCTAGTTGTGGAGTTTCTAGTTGCGAAGTTTCTAGTTGTGGAGTTTCTAGTTGTGGAGTTTCTACTTGTGGAGTTTCTAGTTGTGGAGTTTTTAGTTGCGGAGTTTCTGGTTGCGGAGTTTCAGGTTGTGGAGTTTCTAGTTGTGGAGTTTTTAGTTGTGGAGTATCTAGTTGTGGAGTTTCAAGTTGAAAAGTTTTTAGTTGTGGATTTTGAAGTTGTAGAGTTCCTAGTTGTGGAGTTTCTAGTGGTGGAGTTTCTAGTTGTTGAGTTTCTAGTTGCTGAGTTTCTAGTCGCGAAGTCTCAAGTTGTGGAGTTTCTAGCTGTGGAGTTTCTAGTTGCGGAGTTTCCAGTTGTGGAGTTTCTAGTTGTGGATTTTGAAGTTGTAGAGTTCCTAGTTGCGGAGTGTCTAGTTGGGAGTTTCTAGTTGCGGAGTTTTCTAGTTGCGGAGTTTTCTTGTTGCGGAGTCTGTAGTTGTGGAGTTGCTAGTTGTGGAGTTTCTAGTGGTGGATTTTCTAGCTGTGGAGTTTCTAGTTGCGGAGTTTCTAGTTGCAGAGTTTCTAGTTGTGGACTTTCTAGCTGTGGAGTTTCCAATTTTGAATTTGTAGTTGTGGAGTTTCTAGCTGTGGAGTTTCAAGTTGTGGAATTTATAGGTGTGGAGTTTTTGTTTGTGTAGTTTCTAGTGGTCGGGTTTCTAGCTGCGGAGTTTCTAGTTGCGGAGTCTCTAGTTGTGCAGTCTCTATTTGTTCAGTTTCTAGTTGTGAAGTTTATAGCTGAGGGGTTTCTAGCTGTGGAAATTCTAGTTGTGGAGTTTCTATTTGCAGAGTTTGTAGTTGCGGAGTTTCTGGCTGCAGAGTTTCTAGTTGTGGAGTTTCTAGTTGTGGAGTTTCTAGTTGCAGAGTTTCTAGTTGTGGAGTTTCTAGTTGCAGAGTTTCTAGTTGTGGAGTTTCTAGTTGTGGAGTTTCTAGTTGTGGAGTTTTAGTTCTGGAGTTTCAAGTTGTGGAATTTATAGGTGTGGACTTTCTAGTTGTTAAGTGTCCAGTTGTGGAGTTTCTAGTTGCGGAGTTTCTAGTTGTGGAGTTTCTACTTGTGGAGTTTCTATTTGTGGAGTTTTTAGTTGCGGAGTTTCTGGTTGCGGAGTTTCAGGTTGTGGAGTTTCTAGTTGTGGAGTTTGTAGTTGTGGAGTTTCAAGTTGAAAAGTTTTTAGTTGAGGATTTTGAAGTTGTAGAGTTCCTAGTTGTGGAGTTTCTAGTGGTGGAGTTTCTAGTTGTTGAGTTTCAAGTTGCTGAGTTTCTAGTCGCGAAGTCTCAAGTTGTGGAGTTTCTAGCTGTGGAGTTTCTAGTGGCGGAGTTTCCAGTTGTGGAGTTTCCAGTTGCGGAATTTGTAGTTGTGGAATTCGTAGTTGTGGAGTATCTAGTTGTGGTGTTTCAAGTAATGAAGTTTCTAACTGTGGAGTTTCTAATTGCGGAGTTTCTAGTTGCAGAGTTTCACGTTGCGGAGTTTTCTAGTTGTGGAGTTTCTAGTTGCGGAGTTTCTAGTTGCGGAGTTTCAAGTTGTGGAGTTTCTAGTTGGGGAGTTTCTAGTTGTGGAGTCTGTAGTTGTGGAGTATCTATTTTTTGGGTTTAAACTTGTGGAGTTTCTAGTTGTGGAGTTTGTGGTTGTCGGGTTTCTAGTTGCCGAGTTTCTAGTTGCAAAGTCTCAAGTTGTGGAGTTTCTAGCTGTGGAAATTCTAGTTGCGGAGCTTCTAGTTGCGGAGTTTCTAGTTGTGGAGTTTCTAGTTGTGGAATTCATAGTTGTGTAGTATCTAGTTGTGGAGTTTCAAATTGTGGAGTTTCTAGTTGTGGATTTTGAAGTTGTTGAGTTTCTAGTTGTGGAGTGTCTAGTTGGGAGTTTCTAGTTGCGGAGTTTTCTAGTTGCGGAGTCTGTAGTTGTGGAGTTGCTAGTTGTTGAGTTTCTAGTGGTGGATTTTCTAGCTGTGGAGTTTCTAGTTGCGGAGTTTCTAGTTGCAGAGTTTCTAGCTGTGGACTTTCTAGCTGTGGAGTTTCCAGTTATGGAATTTCTAGTTGTGGAGTTTCTAGCTATGGAGCTTCAAGTTGTGGAATATATAGGTGTGGAGTTCCCATTTGTGGAGTTTCTAGTGGTCGGGTTTCTAGTTGCGGAGTTTCTAGTTGTGGAGTTTCTAGTTGCAGAGTTTCTAGTTGCGGAGTTTCTAGTTGCAGAGTTTCTAGTTGGGGAGAGTCTAGTTGCGGAGTTTCTAGTTATGGAAATTCTAGTTGTGAAGTTTATAGTTGTGGGGTTTCTAGCTGTGGAGTTTCTAGTTACGGAGTTTCTAGTTGCTGAGTTTCTAGTTGCGGAGTTTCTAGTTGCAGAGTTTCTAGTTGGGGAGTTTCTAGTTGGGGAGAGTCTAGTTGCGGAGTTTCTAGTTGTGGAGTTTCTAGTTGTGAAGTTTTAGTTGTGGAGTTTTAGTTGTGGAGTTTCAAGGTGTTGAAATAATAGGTGTGGAGTTTCTAGTTGTTGAGTTTCTAGTTGTCGGGTTTCTAGTTGCGGAGTTTCTAGTTGTAAAGTTTCTAGTTGTGGAGCTTTTAGTTGAGGAGTCTCTAGTTGTTGAGTCTCTAGTTGTGAAATTTCTAGTTGTGGAGTTTCTAGTTGTGGAGTTTGTTGTTGCGGAGTTTCTAGATGTGGAGTTTCTAGTTGTGGAGTTTCTGGCTGTGGAGTTTCTAGTTGTGGAATTTCTAGTTGTGAGGTTCGTAGTTGTGGAGTTTCTAGTGGTGGAGTTTCTAGTTGTGGAGTCTCTAGTTGTGGAGTTTCTAGTTGCGAACTCTCAAGTTGTGGAGTTTCTAGTTGTGTAAATTCTAGTTGTCGGGTTTGTAGTTATGGAGTTTCTAGTTGTGGAGTCTCTAGTTGTGGAGATTCTAGTTGTGGAGTTTCTAGTTGTGGAGTCTCTAGTTGTTGAGTTTCTAGCTGTGGAGTTTCTAGTTGCGGAGTTTCTAGTTGCAGAGTTTCTAGTTGTGGAGATTCTAGTTGCCGAATTTCTAGTTGCGAAGTCTCAAGTTGCGGAGTTTCTAGTTGTGGAGTTTCTAGTTGTGAAATTTGTAGCTGAGGAGTATCTAGTTGTGGTGTTTCAAGTTGTGGAGTTTCTGTCTCTGGAGTTTCTAGTTGCGGAGGTTTTAGTTGCAGAGTTTCTAGTTGCGGACTTTTCTAGTTGTGGAGTTTCTAGTTGCAAAGTTTCAAGTTGTGGAGTTTCTAGTTGCGAGGTTCGTAGTTGTGGAGTTTCTAGTTGTGGAGTTTGTAGTTGTGGAGTTTCTAGTTTTGGAGACTCTAGTAGTGCAGTTTCTAGTTGTGGAGTTTGTTGTTGCGAAGTCTCAAGTTGTGGAGTTTCTAATTGTGGAGTTTCTAGTTGTGGAGTTGCTAGTAGTGGGGTTCGTAGTTGTGGGGTTCGTAGTTGTGGAGTTTCTAGTTGTGGAGTCTCTAGTTGTGGAGTTTCTAGTTGTGGAGTTTCTAGCTGTGGAGTTTCTAGTTGCAGAGTTTATAGTTGCAGAGTTTCTAGTTGCGGAGTTTTCTAGTTGTGGAGATTCTAATGGCGGAGTTTCAAGTTGTGGAGTTTCTAGTTGCGGAGTTTCTAGCTGTGGAGTTTCTAGTTGCGGAGTCTCTAGTTGTGCAGTCTCTAGTTGTTGAGTTTCAGGTTGCGGAGTTTGTAGTTGCGGAGTTTCTAGTCGCAGAGTTTCTAGTTGTGGAGATACTAGTTGCCGAGTTTCCAGCTGCGAAGTCTCAAGTTGTGGAGTTTCTAGCTGCGGAGTTTCTAGTTGCGGAGTTTCTAGTTGGGGAGTTTCTAGTTGTGCAATTTGTAGTTGTGGAGTATCTAGTTGTGGTGTTTCAAGTTGTGGAGTTTCTAGCTGTGGAGTTTCTAGTTGCGGAGTTTCTGGTTGCAGAGTTTCTAGTTGCGGAGTTTTCAAGTTGTGGAGATTCTAGAGGCGGAGTTTCAAGTTGTGGAGTTTCTAGTTGCGGAGTTACTAGCTGTGGAGATTCTCGTTGCGGAATTTCTTGTAGCAGAGTTTCTAGTTGCGAAGTCTCAAGTTGTGGAGTTTCTAGCTGTAAAGTTTCTAGTTGCGGAGTTTGTAGTTGCGGAGTTTCCAGTTGTCGAGTTTCTAGTTGTGGAATTTGTAGTTGTGAAGTTTATAGTTGTGGGGTTTCTAGCTGTGGAGTTTCTAGTTACGGAGTTTCTAGTTGCAGAGTTTCTAGTTGCGGAGTTTCTAGTTGCAGAGTTTCTAGTTGGGGAGTTTCTAGTTGGGGAGAGTCTAGTTGCGGAGTTTCTAGTCGTGGAGTTTCTAGCTGTGAAGTTTTAGTTGTGGAGTTTTAGTTGTGGAGTTTCAAGGTGTTGAAATAATAGGTGTGGAGTTTCTAGTTGTGGAGTTCCTAGTTGTGGAGTTTCTAGCTGTGGAGATTCTAGTTGCGGAGTTTCTAGTTGCAGAGTTTCTAGTTGTGGAGATTCTAGTTGCCGAGTTTCTAGTTGCGAAGTCTCAAGTTGTGAAGTTTCTAGCTGTGGAGTTTCTAGTTGCGGAGTTTCAGGTTGCGGAGTTTGTAGTTGCGGATTTTCTAGTCGCAGAGTTTCTAGTTGTGGAGATTCTAGTTGCCGAGTTTCTAGTAGCGAAGTCTCAAGTTGTGAAGTTTTTAGCTGCGGAGTTTCTAGTTTCGGAGTTTCTGGTTGTGGAGTTTCTAGTTGTGCAATTTGTAGTTGTGGAGTATCTAGTTGTGGTGTTTCAAGTTGTGGAGTTTCTAGGTGTGATGTTTCTAGTTGCGGAGTTTCTAGTTGCAGAGTTTCTAGTTGCGGAGTTTTCCAGTTGTGGAGTTTCTAGTTGCAGAGCTTCTAGTTGTGGAGTTTCTAGTTGTGGAGTCTCTAGTTGTGGAGTTTCTACAGTTGGAGTTTCTAGTTGCGAACTCTCAAATTGTGGAGTTTCAAGTTGTGGAGTTTCTAGTTGTGGGGTTTGTAGTTGTGGAGTTTCTACTGGTGGAGTCTCTAGTTGTGGAGTTTCTAGTTGCGGAGTTTCTAGTTGCAGAGTTTCTAGTTGTGGAAATACTAGCTGCCGAGTTTTTAGTTGCGAAGTCTCAAGTTGCGGAGTTTCTAGTTGTGGAGTTTCTAGTTGTGGAATTTGTAGTTGTCGAGTATCTAGTTGTGGTGTTTCAAGTTGTGGAGTTTCTGGCTCTGGAGTTTCTAGTTGCGGAGTTTTTAGTTGCAGAGTTTCTAGTTGCAGAGTTTCTAGTTGCGGAGTT
Organism: Rhipicephalus microplus; assembly: GCF_043290135.1. Lineage (NCBI taxonomy): Eukaryota > Metazoa > Arthropoda > Arachnida > Ixodida > Ixodidae > Rhipicephalus > Rhipicephalus microplus. The sequence goes on along the minus strand of NW_027464585.1, from coordinate 5,245,965 downwards.
TTCTAGTTGTGGAGATTCTAGTGGAGGAGTTTCAAGTTGTGGAGTTTCTAGTTGCGGAGTTTCTAGCTGTGGAGTTTCTAGTTGCGGAGTCTCTAGTTGTGGAGTCTCTAGTTGTTGAGTTTCAGGTTGCGGAGTTTGTAGTTGCGGAGTTTCTAGTCGCAGAGTTTCTAGTTGTGGAGATTCTAGTTGCCGAGTTTCTAGCTGCGAAGTCTCAAGTTGTGGAGTTTCTAGCTGCGGAGTTTCTAGTTGCGGAGTTTCTAGTTGAGGAGTTTCTAGTTGTGAAGTTTATAGTTGTGGGGTTTCTAGCTGTGGAGTTTCTAGTTACGGAGTTTCTAGTTGCAGAGTTTCTAGTTGCGGAGTTTCTAGTTGCAGAGTTTCTAGTTGGGGAGTTTCTAGTTGGGGAGAGTCTAGTTGCGGAGTTTCTAGTTGTGGAGTTTCTAGTTGTGAAGTTTATAGTTGTGGGGTTTCTAGCTGTGGAGTTTCTAGTTACGGAGTTTCTAGTTGCAGAGTTTCTAGTTGCGGAGTTTCTAGTTGCAGAGTTTCTAGTTGGGGAGTTTCTAGTTGGGGAGAGTCTAGTTGCGGAGTTTCTAGTTGTGGAGTTTCTAGTTGTGAAGTTTTAGTTGTGGAGTTTTAGTTGTGGAGTTTCAAGGTGTTGAAATAATAGGTGTGGAGTTTCTAGTTGTTCAGTTTCTAGTTGTCGGGTTCCTAGTTGCGGAGTTTCTAGTTGTAAAGTTTCTAGTTGTGGAGCTTTTAGTTGAGGAGTCTCTAGTTGTTGAGTCTCTGTGAAATTTCTAGTTGTGGAGTTTCTAGTTGTGGAGTTTGTTGTTGCGGAATTTCTAGCTGCGGAGTTTCTAGTTTCGGAGTTTCTGGTTGTGGAGTTTCTAGTTGTGCAATTTGTAGTTGTGGAGTATCTAGTTGTGGTGTTTCAAGTTGTGGAGTTTCTAGGTGTGAAGTTTCTAGTTGCAGAGTTTCTAGTTGCAGAGTTTCCAGTTGGGGAGTTTCTACTTGAGTTTATAGTTGTGGATTTTCTAGTTGCAGAGTTTCGAGTTGTGGAGTTTCAAGTTGAGGAATTTATAGGCGTGGAGTTTCTAGGTTTTGAGTTTCTAGTTGTCGGGTTTCTGGCTGCAGAGTTTCTAGTTGTGGAGTTTCTAGTTGTGGAGTTTCTAGTTGCAGAGTTTCTAGTTGTGGAGTTTCTAGTTGCAGAGTTTCTAGTTGTGGAGTTTCTAGTTGTGGAGTTTCTAGTTGTGGAGTTTTAGTTCTGGAGTTTCAAGTTGTGGAATTTATAGGTGTGGAGTTTCTAGTTGTTGAGTGTCCAGTTGTGGAGTTTCTAGTTGCGGAGTTTCTAGTTGTGGAGTTTCTACTTGTGGAGTTTCTATTTGTGGAGTTTTTAGTTGCGGAGTTTCTGGTTGCGGAGTTTCAGGTTGTGGAGTTTCTAGTTGTGGAGTTTGTAGTTGTGGAGTTTCAAGTTGAAAAGTTTTTAGTTGAGGATTTTGAAGTTGTAGAGTTCCTAGTTGTGGAGTTTCTAGTGGTGGAGTTTCTAGTTGTTGAGTTTCAAGTTGCTGAGTTTCTAGTCGCGAAGTCTCAAGTTGTGGAGTTTCTAGCTGTGGAGTTTCTAGTGGCGGAGTTTCCAGTTGTGGAGTTTCCAGTTGCGGAATTTGTAGTTGTGGAATTCGTAGTTGTGGAGTATCTAGTTGTGGTGTTTCAAGTAGTGAAGTTTCTAACTGTGGAGTTTCTAATTGCGGAGTTTCTAGTTGCAGAGTTTCACGTTGCGGAGTTTTCTAGTTGTGGAGTTTCTAGTTGCGGAGTTTCTAGTTGCGGAGTTTCAAGTTGTGGAGTTTTTAGTTGGGGAGTTTCTAGTTGTGGAGTCTGTAGTTGTGGAGTATCTATTTTTTGGGTTTAAACTTGTGGAGTTTCTAGTTGTGGAGTTTGTGGTTGTCGGGTTTCTAGTTGCCGAGTTTCTAGTTGCAAAGTCTCAAGTTGTGGAGTTTCTAGCTGTGGAAATTCTAGTTGCGGAGCTTCTAGTTGCGGAGTTTCTAGTTGTGGAGTTTCTAGTTGTGGAATTCATAGTTGTGTAGTATCTAGTTGTGGAGTTTCAAATTGTGGAGTTTCTAGTTGTGGATTTTGAAGTTGTTGAGTTTCTAGTTGTGGAGTGTCTAGTTGGGAGTTTCTAGTTGCGGAGTTTTCTAGTTGCGGAGTCTGTAGTTGTGGAGTTGCTAGTTGTTGAGTTTCTAGTGGTGGATTTTCTAGCTGTGGAGTTTCTAGTTGCGGAGTTTCTAGTTGCAGAGTTTCTAGCTGTGGACTTTCTAGCTGTGGAGTTTCCAGTTATGGAATTTCTAGTTGTGGAGTTTCTAGCTATGGAGTTTCAAGTTGTGGAATATATAGGTGTGGAGTTCCTATTTGTGGAGTTTCTAGTGGTCGGGTTTCTAGTTGCGGAGTTTCTAGTTGTGGAGTTTCTAGTTGCAGAGTTTCTAGTTGCGGAGTTTCTAGTTGCAGAGTTTCTAGTTGGGGAGAGTCTAGTTGCGGAGTTTCTAGTTATGGAAATTCTAGTTGTGAAGTTTATAGTTGTGGGGTTTCTAGCTGTGGAGTTTCTAGTTACGGAGTTTCTAGTTGCTGAGTTTCTAGTTGCGGAGTTTCTAGTTGCAGAGTTTCTAGTTGGGGAGTTTCTAGTTGGGGAGAGTCTAGTTGCGGAGTTTCTAGTTGTGGAGTTTCTAGTTGTGAAGTTTTAGTTGTGGAGTTTTAGTTGTGGAGTTTCAAGGTGTTGAAATAATAGGTGTGGAGTTTCTAGTTGTTGAGTTTCTAGTTGTCGGGTTTCTAGTTGCGGAGTTTCTAGTTGTAAAGTTTCTAGTTGTGGAGCTTTTAGTTGAGGAGTCTCTAGTTGTTGAGTCTCTAGTTGTGAAATTTCTAGTTGTGGAGTTTCTAGTTGTGGAGTTTGTTGTTGCGGAGTTTCTAGATGTGGAGTTTCTAGTTGTGGAGTTTCTGGCTGTGGAGTTTCTAGTTGTGGAATTTCTAGTTGTGAGGTTCGTAGTTGTGGAGTTTCTAGTGGTGGAGTTTCTAGTTGTGGAGTCTCTAGTTGTGGAGTTTCTAGTTGCGAACTCTCAAGTTGTGGAGTTTCTAGTTGTGTAAATTCTAGTTGTCGGGTTTGTAGTTATGGAGTTTCTAGTTGTGGAGTCTCTAGTTGTGGAGATTCTAGTTGTGGAGTTTCTAGTTGTGGAGTCTCTAGTTGTTGAGTTTCTAGCTGTGGAGTTTCTAGTTGCGGAGTTTCTAGTTGCAGAGTTTCTAGTTGTGGAGATTCTAGTTGCCGAATTTCTAGTTGCGAAGTCTCAAGTTGCGGAGTTTCTAGTTGTGGAGTTTCTAGTTGTGAAATTTGTAGCTGAGGAGTATCTAGTTGTGGTGTTTCAAGTTGTGGAGTTTCTGTCTCTGGAGTTTCTAGTTGCGGAGGTTTTAGTTGCAGAGTTTCTAGTTGCGGACTTTTCTAGTTGTGGAGTTTCTAGTTGCAAAGTTTCAAGTTGTGGAGTTTCTAGTTGCGAGGTTCGTAGTTGTGGAGTTTCTAGTTGTGGAGTTTCTAGTTGTGGAGTTTCTAGTTTTGGAGACTCTAGTAGTGCAGTTTCTAGTTGTGGAGTTTGTTGTTGCGAAGTCTCAAGTTGTGGAGTTTCTAATTGTGGAGTTTCTAGTTGTGGAGTTGCTAGTAGTGGGGTTCGTAGTTGTGGGGTTCGTAGTTGTGGAGTTTCTAGTTGTGGAGTCTCTAGTTGTGGAGTTTCTAGTTGTGGAGTTTCTAGCTGTGGAGTTTCTAGTTGCAGAGTTTATAGTTGCAGAGTTTCTAGTTGCGGAGTTTTCTAGTTGTGGAGATTCTAATGGCGGAGTTTCAAGTTGTGGAGTTTCTAGTTGCGGAGTTTCTAGCTGTGGAGTTTCTAGTTGCGGAGTCTCTAGTTGTGCAGTCTCTAGTTGTTGAGTTTCAGGTTGCGGAGTTTGTAGTTGCGGAGTTTCTAGTCGCAGAGTTTCTAGTTGTGGAGATACTAGTTGCCGAGTTTCCAGCTGCGAAGTCTCAAGTTGTGGAGTTTCTAGCTGCGGAGTTTGTAGTTGCGGAGTTTCTAGTTGTCGAGTTTCTAGTTGTGGAATTTGTAGTTGTGAAGTTTATAGTTGTGGGGTTTCTAGCTGTGGAGTTTCTAGTTACGGAGTTTCTAGTTGCAGAGTTTCTAGTTGCGGAGTTTCTAGTTGCAGAGTTTCTAGTTGGGGAGTTTCTAGTTGGGGAGAGTCTAGTTGCGGAGTTTCTAGTCGTGGAGTTTCTAGCTGTGAAGTTTTAGTTGTGGAGTTTTAGTTGTGGAGTTTCAAGGTGTTGAAATAATAGGTGTGGAGTTTCTAGTTGTGGAGTTCCTAGTTGTGGAGTTTCTAGCTGTGGAGATTCTAGTTGCGGAGTTTCTAGTTGCAGAGTTTCTAGTTGTGGAGATTCTAGTTGCCGAGTTTCTAGTTGCGAAGTCTCAAGTTGTGAAGTTTCTAGCTGTGGAGTTTCTAGTTGCGGAGTTTCAGGTTGCGGAGTTTGTAGTTGCGGATTTTCTAGTCGCAGAGTTTCTAGTTGTGGAGATTCTAGTTGCCGAGTTTCTAGTAGCGAAGTCTCAAGTTGTGAAGTTTTTAGCTGCGGAGTTTCTAGTTTCGGAGTTTCTGGTTGTGGAGTTTCTAGTTGTGCAATTTGTAGTTGTGGAGTATCTAGTTGTGGTGTTTCAAGTTGTGGAGTTTCTAGGTGTGATGTTTCTAGTTGCGGAGTTTCTAGTTGCAGAGTTTCTAGTTGCGGAGTTTTCCAGTTGTGGAGTTTCTAGTTGCAGAGCTTCTAGTTGTGGAGTTTCTAGTTGTGGAGTCTCTAGTTGTGGAGTTTCTACAGTTGGAGTTTCTAGTTGCGAACTCTCAAATTGTGGAGTTTCAAGTTGTGGAGTTTCTAGTTGTGGGGTTTGTAGTTGTGGAGTTTCTACTGGTGGAGTCTCTAGTTGTGGAGTTTCTAGTTGCGGAGTTTCTAGTTGCAGAGTTTCTAGTTGTGGAAATACTAGCTGCCGAGTTTTTAGTTGCGAAGTCTCAAGTTGCGGAGTTTCTAGTTGTGGAGTTTCTAGTTGTGGAATTTGTAGTTGTCGAGTATCTAGTTGTGGTGTTTCAAGTTGTGGAGTTTCTGGCTCTGGAGTTTCTAGTTGCGGAGTTTTTAGTTGCAGAGTTTCTAGTTGCAGAGTTTCTAGTTGCGGAGTTTTCTAGTTGTGGAGATTCTAGTGGAGGAGTTTCAAGTTGTGGAGTTTCTAGTTGCGGAGTTTCTAGCTGTGGAGTTTCTAGTTGCGGAGTCTCTAGTTGTGGAGTCTCTAGTTGTTGAGTTTCAGGTTGCGGAGTTTGTAGTTGCGGAGTTTCTAGTCGCAGAGTTTCTAGTTGTGGAGATTCTAGTTGCCGAGTTTCTAGCTGCGAAGTCTCAAGTTGTGGAGTTTCTAGCTGCGGAGTTTCTAGTTGAGGAGTTTCTAGTTGTGAAGTTTATAGTTGTGGGGTTTCTAGCTGTGGAGTTTCTAGTTACGGAGTTTCTAGTTGCAGAGTTTCTAGTTGCGGAGTTTCTAGTTGCAGAGTTTCTAGTTGGGGAGTTTCTAGTTGGGGAGAGTCTAGTTGCGGAGTTTCTAGTTGTGGAGTTTCTAGTTGTGAAGTTTATAGTTGTGGGGTTTCTAGCTGTGGAGTTTCTAGTTACGGAGTTTCTAGTTGCAGAGTTTCTAGTTGCGGAGTTTCTAGTTGCAGAGTTTCTAGTTGGGGAGTTTCTAGTTGGGGAGAGTCTAGTTGCGGAGTTTCTAGTTGTGGAGTTTCTAGTTGTGAAGTTTTAGTTGTGGAGTTTTAGTTGTGGAGTTTCAAGGTGTTGAAATAATAGGTGTGGAGTTTCTAGTTGTTCAGTTTCTAGTTGTCGGGTTCCTAGTTGCGGAGTTTCTAGTTGTAAAGTTTCTAGTTGTGGAGCTTTTAGTTGAGGAGTCTCTAGTTGTTGAGTCTCTGTGAAATTTCTAGTTGTGGAGTTTCTAGTTGTGGAGTTTGTTGTTGCGGAATTTCTAGCGGCGGAGTTTCTAGTTTCGGAGTTTCTGGTTGTGGAGTTTCTAGTTGTGCAATTTGTAGTTGTGGAGTATCTAGTTGTGGTGTTTCAAGTTGTGGAGTTTCTAGGTGTGAAGTTTCTAGTTGCAGAGTTTCTAGTTGCAGAGTTTCCAGTTGGGGAGTTTCTACTTGAGTTTATAGTTGTGGATTTTCTAGTTGCAGAGTTTCGAGTTGTGGAGTTTCAAGTTGAGGAATTTATAGGCGTGGAGTTTCTAGGTTTTGAGTTTCTAGTTGTCGGGTTTCTGGCTGCAGAGTTTCTAGTTGTGGAGTTTCTAGTTGTGGAGTTTCTAGTTGCAGAGTTTCTAGTTGTGGAGTTTCTAGTTGCAGAGTTTCTAGTTGTGGAGTTTCTAGTTGTGGAGTTTCTAGTTGTGGAGTTTTAGTTCTGGAGTTTCAAGTTGTGGAATTTATAGGTGTGGAGTTTCTAGTTGTTGAGTGTCCAGTTGTGGAGTTTCTAGTTGCGGAGTTTCTAGTTGTGGAGTTTCTACTTGTGGAGTTTCTATTTGTGGAGTTTTTAGTTGCGGAGTTTCTGGTTGCGGAGTTTCAGGTTGTGGAGTTTCTAGTTGTGGAGTTTGTAGTTGTGGAGTTTCAAGTTGAAAAGTTTTTAGTTGAGGATTTTGAAGTTGTAGAGTTCCTAGTTGTGGAGTTTCTAGTGGTGGAGTTTCTAGTTGTTGAGTTTCAAGTTGCTGAGTTTCTAGTCGCGAAGTCTCGAATTGTGGAGTTTCTAGCTGTGGAGTTTCTAGTGGCGGAGTTTCCAGTTGTGGAGTTTCCAGTTGCGGAATTTGTAGTTGTGGAATTCGTAGTTGTGGAGTATCTAGTTGTGGTGTTTCAAGTAATGAAGTTTCTAACTGTGGAGTTTCTAATTGCGGAGTTTCTAGTTGCAGAGTTTCACGTTGCGGAGTTTTCTAGTTGTGGAGTTTCTAGTTGCGGAGTTTCTAGTTGCGGAGTTTCAAGTTGTGGAGTTTTTAGTTGGGGAGTTTCTAGTTGTGGAGTCTGTAGTTGTGGAGTATCTATTTTTTGGGTTTAAACTTGTGGAGTTTCTAGTTGTGGAGTTTGTGGTTGTCGGGTTTCTAGTTGCCGAGTTTCTAGTTGCAAAGTCTCAAGTTGTGGAGTTTCTAGCTGTGGAAATTCTAGTTGCGGAGCTTCTAGTTGCGGAGTTTCTAGTTGTGGAGTTTCTAGTTGTGGAATTCATAGTTGTGTAGTATCTAGTTGTGGAGTTTCAAATTGTGGAGTTTCTAGTTGTGGATTTTGAAGTTGTTGAGTTTCTAGTTGTGGAGTGTCTAGTTGGGAGTTTCTAGTTGCGGAGTTTTCTAGTTGCGGAGTCTGTAGTTGTGGAGTTGCTAGTTGTTGAGTTTCTAGTGGTGGATTTTCTAGCTGTGGAGTTTCTAGTTGCGGAGTTTCTAGTTGCAGAGTTTCTAGCTGTGGACTTTCTAGCTGTGGAGTTTCCAGTTATGGAATTTCTAGTTGTGGAGTTTCTAGCTATGGAGTTTCAAGTTGTGGAATATATAGGTGTGGAGTTCCTATTTGTGGAGTTTCTAGTGGTCGGGTTTCTAGTTGCGGAGTTTCTAGTTGTGGAGTTTCTAGTTGCAGAGTTTCTAGTTGCGGAGTTTCTAGTTGCAGAGTTTCTAGTTGGGGAGAGTCTAGTTGCGGAGTTTCTAGTTATGGAAATTCTAGTTGTGAAGTTTATAGTTGTGGGGTTTCTAGCTGTGGAGTTTCTAGTTACGGAGTTTCTAGTTGCTGAGTTTCTAGTTGCGGAGTTTCTAGTTGCAGAGTTTCTAGTTGGGGAGTTTCTAGTTGGGGAGAGTCTAGTTGCGGAGTTTCTAGTTGTGGAGTTTCTAGTTGTGAAGTTTTAGTTGTGGAGTTTTAGTTGTGGAGTTTCAAGGTGTTGAAATAATAGGTGTGGAGTTTCTAGTTGTTGAGTTTCTAGTTGTCGGGTTTCTAGTTGCGGAGTTTCTAGTTGTAAAGTTTCTAGTTGTGGAGCTTTTAGTTGAGGAGTCTCTAGTTGTTGAGTCTCTAGTTGTGAAATTTCTAGTTGTGGAGTTTCTAGTTGTGGAGTTTGTTGTTGCGGAGTTTCTAGATGTGGAGTTTCTAGTTGTGGAGTTTCTGGCTGTGGAGTTTCTAGTTGTGGAATTTCTAGTTGTGAGGTTCGTAGTTGTGGAGTTTCTAGTGGTGGAGTTTCTAGTTGTGGAGTCTCTAGTTGTGGAGTTTCTAGTTGCGAACTCTCAAGTTGTGGAGTTTCTAGTTGTGTAAATTCTAGTTGTCGGGTTTGTAGTTATGGAGTTTCTAGTTGTGGAGTCTCTAGTTGTGGAGATTCTAGTTGTGGAGTTTCTAGTTGTGGAGTCTCTAGTTGTTGAGTTTCTAGCTGTGGAGTTTCTAGTTGCGGAGTTTCTAGTTGCAGAGTTTCTAGTTGTGGAGATTCTAGTTGCCGAATTTCTAGTTGCGAAGTCTCAAGTTGCGGAGTTTCTAGTTGTGGAGTTTCTAGTTGTGAAATTTGTAGCTGAGGAGTATCTAGTTGTGGTGTTTCAAGTTGTGGAGTTTCTGTCTCTGGAGTTTCTAGTTGCGGAGGTTTTAGTTGCAGAGTTTCTAGTTGCGGACTTTTCTAGTTGTGGAGTTTCTAGTTGCAAAGTTTCAAGTTGTGGAGTTTCTAGTTGCGAGGTTCGTAGTTGTGGAGTTTCTAGTTGTGGAGTTTCTAGTTGTGGAGTTTCTAGTTTTGGAGACTCTAGTAGTGCAGTTTCTAGTTGTGGAGTTTGTTGTTGCGAAGTCTCAAGTTGTGGAGTTTCTAATTGTGGAGTTTCTAGTTGTGGAGTTGCTAGTAGTGGGGTTCGTAGTTGTGGGGTTCGTAGTTGTGGAGTTTCTAGTTGTGGAGTCTCTAGTTGTGGAGTTTCTAGTTGTGGAGTTTCTAGCTGTGGAGTTTCTAGTTGCAGAGTTTATAGTTGCAGAGTTTCTAGTTGCGGAGTTTTCTAGTTGTGGAGATTCTAATGGCGGAGTTTCAAGTTGTGGAGTTTCTAGTTGCGGAGTTTCTAGCTGTGGAGTTTCTAGTTGCGGAGTCTCTAGTTGTGCAGTCTCTAGTTGTTGAGTTTCAGGTTGCGGAGTTTGTAGTTGCGGAGTTTCTAGTCGCAGAGTTTCTAGTTGTGGAGATACTAGTTGCCGAGTTTCCAGCTGCGAAGTCTCAAGTTGTGGAGTTTCTAGCTGCGGAGTTTCTAGTTGCGGAGTTTCTAGTTGGGGAGTTTCTAGTTGTGCAATTTGTAGTTGTGGAGTATCTAGTTGTGGTGTTTCAAGTTGTGGAGTTTCTAGCTGTGGAGTTTCTAGTTGCGGAGTTTCTGGTTGCAGAGTTTCTAGTTGCGGAGTTTTCAAGTTGTGGAGATTCTAGAGGCGGAGTTTCAAGTTGTGGAGTTTCTAGTTGCGGAGTTACTAGCTGTGGAGATTCTCGTTGCGGAATTTCTTGTAGCAGAGTTTCTAGTTGCGAAGTCTCAAGTTGTGGAGTTTCTAGCTGTAAAGTTTCTAGTTGCGGAGTTTGTAGTTGCGGAGTTTCCAGTTGTCGAGTTTCTAGTTGTGGAATTTGTAGTTGTGAAGTTTATAGTTGTGGGGTTTCTAGCTGTGGAGTTTCTAGTTACGGAGTTTCTAGTTGCAGAGTTTCTAGTTGCGGAGTTTCTAGTTGCAGAGTTTCTAGTTGGGGAGTTTCTAGTTGGGGAGAGTCTAGTTGCGGAGTTTCTAGTCGTGGAGTTTCTAGCTGTGAAGTTTTAGTTGTGGAGTTTTAGTTGTGGAGTTTCAAGGTGTTGAAATAATAGGTGTGGAGTTTCTAGTTGTGGAGTTCCTAGTTGTGGAGTTTCTAGCTGTGGAGATTCTAGTTGCGGAGTTTCTAGTTGCAGAGTTTCTAGTTGTGGAGATTCTAGTTGCCGAGTTTCTAGTTGCGAAGTCTCAAGTTGTGAAGTTTCTAGCTGTGGAGTTTCTAGTTGCGGAGTTTCAGGTTGCGGAGTTTGTAGTTGCGGATTTTCTAGTCGCAGAGTTTCTAGTTGTGGAGATTCTAGTTGCCGAGTTTCTAGTAGCGAAGTCTCAAGTTGTGAAGTTTTTAGCTGCGGAGTTTCTAGTTTCGGAGTTTCTGGTTGTGGAGTTTCTAGTTGTGCAATTTGTAGTTGTGGAGTATCTAGTTGTGGTGTTTCAAGTTGTGGAGTTTCTAGGTGTGATGTTTCTAGTTGCGGAGTTTTTAGTTGCAGAGTTTCTAGTTGCGGAGTTTTCCAGTTGTGGAGTTTCTAGTTGCAGAGCTTCTAGTTGTGGAGTTTCTAGTTGTGGAGTCTCTAGTTGTGGAGTTTCTACAGTTGGAGTTTCTAGTTGCGAACTCTCAAATTGTGGAGTTTCAAGTTGTGGAGTTTCTAGTTGTGGGGTTTGTAGTTGTGGAGTTTCTACTGGTGGAGTCTCTAGTTGTGGAGTTTCTAGTTGCGGAGTTTCTAGTTGCAGAGTTTCTAGTTGTGGAAATACTAGCTGCCGAGTTTTTAGTTGCGAAGTCTCAAGTTGCGGAGTTTCTAGTTGTGGAGTTTCTAGTTGTGGAATTTGTAGTTGTCGAGTATCTAGTTGTGGTGTTTCAAGTTGTGGAGTTTCTGGCTCTGGAGTTTCTAGTTGCGGAGTTTTTAGTTGCAGAGTTTCTAGTTGCAGAGTTTCTAGTTGCGGAGTTTTCTAGTTGTGGAGATTCTAGTGGAGGAGTTTCAAGTTGTGGAGTTTCTAGTTGCGGAGTTTCTAGCTGTGGAGTTTCTAGTTGCGGAGTCTCTAGTTGTGGAGTCTCTAGTTGTTGAGTTTCAGGTTGCGGAGTTTGTAGTTGCGGAGTTTCTAGTCGCAGAGTTTCTAGTTGTGGAGATTCTAGTTGCCGAGTTTCTAGCTGCGAAGTCTCAAGTTGTGGAGTTTCTAGCTGCGGAGTTTCTAGTTGCGGAGTTTCTAGTTGAGGAGTTTCTAGTTGTGAAGTTTATAGTTGTGGGGTTTCTAGCTGTGGAGTTTCTAGTTACGGAGTTTCTAGTTGCAGAGTTTCTAGTTGCGGAGTTTCTAGTTGCAGAGTTTCTAGTTGGGGAGTTTCTAGTTGGGGAGAGTCTAGTTGCGGAGTTTCTAGTTGTGGAGTTTCTAGTTGTGAAGTTTATAGTTGTGGGGTTTCTAGCTGTGGAGTTTCTAGTTACGGAGTTTCTAGTTGCAGAGTTTCTAGTTGCGGAGTTTCTAGTTGCAGAGTTTCTAGTTGGGGAGTTTCTAGTTGGGGAGAGTCTAGTTGCGGAGTTTCTAGTTGTGGAGTTTCTAGTTGTGAAGTTTTAGTTGTGGAGTTTTAGTTGTGGAGTTTCAAGGTGTTGAAATAATAGGTGTGGAGTTTCTAGTTGTTCAGTTTCTAGTTGTCGGGTTCCTAGTTGCGGAGTTTCTAGTTGTAAAGTTTCTAGTTGTGGAGCTTTTAGTTGAGGAGTCTCTAGTTGTTGAGTCTCTGTGAAATTTCTAGTTGTGGAGTTTCTAGTTGTGGAGTTTGTTGTTGCGGAATTTCTAGCTGCGGAGTTTCTAGTTTCGGAGTTTCTGGTTGTGGAGTTTCTAGTTGTGCAATTTGTAGTTGTGGAGTATCTAGTTGTGGTGTTTCAAGTTGTGGAGTTTCTAGGTGTGAAGTTTCTAGTTGCAGAGTTTCTAGTTGCAGAGTTTCCAGTTGGGGAGTTTCTACTTGAGTTTATAGTTGTGGATTTTCTAGTTGCAGAGTTTCGAGTTGTGGAGTTTCAAGTTGAGGAATTTATAGGCGTGGAGTTTCTAGGTTTTGAGTTTCTAGTTGTCGGGTTTCAAGTTGCGGAGTTTCTAGTTGTGGAGTTTCTAGTTGTGGAGCTTTTAGTGGAGGAGTCTCTAGTTGTTGAGTCTCTAGCTGTGAAAATTCTAGTTGTGGAGTTTCTGGTTGCAGAGTTTGTTGTTGCGCAGTTTCCAGATGTGGTGTTTCTAGTTGTGGAGTTTCTAGTTGTGGAATTAGTAGTTGTGGAGTATCTAGTTGTGGTGTTTCAAGTTGTGGAGTCTCTAGTTGTGGAGTTTCTAGTTGCGGAGTTTCTAGTTGCGGAGTTTTCTAGTTGTGGAGCTTCTAGTGGCGGAGTTTCAAGTTGTGGAGTTTCTAGTTGCGGAGTTACTAGCTGTGGAGTTTCTAGTTGCGAAGTCTCTAGTTGAGCAGTCTCTAGTTGTTGAGTTGCTAGTTGTGAAGTTTATAGTTGTGGGGTTTCTAGCTGTGCAGTTTCTAGTTGCGGAGTTTCTAGTTGCAGAGATTCTAGTTGTGGAGTTTCTAGTTGTGGAGTTTCTAGTTGCGGAATTTGTAGTTGTGGAGTATCTAGTTGTGGTGTTTCAAGTTGTGGAGTCTGTAGTTGTGGAGTATCTATTTGTTGGGTTTCAAATTGTGGAGTTTCTAGTTGTGGAGTTTCTAGCTGTGGAGTTTCTAGTGGTTGAGTTTCCAGTTGACGAGTTTCTATTTGCGAAGTCTCAAGTTGTGGAGTTTCTAGCTGTAAAGTTTCTAGTTGCAGAGTTTCAAGTTGCGGAGTTTCCAGTTGCGGAGTTGCTTGCTGCGGAGTTTCTAGTTGCGGAGTCTCTAGTTGTGCAGTCTCTATTTGTTCAGTTTCTAGTTGTGAAGTTTATAGTTGAGGGGTTTCTAGTTGTGGAGTTTCTAGTTGCGGAGTTTCTAGTTGTGGAGTTTCTAGTTGTGGAGTTTCTAGTTGTGGAGTTTTAGTTGTGGAGTTTCAAGTTGAGAAATTTATAGGTGTGGAGTTTGTAGTTGTTGAGTTTCTAGTTGTGGAATTTGTAGTTGTGGAGTATCTAGTTGTGGTGTTTCAAGTTGTGGAGTTTCTAGCTGTGCAGTTTCTAGTTGCGGAGTTTCTAGTTACAGAGTTTGTAGTTGCGGAGTTTTCTAGTTGTGAAGCTTCTAGTGGCGGAGTTTCAAGTTGTGGAGTTTCTAGTTGCGGAGTTACTAGCTGTGGAGTTTCTAGTGGCGGAGTCTCTAGTTGTGCAGTCTCTAGTTGTTGAGTTGCTAGTTTTGAAGTTTATAGTTGTGGGGTTTCTAGCTGTGGAGTTTCTAGTTGCGGAGTTTCTAGTTGCAGAGTTTCTACTTGCGGAGTTTCTAGTTGCAGAGATTCTAGTTGCGGAGTTTCTAGTGGGGAGTTTCTAGTTGCGGAGTTTCTAGTTGTGGAGTTTCTAGTTGCGGAGTTTGTAGTTGTGGAGTATCTAGTGATGGTGTTTCAAGTTGTGGAGTCTGTAGTTGTGGAGTATCTATTTGTTGGGTTTCAAGTTGTGGAGTTTCTAGTTGTGGAGTTTCTAGCTGTGGAGTTGCTAGTGGTTGAGTTTTCAGTTGACGAGTTTCTATTTGCGAAGTCTCAAGTTGTGGAGTTTGTAGCTTTAAAGTTTCTAGTTGCAGAGTTTCTAGTTGCGGAGTTTTCAGTTGTGGAGTTTCTAGATGTGGAACTTCAATCTGTGTAGTTTCTAGTTGTGGAACTTCAATCTGTGTAGTTTCTAGTTGTGGAGTCTCAATTTTGGAGTTCCTATTTGTGGAGTTTCTAGTTGTGAAGTATAGTTTCTAGTTCGAGATTTTAGTTTTCAAGTTTCTAGTTGTAGATTTTCTATTGGCAGCGTTCCTAGTTGTGGAGTTTATAGCTGTGGGGTTTCTAGTTGTGGAAATTCTAGCTGTGGAGTTTCTACTTATGGAATCTCTAGTCGAGGAGTTTCTAGTTGTGTAGTTTCTATCTGAGGAGTTTCTAAATGCAAAGTCTCTAGTTGTGCAGTCTCTAGTTGTGGAGTTTCTTGTTGGGAAGTTTCTAGTTTTGAAGTTTCTAGTTGTAGATTTTCTAGTTGCGGAGTTTCTAGTTGCGGAGTTTCCAGTTGGGGAGTTTCTACTTTAGTTTATAGTTGTGGATTTTCTAGTTGCAGAGTTTCGATTTGCAGAGTTTCAAGTTGTGGAGTTTCTAGTTGCGGAGTTTCTAGCTGCTGAGTTTCTAGTTGCGGAGTCTCTAGTTGTGCAGTCTCTAGTTGTTGAGTTTCTAGTTGTGAAGTTTATAGTTGAGGGGTTTCTAGCTGTGGAGTTTTTAGTTGCGGAGTTTCTATTTGCAGAGTTTCTAGTTGCGGAGTTTTTAGCTGCAGAGTTTCTAGTTGTGGAGTTTCTAGTTGTGGAGTTTTATTTGAGGCGTTTCAAGTTGTGGAATTTATACGTGTGGAGTTTGTAGTTGTTGAGTTTCTAGTTGTCGGGTTTCTAGTTGCAGAACTTCTAGTTGTGGAGTGTCTAGTTGTGAAGCTTTTAGTTGAAGAGTCTCTAGTTGTTGAGTCTCTATCTGTGGAAATTCTAGTTGTGGAGTTTCTAGTTGCAGAGTTTGTTGTTGCAGGGTTTCTAGATGTGGTTTTTCTAGTTGTAGAGTTTCTGGCTGTGGAGTTTCCAGTTGCGCAGTTTCTAGTTGTGGAGTTTCTAGTTGTGAGGTTTGTAGTTGTGGAGTTTCTAGTGGTGGAGTTTCTAGTTGTGGAGTCTCTAGTTGTGGAGTTTCTAGCTGTGGAGTATCTAGTTGCGAACTCTCAAGTTGTGGAGTTTCTAGTTGTGGAGTTTCTAGCTGTGGAGTTTGTAGTTGTTGAGTTTCTAGTTGACGAGTTTCTATTTGCGAAGTCTCAAGTTGTGGAGTTTCTAGCTGTGGAGTTTCTAGTTGCGGAGTTTGTAGTTGCGGAGTTTCTAGTTGCAGAGTTTCTAGTTGTGGAGATTCTAGTTGCCTAGTTTCTTGTTGCGAAGTCTCAAGTGTTGGAGTTTCTAGCTGTTGAGTTTCTTGTTGCGGAGTTTCTAGTTGTGGAGTTTCTAGTTGTGGAATCTGTAGTTGTGGAGTATCTTGTTGTGGTGTTTCAAGTTGTGGAGTTTCTAGCAGTGGAGTTTCTAGTTGCGGAGTTCTAGTGGCAGAGTTTCTAGTTGCGGAGTTTTCTAGTTGTGGAGATTCTAGTGGCGGAGTTTCAAGTTGTGGAGTTTCTAGTTGCGGAGTTACTAGCTGTGGAGTTTCTAGTTGCGGAGTCTCTAGTTGTGCAGTCTCTGGTAATTGAGTTGCTAGTTGTGAAGTTTCTAGTTGTGGGGTTTCTAGCTGTGGAGTTTCTAGTTGCGGAGTTTCTAGTTGCAGAGTTTCTAGTTGCGGAGTTTCTAGTTGCAGAGATTCTAGTTGTGGAGTTTCTAGTTGGGGAGTTTCTAGTTGTTGAGTTTCTAGTTGTGAAGTTTATAGTGTTGGGGTTTCTAGCTGTGGAGTTTCTAGTTGCAAAGTTTCTAGTTGCAGAGTTTCTAGTTGCGGAGTTTCTAGTTGCAGAGTTTCTAGTTGTGAAGTTTCTAGTTGGGGAGTTTCTAGTTGTGGAGTTTTAGTTGTGGAGTTTCAAGTTGTGGAATTTATAGGTGTGGAGTTTCTAGTTGTTGAGTGTCTAGTTGTGGAGTTTCTAGTTGCGAAGTTTCTAGTTGTGGAGTTTCTAGTTGTGGAGTTTCTACTTGTGGAGTTTATAGTTGTGGAGTTTTTAGTTGCGGAGTTTCTGGTTGCGGAGTTTCAGGTTGTGAAGTTTCTAGTTGTGGAGTTTGTAGTTGTGGAGTATCTAGTTGTGGAGTTTCAAGTTGAAAAGTTTTTAGTTGTGGATTTTGAAGTTGCAGAGTTCCTAGTTGTGGAGTTTCTAGTGGTGGAGTTTCTAGTTGTTGAGTTTCTAGTTGCTGAGTTTCTAGTCGCGAAGTCTCAAGTTGTGGAGTTTCTAGCTGTGGAGTTTCTAGTTGCGGAGTTTTCAGTTGTGGAGTTTCTAGTTGTGGATTTTGAAGTTGTAGAGTTCCTAGTTGCGGAGTGTCTAGTTGGGAGTTTCTAGTTGCGGAGTCTGTAGTTGTGGAGTTGCTAGTTGTGGAGTTTCTAGTGGTGGATTTTCTAGCTGTGGAGTTTCTAGTTGCGGAGTTTCTAGTTGCAGAGTTTCTAGTTGTGGACTTTCTAGCTGTGGAGTTTCCAATTTTGAATTTGTAGTTGTGGAGTTTCTAGCTGTGGAGTTTCAAGTTGTGGAATTTATAGGTGTGGAGTTTTTGTTTGTGTAGTTTCTAGTGGTCGGGTTTCTAGCTGCGGAGTTTCTAGTTGCGCAGTTTCTAGTTGTGCAGTCTCTATTTGTTCAGTTTCTAGTTGTGAAGTTTATAGTTGAGGGGTTTCTAGCTGTGGAAATTCTAGTTGCGGAGTTTCTATTTGCAGAGTTTGTAGTTGCGGAGTTTCTGGCTGCAGAGTTTCTAGTTGTGGAGTTTCTAGTTGGGGAGTTTCTAGTTGCGGAGTTTCTAGTTGTGGAGTTTCTAGTTGTGGAGTTTCTAGTTGTGGAGTTTTAGTTGTGGAGTTTCAAGTTGAGAAATTTATAGGTGTGGAGTTTGTAGTTGTTGAGTTTCTATATGTGGAATTTGTAGTTGTGGAGTATCTATTTGTGGTGTTTCAAGTTGTGGAGTTTCTAGCTGTGCAGTTTCTAGTTGCGGAGTTTCTAGTTACAGAGTTTGTAGTTGCGGAGTTTTCTAGTTGTGGAGCTTCTAGTGGCGGAGTTTCAAGTTGTGGAGTTTCTAGTTGCGGAGTTACTAGCTGTGGAGTTTCTAGTGGCGGAGTCTCTAGTTGTGCAGTCTCTAGTTGTTGAGTTGCTAGTTTTGAAGTTTATAGTTGTGGGGTTTCTAGCTGTGGAGTTTCTAGTTGCGGAGTTTCTAGTTGCAGAGTTTCTACTTGCGGAGTTTCTAGTTGCAGAGATTCTAGTTGTGGAGTTTCTAGTGGGGAGTTTCTAGTTGCGGAGTTTCTAGTTGTGGAGTTTCTAGTTGCAGAATTTGTAGTTGTGGAGTATCTAGTGATAGTGTTTCAAGTTGTGGAGTATGTAGTTGTGGAGTATCTATTTGTTGGGTTTCAAGTTGTGGAGTTTCTAGTTGTGGAGTTTCTAGCTGTGGAGTTGCTAGTGGTTGAGTTTCCAGTTGACGAGTTTCTATTTGCGAAGTCTCAAGTTGTGGAGTTTCTAGCTTTAAAGTTTCTAGTTGCAGAGTTTCTAGTTGCGGAGTTTTCAGTTGTGGAGTTTCTAGATGTGAAACTTCAATCTGTGTAGTTTCTAGTTGTGGAACTTCAATCTGTGTAGTTTCTAGTTGTGGAGTCTCAATTTTGGAGTTCCTATTTGTGGAGTTTCTAGTTGTGAAGTTTCTAGTTGTAGAGTTTCTAGTTCGAGTTTTTAGTTTTCGAGTTTCTATTTGTAGATTTTCTATTTGCAGCGTTCCTAGTTGTGGAGTATCTAGCTGTGGGGTTTCTAGTTGTGGAAATTCTAGCTGTGGAGTTTCTACTTATGGAATCTCTAGTCGAGGAGTTTCTAGTTGTGTAGTTTCTATCTGAGGAGTTTCTAAATGCAAAGTCTCTAGTTGTGCAGTCTCTAGTTGTGGAGTTTCTTGTTGGGAAGTTTCTAGTTTTGAAGTTTCTAGTTGTAGATTTTCTAGTTGCGGAGTTTCTAGTTGCGGAGTTTCCAGTTGGGGAGTTTCTACTTGAGTTTATAGTTGTGGATTTTCTAGTTGCAGAGTTTCGATTTGCAGAGTTTCAAGTTGTGGAGTTTCTAGTTGCGGAGTTTCTAGCTGCGGAGTTTCTAGTGGCGGAGTCTCTAGTTGTGCAGTCTCTAGTTGTTGAGTTTCTAGTTGTGAAGTTTATAGTTGAGGGGTTTCTAGCTGTGGAGTTTCTAGTTGCGGAGTTTCTATTTGCAGAGTTTCTAGTTGCGGAGTTTTTAGCTGCAGAGTTTCTAGTTGTGGAGTTTCTAGTTGTGGAGTTTTAGTTGAGGCGTTTCAAGTTGAGGAATTTATACGTGTGGAGTTTGTAGTTGTTGAGTTTCTAGTTGTCGGGTTTCTAGTTGCAGAACTTCTAGTTGTGGAGTGTCTAGTTGTGAAGCTTTTAGTTGAAGAGTCTCTAGTTGTTGAGTCTCTAGCTGTGGAAATTCTAGTTGTGGAGTTTCTAGTTGCAGAGTTTGTTGTTGCAGGGTTTCTAGATGTGGTTTTTCTAGTTGTAGAGTTTCTGGCTGTGGAGTTTCCAGTTGCGCAGTTTCTAGTTGTGGAGTTTCTAGTTGTGAGGTTTGTAGTTGTGGAGTTTCTAGTGGTGGAGTTTCTAGTTGTGGAGTCTCTAGTTGTGGAGTTTCTAGTTGTGGAGTATCTAGTTGCGAACTCTCAAGTTGTGGAGTTTCTAGTTGTGGAGTTTCTAGCTGTGGAGTTTGTAGTTGTTGAGTTTCTAGTTGACGAGTTTCAATTTGCGAAGTCTCAAGTTGTGGAGTTTCTAGCTGTGGAGTTTCTAGTTGCGGAGTTTGTAGTTGCGGAGTTTCTAGTTGCAGAGTTTCTAGTTGTGGAGATTCTAGTTGCCGAGTTTCTTGTTGCGAAGTCTCAAGTGTTGGAGTTTCTAACTGTTGAGTTTCTTGTTGCGGAGTTTCTAGTTGTGGAGTTTCTAGTTTTGGAATCTGTAGTTGTGGAGTATCTAGTTGTGGTGTTTCAAGTTGTGGAGTTTCTAGCTGTGGAGTTTCTAGTTGCGGAGTTCTAGTGGCAGAGTTTCTAGTTGCGGTGTTTTCTAGTTGTGGAGATTCTAGTGGCGGAGTTTCAAGTTGTGGAGTTTCTAGTTGCGGAGTTACTAGCTGTGGAGTTTCTAGTTGCGGAGTCTCTAGTTGTGCAGTCTCTGGTAATTGAGTTGCTAGTTGTGAAGTTTCTAGTTGTGGGGTTTCTAGCTGTGGAGTTTCTAGTTGCGGAGTTTCTAGTTGCAGAGTTTCTAGTTGCGAGGTTTCTAGTTGCAGAGATTCTAGTTGTGGAGTTTCTAGTTGGGGAGTTTCTAGTTGTTGAGTTTCTAGTTGTGAAGTTTATAGTGTTGGGGTTTCTAGCTGTGGAGTTTCTAGTTGCAAAGTTTCTAGTTGCAGAGTTTCTAGTTGCGGAGTTTCTAGTTGCAGAGTTTCTAGTTGTGGAGTTTCTAGTTGGGGAGTTTTTAGTTGTGGAGTTTTAGTTGTGGAGTTTCAAGTTGTGGAATTTATAGGTGTGGAGTTTCTAGTTGTTGAGTGTCTAGTTGTGGAGTTTCTAGTTGCGAAGTTTCTAGTTGTGGAGTTTCTAGTTGTGGAGTTTCTACTTGTGGAGTTTCTAGTTGTGGAGTTTTTAGTTGCGGAGTTTCTGGTTGCGGAGTTTCAGGTTGTGGAGTTTCTAGTTGTGGAGTTTGTAGTTGTGGAGTATCTAGTTGTGGAGTTTCAAGTTGAAAAGTTTTTAGTTGTGGATTTTGAAGTTGTAGAGTTCCGAGTTGTGGAGTTTCTAGTGGTGGAGTTTCTAGTTGTTGAGTTTCTAGTTGCTGAGTTTCTAGTCGCGAAGTCTCAAGTTGTGGAGTTTCTAGCTGTGGAGTTTCTAGTTGCGGAGTTTCCAGTTGTGGAGTTTCTAGTTGTGGATTTTGAAGTAGTAGAGTTCCTAGTTGCGGAGTGTCTAGTTGGGAGTTTATGGTTGCGGAGTTTTCTAGTTGCGGAGTCTGTAGTTGTGGAGTTGCTAGTTGTGGAATTTCTAGTGGTGGATTTTCTAGCTGTGGAGTTTCTAGTTGCGGAGTTCCTAGTTGCAGAGTTTCTAGTTGTGGACTTTCTAGCTGTGGAGTTTCCAATTATGGAATTTGTAGTTGTGGAGTTTCTAGCTGTGGAATTTAAAGTTGTGGAATTTATAGGTGTGGAGTTTCTATTTGTGTAGTTTCTAGTGGTCGGGTTTCTAGTTGCGGAGTTTCTAGTTGTGGAGTTTCTAGTTGTGGATTTTCTAGTGTTGGAGTTTTTAGTTGCGGAGTTTCTAGTTGTGGAGTTTCTGGTTGTGGAGTTTCAAGTTGTGGTGTTTCAATCTGTGTAGTTTCTAGTTGTGGAGTCTCAATTTGTGGAGTTCCTAGTTGTGAAGTCTCTAGTTGTGGAGTTTCTAGTTGTGGAGTGTCCATTTGTGGAGTTTCTAGTTGTGAAGTTTCTAGTGTTGGAGTTTCTAGTTGGAGTTTCTGGTTTTAGAGTTTCTAGTTGTAGATTTTCTATTTGCAGAGTTCCTATATGTGGAGTTTCTAGTTGAGGGGGTTTTAGTTGTGGAAATTCTAGCTGTGGAGTTCCTACTTATGGAATCTCTAGTCGTGGTGTTTCTAGGTGTGTAGTTTCTATCTGAGGAGTTTCTAAAACCAGTCTCTAGATGTGCAGTCTCTAGTTGTGCAGTCTCTAGTTGTGGAGTTTCTAGTAGTGGAGTTTCTAGTTGTGGAGTTTTTGTTGGGGAGTTTCTAGTTGTGAAGTTTCTAGTTGTGTATTTTCTAGTTGCGGAGTTTCTAGTTGGGGAGTTTCCAGGTCGGGAGTTGCTACTGGAGTTTATAGTTGTGGATTTTTTAGTTGCAGAGTTTCTAGTTGCAGAGTTTCAAGTTGTGGAGTTTCTAGTTGCGGAGTTTCTAGCTGCTGAGTTTCTAGTTGCGGAGTCTCTAGATGTGCAGTCTCTATTTGTTGAGTTTCTAGTCGTGAAGTTTATAGTTGAGGGGTTTCTACCTGCGGAGTTTCTATTTGCAGAGTTTCTAGTTGCGGAGTTTCTAGCTGCAGAGTTTCTAGTTGTGGAGTTTCTAGTTGTGGAGTTTCTTGTTGTGGAGTTTTAGTTGTGGAATTTATAGGTGTGGAGTTTCTAGTTGTTGAGTTTCTAGTTGTGGGGTTTCTAGATGTGGAAATTTTAGCTGTGGAGTTTCTACTTATGGAATATCTAGTTGTGGAGTTTCTAGTTGTGGAGTTTCTAGTTGTGGAGTTTCTTGTTGGGGAGTTTCTAGTTGCGGAGTTTCTAGTTGTGGAGTTTCCAGTTGGGGAGTTTCAACTTGGGTTTATAGTTGTGGATTTGCTAGTTGCAGAGTTTCGAGTTGCAGAGTTTCAAGTTGTGGAGTTTCTAGTTGCGGAGTTTCCAGTTGTGGAGTTTCTAGTTGCGGAATTCGTAGTTGTGGAATTCGTAGTTGTGGAGTATCTAGTTGTGGTGTTTCAAGTAGTGAAGTTTCTAACTGTGGAGTTTCTAGTTTCGGAGTTTCTATTTGCGTTGTTTCAAGTTGTGGAGTTTCTAGTTGGGGAGTTTCTAGTTGTGGAGTCTGTAGTTGTGGAGCATCTATTTGTTGGGTTACAATTTGTGGAGTTTCTAGTTGTGGAGTTTCTGGTTGTCGGATTTCTAGTTGCCGAGTTTCTAGTTGCGAAGTCTCAAGTTGTGGAGTTTCTAGCTGTGGAAATTCTAGTTGCGGAGCTTCTAGTTGCGGAGTTTCTAGTTGTGGAGTTTCTAGTTGTGGAATTCGTAGTTGTGGAGTATCTAGTTGTGGAGTTTCTATTTGTGGAATTTGTAGTGGTTGTGTTTCTAGTTGCGGAGTTTCTAGTTGTGGAGTTTCTAGTTGTGGATTTTCTAGTGTTGGAGTATTTAGTTGCGGAGTTTCTAGTTGTGGAGTTTCTGGTTGTGGAGTTTCAAGTTGTGGTGTTTCAATCTGTGTAGTTTCTAGTTGTGGAGTCTCAATTTGTGGAGTTCCTAGTTGTGGAGTCTCTAGTTGTGGAGTTTCTAAATGTAGAGTGTCCATTTGTGAAGTTTCTGGTTGTGAAGTTTCTAGTTCTGGAGTTTCTAGTTGGAGTTTTTAGTTTTCGAGTCTCTAGTTGTAGATTTTCTATTTGCAGAGTTCCTATTTGTGGAGTTTCTAGTTGTGGGAATTCTAGTTTTGGAAATTCTAGCTGTGGAGTTTCTACTTATGGAATCTCTAGTCGAGGAGTTTCTAGTTGTGTAGTTTCTATCTGAGGAGTTTCTAAATGCAAAGTCTCTAGTTGTGCAGTCTCTAGTTGTGGAGTTTCTAGTTGTGGAGTTTCTTGTTGGGGAGTTTCTAGTTGTGAAGTTTCTAGTTGTGGATTTTCTAGTTGCGGAGTTTCTAGTTGCGGAGTTTCCAGTTGGAGAGTTTCTACTTGAGTTTATAGTTGTGGATTTTCTAGTTGCAAAGTTTCGATTTGCAGAGTTTCAAGTTGTGGAGTTTCTAGTTGCGGAGTTTCTAGCTACGGAGTTTCTAGTTTTGGAGTCTCTAGATGTGCAGTCTCTATTTGTTGAGTTTCTAGTTGTGAAGATTATAGTTGAGGGGTTTCTACCTGCGGAGTTTCTATTTGCAGAGTTTCTAGTTGCGGAGTTTCTAGCTGCAGTTTCTAGTTGTGGAGTTTCTAGTTTGGGAGTTTCTAGTTGCGGAGTTTCTAGTTGTGGAGTTTCTAGTTGTGGAGTTTCTAGTTGTGGAGTTTTAGTTGTGGAATTTATAGGTGTGGAGTTTCTAGTTGTTGAGTGTCTAGTTGTGGAGTTTCTAGTTGCGGAGTTTCTAGTTGTGGAGTTTCTACTTGTGGAGTTTTAGTTGTGGAGTTTCTAGTTGCGGAGTTTCTAGTTGCAGAGTTTCTAGTTGTGGAGTTTCTAGTTGTGGAGTTTCTAGTTGTGGAGTTTCTAGTTGTGGAGTTTTAGTTGTGGAGTTTCAAGTTGTGGAATTTATAGGTGTGGAGTTACTAGTTGTTGAGTGTCCAGTTGTGGAGTTTATAGTTGCGGAGTTTCTAGTTGTGGAGTTTCTACTTGTGGAGTTTCTATTTGTGGAGTTTTTAGTTGCGGAGTTTCTGGTTGCGGAGTTTCAGGTTGTGGAGTTTCTAGTTGTGGAGTTTCTAGTGGTGGAGTTTCTAGTTGTTGAGTTTCAAGTTGCTGAAATTCTAGTCGCGAAGTCTCAAGTTGTGGAGTTTCTAGCTGTGGAGTTTCTAGTTGCGGAGTTTCCAGTTGTTGAGTTTCCAGTTGCAGTATTTGTAGTTGTGGAATTCGTAGTTGTGGAGTATCTAGTTGTGGTGTTAAAAGTAATGAAGTTTCTAACTGTGGAGTTTCTAATTGCGGAGTTTCTAGTTGGAGTTTTTAGTTTTCGAGTTTCTAGTTGTAGATTTTCTATTTTCAGAGTTCCTAGTTGTGGAGTTTCTAGTTGAGGGGTTTCTAGTTGTGGAAATAATAGCTGTGGAGTTTCTACTTATGGAATCTCTAGTCGTGGTGTTTCTAGTTGTGTAGTTTCTATCTGAGGAGTTTCTAAATGCAGTCTCTAGTTGTGCAGTCTCTAGTTGTGGAGTTTCTCGTTGTGGAGTTACTAGTTGTGCAATTTTTGTTGGGGAGTTTCTAGTTGTGAAGTTTCTAGTTGTGTATTTTCTAGTTGCGGAGTTTCTAGTTGCGGAGTTTCTAGTTGCGGAGTTTCTACTTGAGTTTATAGTTGTGGATTTTTTAGTTGCAGAGTTTTGAGTTGCAGAGTTTCAAGTTGTGGAGTTTCTAGTTGCGGAGTTTCTAGCTGCGGAGTTTCTAGTTGCGGAGTCTCTAGTTGTGCAGTCTCTATTTGTTGAGTTTCTAGTTGTGAAGTTTGTAGTTGGGGAGTTTCTAGCTGTGGAGTTTCTAGTGGCGGAGTTTCTAGTTGCGGAGTTTCTAGTGGCAGAGTTTCTAGTTGTGAAGTTTCTAGTATGGGAGTTTCTAGTTGCGGAGTTTCTAGTTGTGGAGTTTCTAGTTGTGGAGTTTTAGTTGTTGAGTTTCAAGTTGAGGAATTTATAGGTGTGGAGTTTCTAGTTGTCGGGTTTCAAGTTGCGGAGTTTTTAGTTGTTGAGTTTCTAGTTGTGGAGCTTTTAGTTGAGGAGTCTCTAGTTGTTGAGTCTCTAGCTGTGGAAATTCTCGTTGTGGAGTTTCTGGTTGCAGAGTTTGTTGTTGCGGAGTTTCTAGATGTGGTGTTTCTAGTTGTGGAGTTTCTAGTTGTGGAAATTGTAGTTGTGGAGTATCTAGTTGTGGTGTTTCAAGTTGTGGAATTTCTAGTTGTGGAGTTTCTAGCTGTGGAGTTTCTAGTGGTTGAATTTCCAGTTGACAAGTTTCTATTTGCGAACTCTCAAGTTGTGGAGTTTCTAGCTGTAAAGTTTCTAGTTGCAGAGTTTCTAGTTGCGGAGTTTCCAGTTGTGGAGTTTCTAGTTGTGGAATTTCAATCTGTGTAGTTTGTAGTTGTGGAGTCTCAATTTTGGAGTTCGTATTTGTGGAGTTTCTAGTTGTGAAGTTTCTAGTTGTAGAGTTTCTAGATGGAGTTTTTAGTTTTCGAGTTTCTAGTTGTAGATTTTCTATTTGCAGAGTTCCTATTTGTGGAGTTTCTAGTTGTGGGGTTTCTAGTTTTGGAAATTCTAGCTGTGGAGTTTCTACTTATGGAATCCCTAGTCGAGGAGTTTCTAGTTGTGTAGTTTCTATCTGAGGAGTTTCTAAATGCAAAGTCTCTAGTTGTGCAGTCTCTAGTTGTGGAGTTTCTAGTTGTGGAGTTTCTTGTTGGGGAGTTTCTAGTTGTGAAGTTTCTAGTTGTGGATTTTCTAGTTGCGGAGTTTCTAGTTGCGGAGCTTTCAGTTGGAGAGTTTCTACTTGAGTTTATAGTTGTGGATTTTCTAGTTGCAAAATTTCGTATGTAGAGTTTCAAGTTGTGGAGTTTCTAGTTGCGGAGTTTCTAGCTGCGGAGTTTCTAGTTGCGGAGTCTCTAGATGTGCAGTCTCTATTTGTTGAGTTTCAAGTCGTGAAGTTTATAGTTGAGGGGTTTCTACCTGCGGAGTTTCTATTTGCAGAGTTTCTGGTTGCGGAGTTTCTAGCTGCAGAGTTTCTAGTTGTGGAGTTTCTAGTTTGGGAGTTTCTAGTTGCGGAGTTTCTAGTTGTGGAGTTTCTAGTTGTGCAGTTTCTAGCTGTGGAGTTTTAGTTGTGGAATTTATAGGTGTGGAGTTTCTAGTTGTTGAGTTTCTAGTTGTGGGGTTTCTAGTTGTGGAAATTTTAGCTGTGGAGTTTCTACTTATGGAATATCTAGTTGTGGAGTTTCTAGTTGTGGAGTTTCTAGTTGTGGAGTTTCTTGTTGGGGAGTTTCTAGTTGCGGAGTTTCTAGTTGCGGAGTTTCCAGTTGGGGAGTTTCAACTTGGGTTTATAGTTGTGGATTTGCTAGTTGCAGAGTTTCGAGTTGCAGAGTTTCAAGTTGTGGAGTTTCTAGTTGCGGAGTTTCCAGTTGTGGAGTTTCTAGTTGCGGAATTCGTAGTTGTGGAATTCGTAGTTGTGGAGTATCTAGTTGTGGTGTTTCAAGTAGTGAAGTTTCGAACTGTGGAGTTTCTAATTGCGGAGTTTCTAGTTGCAGAATTTCACGTTGCGGAGTTTTCTAGTTGTGGAGTTTCTAGTTTCGGAGTTTCTATTTGCGTTGTTTCAAGTTGTGGAGTTTCTAGTTGGGCAGTTTCTAGTTGTGGAGTCTGTAGTTGTGGAGCATCTATTTGTTGGGTTACAATTTGTGGAGTTTCTAGTTGTGGAGTTTCTGGTTGTCGGATTTCTAGTTGCCGAGTTTCTAGTTGCGAAGTCTCAAGTTGTGGAGTTTCTAGCTGTGGAAATTCTAGTTGCGGAGCTTCTAGTTGCGGAGTTCCTAGTTGTGGAGTTTCTAGTTGTGGAATTCGTAGTTGTGGAGTATCTAGTTGTGGAGTTTCAAATTGTGGAGTTTCTAGTTGTGGATTTTGAAGTTGTAGAGTTCCTAGTTGCGGAGTGTCTAGTTGGGAGTTTCTAGTTGCGGAGTTTTCCAGTTGCGGAGTCTGTAGTTGTGGAGTTGCTAGTTGTGGAGTTTCTAGTAGCGGATTTTCTAGCTGTGGAGTTTCTAGTTGCGGAGTTTCTAGTTGCAGAGTTTCTAGTTGTGGACTTTCTAGCTGTGGAGTTTCCAGTTATGGAATTTCTAGTTGTGGAGTTTCTAGCTGTGGAGTTTCAAGTTGTGGAATTTTTAGGTGTGGAGTTTCTATTTGTGGAGTTTGTAGTGGTTGTGTTTCTAGTTGCGGAGTTTCTAGTTGTGGAGTTTCTAGTTGTGGATTTTCTAGTGTTGGAGTATTTAGTTGGGGAGTTTCTAGTTGTGGAGTTTCTGGTTGTGGAGTTTCAAGTTGTGGAGTCTCAATTTGTGGAGTTCCTAGTTGTGGAGTCTCTAGTTGTGGAGTTTCTAGTTGTGGAGTGTCCATTTGTGGAGTTTCTAGTTGTGAAGTTTCTAGTTGTAGAGTTTCTAGATGGAGTTTTTAGTTTTCGAGTTTCTAGTTGTAGATTTTCTATTTGCAGAGTTCCTATTTGTGGAGTTTCTAGTTGTGGGGTTTCTAGTTTTGGAAATTCTAGCTGTGGAGTTTCTACTTATGGAATCCCTAGTCGAGGAGTTTCTAGTGTGTAGTTTCTATCTGAGGAGTTTCTAAATGCAAAGTCTCTAGTTGTGCAGTCTCTAGTTGTGGAGTTTCTAGTTGTGGAGTTTCTTGTTGGGGAGTTTCTAGTTGTGAAGTTTCTAGTTGTGGATTTTCTAGTTGCGGAGTTTCTAGTTGCGGAGTTTTCAGTTGGAGAGTTTCTACTTGAGTTTATAGTTGTGGATTTTCTAGTTGCAAAATTTCGTATGTAGAGTTTCAAGTTGTGGAGTTTCTAGTTGCGGAGTTTCTAGCTGCGGAGTTTCTAGTTGCGGAGTCTCTAGATGTGCAGTCTCTATTTGTTGAGTTTCAAGTCGTGAAGTTTATAGTTGAGGGGTTTCTACCTGCGGAGTTTCTATTTGCAGAGTTTCTGGTTGCGGAGTTTCTAGCTGCAGAGTTTCTAGTTGTGGAGTTTCAAGTTGTGGAGTTTCTAGTTGCGGAGTTTCTAGTTGTGGAGTTTCTAGTTGTGCAGTTTCTAGTTGTGGAGTTTTAGTTGTGGAATTTATAGGTGTGGAGTTTCTAGTTGTTGAGTTTCTAGTTGTGGGGTTTCTAGTTGTGGAAATTTTAGCTGTGAAGTTTCTACTTATGGAATATCTAGTTGTGGAGTTTCTAGTTGTGGAGTTTCTAGTTGTGGAGTTTCTTGTTGGGGAGTTTCTAGTTGCGGAGTTTCTAGTTGTGGAGTTTCCAGTTGGGGAGTTTCAACTTGGGTTTATAGTTGTGGATTTGCTAGTTGCAGAGTTTCGAGTTGCAGAGTTTCAAGTTGTAGAGTTTCTAGTTGCGGAGTTTCCAGTTGTGGAGTTTCTAGTTGCGGAATTCGTAGTTGTGGAATTCGTAGTTGTGGAGTATCTAGTTGTGGTGTTTCAAGTAGTGAAGTTTCTAACTGTGGAGTTTCTAATTGTGGAGTTTCTAGTTGCAGAATTTCACGTTGCGGAGTTTTCTAGTTGTGGAGTTTGTAGTTTCGGAGTTTCTATTTGCGTTGTTTCAAGTTGTGGAGTTTCTAGTTGGGGAGTTTCTAGTTGTGGAGTCTGTAGTTGTGGAGCATCTATTTGTTGGGTTACAATTTGTGGAGTTTGTAGTTGTGGAGTTTCTGGTTGTCGGATTTCTAGTTGCCGAGTTTCTAGTTGCGAAGTCTCAAGTTGTGGAGTTTCTAGCTGTGGAAATTCTAGTTGCGGAGCTTCTAGTTGCGGAGTTTCTAGTTGTGGAGTTTCTAGTTGTGGAATTCGTAGTTGTGGAGTATCTAGTTGTGGAGTTTCAAATTGTGGAGTTTCTAGTTGTGGATTTTGAAGTTGTAGAGTTCCTAGTTGCGGAGTGTCAAGTTGGGAGTTTCTAGTTGCGGAGTTTTCTAGTTGCGGAGTCTGTAGTTGTGGAGTTGCTAGTTGTGGAGTTTCTAGTAGCGGATTTTCTAGCTGTGGATTTTCTAGTTGCGGAGTTTCTAGTTGCAGAGTTTCTAGTTGTGGACTTTCTAGCTGTGGAGTTTCCAGTTATGGAATTTCTAGTTGTGGAGTTTCTAGCTGTGGAGTTTCAAGTTGTGGAATTTTGAGGTGTGGAGTTTCTATTTGTGGAGTTTGTAGTGGTTGTGTTTCTAGTTGCGGAGTTTCTAGTTGTGGATTTTCTAGTGTTGGAGTATTTAGTTGCGGAGTTTCTAGTTGTGGAGTTTCTGGTTGTGGAGTTTCAAGTTGTGGAGTCTCAATTTGTGGAGTTCCTAGTTGTGGAGTCTCTAGTTGTGGAGTTTCTAGTTGAGGAGTGTCCATTTGTGGAGTTTCTAGTTGTGAAGTTTCTAGTGTTGGAGTTTCTAGTTGGAGTTTTTAGTTTTCGAGTTTCTAGTTGTAGATTTTCTATTTGCAGAGTTCCTATATGTGGAGTTTCTAGTTGAGGGGTTTTTAGTTGTGGAAATTCTAGCTGTGGAGTTCCTACTTATGGAATCTCTAGTCGTGGTGTTTCTAGGTGTGTAGTTTCTATCTGAGGAGTTTCTAAATGCAGTCTCTAGATGTGCAGTCTCTAGTTGTGCAGTCTCTAGTTGTGGAGTTTCTAGTTGTGGAGTTTTTGTTGGGGAGTTTCTAGTTGTGTATTTTCTAGTTGCGGAGTTTCTAGTTGGGGAGTTTCCAGGTCGGGAGTTGCTACTGGAGTTTATAGTTGTGGATTTTTTAGTTGAAGAGTTTCTAGTTGCAGAGTTTCAAGTTGTGGAGTTTCTAGTTGCGGAGTTTCTAGCTGCGGAGTTTCTAGTTGCGGAGTCTGTAGTTGTGCAGTCTCTAGTTGTTGAGTTTCTAGTTGTGAAGTTTATAGTTGGGGGGTTTCTAGCTGTGGAGTTTCAAGTAGCGGAGTTTCTAGTTGCAGAGTTTCTAGTTGGGAAGTTTCTAGTTGGGAAGTTTCTAGTTGCGGAGTTTCTAGTTGTGGAGTTTTAGTTGTGGAGTTTCAAGTTGAGGAATTTAGAGGTGTGGAGTTTCCTGTTGTTGAGTTTCTAGTTGTCGGGTTTCAACTTGTGGAGTTTTAAGTTGTGGAGTTTCTAGTTGTGGAGCTTTTAGTTGAGGAGTCTCTATTTGTTGAGTCTCTAGCGGCGGAAATCCTAGTTGTGGAGTTTCTGGTTGCAGAGTTTATTGTTGCGGAGTTTCTAGATGTGGTGTTTCTAGTTGTGGAGTTTCTAGTTGTGGAGTTTCTAGTTGTGGAGTTTCTAGCTGTGGAGTTTCTAGTGGTTGAGTTTTCAGTTGACGAGTTTCTATTTGCGAAGTCTCAAGTTGTGGAGTTTCTAGCTGTAAAGTTTCTAGTGGCAGAGTTTCTAGTGGCGGAGTTTTCAGTTGTGGAGTTTCTAGTTGTGGAACTTCAATCTGTGTAGTTTCTAGTTGTGGAGTCTCAATTTTGGAGTTCGTATTTGTGGAGTTTCTAGTTTTGAAGTTTCTAGTTGTAGAGTTTCTAAATGGAGTTTTTAGTTTTCGAGTTTCTAGTTGTAGATTTTCTATTTGCAGAGTTCCTATTTGTGGAGTTTCTAGTTGTGGGGTTTCTAGTTTTGGAAATTTTAGCTGTGGAGTTTCTACTTATGGAATCCCTAGTCGAGGAGTTTCTAGTTGTGTAGTTTCTATCTGAGGAGTTTTTTAATGCAAAGTCTCTAGTTGTGCAGTCTCTAGTTGTGGAGTTTCTAGTTGTGGAGTTTCTTGTTGGGGAGTTTCTAGTTGTGAAGTTTCTAGTTGTGGATTTTCTAGTTTTAGAGTTTCTAGTTGCGGAGTTTTCAGTTGGAGAGTTTCTACTTGAGTTTATAGTTGTGGATTTTCTAGTTGCAGAATTTCGTATATAGAGTTTCAAGTTGTGGAGTTTCTAGTTGCGGAGTTTCTAGCTTCGGAGTTTCTAGTTGTGGAGTTTCTAGTTGTGGAGTTTTAGTTGTGGAATTTATAGGTGTGGAGTTTCTAGTTGTTGAGTTTCTAGTTGTGGGGTTTCTAGTTGTGGAAATTCTAGCTGTGGAGTTTCTACTTATGGAATATCTAGTTGTGGAGTTTCTAGTTGTGGAGTTTCTTGTTGGGGAGTTTCTAGTTGCGGAGTTTCTAGTTGTGGAGTTTCCAGTTGGGGAGTTTCAACTTGGGTTTATAGTTGTGGATTTGCTAGTTGCAGAGTTTCGAGTTGCAGAGTTTCAAGTTGTGGAGTTTCTAGTTGCGGAGTTTCCAGTTGTGGAGTTTCTAGTTGCGGAATTCGTAGTTGTGGAATTCGTAGTTGTGGAGTATCTAGTTGTGGTGTTTCAAGTAGTGAAGTTTCTAACTGTGGAGTTTCTAATTGCGGAGTTTCTAGTTGCAGAGTTTCACGTTGCGGAGTTTTCTAGTTGTGGAGTTTCTAGTTTCGGAGTTTCTATTTGCGTTGTTTCAAGTTGTGGAGTTTCTAGTTGGGGAGTTTCTAGTTGTGGAGTCTGTAGTTGTGGAGCATCTATTTGTTGGGTTCCAACTTGTGGAGTTTCTAGTTGTGGAGTTTCTGGTTGTCGGATTTCTAGTTGCCGAGTTTCTAGTTGCGAAGTCTCAAGTTGTGGAGTTTCTAGCTGTGGAAATTCTAGTTGCGGAGCTTCTAGTTGCGGAGTTTCTAGTTGTGGAGTTTCTAGTTGTGGAATTCGTAGTTGTGGAGTATCTAGTTGTGGAGTTTCAAATTGTGGAGTTTCTAGTTGTGGATTTTGAAGTTGTAGAGTTCCTAGTTGCGGAGTGTCTAGTTGGGAGTTTCTAGTTGCGGAGTTTTCTAGTTGCGGAGTCTGTAGTTGTGGAGTTGCTAGTTGTGGAGTTTCTAGTAGCGGATTTTCTAGCTGTGGAGTTTCTAGTTGCGGAGTTTCTAGTTGCAGAGTTTCTAGTTGTGGACTTTCTAGCTGTGGAGTTTCCAGTTATGGAATTTCTAGTTGTGGAGTTTCTAGCTGTGGAGTTTCAAGTTGTGGAATTTTTAGGTGTGGAGTTTCTATTTGTGGAGTTTGTAGTGGTTGTGTTTCTAGTTGCGGAGTTTCTAGTTGTGGATTTTCTAGTGTTGGAGTATTTAGTTGCGGAGTTTCTAGTTGTGGAGTTTCTGGTTGTGGAGTTTCAAGTTGTGGAGTCTCAATTTGTGGAGTTCCTAGTTGTGGAGTCTCTAGTTGTGGAGTTTCTAGTTGAGGAGTGTCCATTTGTGGAGTTTCTAGTTGTGAAGTTTCTAGTGTTGGAGTTTCTAGTTGGAGTTTTTAGTTTTCGAGTTTCTAGTTGTAGATTTTCTATTTGCAGAGTTCCTATATGTGGAGTTTCTAGTTGAGGGGTTTTTAGTTGTGGAAATTCTAGCTGTGGAGTTCCTACTTATGGAATCTCTAGTCGTGGTGTTTCTAGGTGTGTAGTTTCTATCTGAGGAGTTTCTAAATGCAGTCTCTAGATGTGCAGTCTCTAGTTGTGCAGTCTCTAGTTGTGGAGTTTCTAGTTGTGGAGTTTCTAGTTGTGGAGTTTTTGTTGGGGAGTTTCTAGTTGTGTATTTTCTAGTTGCGGAGTTTCTAGTTGGGGAGTTTCCAGGTCGGGAGTTGCTACTGGAGTTTATAGTTGTGGATTTTTTAGTTGAAGAGTTTCTAGTTGCAGAGTTTCAAGTTGTGGAGTTTCTAGTTGCGGAGTTTCTAGCTGCGGAGTTTCTAGTTGCGGAGTCTGTAGTTGTGCAGTCTCTAGTTGTTGAGTTTCTAGTTGTGAAGTTTATAGTTGGGGGGTTTCTAGCTGTGGAGTTTCAAGTAGCGGAGTTTCTAGTTGCAGAGTTTCTAGTTGTGAAGTTTCTAGTTGGGAAGTTTCTAGTTGCGGAGTTTCTAGTTGTGGAGTTTTAGTTGTGGAGTTTCAAGTTGAGGAATTTAGAGGTGTGGAGTTTCCTGTTGTTGAGTTTCTAGTTGTCGGGTTTCAACTTGTGGAGTTTTAAGTTGTGGAGTTTCTAGTTGTGGAGCTTTTAGTTGAGGAGTCTCTATTTGTTGAGTCTCTAGCGGCGGAAATCCTAGTTGTGGAGTTTCTGGTTGCAGAGTTTATTGTTGCGGAGTTTCTAGATGTGGTGTTTCTAGTTGTGGAGTTTCTAGTTGTGGAGTTTCTAGCTGTGGAGTTTCTAGTGGTTGAGTTTTCAGTTGACGAGTTTCTATTTGCGAAGTCTCAAGTTGTGGAGTTTCTAGCTGTAAAGTTTCTAGTGGCAGAGTTTCTAGTGGCGGAGTTTTCAGTTGTGGAGTTTCTAGTTGTGGAACTTCAATCTGTGTAGTTTCTAGTTGTGGAGTCTCAATTTTGGAGTTCGTATTTGTGGAGTTTCAAGTTTTGAAGTTTCTAGTTGTAGAGTTTCTAAATGGAGTTTTTAGTTTTCGAGTTTCTAGTCGTAGATTTTCTATTTGCAGAGTTCCTATTTGTGGAGTTTCTAGTTGTGGGGTTTCTAGTTTTGGAAATTTTAGCTGTGGAGTTTCTACTTATGGAATCCCTAGTCGAGGAGTTTCTAGTTGTGTAGTTTCTATCTGAGGAGTTTTTTAATGCAAAGTCTCTAGTTGTGCAGTCTCTAGTTGTGGAGTTTCTAGTTGTGGAGTTTCTTGTTGGGGAGTTTCTAGTTGTGAAGTTTCTAGTTGTGGATTTTCTAGTTTTAGAGTTTCTAGTTGCGGAGTTTTCAGTTGGAGAGTTTCTACTTGAGTTTATAGTTGTGGATTTTCTAGTTGCAGAATTTCGTATATAGAGTTTCAAGTTGTGGAGTTTCTAGTTGCGGAGTTTCTAGCTTCGGAGTTTCTAGTTGTGGAGTTTCTAGTTGTGGAGTTTTAGTTGTGGAATTTATAGGTGTGGAGTTTCTAGTTGTTGAGTTTCTAGTTGTGGGGTTTCTAGTTGTGGAAATTCTAGCTGTGGAGTTTCTACTTATGGAATATCTAGTTGTGGAGTTTCTAGTTGTGGAGTTTCTTGTTGGGGAGTTTCTAGTTGCGGAGTTTCTAGTTGTGGAGTTTCCAGTTGGGGAGTTTCAACTTGGGTTTATAGTTGTGGATTTGCTAGTTGCAGAGTTTCGAGTTGCAGAGTTTCAAGTTGTGGAGTTTCTAGTTGCGGAGTTTCCAGTTGTGGAGTTTCTAGTTGCGGAATTCGTAGTTGTGGAATTCGTAGTTGTGGAGTATCTAGTTGTGGTGTTTCAAGTAGTGAAGTTTCTAACTGTGGAGTTTCTAATTGCGGAGTTTCTAGTTGCAGAGTTTCACGTTGCGGAGTTTTCTAGTTGTGGAGTTTCTAGTTTCGGAGTTTCTATTTGCGTTGTTTCAAGTTGTGGAGTTTCTAGTTGGGGAGTTTCTAGTTGTGGAGTCTGTAGTTGTGGAGCATCTATTTGTTGGGTTCCAACTTGTGGAGTTTCTAGTTGTGGAGTTTCTGGTTGTCGGATTTCTAGTTGCCGAGTTTCTAGTTGCGAAGTCTCAAGTTGTGGAGTTTCTAGCTGTGGAAATTCTAGTTGCGGAGCTTCTAGTTGCGGAGTTTCTAGTTGTGGAGTTTCTAGTTGTGGAATTCGTAGTTGTGGAGTATCTAGTTGTGGAGTTTCAAATTGTGGAGTTTCTAGTTGTGGATTTTGAAGTTGTAGAGTTCCTAGTTGCGGAGTGTCTAGTTGGGAGTTTCTATCTGAGGAGTTTCTAAATGCAAAGTCTCTAGTTGTGCAGTCTCTAGTTGTGGAGTTTCTAGTTGTGGAGTTTCTTGTTGGGGAGTTTCTAGTTGTGAAGTTTCTAGTTGTGGATTTTCTAGTTGCGGAGTTTCTAGTTGCGGAGTTTTCAGTTGGAGAGTTTCTACTTGAGTTTATAGTTGTGGATTTTCTAGTTGCAAAATTTCGTATGTAGAGTTTCAAGTTGTGGAGTTTCTAGTTGCGGAGTTTCTAGCTGCGGAGTTTCTAGTTGCGGAGTCTCTAGATGTGCAGTCTCTATTTGTTGAGTTTCAAGTCGTGAAGTTTATAGTTGAGGGGTTTCTACCTGCGGAGTTTCTATTTGCAGAGTTTCTGGTTGCGGAGTTTCTAGCTGCAGAGTTTCTAGTTGTGGAGTTTCAAGTTGTGGAGTTTCTAGTTGCGGAGTTTCTAGTTGTGCAGTTTCTAGTTGTGGAGTTTTAGTTGTGGAATTTATAGGTGTGGAGTTTCTAGTTGTTGAGTTTCTAGTTGTGGGGTTTCTAGTTGTGGAAATTTTAGCTGTGAAGTTTCTACTTATGGAATATCTAGTTGTGGAGTTTCTAGTTGTGGAGTTTCTAGTTGTGGAGTTTCTTGTTGGGGAGTTTCTAGTTGCGGAGTTTCTAGTTGTGGAGTTTCCAGTTGGGGAGTTTCAACTTGGGTTTATAGTTGTGGATTTGCTAGTTGCAGAGTTTCGAGTTGCAGAGTTTCAAGTTGTAGAGTTTCTAGTTGCGGAGTTTCCAGTTGTGGAGTTTCTAGTTGCGGAATTCGTAGTTGTGGAATTCGTAGTTGTGGAGTATCTAGTTGTGGTGTTTCAAGTAGTGAAGTTTCTAACTGTGGAGTTTCTAATTGTGGAGTTTCTAGTTGCAGAATTTCACGTTGCGGAGTTTTCTAGTTGTGGAGTTTGTAGTTTCGGAGTTTCTATTTGCGTTGTTTCAAGTTGTGGAGTTTCTAGTTGGGGAGTTTCTAGTTGTGGAGTCTGTAGTTGTGGAGCATCTATTTGTTGGGTTACAATTTGTGGAGTTTGTAGTTGTGGAGTTTCTGGTTGTCGGATTTCTAGTTGCCGAGTTTCTAGTTGCGAAGTCTCAAGTTGTGGAGTTTCTAGCTGTGGAAATTCTAGTTGCGGAGCTTCTAGTTGCGGAGTTTCTAGTTGTGGAGTTTCTAGTTGTGGAATTCGTAGTTGTGGAGTATCTAGTTGTGGAGTTTCAAATTGTGGAGTTTCTAGTTGTGGATTTTGAAGTTGTAGAGTTCCTAGTTGCGGAGTGTCAAGTTGGGAGTTTCTAGTTGCGGAGTTTTCTAGTTGCGGAGTCTGTAGTTGTGGAGTTGCTAGTTGTGGAGTTTCTAGTAGCGGATTTTCTAGCTGTGGATTTTCTAGTTGCGGAGTTTCTAGTTGCAGAGTTTCTAGTTGTGGACTTTCTAGCTGTGGAGTTTCCAGTTATGGAATTTCTAGTTGTGGAGTTTCTAGCTGTGGAGTTTCAAGTTGTGGAATTTTGAGGTGTGGAGTTTCTATTTGTGGAGTTTGTAGTGGTTGTGTTTCTAGTTGCGGAGTTTCTAGTTGTGGATTTTCTAGTGTTGGAGTATTTAGTTGCGGAGTTTCTAGTTGTGGAGTTTCTGGTTGTGGAGTTTCAAGTTGTGGAGTCTCAATTTGTGGAGTTCCTAGTTGTGGAGTCTCTAGTTGTGGAGTTTCTAGTTGAGGAGTGTCCATTTGTGGAGTTTCTAGTTGTGAAGTTTCTAGTGTTGGAGTTTCTAGTTGGAGTTTTTAGTTTTCGAGTTTCTAGTTGTAGATTTTCTATTTGCAGAGTTCCTATATGTGGAGTTTCTAGTTGAGGGGTTTTTAGTTGTGGAAATTCTAGCTGTGGAGTTCCTACTTATGGAATCTCTAGTCGTGGTGTTTCTAGGTGTGTAGTTTCTATCTGAGGAGTTTCTAAATGCAGTCTCTAGATGTGCAGTCTCTAGTTGTGCAGTCTCTAGTTGTGGAGTTTCTAGTTGTGGAGTTTCTAGTTGTGGAGTTTTTGTTGGGGAGTTTCTAGTTGTGTATTTTCTAGTTGCGGAGTTTCTAGTTGGGGAGTTTCCAGGTCGGGAGTTGCTACTGGAGTTTATAGTTGTGGATTTTTTAGTTGAAGAGTTTCTAGTTGCAGAGTTTCAAGTTGTGGAGTTTCTAGTTGCGGAGTTTCTAGCTGCGGAGTTTCTAGTTGCGGAGTCTGTAGTTGTGCAGTCTCTAGTTGTTGAGTTTCTAGTTGTGAAGTTTATAGTTGGGGGGTTTCTAGCTGTGGAGTTTCAAGTAGCGGAGTTTCTAGTTGCAGAGTTTCTAGTTGTGAAGTTTCTAGTTGGGAAGTTTCTAGTTGCGGAGTTTCTAGTTGTGGAGTTTTAGTTGTGGAGTTTCAAGTTGAGGAATTTAGAGGTGTGGAGTTTCCTGTTGTTGAGTTTCTAGTTGTCGGGTTTCAACTTGTGGAGTTTTAAGTTGTGGAGTTTCTAGTTGTGGAGCTTTTAGTTGAGGAGTCTCTATTTGTTGAGTCTCTAGCGGCGGAAATCCTAGTTGTGGAGTTTCTGGTTGCAGAGTTTATTGTTGCGGAGTTTCTAGATGTGGTGTTTCTAGTTGTGGAGTTTCTAGTTGTGGAGTTTCTAGTTGTGGAGTTTCTAGCTGTGGAGTTTCTAGTGGTTGAGTTTTCAGTTGACGAGTTTCTATTTGCGAAGTCTCAAGTTGTGGAGTTTCTAGCTGTAAAGTTTCTAGTGGCAGAGTTTCTAGTGGCGGAGTTTTCAGTTGTGGAGTTTCTAGTTGTGGAACTTCAATCTGTGTAGTTTCTAGTTGTGGAGTCTCAATTTTGGAGTTCGTATTTGTGGAGTTTCTAGTTTTGAAGTTTCTAGTTGTAGAGTTTCTAAATGGAGTTTTTAGTTTTCGAGTTTCTAGTTGTAGATTTTCTATTTGCAGAGTTCCTATTTGTGGAGTTTCTAGTTGTGGGGTTTCTAGTTTTGGAAATTTTAGCTGTGGAGTTTCTACTTATGGAATCCCTAGTCGAGGAGTTTCTAGTTGTGTAGTTTCTATCTGAGGAGTTTTTTAATGCAAAGTCTCTAGTTGTGCAGTCTCTAGTTGTGGAGTTTCTAGTTGTGGAGTTTCTTGTTGGGGAGTTTCTAGTTGTGAAGTTTCTAGTTGTGGATTTTCTAGTTTTAGAGTTTCTAGTTGCGGAGTTTTCAGTTGGAGAGTTTCTACTTGAGTTTATAGTTGTGGATTTTCTAGTTGCAGAATTTCGTATATAGAGTTTCAAGTTGTGGAGTTTCTAGTTGCGGAGTTTCTAGCTTCGGAGTTTCTAGTTGTGGAGTTTCTAGTTGTGGAGTTTTAGTTGTGGAATTTATAGGTGTGGAGTTTCTAGTTGTTGAGTTTCTAGTTGTGGGGTTTCTAGTTGTGGAAATTCTAGCTGTGGAGTTTCTACTTATGGAATATCTAGTTGTGGAGTTTCTAGTTGTGGAGTTTCTTGTTGGGGAGTTTCTAGTTGCGGAGTTTCTAGTTGTGGAGTTTCCAGTTGGGGAGTTTCAACTTGGGTTTATAGTTGTGGATTTGCTAGTTGCAGAGTTTCGAGTTGCAGAGTTTCAAGTTGTGGAGTTTCTAGTTGCGGAGTTTCCAGTTGTGGAGTTTCTAGTTGCGGAATTCGTAGTTGTGGAATTCGTAGTTGTGGAGTATCTAGTTGTGGTGTTTCAAGTAGTGAAGTTTCTAACTGTGGAGTTTCTAATTGCGGAGTTTCTAGTTGCAGAGTTTCACGTTGCGGAGTTTTCTAGTTGTGGAGTTTCTAGTTTCGGAGTTTCTATTTGCGTTGTTTCAAGTTGTGGAGTTTCTAGTTGGGGAGTTTCTAGTTGTGGAGTCTGTAGTTGTGGAGCATCTATTTGTTGGGTTCCAACTTGTGGAGTTTCTAGTTGTGGAGTTTCTGGTTGTCGGATTTCTAGTTGCCGAGTTTCTAGTTGCGAAGTCTCAAGTTGTGGAGTTTCTAGCTGTGGAAATTCTAGTTGCGGAGCTTCTAGTTGCGGAGTTTCTAGTTGTGGAGTTTCTAGTTGTGGAATTCGTAGTTGTGGAGTATCTAGTTGTGGAGTTTCAAATTGTGGAGTTTCTAGTTGTGGATTTTGAAGTTGTAGAGTTCCTAGTTGCGGAGTGTCTAGTTGGGAGTTTCTAGTTGCGGAGTTTTCTAGTTGCGGAGTCTGTAGTTGTGGAGTTGCTAGTTGTGGAGTTTCTAGTAGCGGATTTTCTAGCTGTGGAGTTTCTAGTTGCGGAGTTTCTAGTTGCAGAGTTTCTAGTTGTGGACTTTCTAGCTGTGGAGTTTCCAGTTATGGAATTTCTAGTTGTGGAGTTTCTAGCTGTGGAGTTTCAAGTTGTGGAATTTTTAGGTGTGGAGTTTCTATTTGTGGAGTTTGTAGTGGTTGTGTTTCTAGTTGCGGAGTTTCTAGTTGTGGATTTTCTAGTGTTGGAGTATTTAGTTGCGGAGTTTCTAGTTGTGGAGTTTCTGGTTGTGGAGTTTCAAGTTGTGGAGTCTCAATTTGTGGAGTTCCTAGTTGTGGAGTCTCTAGTTGTGGAGTTTCTAGTTGAGGAGTGTCCATTTGTGGAGTTTCTAGTTGTGAAGTTTCTAGTGTTGGAGTTTCTAGTTGGAGTTTTTAGTTTTCGAGTTTCTAGTTGTAGATTTTCTATTTGCAGAGTTCCTATATGTGGAGTTTCTAGTTGAGGGGTTTTTAGTTGTGGAAATTCTAGCTGTGGAGTTCCTACTTATGGAATCTCTAGTCGTGGTGTTTCTAGGTGTGTAGTTTCTATCTGAGGAGTTTCTAAATGCAGTCTCTAGATGTGCAGTCTCTAGTTGTGCAGTCTCTAGTTGTGGAGTTTCTAGTTGTGGAGTTTCTAGTTGTGGAGTTTTTGTTGGGGAGTTTCTAGTTGTGTATTTTCTAGTTGCGGAGTTTCTAGTTGGGGAGTTTCCAGGTCGGGAGTTGCTACTGGAGTTTATAGTTGTGGATTTTTTAGTTGAAGAGTTTCTAGTTGCAGAGTTTCAAGTTGTGGAGTTTCTAGTTGCGGAGTTTCTAGCTGCGGAGTTTCTAGTTGCGGAGTCTGTAGTTGTGCAGTCTCTAGTTGTTGAGTTTCTAGTTGTGAAGTTTATAGTTGGGGGGTTTCTAGCTGTGGAGTTTCAAGTAGCGGAGTTTCTAGTTGCAGAGTTTCTAGTTGTGAAGTTTCTAGTTGGGAAGTTTCTAGTTGCGGAGTTTCTAGTTGTGGAGTTTTAGTTGTGGAGTTTCAAGTTGAGGAATTTAGAGGTGTGGAGTTTCCTGTTGTTGAGTTTCTAGTTGTCGGGTTTCAACTTGTGGAGTTTTAAGTTGTGGAGTTTCTAGTTGTGGAGCTTTTAGTTGAGGAGTCTCTATTTGTTGAGTCTCTAGCGGCGGAAATCCTAGTTGTGGAGTTTCTGGTTGCAGAGTTTATTGTTGCGGAGTTTCTAGATGTGGTGTTTCTAGTTGTGGAGTTTCTAGTTGTGGAGTTTCTAGTTGTGGAGTTTCTAGCTGTGGAGTTTCTAGTGGTTGAGTTTTCAGTTGACGAGTTTCTATTTGCGAAGTCTCAAGTTGTGGAGTTTCTAGCTGTAAAGTTTCTAGTGGCAGAGTTTCTAGTGGCGGAGTTTTCAGTTGTGGAGTTTCTAGTTGTGGAACTTCAATCTGTGTAGTTTCTAGTTGTGGAGTCTCAATTTTGGAGTTCGTATTTGTGGAGTTTCTAGTTTTGAAGTTTCTAGTTGTAGAGTTTCTAAATGGAGTTTTTAGTTTTCGAGTTTCTAGTTGTAGATTTTCTATTTGCAGAGTTCCTATTTGTGGAGTTTCTAGTTGTGGGGTTTCTAGTTTTGGAAATTTTAGCTGTGGAGTTTCTACTTATGGAATCCCTAGTCGAGGAGTTTCTAGTTGTGTAGTTTCTATCTGAGGAGTTTTTTAATGCAAAGTCTCTAGTTGTGCAGTCTCTAGTTGTGGAGTTTCTAGTTGTGGAGTTTCTTGTTGGGGAGTTTCTAGTTGTGAAGTTTCTAGTTGTGGATTTTCTAGTTTTAGAGTTTCTAGTTGCGGAGTTTTCAGTTGGAGAGTTTCTACTTGAGTTTATAGTTGTGGATTTTCTAGTTGCAGAATTTCGTATATAGAGTTTCAAGTTGTGGAGTTTCTAGTTGCGGAGTTTCTAGCTTCGGAGTTTCTAGTTGTGGAGTTTCTAGTTGTGGAGTTTTAGTTGTGGAATTTATAGGTGTGGAGTTTCTAGTTGTTGAGTTTCTAGTTGTGGGGTTTCTAGTTGTGGAAATTCTAGCTGTGGAGTTTCTACTTATGGAATATCTAGTTGTGGAGTTTCTAGTTGTGGAGTTTCTTGTTGGGGAGTTTCTAGTTGCGGAGTTTCTAGTTGTGGAGTTTCCAGTTGGGGAGTTTCAACTTGGGTTTATAGTTGTGGATTTGCTAGTTGCAGAGTTTCGAGTTGCAGAGTTTCAAGTTGTGGAGTTTCTAGTTGCGGAGTTTCCAGTTGTGGAGTTTCTAGTTGCGGAATTCGTAGTTGTGGAATTCGTAGTTGTGGAGTATCTAGTTGTGGTGTTTCAAGTAGTGAAGTTTCTAACTGTGGAGTTTCTAATTGCGGAGTTTCTAGTTGCAGAGTTTCACGTTGCGGAGTTTTCTAGTTGTGGAGTTTCTAGTTTCGGAGTTTCTATTTGCGTTGTTTCAAGTTGTGGAGTTTCTAGTTGGGGAGTTTCTAGTTGTGGAGTCTGTAGTTGTGGAGCATCTATTTGTTGGGTTCCAACTTGTGGAGTTTCTAGTTGTGGAGTTTCTGGTTGTCGGATTTCTAGTTGCCGAGTTTCTAGTTGCGAAGTCTCAAGTTGTGGAGTTTCTAGCTGTGGAAATTCTAGTTGCGGAGCTTCTAGTTGCGGAGTTTCTAGTTGTGGAGTTTCTAGTTGTGGAATTCGTAGTTGTGGAGTATCTAGTTGTGGAGTTTCAAATTGTGGAGTTTCTAGTTGTGGATTTTGAAGTTGTAGAGTTCCTAGTTGCGGAGTGTCTAGTTGGGAGTTTCTAGTTGCGGAGTTTTCTAGTTGCGGAGTCTGTAGTTGTGGAGTTGCTAGTTGTGGAGTTTCTAGTAGCGGATTTTCTAGCTGTGGAGTTTCTAGTTGCGGAGTTTCTAGTTGCAGAGTTTCTAGTTGTGGACTTTCTAGCTGTGGAGTTTCCAGTTATGGAATTTCTAGTTGTGGAGTTTCTAGCTGTGGAGTTTCAAGTTGTGGAATTTTTAGGTGTGGAGTTTCTATTTGTGGAGTTTGTAGTGGTTGTGTTTCTAGTTGCGGAGTTTCTAGTTGTGGAGTTTCTAGTTGTGGATTTTCTGGTGTTGGAGTATTTAGTTGCGGAGTTTCTAGTTTGGAGTTTCTGATTGTGGAGTTTCAAGTTGTGGTGTTTCAATCTGTGTAGTTTCTAGTTGTGGAGTCTCAATTTGTGGAGTTCCTAGTTGTGGAGTCTCTAGTTGTGGAGTTTCTAAATGTAGAGTGTCCATTTGTGAAGTTTCTAGTTCTGAAGTTTCTAGTTGTGAAGTTTCTAGTTGGAGTTTTTAGTTTTCGAGTTTCTAGTTGTAGATTTTCTATTTGCAGAGTTCCTATTTGTGGAGTTTCTAGTTGTGGGAATTCTAGTTTTGGAAATTCTAGCTGTGGAGTTTCTACTTATGGAATCTCTAGTCGAGGAGTTTCTAGTTGTGTAGTTTCTATCTGAGAAGTTTCTAAATGCAAAGTCTCTAGTTGTGCAGTCTCTAGTTGTGGAGTTTCTAGTTGTGGAGTTTCTAGTTGTGGAGTTTCTTGTTGGGGAGTTTCTAGTTGTGAAGTTTCTAGTAGCGGAGTTTCTAGCTGCGGAGTTTCTAGTTGCGGAGTCTCTAGTTGTGCAGTCTCTAGTTGTGCAGTGTCTAGTTGTGAAGTCAATAGATGAGGGGTTTCTAGCTGTGGAGTTTCTAGTTGCGGAGTTTCTAGTTGCAGAGTTTCTAGTTGTGGAGTTTCTAGTTGGGGAGTTTCTAGTTGGGGAGTTTCTAGTTGTGGAGTTTCTAGTAGTGGACTTTTAGTTGTGGAGTGTCAAGTTGAGAAATTTATAGGTGTGGAGTTTCTTGTTGTTGAGTTTCTAG
The DNA here is from genome assembly GCF_043290135.1 of Rhipicephalus microplus. Taxonomy (NCBI): domain Eukaryota; kingdom Metazoa; phylum Arthropoda; class Arachnida; order Ixodida; family Ixodidae; genus Rhipicephalus; species Rhipicephalus microplus. The sequence continues at coordinate 5,204,513 of NW_027464585.1, read as the reverse complement.
TTGTCGGGTTTCTAGTTGCGGAGTTTCTAGTTGTGGAGTGTCTAGTTGTGGAGTTTCTAGTTGCGAACTCTCAAGTTGCGGATTTTCTAGTTGTGGAGCTTCTAGCTGTGGAGTTTCTAGTTGTTGAGTTACTATTTGTCGAGTTTCTATTTGCGAAGTCTCAAGTTGTGGAGTTTCTAGCTGTGGAGTTTCTGGTTGCGGAGTTTGTAGTTGCGGAGTTTCTAGTTGCAGAGTTTCTAGTTGCGGAGATTCTAGTTGCCGAGTTTCTTGTTGCGACGTATCAAGTTGTGGAGTTTCTAGTTGTGGAGTTTCTAGTTGTGGAGTTTCTAGTTGTGGAATTTGTAGTTGTGGAGTATCTAGTTGTTGTGTTTCAAGTTGTGGAGTTTCTAGCTGTGGAGTTTCTAGTTGCGGAGTTTCTAGTGGCAGAGTTTCAAGTTGCGGAGTTTTCTAGTTGTGGAGATTCTAGTGGCGGAGTTTCAAGTTGTGGAGTTTCTAGTTGCGGAGTTACTAGCTGTGGAGTCTCTAGTTGGGGAGTTTCTAGTTGTGGAGTTTGTAGTTGTGGAGTATCTAGTTGTGGAGTTTCAAATTGTGGAGAATCTAGTTGTGGATTTTGAAGTTGTAGAGTTCCTAGTTGCGGAGTGTCTAGTTGGGAGTGTCTAGTTGTGGAGTTTCTAGTTGCGGAGTTAAGTTGTGGAGTTTATACTTGTGGAGTTTCTAGTTGTGGAGTTTCTAGTTGTGGAATTAAGTAGTTGTGGAGTATCTAGTTGTGGTGTTTCAAGTTGTGGAGTTTCTAGTTGCGGAGTTTCTAGTTGCGAAGTCTCAAGTTGTGGAGTTTCTAGCTGTGGAAATTCCAGTTGCGGAGCTTCTAGTTTCGGAGTTTCTATTTGCGGAGTTTCAAGTTGTGGAGTTTCTAGTTGGGGAGTTTCTAGTTGTGGAGTTTGTAGTTGTGGAGTATCTAGTTGTGGAGTTTCAAATTGTGGAGTTTCTAGTTGTGGATTTTGAAGTTGTAGAGTTCCTAGTTGCGGAGTGTCTAGTTGGGAGTGTCTAGTTGTGGAGTTTCTAGTTGCGGAGTTACTAGTTGTGGAGTTTATTCTTGTGGAGTTTCTAGTTGTGGAGTTTTTAGTTGCGGAGTTTCTGGTTGCGGAGTTTCAGGTTGTGGAGTTTCTAGTGGTGGAGTTTATAGTTGTTGAGTTTCTAGTTGCTGAGTTTCTAGTCGCGAAGTCTCAAGTTGTGGAGTTTTAGCTTTGGAGTTTCTAGTTGCGGAGTTTCCAGTTGTGGAGTTTCTACTTGCGGAATTTGTAGTTGTGGAATTCGTAGTTGTGGAGTATCTAGTGATGGTGTTTCAAGTAGTGAAGTTTCTAGCTGTGCAGTTTCTAATTGCGGAGTTTCTAGTTGCAGAGTTTCTAATTGTGGAGTTTCTACTTGTGGAGTTTCTAGTTGTGGAGTTTTAGTTGCGGAGTTTCTGGTTGCGGAGTTTCAGGTTGTGGAGTTTCTAGTTGTGGAGTTTGTAGTTGTGGAGTATCTAGTTGTGGAGTTTCAAGTTGAAGAGTTTTTAGTCGTGGATTTTGAAGTTGTAGAGTTCCTAGTTGTGGAGTTTCTAGTGGTGGAGTTTATAGTTGTTGAGTTTCTAGTTGCTGAGTTTCTAGTCGCGAAGTCTCAAGTTGTGGAGTTTCTAGCTGTGGAAATTCTAGTTGCGGAGCTTCTTGTTGCGGAGTTTCCAGTTGTGGAGTTTCAAGTTGTGGAATTCGTAGTCGTGGAGTATCTAGTTGTAGTGTTTCAAGTAGTGAAGTTTCTAACTGTGGAGTTTCTAATTGCGGAGTTTCTAGTTGCAGAGTTTCACGTTGCGGAGTTTTCTAGTTGTGGAGTTTCTTGTTTCGGAGTTTCTAGTTGTGAATTTTGAAGTTGTAGAGTTCCTAGTTGCGGAGTGTCTAGTTGCGGAGTCTGTAGTTGTGGAGTTGCTAGTTTTGGAGTTTCTAGTGGTGGATTTTCTAGCTGTGGAGTTTCTAGTTGCGGAGTTTCTAGTTGCAGAGTTTCTAGCTGTGGACTTTCTAGCTGTGGAGTTTCCAGTTATGGAATTTTTAGTTGTGGAGTTTCTAGCTGTGGAGTTTCAAGTTGTGGAATATATAGGTGTGGAGTTTCTATTTGTGGAGTTTCTACTGGTCGGGTTTCTAGTTGCGGAGTTTCTAGTTGTGGAGTTTCTAGGTGTGGATTTTCTAGTGTTGAAGTTTTTAGTTGCGGAGTTTCTAGTTGTGGAGTTTCTGGTTGTGGAGTTTCAAGTTGTGGTGTTTAATCTGCGTAGTTTCTAGTTGTGGAGTCTCAATTTGTGGAGTTCCTAGTTGTGGAGTCTCTAGTTGTGGAGTTTCTAGTTGTGGAGTGTCCATTTGTGGAGTTTCTAGTTGTGAAGTTTCTAGTTGTGGAGTTTCTAGTTGAAGTTTTTAGTTTTCAAGTTTCTAGTTGTAGATTTTCTAATTGCAGAGTTCCTAGTTGTGGAGTTTCTAGTTGAGGGGTTTCTAGTTGTGGAAATTCTAGCTGTGGAGTTCCTACTTATGAAATCTCTAGTCGTGGTGTTTCTAGTTGTGTAGTTTCTATCTGAGGAGTTTCTAAATGCAGTCTCTAGATGTGCAGTCTCTAGTTGTGCAGTCTCTAGTTGTGGAGTTTCTAGTTGTGGAGGTTCTAGTTGTGGAGTTTTTGTTGGGGAGTTTCTAGTTGTGAAGTTTCTAGTTGTGTATTTTCTAGTTGCGGAGTTTCTAGTTTGGGAGTTTCCAGGTCGGGAGTTTCTACTGGAGTTTATAGTTGTGGATTTTCTAGTTGCAGAGTTTCTAGTTGCAGAGTTTCAAGTTGTGAAGTTTCTAGTTGCGGAGTTTCTAGCTGCGGAGTTTCTAGTGGCGGAGTCTCTAGTTGTGCAGTCTCTAGTTGTTGAGTTTCTAGTTGTGAAGTTTATAGTTGGGGGATTTTAGCTGTGGAGTTTCTAGTTGCGGAGTTTCTAGTTGCAGAGTTTCTAGTTGTGAAGTTTCTAGATGGGAAGTTTCTAGTTGCGGAGTTTCTAGTTGTGGAGTTTTAGTTGTGGAGTTTCAAGTTGAGGAATTTATAGGTGTGGAGTTTCTAGTTGTTGAGTTTCTAGTTGTCGGGTTTCAACTTGTGGAGTTTTTAGTTGTGGAGTTTCTAGTTGGGGAGCTTTTAGTTGAGGAGTCTCTATTTGTTGAGTCTCTAGCTGTGGAAATTCTAGTTGTGGAGTTTCTGGTTGCAGAGTTTGTTGTTGCGGAGTTTCTAGATGTGGTGTTTCTAGTTGTGGAGTTTCTAGTTGTGCAGTCTCTAGTTGTTGAGTTGCTAGTTGTGAAGTTTATAGTTGTGGGGTTTCTAGCTGTGGAGTTTCTAGTTGCGGAGTTTCTAGTTGCGGAGTTTCTACTTGTGGAGTTTCTAGTTGCAGAGATTCTAGTTGTGGAGTTTATAGTGGGGAGTTTCTAGTGGCGGAGTTTTCAGTTGGGGAGATTCTAGTTGTGGAACTTCAATCTGTGTAGTTTCTAGTTGTGGAGTCTCAATTTTGGAGTTCGCATTTGTGGAGTTTCTAGTTGTGAAGTTTATAGTTGTAGAGTTTCTAGATGGAGTTTTTAGTTTTCGAGTTTCTAGTTGTAGATTTTCTATTTGCAGAGTTCCTATTTGTGGAGTTTCCAGTTGTGGGGTTTCTAGTTGTGGAAATTCTAGCTGTGGAGTTTCTACTTATGGAATCTCTAGTCGAGGTGTTTCTAGTTGTGTAGTTTCTATATGAGGAGTTTCTAAATGCAAAGTCTCTAGTTGTGCAGTCTCTAGTTGGGGAGTTTCTAGTTGTGGAGTTTCTTGTTGGGGAGTTTCTAGTTGTGAAATTTCTAGTTGTGGATTTTCTAGTTGCGGAGTTTCTAGTTGCGGAGTTTCCAGTTGGGGAGTTTCTACTTGAGTTTATAGTTGTGGATTTTCTAGTAGCAGAGTTTCGATTTGCAGAGTTTCAAGTTGTGGAGTTTCTAGTTGCGGAGTTTCTAGCTGCGGAGTTTCTAGTTGCGGAGTCTCTAGATGTGCAGTCTCTATTTGTTGAGTTTCTAGTTGTGAAGTTTATAGTTGAGGGGTTTCTAGCTGTGGAGTTTCTAGTTGTGGAGTTTCTATTTGCAGTTTCTAGTTGCGGAGTTTCTAGCTGCAGAGTTTCTAGTTGTGGAGTTTCTAGTTGGGGAGTTTCTAGTTGCGGAGCTTCTAGTTGTGGAGTTTCTAGTTGTGGAGTTTTTAGTTGTGGAGTTTCAAGTTGAGGAATTTATAGGTGTGGAGTTTGTAGTTGTTGAGTTTCTAGTTGTGGAGTTTCAAGTTGAGGAATTTATAGGTTTGGAGTTTGTAGTTGTTGAGTTTCTAGTTGTCGGGTTTCTAGTTGCGGAGTTTCTAGTTGTGGAGTGTCTAGTGGTGGAGCTTTTAGTTGAGGAGTTTCTAGTTGCAGAGTTTGTTGTTGCGGAGTTTCTAGTTGTGGTTTTTCTAGTTGTAGAGTTTCTGGCTCTGGAGTTTCCAGTTGCGGAGTTTCTAGTTGTGAGGTTTGTAGTTGTGGAGTTTCTAGTTGCGAACTCTCAAGTTGTGGAGTTTCTAGTTGTGGAGTTTCTAGCTGTGGAGTTTCTAGTTGTTGAGTTTCTAGTTTACTAGTTTCTATTTGCGAAGTCTCAAGTTGTGGAATTTCTAGCTGTGAAGTTTCTAGTTGCGTAGTTTGTAGTTGCGGAGTTTCCAGTTGCATAGTTTCTAGTTGTGGAGATTCTAGTTGCCGAGTTTCTTGTTGCGAAGTATCAAGTTGTGAAGTTTCTAGCTGTGGAGTATCTAGTTGTGATGTTTCAAGTTGTGGAGTTTCTAGCTGTGGAGTTTCTAGTGGCAGAGTTTCTAGTTGCGGAGTTTTCTAGTTGTGGAGATTCTAGTGGCGGAGTTTCAAGTTGTGAAGTTTCTAGTTGCCGAGTTACTAGCTGTGGAGTTTCTAGTTGCGGAGTCTCTATTTGTGCAGTTTATAGTTGTTGAGTTGCTAGTTGTGAAGTTTATAGTTGTGCGGTTTCTAGCTGTGGAGTTTCTAGTTGCGGAGTTTCTAGTTGCAGAGTTTCTAGTTGCGGAGTTTCTAGTTGCAGAGATTCTAGTTGTGGAGTTTCTATTTGGGAGTTTCTAGTTGCGGAGTTTCTAGTTGTTGAGTTTCTAGTAGTGGAGTTTTAGTTGTGGAGTTTCAAGTTGAGGAATTTATAGGTGTGGAGTTTCTAGTTGTTCAGTTTCTAGTTGGGGAGTTTCTATTTGCGGAGTTTATGGTTGTGGAGTTTCTAGTAGTGGAGTTTTAGTTGTGGAGTTTCAAGTTGAGGAATTTATAGGTGTGGAGTTTCTAGTTGTTGAGTGTCTAGTTGTCGGGTTTCTAGTTGAGGAGTTTCTAGTTGAGGAGTGTCTAGTTGTGGAGCTTTTAGTTGAGGAGTCTCTAGTTGTTGAGTCTCTAGCTGTGGAAATTCTAGTTGTAGAGTTTCTAGTTGCAGAGTTTGTTGTTGCGGAGTTTATGGATGTGGTGTTTCTAGTTGTGAGGTTCGTAGTTGTGGAGTTTCTAGTGGAGGAGTTTCTAGTTGTGGAGTCTCTAGTTGTGGAGTTTCTAGTTGTGGAGTTTCTAGCTGTGGAGTTTCTAGCTGTGGAGTTTCTAGTTTTTGAGTTTCTAGTTGACGAGTTTCTATTTGCGAAGTCTGAAGTTGTGGAGTTTCTAGCTGTGGAGTTTCTAGTTGCGGAGTTTGAGGTTGCGGAGTTTCTAGTTGCAGAGTTTCTAGTTGTGGAGATTCTAGTTGTCGAGTTTCTTGTTGCGAAGTCTCAAGTTTTGGAGTTTCTAGCTGTGGAGTTTCTAGCTGCAGAGTTTCTAGTTGTGGAGTTTCTAGTTGTGGAGTTTCTAGTTGTGGAATTTGTAGTTGTGGAGTATCTAGTTGTGGTGTTTCAAGTTGTGGATTTTCTAGCTGTGGAGTTTCTAGTTGTGGAGTTTCTAGTGGCAGAGTTTCTAGTTGCGGAGTTTTCTAGTTGTGGAGATTCTAGTGGCGGAGTTTAAAGTTGTGGAGTTTCTAGTTGCGGAGTCTCTAGTTGTGCAGTCTATAGTTGTTGAGTTGCTAGTTGCAGAGTTTCTAGTTGCAGAGTTTCTAGTTGCGGAGTTTCTAGTTGCAGAGTTTCTAGTTGTGGAGTTTCTAGTTGTGGAGTTTCTAGTTGTGGAGTTTTAGTTGTGGAGTTTCAAGTTGTGGAAGTTATAGGTGTGGAGTTTCTAGTTGTTGAGTGTCTAGTTGTGGAGTTTCTAGTTGCGAAGTTTCTAGTTGTGGAGTTTCTAGTTGTGGAGTTTCTACTTGTGGAGTTTCTAGTTGTGGAATCTGTAGTTGTGGAGTATCTAGTTGTGGTGTTTCAAGTTGTGGAGTTTCTAGGTGTGGAGTTTCTATTTGCGGAGTTCTAGTGGCAGAGTTTCTAGTTGCGGAGTTTTCTAGTTGTGGAGATTCTAGTGGCGGAGTTTCAAGTTGTGGAGTTTCTAGTTGCGGAGTTACTAGCTGTGGAGTTTCGAGTTGCGGAGTCTCTAGTTGTGCAGTCTCTGGTAATTGAGTTGCTAGTTGTGAAGTTTCTAGTTGTGGGGTTTCTAGATGTGGAGTTTCTAGTTGCGGAGTTTCTAGTTGCGGAGTTTCTAGTTGCAGAGATTCTAGTTGTGGAGTTTCTAGTTGGGGAGTTTCTAGTTGTTGAGGTTCTAGTTGTGAAGTTTATAGTGTTGTGGTTTCTAGCTGTGGAGTTTCTAGTTGCAAAGTTTCTGGTTGCAGAGTTTCTAGTTGCGGAGTTTCTAGTTGCAGAGTTTCTAGTTGTGGAGTTTCTAGTTGTGGAGTTTCTAGTTGTGGAGTTTTAGTTGTGGAGTTTCAAGTTGTGGAATTTATAGGTGTGGAGTTTCTAGTTGTTGAGTGTCTAGTTGTGGAGTTTCTAGTTGCGAAGTTTCTAGTTGTGGAGTTTCTAGTTGTGGAATTTCTACTTGTGGAGTTTCTAGTTGTGGAGTTTTTAGTTGCGGAGTTTCTGGTTGCGGAGTTTCAGGTTGTGGAGTTTCTAGTTGTGGAGTTTGTAGTTGTGGAGTATCTAGTTGTGGAGTTTCAAGTTGAAAAGTTTTTAGTTGTGGATTTTGAAGTTGTAGAGTTCCTAGTTGTGGAGTTTCTAGTGGTGGAGTTTCTAGTTGTTGAGTTTCTAGTTGCTGAGTTTCTAGTCGCGAAGTCTCAAGTTGTGGAGTTTCTAGCTGTGGAGTTTCTAGTTGCGGAGTTTCCAGTTGTGGAGTTTCTAGTTGCGGAATTCGTAGTTGTGGAATTCGTAGTTGTGGAGTATCTAGTTGTGGTGTTTCAAGTAGTGAAGTTTCTAACTGTGGAGTTTCTAATTGCGTAGTTTCTAGTTGCAGAGTTTCACGTTGCGGAGTTTTCTAGTTGTGGAGTTTCTAGTTTCGGAGTTTCTATTTGCGTTGTTTCAAGTTGTGGAGTTTCTAGTTGGGGAGTTTCTAGTTGAGGAGTTTGTAGTTGTGGAGTATCTATTTGTTGGGTTCCAATTTGTGAAGTTTCTAGTTGTGGAGTTTCTGGTTGTTGGATATCTAGTTGCCGAGTTTCTAGTTGCGAAGTCGCAAGTTGTGGAGTTTCTAGCTGTGGAAATTCTAGTTGCGGAGCTTCTAGTTGCGGAGCTTCTAGTTGTGGAGTTTCTAGTTGTGGATTTTGAAGTTGTAGAGTTCCTAGTTGCGGAGTGTCTAGTTGGGAGTTTCTAGTTGCGGAGTTTTCTAGTTGCGGAGTCTGTAGTTGTGGAGTTGCTAGTTGTGGAGTTTCTAGTGGTGGATTTTCTAGCTGTGGAGTTTCTAGTTGCGGAGTTTCTAGTTGCGGAGTTTCTAGTTGCAGAGTTTCTAGCTGTGGACTTTCTAGCTGTGGGGTTTCCAGTTATGGAATTTCTAGTTGTGGAGTTTCTAGCTGTGGAGTTTCAAGTTGTGGAATATATAGGTGTGGAGTTTCTATTTGTGGAGTTTCTAGTGGTCGGGTTTCTAGTTGCGGAGTTTCTAGTTGTGGAGTTTCTAATTGTCGATTCTCTAGTGTTGAAGTTTTTAGTTGCGTAGTTTCTAGTTGTGGAGTTTCTGGTTGTGGAGTTTCAAGTTGTGGTGTTTCAATCTGTGTAGTTTCTAGTTGTGGAGTCTCAATTTGTGGAGTTCCTAGTTGTGGAGTCTCTAGTTGTGGAGTTTCTAGTTGTGGAGTGTCCATTTGTGGAGTTTCTAGTTGTGAAGTTTTTAGTTTTCAAGTTTCTAGTTGTAGATTTTCTATTTGCAGAGTTCCTAGTTGTGGAGTTTCTAGTTGAGGGGTTTCTAGTTGTGGAAATTCTAGCTGTGGAGTTCCTACTTATGAAATCTCTAGTCGTGGTGTTTCTAGTTGTGTAGTTTCGATCTGAGGAGTTTCTAAATGCAGTCTCTAGATGTGCAGTCTCTAGTTGTGCAGTCTCTAGTTGTGGAGTTTCTAGTTGTCGAGTTTCTAGTTGTGGAGTTTCTAGTTGTGGAGTTTTTGTTGGGGAGTTTCTAGTTGTGAAGTTTCTAGTTGTGTATTTTCTAGTTGCGGAGTTTCTAGTTTGGGAGTTTCCAGGTCGGGAGTTTCTACTGGAGTTTATAGTTGTGGATTTTTTAGTTGCAGAGTTTCTAGTTGCAGAGTTTCAAGTTGTGGAGTTTCTAGTTGCGGAGTTTCTAGCTGCGGAGTTTTTAGTGGCGGAGTCTCTAGTTGTGCAGTCTCTAGTTGTTGAGTTTCTAGTTGTGAAGTTTAGAGTTGGGGGTTTCTAGCTGTGGAGTTTCTAGTTGCGGAGTTTCTAGTTGCAGAGTTTCTAGTTGTGAAGTTTCTAGTTGGAGTTTCTAGTTTCGGAGTTTCTAGTTGTGGAGTTTTAGTTGTGGAGTTTCAAGTTGAGGAATTTATAGGTGTGGATTTTCTAGTTGTTGAGTTTCTAGTTGTCGGGTTTCAACTTGTGGAGTTTTTAGTTGTGGAGTTTCTTGTTGTGGAGCTTTTAGTTGAAGAGTCTCTATTTGTTGAGTCTCTAGCTGTGGAAATTCTAGTTGTGGAGTTTCTGGTTGCAGAGTTTGTTGTTGCGGAGTTTCTAGATGTGGTGTTTCTAGTTGTGGAGTTTCTAGTTGTGCAGTCACTAGTTGTTGAGTCGCTAGTTGTGAAGTTTATAGTTGTGGGGTTTCTAGCTGTGGAGTTTCTAGTTGCGGAGTTTCTAGTTGCGGAGTTTCTACTTGCGGAGTTTCTAGTTGCAGAGATTCTATTTGTGGAGTTTCTAGTGGGGAGTTTCTAGTGGCGGAGTTTGTAGTTGTGGTGTTTCTAGTTGCGGAATTTGTAGTTGTGGAGTATCTAGTTGTGGTGTTTCAATTTGTGGAGTCTGTAGTTGTGGAGTATCTATTTGTTGGGTTTCAAGTTGTGGAGTTTCTAGTTGTGGAGTTTCTAGCTGTGGAGTTTGTAGTGGTTGAGTTTCCAGTTGACGAGTTTCTACTTGCGAAGTCTCAAGTTGTGGAGTTTCTAGCTGTGAAGTTTGTAGTTGCAGAGTTTCTAGTGGCGGAGTTTTCAGTTGTGGAGATTCTTGTTGTGGAACTTCAATCTGTGTAGTTTCTAGTTGTGGAGTCTCAATTTTGGAGTTCGCATTTGTGGAGTTTCTAGTTGTGAAGTTTCTAGTTGTAGAGTTTCTAGATGGAGTTTTTAGTTTTCGAGTTTCTAGTTGTAGATTTTCTATTTGCAGAGTTCCTAATTGTGGAGTTTCTAGTTGTGGGGTTTCTAGTTGTGGAAATTCTAGCTGTGGAGTTTCTACTTATGGAATCTCGAGTCGAGGAGTTTCTAGTTGTGTAGTTTCTATATGAGGAGTTTCTAAATGCAAAGTCTCTAGTTGTGCAGTCTCTAGTTGGGGAGTTTCTAGTTGTGGAGTTTCTTGTTGGGGAGTTTCTAGTTGTGAAATTTCTAGTTGTGGATTTTCTAGTTGCGGAGTTTCTAGTTGCGGAGTTTCCAGTTGGGGAGTTTCTACTTGAGTTTATAGTTGTGGATTTTCTAGTAGCAGAGTTTCGATTTGCAGAGTTTCAAGTTGTGGAGTTTCTAGTTGCGGAGTTTCTAGCTGCGGAGTTTCTAGTTGCGGAGTCTCTAGATGTGCAGTCTCTATTTGTTGAGTTTCTAGTTGTGAAGTTTATAGTTGAGGTGTTTCTAGCTGTGGAGTTTCTAGTTGCGGAGTTTCTATTTGCAGTTTCTAGTTGCGGAGTTTCTAGCTGCAGAGTTTCTAGTTGTGGAGTTTCTAGTTGGGGAGTTTCTAGTTGCGGAGCTTCTAGTTGTGGAGTTTCTAGTTGTGGAGTTTCTAGTTGTGGAGTTTCAAGTTGAGGAATTTATAGGTGTGGAGTTTGTAGTTGTTGAGTTTCTAGTTGTCGGGTTTCTAGTTGCGGAGTTTCTAGTTGTGGAGTGTCTAGTGGTGGAGCTTTTAGTTGAGGAGTCTCTAGTTGTTGAGTCTCTAGCTGCGGAAATTCTAGTTGTGGAGTTTCTAGTTGCAGAGTTTGTTGTTGCGGAGTTTCTAGATGTGGTTTTTCTAGTTGTAGAGTTTCTGGCTCTGGAGTTTCCAGTTGCGGAGTTTCTAGTTGTAGAGTTCCTAGTTGTGGAGTTTCTAGTGGTGGAGTTTCTAGTTGTTGAGTTTCTAGTTGCTGAGTTTCTAGTCGCGAAGTCTCAAGTTGTGGAGTTTCTAGCTGTGGAGTTTCTAGTTGCGGAGTTTCCAGTTGTGGAGTTTCTAGTTGCGGAATTCGTAGTTGTGGAATTCGTAGTTGTGGAGTATCTAGTTGTGGAGTTTCTAGTTGTGGAGTTTCTAGCTGTGGAGTTTCTAGTTGTTGAGTTTCTAGTTTACTAGTTTCAATTTGCGAAGTCTCAAGTTGTGGAATTTCTAGCTGTGAAGTTTCTAGTTGCGTAGTTTGTAGTTGCGGAGTTTCCAGTTGCAGAGTTTCTAGTTGTGGAGTTTCTAGTTGTGGAGTTTCTAGTTGTGGAATTTGTAGTTGTGGAGTATCAAGTTGTGATGTTTCAAGTTGTGGAGTTTCTAGCTGTGGAGTTTCTAGTGGCAGAGTTTCTAGTTGCGGAGTTTTCTAGTTGTGGAGATTCTAGTGGCGGAGTTTCAAGTTGTGAAGTTTCTAGTTGCGGAGTTACTAGCTGTGGAGTTTCTAGTTGCGGAGTCTCTATTTGTGCAGTCTATAGTTGTTGAGTTGCTAGTTGTGAAGTTTATAGTTGTGCGGTTTCTAGCTGTGGAGTTTCTAGTTGCGGAGTTTCTAGTTGCAGAGTTTCTAGTTGCGGAGTTTCTAGTTGCAGAGATTCTAGTTGTGGAGTTTCTAGTTGGGGAGTTTCTAGTTGCGGAGTTTCTAGTTGTGGAGTTTCTAGTAGTGGAGTTTTAGTTGTGGAGTTTCGAGTTCAGGACTTTATAGGTGTGGAGTTTCTAGTTGTTCAGTTTCTAGTTGGGGAGTTTCTAGTGGCGGAGTTTCTAGTTGTGGAGTTTCTAGTAGTGGAGTTTTAGTTGTGGAGTTTCAAGTTGAGGAATTTATAGGCGTGGAGTTTCTAGTTGTTGAGTGTCTAGTTGTCGGGTTTCTAGTTGAGGAGTTTCTAGTTGTGGAGTGTCTAGTTGTGGAGCTTTTAGTTGAGGAGTCTCTAGTTGTTGAGTCTCTAGCTGTGGAAATTCTAGTTGTGGAGTTTCTAGTTGCAGAGTTTGTTGTTGCGGAGTTTCTAGATGTGATGTTTCTAGTTGTGAGGTTCGTAGTTGTGGAGTTTCTAGTGGAGGAGTTTCTAGTTGTGGAGTTTCTAGTTGCGAACTCTCAAGTTGTGGAGTTTCTAGTTGTGGAGTTTCTAGCTGTGGAGTTTCTAGCTGTGGAGTTTCTAGTTTTTGAGTTTCTAGTTGACGAGTTTCTATTTGCGAAGTCTGAAGTTGTGGAGTTTCTAGCTGTGGAGTTTCTAGTTGCGGAGTTTGTAGTTGCGCAGTTTCTAGTTGCAGAGTTTCTAGTTGTGGAGATTCTAGTTGCCGAGTTTCTTGGTGCGAAGTCTCAAGTTTTGGAGTTTCTAGCTGTGGAGTTTCTAGCTGCAGAGTTTCTAGTTGTGGAGTTTCTAGTTGTGGAGTTTCTAGTTGTGGAATTTGTAGTTGTGGAGTATCTAGTTGTGGTGTTTCAAGTTGTGGAGTTTCTAGCTGTGGAGTTTCTAGTTGTGGAGTTTCTAGTGGCAGAGTTTCTAGTTGCGGAGTTTTCTAGTTGTGGAGATTCTAGTGGCGGAGTTTCAAGTTGTGGAGTTTCTAGTTGCGGAGTTACTAGCTGTGGAGTTTCTAGTTGCGGAGTCTCTAGTTGTGCAGTCTATAGTTGTTGAGTTGCTAGTTGCAGAGTTTCTAGTTGCAGAGTTTCTAGTTGTGGAGTTTCTAGTTGGAGAGTTTCGAGTTGCAGATTTTGTAGTTGTGGAGTTTGTAGTTGTGGAGTTTTAGTTGTGGAGTTTCAAGTTGTGGAATTTATAGGTGTGGAGTTTCTAGTTGTTGAGTGTCTAGTTGTGGAGTTTCTAGCTGCGGAGTTTCTAGTGGTTGAGTTTCCAGTTGACGAATTTCTATTCGCGAAGTCTCAAGTTGTGGAGTTTCTAGCTGTAAAGTTTCTAGCTGCGGAGTTTCTAGTTGCGAAGTTTCCAGTTGTGGAGTTTCTAGTTGTGGAATTTGTAGTTGTGGAGTATCTAGTTGTGGTGTTTCAAATTGTGGAGTTTCTAGCTGTAGAGTTTCTAGTTGCGGAGTATTTAGTTGCAGAGTTTCTAGTTGCGGAGTTTCTAGTTGTGGAGTTTCTACTTGTGGAGTTTCTAGTTATGGAGTTTTTAGTTGCGGAGTTTCTGGTTGCGGAGTTTCAAGTTGTGTAGTTTCATTCTGTGTAGTTTCATTCTGTGTAGTTTCTAGTTGTGGAGTCTCAATTTGTGGAGTTCCTAGTTGTGGAGTCTCTAGTTGTGGAGTTTCTAGTTGGAGTTTTTAGTTTTCGAGTTTCTAGTTGTACATTTTCTATTTGCAGAGTTCCTAGTTGTGGAGTTTCTAGTTGAGCTGTTTCTAGTTGTGGAAATTATAGCTGTGGAGTTTCTACTGATGGAATCTCTAGTCGTGGTGTTTTTAGTTGTGTAGTTTCTATCTGAGGAGTTTCTAAATGCAAATTCTCGATTTGTGCAGTCTCTAGTTGTGGAGTTTCTTGTTGTGGAGCTTCTAGTGTTGGAGTTTTTTGTTGGGGAGTTTCTAGTTGTGAAGTTTCTAGTTGTGGATTTTCTAGTTGCGGAGTTTCCAGTTGGGTAGTTTCTACTTGAGTTTATAGTTGTGGATTTTCTAGTTGCAGAGTTTCGAGTTGCAGAGTTTCAAGTTGTGGAGTTTCTAGTTGCGGAGTTTCTAGCTGCGGAGTTTTTAGTTGCGGAGTCAATAGTTGTGCAAACTCTAGTTGTTGAGTTTCTAGTTGTGAAGTTTATAGTTGTGGGGTTTATAGCTGAGTTGTTTCTAGTTGCGGAGTTTCTAGTTGCAAAGTTTCTAGTTGCGGAGTTTCTAGTTGCAGAGATTCTAGTTGTGGAGTTTATAGTTGGAGAGTTTCAAGTTGTGGAGTTTCTAGTTGCGGAGTTTCTAGCTGCGGAGTTTCTAGTGGCGGAGTCTCTAGTTGTGCAGTCTCTAGTTGTTGAGTTTCTAGTTGTGAAGTTTATAGTTGGGGGTTTCTAGCTGTGGAGTTTCTAGTTGCGGAGTTTCTAGTTGCAGAGTTTCTAGTTGTGAAGTTTCTAGTTGGGGAGTTTCTAGTTGCGGAGTTTCTAGTTGTGGAGTTTTAGTTGTGGAGTTTCAAGTTGAGGAATTTATAGGTGTGGAATTTCTAGTTGTTGAGTTTCTAGTTGTCGGGTTTCAACTTGTGGAGTTTTTAGTTGTGGAGTTTCTTGTTGTGGAGCTTTTAGTTGAGGAGTCTCTATTTGTTGAGTCTCTAGCTGTGGAAATTCTAGTTGTGGAGTTTCTGGTTGCAGAGTTTGTTGTTGCGGAGTTTCTAGATGTGGTGTTTCTAGTTGTGGAGTTTCTAGTTGTGCAGTCACTAGTTGTTGAGTCGCTAGTTGTGAAGTTTATAGTTGTGGGGTTTCTAGCTGTGGAGTTTCTAGTTGCGGAGTTTCTAGTTGCGGAGTTTCTACTTGCGGAGTTTCTAGTTGCAGAGATTCTATTTGTGGAGTTTCTAGTGGGGAGTTTCTAGTGGCGGAGTTTGTAGTTGTGGTGTTTCTAGTTGCGGAATTTGTAGTTGTGGAGTATCTAGTTGTGGTGTTTCAAGTTGTGGAGTCTGTAGTTGTGGAGTATCTATTTGTTGGGTTTCAAGTTGTGGAGTTTCTAGTTGTGGAGTTTCTAGCTGTGGAGTTTCTAGTGGTTGAGTTTCCAGTTGACGAGTTTCTACTTGCAAAGTCTCAAGTTGTGGAGTTTCTAGCTGTGAAGTTTGTAGTTGAAGAGTTTCTAGTGGCGGAGTTTTCAGTTGTGGAGATTCTTGTTGTGGAACTTCAATCTGTGTAGTTTCTAGTTGTGGAGTCTCAATTTTGGAGTTCGCATTTGTGGAGTTTCTAGTTGTGAAGTTTCTAGTTGTAGAGTTTCTAGATGGAGTTTTTAGTTTTCGAGTTTCTAGTTGTAGATTTTCTATTTGCAGAGTTCCTAATTGTGGAGTTTCTAGTTGTGGGGTTTCTAGTTGTGGAAATTCTAGCTGTGGAGTTTCTACTTATGGAATCTCGAGTCGAGGAGTTTCTAGTTGTGTAGTTTCTATATGAGAAGTTTCTAAATGCAAAGTCTCTAGTTGTGCAGTTTCTAGTTGGGGAGTTTCTAGTTGTGGAGTTTCTTGTTAGGGAGTTTCTAGTTGTGAAATTTCTCGTTGTGGATTTTCTAGTTGCGGAGTTTCTAGTTGCGGAGTTTCCAGTTGGGGAGTTTCTACTTGAGTTTATAGTTGTGGATTTTCTAGTAGCAGAGTTTCGATTTGCAGAGTTTCAAGTTGTGGAGTTTCTAGTTGCGGAGTTTCTAGCTGCGGAGTTTCTAGTTGCGGAGTCTCTAGATGTGCAGTCTCTATATGTTGAGTTTCTAGTTGTGAAGTTTATAGTTGAGGTGTTTCTAGCTGTGGAGTTTCTAGTTGCGGAGTTTCTATTTGGAGTTTCTAGTTGCGGAGTTTCTAGTTGTGGAGTTTCTAGTTGGGGAGTTTCTAGTTGCGGAGCTTCTAGTTGTGGAGTTTCTAGTTGTGGAGTTTCTAGTTGTGGAGTTTCAAGTTGAGGAATTTATAGGTGTGGAGTTTGTAGTTGTTGAGTTTCTAGTTGTCGGGTTTCTAGTTGCGGAGTTTCTAGTTGTGGAGTGTCTAGTGGTGGAGCTTTTAGTTGAGGAGTCTCTAGTTGTTGAGTCTCTAGCTGCGGAAATTCTAGTTGTGGAGTTTCTAGTTGCAGAGTTTGTTGTTGCGGAGTTTCTAGATGTGGTTTTTCTAGTTGTAGAGTTTCTGGCTCTGGAGTTTCCAGTTGCGGAGTTTCTAGTTGTGAGGCTTGTAGTTGTGGAGTTTCTAGTGGTGGAGTTTCTAGTTGTGGAGTCTCTAGTTGTGAAGTTTCTAGTTGTGGAGTTTCTAGTTGCGAACTCTCAAGTTGTGGAGTTTCTAGTTGTGGAGTTTCTAGCTGTGGAGTTTCTAGTTTACTAGTTTCAATTTGCGAAGTCTCAAGTTGTGGAATTTCAAGCTGTGAAGTTTCTAGTTGCGTAGTTTGTAGTTGCGGAGTTTCCAGTTGCATAGTTTCTAGTTGTGGAGATTCTAGTTGCCGAGTTTCTTGTTGCGAAGTATCAAGTTGTGAAGTTTCCAGCTGTGGAGTTTCTAGTTGCAGAGTTTCTAGTTGTGGAGTTTCTAGTTGTGGAGTTTCTAGTTGTGGAATTTGTAGTTGTGGAGTATCAAGTTGTGATGTTTCAAGTTGTGGAGTTTCTAGCTGTGGAGTTTCTAGTGGCAGAGTTTCTAGTTGCGGAGTTTTCTAGTTGTGGAGATTCTAGTGGCGGAGTTTCAAGTTGTGAAGTTTCTAGTTGCGGAGTTACTAGCTGTGGAGTTTCTAGTTGCGGAGTCTCTATTTGTGCAGTCTATAGTTGTTGAGTTGCTAGTTGTGAAGTTTATAGTTGTGCGGTTTCTAGCTGTGGAGTTTCTAGTTGCGGAGTTTCTAGTTGCAGAGTTTCTAGTTGCGGAGTTTCTAGTTGCAGAGATTCTAGTTGTGGAGTTTCTAGTTGGGGAGTTTCTAGTTGCGGAGTTTCTAGTTGTGGAGTTTCTAGTAGTGGAGTTTTAGTTGTGGAGTTTCGAGTTCAGGACTTTATAGGTGTGGAGTTTCTAGTTGTTCAGTTTCTAGTTGGGGAGTTTCTAGTGGCGGAGTTTCTAGTTGTGGAGTTTCTAGTAGTGGAGTTTTAGTTGTGGAGTTTCAAGTTGAGGAATTTATAGGTGTGGAGTTTCTAGTTGTTGAGTGTCTAGTTGTCGGGTTTCTAGTTGAGGAGTTTCTAGTTGTGGAGTGTCTAGTTGTGGAGCTTTTAGTTGAGGAGTCTCTAGTTGTTGAGTCTCTAGCTGTGGAAATTCTAGTTGTGGAGTTTCTAGTTGCAGAGTTTGTTGTTGCGGAGTTTCTAGATGTGGTGTTTCTAGTTGTGAGGTTCGTAGTTGTGGAGTTTCTAGTGGAGGAGTTTCTAGTTGTGGAGTTTCTAGTTGCGAACTCTCAAGTTGTGGAGTTTCTAGTTGTGGAGTTTCTAGCTGTGGAGTTTCTAGCTGTGGAGTTTCTAGTTTTTGAGTTTCTAGTTGACGAGTTTCTATTTGCGAAGTCTGAAGTTGTGGAGTTTCTAGTTGCGGAGTTTGAAGTTGCGGAGTTTGTAGTTGCGGAGTTTCTAGTTGCAGAGTTTCTAGTTGTGGAGATTCTAGTTGCCGAGTTTCTTGTTGCGAAGCCTCAAGTTTTGGAGTTTCTAGCTGTGGAGTTTCTAGCTGCAGAGTTTCTAGTTGTGGAGTTTGTAGTTGTGGAGCATCTAGTTGTGGTGTTTCAAGTTGTGGAGTTTCTAGCTGTGGAGTTTCTAGTTGTGGAGTTTCTAGTGGCAGAGTTTCTAGTTGCGGAGTTTTCTAGTTGTGGAGATTCTAGTGGCGGAGTTTCAAGTTGTGGAGTTTCTAGTTGCGGAGTTACTAGCTGTGGAGTTTCTAGTTGCGGAGTCTCTAGTTGTGCAGTCTATAGTTGTTGAGTTGCTAGTTGCAGAGTTTCTAGTTGCAGAGTTTCTAGTTGTGGAGTTTCTAGTTGGAGAGTTTCGAGTTGCAGAGTTTGTAGTTGTGGAGTTTGTAGTTGTGGAGTTTTAGTTGTGGAGTTTCAAGTTGTGGAATTTATAGGTGTGGAGTTTCTAGTTGTTGAGTGTCTAGTTGTGGAGTTTCTAGTTGTGGAGTTTGTAGTTGCGGAATTTGTAGTTGTGGAGTATCTAGTTGGGGTGTTTCAAGTTGTGGAGTCTGTAGTTGTGGAGTATCTATATGTTGGGTTTCAAGTTGTGGAGTTTCTAGTTGTGGAGTTTCTAGCTGTGGAGTTTCTAGTGGTTGAGTTTCCAGTTGACGAGTTTTTATTTGCGAAGTCTCAAGTTGTGGAGTTTCTAGCTGTAAAGTTTCTAGTTGCAGAGTTTCTAGTTGCGACGTTTCCAGTGGTGGAGTTTCCAGTTGTGGAATTTCAATTTGTGTAGTTTCTAGGTGTGGAGTCTCAATTTTGGAGTTCCTAGTTGTGGAGTCTCTAAATGTGGTGTTTCTAGTTGTGGAGTGTCTATTTGGGGAGTTTCTAGTTGTGCAGTTTGTAGTTGTGGAGTTTCTAGTTGGAGGTTTTTGATTTCGAGATTCTAGTTGTAGATTTTCTATTTGCAGAGTTCCTAATTGTGGGGTTTCTAGTTTTGGAAATTCTAGCTGTGGAGTTTCTACTTATGGAATCTCTAGTCGTGGAGTTTCTAGTTGTGTAGTTTCTATCTGAGGAGTTTCTGAATGCAAAGTCTCTAGTTGTGCAGTCTCTAGTTGCAGAGTTTCTAGTTGTGGAGTTTCTAGTTGTGGAGTTTTTTGTTGGGGAGTTTCTAGTTGTGAAGTTTCTAGTCGTAGATTTTCTAGTTGCGGAGTTTCTAGTTGCAGAGTTTCCAGTTGGGGAGTTTCTACTTGATTTTATAGTTGTGGATTTTCTAGTTGCAGAGTTTCGAGTTGCAGAGTTTCAAGTTGTGGAGTTTTTAGTTGCGGAGTTTCTAGCTGCGGAGTTTCTAGTTGCGGAGTCTCTAGTTGTGCAGTCTTTAGTTTTGAGTTTCTAGTTGTGAAGTTCATAGCTGAGGGGTTTCTAGCTGTGGAGTTTCTAATTGCGGAGTTTCTATTTGCAAAGTTTCTAGTTGCGGAGTTTCTAGTTGCAGAGTTTCTAGTTGTGGAGTTTCTAGTTGTGGAGTTTCTAGTAGTGGACTTTTAGTTGTGGAGTTTAAGTTGAGGAATTTATAGTGGAGTTTCTAGTTGTTGAATTTCTAGTCGTCGGGTTTCTAATTGCGGAGTTTCTAGTTGTGGAGTGTCTAGTTGTGGAGCTTTTAGTTGAGGAGTCTCTAGTTGTTGAGTCTCTAGCTGTGGAAATTCTAGTTGTGGAGTTTCTAGTTGCAGAGTTTGTTGTTGCGGAGTTTCTAGATGTGGTGTTTCTAGTTGTGGAGTTTCTGGCTGTGGAGTTTCCAGTTGCGGAGTTTCTAGTTGTGGAGTTTCTAGTTGTGAGGTTCGTAGTTGTGGAGTTTCTAGTGGTGGAGTTTCTAGTTGTGGAGTCTCTAGTTGTGGAGTTATTAGTTGTGGAGTTTCTAGTTGCGAACTCTCAAGTTGTGGAGTTTCTAGTTGTGGAGTTTCTAGCTGTGGTGTTTCTAGTTGTTGAGTTTCTAGTTGACGAGTTTCTATTTGCGAACTCTCATGTTGTGGAGTTTCTAGTTGTGGAGTTTCTAGCTGTGGTGTTTCTAGTTGTTGAGTTTCTAGTTGACGAGTTTCTATTTGCGAAGTCTCAAGTTGTGAAGTTTCTAGCTGTGGAGTTTCTAGTTGCGGAGTTTGTAGCTGCGGAGTTTCTAGTTGCAGAGTTTCTAGTTGTGGAGATTCTAGTGTCCGAGCTTCTAGTTGCGGAGTTTGTAGCTGCGGAGTTTCTAGTTGCAGAGTTTCTAGTTGCGGAGATTCTAGTTGCAGAGTTTCTAGTTGCGGAGTTTTCTAGTTGTGGAGATTCTAGTGGTGGAGTTTCAAGTTGTGGAGTTTCTAGTTGCGGAGTTACTAGCTGTGGAGTTTGTAGTGGCGGAATTTGTAGTTGTGGAGTATCTAGTTGTGGTGTTTCAAGTTGTGGAGTCTGTAGTTTTGGAGTATCTATATGTTGGGTTTCAAGTTGTGGAGTTTCTAGCTGTGGAGTTTCTAGTGGTTGATTTTCCAGCTGACGAGTTTCTATTTGCGAAGTCTCAAGTTGTGGAGTTTCTAGCTGTAAAGTTTCTAGTTGCAGAGTTTCTAGTTGCGAAGTTTCCAGTTGTGGAGTTTCTAGTTGTGGGGTCTCAACTTTTGAGTTCCTAGTTGTGGAGCCTCTAGTTGTCGAGTTTCTAGTTGTGGAGTGTCTATTTGTGGAGTTTCTAGTTGTGAAGTTTCTAGTTGTAGATTTTCTATTTGCAGAGTTCCTAGTTGTTGGGTTTCTAGTTGTGGAAATTCTAGCTGTGGAGTTTCTACTTATGGAATCTCTAGTCGTGGAGTTTCTAGTTGTGTAGTTTCTATCTGAGGAGTTTCTAAATGCAGAGTCTCTAGTTGTGCAGTCTCTAGTTAGGGAGTTTCTAGTTGTGGAGTTTCTAGCTGTGGAGTTTCTTGTTGGGGAGTTTCTAGTTGTGAAGTTTCTATTGTGGATTTTCTAGTTGCGGAGTTTCAAGTTGCGGAGTTTCCAGTTGGGGAGTTTCTACTTGAGTTTATAGTTGTGGATTTTCTAGTTGCAGAGTTTTGAGTTGCAGAGTTTCAAGTTGTGGAGTTTCGAGTTGCGGAGTTTCTAGCTGCAGAGTTTCTAGTTGCGGAGTTTCTATTTGCAGAGTTTCTAGTTGTGGAGTTTCTAGTTGCAGAGTTTCTAGGTGTGGAGTTTCTAGTTGGGGAGTTTCTAGTTGCGGAGTTTCTAGTTGTGGAGTTTCTAGTAGTGGAGTTTTAGTTGTGGAGTTTCAAGTTGAGGAATTTATAGGTGTGGAATTTCTAGTTGTTCAGTTTCTAGTTGGGGAGTTTCTAGTTTCGGAGTTTCTAGTTGTGGAGTTTCTAGTAGTGGAGTTTTAGTTGTGGAGTTTCAAGTTGAGGAATTTATAGGTGTGGAGTTTCTAGTTGTTGAGTTTCTAGTTGTCGGGTTTCTAGTTGCGGAGTTTCTAGTTGTGGAGTGTCTAGTTGTGGAGCTTTTAGTTGAGGAGTCTCTAGTTGTTGAGTCTCTAGCTGTGGAAATTCTAGTTGTGGAGTTTCTAGTTGCAGAGTTTGTTGTTGCGGAGTTTCTAGATGTGGTGTTTCTAGTTGTGAGGTTCGTAGTTGTGGAGTTTCTAGTGGTGGAGTTTCTAGTTGTGGAGTCTCTAGTTGTGGAGTTTCTAGTTGTGGAGTTTCTAGTTGCGAACTCTCTAGTTGTGGAGTTTCTAGTTGTGGAGTTTCTAGCTGTGGAGTTTCTAGCTGTGGAGTTTCTAGTTTTTGAGTTTCTAGTTGACGAGTTTCTATTTGCGAAGTCTGAAGTTGTGGAGTTTCTAGCTGTGGAGTTTCTAGTTGCGGAGTTTGTAGTTGCGAAGTTTGTAGTTGCGGAGTTTCTAGTTGCAGAGTTTCTAGTTGTGGAGATTCTAGTTGCCGAGTTTCTTGTTGCGAAGTCTCAAGTTTTGGAGTTTCTAGCTGTGGAGTTTCTAGCTGCAGAGTTTCTAGTTGTGGAGTTTCTAGTTGTGGAGTTTCTAGTTGTGGAATTTGTAGTTGTGGAGTATCTAGTTGTGGTGTTTCAAGTTGTGGAGTTTCTAGCTGTGGAGTTTCTAGTTGTGGAGTTTCTAGTGGCAGAGTTTCTAGTTGCGGAGTTTTCTAGTTGTGGAGATTCTAGTGGCGGAGTTTCAAGTTGTGGAGTTTCTAGTTGCGGAGTTACTAGCTGTGGAGTTTCTAGTTGCGGAGTCTCTAGTTGTGCAGTCTATAGTTGTTGAGTTGCTAGTTGCAGAGTTTCTAGTTGCAGAGTTTGTAGTTGTGGAGTTTGTAGTTGTGGAGTTTTAGTTGTGGAGTTTCAAGTTGTGGAATTTATAGGTGTGGAGTTTCTAGTTGTTGAGTGTCTAGTTGTGGAGTTTCTAGTTGTGGAGTTTGTAGTTGCGGAATTTGTAGTTGTGGTGTATCTAGTTGGGGTGTTTCAAGTTGTGGAGTCTGTAGTTGTGGAGTATCTATATGTTGGGTTTCAAGTTGTGGAGTTTCTAGTTGTGGAGTTTCTAGCTGTGGAGTTTCTAGTGGTTGAGTTTCCAGTTGACGAGTTTTTATTTGCGAAGTCTCAAGTTGTGGAGTTTCTAGCTGTAAAGTTTCTAGTTGCAGAGTTTCTAGTTGCGACGTTTCCAGTGGTGGAGTTTCCAGTTGTGGAATTTCAATTTGTGTAGTTTCTAGATGTGGAGTCTCAATTTTGGAGTTCCTAGTTGTGGAGTCTCTAAATGTGGTGTTTCTAGTTGTGGAGTGTCTATTTGGGGAGTTTCTAGTTGTGCAGTTTCTAGTTGTGGAGTTTCTAGTTGGAGTTTTTTGATTTCGAGATTCTAGTTGTAGATTTTCTATTTGCAGAGTTCCTAATTGTGGGGTTTCTAGTTTTGGAAATTCTAGCTGTGGAGTTTCTACTTATGGAATCTCTAGTCGTGGAGTTTCTAGTTGTGTAGTTTCTATCTGAGGAGTTTCTGAATGCAAAGTCTCTAGTTGTGCAGTCTCTAGTTGCAGAGTTTCTAGTTGTGGAGTTTCTAGTTGTGGAGTTTTTTGTTGGGGAGTTTCTAGTTGTGAAGTTTCTAGTCGTGGATTTTCTAGTTGCGGAGTTTCTAGTTGCAGAGTTTCCAGTTGGGGAGTTTCTACTTAATTTTATAGTTGTGGATTTTCTAGTTGCAGAGTTTCGAGTTGCAGAGTTTCAAGTTGTGGAGTTTTTAGTTGCGGAGTTTCTAGCTGCGGAGTTTCTAGTTGCGGAGTCTCTAGTTGTGCAGTCTTTAGTTTTGAGTTTCTAGTTGTGAAGTTCATAGCTGAGGGGTTTCTAGCTGTGGAGTTTCTAATTGCGGAGTTTCTATTTGCAAAAATTCTAGTTGCGGAGTTTCCAGTTGCAGAGTTTCTAGTTGCGGAGTTTCTAGTTGTGGAGTTTCTAGTAGTGGACTTTTAGTTGTGGAGTTTAAGTTGAGGAATTTATAGGTGCGGAGTTTCCAGTTGTTGAGTTTCTAGTCGTCGGGTTTCTAATTGCGGAGTTTCTAGTTGTGGAGTGTCTAGTTGTGGAGCTTTTAGTTGAGGAGTCTCTAGTTGTTGAGTCTCTAGCTGTGGAAATTCTAGTTGTGGAGTTTCTAGTTGCAGAGTTTGTTGTCGGAGTTTCTAGATGTGGTGTTTCTAGTTGTGGAGTTTCTGGCTGTGGAGTTTCCAGTTGCGGAGTTTCTAGTTGTGGAGTTTCTAGTTGTGAGGTTCGTAGTTGTGGAGTTTCTAGTGGTGGAGTTTCTAGTTGTGGAGTCTCTAGTTGTGGAGTTTCTAGTTATGGAGTTTTTAGTTGCGGAGTTTCTGGTTGCGGAGTTTCAAGTTGTGTAGTTTCATTCTGTGTAGTTTCATTCTGTGTAGTTTCTAGTTGTGGAGTCTCAATTTGTGGAGTTCCTAGTTGTGGAGTTTTTAGTTTTCGAGTTTCTAGTTGTACATTTTCTATTTGCAGAGTTCCTAGTTGTGGAGTTTCTAGTTGAGCTGTTTCTTGTTGTGGAAATTATAGCTGTGGAGTTTCTACTGATGGAATCTCTAGTCGTGGTGTTTTTAGTTGTGTAGTTTCTTTCTGAGGAGTTTCTAAATGCAAATTCTCGATTTGTGCAGTCTCTAGGTTTGGAGTTTCTTGTTGTGGAGTTTCTTGTGTTGGAGTTTTTTGTTGGGGAGTTTCTAGTTGTGAAGTTTCTAGTTGTGGATTTTCTAGTTGCGGAGTTTCCAGTTGGGTAGTTTCTACTTGAGTTTATAGTTGTGGATTTTTTAGTTGCAGAGTTTCGAGTTGCAGAGTTTCAAGTTGTGGAGTTTCTAGTTGCGGAGTTTCTAGCTTCGGAGTTTTTAGTTGCGGAGTCTATAGTTGTGCAAACTGTAGTTGTTGAGTTTCTAGTTGTGAAGTTTATAGTTGTGGGGTTTCTAGCCGAGTTGTTTCTAGTTGCGGAGTTTCTAGTTGCAAAGTTTCTAGTTGCGGAGTTTCTAGTTGCAGAGATTCTAGTTGTGGAGTTTCTAGTTGGAGAGTTTCTAGTTGCGGAGTTTCTAGTTGTGGAGTTTGTAGTTGCGGAATTTGTAGTTGTGGAGTATCTAGTTGGGGTGTTTCAAGTTGTGGAGTCTGTAGTTGTGGAGTATCTATATGTTGGGTTTCAAGTTGTGGAGTTTCTAGTTGTGGAGTTTCTAGCTGTGGAGTTTCTAGTGGTTGAGTTTCCAGTTGACGAGTTTTTATTTGCGAAGTCTCAAGTTGTGGAGTTTCTAGCTGTAAAGTTTCTAGTTGCAGAGTTTCTAGTTGCGACGTTTCCAGTTGTGGAGTTTCCAGTTGTGGAATTTCAATTTGTGTAGTTTCTAGATGTGGAGTCTCAATTTTGGAGTTCCTAGTTGTGGAGTCTCTAGTTGTGGTGTTTCTAGTTGTGGAGTGTCTATTTGGGGAGTTTCTAGTTGTGCAGTTTCTAGTTGTGGAGTTTCTAGTTGGAGTTTTTTGATTTCGAGATCCTAGTTGTAGATTTTCTATTTGCAGAGTTCCTAGCTGTGGAGTTTCTACTTATGGAATCTCTAGTCGTGGAGTTTCTAGTTGTGTAGTTTCTATCTGAGGAGTTTCTGAATGCAAAGTCTCTAGTTGTGCAGTCTCTAGTTGCAGAGTTTCTAGTTGTGGAATTTCTAGTTGTGGAGTTTTTTGTTGGGGAGTTTCTAGTTGTGAAGTTTCTAGTCGTGGATTTTCTAGTTGCGGAGTTTCTAGTTGCAGAGTTTCCAGTTGGGGAGTTTCTACTTGATTTTATAGTTGTGGATTTTCTAGTTGCAGAGTTTCGAGTTGCAGAGTTTCAAGTTGTGGAGTTTTTAGTTGCGGAGTTTCTAGCTGCGGAGTTTCTAGTTGCGGAGTCTCTAGTTGTGCAGTCTTTAGTTTTGAGTTTCTAGTTGTGAAGTTCATAGCTGAGGGGTTTCTAGCTGTGGAGTTTCTAATTGCGGAGTTTCAATTTGCAAAGTTTCTAGTTGCGGAGTTTCTAGTTGCAGAGTTTCTAGTTGTGGAGTTTCTAGTTGTGGAGTTTCTAGTAGTGGACTTTTAGTTGTGGAGTTTAAGTTGAGGAATTTATAGTGGAGTTTCTAGTTGTTGAATTTCTAGTCGTCGGGTTTCTAATTGCGGAGTTTCTAGTTGTGGAGTGTCTAGTTGTGGAGCTTTTAGTTGAGGAGTCTCTAGTTGTTGAGTCTCTAGCTGTGGAAATTCTAGTTGTGGAGTTTCTAGTTGCAGAGTTTGTTGTTGCGGAGTTTCTAGATGTGGTGTTTCTAGTTGTGGAGTTTCTGGCTGTGGAGTTTCCAGTTGCGGAGTTTCTAGTTGTGGAGTTTCTAGTTGTGAGGTTCGTAGTTGTGGAGTTTCTAGTGGTGGAGTTTCTAGTTGTGGAGTCTCTAGTTGTGGAGTTTCTAGTTGTGGAGTTTCTAGTTGCGAACTCTCAAGTTGTGGAGTTTCTAGTTGTGGAGTTTCTAGCTGTGGTGTTTCTAGTTGTTGAGTTTCTAGTTGACGAGTTTCCAGTCGCGAAGTCTCAAGTTGTGGAGTTTCTAGCTGTGGAGTTTCTAGTTGCGGAGTTTCCAGTTGTGGTGTTTCTAGTTGCGGAATTTGTAGTTGTGGAGTATCTAGTTGTGGTGTTTCAAGTTGTGGAGTCTGTAGTTGTGGAGTATCTATTTGTTGGGTTTCAACATGTGGAGTTTCTAGTTGTGGAGTTTCTGGTTGTTGGGTTTCTAGCTGCCGAGTTTCCAGTTGCGAAGTCTCAAGTTGTGGAGTTTCCAGCTGTGGAAATTCTAGTTGCGGAGCTTCTAGTGGCGGAGTTTCTAGTTGTGGAGTTTCTAGTTGTGGAATTCGTAGTTGAGGAGTATCTAGTTGTGGTGTTTCAAGTAGTTAAGTTTCTAGCTGTGGAGTTTCTAGTTGCGGAGTTTCTAGTTGCAGAGTTTCACGTTGCGGAGTTTTCTGGTTGTGGAGTTTCTTGTTGCGGAGTTTCTAGTTGCGGAGTTTCAAGTTGTGGAGTTTCTAGTTGGGGAGTTTCTAGTTGTAGAGTTTGTAGTTGTGGAGTATCTAGTTGTGGAGTTTAAAATTTTGGAGTTTCTAGTTGTGGATTTTGAAGTTGTAGAGTTCCTAGTTGCAGAGTGCCTAGCTGGGAGTTTCTTGTTGCGGAGTTTTCTAGTTGCGGAGTCTGTAGTTGTGGAGTTGCTAGTTGTGGAGTTTCTAGTGGTGGATTTTCTAGCTGTGGAGTTTCCAGTTGTGGAGTTTCTAGTTGCAGAGTTTCTTGTTGTGGACTTTCTAGCTGTGGAGTTTCCAGTTGTGGAATTTCTAGTTGCGGAGTTTCTAGTTTCGGAGTTTCTAGTTGTGAAGTTTCTAGTTGTGGAGTTTTAGTTGTGGAGTTTCAAGTTGAGGAATTTATAGGTGTGGAGTTTCTAGTTGTTGAGTTCTAGTTGTCGGGTTTCAAGTTGCGGAGTTTCTAGTTGTGGAGTTTCTAGTTGTGGAGCTTTTAGTTGAGGAGTCTCTAGTTGTTGAGTCTCTAGCTGTGGAAATTCTAGTTGTGGAGTTTCTGGTTGCAGAGTTTGTTGCTGCGGAGTTTCCAGATGTGGTGTTTCTAGTTGTGGAGTTTCTAGTTGTGGAATTTGTAGTTGGGGAGTATCTAGTTGTGGTGTTTCAAGTTGTGGAGTCTCTAGCTGTGAAGTTTCTAGTTGCGGAGTTTCTAGCTGCAGAGTTTCTAGTTGCGGAGTTTTCTAGTTGTGGAGCTTCTAGTGGCGGAGTTTCAAGTTGTGGAGTTTCTAGTTGCGGAGTTACTAGCTGTGGAGTTTCTAGTGGCGGAGTCTCTAGTTGTGCAGTCTCTAGTTGTTGAGTTGCTAGTTGTGAAGTTTATAGTTGTGGGGTTTCTAGCTGTGGAGTTTCTAGTTACGGAGTTTCTAGTTGCAGAGATTCTAGTTGTGGAGTTTCAAGTTGGGGAGTTTCTAGTTGCAGAGTTTCACGTTGCGGAGTTTTCTAGTTGTGGATTTTCTAGTTGCGGAGTTTCCAGTTGGGTAGTTTCTACTTGAGTTTATAGTTGTGGATTTTTTAGTTGCAGAGTTTCGAGTTGCAGAGTTTCAAGTTGTGGAGTTTCTAGTTGCGGAGTTTCTAGCTTCGGAGTTTTTAGTTGCGGAGTCTATAGTTGTGCAAACTGTAGTTGTTGAGTTTCTAGTTGTGAAGTTTATAGTTGTGGGGTTTCTAGCCGAGTTGTTTCTAGTTGCGGAGTTTCTAGTTGCAAAGTTTCTAGTTGCGGAGTTTCTAGTTGCAGAGATTCTAGTTTTGGAGTTTCTAGTTGGAGAGTTTCTAGTTGCGGAGTTTCTAGTTGTGGAGTTTGTAGTTGCGGAATTTGTAGTTGTGGAGTATCTAGTTGGGGTGTTTCAAGTTGTGGAGTCTGTAGTTGTGGAGTATCTATATGTTGGGTTTCAAGTTGTTGAGTCTCTAGCTGTGGAAATTCTAGTTGTGGAGTTTCTGGTTGCAGAGTTTGTTGTTGCGGAGTTTCTAGATGTGGTGTTTCTAGTTGTGGAGTTTCTAGTTGTGGAATTTGTAGTTGTGGAGTATCTAGTTGCAGAGTTTCAAGTTGTGGAATTTATAGGTGTGGAGTTTCTAGTTGTTGAGTGTCTAGTTGTGGAGTTTCTAGTTGTGGAGTTTGTAGTTGCGGAATTTGTAGTTGTGGAGTATCTAGTTGGGGTGTTTCAAGTTGTGGAGTCTGTAGTTGTGGAGTATCTATATGTTGGGTTTCAAGTTGTGGAGTTTCTAGTTGTGGAGTTTCTAGCTGTGGAGTTTCTAGTGGTTGAGTTTCCAGTTGACGAGTTTTTATTTGCGAAGTCTCAAGTTGTGGAGTTTCTAGCTGTAAAGTTTCTAGTTGCAGAGTTTCTAGTTGCGACGTTTCCAGTGGTGGAGTTTCCAGTTGTGGAATTTCAATTTGTGTAGTTTCTAGGTGTGGAGTCTCAATTTTGGAGTTCCTAGTTGTGGAGTCTCTAAATGTGGTGTTTCTAGTTGTGGAGTGTCTATTTGGGGAGTTTCTAGTTGTGCAGTTTGTAGTTGTGGAGTTTCTAGTTGGAGGTTTTTGATTTCGAGATTCTAGTTGTAGATTTTCTATTTGCAGAGTTCCTAATTGTGGGGTTTCTAGTTTTGGAAATTCTAGCTGTGGAGTTTCTACTTATGGAATCTCTAGTCGTGGAGTTTCTAGTTGTGTAGTTTCTATCTGAGGAGTTTCTGAATGCAAAGTCTCTAGTTGTGCAGTCTCTAGTTGCAGAGTTTCTAGTTGTGGAGTTTCTAGTTGTGGAGTTTTTTGTTGGGGAGTTTCTAGTTGTGAAGTTTCTAGTCGTAGATTTTCTAGTTGCGGAGTTTCTAGTTGCAGAGTTTCCAGTTGGGGAGTTTCTACTTGATTTTATAGTTGTGGATTTTCTAGTTGCAGAGTTTCGAGTTGCAGAGTTTCAAGTTGTGGAGTTTTTAGTTGCGGAGTTTCTAGCTGCGGAGTTTCTAGTTGCGGAGTCTCTAGTTGTGCAGTCTTTAGTTTTGAGTTTCTAGTTGTGAAGTTCATAGCTGAGGGGTTTCTAGCTGTGGAGTTTCTAATTGCGGAGTTTCTATTTGCAAAGTTTCTAGTTGCGGAGTTTCTAGTTGCAGAGTTTCTAGTTGTGGAGTTTCTAGTTGTGGAGTTTCTAGTAGTGGACTTTTAGTTGTGGAGTTTAAGTTGAGGAATTTATAGTGGAGTTTCTAGTTGTTGAATTTCTAGTCGTCGGGTTTCTAATTGCGGAGTTTCTAGTTGTGGAGTGTCTAGTTGTGGAGCTTTTAGTTGAGGAGTCTCTAGTTGTTGAGTCTCTAGCTGTGGAAATTCTAGTTGTGGAGTTTCTAGTTGCAGAGTTTGTTGTTGCGGAGTTTCTAGATGTGGTGTTTCTAGTTGTGGAGTTTCTGGCTGTGGAGTTTCCAGTTGCGGAGTTTCTAGTTGTGGAGTTTCTAGTTGTGAGGTTCGTAGTTGTGGAGTTTCTAGTGGTGGAGTTTCTAGTTGTGGAGTCTCTAGTTGTGGAGTTATTAGTTGTGGAGTTTCTAGTTGCGAACTCTCAAGTTGTGGAGTTTCTAGTTGTGGAGTTTCTAGCTGTGGTGTTTCTAGTTGTTGAGTTTCTAGTTGACGAGTTTCTATTTGCGAACTCTCATGTTGTGGAGTTTCTAGTTGTGGAGTTTCTAGCTGTGGTGTTTCTAGTTGTTGAGTTTCTAGTTGACGAGTTTCTATTTGCGAAGTCTCAAGTTGTGGAGTTTCTAGCTGTGGAGTTTCTAGTTGCGGAGTTTGTAGCTGCGGAGTTTCTAGTTGCAGAGTTTCTAGTTGTGGAGATTCTAGTGTCCGAGCTTCTAGTTGCGGAGTTTGTAGCTGCGGAGTTTCTAGTTGCAGAGTTTCTAGTTGCGGAGATTCTAGTTGCAGAGTTTCTAGTTGCGGAGTTTTCTAGTTGTGGAGATTCTAGTGGTGGAGTTTCAAGTTGTGGAGTTTCTAGTTGCGGAGTTACTAGCTGTGGAGTTTGTAGTGGCGGAATTTGTAGTTGTGGAGTATCTAGTTGTGGTGTTTCAAGTTGTGGAGTCTGTAGTTTTGGAGTATCTATATGTTGGGTTTCAAGTTGTGGAGTTTCTAGCTGTGGAGTTTCTAGTGGTTGATTTTCCAGCTGACGAGTTTCTATTTGCGAAGTCTCAAGTTGTGGAGTTTCTAGCTGTAAAGTTTCTAGTTGCAGAGTTTCTAGTTGCGAAGTTTCCAGTTGTGGAGTTTCTAGTTGTGGGGTCTCAACTTTTGAGTTCCTAGTTGTGGAGCCTCTAGTTGTCGAGTTTCTAGTTGTGGAGTGTCTATTTGTGGAGTTTCTAGTTGTGAAGTTTCTAGTTGTAGATTTTCTATTTGCAGAGTTCCTAGTTGTTGGGTTTCTAGTTGTGGAAATTCTAGCTGTGGAGTTTCTACTTATGGAATCTCTAGTCGTGGAGTTTCTAGTTGTGTAGTTTCTATCTGAGGAGTTTCTAAATGCAGAGTCTCTAGTTGTGCAGTCTCTAGTTAGGGAGTTTCTAGTTGTGGAGTTTCTAGCTGTGGAGTTTCTTGTTGGGGAGTTTCTAGTTGTGAAGTTTCTATTGTGGATTTTCTAGTTGCGGAGTTTCAAGTTGCGGAGTTTCCAGTTGGGGAGTTTCTACTTGAGTTTATAGTTGTGGATTTTCTAGTTGCAGAGTTTTGAGTTGCAGAGTTTCAAGTTGTGGAGTTTCGAGTTGCGGAGTTTCTAGCTGCAGAGTTTCTAGTTGCGGAGTTTCTATTTGCAGAGTTTCTAGTTGTGGAGTTTCTAGTTGCAGAGTTTCTAGGTGTGGAGTTTCTAGTTGGGGAGTTTCTAGTTGCGGAGTTTCTAGTTGTGGAGTTTCTAGTAGTGGAGTTTTAGTTGTGGAGTTTCAAGTTGAGGAATTTATAGGTGTGGAATTTCTAGTTGTTCAGTTTCTAGTTGGGGAGTTTCTAGTTTCGGAGTTTCTAGTTGTGGAGTTTCTAGTAGTGGAGTTTTAGTTGTGGAGTTTCAAGTTGAGGAATTTATAGGTGTGGAGTTTCTAGTTGTTGAGTTTCTAGTTGTCGGGTTTCTAGTTGCGGAGTTTCTAGTTGTGGAGTGTCTAGTTGTGGAGCTTTTAGTTGAGGAGTCTCTAGTTGTTGAGTCTCTAGCTGTGGAAATTCTAGTTGTGGAGTTTCTAGTTGCAGAGTTTGTTGTTGCGGAGTTTCTAGATGTGGTGTTTCTAGTTGTGAGGTTCGTAGTTGTGGAGTTTCTAGTGGTGGAGTTTCTAGTTGTGGAGTCTCTAGTTGTGGAGTTTCTAGTTGTGGAGTTTCTAGTTGCGAACTCTCTAGTTGTGGAGTTTCTAGTTGTGGAGTTTCTAGCTGTGGAGTTTCTAGCTGTGGAGTTTCTAGTTTTTGAGTTTCTAGTTGACGAGTTTCTATTTGCGAAGTCTGAAGTTGTGGAGTTTCTAGCTGTGGAGTTTCTAGTTGCGGAGTTTGTAGTTGCGAAGTTTGTAGTTGCGGAGTTTCTAGTTGCAGAGTTTCTAGTTGTGGAGATTCTAGTTGCCGAGTTTCTTGTTGCGAAGTCTCAAGTTTTGGAGTTTCTAGCTGTGGAGTTTCTAGCTGCAGAGTTTCTAGTTGTGGAGTTTCTAGTTGTGGAGTTTCTAGTTGTGGAATTTGTAGTTGTGGAGTATCTAGTTGTGGTGTTTCAAGTTGTGGAGTTTCTAGCTGTGGAGTTTCTAGTTGTGGAGTTTCTAGTGGCAGAGTTTCTAGTTGCGGAGTTTTCTAGTTGTGGAGATTCTAGTGGCGGAGTTTCAAGTTGTGGAGTTTCTAGTTGCGGAGTTACTAGCTGTGGAGTTTCTAGTTGCGGAGTCTCTAGTTGTGCAGTCTATAGTTGTTGAGTTGCTAGTTGCAGAGTTTCTAGTTGCAGAGTTTGTAGTTGTGGAGTTTGTAGTTGTGGAGTTTTAGTTGTGGAGTTTCAAGTTGTGGAATTTATAGGTGTGGAGTTTCTAGTTGTTGAGTGTCTAGTTGTGGAGTTTCTAGTTGTGGAGTTTGTAGTTGCGGAATTTGTAGTTGTGGTGTATCTAGTTGGGGTGTTTCAAGTTGTGGAGTCTGTAGTTGTGGAGTATCTATATGTTGGGTTTCAAGTTGTGGAGTTTCTAGTTGTGGAGTTTCTAGCTGTGGAGTTTCTAGTGGTTGAGTTTCCAGTTGACGAGTTTTTATTTGCGAAGTCTCAAGTTGTGGAGTTTCTAGCTGTAAAGTTTCTAGTTGCAGAGTTTCTAGTTGCGACGTTTCCAGTGGTGGAGTTTCCAGTTGTGGAATTTCAATTTGTGTAGTTTCTAGATGTGGAGTCTCAATTTTGGAGTTCCTAGTTGTGGAGTCTCTAAATGTGGTGTTTCTAGTTGTGGAGTGTCTATTTGGGGAGTTTCTAGTTGTGCAGTTTCTAGTTGTGGAGTTTCTAGTTGGAGTTTTTTGATTTCGAGATTCTAGTTGTAGATTTTCTATTTGCAGAGTTCCTAATTGTGGGGTTTCTAGTTTTGGAAATTCTAGCTGTGGAGTTTCTACTTATGGAATCTCTAGTCGTGGAGTTTCTAGTTGTGTAGTTTCTATCTGAGGAGTTTCTGAATGCAAAGTCTCTAGTTGTGCAGTCTCTAGTTGCAGAGTTTCTAGTTGTGGAGTTTCTAGTTGTGGAGTTTTTTGTTGGGGAGTTTCTAGTTGTGAAGTTTCTAGTCGTGGATTTTCTAGTTGCGGAGTTTCTAGTTGCAGAGTTTCCAGTTGGGGAGTTTCTACTTAATTTTATAGTTGTGGATTTTCTAGTTGCAGAGTTTCGAGTTGCAGAGTTTCAAGTTGTGGAGTTTTTAGTTGCGGAGTTTCTAGCTGCGGAGTTTCTAGTTGCGGAGTCTCTAGTTGTGCAGTCTTTAGTTTTGAGTTTCTAGTTGTGAAGTTCATAGCTGAGGGGTTTCTAGCTGTGGAGTTTCTAATTGCGGAGTTTCTATTTGCAAAAATTCTAGTTGCGGAGTTTCCAGTTGCAGAGTTTCTAGTTGCGGAGTTTCTAGTTGTGGAGTTTCTAGTAGTGGACTTTTAGTTGTGGAGTTTAAGTTGAGGAATTTATAGGTGCGGAGTTTCCAGTTGTTGAGTTTCTAGTCGTCGGGTTTCTAATTGCGGAGTTTCTAGTTGTGGAGTGTCTAGTTGTGGAGCTTTTAGTTGAGGAGTCTCTAGTTGTTGAGTCTCTAGCTGTGGAAATTCTAGTTGTGGAGTTTCTAGTTGCAGAGTTTGTTGTCGGAGTTTCTAGATGTGGTGTTTCTAGTTGTGGAGTTTCTGGCTGTGGAGTTTCCAGTTGCGGAGTTTCTAGTTGTGGAGTTTCTAGTTGTGAGGTTCGTAGTTGTGGAGTTTCTAGTGGTGGAGTTTCTAGTTGTGGAGTCTCTAGTTGTGGAGTTTCTAGTTATGGAGTTTTTAGTTGCGGAGTTTCTGGTTGCGGAGTTTCAAGTTGTGTAGTTTCATTCTGTGTAGTTTCATTCTGTGTAGTTTCTAGTTGTGGAGTCTCAATTTGTGGAGTTCCTAGTTGTGGAGTTTTTAGTTTTCGAGTTTCTAGTTGTACATTTTCTATTTGCAGAGTTCCTAGTTGTGGAGTTTCTAGTTGAGCTGTTTCTTGTTGTGGAAATTATAGCTGTGGAGTTTCTACTGATGGAATCTCTAGTCGTGGTGTTTTTAGTTGTGTAGTTTCTTTCTGAGGAGTTTCTAAATGCAAATTCTCGATTTGTGCAGTCTCTAGGTTTGGAGTTTCTTGTTGTGGAGTTTCTTGTGTTGGAGTTTTTTGTTGGGGAGTTTCTAGTTGTGAAGTTTCTAGTTGTGGATTTTCTAGTTGCGGAGTTTCCAGTTGGGTAGTTTCTACTTGAGTTTATAGTTGTGGATTTTTTAGTTGCAGAGTTTCGAGTTGCAGAGTTTCAAGTTGTGGAGTTTCTAGTTGCGGAGTTTCTAGCTTCGGAGTTTTTAGTTGCGGAGTCTATAGTTGTGCAAACTGTAGTTGTTGAGTTTCTAGTTGTGAAGTTTATAGTTGTGGGGTTTCTAGCCGAGTTGTTTCTAGTTGCGGAGTTTCTAGTTGCAAAGTTTCTAGTTGCGGAGTTTCTAGTTGCAGAGATTCTAGTTGTGGAGTTTCTAGTTGGAGAGTTTCTAGTTGCGGAGTTTCTAGTTGTGGAGTTTGTAGTTGCGGAATTTGTAGTTGTGGAGTATCTAGTTGGGGTGTTTCAAGTTGTGGAGTCTGTAGTTGTGGAGTATCTATATGTTGGGTTTCAAGTTGTGGAGTTTCTAGTTGTGGAGTTTCTAGCTGTGGAGTTTCTAGTGGTTGAGTTTCCAGTTGACGAGTTTTTATTTGCGAAGTCTCAAGTTGTGGAGTTTCTAGCTGTAAAGTTTCTAGTTGCAGAGTTTCTAGTTGCGACGTTTCCAGTTGTGGAGTTTCCAGTTGTGGAATTTCAATTTGTGTAGTTTCTAGATGTGGAGTCTCAATTTTGGAGTTCCTAGTTGTGGAGTCTCTAGTTGTGGTGTTTCTAGTTGTGGAGTGTCTATTTGGGGAGTTTCTAGTTGTGCAGTTTCTAGTTGTGGAGTTTCTAGTTGGAGTTTTTTGATTTCGAGATCCTAGTTGTAGATTTTCTATTTGCAGAGTTCCTAGCTGTGGAGTTTCTACTTATGGAATCTCTAGTCGTGGAGTTTCTAGTTGTGTAGTTTCTATCTGAGGAGTTTCTGAATGCAAAGTCTCTAGTTGTGCAGTCTCTAGTTGCAGAGTTTCTAGTTGTGGAATTTCTAGTTGTGGAGTTTTTTGTTGGGGAGTTTCTAGTTGTGAAGTTTCTAGTCGTGGATTTTCTAGTTGCGGAGTTTCTAGTTGCAGAGTTTCCAGTTGGGGAGTTTCTACTTGATTTTATAGTTGTGGATTTTCTAGTTGCAGAGTTTCGAGTTGCAGAGTTTCAAGTTGTGGAGTTTTTAGTTGCGGAGTTTCTAGCTGCGGAGTTTCTAGTTGCGGAGTCTCTAGTTGTGCAGTCTTTAGTTTTGAGTTTCTAGTTGTGAAGTTCATAGCTGAGGGGTTTCTAGCTGTGGAGTTTCTAATTGCGGAGTTTCAATTTGCAAAGTTTCTAGTTGCGGAGTTTCTAGTTGCAGAGTTTCTAGTTGTGGAGTTTCTAGTTGTGGAGTTTCTAGTAGTGGACTTTTAGTTGTGGAGTTTAAGTTGAGGAATTTATAGTGGAGTTTCTAGTTGTTGAATTTCTAGTCGTCGGGTTTCTAATTGCGGAGTTTCTAGTTGTGGAGTGTCTAGTTGTGGAGCTTTTAGTTAAGGAGTCTCTAGTTGTTGAGTCTCTAGCTGTGGAAATTCTAGTTGTGGAGTTTCTAGTTGCAGAGTTTGTTGTTGCGGAGTTTCTAGATGTGGTGTTTCTAGTTGTGGAGTTTCTGGCTGTGGAGTTTCCAGTTGCGGAGTTTCTAGTTGTGGAGTTTCTAGTTGTGAGGTTCGTAGTTGTGGAGTTTCTAGTGGTGGAGTTTCTAGTTGTGGAGTCTCTAGTTGTGGAGTTTCTAGTTGTGGAGTTTCTAGTTGCGAACTCTCAAGTTGTGGAGTTTCTAGTTGTGGAGTTTCTAGCTGTGGTGTTTCTAGTTGTTGAGTTTCTAGTTGACGAGTTTCCAGTCGCGAAGTCTCAAGTTGTGGAGTTTCTAGCTGTGGAGTTTCTAGTTGCGGAGTTTCCAGTTGTGGTGTTTCTAGTTGCGGAATTTGTAGTTGTGGAGTATCTAGTTGTGGTGTTTCAAGTTGTGGAGTCTGTAGTTGTGGAGTATCTATTTGTTGGGTTTCAACATGTGGAGTTTCTAGTTGTGGAGTTTCTGGTTGTTGGGTTTCTAGCTGCCGAGTTTCCAGTTGCGAAGTCTCAAGTTGTGGAGTTTCCAGCTGTGGAAATTCTAGTTGCGGAGCTTCTAGTGGCGGAGTTTCTAGTTGTGGAGTTTCTAGTTGTGGAATTCGTAGTTGAGGAGTATCTAGTTGTGGTGTTTCAAGTAGTTAAGTTTCTAGCTGTGGAGTTTCTAGTTGCGGAGTTTCTAGTTGCAGAGTTTCACGTTGCGGAGTTTTCTGGTTGTGGAGTTTCTTGTTGCGGAGTTTCTAGTTGCGGAGTTTCAAGTTGTGGAGTTTCTAGTTGGGGAGTTTCTAGTTGTAGAGTTTGTAGTTGTGGAGTATCTAGTTGTGGAGTTTAAAATTTTGGAGTTTCTAGTTGTGGATTTTGAAGTTGTAGAGTTCCTAGTTGCAGAGTGCCTAGCTGGGAGTTTCTTGTTGCGGAGTTTTCTAGTTGCGGAGTCTGTAGTTGTGGAGTTGCTAGTTGTGGAGTTTCTAGTGGTGGATTTTCTAGCTGTGGAGTTTCCAGTTGTGGAGTTTCTAGTTGCAGAGTTTCTTGTTGTGGACTTTCTAGCTGTGGAGTTTCCAGTTGTGGAATTTCTAGTTGCGGAGTTTCTAGTTTCGGAGTTTCTAGTTGTGAAGTTTCTAGTTGTGGAGTTTTAGTTGTGGAGTTTCAAGTTGAGGAATTTATAGGTGTGGAGTTTCTAGTTGTTGAGTTCTAGTTGTCGGGTTTCAAGTTGCGGAGTTTCTAGTTGTGGAGTTTCTAGTTGTGGAGCTTTTAGTTGAGGAGTCTCTAGTTGTTGAGTCTCTAGCTGTGGAAATTCTAGTTGTGGAGTTTCTGGTTGCAGAGTTTGTTGCTGCGGAGTTTCCAGATGTGGTGTTTCTAGTTGTGGAGTTTCTAGTTGTGGAATTTGTAGTTGGGGAGTATCTAGTTGTGGTGTTTCAAGTTGTGGAGTCTCTAGCTGTGAAGTTTCTAGTTGCGGAGTTTCTAGCTGCAGAGTTTCTAGTTGCGGAGTTTTCTAGTTGTGGAGCTTCTAGTGGCGGAGTTTCAAGTTGTGGAGTTTCTAGTTGCGGAGTTACTAGCTGTGGAGTTTCTAGTGGCGGAGTCTCTAGTTGTGCAGTCTCTAGTTGTTGAGTTGCTAGTTGTGAAGTTTATAGTTGTGGGGTTTCTAGCTGTGGAGTTTCTAGTTACGGAGTTTCTAGTTGCAGAGATTCTAGTTGTGGAGTTTCAAGTTGGGGAGTTTCTAGTTGCAGAGTTTCACGTTGCGGAGTTTTCTAGTTGTGGATTTTCTAGTTGCGGAGTTTCCAGTTGGGTAGTTTCTACTTGAGTTTATAGTTGTGGATTTTTTAGTTGCAGAGTTTCGAGTTGCAGAGTTTCAAGTTGTGGAGTTTCTAGTTGCGGAGTTTCTAGCTTCGGAGTTTTTAGTTGCGGAGTCTATAGTTGTGCAAACTGTAGTTGTTGAGTTTCTAGTTGTGAAGTTTATAGTTGTGGGGTTTCTAGCCGAGTTGTTTCTAGTTGCGGAGTTTCTAGTTGCAAAGTTTCTAGTTGCGGAGTTTCTAGTTGCAGAGATTCTAGTTGTGGAGTTTCTAGTTGGAGAGTTTCTAGTTGCGGAGTTTCTAGTTGTGGAGTTTGTAGTTGCGGAATTTGTAGTTGTGGAGTATCTAGTTGGGGTGTTTCAAGTTGTGGAGTCTGTAGTTGTGGAGTATCTATATGTTGGGTTTCAAGTTGTGGAGTTTCTAGTTGTGGAGTTTCTAGCTGTGGAGTTTCTAGTGGTTGAGTTTCCAGTTGACGAGTTTTTATTTGCGAAGTCTCAAGTTGTGGAGTTTCTAGCTGTAAAGTTTCTAGTTGCAGAGTTTCTAGTTGCGACGTTTCCAGTTGTGGAGTTTCCAGTTGTGGAATTTCAATTTGTGTAGTTTCTAGATGTGGAGTCTCAATTTTGGAGTTCCTAGTTGTGGAGTCTTTAGTTGTGGTGTTTCTAGTTGTGGAGTGTCTATTTGGGGAGTTTCTAGTTGTGCAGTTTCTAGTTGTGGAGTTTCTAGTTGGAGTTTTTTGATTTCGAGATCCTAGTTGTAGATTTTCTATTTGCAGAGTTCCTAGCTGTGGAGTTTCTACTTATGGAATCTCTAGTCGTGGAGTTTCTAGTTGTGTAGTTTCTATCTGAGGAGTTTCTGAATGCAAAGTCTCTAGTTGTGCAGTCTCTAGTTGCAGAGTTTCTAGTTGTGGAATTTCTAGTTGTGGAGTTTTTTGTTGGGGAGTTTCTAGTTGTGAAGTTTCTAGTCGTGGATTTTCTAGTTGCGGAGTTTCTAGTTGCAGAGTTTCCAGTTGGGGAGTTTCTACTTGATTTTATAGTTGTGGATTTTCTAGTTGCAGAGTTTCGAGTTGCAGAGTTTCAAGTTGTGGAGTTTTTAGTTGCGGAGTTTCTAGCTGCGGAGTTTCTAGTTGCGGAGTCTCTAGTTGTGCAGTCTTTAGTTTTGAGTTTCTAGTTGTGAAGTTCATAGCTGAGGGGTTTCTAGCTGTGGAGTTTCTAATTGCGGAGTTTCAATTTGCAAAGTTTCTAGTTGCGGAGTTTCTAGTTGCAGAGTTTCTAGTTGTGGAGTTTCTAGTTGTGGAGTTTCTAGTAGTGGACTTTTAGTTGTGGAGTTTAAGTTGAGGAATTTATAGTGGAGTTTCTAGTTGTTGAATTTCTAGTCGTCGGGTTTCTAATTGCGGAGTTTCTAGTTGTGGAGTGTCTAGTTGTGGAGCTTTTAGTTGAGGAGTCTCTAGTTGTTGAGTCTCTAGCTGTGGAAATTCTAGTTGTGGAGTTTCTAGTTGCAGAGTTTGTTGTTGCGGAGTTTCTAGATGTGGTGTTTCTAGTTGTGGAGTTTCTGGCTGTGGAGTTTCCAGTTGCGGAGTTTCTAGTTGTGGAGTTTCTAGTTGTGAGGTTCGTAGTTGTGGAGTTTCTAGTGGTGGAGTTTCTAGTTGTGGAGTCTCTAGTTGTGGAGTTTCTAGTTGTGGAGTTTCTAGTTGCGAACTCTCAAGTTGTGGAGTTTCTAGTTGTGGAGTTTCTAGCTGTGGTGTTTCTAGTTGTTGAGTTTCTAGTTGACGAGTTTCTATTTGCGAAGTCTCAAGTTGTGGAGTTTCTAGCTGTGGAGTTTCTAGTTGTGGAGATTCTAGTTGCAGAGTTTCTAGTTGCGGAGTTTTCTAGTTGTGGAGATTCTAGTGGTGGAGTTTCAAGTTGTGGAGTTTCTAGTTGCGGAGTTACTAGCTGTGAAGTTTGTAGTGGCGGAGTCTCTAGTTGTGCAGTCTCTAGTTGTTGAGTTGCTAGTTGTGAAGTATATAGTTGTGGGGTTTCTAGCTGTGGAGTTTCTAGTTGCGGAGTTTCAAGTTGCAAAGTTTCTAGTTGCGGAGTTTCTAGTTGCAGAGATTCTAGTTGTGGAGTTTCTAGTTGGGGAGCTTCTAGTTGCGGAGTTTCTAGTTGTGGAGTTTCTAGTTGCGGAATTTGTAGTTGTGGAGTATCTAGTTGTGGTGTTTCAAGTTGTGGAGTCTGTAGTTTTGGAGTATCTATATGTTGGGTTTCAAGATGTGGAGTTTCTAGCTGTGGAGTTTCTAGTGGTTGATTTTCCAACTGACGAGTTTCTATTTGCGAAGTCTCAAGTTGTGGAGTTTCTAGCTGTAAAGTTTCTAGTTGCAGAGTTTCTAGTTGCAAAGTTTCCAGTTGTGGAGTTTCTAGTTGTGGGGTCTCAACTTTTGAGTTCCTAGTTGTGGAGCCTCTAGTTGTCGAGTTTCTAGTTGTGGAGTGTCTATTTGTGGAGTTTCTAGTTGTGAAGTTTCTAGTTGTAGATTTTCTATTTGCAGAGTTCCTAGTTGTTGGGTTTCTAGTTGTGGAAATTCTAGCTGTGGAGTTTCTACTTATGGAATCTCTAGTCGTGGAGTTTCTAGTTGTGTAGTTTCTATCTGAGGAGTTTCTAAATGCAGAGTCTCTAGTTGTGCAGTCTCTAGTTAGGGAGTTTCTAGCTGTGGAGTTTCTAGCTGTGGAGTTTCTTGTTGGGGAGTTTCTAGTTGTGAAGTTTCTATTGTGGATTTTCTATTTGCGGAGTTTCAAGTTGCGGAGTTTCCAGTTGGGGAGTTTCTACTTGAGTTTATAGTTGTGGATTTTCTAGTTGCAGAGTTTTGAGTTGCAGAGTTTCAAGTTGTGGAGTTTCGAGTTGCGGAGTTTCTAGCTGCAGAGTTTCTAGTTGCGGAGTTTCTATTTGCAGAGTTTCTAGTTGTGGAGTTTCTAGTTGCAGAGTTTCTAGGTGTGGAGTTTCTAGTTGGGGAGTTTCTAGTTGCGGAGTTTCTAGTTGTGGAGTTTCTAGTAGTGGAGTTTTAGTTGTGGAGTTTCAAGTTGAGGAATTTATAGGTGTGGAATTTCTAGTTGTTCAGTTTCTAGTTGGGGAGTTTCTAGTTGCGGAGTTTCTAGTTGTGGAGTATCTAGTTGTGGAGTTTCAAGTTGAGGAGTTTTTAGTTGTGGATTTTGAAGTTGTAGAGTTCCTAGTTGTGGAGTTTCTAGTGGTGGAGTTTCTAGTTGTTGAGTTTCTAGTTGCTGAGTTTCCAGTCGCGAAGTCTCAAGTTGTGGAGTTTCTAGCTGTGGAGTTTCTAGTTGCGGAGTTTCCAGTTGTGGTGTTTCTAGTTGCGGAATTTGTAGTTGTGGAGTATCTAGTTGTGGTGTTTCAAGTTGTGGAGTCTGTAGTTGTGGAGTATCTATTTGTTGGGTTTCAACATGTGGAGTTTC
This sequence comes from Rhipicephalus microplus, assembly GCF_043290135.1. NCBI lineage: Eukaryota > Metazoa > Arthropoda > Arachnida > Ixodida > Ixodidae > Rhipicephalus > Rhipicephalus microplus. The sequence continues at coordinate 5,164,997 of NW_027464585.1, read as the reverse complement.
TAGTTGTGGAGTTTCTGGTTGTTGGGTTTCTAGCTGCCGAGTTTCCAGTTGCGAAGTCTCAAGTTGTGGAGTTTCCAGCTGTGGAAATTCTAGTTGCGGAGCTTCTAGTGGCGGAGTTTCTAGTTGTGGAGTTTCTAGTTGTGGAATTCGTAGTTGAGGAGTATCTAGTTGTGGTGTTTCAAGTAGTTAAGTTTCTAGCTGTGGAGTTTCTAGTTGCGGAGTTTCTAGTTGCAGAGTTTCACGTTGCGGAGTTTTCTGGTTGTGGAGTTTCTTGTTGCGGAGTTTCTAGTTGCGGAGTTTCAAGTTGTGGAGTTTCTAGTTGGGGAGTTTCTAGTTGTAGAGTTTGTAGTTGTGGAGTATCTAGTTGTGGAGTTTAAAATTTTGGAGTTTCTAGTTGTGGATTTTGAAGTTGTAGAGTTCCTAGTTGCAGAGTGCCTAGCTGGGAGTTTCTTGTTGCGGAGTTTTCTAGTTGCGGAGTCTGTAGTTGTGGAGTTGCTAGTTGTGGAGTTTCTAGTGGTGGATTTTCTAGCTGTGGAGTTTCCAGTTGTGGAGTTTCTAGTTGCAGAGTTTCTTGTTGTGGACTTTCTAGCTGTGGAGTTTCCAGTTGTGGAATTTCTAGTTGCGGAGTTTCTAGTTTCGGAGTTTCTAGTTGTGAAGTTTCTAGTTGTGGAGTTTTAGTTGTGGAGTTTCAAGTTGAGGAATTTATAGGTGTGGAGTTTCTAGTTGTTGAGTTCTAGTTGTCGGGTTTCAAGTTGCGGAGTTTCTAGTTGTGGAGTTTCTAGTTGTGGAGCTTTTAGTTGAGGAGTCTCTAGTTGTTGAGTCTCTAGCTGTGGAAATTCTAGTTGTGGAGTTTCTGGTTGCAGAGTTTGTTGCTGCGGAGTTTCCAGATGTGGTGTTTCTAGTTGTGGAGTTTCTAGTTGTGGAATTTGTAGTTGGGGAGTATCTAGTTGTGGTGTTTCAAGTTGTGGAGTCTCTAGCTGTGAAGTTTCTAGTTGCGGAGTTTCTAGCTGCAGAGTTTCTAGTTGCGGAGTTTTCTAGTTGTGGAGCTTCTAGTGGCGGAGTTTCAAGTTGTGGAGTTTCTAGTTGCGGAGTTACTAGCTGTGGAGTTTCTAGTGGCGGAGTCTCTAGTTGTGCAGTCTCTAGTTGTTGAGTTGCTAGTTGTGAAGTTTATAGTTGTGGGGTTTCTAGCTGTGGAGTTTCTAGTTACGGAGTTTCTAGTTGCAGAGATTCTAGTTGTGGAGTTTCAAGTTGGGGAGTTTCTAGTTGCAGAGTTTCACGTTGCGGAGTTTTCTAGTTGTGGAGTTTCTAGTTGCGGAGTTTCTATTTTCGGAGTTTCAAGTTGTGGAGTTTCTTGTTGGGGAGTTTCTGGTTGTGGAGTTTGTAGTTGTGGAGTATCTAGTTGTGGAGTTCCAAATTGTGGAGTTTCTAGTTGTGTATTTTGAAGTTGTAGAGTTCCTAGTGGCGGAGTGTCTAGTTGGGAGTTTCTAGCTGCGGAGTTTTCTAGTTGCGAACTCTGTAGTTATGGAATTTCTAGTTGTGGAGTTTCTAGCTGTGGAGTTTCTAGTTGTGGAATTTATAGGTGTGGAGTTTCTAGTTGTGGAGTTTCTAGTTGTGGAGCTTTTAGTTGAGGAGTCTCTAGTTGTTGAGTCTCTAGCTGTGGAAATTCTAGTTATGGAGTTTTTGGTTGCAGAGTTTGTTGTTGCGGAGTTTCCAGATGTCGTGTTTCTAGTTGTGGAGTTTCTAGTTGTGGAGTTTCTAGTTGCGGAGTTTCTAGTTGCAAAGTTTCTAGTTGCGGAGTTTCTAGTTGCAGAGATTCTAGTTGTGGAGTTTCTAGTTGGGGAGTTTTTAGTTGCGGAGTTTCTAGTTGTGGAGTTTCTAGTTGCGGAATTTGTAGTTGTGGAGTATCTAGTTGTGGTGTTTCAAGTTGTGGAGTCTGTAGTTGTGTAGTATCTATATGTTGGGTTTCAAGTTGTGGAGTTTTTAGCTCTGGAGTTTCTAGTGGTTGATTTTCCAGTTGACGAGTTTCTATTTGCGAAGTCTCAAGTTTTGAAGTTTCTAGCTGTAAAGTTTCTAGTTGCAGAGTTTCTAGTTGCGAAGTTTCCAGTTGTGGAGTTTCCAGTTGTGGAATTTCAATCTGTGTAGTTTCTAGTTGTGGAGTCTCCATTTTTGAGTTCCTAGTTGTGGTGTCTCTAGTTGTCGAGATTCTAGTTGTGGAGTGTCTATTTGTGGAGTTTCTAGTTGTGAAGTTTCTAGTTGTGGAGTTTTTAGTTGGAGTTTTTAGTTTTCGAGTTTTTAGTTGTAGATTTTCTATTTGCAGAGTTCCTAGTTGTTGGGTTTCTAGTTTTGGAAATTCTAGCTGTGGAGTTTCTACTTATGGAATTTCTAGTCGTGGAATTTCTAGTTGTGTAGTTTCTATCTGAGGAGTTTCTAAATGCATAGTCTCTAGTTGTGCAGTCTCTAGTTAGGGAGTTTCTAGTTGTAGAGTTTCTAGTTGTGGAGTTTCTTGTTTGGGAGTTTCTAGTTGTGAAGTTTCTAGTTGTGGATTTTCTAGTTGCGGAGTTTCAAGTTGCGGAGTTTCCAATTGGGGAGTTTCTACTTGAGTTTATAGTTGTGGATTTTCTAGTTGCAGAGTTTCGAGTTGCGGAGTTTCTATTTGCAGAGTTACTAGTTGCGGAGTTTCTAGTTGTGAAGTTTATAGTTGAGGGGTTTCTAGCTGTGGAGTTTCTAGTTGCGGAGTTTCTATTTGCAGAGTTTCTAAATGCAAAGTCCCTAGTTGTGCAGTCTCTAGTTGTGGAGTTTCTAGTTGTGGAGTTTCTAGTTGTGGAGTGTCTATTTGTGGAGTTTCTGGTTGTGCAGTTTCTAGTTGTGGAGTTTCTAGTTGGAGTTTTTTGTTTTCGAGTTTCTGGTTGTAGATATTCTATTTTCAGACCTCCTAGTTGTGGGGTTTCAAGTTGTGGAAATTCTAGCTGTGGAGTTTCTACTTATGGAATCTCTAGCAATGGAGTTTCTAGTTGTGTAGTTTCTATCTGAGGAGTTTCTAAATGCAAAGTTTCTAGTTGTGCAGTCTCTATTTGAGGAGTTTCTAGTTGTGGAGTTTCTAGTTGTGGAGTTTCTTGTTGGGGAGTTTCTAGTTGTGAAGTTCCTAGTTGTGGATTGTCTGGTTGCGGAGTTTCAAGTTGCGGAGTTTCCAGTTGGGGAGTTTCTACTTGAGTTTATAGTTGTAGATTTTCTAGTTGCAGAGTTTCGAGTTGCAGAGTTTCAAGTTGTGGAGTTTCTAGTTGCGGAGTTTCTAGCTGCAGAGTTTCTAGTTGCGGAGTTTCTAATTGCAGAGTTTCTAGTTGCGGAGTTTCCAGTTGCAGAGTTTCTAGGTGTGGAGTTTCTAGTTGGGGAGTTTCTAGTTGCGGAGTTTCTAGTTGTGGAGTTTCTAGTAGTGGAGTTTTAGTTGTGGATTTTCAAGTGGAGGAATTTATAGGTGTGGAGTTTCTAGTTGTTCAGTTTCTAGTTTGGGAGTTTCTAGTTGCGGAGTTTCTAGTTGTGGAGTTTCGAGCAGTGGAGTTTTAGTTGTGGAGTTTCAAGTTGAGGAATTTATAGGTGTGGAGTTTCTAGTTGTTGAGTTTCTAGTTGTCGGGTTTCTAGTTGCGGAGTTTCTAGTTGTGGAGTGTCTAGTTGTGGAGCTTTTAGTTGAGGAGTCTCTAGTTGTTGAGTCTCTAGCTGTGGAAATTCTAGTTGTGGAGTTTCTAGTTGCAGAGTTTGTTGTTGCAGAGTTTCTAGATGTGGTGTTTCTAGTTGTGAGGTTCGTAGTTGTGGAGTTTCTAGTGGTGGAGTTTCTAGTTGTGGAGTCTCTAGTTGTGGAGTTTCTAGTTGTGGAGTTTCTAGTTGCGAACTCACAAGTTGTGGAATTTCTAGTTGTGGAGTTTCTAGTTGCGGAGTTTGTAGTTGCGGAGTTTCTAGTTGCAGAGTTTCTAGTTGTGGAGATTCTAGTTGCCGAGTTTCTTGTTGCGAAGTCTCACGTTTTGGAATTTCTAGCTGTGGAGTTTCTAGTTGCAGAGTATCTAGTTGTGGAGTTTCTAGTTGTGGAGTTTCTAGTTGTGGAATTTGTAGTTGTGGAGTATCTAGTTGTGGTGTTTCAAGTTGTGGAGTTTCTAGTGGCAGAGTTTCTAGTTGCGGAGTTTTCTAGTTGTGGAGATTCTAGTGGCGGAGTTTCAAGTTGTGGAGTTTCTAGTTGCGGAGTTACTAGCTGTGGAGTTTCTAGTTGCGGAGTCTCTAGTTGTGCAGTCTATAGTTGTTGAGTGGCTAGTTGCAGAGTTTCTAGTTGCGGAGTTTCTAGTTGCAGAGTTTCTAGTTGTGGAGTTTCTAGTTGGAGAGTTTCGAGTTGCAGAGTTTGTAGTTGTGGAGTTTCTAGTTGTGGAGTTTTATTTGTGTAGTTTCAAGTTGTGGAATTTATAGGTGTGGAGTTTCTAGTTGTTAATTGTCTAGTTGTGGAGTTTCTAGCTGTGGAGTTTCTAGTGGTTGAGTTTCCAGTTGACGAGTTTCTATTCGCGAAGTCTCAAGTTGTGGAGTTTCTAGCTGTAAAGTTTCTAGCTGCGGAGTTTCTAGTTGCGGAGTTTCCAGTTGTGGAGTTTCTAGTTGTGGAATTTGTAGTTGTGGAGTATCTAGTTGTGGTGTTTCAAGTTGTGGAGTTTCTAGCTGTGGAGTTTCTAGTTGTGGAGTATCTAGTTGCAGAGTTTCTAGTTGCAGAGTTTCAGGTTGAGGAGTTTCTAGTTGTGAAGTTTGTAGTTGTGGAGTATCTAGTTGTGGAGTTTCAAGTTGGGGAGTTTTTAGTTGTGGATTTTGAAGTTGTAGAGTTCCTAGTTGTGGAGTTTCTAGTGGTGGAGTTTCTAGTTGTTGAGTTTCTAGTTGCTTAGTTTGCAGTCGCGAAGTCTCAAGTTGTGGAGTTTCTAGCTGTGGAGTTTCTAGTTGCGGAGTTTCCAGTTGTGGTGTTTCTAGTTGCGGAATTTGTAGTTGTGGAGTATCTAGTTGTGGTGTTTCAAGTTGTGGAGTCTGTAGTTGTGGAGTATCTATTTGTTGGGTTTCAACTTGTGGAGTTTCTAGTTGTGGAGTTTCTGGTTGTTGGGTTTCTAGCTGCCGAGTTTCCAGTTGCGAAGTCTCAAGTTATGGAGTTTCTAGTTGCGGAGCTTCTAGTTGCGGAGCTTCTAGTTGTGGAGTTTCTAGTTGTGGAATTCGTAGTTTAGGAGTATATAGTTGTGGTGTTTCAAGTAGTTAAGTTTTAGCTGTGGAGTTTCTAGTTGCGGAGTTTCTAGTTGCAGAGTTTAACGTTGCGGAGTTTTCTAGTTGTGGAGTTTCATGTTGCGGAGTTTCTAGTTGCGGAGTTTCAAGTTGTGGAGTTTCTAGTTTGGGAGTTTCTAGTTGTAGAGTTTGTAGTTGTGGAGTATCTAGTCGTGGAGATTCAAATTGTGGAGTTTCTAGTTGTGGATTTTGAAGTTGTAGAGTTCCTAGTGGCGGAGTGTCTAGTTGGGAGTTTCTAGTTGCGGGGTTTTCTAGTTGCGAAGTCTGTAGTTATGGAATTTCTAGTTGTGGAGTTTCTAGCTGTGGAGTTTCAAGTTGTGGAATTTATAGGTGTGGAGTTTCTAGTTGTGGAGTTTCTAGTTGTGGAGCTTTTAGTTGAGGAGTCTCTAGTTGTTGAGTCTCTAGTTGTGGAAATTCTAGTTGTGGAGTTTCTGGTGTCAGAGTTTGTTGTTGCGGAGTTTCCAGATGTGGTGTTTGTAGTTGTGGAGTTTCTAGTTGTGGAATTTCTAGTTGTGGAGTATCTAGTTGTGGTGTTTCAAGTTGTGGAGTCTCTAGCTGTGGAGTTTCTAGTTGCGGAGTTTCTAGCTGCAGAGTTTCTAGTTGCGGAGTTTTCTAGTTTTGGAGCTTCTAGTGGCGGAGTTTCAAGTTGTGGAGTTTCTAGTTGCGGAGTTACTAGCTGTGGAGTTTCTAGTGGCGGAGTCTCTAGTTGTGCAGTCTCTAGTTGTTGAGTTGCTAGTTGTGAAGTTTATAGTTGTGGGGTTTCTAGCTGTGGAGTTTCTAGTTGCGGAGTTTCTAGTTGCAGAGATTCTAGTTGTGGAGTTTCTAGTTGGGGAGTTTCTAGTTGCAGAGTTTCACGTTGCGGAGTTTTCTAGTTGTGGAGTTTCTAGTTGTGGAGCTTTTAGTTGACGAGTCTCTAGTTGTTGAGTCTCTAGCTGTGGAAATTCTAGTTGTGGAGTTTCTAGTTGCGGAGTTTCCAGTTAGGGAGTTTCTACTTGAGTTTATAATTGTGGATTTTTTAGTTGCAGAGTTTCTAGTTGCAGAGTTTCACGTTGCGGAGTTTTCTAGTTGTGGAGTTTCTAGTTGCGGAGTTTCTAGTTGCGGAGTTTCAAGTTGTGGAGTTTCTTGTTGGGGAGTTTCTAGTTGTGGAGTTTGTAGTTGTGGAGTATCTAGTTGTGGAGTTTCAAATTGTGGAGTTTCTAGTTGTGGATTTTGAAGTTGTAGAGTTCCTAGTTGCAGAGTGTCTAGCTGGGAGTTTCTTGTTGCGGAGTTTTCTAGTTGCGGAGTCTGTAGTTGTGGAGTTGCTAGTTGTGGAGTTTCTAGTGGTGGATTTTCTAGCTCTGGAGTTTCTAGTTGTGGAGTTTCTAGTTGCAGAGTTTCTTGTGGACTTTCTAGCTGTGGAGTTTCCAGTTGTGGAATTTCTAGTTGTGAAATTTGTAGTTGTGGAGTATCTAGTTGTGGTATTTCAAGTTGTGGGGTTTCTAGCTGTGGAGTTTCTAGTTGCGGAGTTTCTAGTTGCAAAGTTTCTAGTTGCGGAGTTTCTAGTTGCAGAGATTCTAGTTGTGGAGTTTCTAGTTGGGGAGTTTCTAGCTGCGGAGTTTCTAGTTGCGGAGTTTCCAGTTGTGGAGTTTCTAGTTGTGGAATTTGTAGTTGTGGAGTATCTAGTTGTGGTGTTTCAAGTTGTGGAGTCTGTAGTTGTGTAGTATCTATATGTTGGGTTTCAAGTTGTGGAGTTTTTAGCTGTGGAGTTTCTAGTGGTTGATTTTCCAGTTGACGAGTTTCTATTTGCGAAGTCTCAAGTTTTGGAGTTTCTAGCTGTAAAGTTTCTAGTTGCACAGTTTCTAGTTGCGAAGTTTCCAGTTGTGGAGTTTGCAGTTGTGGAATTTCAATCTGTGTAGTTTCTAGTTGTGGAGTCTCAATTTTTGAGTTCCTAGTTGTGGAGTCTCTAGTTGTCGAGTTTCTAGTTTTGGAGTGTCTATTTGTGGAGTTTCTAGTTGTGAAGTTTCTAGTTGTGGAGTTTTTAGTTGGAGTTTTTAGTTTTCGAGTTTCTAGTTTTAGATTTTCTATTTGCAGAGTTCCTAGTTGTTGGGTTTCTAGTTTTGGAAATTCTAGCTGTGGAGTTTCTACTTATGGAATTTCTAGTCGTGGAATTTCTAGTTGTGTAGTTTCTATCTGAGGAGTTTCTAAATGCAGAGTCTCTAGTTGTGCAGTCTCTAGTTAGGGAGTTTTTAGTTGTAGAGTTTCTAGTTGTGGAGTTTCTTGTTTGGGAGTTTCTAGTTGTGAAGTTTCTAGTTGTGGATTTTCTAGTTGCGGAGTTTCAAGTTGCGGAGTTTCCAATTGGGGAGTTTCTACTTGAGTTTATAGTTGTGGATTTTCTAGTTGCAGAGTTTCGAGTTGCGGAGTTTCTATTTGCAGAGTTTCTAGTTGCGGAGTTTTCTAGTTGTGGAGCTTCTAGTGGCGGAGTTTCAAGTTGTGGAGTTTCTAGTTGCGGACTTACTAGCTGTGGAGTTTCTAGTGGCGGAGTCTCTAGTTGTGGAGTTTCTAGTTGCGGAATTTGTAGTTGTGGAGTATCTAGTTGTGGTGTTTCAAGTTGTGGAAACTGTAGTTGTGGAGTATCTATTTGCGGAGTTTCTAGTTGCAGAGTTTCACGTTGCGGAGTTTTCTAGTTGTGGAGTTTCTAGTTGCGGAGTTTCTAGTTGCGGAGTTTCAAGTTGTGGAGTTTCTAGTTGGGGAGTTTCTAAATGTGAAGTTTGTAGTTGTGGAGTATCTAGTTGTGGAGTTTCAAATTGTGGAGTTTCTAGTTGTGGATTTTGAAGTTGTAGAGTTCCTAGTTGCGGAATGTCTAGTTGGGAGTTTCTAGTTGCGGAGTTTTCTAGTTGCTGAGTTTCCAGTCGCGAAGTCTCAAGTTGTGGAGTTTCTAGCTGTGGAGTTTCTAGTTGCGGAGTTTCCAGTTGTGGTGTTTCTAGTTGCGGAATTTGTAGTTGTGGAGTATCTAGTTGTGGTGTTTCAAGTTGTGGAGTCTGTAGTTGTGGAGTATCTATTTGTTGGGTTTCAACTTGTGGAGTTTCAAGTTGTGGAGTTTCTGGTTGTTGGGTTTCTAGCTGCCGAGTTTCCAGTTGCGAAGTCTCAAGTTTTGGAGTTTCTAGCTGTGAAAATTCTAGTTGCGGAGCTTCTAGTTGCGGAGTTTCTAGTTGTGGAGTTTCTAGTTGTGGAACTCATAGTTTAGGAGTATCTAGTTGTGGTGTTTCAAGTAGTTAAGTTTCTAGCTGGGGAGTTTCTAGTTGCGGAGTTTCTAGTTGCAGAGTTTCACGTTGCGGAGTTTTCGAGTTGTGGAGTTTCTTGTTGCGGAGTTTCTAGTTGCGGAGTTTCAAGTTGTGGAGTTTCTAGTTTGGGAGTTTCTAGTTGTAGAGTTTGTAGTTGTGGAGTATCTAGTTGTGGAGTTTCAAATTGTGGAGTTTCTAGTTGTGGATTTTGAAGTTGTAGAGTTCCTAGTTGCAGAGTGTCTATCTGGGAGTTTCTTGTTGCGGAGTTTTCTAGTCGGAGTCTGTAGTTGTGGAGTTGCTAGTTGTGGAGTTTCTAGTGGTGGATTTTCTAGCTGTGGAGTTTCTAGTTGCAGAGTTTCTTGTTGTGGACTTTCTAGCTGTGGAGTTTCCACTTGTGGAATTTCTAGTTGTGGAATTTGTAGTTGTGGAGTATCTAGTTGTGGTGTTTCAAGTTGTGGGGTTTCTAGCTGTGGAGTTTCTAGTTGCGGAGTTTCTAGTTGCAAAGTTTCTAGTTGCGGAGTTTCTAGTTGCAGAGATTCTAGTTGTGGAGTTTCTAGTTGGGGAGTTTCTAGTTGCGGAGTTTCTAGTTGTGGAGTTTCTAGTTGCGGAATTTGTAGTTGTGGAGTATCTAGTTGTGGTGTTTCAAGTTGTGGAGTCTGTAGTTGTGTAGTATCTATATGTTGGGTTTCAAGTTGTGGAGTTTTTAGCTGTGGAGTTTCTAGTGGTTGATTTTCCAGTTGACGAGTTTCTATTTGCGAAGTCTCAAGTTGTGGAGTTTCTAGCTGTAAAGTTTCTAGTTGCAGAGTTTCTAGTTGCGAAGTTTCCAGTTGTGGAGTTTCCAGTTGTGGAATTTCAATCTGTGTAGTTTCTAGTTGTGGGGTCTCAATTTTTGAGTTCCTAGTCGTGGAGTCTCTAGTTGTCGAGTTTCTAGTTGTGGAGTGTCTATTTGTGGAGTTTCTAGTTGTGCAGTTTCTAGTTGTGGAGTTTCTAGTTGCGGAGTCTCAAGTTGCGGAGTTTCCAATTGGGGAGTTTCTACTTGAGTTTATAGTTGTGGATTTTCTAGTTGCAGAGTTTCGAGTTGCGGAGTTTCTATTTGCAGAGTTTCTAGTTGGGGAGTTTGTAGTTGTGGAGCATTTGTGAAAATTCAGTTGTGGAGTTTCAAGTTGCAGACGAGTTTCTATTTGCGAAGTATGAAGTTGTGGAGTTTCTAGCTGTGGAGTTTCTAGTTGCGGAGTTTGTAGTTGCGGAGTTTCTAGTTGCAGAGTTTCTAGTTGTGGAGATTCTAGTTGCCAAGTTTCTTGTTGCAAAGTCTCAAGTTTTGGAGTTTCTAGCTGTGGAGTTTCTAGTTGCAGAGTTTCTTGTTGTGGAGTTTCTAGTTGTGGAGTTTCTAGTTGTGGAATTCTAGTTGGAGTTTTTTGTTTTCGACTTTCTGGTTGTAGATATTCTATTTGCAGAGTTCCTAGTTGTGGGGTTTCTAGTTGCGGAAATTCTAGCTGTGGAGTTTTTACTTATGGAATTTCTAGTCGTGGAGTTTCTAGTTGTGTAGTTCCTATCTGAGGAGTTTCTAAATGCAGAGTCTCTAGTTGTGCAGTCTCTAGTTAGGGAGTTTCTAGTTGTGGAGTTTCTAGTTGTGGAGTTTCTTGTTGAGGAGGTTCTAGTTGTGGAGTTTCTAGTTGCGGAGTTTCTAGCTGCAGAGTTTCTAGTTGCGGAGTTTCTATTTGCAGAGTTTCTAGTTGCGGAGTTTCTAGTTGCAGAGTTTCTAGTTGTGGAGTTTCTAGTTGGGGAGTTTCTAGTTGCGGAGTTTCTAGTTGTGGAGTTTCTAGTAGTGGAGTTTTAGTTGTGGATTTTCAAGTGGAGGAATTTATAGGTGTGGAGTTTCTAGTTGTTCAGTTTCTAGTTGGGAAGTTTCTAGTTGCGGAGTTTCTAGTTGTGGAGTTTCTAGCAGTGGAGTTTTAGTTGTGGAGTTTCAAGTTGTGAAGTCTCTAGTTGTGGAGTTTCTAGTTGTGGAGTTTCTAGTTGCGAACTCTCAAGTTGTGGAGTTTCTAGTTGTGGAGTTTCTAGCTGTGGAGTTTCTAGCTGTGGAGTTTCTAGTTTTTGAGTTTCTAGTTGACGAGTTTCTATTTGCGAAGTATGAAGTTGTGGAGTTTCTAGCTGTGGAGTTTCTAGTTGCGGAGTTTGTAGTTGCGGAGTTTCTAGTTGCAGAGTTTCTAGTTGTGGAGATTCTAGTTGCCAAGTTTCTTGTTGCAAAGTCTCAAGTTTTGGAGTTTCTAGCTGTGGAGTTTCTAGTTGCAGAGTTTCTTGTTGTGGAGTTTCTAGTTGTGGAGTTTCTAGTTGTGGAATTCGTAGTTGTGGAGTATCTAGTTGTGGTGTTTCAAGTTGTAGAGTTTCTAGCTGTCGAGTTTCAAGTTGTGGAGTTTCTAGTGGCAGAGTTTCTAGTTGCGGAGTTTTCTAATTGTGGAGATTCTAGTGGCGGAGTTTCAAGTTGTGGAGTTTCTAGTTGCGGAGTTACTAGCTGTGGAGTTTGTAGTTGCGGAGTCTCTAGTTGTGCAGTGTATAGTTGTTGAGTTGCTAGTTGCAGAGTTTCTAGTTGCGGAGTTTCTAGTTGCAGAGTTTCTAGTTTTGGAGTTTCTAGTTGGAGAGTTTCGAGTTGCAGAGTTTGTAGTTGTGGAGTTTCTAGTTGTGGAGTTTTAGTTGTGGAGTTTCAAGTTGTGGAATTGATAGGTGTGGAGATTCTAGTTGTTGAGTGTCTAGTTGTGGAGTTTCTAGCTGTGGAGTTTCTAGTGGTTGAGTTTCCAGTTGACGAGTTTCTATTCGCGAAGTCTCAAGTTGTGGAGTTTCTAGCTGTAAAGTTTCTAGCTGCGGAGTTTCTAGTTGCGGAGTTTCCAGTTGTGGAGTTTCCAGTTGTGGAATTTTTAGTTGTGGAGTATCTAGTGGTGGTGTTTCAAGTTGTGGAGTTTCTAGCTGTGGAGTTTCTAGTTGCGGAGTATCTAGTTGCAGAGTTTCTAGTTGCGGAGTTTCTAGTTGTGGAGTTTTTACTTGTGGAGTTTCTAGTTGTGGAGTTTTTAGTTGCGGAGTTTCTGGTTGCGGAGTTTCAAGTTGTGGAGTTTCTAGTTGTGAAGTTTGTAGTTGTGGAGTATCTAGTTGTGGAAATTCAAGTTGAGGAGTTTTTAGTTGTAGATTTTGAAGTTTTAGAGTTCCTATTTGTGGAGTTTCTAGTGGTGGAATTTCTAGTTGTTGAGTTTCTAGTTGCTGAGTTTCCAGTCGCGATGTCTCAAGTTGTGGAGTTTCTAGCTGTGGAGTTTCTAGTTGCGGAGTTTCCAGTTGTGGTGTTTCTAGTTGCGGAATTTGTAGTTGTGGAGTATCTAGTTGTGGTGTTTCAAGTTGTGGAGTCTGTAGTTGTGGAGTATCTATTTGTTGGGTTTCAACTTGTGGAGTTTCTAGTTGTGGAGTTTCTGGTTGTTTGGTTTCTAGCTTCCGAGTTTCCAGTTGCGAAGTCTCAAGTTGTGGAGTTTCTAGCTGTGAAAATTCTAGTTGCGGAGTTTCTAGTTGTGGAGTTTCTAGTTGTGGAATTCGTAGTTGAGGAGTATCTAGTTGTGGTATTTCAAGTAGTTAAGTTTCTAGCTGTGGAGTTTCTAGTTGCGGAGTTTCTAGTTGCAGAGTTTCACGTTGCGGAGTTTTCTAGTTGTGGAGTTTCTTGTTGCGGAGTTTCTAGTTGCAGAGTTTCTAGTTGTGGAGTTTCTAGTTGGGGAGTTTCTAGTTGCGGAGTTTCTAGTTGTGGAGTTTCTAGTAGTGGAGTTTTAGTTGTGGATTTTCAAGTGGAGGATTTTATAGGTGTGGAGTTTCTAGTTGTTAAGTTTCTAGTTGGGGAGTTTCTAGTTGCGGAGTTTCTAGTTGTGGAGTTTCTAGCAGTGGAGTTTTAGTTGTGGAGTTTCAAGTTGAGGAATTTATAGGTGTGGAGTTTCTAGTTGTTGAGTTTCTAGTTGTCGGGTTTCTAGTTGCGGAGTTTCTAGTTGTGGAGTGTCTAGTTGTGGAGCTTTTAGTTGAGGAGTCTCTAGTTGTTGAGTCTCTAGCTGTGGAAATTCTAGTTGTGGAGTTTCTAGTTGCAGAGTTTGTTGTTGCGGAGTTTTTAGATGTGGTGTTTCTAGTTGTGAGGTTCGTAGTTGTGGAGTTTCTAGTGGTGGAGTTTCTAGTTGTGGAGTCTCTAGTTGTGGAGTTTCTAGTTGTGGAGTTTCTAGTTGCGAACTCTCAAGTTGTGGAGTTTCTAGTTGTGGAGTTTCTAGCTGTGGAGTTTCTAGCTGTGGAGTTTTTAGTTGCAGAGTTTCTAGTTGTGGAGATTCTAGTTGCCAAGTTTCTTGTTGCAAAGTCTCAAGATTTGGAGTTCCTAGCTGTGGAGTTTCTAGTTGCAGAGTTTCTAGTTGTGGAGTTTCTAGTTGTGGAGTTTCTAGTTGTGGAATTCGTAGTTGTGGAGTATCTAGTTGTAGAGTTTCAAGTTGTAGAGTTTCTAGCTGTCGAGTTTCAAGTTGTGGAGTTTCTAGTGGCAGAGTTTCTAGTTGTGGAGTTTTCTAATTGAGGAGATTCTAGTGGCGGAGTTTCAAGTTGTGGAGTTTCTAGTTGCGGAGTTACTAGCTGTGGAGTTTCTAGTTGTGGAGTTTCTAGTTGGAGAGTTTCGAGTTGCAGAGTTTGTAGTTGTGGAGTTTCTAGTTGTGGAGTTTTAGTTGTGGAGTTTCAAGTTGTGGAATTGATAGGTGTGGAGATTCTAGTTGTTGAGTGTCTAGTTGTGGAGTTTCTAGCTGTGGAGTTTTTAGTGGTTGAGTTTCCAGTTGACGAGTTTCTATTCGCGAAGTCTCAAGTTGTGGAGTTTCTAGCTGTAAAGTTTCTAGCTGTGGAGTTTCTAGTTGCGGAGTTTCCAGTTGTGGAGTTTCTAGTTGTGGAATTTTTAGTTGTGGAGTATCTAGTTGTGGTGTTTCAAGTTGTGGAGTTTTTAGCTGTGGAGTTTCTAGTTGCGGAGTATCTAGTTGCAGAGTTTCTAGTTGCGGAGTTTCTAGTTGTGGAGTTGTTACTTGTGGAGTTTCTAGTTGTGGAGTTTTTAGTTGCGGAGTTTCTGGTTGTGGAGTTTCAGGTTGTGGAGTTTCTAGTTGTGAAGTTTGTAGTTGTGGAGTATCTAGTTGTGGAGTTTCAAGTTGAGGAGTTTTTAGTTGTAGATTTTGAAGTTGTAGAGTTCCTAGTTGTGGAGTTTCTAGTGGTGGAATTTCTAGTTGTTGAGTTTCTAGTTGCTGAGTTTCCAGTCGCGATGTCTCAAGTTGTGGAGTTTCTATCTGTGGAGTTTCTAGTTGCGGAGTTTCCAGTTTTGGTGTTTCTAGTTGTGGAGTTTCTAGTTGTGGAATTCGTAGTTGAGGAGTATCTAGTTGTGGTGTTTCAAGTAGTTAAGTTTCTAGCTGTGGAGTTTCTAGTTGCGGAGTTTCTAGTTGCAGAGTTTCACGTTGCGGAGTTTTCTAGTTGTGGAGTTTCTTGTTGCGGAGTTTCTAGTTGCAGAGTTTCACGTTGCGGAGTTTTCTAGTTGTGGAGTTTCTTGTTGCGGAGTTTCTAGTTGCGGAGTTTCAAGTTGTGGAGTTTCAAATTGTGGAGTTTCTAGTTGTGGATTCTGAAGTTGTAGAGTTCCTTTTTGCAGAGTGTCTAGCTGGGAGTTTCTTGTTGCGGAGTTTTCTAGTTGCGGAGTCTGTAGTTGTGGAGTTGCTAGTTGTGGAGTTTCTAGTGGTGGATTTTCTAGCTGTGGAGTTTCTAGTTGTGGAGTTTCTAGTTGCAGAGTTTCTTGTTGTGGACTTTCTAGCTGTGGAGTTTCCAGTTGTGGAATTTCAAGTTGTGGAATTTGTAGTTGTGGAGTATCTAGTTGTGGTGTTTCAAGTTGTGGGGTTTCTAGCTGTGGAGTTTCTAGTTGCGGAGTTTCTAGTTGCAAAGTTTCTAGTTGCGGAGTTTCTAGTTGCAGAGATTCTAGTTGTGGAGTTTCTAGTTGGGGAGTTTCTAGTTGCGGAGTTTCTAGTTGTGGTGTTTCTAGTAGTGGAGTTTTAGCTGTGGATTTTCAAGTGGAGGAAGTTATAGGTGTGGAGTTTCTAGTTGTTCAGTTTCTAGTTGGGGAGTTTCTAGTTGCGAAGTTTCTAGTTGTGGAGTTTCTAGCAGGGGAGTTTTAGTTGTGGAGTTTCAAGTTGAGGAATTTATAGGTGTAGAGTTTCTAGTTGTTGAGTTTCTAGTTGTCGGGTTTCTAGTTGCGGAGTTTCTAGTTGTGGAGTGTCTAGTTGTGGAGCTTTTAGTTGAGGAGTCTCTAGTTGTTGAGTCTCTAGCTGTGGAAATTCTAGTTGTGGAGTTTCTAGTTGCAGAGTTTGTTGTTGCGGAGTTTCTAGATGTGGTGTTTCTAGTTGTGAGGTTCGTAGTTGTGGAGTTTCTAGTGGTGGAGTTTCTAGTTGTGGAGTCTCTAGTTGTGGAGTTTCTAGTTGTGGAGTTTCTAGTTGCGAACTCTCAAGTTGTGGAGTTTCTAGTTGTGGAGTTTCTAGCTGTGGAGTTTCTAGCTGTGGAGTTTCTAGCTGTGGAGTTTCTAGCTGTGGAGTTTCTAGTTGACGAGTTTCTATTTGCGAAGTCTGAAGTTGTGGAGTTTCTAGCTGTGGAGTTTCTAGTTGCGGAGTTTGTAGTTGCGGAGTTTCTAGTTGCAGAGTTTCTAGTTGTGGAGATTCTAGTTGCCAACTTTCTTGTTGCAAAGTCTCAAGTTTTGGAGTTTCTAGCTGTGGAGTTTCTAGTTGCAGAGTTTCTAGTTGTAGAGTTTCTAGTTGTGGAGTTTCTAGTTGTGGAATTTGTAGTTGTGGAGTATCTAGTTGTGGTGTTTCAAGTTGTGGAGTTTCAAGCTGTCGAGTTTCAAGTTGTGGAGTTTCTAGTGGCAGAGTTTCTAGTTGCTGAGTTTCCAGTCGCGAAGTCTCAAGTTGTGGAGTTTCTAGCTGTGGAGTTTCTAGTTGCGAAGTTTCCAGTTGTGGTGTTTCTAGTTGCGGAATTTGTAGTTGTGGAGTATCTAGTTGTGGTGTTTCAAGTTGTGGAGTTTCTAGCTGTGGAGTTTCTAGTTGCGGAGTATCTAGTTGCAGAGTTTCTAGTGGCGGAGTTTCTAGTTGTGGAGTTTTTACTTGTGGAGTTTCTAGTTGTGGAGTTTTTAGTTGCGGAGTTTCTGGTTGCTGAGTTTTAGGTTGTGGAGTTTCTAGTTGTGAAGTTTGTAGTTGTGGAGTATGTAGTTGTGGAGTTTCAAGTTGAGGAGTTTTTAGTTGTAGATTTTGAAGTTGTAGAGTTCCTAGTTGTGGAGTTTCTAGTGGTGGAATTTCTAGTTGTTGAGTTTCTAGTTGCTGAGTTTCCAGTCGCGATGTCTCAAGTTGTGGAGTTTCTAGCTGTGGAGTTTCTAGTTACGGAGTTTCCAGTTGTGGTGTTTCTAGTTGCGGAATTTGTAGTTGTGGAGTATCTAGTTGTGGTGTTTCAAGTTGTGGAGTCTGTAGTTGTGGAGTATTTATTTGTTGGGTTTCAACTTGTGGAGTTTCTAGTTGTGGAGTTTCTGGTTGTTGTGGAGTTTCTAGCTGTGAAAATTCTAGTTGCGGAGCTTCTAGTTGCGGAGTTTCTAGTTGTGGAGTTTCTAGTTGTGGAATTCGTAGTTGAGGAGTATCTAGTTGTGGTGTTTCAAGTAGTTAAGTTTCTAGCTGTGGAGTTTCTAGTTGCGGAGTTTCTAGTTGCAGAGTTTCACGTTGCGGAGTTTTCTAGTTGTGGAGTTTCTTGTTGCGGAGTTTCTAGTTGCAGAGTTTCACGTTGCGGAGTTTTCTAGTTGTGGAGTTTTTTAATGCGGAGTTTCTAGTTGCGGAGTTTCAAGTTGTGGAGTTTCAAATTGTGGAGTTTCTAGTTGTGGATTTTGAAGTTGTAGAGTTCCTAGTTGCAGAGTGTCTAGCTGGGAGTTTCTTGTTGCGGAGTTTTCTAGTTGCGGAGTCTGTAGTTGTGGAGTTGCTAGTTGTGGAGTTTCTAGTGGTGGATTTTCTAGCTGTGGAGTTTCTTGTTGTGGAGTTTCTAGTTGCAGAGTTTCTTGTGGACTTTCTAGCTGTGGAGTTTCCAGTTGTGGAACTTCAAGTTGTGGAATTTGTAGTTGTGGAGTATCTAGTTGTGGTGTTTCAAGTTGTGGGGTTTCTAGCTGTGGAGTTTCTAGTTGCGGAGTTTCTAGTTGCAAAGTTTCTAGTTGCGGAGTTTCTAGTTGCAGAGATTCTAGTTGTTGAGTTTCTAGTTGGGGAGTTTCTAGTTGCGGAGTTTCTAGTTGTGGAGTTTCTAGTAGTGGAGTTTTAGTTGTGGATTTTCAAGTGGAGGAATTTATAGGTGTGGATTTTCTAGTTGTTCAGTTTCTAGTTGGGGAGTTTCTAGTTGCGAAGTTTCTAGTTGTGGAGTTTCTAGCAGTGGAGTTTTAGTTGTGGAGTTTCAAGTTGAGGAATTTATAGGTGTGGAGTTTCTAGTTGTTGAGTTTCTATTTGTCGGGTTTCTAGTTGCGGAGTTTCTAGTTGTGGAGTGTCTAGTTGTGGAACTTTTAGTTGAGGAGTCTCTAGTTGTTGAGTCTCTAGCTGTGGAAATTCTAGTTGTGGAGTTTCTAGTTGCAGAGTTTGTTGTTGCGGAGTTTCTAGATGTGGTGTTTCTAGTTGTGAGGTTCGTAGTTGTGGAGTTTCTAGTGGTGGAGTTTCTAGTTGTGGAGTCTCTAGTTGTGGAGTTTCTAGTTGTGGAGTTTCTAGTTGCGAACTCTCAAGTTGTGGAGTTTCTAGTTGTGGAGTTTCTAGCTGTGGAGTTTCTAGCTGTGGAGTTTCTAGTTTTTGAGTTTCTAGTTGACGAGTTTCTATTTGCGAAGTCTGAAGTTGTGGAGTTTCTAGCTGTGGAGTTTCTAGTTGCGGAGTTTGTAGTTGCGGAGTTTCTAGTTGCAGAGTTTCTAGTTGTGGAGATTCTAGTTGCAAAGTTTCTTGTTGCAAAGTCTCAAGTTCAGGAGTTTCTAGCTGTGGAGTTTCTAGTTGCAGAGTTTCTAGTTGTGGAGTTTCTAGTTGTGGAGTTTCTAGTGGTGGAATTTGTAGTTGTGGAGTATCTAGTTGTAGTGTTTCAAGTTGTGGAGTTTCTAGCTGTCGAGTTTCAAGTTGTGGAGTTTCTAGTGGCAGAGTTTCTAGTTGCAGAGTTTTCTAATTGTGGAGATTCTAGTGGCGGAGTTTCAAGTTGTGGAGTTTCTAGTTGCGGAGTTACTAGCTGTGGAGTTTCTAGTTCCGGAGTCTCTAGTTGTGCAGTCTATAGTTGTTCAGTTGCTAGTTGCAGAGTTTCTAGTTGCGGAATTTCTAGTTGCAGAGTTTCTAGTTGTGGAGTTTCTGGTTGGAGAGTTTCGAGTTGCAGGGTTTGTAGTTGTGGAGTTTCTAGTTGTGGAGTTTTAGTTGTGGAGTTTCAAGTTGTGGAATTTATAGGTGTGGAGTTTCTAGTTGCGGAGTTTGTAGTTGCGGAGTTTCTAGTTGCAGAGTTTCTAGTTGTGGAGATTCTAGTTGCAAAGTTTCCAGTTGCGAAGTCTCAAGTTGTGGAGTTTCTAGCTGTGAAAATTCTAGTTGCGGAGTTTCTAGTTGCGGAGTTTCTAGTTGTGGAGTTTCTAGTTGTGGAATTCGTAGTTGAGGAGTATCTAGTTGTGGTGTTTCAAGTATTTAAGTTTCCAGCTGTGGAGTATCTAGTTGCGGACTTTCTAGTTGCGGACTTTCTAGTTGCAGAGTTTCACGTTGCGGAGTTTTCTAGTTGTGGAGTTTCTTGTTGCGGAGTTTATAACTGCGGAGTTTCATGTTGCGGAGATTGTAGCTGTGGAGTAGCTAGTTGTGGAGTTTCTAGTGGTGGATTTTCTAGCTGTGGAGTTTCTAGTTGCGGAGTTTCTAGTTGCAGAGTTGCTTGTTGTGGACTTTTTATCTGTGGAGTTTCCAGTTGTGAAATTTCTAGTTGTGGAATTTGTAGTTGTGGAGTATCTAGTTGTGGTGTTTCAAGTTGTGGAGTTTCTAGCTGTGGAGTTTCTAGTTGTGGAGTTTCTATGGGCAGAGTTTCTAGTTGCGGAGTTTTCTAGTTGTGGAGATTCTAGTGGCGGAGTTTCAAGTTGAGGAGTTTCTAGTTGCGGAGTTACTAGCTGTGGAGTTTCTAGTTGCGGAGTCTCTAGTTGTGCAGTCTATAGTTGTTGAGTTGCTAGTTGTGAAGTTTATAGTGGTGGGGTTTCTAGCTGTGAAGTTTCTAGTTGTGGAGTTTCTAGTTGCAGAGTTTCTAGTTGCGGAGTTTCTAGTTGCAGAGACTCTAGTTGTGGAGTTTCTAGTTGGGGAGTTTCTAGTTGCGGAGTTTCTAGTTGTGGAGTTTTTAGTTGCGGAATTTGTAGTTGTGGAGTATCTAGTTGTGGTGTTTCAAGTTGTGGAGTATCTATTTGTCGGGTTTCAAGTTGTGGAGTTTCTAGTTGTGGAGTTTCTAGCTGTGGAGTTTCTAGTGGTTGAGTTTCCAGTTGACGAGTTTCTTTTTGCGAAGTCTCAAGTTGTGGAGTTCTAACTATAAAGTTTGTAGTTGCGGAGTTTTTAGTTGTGGAGTTTCTAGTTGCGGAGTTTCTAGTTGCAGAGTTTCTAGTTGTGAAGTTTCTAGTTGGGGAGTATCTAGTTGTGGAGTTTCTAGTTGTGGAGTTTTAGTTGTGGAGTTTCAAGTTGAGAAATTTATAGGTGTGGAGTTTCTAGTTGTTGAGTTTCTAGTTGTCGGGTTTCTAGTTGCAGAGTTTCGAGTTGCGGAGTTTCAAGTTGAGGAATTTATAGGTGTGGAGTTTCTAGTTGTTGAGTTTCTAGTTGTCGGGTTTCAAGTTGCGGAGTTTCTAGTTGTGGAGTTTCGATTTGTGGAGCTTTTAGTTGAGGAGTCTCTAGTTGTTGAGTCTCTACAAGTGGAAATTCTAGTTGTGGAGTTTCTTGTTGCAGAGTTTGTTGTTGCGGAGTTTCCAGATGTGGTGTTTCTAGTTGTGGAGTTTTTAGTTGTGGAATTTGTAGTTGTGGAGTATCTAGTTGTGGTGTTTCAAGTTGTGGAGTCTCTAGCTGTGGAGTTTCTAGTTGTGGAGTTTCTAGTTGCAGAGTTTCTAGTTGCGGAGTTTTCTATTTGTGGAGCTTCTAGTGGCGGAGTTTCAAGTTGTGGAGTTTCTAGTTGCGGAGTTACTAGCTGTGGAGTTTCTAGTGGCGGAGTCTCTAGTTGTGCAGTCTCTAGTTGTGGAGTTTCTAGTTGTGGAGTTTCTAGTTGGGGAGTTTCTTGTTGGGGAGTTTCTAGTTGCGGAGTTTCCAGTTGGGGAGTTTCTACTTGGGTTTATAGTTGTGGATTTTCTAGTTGCAGAGTTTCTAGTTGTTGAGTTTCTAGTTGTGGAGTTTTACTTGTGGCGTTTCCAGTTGACGAATTTATAGGTGTGGAGTTTGTAGTTGTTTAGTTTCTAGTTGTCTGGTTTCTAGTTGCAGAATTTCTAGTTGTGGAGTGTCTAGTTGTGGAGCTTTTAGTTGAAGAGTCTCTAGTTGTTGAGTCTCTAGCTGTGGAAATTCTAGTTGTGGAGTTTTCTAGTTGTGGAGATTCTAGTGGCAGAGTTTCAAGTTGTGGAGTTTCTAGTTGCGGAGTTATTAGCTGTGGAGTTTCTAGTTGCGGAGTCTCTAGTTGTGCAGTCTCTAGTTGTTGAGTTGCTAGTTGTGAAGTTTCTAGTTGTGGGGTTTGTAGCTGTGGAGTTTCTAGTTGCGGAGTTTCTAGTTGCAGAGTTTCTAGTTGCGGAGTTTCTAGTTGCAGATATTCTAGCTGTGGAGTTTCTAGTTTGGGAGTTTCTAGTTGTTGAGTTTCTAGTTGTGAAGTTTATAGTTGTGGGGTTTCTAGCTGTGGAGTTTCTAGTTGCGGAGTTTCTAGTTGCAAAGTTTCTAGTTGCGGAGTTTCTAGTTGCAGAGTTTCTAGTTGTGGAGTTTCTAGTTGTGGAGTTTCTAGTTGTGGAGTTTTAGTTGTGGAGTTTCAAGTTGTGGAATTTTTAGGTGTCGAGTTTCTAGTTGTTGAGTGTCTAGTTGTGGAGTTTCTAAATGCGGAGTTTCTAGTTGTGGAGTTTCTACTTGTGGAGTTTCTAGTTGTGGAGTTTTTAGTTGCGGAATTTCTGGTTGCGCAGTTTCAGGTTGTCGAGTTTCTAGTGGTGGAGTTTGTAGTTGTGGAGTATCTAGTTGTGAAGTTTAGGGTTGAGGAGTTTTTAGTTGTGGATTTTGAAGTTGTAGAGTTCCTAGTTGTAGAGTTTCTAGTGGTGGAGTTTCTAGTTGTTGAGTTTCTAGTTGCTGAGTTTCTAGTTGGGAGTTTCTAGTTGTTGAGTTTCTAGTTGACGAATTTCTATTTGCGAAGTCTCAAGTTGTGGAGTTTCTAGCTGTGGAGTTTCTAGTTGCGGAGTTTCTAGTTGCGGAGTTTCTAGTTGTGGAGTTTCTAGTTGTGGAATTTGTAGTTGTGGAGTATCTAGTTGTGGTGTTTCAAGTTGTGGAGTTTCTAGCTGTGGAGTTTCTAGTTGCGGAGTTTCTAGTTGCAGAGTTTCTAGTTGCGGAGTTTTCTAGTTGTGGAGATTCTAGTGGCGGAGTTTCAAGTTGTGGAGTTTCTAGTTGCGAAGTTACTAGCTGTGGAGTTTGTAGTGGCGGAGTCTCTAGTTGTGCAGTCTCTAGTTGTTGAGTTGCTAGTTGTGAAGTATATAGTTGTGGGGTTTCTAGCTGTGGAGTTTCTAGTGGCGGAGTTTCTAGTTGCAAAGTTTCTAGTTGCGGAGTTTCTAGTTGCAGAGATTCTAGTTGTGGAGTTTCTAGTTGGGGAGTTTCTAGTTGCGGAGTTTCTAGTTGTGGAGTTTCTAGTTGCGGAATTTGTAGTTGTGGAGTATCTAGTTGTGGTGTTTCAAGTTGTGGAGTCTGTAGTTGTGGAGTATCTATTTGTTGGGTTTCAAGTTGTGGAGTTTCTAGTTGTGGAGTTTCTAGCTGTGGAGTTTCTAGTGGTTGAGTTTCCAGTTGACGAGTTTCTATTTGCGAAGTCTCAAGTTGTGGAGTTTCTAGCTGTGGAGTTTCTAGTTGCGGAGTTTGTAGTTGCGGAGCTTCTAGTTGCAGAGTTTCTAGTTGCGGAGATTTTAGTTGCCGAGTTTCTTGTTGCGAAGTCTCAAGTTGTGGAGTTTCTAGTGGTTGAGTTTCCAGTTGACGAGTTTCAATTTGCGAAGTCTCAAGTTGTGGAGTTTCTAGCTGTAAAATTTCTAGTTGCAGAGTTTCTAGTTGCGAAGTTTCCAGTTGTTGAGTTTCCAGTTGTGGAATTTCATTCTGTGTAGTTCCTAGTTGTGGAGTCTCAATTTTGGAGTTCCTAGTTGTGGAGTCTCTAGTTTTGGAGTTTCTAGTTGTGGAGTGTCTATTTGTGGAGTTTCTAGTTGTGCAGTTTCTAGTTGTGGAGTTTATAGTTGGAGTTTTTTGTTTTCGAGTTTCTAGTTGTAGATTTTCTATTTGCAGAGTTCCTAGTTGTGGGGTTTCTAGTTGTGGAAATTCTAGCTGTGGAGTTTCTACTTATGGAATCTCTAGTCATGGAGTTTCTAGTTGTGTAGTTTCTTACTGAGGAGTTTCTAAATGCAAAGTTTCTAGTTGTGCAGTCTCTATTTGTGGAGTTTCTAGTTGTGGAGTTTCTAGTTGTGGAGTTTCTTGTTGGGAAGTTTCTAGTTGTGAAGTTCCTAGTTGTGGATTGTCTGGTTGCGGAGTTTCTAGTTGCGGAGTTTCCAGTTGGGGAGTTTCTACTTGAGTTTATAGTTGTGGATTTTCTAGTTGCAGAGTTTCGAGTTGCAGAGTTTCAAGTTGTGGAGTTTCTAGTTGCGGAGTTTCTAGCTGCGGAGTTTCTAGTTGCGGAGTCTCTAGTTGTGCAGTCTCTAGTTGTTGAGTTTCTAGTTGTGAAGTTTATAGTTGAGGGGCTTCTAGCTGTGGAGTTTCTAGTTTCGGAGTTTCTATTTGCAGAGTTTCTGAATGCAAAGTCTCTAGTTGTGCAGTCTCTAGTTGTGGAGTTTCTAGTTGTGGAGTTTCTAGTTGTGGAGTTTTTTGTTGGGGAGTTTCTAGGTGTGAAGTTTCTAGTTGTGGATTTTCTAGTTGCGGAGTTTCTAGTTGCGGAGTTTCTAGTTGCGGAGTTTCCAGTTGGGGAGTTTCTACTTGAGTTTATAGTTGTGGATTTTCTAGTTGCAGAGTTTCGAGTTGCGAAGTTTCAAGTTGAGGAATTAATAGGTGTGGAGTTTCTAGTTGTTGAGTTTCTAGTTGTCGGGTTTCAAGTTGCGAAGTTTCTAGTTGTGGAGTTTCGATTTGTGGAGCTTTTAGTTGAGGAGTCTCTAGTTGTTGAGTCTCTAGCAGTGGAAATTCTAGTTGTGGAGTTTCTGGTTGCAGAGTTTGTTGTTGCGGAGTTTCCAGATGTGGTGTTTCTAGTTGTGGAGTTTCTAGTTGTGGAATTTGTAGTTGTGGAGTATCTAGTTGTGGTGTTTCAAGTTGTGGAGTCTCTAGCTGTGGAGTTTCTAGTTGCGGAGTTTCTAGTTGCAGAGTTTCTAGTTGCGGAGTTTTCTATTTGTGGAGCTTCTAGTGGCGGAGTTTCAAGTTGTGGAGTTTCTAGTTGCGGAGTTACTAGCTGTGGAGTTTCTAGTGGCGGAGCCTCTAGTTGTGCAGTCTCTAGTTGTTGAGTTGCTAGTTGTGAAGTTTACAGTTGTGGGGTTTCTAGCTGTGGAGTTTCTAGTTGCGGAGTTTCTAGTTGCAGAGATTCTAGTTGCGGAGTTTCTAGTTGTGGAGTTTCTAGTTGCGGAATTTGTAGTTGTGGAGTTTCTAGTTGTGGAGTTTCTAGCTGTGGAGTTTCTAGTGGTTGAGTTTCCAGTTGACGAGTTTCTATTTGCGAAGTCTCAAGTTGTGGAGTTTCTAGCTGTAAAGTTTCTAGTTGCAGAGTTTCTAGTTGCGGAGTTTTCAGTTGTGGAGTTTCTAGTTGTGAAGTTTCTAGTTGTAGAGTTTCTAGTTGGAGTTTTTAGTTTTCGAGTTTCTAGTTGTAGATTTTCTATTTGCAGATTTCCTAGTTGTGGAGTTTCTAGTTGTGGGGTTTCTAGTTGTGGAAATTCTACCTGTGGAGTTTCTACTTATGAAATCTCTAGTTGTGGAGTTTCTAGTTGTGGAGTTTCTAGTTGGGGAGTTTCTTGTTGGGGAGTTTCTAGTTGCGGAGTTTCTAGTTGCGGAGTTTCCAGTTGGGGAGTTTCTACTTGGGTTTATAGTTGTGGATTTTCTAGTTGCAGAGTTTCTAGTTGCGGAGTTCCAAGTTGTGGAGTTTCTAGTTGCGGAGATTCTAGCTGCGGAGTTTCTAGTTGCGGAGTCTCTAGTTGTGCAGTCTCTAGTTGTTGAGTTTCTAGTTGTGAAGTTTATAGTTGAGCGGTTTTTAGCTGTGGAGTTTCTCGTTGCGGAGTTTCTAGTTGCAGAGTTTCTAGTTGCGGAATTTTTAGCTGCAGAGTTTCTAGTGGTGTAGTTTCTAGTTGTTGAGTTTCTAGTTGTGGAGTTTTACTTGTGGCGTTTCCAGTTGAGGAATTTATAGGTGTGGAGTTTGTAGTTGTTGAGTTTCTAGTCTGGTTTCTAGTTGCAGAATTTCTAGTTGTGGAGTGTCTAGTTGTGGAGCTTTTAGTTGAAGAGTCTCTAGTTGTTGAGTCTCTAGCTGTGGAAATTCTAGTTGTGGAGTTTTCTAGTTGTGGAGATTCTAGTGGCAGAGTTTCAAGTTGTGGAGTTTCTAGTTGCGGAGTTACTAGCTGTGGAGTTTCTAGTTGCGGAGTCTCTAGTTGTGCAGTCTCTAGTTGTTGAGTTTCTAGTTGTGAAGTTTATAGTTGTGGGGTTTCTAGCTGTGGAGTTTCTAGTTGCGGAGTTTCTAGTTGCAGAGTTTCTAGTTGCGGAGTTTTTAGTTGCAGAGTTTCTAGTTGTGGAGTTTCTAGTTGTGGAGTTTCTAGTTGTGGAGTTTTAGTTGTGGAGTTTCAAGTTGTGGAATTTATAGGTGTCGAGTTTCTAGTTGTTGAGTGTCTAGTTGTGGAGTTTCTAAATGCGGAGTTTGTAGTTGTGGAGTTTCTACTTGTGGAGTTTCTAGTTGTGGAGTTTTTAGTTGCGGAATTTCTGGTTGTGGAGTTTCAGGTTGTCGAGTTTCTAGTGGCGGAGTTTGTAGTTGTGGAGTATCTAGTTGTTGAGTTTAGGGTTGAGGAGTTTTTAGTTGTGGATTTTGAAGTTGTAGAGTTCCTAGTTGTAGAGTTTCTAGTGGTGGAGTTTCTAGTTGTTGAGTTTCTAGTCGCTGAGTTTCTAGTCGCGAAGTTTCAAATTGTGGAGTTTCTAGCTGTGGATTTTGAAGTTGTAGAGTTCCTAGTTGCGGAGTGTCTAGTTGGGAGTTTGTAGTTGTTGAGTTTCTAGTTGACGAGTTTCTATTTGCGAAGTCTCAAGTTGTGGAGTTTCTAGATGTGGAGTTTCTCGTTGCGAAGTTTGTAGCTGCGGAGTTTCTAGTTGCAGAGTTTCTAGTTGTGGAGATTCTAGTTTCCGAGTTTCTAGTTGCGAAGTCTCAAGTTGTGGAGTTTCTAGCTGTGGAGTTTCTAGTTGCGGAGTTTCTAGTTGCGGAGTTTCTAGTTGTGGAGTTTCTAGTTGTGGAATTTGTAGTTGTGGAGTATCTAGTTGTGGTGTTTCAAGTTGTGGTGTTTCTAGCTGTGGAGTTTCTAGTTGCGGAGTTTCTAGTTGCAGAGTTTCTAGTTGCGGAGTTTTCTAGTTGTGGAGATTCTAGTGGCGTAGTTTCAAGTTGTGGAGTTTCTAGTTGCGGAGTTCCTAGATTTGGGTTTCTAGTTGCGGAGTTTCTAGTTGTGGAGTTTCTAGTTGTGGAGCTTTTAGTTGAGGAGTCTCTAGTTGTTGAGTCTCTAGCTGTGGAAATTCTAGTTGTGGAGTTTCTGGTTGCAGAGTTTGTTGTTGCGCAGTTTTCAGATGTGGTATTTCTAGTTGTGGAGTTTCTAGTTGTGGAATTTGTAGTTTTGGAGTATCTAGTTGTGGTGTTTCAAGTTGTGGAGTTTCTAGCTGTGGAGCTTCTAGTTACGGAGTTTCTAGTTGCAGAGTTTCTAGTTGCGGAGTTTTCTAGTTGTGGAGATTCTAGTGGCGGAGTTTCAAGTTGTGGAGTTTCTAGTTGCGTAGTTACTAGCTGTGGAGTTTGTAGTGGCGGAGTCTCTAGTTGTGCAGTCTCTAGTTGTTAGGTTGCTAGTTGTGAAGTATATAGTTGTGGGGTTCCTAGCTGTGGAGTTTCTAGTTGCGGAGTTTCTAGTTGCAAAGTTTATAGTTGCGGGGTTTCTAGTTGCAGAGATTCTGGTTGTGGAGTTTCTAGTTGGGAAGTTTCTAGTTGCGGAGTTTCTACTTATGGAATCTCTAGTCGTGGTGTTTTTAGTTGTGTAGTTTCTATCTGAGGAGTTTCTAAATGCAAAGTCTCTAGTTGTGCAGTCTGTAGTTGTGTAGTTTCTATCTGAGGAGTTTCTAAATGCAAAGTCTCTAGTTGTGCAGTCTCTAGTTGCAGAGTTTCTAGTTGTGGATTTTCTTGTTGCGGAGTTTCTAGTTGCGGAGTTTCCAGTTGGGGAGTTTCTACTTGAGTTTATAGTTGTGGATTTTCTAGTTGCAGAGTTTCGAGTTGCAGAGTTTCAAGTTGTGGAGTTTCTAGTTGCGGAGTTTCTAGCTGCAGAGTTTCTAGTTGCGGAGTCTCTAGTTGTGCAGTCTCTAGTTGTTGAGTTTCTAGTTGTGAAGTTTATAGTTGAGGGGTTTCTGGCTGTGGAGTTTCTAGTTGCGGAGTTTCTATTTGCAGAGTTTCTAGTTGCGGAGTTTTTAGCTGCAGAGTTCTAGTTGTGGAGTTTCTAGTTGTGGAGTTTCAGTTGTGGCGTTTCCAGTTGAGGAATTTATAGGTGTGGAGTTTGTAGTTGTTGAGTTTCTAGTTGTCGGGTTTCCAGTTGCAGAATTTCTAGTTGTGGGTTGTCTAGTTGTGGAGCTTTTAGTTGAAGAGTCTCTAGTTGTTGAGTCTCTAGCTGTGGAAATTCTAGTTGTGAAGTTTCTGGTTGCAGAGTTTGTTGTTGCGGAGTTTCTAGATGTGGTTTTTTTAGTTGTAGAGTTTCTGGCTGTGGAGTTTCCAGTTGCGAAGTTTCTAGTTGTGGAGTTTCTAGTTGTGAGGTTTGTAGTTTTGGAGTTTCTAGTGGTGGAGTTTCTAGTTGTGGAGTCTCTAGTTGTGGAGTTTCTAGTTGTGGAGTATCTAGCTGTGGAGTTTCTAGTTGCGGAGTTTCTAGTTGCAGAGTTTCTAGTTGCGGAGTTTTCTATTTGTGGAGCTTCTAGTGGCGGAGTTTCAAGTTGTGGAGTTTCTAGTTGCGGAGTTACTAGCTGTGGAGTTTCTAGTGGCGGAGCCTCTAGTTGTGCAGTCTCTAGTTGTTGAGTTGCTAGTTGTGAAGTTTACAGTTGTGGGGTTTCTAGCTGTGGAGTTTCTAGTTGCGGAGTTTCTAGTTGCAGAGATTCTAGTTGCGGAGTTTCTAGTTGTGGAGTTTCTAGTTGCGGAATTTGTAGTTGTGGAGTTTCTAGTTGTGGAGTTTCTAGCTGTGGAGTTTCTAGTGGTTGAGTTTCCAGTTGACGAGTTTCTATTTGCGAAGTCTCAAGTTGTGGAGTTTCTAGCTGTAAAGTTTCTAGTTGCAGAGTTTCTAGTTGCGGAGTTTTCAGTTGTGGAGTTTCTAGTTGTGAAGTTTCTAGTTGTAGAGTTTCTAGTTGGAGTTTTTAGTTTTCGAGTTTCTAGTTGTAGATTTTCTATTTGCAGATTTCCTAGTTGTGGAGTTTCTAGTTGTGGGGTTTCTAGTTGTGGAAATTCTACCTGTGGAGTTTCTACTTATGAAATCTCTAGTTGTGGAGTTTCTAGTTGTGGAGTTTCTAGTTGGGGAGTTTCTTGTTGGGGAGTTTCTAGTTGCGGAGTTTCTAGTTGCGGAGTTTCCAGTTGGGGAGTTTCTACTTGGGTTTATAGTTGTGGATTTTCTAGTTGCAGAGTTTCTAGTTGCGGAGTTCCAAGTTGTGGAGTTTCTAGTTGCGGAGATTCTAGCTGCGGAGTTTCTAGTTGCGGAGTCTCTAGTTGTGCAGTCTCTAGTTGTTGAGTTTCTAGTTGTGAAGTTTATAGTTGAGCGGTTTTTAGCTGTGGAGTTTCTCGTTGCGGAGTTTCTAGTTGCAGAGTTTCTAGTTGCGGAATTTTTAGCTGCAGAGTTTCTAGTGGTGTAGTTTCTAGTTGTTGAGTTTCTAGTTGTGGAGTTTTACTTGTGGCGTTTCCAGTTGAGGAATTTATAGGTGTGGAGTTTGTAGTTGTTGAGTTTCTAGTCTGGTTTCTAGTTGCAGAATTTCTAGTTGTGGAGTGTCTAGTTGTGGAGCTTTTAGTTGAAGAGTCTCTAGTTGTTGAGTCTCTAGCTGTGGAAATTCTAGTTGTGGAGTTTTCTAGTTGTGGAGATTCTAGTGGCAGAGTTTCAAGTTGTGGAGTTTCTAGTTGCGGAGTTACTAGCTGTGGAGTTTCTAGTTGCGGAGTCTCTAGTTGTGCAGTCTCTAGTTGTTGAGTTTCTAGTTGTGAAGTTTATAGTTGTGGGGTTTCTAGCTGTGGAGTTTCTAGTTGCGGAGTTTCTAGTTGCAGAGTTTCTAGTTGCGGAGTTTTTAGTTGCAGAGTTTCTAGTTGTGGAGTTTCTAGTTGTGGAGTTTCTAGTTGTGGAGTTTTAGTTGTGGAGTTTCAAGTTGTGGAATTTATAGGTGTCGAGTTTCTAGTTGTTGAGTGTCTAGTTGTGGAGTTTCTAAATGCGGAGTTTGTAGTTGTGGAGTTTCTACTTGTGGAGTTTCTAGTTGTGGAGTTTTTAGTTGCGGAATTTCTGGTTGTGGAGTTTCAGGTTGTCGAGTTTCTAGTGGCGGAGTTTGTAGTTGTGGAGTATCTAGTTGTTGAGTTTAGGGTTGAGGAGTTTTTAGTTGTGGATTTTGAAGTTGTAGAGTTCCTAGTTGTAGAGTTTCTAGTGGTGGAGTTTCTAGTTGTTGAGTTTCTAGTCGCTGAGTTTCTAGTCGCGAAGTTTCAAATTGTGGAGTTTCTAGCTGTGGATTTTGAAGTTGTAGAGTTCCTAGTTGCGGAGTGTCTAGTTGGGAGTTTGTAGTTGTTGAGTTTCTAGTTGACGAGTTTCTATTTGCGAAGTCTCAAGTTGTGGAGTTTCTAGATGTGGAGTTTCTCGTTGCGAAGTTTGTAGCTGCGGAGTTTCTAGTTGCAGAGTTTCTAGTTGTGGAGATTCTAGTTTCCGAGTTTCTAGTTGCGAAGTCTCAAGTTGTGGAGTTTCTAGCTGTGGAGTTTCTAGTTGCGGAGTTTCTAGTTGCGGAGTTTCTAGTTGTGGAGTTTCTAGTTGTGGAATTTGTAGTTGTGGAGTATCTAGTTGTGGTGTTTCAAGTTGTGGTGTTTCTAGCTGTGGAGTTTCTAGTTGCGGAGTTTCTAGTTGCAGAGTTTCTAGTTGCGGAGTTTTCTAGTTGTGGAGATTCTAGTGGCGTAGTTTCAAGTTGTGGAGTTTCTAGTTGCGGAGTTCCTAGATTTGGGTTTCTAGTTGCGGAGTTTCTAGTTGTGGAGTTTCTAGTTGTGGAGCTTTTAGTTGAGGAGTCTCTAGTTGTTGAGTCTCTAGCTGTGGAAATTCTAGTTGTGGAGTTTCTGGTTGCAGAGTTTGTTGTTGCGCAGTTTCCAGATGTGGTATTTCTAGTTGTGGAGTTTCTAGTTGTGGAATTTGTAGTTTTGGAGTATCTAGTTGTGGTGTTTCAAGTTGTGGAGTTTCTAGCTGTGGAGCTTCTAGTTACGGAGTTTCTAGTTGCAGAGTTTCTAGTTGCGGAGTTTTCTAGTTGTGGAGATTCTAGTGGCGGAGTTTCAAGTTGTGGAGTTTCTAGTTGCGTAGTTACTAGCTGTGGAGTTTGTAGTGGCGGAGTCTCTAGTTGTGCAGTCTCTAGTTGTTAGGTTGCTAGTTGTGAAGTATATAGTTGTGGGGTTCCTAGCTGTGGAGTTTCTAGTTGCGGAGTTTCTAGTTGCAAAGTTTATAGTTGCGGGGTTTCTAGTTGCAGAGATTCTGGTTGTGGAGTTTCTAGTTGGGAAGTTTCTAGTTGCGGAGTTTCTACTTATGGAATCTCTAGTCGTGGTGTTTTTAGTTGTGTAGTTTCTATCTGAGGAGTTTCTAAATGCAAAGTCTCTAGTTGTGCAGTCTGTAGTTGTGTAGTTTCTATCTGAGGAGTTTCTAAATGCAAAGTCTCTAGTTGTGCAGTCTCTAGTTGCAGAGTTTCTAGTTGTGGATTTTCTTGTTGCGGAGTTTCTAGTTGCGGAGTTTCCAGTTGGGGAGTTTCTACTTGAGTTTATAGTTGTGGATTTTCTAGTTGCAGAGTTTCGAGTTGCAGAGTTTCAAGTTGTGGAGTTTCTAGTTGCGGAGTTTCTAGCTGCAGAGTTTCTAGTTGCGGAGTCTCTAGTTGTGCAGTCTCTAGTTGTTGAGTTTCTAGTTGTGAAGTTTATAGTTGAGGGGTTTCTGGCTGTGGAGTTTCTAGTTGCGGAGTTTCTATTTGCAGAGTTTCTAGTTGCGGAGTTTTTAGCTGCAGAGTTCTAGTTGTGGAGTTTCTAGTTGTGGAGTTTCAGTTGTGGCGTTTCCAGTTGAGGAATTTATAGGTGTGGAGTTTGTAGTTGTTGAGTTTCTAGTTGTCGGGTTTCCAGTTGCAGAATTTCTAGTTGTGGGTTGTCTAGTTGTGGAGCTTTTAGTTGAAGAGTCTCTAGTTGTTGAGTCTCTAGCTGTGGAAATTCTAGTTGTGAAGTTTCTGGTTGCAGAGTTTGTTGTTGCGGAGTTTCTAGATGTGGTTTTTTTAGTTGTAGAGTTTCTGGCTGTGGAGTTTCCAGTTGCGAAGTTTCTAGTTGTGGAGTTTCTAGTTGTGAGGTTTGTAGTTTTGGAGTTTCTAGTGGTGGAGTTTCTAGTTGTGGAGTCTCTAGTTGTGGAGTTTCTAGTTGTGGAGTATCTAGTTGCGAACTCTCAAGTTGTGGAGTTTCTAGTTCTGGAGTTTCTAGCTGTGGAGTTTCTAGTTGTTGAGTTTCTAGTTGACGAGTTTCTATTTGCGAAGTCTCAAGTGTTGGAGTTTCTAGCTGTGGAGTTTCTAGTTGCGGAGTTTGTAGTTGCGGAGTTTCTAGTTGCAGAGTTTCTAGTTGTGAAGATTCTGGTTGCCGAGTTTCTTGTGGCGATGTCTCAAGTTGTGGAGTTTCTAGCTGTGGAGTTTCTAGTTGTGGAGTTTCTAGTTGTGGAATTAGTAGTTGTGGAGTAACTAGTTGTGGGGTTTCTAGCTGTGGAGTTTCTAGTTGCGGAGTTTCTAGTTGCAAATTTTCTAGTTTCGGGGTTTCTAGTTGCAGAGATTCTAGTTGTGGAGTTTCTAGTTGGGAAGTTTCTAGTTGCGGAGTTTCTAGTTGTGGAGTTTCTAGTTGCGGAATTTGTAGTTGTGGAGTATCTATTTGTGGTGTTTCAAGTTGTGGAGTCTGTAGTTGTGGAGTATATATATGTTGGGTTTCATGCTGTGGAGTTTCTAGCTGTGGAGTTTCTAGTGGTTGAGTTTCCAGTTGACGAGTTTCCATTTGCGAAGTCTCAAGTTGTGGAGTTTCTAGCTGTAAAGTTTCTAGTTGCAGAGTTTCTAGTTGCGAAGTTTCCAGTTGTTGAGTTTCCAGTTATGAAATTTCAATCTGTGTAGTTTCTAGTTGTGGAGTCTCAATTTTGGAGTTCCTAGTTGTGGAGTCTCTAGTTGTCGAGTTTCTAGTTGTGGAGTGTCTATTAGTGGAGTTTCTAGTTGTGAAGTTTCTAGTTGTGGAGTTTCTAGTTGGAGTATTTAGTTTTCGAGTTTCTAGTTGTAGATTTTCTATTTGCAGAGTTCCTAGTTGTTGGGTTTCTAGTTGTGGAAATTCTAGCTGTGGAGTTTCTACTTATGGAATCTCTAGTCGAGGAGTTTCTTGTTGTGTAGTTTCTATCTGAGGAGTTTTTAAATGCAAAGTCTCTAGTTGTGAAGTCTCTAGTTGTAGAGTTTCTAGTTCTGGAGTTTCTAGTTGTGGAGTTTCTTGTTGCGGAGTTTCTAGTTGTGAAGTTGCTAGTTGTGGATTTTCTAGTTGCGGAGTTTCTAGTTGCGGAGTTTCCAGTTGAGGAGCTTCTACTTGAGTTTATAGTTGTGGATTTTCTAGTTGCAGAGTTTCGATTTGCAGAGTTTCAAGTTGTGGAGTTTCTAGTTGCGGAGTTTCTAGCTGCAGAGTTTCTAGTTGCGGAGTCTCTAGTTGTGCAGTCTCTATTTGTTGAGTTTGTAGTTGTGAAGTTTATAGTTGAGGGGTTTCTCGCTGTGGAGTTTCTAGTTGCGGAGTTTCTATTTGCAGAGTTTCTAGTTGCGGAGTTTTCTAGTTGTGGAGATTCTAGTGGCGGAGTTTCAAGTTGTGGAGTTTCTAGTTGCGGAGTTCCTAGTTGTTGGGTTTCTAGTTGCGGAGTTTCTAGTTGTGGAGTTTCTAGTTGTGGAGCTTTTAGTTGAGGAGTCTCTAGTTGTTGAGTCTCTAGCTGTGGAAATTCTAGTTGTGGAGTTTCTAGTTGTTGAGTTTCTAGTTCTGAGTTTCTAGTCGCGAAGTCTCAAATTGTGGAGTTTCTAGCTGTGGAGTTTCTAGTTGCGGAGTTTCCAGTTGTGGAGTTTCTAGTTGCGGAATTTGTAGTTGTGGAGTATCTAGTTGGGGTGTTTCAAGTTGCGGAGTCTGTAGTTGTGGAGTATCCATTTGTTGGGTTTCAACTTGTGGAGTTTCTAGTTGTGGAGTTTCTGGTTGTTGGGTTTCTAGTTGCCGAGTTTCTAGTTGCGAAGTCTCAAGTTGTGGAATTTCTAGCTGTGGAAATTCTAGCTGCGGAGTTTCTAGTTGCGGAGTCTCTAGTTGTGCAGTCTCTAGTTGTGAAGTTTCTAGTTGTGAAGTTTCTAGTTGAGGGGTTTCTAGCTGTGGAGTTTCTACTTGAGTTTATAGTTGTGGATTTTCTAGTTGCAGAGTTTCGAGTTGTGGAGTTTCAAGTTGAGGAATTTATAGGTGTGGAGTTTCTAGTTGTTGAGTTTCTAGTTGTCGGGTTTGAAGTTGCGGAGTTTCTAGTTGTGGAGTTTCTAGTTGTGGAGCTTTTAGTTGAGGAGTCTCTAGTTGTTGAGTCTCTAGCTGTGGAAATTCTAGTTGTGGAGTTTCTGGTTGCAGAGTTTGTTGTTGCAGAGTTTCCAGATGTGGTGTTTCTAGTTGTGGAGTTTCTAGTTGTGGAATTTGTAGTTGTGGAGTATCTAGTTGTGGTGTTTCAAGTTGTGGAGTTTCTAGCTGTGGAGTTTCTAGTTGCGGAGTTTCTAGTTGCAGAGTTTCTAGTTGCGGAGTTTTCTAGTTGTGGAGATTCTAGTGGCGGAGTTTCAAGTTGTGGAGTTTCTAGTTGCGAAGTTACTAGCTGTGGAGTTTGTAGTGGCGGAGTCTCTAGTTGTGCAGTCTCTAGTTGTTGAGTTGCTAGTTGTGAAGTATATAGTTGTGGGGTTTCTAGCTGTGGAGTTTCTAGTGGCGGAGTTTCTAGTTGCAAAGTTTCTAGTTGCGGAGTTTCTAGTTGCAGAGATTCTAGTTGTGGAGTTTCTAGTTGGGGAGTTTCTAGTTGCGGAGTTTCTAGTTGTGGAGTTTCTAGTTGCGGAATTTGTAGTTGTGGAGTATCTAGTTGTGGTGTTTCAAGTTGTGGAGTCTGTAGTTGTGGAGTATCTATTTGTTGGGTTTCAAGTTGTGGAGTTTCTAGTTGTGGAGTTTCTAGCTGTGGAGTTTCTAGTGGTTGAGTTTCCAGTTGACGAGTTTCTATTTGCGAAGTCTCAAGTTGTGGAGTTTCTAGCTGTGGAGTTTCTAGTTGCGGAGTTTGTAGTTGCGGAGCTTCTAGTTGCAGAGTTTCTAGTTGCGGAGATTTTAGTTGCCGAGTTTCTTGTTGCGAAGTCTCAAGTTGTGGAGTTTCTAATGGTTGAGTTTCCAGTTGACGAGTTTCTATTTGCGAAGTCTCAAGTTGTGGAGTTTCTAGCTGTAAAATTTCTAGTTGCAGAGTTTCTAGTTGCGAAGTTTCCAGTTGTTGAGTTTCCAGTTGTGGAATTTCATTCTGTGTAGTTCCTAGTTGTGGAGTCTCAATTTTGGAGTTCCTAGTTGTGGAGTCTCTAGTTTTGGAGTTTCTAGTTGTGGAGTGTCTATTTGTGGAGTTTCTAGTTGTGCAGTTTCTAGTTGTGGAGTTTATAGTTGTAGTTTTTTGTTTTCGAGTTTCTAGTTGTAGATTTTCTATTTGCAGAGTTCCTAGTTGTGGGGTTTCTAGTTGTGGAAATTCTAGCTGTGGAGTTTCTACTTATGGAATCTCTAGTCATGGAGTTTCTACTTGTGTAGTTTCTTACTGAGGAGTTTCTAAATGCAAAGTTTCTAGTTGTGCAGTCTCTATTTGTGGAGTTTCTAGTTGTGGAGTTTCTAGTTGTGGAGTTTCTTGTTGGGAAGTTTCTAGTTGTGAAGTTCCTAGTTGTGGATTGTCTGGTTGCAGAGTTTCTAGTTGCGGAGTTTCCAGTTGGAGAGTTTCTACTTGAGTTTATAGTTGTGGATTTTCTAGTTGCAGAGTTTCGAGTTGCAGAGTTTCAAGTTGTGGAGCTTCTAGTTGCGGAGTTTCTAGCTGCGGAGTTTCTAGTTGCGGAGTCTCTAGTTGTGCAGTCTCTAGTTGTTGAGTTTCTAGTTGTGAAGTTTATAGTTGAGGGGCTTCTAGCTGTGGAGTTTCTAGTTGCGGAGTTTCTATTTGCAGAGTTTCTGAATGCAAAGTCTCTAGTTGTGCAGTCTCTAGTTGTGGAGTTTCTAGTTGTGGAGTTTCTAGTTGTGGAGTCTTTTGTTGGGGAGTTTCTAGGTGTGAAGTTTCT
Source organism: Rhipicephalus microplus (assembly GCF_043290135.1). Classification (NCBI taxonomy): domain Eukaryota; kingdom Metazoa; phylum Arthropoda; class Arachnida; order Ixodida; family Ixodidae; genus Rhipicephalus; species Rhipicephalus microplus. Next base: position 5,130,445 of record NW_027464585.1, on the reverse strand, counting down.
AGTTGTGGATTTTCTAGTTGCGGAGTTTCTAGTTGCGGAGTTTCCAGTTGGGGAGTTTCTACTTGAGTTTATAGTTGTGGATTTTCTAGTTGCAGAGTTTCGAGTTGCGAAGTTTCAAGTTGAGGAATTAATAGGTGTGGAGTTTCTAGTTGTGGAGTTTCGATTTGTGGAGCTTTTAGTTGAGGAGTCTCTAGTTGTTGAGTCTCTAGCAGTGGAAATTCTAGTTGTGGAGTTTCTGGTTGCAGAGTTTGTTGTTGCGGAGTTTCCAGATGTGGTGTTTCTAGTTGTGGAGTTTCTAGTTGTGGAATTTGTAGTTGTGGAGTATCTAGTTGTGGTGTTTCAAGTTGTGGAGTCTCTAGCTGTGGAGTTTCTAGTTGCGGAGTTTCTAGTTGCAGAGTTTCTAGTTGCGGAGTTTTCTATTTGTGGAGCTTCTAGTGGCGGAGTTTCAAGTTGTGGAGTTTCTAGTTGCGGAGTTACTAGCTGTGGAGTTTCTAGTGGCGGAGCCTCTAGTTGTGCAGTCTCTAGTTGTTGAGTTGCTAGTTGTGAAGTTTACAGTTGTGGGGTTTCTAGCTGTGGAGTTTCTAGTTGCGGAGTTTCTAGTTGCAGAGATTCTAGTTGCGGAGTTTCTAGTTGTGGAGTTTCTAGTTGCGGAATTATTAGTTGTGGAGTTTCTAGTTGTGGAGTTTCTAGCTGTGGAGTTTCTAGTGGTTGAGTTTCCAGTTGACGAGTTTCTATTTGCGAAGTCTCAAGTTGTGGAGTTTCTAGCTGTAAAGTTTCTAGTTGCAGAGTTTCTAGTTGCGGAGTTTTCAGTTGTGGAGTTTCTAGTTGTGAAGTTTCTAGTTGTAGAGTTTCTAGTTGGAGTTTTTTAGTTTTCGAGTTTCTAGTTGTAGATTTTCTATTTGCAGATTTCCTAGTTGTGGAGTTTCTAGTTGTGGGGTTTCTAGTTGTGGAAATTCTACCTGTGGAGTTTCTACTTATGAAATCTCTAGTTGTGGAGTTTCTAGTTGTGGAGTTTCTAGTTGGGGAGTTTCTTGTTGGGGAGTTTCTAGTTGCGGAGTTTCTAGTTGCGGAGTTTCCAGTTGGGGAGTTTCTACTTGGGTTTATAGTTGTGGATTTTCTAGTTGCAGAGTTTCTAGTTGCGGAGTTCCAAGTTGTGGAGTTTCTAGTTGCGGAGATTCTAGCTCCGGAGTTTCTAGTTGCGGAGTCTCTAGTTGTGCAGTCTCTAGTTGTTGAGTTTCTAGTTGTGAAGTTTATAGTTGAGCGGTTTTTAGCTGTGGAGTTTCTCGTTGCGGAGTTTCTAGTTGCAGAGTTTCTAGTTGCGGAATTTTTAGCTGCAGAGTTTCTAGTGGTGTAGTTTCTAGTTGTTGAGTTTCTAGTTGTGGAGTTTTACTTGTGGCGTTTCCAGTTGAGGAATTTATAGGTGTGGAGTTTGTAGTTGTTGAGTTTCTAGTCTGGTTTCTAGTTGCAGAATTTCTAGTTGTGGAGTGTCTAGTTGTGGAGCTTTTAGTTGAAGAGTCTCTAGTTGTTGAGTCTCTAGCTGTGGAAATTCTAGTTGTGGGGTTTTCTAGTTGTGGAGATTCTAGTGGCAGAGTTTCAAGTTGTGGAGTTTCTAGTTGCGGAGTTACTAGCTGTGGAGTTTCTAGTTGCGGAGTCTCTAGTTGTGCAGTCTGTAGTTGTTGAGTTGCTAGCTGTGAAGTTTCTAGTTGTGGGGTTTGTAGCTGTGGAGTTTCTAGTTGCGGAGTTTCTAGTTGCAGAGTTTCTAGTTGCGGATTTTCTAGTTGCAGAGATTCTAGCTGTGGAGTTTCTAGTTTGGGAGTTTCTAGTTGTTGAGTTTCTAGTTGTGAAGTTTATAGTTGTGGGGTTTCTAGCTGTGGAGTTTCTAGTTGCGGAGTTTCTAGTTGCAGAGTTTCTAGTTGCGGAGTTTTTAGTTGCAGAGTTTCTAGTTGTGGAGTTTCTAGTTGTGGAGTTTCTAGTTGTGGAGTTTTAGTTGTGGAGTTTCAAGTTGTGGAATTTATAGGTGTCGAGTTTCTAGTTGTTGAGTGTCTAGTTGTGGAGTTTCTAAATGCGGAGTTTCTAGTTGTGGAGTTTCTACTTGTGGAGTTTCTAGTTGTGGAGTTTTTAGTTGCGGAATTTCTGGTTGTGGAGTTTCAGGTTGTCGAGTTTCTAGTGGCGGAGTTTGTAGTTGTGGAGTATCTAGTTGTGGAGTTTAGGGTTGAGGAGTTTTTAGTTGTGGATTTTGAAGTTGTAGAGTTCCTAGTTGTAGAGTTTCTAGTGGTGGAGTTTCTAGTTGTTGAGTTTCTAGTTGCTGAGTTTCTAGTCGCGAAGTTTCAAATTGTGGAGTTTCTAGCTGTGGATTTTGAAGTTGTAGAGTTCCTAGTTGCGGAGTGTCTAGTTGGGAGTTTCTAGTTGTTGAGTTTCTAGTTGACGAGTTTCTATTTGCGAAGTCTCAAGTTGTGGAGTTTCTAGCTGTGGAGCTTCTAGTTGCGGAGTTTGTAGCTTGGGAGTTTCTAGTTGCAGAGTTTCTAGTTGTGGAGATTCAAGTGTCCGAGTTTCTAGTTGCGAAGTCTCAAGTTGTGGAGTTTCTAGCTGTGGAGTTTCTAGTTGCGGAGTTTCTAGTTGCGGAGTTTCTAGTTGTGGAGTTTCTAGTTGTGGAATTTGTAGTTGTGGAGTATCTAGTTGTGGTGTTTCAAGTTGTGGAGTTTCTAGCTGTGGAGTTTCTAGTTGCGGAGTTTCTAGTTGCAGAGTTTCTAGTTGCGGAGTTTTCTAGTTTTGGAGATTCTAGTGGCGGAGTTTCAAGTTGTGGAGTTTCTAGTTGCGGAGTTACTAGCTGTGGAGTTTGTAGTGGCGGAGTCTCTAGTTGTGCAGTCTCTAGTTGTTGAGTTGCTAGTTGTGAAGTATATAGTTGTGGGGTTTCTAGCTGTGGAGTTTCTAGTGGCGGAGTTTCTAGTTGCAAAGTTTCTAGTTGCGGAGTTTCTAGTTGTGGAGTTTCTAGTTGCGGAATTTGTAGTTGTGGAGTGTCTATTTGTGGTGCTTCAAGTTGTGGAGTCTGTAGTTGTGGAGTATCTATATGTTGGGTTTCAAGTTGCGGAGTTTCTAGCTGTGGAGTTTCTAGTGGTTGAGTTTCCAGTTGCAGAGTTTCTAGTTGCGAAGTTTCCAGTTGTGGAGTTTCCAGTTATGAAATTTCAATCTGTGTAGTTTCTAGTTGTGGAGTCTCAATTTTGGACTTCCTAGTTGTGGAGTCTCTAGTTGTCGAGTTTCTAGTTGTGGAGTGTCTATTAGTGGAGTTTCTAGTTGTGAAGTTTCTAGTTGTGGAGTTTCTAGTTGGAGTTTTTAGTTTTCGAGTTTCTAGTTGTAGATTTTCTATTTGCAGAGTTCCTAGTTGTTGGGTTTCTAGTTGTGGAAATTCTAGTTGTGGAGTTTCTACTTATAGAATCTCTAGTCGAGGAGTTTCTAGTTGTGTAGTTTCTATCTGAGGAGTTTTTAAATGCAAAGTCTCTAGTTGTGCAGTCTCTAGTTGTGGAGTTTCTAGTTGTGGAGTTTCTAGTTGTGGAGTTTCTTGTTGGGGAGTTTCTAGTTTGAAGTTTCTAGTTGTGGATTTTCTAGTAGCGGAGTTTCTAGTTGCGGAGCTTCCATTTGGGGAGCTTCTACTTGAGTTTATAGTTGTGGATTTTCTAGTTGCAGAGTTTCGATTTGCAGAGTTTCAAGTTGTGGAGTTTCTAGTTGCGGAGTTACTAGCTGTGGAGTTTCTAGTGGTGGAGTCTCTAGTTGTGCAGTCTCTAGTTGTTGAGCTGCTAGTTGTGAAGTTTAGAGTTGTGGGGTTTCTAGCTGTGGAGTTTCTAGTTGCGGAGTTTCTAGTTGCAGAGATTCTAGTTGTGCAGTTTCTAGTTGGGGAGTTTCTAGTTGCGGAGTTTCTAGTTGTGGAGTTTCTAGTTGCGGAATTTGTAGTTGTGGGGTATCTAGTTGTGGTGTTTCAAGTTGTGGAGTCTGTAGTTGTGGAGTATCTATTTGTTGGGTTTCAAGTTGTGGAGTTTCTACTTGTGGAGTTTCTAGTTGTGGAGTTTTAGTTGCGGAATTTTAGGTTGCGGAGTTTCAGGTTGTCGATTTTCTAGTGGTGGAGTTTGTAGTTGTGGAGTATCTAGTTGTGGAGTTTCAAGTTGAGGAGTTTTAGTTGTGGATTTTGAAAATGTAGAGTTCCTAGTTGTAGAGTTTCTAGTGGTGGAGTTTCTAGTTGTTGAGTTTCTAGTTGCTGAGTTTCTAGTCGCGAAGTCTCAGATTGTGGAGTTTCTAGCTGTGGATTTTGAAGTTGTAGAGTTCCTAGTTGCGGAGTGTCTAGTTGGGAGTTTGTAGTTGTTGAGTTTCTAGTTGACGAGTTTCTATTTGCGAAGTCTCAAGTTGTGGAGTTTCTAGATGTGGAGTTTCTAGTTGCGAAGTTTGTAGCTGCGGAGTTTCTAGTTGCAGAGTTTCTAGTTGTGGAGATTCTAGTTTCCGAGTTTCTAGTTGCGAAGTCTCAAGTTGTGGAGTTTCTAGCTGTGGAGTTTCTAGTTGCGGAGTTTCTAGTTGCGGAGTTTCTAGTTGCAGAGTTTCTAGTTGCGGAGTTTTCTAGTTGTGGAGATTCTAGTGGCGTAGTTTCAAGTTGTGGAGTTTCTAGTTGCGGAGTTCCTAGATTTGGGTTTCTAGTTGCGGAGTTTCTAGTTGTGGAGTTTCTAGTTGTGGAGCTTTTAGTTGAGGAGTCTCTAGTTGTTGAGTCTCTAGCTGTGGAAATTCTAGTTGTGGAGTTTCTGGTTGCAGAGTTTGTTGTTGCGCAGTTTCCAGATGTGGTGTTTCTAGTTGTGGAGTTTCTAGTTGTGGAATTTGTAGTTTTGGAGTATCTAGTTGTGGTGTTTCAAGTTGTGGAGTTTCTAGCTGTGGAGCATCTAGTTGCGGAGTTTCTAGTTGCAGAGTTTCTAGTTGCGGAGTTTTCTAGTTGTGGAGATTCTAGTGGCGGAGTTTCAAGTTGTGGAGTTTCTAGTTGCGTAGTTACTAGCTGTGGAGTTTGTAGTGGCGGAGTCTCTAGTTGTGCAGTCTCTAGTTGTTAGGTTGCTAGTTGTGAAGTATATAGTTGTGGGGTTCCTAGCTGTGGAGTTTCTAGTTGCGGAGTTTCTAGTTGCAAAGTTTATAGTGCGGGGTTTCTAGTTGCAGAGATTCTAGTTGTGGAGTTTCTAGTTGGGAAGTTTCTAGTTGCGGAGTTTCTACTTATGGAATCTCTAGTCGTGGTGTTTTTAGTTGTGTAGTTTCTATCTGAGGAGTTTCTAAATGCAAAGTCTCTAGTTGTGCAGTCTGTAGTTGTGTAGTTTCTATCTGAGGAGTTTCTAAATGCAAAGTCTCTAGTTGTGCAGTCTCTAGTTGCAGAGTTTCTAGTTGTGGATTTTCTTGTTGCGGAGTTTCTAGTTGCGGAGTTTCCAGTTGGGGAGTTTCTACTTGAGTTTATAGTTGTGGATTTTCTAGTTGCAGAGTTTCGAGTTGCAGAGTTTCAAGTTGTGGAGTTTCTAGTTGCGGAGTTTCTAGCTGCAGAGTTTCTAGTTGCGGAGTCTCTAGTTGTGCAGTCTCTAGTTGTTGAGTTTCTAGTTGTGAAGTTTATAGTTGAGGGGTTTCTGGCTGTGGAGTTTCTAGTTGCGGAGTTTCTATTTGCAGAGTTTCTAGTTGCGGAGTTTTTAGCTGCAGAGTTCTAGTTGTGGAGTTTCTAGTTGTGGAGTTTCAGTTGTGGCGTTTCCAGTTGAGGAATTTATAGGTGTGGAGTTTGTAGTTGTTGAGTTTCTAGTTGTCGGGTTTCCAGTTGCAGAATTTCTAGTTGTGGGTTGTCTAGTTGTGGAGCTTTTAGTTGAAGAGTCTCTAGTTGTTGAGTCTCTAGCTGTGGAAATTCTAGTTGTGAAGTTTCTGGTTGCAGAGTTTGTTGTTGCGGAGTTTCTAGATGTGGTTTTTTTAGTTGTAGAGTTTCTGGCTGTGGAGTTTCCAGTTGCGAAGTTTCTAGTTGTGGAGTTTCTAGTTGTGAGGTTTGTAGTTTTGGAGTTTCTAGTGGTGGAGTTTCTAGTTGTGGAGTCTCTAGTTGTGGAGTTTCTAGTTGTGGAGTATCTAGTTGCGAACTCTCAAGTTGTGGAGTTTCTAGTTCTGGAGTTTCTAGCTGTGGAGTTTCTAGTTGTTGAGTTTCTAGTTGACGAGTTTCTATTTGTGAAGTCTCAAGTGTTGGAGTTTCTAGCTGTGGAGTTTCTAGTTGCGGAGTTTGTAGTTGCGGAGTTTCTAGTTGCAGAGTTTCTAGTTGTGAAGATTCTGGTTGCCGAGTTTCTTGTGGCGATGTCTCAAGTTGTGGAGTTTCTAGCTGTGGAGTTTCTAGTTGTGGAGTTTCTAGTTGTGGAATTAGTAGTTGTGGAGTATCTAGTTGTGGGGTTTCTAGCTGTGGAGTTTCTAGTTGCGGAGTTTGTAGTTGCAAATTTTCTAGTTCCGGGATTTCTAGTTGTAGAGATTCTAGTTGTGGAGTTTCTAGTTGGGAAGTTTCTAGTTGCGGAGTTTCTAGTTGTGGAGTTTCTAGTTGCGGAATTTGTAGTTGTGGAGTATCTCTTTGTGGTGTTTCAAGTTGTGGAGTCTGTAGTTGTGGAGTATATATATGTTGGGTTTCATGCTGTGGAGTTTCTAGCTGTGGAGTTTCTAGTGTTTGAGTTTCCAGTTGACGAGTTTCCATTTGCGAAGTCTCAAGTTGTGGAGTTTCTAGCTGTAAAGTTTCTAGTTGCAGAGTTTCTAGTTGCGAAGTTTCCAGTTGTTGAGTTTCCAGTTATGAAATTTCAATCTGTGTAGCTTCAAGTTGTGGAGTCTGTAGTTGTGGAGTATCTATATGTTGGGTTTCAAGTTGCGGAGTTTCTAGCTGTGGAGTTTCTAGTGGTTGAGTTTCCAGTTGCAGAGTTTCTAGTTGCGAAGTTTCCAGTTGTGGAGTTTCCAGTTATGAAATTTCAATCTGTGTAGTTTCTAGTTGTGGAGTCTCAATTTTGGACTTCCTAGTTGTGGAGTCTCTAGTTGTCGAGTTTCTTGTTGTGGAGTGTCTATTAGTGGAGTTTCTAGTTGTGAAGTTTCTAGTTGTGGAGTTTCTAGTTGGAGTTTTTAGTTTTCGAGTTTCTAGTTGTAGATTTTCTATTTGCAGAGTTCCTAGTTGTTGGGTTTCTAGTTGTGGAAATTCTAGTTGTGGAGTTTCTACTTATAGAATCTCTAGTCGAGGAGTTTCTAGTTGTGTAGTTTCTATCTGAGGAGTTTTTAAATGCAAAGTCTCTAGTTGTGCAGTCTCTAGTTGTGGAGTTTCTAGTTGTGGAGTTTCTAGTTGTGGAGTTTCTTGTTGGGGAGTTTCTAGTTTGAAGTTTCTAGTTGTGGATTTTCTAGTAGCGGAGTTTCTAGTTGCGGAGCTTCCATTTGGGGAGCTTCTACTTGAGTTTATAGTTGTGGATTTTCTAGTTGCAGAGTTTCGATTTGCAGAGTTTCAAGTTGTGGAGTTTCTAGTTGCGGAGTTACTAGCTGTGGAGTTTCTAGTGGTGGAGTCTCTAGTTGTGCAGTCTCTAGTTGTTGAGCTGCTAGTTGTGAAGTTTAGAGTTGTGGGGTTTCTAGCTGTGGAGTTTCTAGTTGCGGAGTTTCTAGTTGCAGAGATTCTAGTTGTGCAGTTTCTAGTTGGGGAGTTTCTAGTTGCGGAGTTTCTAGTTGTGGAGTTTCTAGTTGCGGAATTTGTAGTTGTGGGGTATCTAGTTGTGGTGTTTCAAGTTGTGGAGTCTGTAGTTGTGGAGTATCTATTTGTTGGGTTTCAAGTTGTGGAGTTTCTACTTGTGGAGTTTCTAGTTGTGGAGTTTTAGTTGCGGAATTTTAGGTTGCGGAGTTTCAGGTTGTCGATTTTCTAGTGGTGGAGTTTGTAGTTGTGGAGTATCTAGTTGTGGAGTTTCAAGTTGAGGAGTTTTAGTTGTGGATTTTGAAAATGTAGAGTTCCTAGTTGTAGAGTTTCTAGTGGTGGAGTTTCTAGTTGTTGAGTTTCTAGTTGCTGAGTTTCTAGTCGCGAAGTCTCAGATTGTGGAGTTTCTAGCTGTGGATTTTGAAGTTGTAGAGTTCCTAGTTGCGGAGTGTCAAGTTGGGAGTTTGTAGTTGTTGAGTTTCTAGTTGACGAGTTTCTATTTGCGAAGTCTCAAGTTGTGGAGTTTCTAGATGTGGAGTTTCTAGTTGCGAAGTTTGTAGCTGCGGAGTTTCTAGTTGCAGAGTTTCTAGTTGTGGAGATTCTAGTTTCCGAGTTTCTAGTTGCGAAGTCTCAAGTTGTGGAGTTTCTAGCTGTGGAGTTTCTAGTTGCGGAGTTTCTAGTTGCGGAGTTTCTAGTTGTGGAGTTTCTAGTTGTGGAATTTGTAGTTGTGGAGTATCTAGTTGTGGTGTTTCAAGTTGTGGTGTTTCTAGCTGTGGAGTTTCTAGTTGCGGAGTTTCTAGTTGCAGAGTTTCTAGTTGCGGAGTTTTCTAGTTGTGGAGATTCTAGTGGCGTAGTTTCAAGTTGTGGAGTTTCTAGTTGCGGAGTTCCTAGATTTGGGTTTCTAGTTGCGGAGTTTCTAGTTGTGGAGTTTCTAGTTGTGGAGCTTTTAGTTGAGGAGTCTCTAGTTGTTGAGTCTCTAGCTGTGGAAATTCTAGTTGTGGAGTTTCTGGTTGCAGAGTTTGTTGTTGCGCAGTTTCCAGATGTGGTGTTTCTAGTTGTGGAGTTTCTAGTTGTGGAATTTGTAGTTTTGGAGTATCTAGTTGTGGTGTTTCAAGTTGTGGAGTTTCTAGCTGTGGAGCATCTAGTTGCGGAGTTTCTAGTTGCAGAGTTTCTAGTTGCGGAGTTTTCTAGTTGTGGAGATTCTAGTGGCGGAGTTTCAAGTTGTGGAGTTTCTAGTTGCGTAGTTACTAGCTGTGGAGTTTGTAGTGGCGGAGTCTCTAGTTGTGCAGTCTCTAGTTGTTAGGTTGCTAGTTGTGAAGTATATAGTTGTGGGGTTCCTAGCTGTGGAGTTTCTAGTTGCGGAGTTTGTAGTTGCAAAGTTTATAGTGCGGGGTTTCTAGTTGCAGAGATTCTAGTTGTGGAGTTTCTAGTTGGGAAGTTTCTAGTTGCGGAGTTTCTACTTATGGAATCTCTAGTCGTGGTGTTTTTAGTTGTGTAGTTTCTATCTGAGGAGTTTCTAAATGCAAAGTCTCTAGTTGTGCAGTCTGTAGTTGTGTAGTTTCTATCTGAGGAGTTTCTAAATGCAAAGTCTCTAGTTGTGCAGTCTCTAGTTGCAGAGTTTCTAGTTGTGGATTTTCTTGTTGCGGAGTTTCTAGTTGCGGAGTTTCCAGTTGGGGAGTTTCTACTTGAGTTTATAGTTGTGGATTTTCTAGTTGCAGAGTTTCGAGTTGCAGAGTTTCAAGTTGTGGAGTTTCTAGTTGCGGAGTTTCTAGCTGCAGAGTTTCTAGTTGCGGAGTCTCTAGTTGTGCAGTCTCTAGTTGTTGAGTTTCTAGTTGTGAAGTTTATAGTTGAGGGGTTTCTGGCTGTGGAGTTTCTAGTTGCGGAGTTTCTATTTGCAGAGTTTCTAGTTGCGGAGTTTTTAGCTGCAGAGTTCTAGTTGTGGAGTTTCTAGTTGTGGAGTTTCAGTTGTGGCGTTTCCAGTTGAGGAATTTATAGGTGTGGAGTTTGTAGTTGTTGAGTTTCTAGTTGTCGGGTTTCCAGTTGCAGAATTTCTAGTTGTGGGTTGTCTAGTTGTGGAGCTTTTAGTTGAAGAGTCTCTAGTTGTTGAGTCTCTAGCTGTGGAAATTCTAGTTGTGAAGTTTCTGGTTGCAGAGTTTGTTGTTGCGGAGTTTCTAGATGTGGTTTTTTTAGTTGTAGAGTTTCTGGCTGTGGAGTTTCCAGTTGCGAAGTTTCTAGTTGTGGAGTTTCTAGTTGTGAGGTTTGTAGTTTTGGAGTTTCTAGTGGTGGAGTTTCTAGTTGTGGAGTCTCTAGTTGTGGAGTTTCTAGTTGTGGAGTATCTAGTTGCGAACTCTCAAGTTGTGGAGTTTCTAGTTCTGGAGTTTCTAGCTGTGGAGTTTCTAGTTGTTGAGTTTCTAGTTGACGAGTTTCTATTTGTGAAGTCTCAAGTGTTGGAGTTTCTAGCTGTGGAGTTTCTAGTTGCGGAGTTTGTAGTTGCGGAGTTTCTAGTTGCAGAGTTTCTAGTTGTGAAGATTCTGGTTGCCGAGTTTCTTGTGGCGATGTCTCAAGTTGTGGAGTTTCTAGCTGTGGAGTTTCTAGTTGTGGAGTTTCTAGTTGTGGAATTAGTAGTTGTGGAGTATCTAGTTGTGGGGTTTCTAGCTGTGGAGTTTCTAGTTGCGGAGTTTCTAGTTGCAAATTTTCTAGTTCCGGGATTTCTAGTTGTAGAGATTCTAGTTGTGGAGTTTCTAGTTGGGAAGTTTCTAGTTGCGGAGTTTCTAGTTGTGGAGTTTCTAGTTGCGGAATTTGTAGTTGTGGAGTATCTATTTGTGGTGTTTCAAGTTGTGGAGTCTGTAGTTGTGGAGTATATATATGTTGGGTTTCATGCTGTGGAGTTTCTAGCTGTGGAGTTTCTAGTGTTTGAGTTTCCAGTTGACGAGTTTCCATTTGCGAAGTCTCAAGTTGTGGAGTTTCTAGCTGTAAAGTTTCTAGTTGCAGAGTTTCTAGTTGCGAAGTTTCCAGTTGTTGAGTTTCCAGTTATGAAATTTCAATCTGTGTAGTTTCTAGTTGTGGAGTCTCAATTTTGGAGTTCCTAGTTGTGGAGTCTCTAGTTGTCGAGTTTCTAGTTGTGGAGTGTCTATTAATGGAGTTTCTAGTTGTGAAGTTTCTAGTTGTGGAGTTTCTAGTTGGAGTATTTAGTTTTCGAGTTTCTAGTTGTAGATTTTCTATTTGCAGAGTTCCTAGTTGTTGGGTTTCTAGTTGTGGAAATTCTAGCTGTGGAGTTTCTACTTATGGAATCTCTAGTCGAGGAGTTTCTTGTTGTGTAGTTTCTATCTGAGGAGTTTTTAAATGCAAAGTCTCTAGTTGTGCAGTCTCTAGTTGTAGAGTTTCTAGTTCTGGAGTTTCTAGTTGTGGAGTTTCTTGTTGCGGAGTTTCTAGTTGTGAAGTTGCTAGTTGTGGATTTTCTAGTTGCGGAGTTTCTAGTTGCGGAGTTTCCAGTTGAGGAGCTTTTACTTGAGTTTATAGTTGTGGATTTTCTAGTTGCAGAGTTTCGATTTGCAGAGTTTCAAGTTGTGGAGTTTCTAGTTGTGGAGTTTCTAGCTGCAGAGTTTCTAGTTGCGGAGTCTCTAGTTGTGCAGTCTCTATTTGTTGAGTTTGTAGTTGTGAAGTTTATAGTTGAGGGGTTTCTCGCTGTGGAGTTTCTAGTTGCGGAGTTTCTATTTGCAGAGTTTCTAGTTGCGGAGTTTTCTAGTTGTGGAGATTCTAGTGGCGGAGTTTCAAGTTGTGGAGTTTCTAGTTGCGGAGTTCCTAGTTGTTGGGTTTCTAGTTGCGGAGTTTCTAGTTGTGGAGTTTCTAGTTGTGGAGCTTTTAGTTGAGGAGTCTCTAGTTGTTGAGTCTCTAGCTGTGGAAATTCTAGTTGTGGAGTTTCTAGTTGTTGAGTTTCTAGTTCTGAGTTTCTAGTCGCGAAGTCTCAAATTGTGGAGTTTCTAGCTGTGGAGTTTCTAGTTGCGGAGTTTCCAGTTGTGGAGTTTCTAGTTGCGGAATTTGTAGTTGTGGAGTATCTAGTTGGGGTGTTTCAAGTTGCGGAGTCTGTAGTTGTGGAGTATCCATTTGTTGGGTTTCAACTTGTGGAGTTTCTAGTTGTGGAGTTTCTGGTTGTTGGGTTTCTAGTTGCCGAGTTTCTAGTTGCGAAGTCTCAAGTTGTGGAATTTCTAGCTGTGGAAATTCTAGCTGCGGAGTTTCTAGTTGCGGAGTCTCTAGTTGTGCAGTCTCTAGTTGTGAAGTTTCTAGTTGTGAAGTTTATAGTTGAGGGGTTTCTAGCTGTGGAGTTTCTACTTGAGTTTATAGTTGTGGATTTTCTAGTTGCAGAGTTTCGAGTTGTGGAGTTTCAAGTTGAGGAATTTATAGGTGTGGAGTTTCTAGTTGTTGAGTTTCTAGTTGTCGGGTTTCAAGTTGCGGAGTTTCTAGTTGTGGAGTTTCTAGTTGTGGAGCTTTTAGTTGAGGAGTCTCTAGTTGTTGAGTCTCTAGCTGTGGAAATTCTAGTTGTGGAGTTTCTGGTTGCAGAGTTTGTTGTTGCAGAGTTTCTAGTTGCGGAGTCTCTAGTTGTGCAGTCTCTAGTTGTTGAGTTTCTAGTTGTGAAGTTTATAGTTGAGGGGTTTCTGGCTGTGGAGTTTCTAGTTGCGGAGTTTCTATTTGCAGAGTTTCTAGTTGCGGAGTTTTTAGCTGCAGAGTTCTAGTTGTGGAGTTTCTAGTTGTGGAGTTTCAGTTGTGGCGTTTCCAGTTGAGGAATTTATAGGTGTGGAGTTTGTAGTTGTTGAGTTTCTAGTTGTCGGGTTTCCAGTTGCAGAATTTCTAGTTGTGGGTTGTCTAGTTGTGGAGCTTTTAGTTGAAGAGTCTCTAGTTGTTGAGTCTCTAGCTGTGGAAATTCTAGTTGTGAAGTTTCTGGTTGCAGAGTTTGTTGTTGCGGAGTTTCTAGATGTGGTTTTTTTAGTTGTAGAGTTTCTGGCTGTGGAGTTTCCAGTTGCGAAGTTTCTAGTTGTGGAGTTTCTAGTTGTGAGGTTTGTAGTTTTGGAGTTTCTAGTGGTGGAGTTTCTAGTTGTGGAGTCTCTAGTTGTGGAGTTTCTAGTTGTGGAGTATCTAGTTGCGAACTCTCAAGTTGTGGAGTTTCTAGTTCTGGAGTTTCTAGCTGTGGAGTTTCTAGTTGTTGAGTTTCTAGTTGACGAGTTTCTATTTGCGAAGTCTCAAGTGTTGGAGTTTCTAGCTGTGGAGTTTCTAGTTGCGGAGTTTGTAGTTGCGGAGTTTCTAGTTGCAGAGTTTCTAGTTGTGAAGATTCTGGTTGCCGAGTTTCTTGTGGCGATGTCTCAAGTTGTGGAGTTTCTAGCTGTGGAGTTTCTAGTTGTGGAGTTTCTAGTTGTGGAATTAGTAGTTGTGGAGTATCTAGTTGTGGGGTTTCTAGCTGTGGAGTTTCTAGTTGCGGAGTTTCTAGTTGCAAATTTTCTAGTTGCGGGGTTTCTAGTTGCAGAGATTCTAGTTGTGGAGTTTCTAGTTGGGAAGTTTCTAGTTGCGGAGTTTGTAGTTGTGGAGTTTCTAGTTGCGGAATTTGTAGTTGTGGAGTATCTATTTGTGGTGTTTCAAGTTGTGGAGTCTGTAGTTGTGGAGTATATATATGTTGGGTTTCATGCTGTGGAGTTTCTAGCTGTGGAGTTTCTAGTGGTTGAGTTTCCAGTTGACGAGTTTCCATTTGCGAAGTCTCAAGTTGTGGAGTTTCTAGCTGTAAAGTTTCTAGTTGCAGAGTTTCTAGTTGCGAAGTTTCCAGTTGTTGAGTTTCCAGTTATGAAATTTCAATCTGTGTAGTTTCTAGTTGTGGAGTCTCAATTTTGGAGTTCCTAGTTGTGGAGTCTCTAGTTGTCGAGTTTCTAGTTGTGGAGTGTCTATTAATGGAGTTTCTAGTTGTGAAGTTTCTAGTTGTGGAGTTTCTAGTTGGAGTATTTAGTTTTCGAGTTTCTAGTTGTAGATTTTCTATTTGCAGAGTTCCTAGTTGTTGGGTTTCTAGTTGTGGAAATTCTAGCTGTGGAGTTTCTACTTATGGAATCTCTAGTCGAGGAGTTTCTTGTTGTGTAGTTTCTATCTGAGGAGTTTTTAAATGCAAAGTCTCTAGTTGTGCAGTCTCTAGTTGTAGAGTTTCTAGTTCTGGAGTTTCTAGTTGTGGAGTTTCTTGTTGCGGAGTTTCTAGTTGTGAAGTTGCTAGTTGTGGATTTTCTAGTTGCGGAGTTTCTAGTTGCGGAGTTTCCAGTTGAGGAGCTTCTACTTGAGTTTATAGTTGTGGATTTTCTAGTTGCAGAGTTTCGATTTGCAGAGTTTCAAGTTGTGGAGTTTCTAGTTGCGGAGTTTCTAGCTGCAGAGTTTCTAGTTGCGGAGTCTCTAGTTGTGCAGTCTCTATTTGTTGAGTTTGTAGTTGTGAAGTTTATAGTTGAGGGGTTTCTCGCTGTGGAGTTTCTAGTTGCGGAGTTTCTATTTGCAGAGTTTCTAGTTGCGGAGTTTTCTAGTTGTGGAGATTCTAGTGGCGGAGTTTCAAGTTGTGGAGTTTCTAGTTGCGGAGTTCCTAGTTGTTGGGTTTCTAGTTGCGGAGTTTCTAGTTGTGGAGTTTCTAGTTGTGGAGCTTTTAGTTGAGGAGTCTCTAGTTGTTGAGTCTCTAGCTGTGGAAATTTTAGTTGTGGAGTTTCTAGTTGTTGAGTTTCTAGTTCTGAGTTTCTAGTCGCGAAATCTCAAATTGTGGAGTTTCTAGCTGTGGAGTTTCTAGTTGCGGAGTTTCCAGTTGTGGAGTTTCTAGTTGCGGAATTTGTAGTTGTGGAGTATCTAGTTGGGGTGTTTCAAGTTGCGGAGTCTGTAGTTGTGGAGTATCCATTTGTTGGGTTTCAACTTGTGGAGTTTCTAGTTGTGGAGTTTCTGGTTGTTGGGTTTCTAGTTGCCGAGTTTCTAGTTGCGAAGTCTCAAGTTGTGGAATTTCTAGCTGTGGAAATTCTAGCTGCGGAGTTTCTAGTTGCGGAGTCTCTAGTTGTGCAGTCTCTAGTTGTGAAGTTTCTAGTTGTGAAGTTTATAGTTGAGGGGTTTCTAGCTGTGGAGTTTCTACTTGAGTTTATAGTTGTGGATTTTCTAGTTGCAGAGTTTCGAGTTGTGGAGTTTCAAGTTGAGGAATTTATAGGTGTGGAGTTTCTAGTTGTTGAGTTTCTAGTTGTCGGGTTTCAAGTTGCGGAGTTTCTAGTTGTGGAGTTTCTAGTTGTGGAGCTTTTAGTTGAGGAGTCTCTAGTTGTTGAGTCTCTAGCTGTGGAAATTCTAGTTGTGGAGTTTCTGGTTGCAGAGTTTGTTGTTGCAGAGTTTCCAGATGTGGTGTTTCTAGTTGTGGAGTTTCTAGTTGTCGAATTTGTAGTTGTGGAGTATCTAGTTGTGGTGTTTCAAGTTGTGGAGTCTCTAGCTGTGGAGTTTCTAGTTGCGGAGTTTCTAGTTGCAGAGTTTCTAGTTGCGGAGTTTTCTAGTTGTGGAGCTTCTAGTGGCGGAGTTTCAAGTTGTGGAGTTTCTAGTTGCGGAGTTACTAGCTGTGGAGTTTCTAGTGGTGGAGTCTCTAGTTGTGCAGTCTCTAGTTGTTGAGTTGCTAGTTGTGAAGTTTATAGTTGTGGGGTTTCTAGCTGTGGAGTTTCTGGTTGCGGAGTTTCTAGTTGCGGAGTTTCTAGTTGTGGAGTTTCTTGTTGGGGAGTTTCTAGTTGCGGAGTTTCTAGTTGTGGAGTTTCTAGTTGCGGAATTTGTAGTTGTGGAGTATCTGGTTGTGGTGTTTCAAGTTGTGGAGTCTGTAGTTGTAGAGTATCTATTTGTTGGGTTTCAAGTTGTGGAGTTTCTAGTTGTGGAGTTTCTAGCTGTGTAGTTTCTAGTGGTTGAGTTTCCAGTTGACGAGTTTCTATTTGCGAAGTCTCAAGTTGTGGAGTTTCTAGCTGTAAAGTTTCTAGTTGCAGAGTTTCTAGTTGCGGAGTTTTAAGTTGTGGAGTTTCTAGTTGTGGAATTTCAATCTGTGTAGTTTCTATTTGTGGAGTCTCAATTTTGGAGTTCCTAGTTGTGGAGTTCCTAGTTGTGGAGTTTCTAGTTGTGGAGTGTCTATTTGTGAAGTTTCTAGTTGTGAAGTTTCTAGTTGTAGAGTTTCTAGTTGGAGTTTTTAGTTTTCGAGTTTCTAGTTGTAGATTTTCTATTTGCAGAGTTCCTAGTTGTGGAGTTTCTAGTTGTGGGGTTTCTAGTTGTGGAAATTCTAGCTGTGGAGTTTCTACTTATGAAATCTTTAGTTGTGGAGTTTCTAGTTGTGGAGCATCTAGTTGTGGAGTTTCTTGTTGGGGAGTTTCTAGTTGCGGAATTTCTAGTTACGGAGTTTCCAGTTGGGGAGTTTCTACTTGGGTTTATAGTTGTGGATTATCTAGTTGCAGAGTTTCGAGTTGCGGAGTTTCAAGTTGTGGAGTTTCTAGTTGCGGAGTTTCTAGTGGCGGAGTTTCTAGCTGCGGAGTTTCTAGTTGTGGAATTTCAATCTGTGTAGTTTCTATTTGTGGAGTCTCAATTTTGGAGTTCCTAGTTGTGGAGTTCCTAGTTGTGGAGTTTCTAGTTGTGGAGTGTCTATTTGTGAAGTTTCTAGTTGTGAAGTTTCTAGTTGTAGAGTTTCTAGTTGGAGTTTTTAGTTTTCGAGTTTCTAGTTGTACATTTTCTATTTGCAGAGTTCCTAGTTGTGGAGTTTCTAGTTGTGGGGTTTCTAGTTGTGGAAATTCTAGCTGTGGAGTTTCTACTTATGAAATCTTTAGTTGTGGAGTTTCTAGTTGTGGAGCATCTAGTTGTGGAGTTTCTTGTTGGGGAGTTTCTAGTTGCGGAGTTTCTAGTTACGGAGTTTCCAGTTGGGGAGTTTCTACTTGGATTTATAGTTGTGGATTATCTAGTTGCAGAGTTTCGAGTTGCGGAGTTTCAAGTTGTGGAGTTTCTAGTTGCGGAGTTTCTAGTGGCGGAGTTTCTAGCTGCGGAGTTTCTAGTTGCGGAGTCTCTAGTTGTGCAGTCTCTAGTTGTTGAGTTTCTAGTTGTGAAGTTTATAGTTGAGGGGTTTCTAGCTGTGGAGTTTCTAGTTGCGGAGTTTCTATTTGCAGAGTTCTAGTTGCGGAGTTTTAGCTGCAGAGTTTCTAGTTGTGGAGTTTCTAGTTGTGGAGTTTCTAGTTGTGGAGTTTTAGTTGTGGCATTTCCAGTTGAGGAATTTATAGGTGTGGAGTTTGTAGTTGTTGAGTTTCTACTTGTCGGGTTTCTAGTTGCAGAATTTCTAGTTGTGGAGTGTCAAGTTGTGGAGCTTTTAGTTGAAGAGTCTCTAGTTGTTGAGTCTCTAGCTGTGGAAATTCTAGTTGTGGAGTTTCCAGTTGCGGAGTTTCTAGTTGTGGAGTTTCCAGTTGCGGAGTTTCTAGTTGTGGAGTTTCTAGTTGTGAGGTTTGTAGTTGTGGAGTTTCTAGTGGTGGAGTTTCTAGTTGTGGAGTATCTAGTTGCGAACTCTCAAGTTGTGGAGTTTCTAGTTGTGGAGTTTCTAGCTGTGGAGTTTCTAGTTGCAGAGTTTCTAGTTGCGAAGTTTCCAGTTGTGGAGTTTCCAGTTATGAAATTTCAATCTGTGTAGTTTCTAGTTGTGGAGTCTCAATTTTGGACTTCCTAGTTGTGGAGTCTCTAGTTGTCGAGTTTCTAGTTGTGGAGTGTCTATTAGTGGAGTTTCTAGTTGTGAAGTTTCTAGTTGTGGAGTTTCTAGTTGGAGTTTTTAGTTTTCGAGTTTCTAGTTGTAGATTTTCTATTTGCAGAGTTCCTAGTTGTTGGGTTTCTAGTTGTGGAAATTCTAGTTGTGGAGTTTCTACTTATGGAATCTCTAGTCGAGGAGTTTCTAGTTGTGTAGTTTCTATCTGAGGAGTTTTTAAATGCAAAGTCTCTAGTTGTGCAGTATCTAGTTGTGGAGTTTCTAGTTGTGGAGTTTCTAGTTGTGGAGTTTCTTGTTGGGGAGTTTCTAGTTTGAAGTTTCTAGTTGTGGATTTTCTAGTAGCGGAGTTTCTAGTTGCGGAGCTTCCATTTGGGGAGCTTCTACTTGAGTTTATAGTTGTGGATTTTCTAGTTGCAGAGTTTCGATTTGCAGAGTTTCAAGTTGTGGAGTCTCTAGTTGCGGAGTTACTAGCTGTGGAGTTTCTAGTGGTGGAGTCTCTAGTTGTGCAGTCTCTAGTTGTTGAGCTGCTAGTTGTGAAGTTTAGAGTTGTGGGGTTTCTAGCTGTGGAGTTTCTAGTTGCGGAGTTTCTAGTTGCAGAGATTCTAGTTGTGCAGTTTCTAGTTGGGGAGTTTCTAGTTGCGGAGTTTCTAGTTGTGGAGTTTCTAGTTGCGGAATTTGTAGTTGTGGAGTATCTAGTTGTGGTGTTTCAAGTTGTGGAGTCTGTAGTTGTGGAGTATCTATTTGTTGGGTTTCAAGTTGTGGAGTTTCTACTTGTGGAGTTTCTAGTTGTGGAGTTTTAGTTGCGGAATTTTAGGTTGCGGAGTTTCAGGTTGTCGATTTTCTAGTGGTGGAGTTTGTAGTTGTGGAGTATCTAGTTGTGGAGTTTCAAGTTGAGGAGTTTTAGTTGTGGATTTTGAAAATGTAGAGTTCCTAGTTGTAGAGTTTCTAGTGGTGGAGTTTCTAGTTGTTGAGTTTCTAGTTGCTGAGTTTCTAGTCGCGAAGTCTCAGATTGTGGAGTTTCTAGCTGTGGATTTTGAAGTTGTAGAGTTCCTAGTTGCGGAGTGTCTAGTTGGGAGTTTGTAGTTGTTGAGTTTCTAGTTGACGAGTTTCTATTTGCGAAGTCTCAAGTTGTGGAGTTTCTAGATGTGGAGTTTCTAGTTGCGAAGTTTGTAGCTGCGGAGTTTCTAGTTGCAGAGTTTCTAGTTGTGGAGATTCTAGTTTCCGAGTTTCTAGTTGCGAAGTCTCAAGTTGTGGAGTTTCTAGCTGTGGAGTTTCTAGTTGCGGAGTTTCTAGTTGCGGAGTTTCTAGTTGTGGAGTTTCTAGTTGTGGAATTTGTAGTTGTGGAGTATCTAGTTGTGGTGTTTCAAGTTGTGGTGTTTCTAGCTGTGGAGTTTCTAGTTGCGGAGTTTCTAGTTGCAGAGTTTCTAGTTGCGGAGTTTTCTAGTTGTGGAGATTCTAGTGGCGTAGTTTCAAGTTGTGGAGTTTCTAGTTGCGGAGTTCCTAGATTTGGGTTTCTAGTTGCGGAGTTTCTAGTTGTGGAGTTTCTAGTTGTGGAGCTTTTAGTTGAGGAGTCTCTAGTTGTTGAGTCTCTAGCTGTGGAAATTCTAGTTGTGGAGTTTCTGGTTGCAGAGTTTGTTGTTGCGCAGTTTCCAGATGTGGTGTTTCTAGTTGTGGAGTTTCTAGTTGTGGAATTTGTAGTTTTGGAGTATCTAGTTGTGGTGTTTCAAGTTGTGGAGTTTCTAGCTGTGGAGCTTCTAGTTGCGGAGTTTCTAGTTGCAGAGTTTCTAGTTGCGGAGTTTTCTAGTTGTGGAGATTCTAGTGGCGGAGTTTCAAGTTGTGGAGTTTCTAGTTGCGTAGTTACTAGCTGTGGAGTTTGTAGTGGCGGAGTCTCTAGTTGTGCAGTCTCTAGTTGTTAGGTTGCTAGTTGTGAAATATATAGTTGTGGGGTTCCTAGCTGTGGAGTTTCTAGTTGCGGAGTTTCTAGTTGCAAAGTTTATAGTTGCGGGGTTTCTAGTTGCAGAGATTCTAGTTGTGGAGTTTCTAGTTGGGAAGTTTCTAGTTGCGGAGTTTCTACTTATGGAATCTCTAGTCGTGGAGTTTTTAGTTGTGTAATTTCTATCTGAGGAGTTTCTAAATGCAAAGTCTCTAGTTGTGCAGTCTGTAGTTGTGTAGTTTCTATCTGAGGAGTTTCTAAATGCAAAGTCTCTAGTTGTGCAGTCTCTAGTTGCAGAGTTTCTAGTTGTGGATTTTCTTGTTGCGGAGTTTCTAGTTGCGGAGTTTCCAGTTGGGGAGTTTCTACTTGAGTTTATAGTTGTGGATTTTCTAGTTGCAGAGTTTCGAGTTGCAGAGTTTCAAGTTGTGGAGTTTCTAGTTGCGGAGTTTCTAGCTGCAGAGTTTCTAGTTGCGGAGTCTCTAGTTGTGCAGTCTCTAGTTGTTGAGTTTCTAGTTGTGAAGTTTATAGTTGAGGGGTTTCTGGCTGTGGAGTTTCTAGTTGCGGAGTTTCTATTTGCAGAGTTTCTAGTTGCGGAGTTTTTAGCTGCAGAGTTCTAGTTGTGGAGTTTCTAGTTGTGGAGTTTCAGTTGTGGCGTTTCCAGTTGAGGAATTTATAGGTGTGGAGTTTGTAGTTGTTGAGTTTCTAGTTGTCGGGTTTCCAGTTGCAGAATTTCTAGTTGTGGGTTGTCTAGTTGTGGAGCTTTTAGTTGAAGAGTCTCTAGTTGTTGAGTCTCTAGCTGTGGAAATTCTAGTTGTGAAGTTTCTGGTTGCAGAGTTTGTTGTTGCGGAGTTTCTAGATGTGGTTTTTTTAGTTGTAGAGTTTCTGGCTGTGGAGTTTCCAGTTGCGAAGTTTCTAGTTGTGGAGTTTCTAGTTGTGAGGTTTGTAGTTTTGGAGTTTCTAGTGGTGGAGTTTCTAGTTGTGGAGTCTCTAGTTGTGGAGTTTCTAGTTGTGGAGTATCTAGTTGCGAACTCTCAAGTTGTGGAGTTTCTAGTTCTGGAGTTTCTAGCTGTGGAGTTTCTAGTTGTTGAGTTTCTAGTTGACGAGTTTCTATTTGCGAAGTCTCAAGTGTTGGAGTTTCTAGCTGTGGAGTTTCTAGTTGCGGAGTTTGTAGTTGCGGAGTTTCTAGTTGCAGAGTTTCTAGTTGTGAAGATTCTGGTTGCCGAGTTTCTTGTGGCGATGTCTCAAGTTGTGGAGTTTCTAGCTGTGGAGTTTCTAGTTGCGGAGTTTCTAGTCGTGGAGTTTCTAGCTGTGCAGTTTCTAGTTGTGGAGTTTCTAGTTGTGGAATTAGTAGTTGTGGAGTATCTAGTTGTGGGGTTTCTAGCTGTGGAGTTTCTAGTTGCGGAGTTTCTAGTTGCAAATTTTCTAGTTGCGGGGTTTCTAGTTGCAGAGATTCTAGTTGTGGAGTTTCTAGTTGGGAAGTTTCTAGTTGCGGAGTTTCTAGTTGTGGAGTTTCTAGTTGCGGAATTTGTAGTTGTGGAGTATCTATTTGTGGTGTTTCAAGTTGTGGAGTCTGTAGTTGTGGAGTATATATATGTTGGGTTTCAAGCTGTGGAGTTTCTAGCTGTGGAGTTTCTAGTGGTTGAGTTTCCAGTTGACGAGTTTCCATTTGCGAAGTCTCAAGTTGTGGAGTTTCTAGCTGTAAAGTTTCTAGTTGCAGAGTTTCTAGTTGCGAAGTTTCCAGTTGTTGAGTTTCCAGTTATGAAATTTCAATCTGTGTAGTTTCTAGTTGTGGAGTCTCAATTTTGGAGTTCCTAGTTGTGGAGTCTCTAGTTGTCGAGTTTCTAGTTGTGGAGTGTCTATTAGTGGAGTTTCTAGTTGTGAAGTTTCTAGTTGTGGAGTTTCTAGTTGGAGTATTTAGTTTTCGAGTTTCTAGTTGTAGATTTTCTATTTGCAGAGTTCCTAGTTGTTGGGTTTCTAGTTGTGGAAATTCTAGCTGTGGAGTTTCTACTTATGGAATCTCTAGTCGAGGAGTTTCTTGTTGTGTAGTTTCTATCTGAGGAGTTTTTAAATGCAAAGTCTCTAGTTGTGCAGTCTCTAGTTGTAGAGTTTCTAGTTCTGGAGTTTCTAGTTGTGGAGTTTCTTGTTGCGGAGTTTCTAGTTGTGAAGTTGCTAGTTGTGGATTTTCTAGTTGCGGAGTTTCTAGTTGCGGAGTTTCCAGTTGAGGAGCTTCTACTTGAGTTTATAGTTGTGGATTTTCTAGTTGCAGAGTTTCGATTTGCAGAGTTTCAAGTTGTGGAGTTTCTAGTTGCGGAGTTTCTAGCTGCAGAGTTTCTAGTTGCGGAGTCTCTAGTTGTGCAGTCTCTATTTGTTGAGTTTGTAGTTGTGAAGTTTATAGTTGAGGGGTTTCTCGCTGTGGAGTTTCTAGTTGCGGAGTTTCTATTTGCAGAGTTTCTAGTTGCGGAGTTTTCTAGTTGTGGAGATTCTAGTGGCGGAATTTCAAGTTGTGGAGTTTCTAGTTGCGGAGTTCCTAGTTGTTGGGTTTCTAGTTGCGGAGTTTCTAGTTGTGGAGTTTCTAGTTGTGGAGCTTTTAGTTGAGGAGTCTCTAGTTGTTGAGTCTCTAGCTGTGGAAATTCTAGTTGTGGAGTTTCTAGTTGTTGAGTTTCTAGTTCTGAGTTTCTAGTCGCGAAGTCTCAAATTGTGGAGTTTCTAGCTGTGGAGTTTCTAGTTGCGGAGTTTCCAGTTGTGGAGTTTCTAGTTGCGGAATTTGTAGTTGTGGAGTATCTAGTTGGGGTGTTTCAAGTTGCGGAGTCTGTAGTTGTGGAGTATCCATTTGTTGGGTTTCAACTTGTGGAGTTTCTAGTTGTGGAGTTTCTGGTTGTTGGGTTTCTAGTTGCCGAGTTTCTAGTTGCGAAGTCTCAAGTTGTGGAATTTCTAGCTGTGGAAATTCTAGCTGCGGAGTTTCTAGTTGCGGAGTCTCTAGTTGTGCAGTCTCTAGTTGTGAAGTTTCTAGTTGTGAAGTTTATAGTTGAGGGGTTTCTAGCTGTGGAGTTTCTACTTGAGTTTATAGTTGTGGATTTTCTAGTTGCAGAGTTTCGAGTTGTGGAGTTTCAAGTTGAGGAATTTATAGGTGTGGAGTTTCTAGTTGTTGAGTTTCTAGTTGTCGGGTTTCAAGTTGCGGAGTTTCTAGTTGTGGAGTTTCTAGTTGTGGAGCTTTTAGTTGAGGAGTCTCTAGTTGTTGAGTCTCTAGCTGTGGAAATTCTAGTTGTGGAGTTTCTGGTTGCAGAGTTTGTTGTTGCGGAGTTTCCAGATGTGGTGTTTCTAGTTGTGGAGTTTCTAGTTGTCGAATTTGTAGTTGTGGAGTATCTAGTTGTGGTGTTTCAAGTTGTGGAGTCTCTAGCTGTGGAGTTTCTAGTTGCGGAGTTTCTAGTTGCAGAGTTTCTAGTTGCGGAGTTTTCTAGTTGTGGAGCTTCTAGTGGCGGAGTTTCAAGTTGTGGAGTTTCTAGTTGCGGAGTTACTAGCTGTGGAGTTTCTAGTGGTGGAGTCTCTAGTTGTGCAGTCTCTAGTTGTTGAGTTGCTAGTTGTGAAGTTTATAGTTGTGGGGTTTCTAGCTGTGGAGTTTCTAGTTGCGGAGTTTCTAGTTGCGGAGTTTCTAGTTGTGGAGTTTCTTGTTGGGGAGTTTCTAGTTGCGGAGTTTCTAGTTGTGGAGTTTCTAGTTGCGGAATTTGTAGTTGTGGAGTATCTGGTTGTGGTGTTTCAAGTTGTGGAGTCTGTAGTTGTAGAGTATCTATTTGTTGGGTTTCAAGTTGTGGAGTTTCTAGTTGTGGAGTTTCTAGCTGTGTAGTTTCTAGTGGTTGAGTTTCCAGTTGACGAGTTTCTATTTGCGAAGTCTCAAGTTGTGGAGTTTCTAGCTGTAAAGTTTCTAGTTGCAGAGTTTCTAGTTGCGGAGTTTTAAGTTGTGGAGTTTCTAGTTGTGGAATTTCAATCTGTGTAGTTTCTATTTGTGGAGTCTCAATTTTGGAGTTCCTAGTTGTGGAGTTCCTAGTTGTGGAGTTTCTAGTTGTGGAGTGTCTATTTGTGAAGTTTCTAGTTGTGAAGTTTCTAGTTGTAGAGTTTCTAGTTGGAGTTTTTAGTTTTCGAGTTTCTAGTTGTAGATTTTCTATTTGCAGAGTTCCTAGTTGTGGAGTTTCTAGTTGTGGGGTTTCTAGTTGTGGAAATTCTAGCTGTGGAGTTTCTACTTATGAAATCTTTAGTTGTGGAGTTTCTAGTTGTGGAGCATCTAGTTGTGGAGTTTCTTGTTGGGGAGTTTCTAGTTGCGGAATTTCTAGTTACGGAGTTTCCAGTTGGGGAGTTTCTACTTGGGTTTATAGTTGTGGATTATCTAGTTGCAGAGTTTCGAGTTGCGGAGTTTCAAGTTGTGGAGTTTCTAGTTGCGGAGTTTCTAGTGGCGGAGTTTCTAGCTGCGGAGTTTCTAGTTGTGGAATTTCAATCTGTGTAGTTTCTATTTGTGGAATCTCAATTTTGGAGTTCCTAGTTGTGGAGTTCCTAGTTGTGGAGTTTCTAGTTGTGGAGTGTCTATTTGTGAAGTTTCTAGTTGTGAAGTTTCTAGTTGTAGAGTTTCTAGTTGGAGTTTTTAGTTTTCGAGTTTCTAGTTGTAGATTTTCTATTTGCAGAGTTCCTAGTTGTGAAGTTTCTAGTTGTGGGGTTTCTAGTTGTGGAAATTCTAGCTGTGGAGTTTCTACTTATGAAATCTTTAGTTGTGGAGTTTCTAGTTGTGGAGCATCTAGTTGTGGAGTTTCTTGTTGGGGAGTTTCTAGTTGCGGAGTTTCTAGTTACGGAGTTTCCAGTTGGGGAGTTTCTACTTGGATTTATAGTTGTGGATTATCTAGTTGCAGAGTTTCGAGTTGCGGAGTTTCAAGTTGTGGAGTTTCTAGTTGCGGAGTTTCTAGTGGCGGAGTTTCTAGCTGCGGAGTTTCTAGTTGCAGAGTCTCTAGTTGTGCAGTCTCTAGTTGTTGAGTTTCTAGTTGTGAAGTTTATAGTTGAGGGGTTTCTAGCTGTGGAGTTTCTAGTTGCGGAGTTTCTATTTGCAGAGTTCTAGTTGCGGAGTTTTAGCTGCAGAGTTTCTAGTTGTGGAGTTTCTAGTTGTGGAGTTTCTAGTTGTGGAGTTTTAGTTGTGGCATTTCCAGTTGAGGAATTTATAGGTGTGGAGTTTGTTATTGTTGAGTTTCTACTTGTCGGGTTTCTAGTTGCAGAATTTCTAGTTGTGGAGTGTCAAGTTGTGGAGCTTTTAGTTGAAGAGTCTCTAGTTGTTGAGTCTCTAGCTGTGGAAATTCTAGTTGTGGAGTTTCCAGTTGCGGAGTTTCTAGTTGTGGAGTTTCCAGTTGCGGAGTTTCTAGTTGTGGAGTTTCTAGTTGTGAGGTTTGTAGTTGTGGAGTTTCTAGTGGTGGAGTTTCTAGTTGTGGAGTATCTAGTTGCGAACTCTCAAGTTGTGGAGTTTCTAGTTGTGGAGTTTCTAGCTGTGGAGTTTCTAGTTGTTGAGTTTCTAGTTGACGAGTTTCTATCTGCGAAGTCTCAAGTGTTGGAGTTTCTAGCTGTGGAGTTTCTAGTTGCGGAGTTTGTAGTTGCGGAGTTTCTAGTTGTGGAGATTCTAGTTGCTGAATTTCTTGTTGCGAAGTCTCAAGTTGTGGAGTTTCTAGCTGTGCAGTTTCTATTTGCGGAGTTTCTAGTTGTGGAGTTTCTAGTTGTGGAGTTTCTAGTTGTGGAATTTGTAGTTGCGGAGTATCTAGTTGTGGTGTTTCAAGTTGTGGAGTTTCTAGCTGTGGAATTTCTAGTTGCGGATTTTCTAGTGGCAGAGTTTCTAGTTGCGGAGTTTTCTAGTTGTGGAGATTCTAGTGGCGGAGTTTCCAGTTGTGGAGTTTCTAGTTGCGGAGTTACTAGCTGTGGAGTTTCTAGTGGCGGAGTCTCTAGTTGTGCATTCTCTAGTTGTTGAGTTGCTAGTTGTGAAGTTTCTAGTTGTGGGGTTTCTAGCGGTGGAGTTTCTAGTTGCGGAGTTTCTAGTTGCAGAGTTTCTAGTTGCGGAGTTTCTAGTTGCAGAAATTCTAGTTGTGGAGTTTCTAGTTGGGGAGTTTCTAGTTGTGAAGTTTATAGTTGTGGGGTTTCTTGCTGTGGAGTTTCTAATTGCGGAGTTTCTAGTTGCAGAGTTTCTAGTTGCGGAGTTTCTAGTTGTGGAGTTTCTAGTTGTGGAGTTTCTAGTTGTGGAGTTTCTAGTTGTGGAGTTTATTTTTGGAGTTTCAAGTTGTGGAATTTATAGGTGTCGAGTTTCTAGTTGTTGAATGTCTAGTTGTGGAGTTTCTAAATGCGGAGTTTCTAGATGTGGAGTTTCTACACGCGGAGTTTCTAGTTGTGGAGTTTTTAGTTGCGGAGTTTCTGGTTGCGGAGCTTCAGGTTGTGGAGTTTCTAGTGGTGGAGTTTGTAGTTGTGGAGTATCTAGTTGTGGAGTTTCAAGTTGAGGAGTTTTTAGTTGTGGATTTTGAAGTTGTACAGTTTCTAGTTGTGGAGTTTCTAGTGGTGGAGTTTCTAGTTGTTGAGTTTCTAGTGTCTGAGTTTCTAGTCGCGAAGTCTGAAATTGTGGAGTTTCTAGCTGTGGATTTTGAAGTTGTAGAGTTCCTAGTTGCGGAGTGTCTAGTTGGGAGTTTCTAGTTGTTGAGTTTCTAGTTGACGAGTTTCTATTTGCGAAGTCTCAAGTTGTGGAGTTTCTAGTTGCGGAGTTTCTAGCTGTGGAGTTTCTAGTTGCGGAGTTTCTAGTTGCAGATTTTCTAGTTGCGGAGTTTTCTAGTTGTGGAGATTCTAGTGGCGGAGTTTCAAGTTGTGGAGTTTCTAGTTGCGGAGTTACTAGCTGTGGAGTTTGTAGTGGCGGAGTCTCTAGTTGTGCAGTCTCTGGTTGTTGAGTTGCTAGTTGTGAAGTATATAGTTGTGGGGTTTCTAGCTGTGGAGTTTCTAGTTCCGGAGTTTCTAGTTGCAAAGTTTCTAATTGCGGAGTTTCTAGTTGCAGAGATTCTAGTTGTGGAGTTTCTAGTTGTGGAGTTTCTAGTTGCGGAGTTTCTAGTTGTGGAATTTCTAGTTGTGGCATTTCCAGTTGAGGAATTTATAGGTGTGGAGTTTGTAGTTGTTGAGTTTCTACTTGTCGGGTTTCTAGTTGCAGAATTTCTAGTTGTGGAGTGTCAAGTTGTGGAGCTTTTAGTTGAAGAGTCTCTAGTTGTTGAGTCTCTAGCTGTGGAAATTCTAGTTGTGGAGTTTCCAGTTGCGGAGTTTCTAGTTGTGGAGTTTCCAGTTGCGGAGTTTCTAGTTGTGGAGTTTCTAGTTGTGAGGTTTGTAGTTGTGGAGTTTCTAGTGGTGGAGTTTCTAGTTGTGGAGTATCTAGTTGCGAACTCTCAAGTTGTGGAGTTTCTAGTTGTGGAGTTTCTAGCTGTGGAGTTTCTAGTTGTTGAGTTTCTAGTTGACGAGTTTCTATCTGCGAAGTCTCAAGTGTTGGAGTTTCTAGCTGTGGAGTTTCTAGTTGCGGAGTTTGTAGTTGCGGAGTTTCTAGTTGTGGAGATTCTAGTTGCCGAATTTCTTGTTGCGAAGTCTCAAGTTGTGGAGTTTCTAGCTGTGCAGTTTCTATTTGCGGAGTTTCTAGTTGTGGAGTTTCTAGTTGTGGAGTTTCTAGTTGTGGAATTTGTAGTTGCGGAGTATCTAGTTGTGGTGTTTCAAGTTGTGGAGTTTCTAGCTGTGGAATTTCTAGTTGCGGATTTTCTAGTGGCAGAGTTTCTAGTTGCGGAGTTTTCTAGTTGTGGAGATTCTAGTGGCGGAGTTTCCAGTTGTTGAGTTTCTAGTTGCGGAGTTACTAGCTGTGGAGTTTCTAGTGGCGGAGTCTCTAGTTGTGCATTCTCTAGTTGTTGAGTTGCTAGTTGTGAAGTTTCTAGTTGTGGGGTTTCTAGCGGTGGAGTTTCTAGTTGCGGAGTTTCTAGTTGCAGAGTTTCTAGTTGCGGAGTTTCTAGTTGCAGAAATTCTAGTTGTGGAGTTTCTAGTTGGGGAGTTTCTAGTTGTGAAGTTTATAGTTGTGGGGTTTCTTGCTGTGGAGTTTCTAATTGCGGAGTTTCTAGTTGCAGAGTTTCTAGTTGCGGAGTTTCTAGTTGTGGAGTTTCTAGTTGTGGAGTTTCTAGTTGTGGAGTTTCTAGTTGTGGAGTTTCTAGTTGTGGAGTGTCTATTAGTGGAGTTTCTAGTTGTGAAGTTTCTAGTTGTGGAGTTTCTAGTTGGAGTATTTAGTTTTCGAGTTTCTAGTTGTAGATTTTCTATTTGCAGAGTTCCTAGTTGTTGGGTTTCTAGTTGTGGAAATTCTAGCTGTGGAGTTTCTACTTATGGAATCTCTAGTCGAGGAGTTTCTTGTTGTGTAGTTTCTATCTGAGGAGTTTTTAAATGCAAAGTCTCTAGTTGTGCAGTCTCTAGTTGTAGAGTTTCTAGTTCTGGAGTTTCTAGTTGTGGAGTTTCTTGTTGCGGAGTTTCTAGTTGTGAAGTTGCTAGTTGTGGATTTTCTAGTTGCGGAGTTTCTAGTTGCGGAGTTTCCAGTTGAGGAGCTTCTACTTGAGTTTATAGTTGTGGATTTTCTAGTTGCAGAGTTTCGATTTGCAGAGTTTCAAGTTGTGGAGTTTCTAGTTGCGGAGTTTCTAGCTGCAGAGTTTCTAGTTGCGGAGTCTCTAGTTGTGCAGTCTCTATTTGTTGAGTTTGTAGTTGTGAAGTTTATAGTTGAGGGGTTTCTCGCTGTGGAGTTTCTAGTTGCGGAGTTTCTATTTGCAGAGTTTCTAGTTGCGGAGTTTTCTAGTTGTGGAGATTCTAGTGGCGGAGTTTCAAGTTGTGGAGTTTCTAG
The DNA here is from genome assembly GCF_043290135.1 of Rhipicephalus microplus. Lineage (NCBI taxonomy): Eukaryota > Metazoa > Arthropoda > Arachnida > Ixodida > Ixodidae > Rhipicephalus > Rhipicephalus microplus. Next base: position 5,102,208 of record NW_027464585.1, on the reverse strand, counting down.
TTGCGGAGTTCCTAGTTGTTGGGTTTCTAGTTGCGGAGTTTCTAGTTGTGGAGTTTCTAGTTGTGGAGCTTTTAGTTGAGGAGTCTCTAGTTGTTGAGTCTCTAGCTGTGGAAATTCTAGTTGTGGAGTTTCTAGTTGTTGAGTTTCTAGTTCTGAGTTTCTAGTCGCGAAGTCTCAAATTGTGGAGTTTCTAGCTGTGGAGTTTCTAGTTGCGGAGTTTCCAGTTGTGGAGTTTCTAGTTGCGGAATTTGTAGTTGTGGAGTATCTAGTTGGGGTGTTTCAAGTTGCGGAGTCTGTAGTTGTGGAGTATCCATTTGTTGGGTTTCAACTTGTGGAGTTTCTAGTTGTGGAGTTTCTGGTTGTTGGGTTTCTAGTTGCCGAGTTTCTAGTTGCGAAGTCTCAAGTTGTGGAATTTCTAGCTGTGGAAATTCTAGCTGCGGAGTTTCTAGTTGCGGAGTCTCTAGTTGTGCAGTCTCTAGTTGTGAAGTTTCTAGTTGTGAAGTTTATAGTTGAGGGGTTTCTAGCTGTGGAGTTTCTACTTGAGTTTATAGTTGTGGATTTTCTAGTTGCAGAGTTTCGAGTTGTGGAGTTTCAAGTTGAGGAATTTATAGGTGTGGAGTTTCTAGTTGTTGAGTTTCTAGTTGTCGGGTTTCAAGTTGCGGAGTTTCTAGTTGTGGAGTTTCTAGTTGTGGAGCTTTTAGTTGAGGAGTCTCTAGTTGTTGAGTCTCTAGCTGTGGAAATTCTAGTTGTGGAGTTTCTGGTTGCAGAGTTTGTTGTTGCGGAGTTTCCAGATGTGGTGTTTCTAGTTGTGGAGTTTCTAGTTGTCGAATTTGTAGTTGTGGAGTATCTAGTTGTGGTGTTTCAAGTTGTGGAGTCTCTAGCTGTGGAGTTTCTAGTTGCGGAGTTTCTAGTTGCAGAGTTTCTAGTTGCGGAGTTTTCTAGTTGTGGAGCTTCTAGTGGCGGAGTTTCAAGTTGTGGAGTTTCTAGTTGCGGAGTTACTAGCTGTGGAGTTTCTAGTGGTGGAGTCTCTAGTTGTGCAGTCTCTAGTTGTTGAGTTGCTAGTTGTGAAGTTTATAGTTGTGGGGTTTCTAGCTGTGGAGTTTCTAGTTGCGGAGTTTCTAGTTGCGGAGTTTCTAGTTGTGGAGTTTCTTGTTGGGGAGTTTCTAGTTGCGGAGTTTCTAGTTGTGGAGTTTCTAGTTGCGGAATTTGTAGTTGTGGAGTATCTGGTTGTGGTGTTTCAAGTTGTGGAGTCTGTAGTTGTAGAGTATCTATTTGTTGGGTTTCAAGTTGTGGAGTTTCTAGTTGTGGAGTTTCTAGCTGTGTAGTTTCTAGTGGTTGAATTTCCAGTTGACGAGTTTCTATTTGCGAAGTCTCAAGTTGTGGAGTTTCTAGCTGTAAAGTTTCTAGTTGCAGAGTTTCTAGTTGCGGAGTTTTAAGTTGTGGAGTTTCTAGTTGTGGAATTTCAATCTGTGTAGTTTCTATTTGTGGAGTCTCAATTTTGGAGTTCCTAGTTGTGGAGTTCCTAGTTGTGGAGTTTCTAGTTGTGGAGTGTCTATTTGTGAAGTTTCTAGTTGTGAAGTTTCTAGTTGTAGAGTTTCTAGTTGGAGTTTTTAGTTTTCGAGTTTCTAGTTGTAGATTTTCTATTTGCAGAGTTCCTAGTTGTGGAGTTTCTAGTTGTGGGGTTTCTAGTTGTGGAAATTCTAGCTGTGGAGTTTCTACTTATGAAATCTTTAGTTGTGGAGTTTCTAGTTGTGGAGCATCTAGTTGTGGAGTTTCTTGTTGGGGAGTTTCTAGTTGCGGAATTTCTAGTTACGGAGTTTCCAGTTGGGGAGTTTCTACTTGGGTTTATAGTTGTGGATTATCTAGTTGCAGAGTTTCGAGTTGCGGAGTTTCAAGTTGTGGAGTTTCTAGTTGCGGAGTTTCTAGTGGCGGAGTTTCTAGCTGCGGAGTTTCTAGTTGTGGAATTTCAATCTGTGTAGTTTCTATTTGTGGAATCTCAATTTTGGAGTTCCTAGTTGTGGAGTTCCTAGTTGTGGAGTTTCTAGTTGTGGAGTGTCTATTTGTGAAGTTTCTAGTTGTGAAGTTTCTAGTTGTAGAGTTTCTAGTTGGAGTTTTTAGTTTTCGAGTTTCTAGTTGTAGATTTTCTATTTGCAGAGTTCCTAGTTGTGAAGTTTCTAGTTGTGGGGTTTCTAGTTGTGGAAATTCTAGCTGTGGAGTTTCTACTTATGAAATCTTTAGTTGTGGAGTTTCTAGTTGTGGAGCATCTAGTTGTGGAGTTTCTTGTTGGGGAGTTTCTAGTTGCGGAGTTTCTAGTTACGGAGTTTCCAGTTGGGGAGTTTCTACTTGGATTTATAGTTGTGGATTATCTAGTTGCAGAGTTTCGAGTTGCGGAGTTTCAAGTTGTGGAGTTTCTAGTTGCGGAGTTTCTAGTGGCGGAGTTTCTAGCTGCGGAGTTTCTAGTTGCAGAGTCTCTAGTTGTGCAGTCTCTAGTTGTTGAGTTTCTAGTTGTGAAGTTTATAGTTGAGGGGTTTCTAGCTGTGGAGTTTCTAGTTGCGGAGTTTCTATTTGCAGAGTTCTAGTTGCGGAGTTTTAGCTGCAGAGTTTCTAGTTGTGGAGTTTCTAGTTGTGGAGTTTCTAGTTGTGGAGTTTTAGTTGTGGCATTTCCAGTTGAGGAATTTATAGGTGTGGAGTTTGTTATTGTTGAGTTTCTACTTGTCGGGTTTCTAGTTGCAGAATTTCTAGTTGTGGAGTGTCAAGTTGTGGAGCTTTTAGTTGAAGAGTCTCTAGTTGTTGAGTCTCTAGCTGTGGAAATTCTAGTTGTGGAGTTTCCAGTTGCGGAGTTTCTAGTTGTGGAGTTTCCAGTTGCGGAGTTTCTAGTTGTGGAGTTTCTAGTTGTGAGGTTTGTAGTTGTGGAGTTTCTAGTGGTGGAGTTTCTAGTTGTGGAGTATCTAGTTGCGAACTCTCAAGTTGTGGAGTTTCTAGTTGTGGAGTTTCTAGCTGTGGAGTTTCTAGTTGTTGAGTTTCTAGTTGACGAGTTTCTATCTGCGAAGTCTCAAGTGTTGGAGTTTCTAGCTGTGGAGTTTCTAGTTGCGGAGTTTGTAGTTGCGGAGTTTCTAGTTGTGGAGATTCTAGTTGCTGAATTTCTTGTTGCGAAGTCTCAAGTTGTGGAGTTTCTAGCTGTGCAGTTTCTATTTGCGGAGTTTCTAGTTGTGGAGTTTCTAGTTGTGGAGTTTCTAGTTGTGGAATTTGTAGTTGCGGAGTATCTAGTTGTGGTGTTTCAAGTTGTGGAGTTTCTAGCTGTGGAATTTCTAGTTGCGGATTTTCTAGTGGCAGAGTTTCTAGTTGCGGAGTTTTCTAGTTGTGGAGATTCTAGTGGCGGAGTTTCCAGTTGTGGAGTTTCTAGTTGCGGAGTTACTAGCTGTGGAGTTTCTAGTGGCGGAGTCTCTAGTTGTGCATTCTCTAGTTGTTGAGTTGCTAGTTGTGAAGTTTCTAGTTGTGGGGTTTCTAGCGGTGGAGTTTCTAGTTGCGGAGTTTCTAGTTGCAGAGTTTCTAGTTGCGGAGTTTCTAGTTGCAGAAATTCTAGTTGTGGAGTTTCTAGTTGGGGAGTTTCTAGTTGTGAAGTTTATAGTTGTGGGGTTTCTTGCTGTGGAGTTTCTAATTGCGGAGTTTCTAGTTGCAGAGTTTCTAGTTGCGGAGTTTCTAGTTGTGGAGTTTCTAGTTGTGGAGTTTCTAGTTGTGGAGTTTCTAGTTGTGGAGTTTATTTTTGGAGTTTCAAGTTGTGGAATTTATAGGTGTCGAGTTTCTAGTTGTTGAATGTCTAGTTGTGGAGTTTCTAAATGCGGAGTTTCTAGATGTGGAGTTTCTACACGCGGAGTTTCTAGTTGTGGAGTTTTTAGTTGCGGAGTTTCTGGTTGCGGAGCTTCAGGTTGTGGAGTTTCTAGTGGTGGAGTTTGTAGTTGTGGAGTATCTAGTTGTGGAGTTTCAAGTTGAGGAGTTTTTAGTTGTGGATTTTGAAGTTGTACAGTTTCTAGTTGTGGAGTTTCTAGTGGTGGAGTTTCTAGTTGTTGAGTTTCTAGTGTCTGAGTTTCTAGTCGCGAAGTCTGAAATTGTGGAGTTTCTAGCTGTGGATTTTGAAGTTGTAGAGTTCCTAGTTGCGGAGTGTCTAGTTGGGAGTTTCTAGTTGTTGAGTTTCTAGTTGACGAGTTTCTATTTGCGAAGTCTCAAGTTGTGGAGTTTCTAGTTGCGGAGTTTCTAGCTGTGGAGTTTCTAGTTGCGGAGTTTCTAGTTGCAGATTTTCTAGTTGCGGAGTTTTCTAGTTGTGGAGATTCTAGTGGCGGAGTTTCAAGTTGTGGAGTTTCTAGTTGCGGAGTTACTAGCTGTGGAGTTTGTAGTGGCGGAGTCTCTAGTTGTGCAGTCTCTGGTTGTTGAGTTGCTAGTTGTGAAGTATATAGTTGTGGGGTTTCTAGCTGTGGAGTTTCTAGTTCCGGAGTTTCTAGTTGCAAAGTTTCTAATTGCGGAGTTTCTAGTTGCAGAGATTCTAGTTGTGGAGTTTCTAGTTGTGTAGTTTCTAGTTGCGGAGTTTCTAGTTGTGGAATTTCTAGTTGTGGCATTTCCAGTTGAGGAATTTATAGGTGTGGAGTTTGTAGTTGTTGAGTTTCTACTTGTCGGGTTTCTAGTTGCAGAATTTCTAGTTGTGGAGTGTCAAGTTGTGGAGCTTTTAGTTGAAGAGTCTCTAGTTGTTGAGTCTCTAGCTGTGGAAATTCTAGTTGTGGAGTTTCCAGTTGCGGAGTTTCTAGTTGTGGAGTTTCCAGTTGCGGAGTTTCTAGTTGTGGAGTTTCTAGTTGTGAGGTTTGTAGTTGTGGAGTTTCTAGTGGTGGAGTTTCTAGTTGTGGAGTATCTAGTTGCGAACTCTCAAGTTGTGGAGTTTCTAGTTGTGGAGTTTCTAGCTGTGGAGTTTCTAGTTGTTGAGTTTCTAGTTGACGAGTTTCTATCTGCGAAGTCTCAAGTGTTGGAGTTTCTAGCTGTGGAGTTTCTAGTTGCGGAGTTTGTAGTTGCGGAGTTTCTAGTTGTGGAGATTCTAGTTGCCGAATTTCTTGTTGCGAAGTCTCAAGTTGTGGAGTTTCTAGCTGTGCAGTTTCTATTTGCGGAGTTTCTAGTTGTGGAGTTTCTAGTTGTGGAGTTTCTAGTTGTGGAATTTGTAGTTGCGGAGTATCTAGTTGTGGTGTTTCAAGTTGTGGAGTTTCTAGCTGTGGAATTTCTAGTTGCGGATTTTCTAGTGGCAGAGTTTCTAGTTGCGGAGTTTTCTAGTTGTGGAGATTCTAGTGGCGGAGTTTCCAGTTGTTGAGTTTCTAGTTGCGGAGTTACTAGCTGTGGAGTTTCTAGTGGCGGAGTCTCTAGTTGTGCATTCTCTAGTTGTTGAGTTGCTAGTTGTGAAGTTTCTAGTTGTGGGGTTTCTAGCGGTGGAGTTTCTAGTTGCGGAGTTTCTAGTTGCAGAGTTTCTAGTTGCGGAGTTTCTAGTTGCAGAAATTCTAGTTGTGGAGTTTCTAGTTGGGGAGTTTCTAGTTGTGAAGTTTATAGTTGTGGGGTTTCTTGCTGTGGAGTTTCTAATTGCGGAGTTTCTAGTTGCAGAGTTTCTAGTTGCGGAGTTTCTAGTTGTGGAGTTTCTAGTTGTGGAGTTTCTAGTTGTGGAGTTTCTAGTTGTGGAGTTTATTTGTGGAGTTTCAAGTTGTGGAATTTATAGGTGTCGAGTTTCTAGTTGTTGAATGTCTAGTTGTGGAGTTTCTAAATGCGGAGTTTCTAGATGTGGAGTTTCTACACGCGGAGTTTCTAGTTGTGGAGTTTTTAGTTGCGGAGTTTCTGGTTGCGGAGCTTCAGGTTGTGGAGTTTCTAGTGGTGGAGTTTGTAGTTGTGGAGTATCTAGTTGTGGAGTTTCAAGTTGAGGAGTTTTTAGTTGTGGATTTTGAAGTTGTACAGTTTCTAGTTGTGGAGTTTCTAGTGGTGGAGTTTCTAGTTGTTGAGTTTCTAGTGTCTGAGTTTCTAGTCGCGAAGTCTGAAATTGTGGAGTTTCTAGCTGTGGATTTTGAAGTTGTAGAGTTCCTAGTTGCGGAGTGTCTAGTTGGGAGTTTCTAGTTGTTGAGTTTCTAGTTGACGAGTTTCTATTTGCGAAGTCTCAAGTTGTGGAGTTTCTAGTTGCGGAGTTTCTAGCTGTGGAGTTTCTAGTTGCGGAGTTTCTAGTTGCAGATTTTCTAGTTGCGGAGTTTTCTAATTGTGGAGATTCTAGTGGCGGAGTTTCAAGTTGTGGAGTTTCTAGTTGCGGAGTTACTAGCTGTGGAGTTTGTAGTGGCGGAGTCTCTAGTTGTGCAGTCTCTGGTTGTTGAGTTGCTAGTTGTGAAGTATATAGTTGTGGGGTTTCTAGCTGTGGAGTTTCTAGTTCCGGAGTTTCTAGTTGCAAAGTTTCTAATTGCGGAGTTTCTAGTTGCAGAGATTCTAGTTGTGGAGTTTCTAGTTGGGGAGTTTCTAGTTGCGGAGTTTCTAGTTGTGGAATTTCTAGTTGCGGAATTTGTAGTTGTGGAGTATCTATTTGTGGTGTTTCAAGTTGTGGAGTCTGTAGTTGTGGAGTATCTATATGTTGGGTTTCAAGTTGTGGAGTTTTCAGCTGTGGAGTTTCTAGTGGTTGAGTTTCCAGTTGACGAGTTTCTATTTGCGAAGTCTCAAGTTGTGGAGTTTCTAGCTGTAAAGTTTCTAGTTGCAGAGTTTCTAGTTGTGAAGTTTCTAGTTGTGGAGTTTCCAGTTGTGAAATTTCAATCTGTGTAGTTTCTAGTTGTGGAGTCTCAATTTTGGAGTTCCTAGTTGTGGAGTCTCTAGTTGTCAAGTTTCTAGTTGTGGAGTGTCTATTTGTGGAGTTTCTAGTTGTGAAGTTTCTAGTTGTGGAGTTTCTAGTTGGAGTTTTCAGTTTTCGAGTTTCTAGTTGTAGATTTTCTATTTGCAGAGTTCCTAGTTGTTGGGTTTCTAGTTGTGAAAACTCTAGCTGTGGAGTTTCTTTTTATGGAATCTCTAGTCGAGGAGTTTCTAGTTGTGTAGTTTCTATCTGAGGAGTTTCTAAATGCAAAGTCTCTAGTTGTGGAGTTTCTAGTTGTGGAGTTTCTGGTTGGGGAGTTTCTAGTTGCAGAGTTTCGATTTGCAGAGTTTCAAGTTGTGGAGTTTCTAGTTGCGGAGTTTCTAGCTGCGGAGTTTCTAGTTGCGGAGTCTCTGATTGTGCAGTGTCTAGTTGTTGAGTTTCTAGTTGTGAAGTTTACAGTTGAGGGGTTTCTAGCTGTGGAGTTTCAAGTTGTGGAATTTATAGGTGTGGAGTTTCTATTTGTGGAGTTTCTAGTGGTCGGGTTTCTAGTTACGGAGTTTCTAGTTGTGGAGTTTCTAGTTGTGGATTTTCTAGTTGTGGAGTTTTTAGTTGCGGAGTTTCTAGTTGCGGAGTTTCTGGTTGTGGAGTTTCAAGTTGTGTAGTTTCAATCTGTGTAGTTTCTAGTTGTGGAGTCTCAATTTGTGGAGTTCCTAAGTTGTGGAGTCTCATGTTGTGGAGTTTCTAGTTGTGGAGTGTCCATTTGTGGATTTTCTAGTTGTGAAGTTTCTAGTTGTGGAGTTTCTAGTTGGAGTTTTTAGTTTTCGAGTTTCTAGTTAAAGATTTTCTATTTGCAGAGTTCCTAGTTGTGGAGTTTCTAGTTGAGGGGTTTCTAGCTGCAGAGTTTCTAGTTGCGGAGTCTCTAGTTGTGCAGTCTGTAGTTGTTGAGTTTCTAGTTGTGAAGTTTATGGTTGAGGGGTTTCTAGCTGTGGAGTTTCTAGTTGCGGAGTTTCTATTTGCAGAGTTTCTAGTTGCGGAGTTTTTAGCTGCAGAGTTCTAGTTGCAGAGTTTGTTGTTGCGGAGTTTCTAGATGTGGTTTTTTTAGTTGTAGAGTTTCTGGCTGTGGAGTTTCCAGTTGCAGAGTTTCTAATTGTGGAGTTTCTAGTTGTGAGGTTTGTAGTTCTGGAGTTTCTAGTGGTGGAGTTTCTAGTTGTGGAGTCTCTAGTTGTGGAGTTTCTAGTTGTGGAGTATCTAGTTGCGAACTCTCAAGTTGTGGAGTTTCTAGTTCTGGAGTTTCTAGCTGTGGAGTTTCTAGTTGTTGAGTTTCTAGTTGACGAGTTTCTATTTGCGAAGTCTCAAGTGTTGCAGTTTCTAGCTGTGGAGTTTCTAGTTGCGGAGTTTGTAGTTGCGGAGTTTCTAGTTGCAGAGTTTCTAGTTGTGGAGATTCTAGTTGCCGAGTTTCTTGTTGCGAAGTCTCAAGTTGTGGAGTTTCTAGCTGTGGAGTTTCTAGTTGCGGAGTTTCTAGATGTGGAGTTCATAGTTGTGGAGTTTCTAGTTGTGGAGTTAGTTGTTGTGGAGTATCTAGTTGTAGTGTTTCAAGTTGTGGAGTTTCTAGTTGCAGAGTTTCTAGTTGCGGAGTTTCTAGTTGCAGAGATTCTAGTTGTGGAGTTTCTAGTTGGGGAGTTTCTAGTTGTTGAGTTTCTAGTTGTGAAGTTTATAGTTGTGGTGTTTCTAGCTATGGAGTTTCTAGTTGCGGAGTTTCTAGTTGCAGAGTTTCTAGTCGCGGAGTTTTCTAGTTGTGGAGATTCTAGTGGCGGAGTTTCAAGTTGCGGAGTTTCTAGTTGCGGAGTTACTAGTTGTGGAGTTTCTAGTTGCGGAGTCTCTAGTTGAGCCGTCTCTAGTTGTTGAGTTGCTAGTTGTGAAGTTTCTAGTTGTGGGGTTTCTAGCTGTAGAGTTTCTAGTTGCGGAGTTTCTAGTTGCAGAGTTCTAGTTGCGGAGTTTTTAGCTGCAGAGTTTCTAGTTGTGGAGTTTCTAGTTGTGGAGTTTCTAGTTGTGGAGTTTTAGTTGTGGCATTTCCAGTTGAGGAATTTATAGGTGTGGAGTTTGTAGTTGTGTAGTTTCTACTTGTCGGGTTTCTAGATGCAGAATTTCTAGTTGTGGAGTGTCTAGTTGTGGAGCTTTTAGTTGAAGAGTCTCTAGTTGTTGAGTCTCTAGCTGTGGAAATTCTAGTTGTGGAGTTTCTAGTTGCAGAGTTTGTTGTTGCGGAGTTTCTAGATGTGGTTTTTCTAGTTGTAGAGTTTCTGGCTGTGGAGTTTCCAGTTGCGGAGTTTCTAGTTGTGGAGTTTCTAGTTGTGAGGTTTGTAGTTGTGGACTTTCTAGTGGTGGATTTTCTAGTTGTGGAGTCTCTAGTTGTGGAGTTTCTAGTTGTGGAGTTTCTAACTGTGGAGTTTCTAGTTGTTGAGTTTCTAGTTGACAAGTTTCTATTTGCGAAGTCTCAAGTGTTGGAGTTTCTAGCTGTGGAGTTTCTAGTTGCGGAGTTTGTAGTTGCGGAGTTTCTAGTTGCAGAGTTTCTAGTTGTGGAGATTCTAGTTGCCGAGTTTCTTGTTGCGAAGTCTCAAGTTGTGGAGTTTCTAGCTGTGGAGTTTCTAGTTGCGGAGTTTCTAGTTGTGGAATTAGTAGTTGTGGAGTATCTAGTTGTAGTGTTTCAAGTTGTGGAGTTTCTAGTTGCAGAGTTTCTAGTTGCATAGATTCTAGTTGTGGAGTTTCTAGTTGGGGAGTTTCTAGTTGTTGAGTTTCTAGTTGTGAAAATTATAGTTGTAGGGTTTCTAGCTTTGGAGTTTCTAGTTGCGGAGTTTCTAGTTGCAGAGTTTCTAGTTGCGGAGTTTTCTAGTTGTGGAGATTCTAGTGGCGGAGTTTCAAGTTGTGGAGTTTCTAGTTGCGGAGTTACTAGCTGTGGAGTTTCTAGTTGCGGAGTCTCTAGTTGTGCAGTCTCAAGTTTTTGAGTTGCTAGTTGTGAAGTTTCTAGTTGTGGGGTTTCTAGCTGTGGACTTTCTAGTTGCGGAGTTTCTAGTTGCAGAGTTTCTAGTTGCGGAGTTTCTAGTTGCAGAGATTCTAGTTGTGGAGTTTCTAGTTGGGGAGTTTCTAGTTGTTGAGTGTCTAGTTGTGGAGTTTCTAGTTGCGGAGTTTCTTGTTGTGGAGTTTCTACTTGTGGAGTTTCTAGTTGTGGAGTTTTTAGTTGCGGAGTTTCTGGTTGCGGTGTTTCAGGTAGTGGAGTTTTAAGTGGTGGAGTTTGTAGTTGTGGAGTATCTAGTTGTGGAGTTTCAAGTTGAGGAGTTTTTAGTTGTGGATTTTGAAGTTGTAGAGTTCCTAGTTGTGGAGTTTCTAGTGGTGGAGTTTCTAGTTGTTGAGTTTCTAGTTGCTGAGTTTCTAGTCGCGAAGTCTCAAATTGAGGAGTTTCTAGCTGTGGAGTTTCTAGTTGCGGAGTTTCCAGTTGTGAAGTTTCTAGTTGCGGAATTTGTAGTTGTGGAATTCGTAGTTGTGGAGTATCTAGTTGTGGTGTTTCAAGTAGTGAAGTTTCTAGCTGTGGAGTTTCTAATTGCGGAGTTTCTGGTTGCATAGTTTCACGTTGCGGAGTTTTCTAGTTGTGGAGTTTCTAGTTTCGGAGTTTCTAGTTGCGGAGTTTCAAGTTGTGGAGTTTCTAGTTGGGGAGTTTCTAGTTGTGGAGTCTGTAGTTGAGGAGTATCTATTTGTTGGGTTTCAACTTGTGGAGTTTCTAGTTGTGGAGTTTCTGGTTGTTGGGTTTCTAGTTGCCGAGTTTCTAGTTTCGAAGTCTCAAGTAGTGAAGTTTCTAGCTGTGGAGTTTTTAATTGCGGAGTTTCTAGTTGCAGAGTTTCACGTTGCGGAGTTTTCTAGTTGTGGAGTTTCTAGTTTCGGAGTTTCTATTTGCGGAGATTCAAGTTGTGGAGTTTCTAGTTGGGGAGTTTCTAGTTGTGGATTTTCTAGCTGTGGAGTTTCCAGTTATGGAATTTCTAGTTGTGGAGTTTCTAGCTGTGGAGTTTCAAGTTGTGGAATTTATAGGTGTGGAGTTTCTATTTGTGGAGTTTCTAGTGGTCGGATTTCTAGTTGCGGAGTTTCTAGTTGACGAGTTTCTATTTGCGAAGTCTCAAGTGTTGGAGTTTCTAGCTGTGGAGTTTCTAGTTGCGGAGTTTGTAGTTGTGGGGCTTCTAGTTGCGGAGTTACCAGCTGTGGAGTTTCTAGTGGTGGAGTCTCTAGTTGTGCAGTCTCTAGTTGTTGAGTTGCTAGTTGTGAAGTTTATAGTTGTGGGGTTTCTAGCTGTGGAGTTTCTAGTTGCGGAGTTTCTAGTTGCAGAGATTCTAGTTGTGGGGTTTTAGTTGGGGAGTTTCTAGTTGCGGAGCTTCTAGTTGTGGAGTTTCTAGTTGCGGAATTTGTAGTTGTGGAGTATCTAGTTGTGGTGTTTCAAGTTGTGGAGTCTGTAGTTGTGGAGTATCTATTTGTTGGGTTTCAAGTTGCGGAGTTTCTAGTTGTGGAGTTTCTAGTTCTGGAGTTTCTAGTTGTGGAATTTGTAGTTGTGGAGTATCTAGTTGTGGTGTTTCAAGTTGTTGAGTTTCTAGCTGTGGAATTTCTAGTTGTGGATTTTCTAGTGGCAGAGTTTCTAGTTGCGGAGTTTTCTAGTTGTGGAGATTCTAGTGGCGGAGTTTCAAGTTGTGGAGTTTCTAGTTGCGGAGTCACTAGCTGTGGAGTTTCTAGTTGCGGAGTCTCTAGTTGTGCAGTCTCTAGTTGTTGAGTTGCTAGTTGTGAAGTTTCTAGTTGTGGGGTTTCTACCTGTGGAGTTTCTAAATGCGGAGTTTCTAGTTGTGGAGTTTCTAAACGCGGAGTTTCTAGTTGTGGAGTTTCTACTTGTGGAGTTTCTAGTTGTGGAATTTTTAGTTGCGGAGTTTCTGGTTGCGGAGTTTCAAGTGGTGGAGTTTCTAGTGGTGGAGTTTGTAGTTGTGGAGTATCTAGTTGTGGAGTTTCAAGTTGAGGAGTTTTTAGTTGTGGATTTTGAAGTTGTACAGTTCCTAGTTGTGGAGTTTCTAGTGGTGGAGTTTCTAGTTGTTGAGTTTCTAGTTGACGAGTTTCTATTTGCTAAGTCTCAAGTTGTGGAGTTTCTAGCTGTGGAGTTTCTAGTTGCAGAGTTTCTAGTTGTGGAGTTTCTAGTTGTGGAATTTGTAGTTGTGGAGTATCTAGTTGTGGTGTTTTAAGTTGTGGTGTTTCTAGCTGTGGAGGTTCTAGTTGCGGAGTTTCTAGTTGCAGAGTTTCTAGTTGCGGAGTTTTCTAGTTGTGGAGATTCTAGTGGCGGAGTTTCAAGTTGTGGAGTTTCTAGTTGCGGAGTTACTAGCTGTGGAGTTTGTAGTGGCGGAGTCTCTAGTTGTGCAGTCACTGGTTGTGAGTTGTAGTTGTGAAGTATATAGTTGTGGGGTTTCTAGCTGTGGAGTTTCTAGTTCCGGAGTTTCTAGTTGCAAAGTTTCTAATTGCGGAGTTTCTAGTTGCAGAGATTCTAGTTGTGGAGTTTCTAGTTGGGGAGTTTCTAGTTGCGGAGTTTCTAGTTGTGGAGTTTCTAGTTGCGGAATTTGTAGTTGTTGAGTATCTATTTGTGGTGTTTCAAGTTGTGGAGTCTGTAGTTGTGGAGTATCTATATGTTGGGTTTCAAGTTGTGGAGTTTCTAGCTGTGGAGTTTCTAGTTGCGGAGTTTCTAGTTGCGGAGTTTCTAGTTGTGGAGATTCTAGTTGCCGAGTTTCTTGTTGCGAAGTCTCAAGTTGTGGAGTTTCTAGCTGTGGAGTTTCTAGTTGCGGAGTTTCTAGATGTGGAGTTTCTAGTTGTGGAGTTTCTAGTTGTGGAATTAGTAGTTGTGGAGTATCTAGTTGTAGTGTTTCAAGTTGTGGAGTTTCTAGTTGCAGAGTTTCTAGTTGCGGAGTTTCTAGTTGCAGAGATTCTAGTTGTGGAGTTTCTAGTTGGGGAGTTTCTAGTTGTTGAGTTTCTAGTTGTGAAGTTTATAGTTGTGGGGTTTCTAGCTGTGGAGTTTCTAGTGTCGGAGTTTCTAGTTGCAGAGTTTCTAGTTTCGGAGTCTCTAGTTGAGCAGTCTCTAGTTGTTGAGTTGCTAGTTGTGAAGTTTCTAGTTGTGGGGTTTCTAGCTGTAGAGTTTCTAGTTGCGGAGTTTCTAGTTGCAGAGTTCTAGTTGCCGAGTTTTTAGCTGCAGAGTTTCTAGTTGTGGAGTTTCTAGTTGTGGAGTTTTAGTTGTGGCATTTCCAGTTGAGGAATTTATAGGTGTGGAGTTTGTAGTTGTTGAGTTTCTACTTGTCGGGTTTCTAGATGCAGAATTTCTAGTTGTGGAGTGTCTAGTTGTGGAGCTTTTAGTTGAAGAGTCTCTAGTTGTTGAGTCTCTAGCTGTGGAAATTCTAGTTGTGGAGTTTCTAGTTGCAGAGTTTGTTGTTGCGGAGTTTCTAGATGTGGTTTTTCTAGTTGTAGAGTTTCTGGCTGTGGAGTTTCCAGTTGCGGAGTTTCTAGTTGTGGAGTTTCTAGTTGTGAGGTTTGTAGTTGTGGACTTTCTAGTGGTGGATTTTCTAGTTGTGGAGTCTCTAGTTGTGGAGTTTTTATTTGTGGAGTATCTAGTTGCGAACTCTCAAGTTGTGGAGTTTCTAGTTGTGGAGTTTCTAGCTGTGGAGTTTCTAGTTGTTGAGTTTCTAGTTGACGAGTTTCTATTTGCGAAGTCTCAAGTGTTGGAGTTTCTAGATGTGGAGTTTCTAGTTGCGGAGTTTGTAGTTGCGGAGTTTCTAGTTGCAGAGTTTCTAGTTGTGGAGATTCTGGTTGCCGAATTTCTTGTTGCGAAGTCTCAAGTTGTGGAGTTTCTAGCGATGGAGTTTCTAGTTGCGGAGTTTCTAGTTGTGGAATTAGTAGTTGTGGAGTATCTAGTTGTAGTGTTTCAAGTTGTGGAGTTTCTAGTTGCAGAGTTTCTAGTTGCGGAGTTTCTAGTTGCATAGATTCTAGTTGTGGAGTTTCTAGTTGGGGAGTTTCTAGTTGTTGAGTTTCTAGTTGTGAAAATTATAGTTGTAGGGTTTCTAGCTGTGGAGTTTCTAGTTGCGGAGTTTCTAGTTGCAGAAATTCTAGTTGCGGAGTTTTCTAGTTGGGGAGTTTCTAGTTGCGGAGTTTCTAGTTGTGGAGTTTCTAGTTGCGGAATTTGTAGTTGTGGAGTATCTAGTCGTGGTGTTTCAAGTTGTGGAGTCTGTAGTTGTGGAGTATCTATTTGTTGGGTTTCAAGTTGTGGAGTTTCTAGTTGTGGAGTTTCTAGCTGTGGAGTTTCTACTGGTTGAGTTTCCAGTTGACGAGTTTCTATTTGCGAAGTCTCAAGTTGTGGAGTTTCTAGCTGTAAAGTTTCTAGTTGCAGAGTTTCTAGTTGCGCAGTTTACAGTTGTGGAGTTTCTAGTTGTGGAATTTCAATCTGTGTAGTTTCTAGTTGTGGAGTCTCAATTTTGGAGTTCCTAGTTGTGGAGTTCCTTGTTGTTGAGTTTCTAGTTGTGGAGTGTCTAATTGTGGAGTTTCTATTTGTGAAGTTTCTAGTTGTAGAGTTTCTAGTTGGAGTTTTTAGTTTTCGAGTTTCTATTTGTAAATTTTCTATTTGCAGAGTTCCTAGTTGTGGAGTTTCTAGTTGTGGGGTTTCTAGTTGTGGAAATTCTAGCTGTGGAGTTTCTACTTATGAAATCTTTAGTTGTGGAGTTTCTGGTTGTGGAGCATCTAGTTGTGGAGTTTCTTGTTGGGGAGTTTCTAGTTGCGGAGTTTCTAGTTGCGGAGTTTCCAGTTGGGGAGTTTATACTTGGGTTGATAGTTGTGGATTATCTAGTTGGAGAGTTTCGAGTTGTGGAGATTCTGGTGGTAGAGTTTCAAGTTGTGGAGTTTCTAGTTGCGGAGTTACTAGCTGTGGAGTTTCTAGTTGCGGTGTCTCTAGTTGAGCAGTCTCTAGTTGTTGAGTTGCTAGTTGTGAAGTTTCTAGTTGTGGGGTTTCTAGCTGTAGAGTTTCTAGTTGCGGAGTTTCTAGTTGCAGAGTTCTAGTTGCGGAGTTTTTAGCTGCAGTTTTTCTAGTTGTGGAGTTTCAAGTTGTGGAGTTTCTAGTTGTGGAGTTTTAGTGGTGGCATTTCCAGTTGAGGAATTTATAGGTGTGGAGTTTGTAGTTTTTGAGTTTCTACTTGTCGGGTTTCTAGATGCAGAATTTCTAGTTGTGGAGTGTCTAGTTGTGGAGCTTTTAGTTGAAGAGTCTCTAGTTGTTGAGTCTCTAGCTGTGGAAATTCTAGTTGTGGAGTTTCTAGTTGCAGAGTTTCTTGTTGCGGAGTTTCTAGATGTGGTTTTTCTAGTTGTAGAGTTTCTGGCTGTGGAGTTTCCAGTTGCGGAGTTTCTAGTTCTTGAGTTTCTAGTTGTGAGGTTTGTAGTTGTGGACTTTCTAGTGGTGGATTTTCTAGTTGTGGAGTCTCTAGTTGTGGAGTTTCTATTTGTGGAGTATCTAGTTGCGAACTCTCAAGTTGTGGAGTTTCTAGTTGTGGAGTTTCTAGCTGTGGAGTTTCTAGTTGTTGAGTTTCTAGTTGACGAGTTTCTATTTGCGAAGTCTCAAGTGTTGGAGTTTCTAGCTGTGGAGTTTCTAGTTGCGGAGTTTGTAGTTGCGGAGTTTCTAGTTGCAGAGTTTCTAGTTGTGGAGATTCTAGTTGCCGAATTTCTTGTGCCGAAGTCTCAAGTTGTGGAGTTTCTAGCGATGGAGTTTCTAGTTGCGGAGTTTCTAGTTGTGGAATTAGTAGTTGTGGAGTATCTAGTTGTAGTGTTTCAAGTTGTGGAGTTTCTAGTTGCAGAGTTTCTAGTTGCGGAGTTTCTAGTTGCATAGATTCTAGTTGTGGAGTTTCTAGTTGGGGAGTTTCTAGTTGTTGAGTTTCTAGTTGTGAAAATTATAGTTGTAGGGTTTCTAGCTTTGGAGTTTCCAGTTGCGGAGTTTCTAGTTGCAGAGTTTCTAGTTGCGGAGTTTTCTAGTTGTGGAGTTTCTAGTTGCGGAGTTACTAGCTGTGGAGTTTCTAGTTGCGGAGTCTCTAGTTGTGCAGTCTCTAGTTGTTGAGTTGCTAGTTGTGAAGTTTCTAGTTGTGGGGTTTCTAGCTGTGGAGTTTCTAGTTGCGGAGTTTCTAGTTGCAGAGTTTCTAGTTGCGGAGTTTCTAGTTGCAGAGATTCTATTTGTGGAGTCTCTAGTTGTGCAGTCTCTAGTTGTTGAGTTGCTAGTTGTGAAGTTTCTAGTTGTGGGGTTTCTAGCTGTGGAGTTTCTAGTTGCGGAGTTTCTAGTTGCGGAGTTTCTAGTTGCAGAGATTCTAGTTGTGGAGTTTCTAGTATGGGAGTTTCTAGTTGTTGAGTGTCTAGTTGTGGAGTTTTTAGTTGCGGAGTTTCTTGTTGTGGAGTTTCTACTTGTGGAGTTTCTAGTTGTGGAGTTTTTAGTTGCGGAGTTTCTGGTCTCGGAGTTTCAGGTTGTGGAGTTTTAAGTGGTGGAGTTTGTAGTTGTGGAGTATCTAGTTGTGGAGTTTCAAGTTGAGGAGTTTTTAGTTGTGGATTTTGAAGTTGTAGAGTTCCTAGTTGTGGAGTTTCTAGTGGTGGAGTTTCTAGTTGTTGAGTTTCTAGTTGCTGAGTTTCTAGTCGCGAAGTCTCAAGTTGTGGAGTTTCTAGCTGTGGAGTTTCTAGTTGCGGAGTTTCCAGTTGTGGAGTTTCTAGTTGCGGAATTTGTAGTTGTGGAATTCGTAGTTGTGGAGTATCTAGTTGTGGTGTTTCAAGTAGTGAAGTTTCTAGCTGTGGAGTTTCTAATTGCGGAGTTTCTGGTTGCAGAGTTTCACGTTGCGGAGTTTTCTAGTTGTGGAGTTTCTAGTTTCGGAGTTTCTAGTTGCGGAGTTTCAAGTTGTGGAGTTTCTAGTTGGGGAGTTTCTAGTTGTGGAGTCTGTAGTTGAGGAGTATCTATTTGTTGGGTTTCAACTTGTGGAGTTTCTAGTTGTGAAGTTTCGGGTTGTTGGGTTTCTAGTTGCCGAGTTTCTAGTTGCGAAGTCTCAAGTAGTGAAGTTTCTAGCTGTGGAGTTTTTAATTGCGGAGTTTCTAGTTGCAGAGTTTCACGTTGCGGAGTTTTCTAGTTGTGGAGTTTCTAGTTTCGGAGTTTCTATTTGCGGAGATTCAAGTTGTGGAGTTTCTAGTTGGGGAGTTTCTAGTTGTGGATTTTCTAGCTGTGGAGTTTCAAGTTATGGAATTTCTAGTTGTGGAGTTTCTAGCTGTGGAGTTTCAAGTTGTGGAATTTATAGGTGTGGAGTTTCTATTTGTGGAGTTTCTAGTGGTCGGGTTTCTAGTTGCGGAGTTTCTAGTTGACGAGTTTCTATTTGCGAAGTCTCAAGTGTTGGAGTTTCTAGCTGTGGAGTTTCTAGTTGCGGAGTTTGTAGTTGTGGGGCTTCTAGTTGTTGAGTTGCTAGTTGTGAAGTTTATAGTTGTGGGGTTTCTAGCTGTGGAGTTTCTAGTTGCGGAGTTTCTAGTTGCAGAGATTCTAGTTGTGGGGTTTCTAGTTGGGGAGTTTCTAGTTGTGGAGTTTCTAGTTGCGGAATTTGTAGTTGTTGAGTATCTAGTTGTGGTGTTTCAAGTTGTGGAGTCTGTAGTTGTGGAGTATCTATTTGTTGGGTTTCAAGTTGTGGAGTTTCTAGTTGTGGAGTTTCTAGCTGTGGAGTTTCTACTGGTTGAGTTTCCAGTTGACGAGTTTCTATTTGCGAAGTCTCAAGTTGTGGAGTTTCTAGCTGTAAAGTTTCTAGTTGCAGAGTTTCTAGTTGCGCAGTTTTCAGTTGTGGAGTTTCTAGTTGTGGAATTTCAATCTGTGTAGTTTCTAGTTGTGGAGTCTCAATTTTGGAGTTCCTAGTTGTGGAGTTCCTTGTTGTTGAGTTTCTAGTTGTGGAGTGTCTATTTGTGGAGTTTCAATTTGTGAAGTTTCTAGTTGTAGAGTTTCTAGTTGGAGTTTTTAGTTTTCGAGTTTCTATTTGTAAATTTTCTATTTGCAGAGTTCCTAGTTGTGGAGTTTCTAGTTGTGGAAATTCTAGCTGTGGAGTTTCTACTTATGAAATCTTTAGTTGTGGAGTTTCTGGTTGTGGAGCATCTAGTTGTGGAGTTTCTTGTTGGGGAGTTTCTAGTTGCGGAGTTTCTAGTGTCGGAGTTTCCAGTTGGGGAGTTTATACTTGAGTTGATAGTTGTGGATTATCTAGTTGCACAGTTTCGAGTTGTGGAGATTCTAGTGGCGGAGTTTCAAGTTGTGGAGTTTCTAGTTGCGGAGTTACTAGCTGTGGAGTTTCTAGTTGCGGAGTCTCTAGTTGAGCAGTCTCTAGTTGTTGAGTTGCTAGTTGTGAAGTTTCTAGTTGTGGGGTTTCTAGCTGTAGAGTTTCTAGTTGCGGAGTTTCTAGTTGCAGAGTTCTAGTTGCGGAGTTTTTAGCTGCAGAGTTTCTAGTTGTGGAGTTTCTAGTTGTGGAGTTTCTAGTTGTGGAGTTTCTAGTTGTGGAGTTTTAGTTGTGGCATTTCCAGTTGAGGAATTTATAGGTGTGGAGTTTGTAGTTGTTGAGTTTCTACTTGTCAGGTTTCTAGATGCAGAATTTCTAGCTGTGGAGTGTCTAGTTGTGGAGCTTTTAGTTGAAGAGTCTCTAGTTGTTGAGTCTCTAGCTGTGGAAATTCTAGTTGTGGAGTTTCTAGTTGCAGAGTTTGTTGTTGCGGAGTTTCTAGATGTGGTTTTTCTAGTTGTAGAGTTTCTGGCTGTGGAGTTTCCAGTTGCGGAGTTTCTAGTTGTGGAGTTTCTAGTTGTGAGGTTTGTAGTTGTGGACTTTCTAGTGGTGGATTTTCTAGTTGTGGAGTCTCTAGTTGTGGAGTTTCTATTTGTGGAGTATCTAGTTGCGAACTCTCAAGTTGTGGAGTTTCTAGTTGTGGAGTTTCTAGCTGTGGAGTTTCTAGTTGTGGAGATTCTAGTTGCCGAATTTCTTGTTGCGAAGTCTCAAGTTGTGGAGTTTTTAGCAGTGGAGTTTCTAGTTGCGGAGTTTCTAGTTGTGGAGTTTCTACTTCTGGAGTTTCTAGTTGTGGAATTTGTAGTTGTGGAGTATCTAGTTGTGGAGTTTCTAGCTGTGGAATTTCTAGTTGTGGATTTTCTAGTGGCAGAGTTTCTAGTTGCGGAGTTTTCTAGTTGTGGAGATTCTGGTGGCGGAGTTTCAAGTTGTGGAGTTTCTAGTTGCGGAGTCACTAGCTGTGGAGTTTCTAGTTGCGGAGTCTCAAGTTGTGCAGTCTCTAGTTGTTGAGTTGCTAGTTGTGAAGTTTCTAGTTGTGGGGTTTCTAGCTGTGGAGTTTCTAAATGCGGAGTTTCTAGTTGTGGAGTTTCTAAACGCGGAGTTTCTCGTTGTGGAGTTTCTACTTGTGGAGTTTCTAGTTGTAGAGTTTTTAGTTGCGGAGTTTCTGGTTGCGGAGTTTCAAGTGGTGGAGTTTCTTGTGGTGGAGTTTGTAGTTGTGGAGTATCTAGTTGTGGAGTTTCAAGTTGAGGAGTTTTTAGTTGTGGATTTTGAAGTTGTACAGTTCCTAGTTGTGGAGTTTCTAGTGGTGGAGTTTCTAGTTGTTGAGTTTCTAGTTGCTGAGTTTCTAGTCGCGAAGTCTGAAATTGTGGAGTTTCTAGCTGTGGATTCTGAAGTTTTAGAGTTCCTAGTTGCGGAGTGTCTAGTTGGGAGTTTCTAGTTGTTGAGTTTCTAGTTGACGAGTTTCTATTTGCGAAGTCTCAAGTTGTGGAGTTTCTAGCTGTGGAGTTTCTAGTTGCAGAGTTTCTAGTTGTGGAGTTTCTAGTTGTGGAATTTGTAGTTGTGGACTATCTAGTTGTGGTGTTTCAAGTTGTGGAGTTTCTAGCTGTGGAGTTTCCAGTTGGGGAGTTTCTACTTGAGTTTATAGTTGTGGATTTTCTAGTTGCAGAGTTTCGATTTGCAGAGTTTCAAGTTGTGGAGTTTCTAGTTGCGGAGTTTCTAGCTGCAGAGTTTCTAGTTGCGGAGTCTCTAGTTGTGCAGTCTCTAGTTGTTGAGTTTCTAGTTGTGAAGTTTATAGTTGAGGGGTTTCTAGCTGTGGAGTTTCTAGTTGCGGAGTTTCTATTTGCAGAGTTTCTAGTTGTGGAGTTTCAGTTGTGGCGTTTCTAGTTGAGGAATTTATAGGTGTGGAGTTTCTAGTTGCGGAATTTGTAGTTGTGGAGTATCTAGTTGTGGTGTTTCAAGTTGTGGAGTCTGTAGTTGTGGAGTATCTATTCGTTGGGTTTCAAGTTGTGGAGTTTGTAGTTGTGGAGTTTCTAGCTGTGGAGTTTCTAGTGGTTGAGTTTCCAGTTGACGAGTTTCTATTTGCGAAGTCTCAAGTTGGGGAGTTTCTAGCTGTAAAGTTTCTAGTTGCAGAGTTTCTAGTTGCGCAGTTTTCAGTTGTGGAGTTTCTAGTTGTGGAATTTCAATCTGTGTAGTTTCTAGTTGTGGAGTCTCAATTTTGGAGTTCCTAGTTGTGGAGTTTCTTGTTGTTGAGTTTCTAGTTGTGGAGTGTCTATTTGTGGAGTTTCTATTTGTGAAGTTTCTACTTGTAGAGTTTCTAGTTGGAGTTTTTAGTTTTCGAGTTTCTATTTGTAAATTTTCTATTTGCAGAGTTCCTAGTTGTGGAGTTTCTAGTTGTGGGGTTTCTAGTTGTGGAAATTCTAGCTGTGGAGTTTCTACTTATGAAATCTTTAGTTGTGGAGTTTCTGGTTGTGGAGCATCTAGTTGTGGAGTTTCTTGTTGGGGAGTTTCTAGTTGCGGAGTTTCTAGTTGCGGAGTTTCCAGTTGGGGAGTTTATACTTGGGTTGATAGTTGTGGATTATCTAGTTGCAGAGTTTCGAGTTGTGGAGATTCTAGTGGCGGAGTTTCAAGTTGTGGAGTTTCTAGTTGCGGAGTTACTAGCTGTGGAGTTTCTAGTTGCGGAGTCTCTAGTTGAGCAGTCTCTAGTTGTTGAGTTGCTAGTTGTGAAGTTTCTAGTTGTGGGGTTTCTAGCTGTAGAGTTTCTAGTTGCGGAGTTTCTAGTTGCAGAGTTCTAGTTGTGGAGTTTTAGTTGTGGCATTTCCAGTTGAGGAATTTATAGGTGTGGAGTTTGTAGTTGTTGAGTTTCTACTTGTCGGGTTTCTAGATGCAGAATTTCTAGCTGTGGAGTGTCTAGTTGTGGAGCTTTTAGTTGAAGAGTCTCTAGTTGTTGAGTCTCTAGCTGTGGAAATTCTAGTTGTGGAGTTTCTAGTTGCAGAGTTTGTTGTTGCGGAGTTTCTAGATGTGGTTTTTCTAGTTGTAGAGTTTCTGGCTGTGGAGTTTCCAGTTGCGGAGTTTCTAGTTGTGGAGTTTCTAGTTGTGAGGTTTGTAGTTGTGGAATTTCTAGTGGTGGATTTTCTAGTTGTGGAGTCTCTAGTTGTGGAGTTTCTATTTGTGGAGTATCTAGTTGCGAACTCTCAAGTTGTGGAGTTTCTAGTTGTGGAGTTTCTAGCGGTGGAGTTTCTAGTTGTTGAGTTTCTAATTGACGAGTTTCTATTTGCGAAGTCTCAAGTGTTGGTGTTTCTAGCTGTGGAGTTTCTAGTTGCAGAGTTTCTAGTTGTGGAGATTCTAGTTGCCGAATTTCTTGTTGCGAAGTCTCAAGTTGTGGAGTTTCTAGCGGTGGAGTTTCTAGTTGCGGAGTTTCTAGTTGTGGAGTTTCTAGTTCTGGAGTTTCTAGTTGTGGAATTTGTAGTTGTGGAGTATCTAGTTGTGGTGTTTCAAGTTGTTGAGTTTCTAGCTGTGGAATTTCTAGTTGTGGATTTTCTAGTGGCAGAGTTTCTAGTTGCGGAGTTTTCTAGTTGTGGAGATTCTAGTGGCGGAGTTTCAAGTTGTGGAGTTTCTAGTTGCGGAGTCACTAGCTGTGGAGTTTCTAGTTGCGGAGTCTCTAGTTGTGCAGTCTCTAGTTGTTGAGTTGCTAGTTGTGAAGTTTCTAGTTGTGGGGTTTCTACCTGTGGAGTTTCTAAATGCGGAGTTTCTAGTTGTGGAGTTTCTAAACGCGGAGTTTCTAGTTGTGGAGTTTCTACTTGTGGAGTTTCTAGTTGTGGAGTTTTTAGTTGCGGAGTTTCTGGTTGCGGAGTTTCAAGTGGTGGAGTTTCTAGTGGTGGAGTTTGTAGTTGTGGAGTATCTAGTTGTGGAGTTTCAAGTTGAGGAGTTTTTAGTTGTGGATTTTGAAGTTGTACAGTTCCTAGTTGTGGAGTTTCTAGTGGTGGAGTTTCTAGTTGTTGAGTTTCTAGTTGACGAGTTTCTATTTGCGAAGTCTCAAGTTGTGGAGTTTCTAGCTGTGGAGTTTCTAGTTGCAGAGTTTCTAGTTGTGGAGTTTCTAGTTGTGGAATTTGTAGTTGTGGAGTATCTAGTTGTGGTGTTTCAAGTTGTGGTGTTTCTAGCCGTGGAGGTTCTAGTTGCGGAGTTTCTAGTTGCAGAGTTTCTAGTTGCGGAGTTTTCTAGTTGTGGAGATTCTAGTGGCGGAGTTTCAAGTTGTGGAGTTTCTAGTTGCGGAGTTACTAGCTGTGGAGTTTGTAGTGGCGGAGTCTCTAGTTGTGCAGTCACTGGTTGTGAGTTGTAGTTGTGAAGTATATAGTTGTGGGGTTTCTAGCTGTGGAGTTTCTAGTTCCGGAGTTTCTAGTTGCAAAGTTTCTAATTGCGGAGTTTCTAGTTGCAGAGATTCTAGTTGTGGAGTTTCTAGTTGGGGAGTTTCTAGTTGCGGAGTTTCTAGTTGTGGAGTTTCTAGTTGCGGAATTTGTAGTTGTGGAGTATCTATTTGTGGTGTTTCAAGTTGTGGAGTCTGTAGTTGTGGAGTATCTATATGTTGGGTTTCAAGTTGTGGAGTTTCCAGCTGTGGAGTTTCTAGTGGTTGAGTTTCCAGTTGACGAGTTTCTATTTGCGAAGTCTCAAGTTGTGGAGTTTCTAGCTGTAAAGTTTCTAGTTGCAGAGTTTCTAGTTGTGAAGTTTCCAGTTGTGGAGTTTCCAGTTGTGAAATTTCAATCTGTGTAGTTTCTAGTTGTGGAGTCTCAATTTTGGAGTTCCTAGTTGTGGAGTCTCTAGTTGTCGAGTTTGTAGTTGTGGAGTGTCTATTTGTGCAGTTTCTAGTTGTGAAGTTTTTAGTTGTGGAGTTTCTAGTTGGAGTTTTTTGTTTTCGAGTTTCTAGCTGCAAATTTTCTATTTCCAGAGTTCCTAGTTGTTGGGTTTCTAGTTGTGAAAATTCTAGCTGGGGAGTTTCTACTTATGGAATCTCTAGTCGAGGAGTTTCTAGTTGTGTAGTTTCTATCTGAGGAGTTTCTAAATGCAAAGTCTCTAGTTGTGGAGTTTCTAGTTGTGGAGTTTCTAGTTGTGGAGTTTCTTGTTGGGGAGTTTCTAGTTGTGAAGTTTCTATTTGTGGATTTTCTAGTTGCGGAGTTTCTAGTTGCGGAGTTTCCAGTTGGGGAGTTTCTACTTGAGTTTATAGTTGTGGATTTTCTAGTTGCAGAGTTTCGATTTGCAGAGTTTCAAGTTGTGGAGTTTCTAGTTGCGGAGTTTCTAGCTGCAGAGTTTCTAGTTGCGGAGTCTCTAGTTGTGCAGTCTCTAGTTGTTGAGTTTCTAGTTGTGAAGTTTATAGTTGAGGGGTTTCTAGCTGTGGAGTTTCTAGTTGCGGAGTTTCTATTTGCAGAGTTTCTAGTCGTGGAGTTTCAGTTGTGGCGTTTCCAGTTGAGGAATTTATAGGTGTGGAGTTTGTAGTTGTTGAGTTTCTAGTTGTCGGGTTTCCAGTTGCAGAATTTCTAGTTGTGGGTTATCTAGTTGTGGAGCTTTTAGTTGAAGAGTCTCTAGTTGTTGAGTCTCTAGCTGTGGAAATTCTAGTTGTGAAGTTTCTAGTTGCAGTGTTTGTTTTTGCGGAGTTTCTAGATGTGGTTTTTCTAGTTGTAGAGTTTCTGGCTGTGGAGTTTCCAGTTGCGGAGTTTCTAGTTGTGGAGTTTCTAGTTGTGAGGTTTGTAGTTTTGGAGTTTCTAGTGGTGGAGTTTCTAGTTGTGGAGTCTCTAGTTGTGGAGTTTCTAGTTGTGGAGTATCTAGTTGCGAACTCTCAAGTTGTGGAGTTTCTAGTTGTTGAGTTTCTAGTTGACGAGTTCCTATTTGCGAAGTCTCAAGTGTTGGAGTTTCTAGCTGTGGAGTTTCTAGTTGCGGAGCTTGTAGTTGCGGAGTTTCTAGTTGCAGAGTTTATAGTTGTGGAGATTCTAGTTGCCGAGTTTCTTGTTGCGAAGTCTCAAGTTGTGGAGTTTCTAGCTGTGGAGTTTCTAGTTGCGGAGTTTCTAGATGTGGAGTTTCTAGTTGTGGAGTTTCTAGTTGTGGAGTTAGTAGTTGTGGAGTATCTAGTTGTAGTGTTTCAAGTTGTGCAGTTTCTAGTTGCAGAGTTTCTAGTTGCGGAGTTTCTAGTTGCGGAGTTTCTAGTTGCAGAGATTCTAGTTGTGGAGTTTCTAGTTGGGGAGTTTCTAGTTGTTGAGTTTCTAGTTGTGAAGTTTATAGTTGTGGGGTTTCTAGCTGTGGAGTTTCTAGTGTCGGAGTTTCTAGTTGCAGAGTTTCTAGTTGCGGAGTTTTCTAGTTGTGGAGATTCTAGTGGTGGAGTTTCAAGTTGTGGAGTTTCTAGTTGCGGAGTTACTAGCTGTGGAGTTTCTAGTTGCGGAGTCTCTAGTTGTGCAGTCTCTAGTTGTTGAGTTGCTAGTTGTGAAGTTTCTAGTTGTGGGTTGTCTAGTTGTGGAGCTTTTAGTTGAAGAGTCTCTAGTTGTTGAGTCTATAGCTGTGGAAATTCTAGTTGTGAAGTTTCTAGTTGCAGAGTTTGTTGTTGCGGAGTTTCTAGATGTGGTTTTTCTAGTTGTAGAGTTTCTGGCTGTGGAGTTTCCAGTTGCGGAGTTTCTAGTTGTGGAGTTTCTAGTTGTGAGGTTTGTAGTTCTGGAGTTTCTAGTTGTGGAGTTTCTAGTTGTGGAGTCTCTAGTTGTGGAGTTTCTAGTTGTGGAGTGTCTAGTTGCGAACTCTCAAGTTGTGGAGTTTCTAGTTCTGGAGTTTCTAGCTGTGGAGTTTCTAGTTGTTGAGTTTCTAGTTGACGAGTTTCTATTTGCGAAGTCTCAAGTGTTGGAGTTTCTAGCTGTGGAGTTTCTAGTTGCGGAGTTTGTAGTTGCGGAGTTTCTAGTTGCAGAGTTTCTAGTTTTGGAGATTCTAGTTGCCGAGTTTCTTGTTGCGAAGTCTCAAGTTGTGGAGTTTCTAGCTGTGGAGTTTTTAGTTACGGAGTTTCTAGTTGTGGAATTAGTAGTTGTGGAGTATCTAGTTGTAGTATTTCAAGTTAGAGAGTTTTATTTGCAGAGGTTCTAGTTGCGGAGTTTCTAGTTGCAGAGATTGTAGTTGTGGAGTTTCTAGTTGTGCAGTCTCTAGTTGTTGAGTTGCTAGTTGTGAAGTTTATAGTTGTGGGGTTTCTAGCTGTGGAGTTTCTAGTTGCGGAGTTTCTAGTTGCAGAGTTTCTAGTTGTGGAGTTTCTAGTTGCGGAGTTTCTAGCTGCAGAGTTTCTAGTTGCGGAGTCTCTAGTTGTGCAGTCTCTAGTTGTTGAGTTTCTAGTTGTGAAGTTTATAGTTGTAGGGTTTCTAGCTGTGGAGTTTCTAGTTGAGGAGTTTCTATTTGCAGAGTTTCTAGTTGCGGAGTTTTTAGCTGCAGAGTTTCTAGTTGTGGAGTTTCTAGTTGTGGAGTTTCTAGTGGTGGAATTTCAGTTGTGGCATTTCCAGTTGAGGAATTTATAGGTGTGGAGTTTGTAGTTGTTGAGTTTCTAGTTGTCGGGTTTCCAGTTGCAGAATTTCTAGTTGTGGGTTGTCTAGTTGTGGAGCTTTTAGTTGAAGAGTCTCTAGTTGTTGAGTCTCTAGCTGTGGAAATTCTAGTTGTGAAGTTTCTAGTTGCAGAGTTTGTTGTTGTGGAGTTTCTAGATGTGGTTTTTCTAGTTGTAGAGTTTCTGGCTGTGGAGTTTCCAGTTGCGGAGTTTCTACTTGTGGAGTTCCTAGTTGTGAGGTTTGTAGTTCTGGAGTTTCTAGTGGTGGAGTTTCTAGTTGTGGAGTCTCTAGTTGTGGAGTTTCTAGTTGTGGAGTATCTAGTTGCGAATTCTCAAGTTGTGGAGTTTCTAGTTGTTGAGTTTCTAGTTGACGAGTTTCTATTTGCGAAGTCTCAAGTGTTGGAGTTTCTAGCTGTGGAGTTTTTAGTTTCGGAGTTTGTAGTTGCGGAGTTTCTAGTTGCAGAGTTTCTAGTTGTGGAGATTCTAGTTGCCCAGTTTCTTGTTGCGAAGTCTCAAGTTGTGGAGTTTCTAGCTGTGGAGTTTCTAGTTGCGGAGTTTCTAGATGTGGAGTTTCTAGTTGTGGAGTTTCTAGTTGTGGAATTTGTAGTTGTGGAGTATCTAGTTGTGGAGTTTCTAGCTGTGGAATTTCTAGTTGTGGATTTTCTAGTGGCAGAGTTTCTAGTTGCGGAGTTTTCTAGTTGTGGAGATTCTGGTGGCGGAGTTTCAAGTTGTGGAGTTTCTAGTTGCGGAGTCACTAGCTGTGGAGTTTCTAGTTGCGGAGTCTCAAGTTGTGCAGTCTCTGGTTGTGAGTTGCTAGTTGTGAAGTATATAGTTGTGGGGTTTCTAGCTGTGGAGTTTCTAGTTCCGGAGTTTCTAGTTGCAAAGTTTCTAGTTGCGGAGTTTCTAGTTGCAGAGATTCTAGTTGTGGAGTTTCTAGTTGGGGAGTTTCTAGTTGCGGAGTTTCTAGTTGTGGAGTTTCTAGTTGCGGAATTTGTAGTTGTGGAGTATCTATTTGTGGTGTTTCAAGTTGTGGAGTTTCCAGTTGGGGAGTTTCTACTTGAGTTTATAGTTGTGGATTTTCTAGTTGCAGAGTTTCGATTTGCAGAGTTTCAAGTTGTGGAGTTTCTAGTTGCGGAGTTTCTAGCTGCAGAGTTTCTAGTTGCGGAGTCTCTAGTTGTGCAGTCTCTAGTTGTTGAGTTTCTAGTTGTGAAGTTTATAGTTGAGGGGTTTCTAGCTGTGGAGTTTCTAGTTGCGGAGTTTCTATTTGCAGAGTTTCTAGTTGTGGAGTTTCAGTTGTGGCGTTTCTAGTTGAGGAATTTATAGGTGTGGAGTTTCTAGTTGCGAAATTTGTAGTTGTGGAGTATCTAGTTGTGGTGTTTCAAGTTGTGGAGTCTGTAGTTGTGGAGTATCTATTTGTTGGGTTTCAAGTTGTGGAGTTTGTAGTTGTGGAGTTTCTAGCTGTGGAGTTTCTAGTGGTTGAGTTTCCAGTTGACGAGTTTCTATTTGTGAAGTCTCAAGTTGTGGAGTTTCTAGCTGTAAAGTTTCTAGTTGCAGAGTTTCTAGTTGCGCAGTTTTCAGTTGTGGAGTTTCTAGTTGTGGAATTTCAATCTGTGTAGTTTCTAGTTGTGGAGTCTCAATTTTGGAGTTCCTAGTTGTGGAGTTCCTTGTTGTTGAGTTTCTAGTTGTGGAGTGTCTATTTGTGGAGTTTCTATTTGTGAAGTTTCTACTTGTAGAGTTTCTAGTTGGAGTTTTTAGTTTTCGAGTTTCTATTTGTAAATTTTCTATTTGCAGAGTTCCTAGTTGTGGAGTTTCTAGTTGTGGGGTTTCTAGTTGTGGAAATTCTAGCTGTGGAGTTTCTACTTATGAAATCTTTAGTTGTGGAGTTTCTGGTTGTGGAGCATCTAGTTGTGGAGTTTCTTGTTGGGGAGTTTCTAGTTGCGGAGTTTCTAGTTGCGGAGTTTCCAGTTGGGGAGTTTATACTTGGGTTGATAGTTGTGGATTATCTAGTTGCAGAGTTTCGAGTTGTGGAGATTCTAGTGGCGGAGTTTCAAGTTGTGGAGTTTCTAGTTGCGGAGTTACTAGCTGTGGAGTTTCTAGTTGCGGAGTCTCTAGTTGAGCAGTCTCTAGTTGTTGAGTTGCTAGTTGTGAAGTTTCTAGTTGTGGGGTTTCTAGCTGTAGAGTTTCTAGTTGCGGAGTTTCTAGTTGCAGAGTTCTAGTTGTGGAGTTTTAGTTGTGGCATTTCCAGTTGAGGAATTTATAGGTGTGGAGTTTGTAGTTGTTGAGTTTCTACTTGTCGGGTTTCTAGATGCAGAATTTCTAGCTGTGGAGTGTCTAGTTGTGGAGCTTTTAGTTGAAGAGTCTCTAGTTGTTGAGTCTCTAGCTGTGGAAATTCTAGTTGTGGAGTTTCTAGTTGCAGAGTTTGTTGTTGCGGAGTTTCTAGATGTGGTTTTTCTAGTTGTAGAGTTTCTGGCTGTGGAGTTTCCAGTTGCGGAGTTTCTAGTTGTGGAGTTTCTAGTTGTGAGGTTTGTAGTTGTGGAATTTCTAGTGGTGGATTTTCTAGTTGTGGAGTCTCTAGTTGTGGAGTTTCTATTTGTGGAGTATCTAGTTGCGAACTCTCAAGTTGTGGAGTTTCTAGTTGTGGAGTTTCTAGTGGTGGAGTTTCTAGTTGTTGAGTTTCTAGTTGACGAGTTTCTATTTGCGAAGTCTCAAGTGTTGGTGTTTCTAGCTGTGGAGTTTCTAGTTGCAGAGTTTCTAGTTGTGGAGATTCTAGTTGCCGAATTTCTTGTTGCGAAGTCTCAAGTTGTGGAGTTTCTAGCGGTGGAGTTTCTAGTTGCGGAGTTTCTAGTTGTGGAGTTTCTAGTTCTGGAGTTTCTAGTTGTGGAATTTGTAGTTGTGGAGTATCTAGTTGTGGTGTTTCAAGTTGTTGAGTTTCTAGCTGTGGAATTTCTAGTTGTGGATTTTCTAGTGGCAGAGTTTCTAGTTGCGGAGTTTTCTAGTTGTGGAGATTCTAGTGGCGGAGTTTCAAGTTGTGGAGTTTCTAGTTGCGGAGTCACTAGCTGTGGAGTTTCTAGTTGCGGAGTCTCTAGTTGTGCAGTCTCTAGTTGTTGAGTTGCTAGTTGTGAAGTTTCTAGTTGTGGGGTTTCTACCTGTGGAGTTTCTAAATGCGGAGTTTCTAGTTGTGGAGTTTCTAAACGCGGAGTTTCTAGTTGTGGAGTTTCTACTTGTGGAGTTTCTAGTTGTGGAGTTTTTAGTTGCGGAGTTTCTGGTTGCGGAGTTTCAAGTGGTGGAGTTTCTAGTGGTGGAGTTTGTAGTTGTGGAGTATCTAGTTGTGGAGTTTCAAGTTGAGGAGTTTTTAGTTGTGGATTTTGAAGTTGTACAGTTCCTAGTTGTGGAGTTTCTAGTGGTGGAGTTTCTAGTTGTTGAGTTTCTAGTTGACGAGTTTCTATTTGCGAAGTCTCAAGTTGTGGAGTTTCTAGCTGTGGAGTTTCTAGTTGCAGAGTTTCTAGTTGTGGAGTTTCTAGTTGTGGAATTTGTAGTTGTGGAGTATCTAGTTGTGGTGTTTCAAGTTGTGGTGTTTCTAGCTGTGGAGGTTCTAGTTGCGGAGTTTCTAGTTGCAGAGTTTCTTGTTGCGGAGTTTTCTAGTTGTGGAGATTCTAGTGGCGGAGTTTCAAGTTGTGGAGTTTCTAGTTGCGGAGTTACTAGCTGTGGAGTTTGTAGTGGCGGAGTCTCTAGTTGTGCAGTCACTGGTTGTGAGTTGTAGTTGTGAAGTATATAGTTGTGGGGTTTCTAGCTGTGGAGTTTCTAGTTCCGGAGTTTCTAGTTGCAAAGTTTCTAATTGCGGAGTTTCTAGTTGCAGAGATTCTAGTTGTGGAGTTTCTAGTTGGGGAGTTTCTAGTTGCGGAGTTTCTAGTTGTGGAGTTTCTAGTTGCGGAATTTGTAGTTGTGGAGTATCTATTTGTGGTGTTTCAAGTTGTGGAGTCTGTAGTTGTGGAGTATCTATATGTTGGGTTTCAAGTTGTGGAGTTTCCAGCTGTGGAGTTTCTAGTGGTTGAGTTTCCAGTTGACGAGTTTCTATTTGCGAAGTCTCAAGTTGTGGAGTTTCTAGCTGTAAAGTTTCTAGTTGCAGAGTTTCTAGTTGTGAAGTTTCCTGTTGTGGAGTTTCCAGTTGTGAAATTTCAATCTGTGTAGTTTCTAGTTGTGGAGTCTCAATTTTGGAGTTCCTAGTTGTGGAGTCTCTAGTTGTCGAGTTTCTAGTTGTGGAGTGTCTATTTGTGCAGTTTCTAGTTGTGAAGTTTCTAGTTGTGGATTTTCTAGTTGGAGTTTTTTGTTTTCGAGTTTCTAGCTGCAAATTTTCTATTTCCAGAGTTCCTAGTTGTTGGGTTTCTAGTTGTGAAAATTCTAGCTGGGGAGTTTCTACTTATGGAATCTCTAGTCGAGGAGTTTCTAGTTGTGTAGTTTCTATCTGAGGAGTTTCTAAATGCAAAGTCTCTAGTTGTGGAGTTTCTAGTTGTGGAGTTTCTAGTTGTGGAGTTTCTTGTTGGGGAGTTTCTAGTTGTGAAGTTTCTATTTGTGGATTTTCTAGTTGCGGAGTTTCTAGTTGCGGAGTTTCCAGTTGGGGAGTTTCTACTTGAGTTTATAGTTGTGGATTTTCTAGTTGCAGAGTTTCGATTTGCAGAGTTTCAAGTTGTGGAGTTTCTAGTTGCGGAGTTTCTAGCTGCAGAGTTTCTAGTTGCGGAGTCTCTAGTTGTGCAGTCTCTAGTTGTTGAGTTTCTAGTTGTGAAGTTTATAGTTGAGGGGTTTCTAGCTGTGGAGTTTCTAGTTGCGGAGTTTCTATTTGCAGAGTTTCTAGTCGTGGAGTTTCAGTTGTGGCGTTTCCAGTTGAGGAATTTATAGGTGTGGAGTTTGTAGTTGTTGAGTTTCTAGTTGTCGGGTTTCCAGTTGCAGAATTTCTAGTTGTGGGTTATCTAGTTGTGGAGCTTTTAGTTGAAGAGTCTCTAGTTGTTGAGTCTCTAGCTGTGGAAATTCTAGTTGTGAAGTTTCTAGTTGCAGTGTTTGTTTTTGCGGAGTTTCTAGATGTGGTTTTTCTAGTTCTAGAGTTTCTGGCTGTGGAGTTTCCAGTTGCGGAGTTTCTAGTTGTGGAGTTTCTAGTTGTGAGGTTTGTAGTTTTGGAGTTTCTAGTGGTGGAGTTTCTAGTTGTGGAGTCTCTAGTTGTGGAGTTTCTAGTTGTGGAGTATCTAGTTGCGAACTCTCAAGTTGTGGAGTTTCTAGTTGTTGAGTTTCTAGTTGACGAGTTCCTATTTGCGAAGTCTCAAGTGTTGGAGTTTCTAGCTGTGGAGTTTCTAGTTGCGGAGTTTGTAGTTGCGGAGTTTCTAGTTGCAGAGTTTATAGTTGTGGAGATTCTAGTTGCCGAGTTTCTTGTTGCGAAGTCTCAAGTTGTGGAGTTTCTAGCTGTGGAGTTTCTAGTTGCGGAGTTTCTAGATGTGGAGTTTCTAGTTGTGGAGTTTCTAGTTGTGGAGTTAGTAGTTGTGGAGTATCTAGTTGTAGTGTTTCAAGTTGTGGAGTTTCTAGTTGCAGAGTTTCTAGTTGCGGAGTTTCTAGTTGCAGAGATTCTAGTTGTGGAGTTTCTAGTTGGGGAGTTTCTAGTTGTTGAGTTTCTAGTTGTGAAGTTTATAGTTGTGGGGTTTCTAGCTGTGGAGTTTCTAGTGTCGGAGTTTCTAGTTGCAGAGTTTCTAGTTGCGGAGTTTTCTAGTTGTGGAGATTCTAGTGGTGGAGTTTCAAGTTGTGGAGTTTCTAGTTGCGGAGTTACTAGCTGTGGAGTTTCTAGTTGCGGAGTCTCTAGTTGTGCAGTCTCTAGTTGTTGAGTTGCTAGTTGTGAAGTTTCTAGTTGTGGGGTTTCTAGCTGTGGAGTTTCTAGTTGCGGAGTTTCTAGTTGCAGAGTTTCTAGTTGCGGAGTTTCTAGTTGCGGAGTTTCTAGTTGCAGAGATTCTAGTTGTGGAATTTCTAGTTGTGCAGTCTCTAGTTGTTGAGTTTCTAGTTGTGAAGTTTATAGTTGAAGGGTTTCTAGCTGTGGAGTTTCTAGTTTCGGAGTTTTTATTTGCAGAGTTTCTAGTTGCGGAGTTTTTAGCTGCAGAGTTTCCAGTTGTGGAGTTTCTAGTTGTGGAGTTTCTAGTTGTGGAGTTTCAGTTGTGGCATTTCCAGTTGAGGAATTTATAGGTGTGGAGTTTGTAGTTGTTGAGTTTCTAGTTGTCGGGTTTCCAGTTGCAGAATTTCTAGTTGTGGGTTGTCTAGTTGTGGAGCTTTTAGTTGAAGAGTCTCTAGTTGTTGAGTCTCTAGCTGTGGAAATTCTAGTTGTGAAGTTTCTAGTTGCAGAGTTTGTTGTTGCGGAGTTTCTAGATGTGGTTTTTCTAGTTGTAGAGTTTCTGGCTGTGGAGTTTCCAGTTGCGGAGTTTCTAGTAGTGGAGTTTCTAGTTGTGAGGTTTGTAGTTCTGGAGTTTCTAGTGGTGGAGTTTCTAGTTGTGGAGTCTCTAGTTGTGGACTTTCTAGTTGTGGAGTATTTAGTTGCGAACTCTCAAGTTGTGGAGTTTCTAGTTGTTGAGTTTCTAGTTGACGAGTTTCTATTTGCGAAGTCTCAAGTGTTGGAGTTTCTAGCTGTGGAGTTTCTAGTTTCGGAGTTTGTAGTTGCGGAGTTTCTAGTTGCAGAGTTTCTAGTTGTGGAGACTCTAGTTGCCGAGTTTCTTGTTGCGAAGTCTCAAGTTGTGGAGTTTCTACCTGTGGAGTTTCTAGTTGCGGAGTTTCTAGATGTGGAGTTTCTAGTTGTAGAGTTTCTAGTTGTGGAATAAGTAGTTGTGGAGTATCTAGTTGTAGTGTTTCAAGTTGTGGAGTTTCTAGTTGCAGAGTTTCTAGTTGCGGAGTTTCTAGTTGCAGAGATTCTAGTTGTGGAGTTTCTAGTTGGGGAGTTTCTAGTTGTTGAGTTTCTAGTTGTGAAGTTTATAGTTGTTGGGTTTCTAGCTGTGGAGTTTCTAGTTGCGGAGTTTCTAGTTGCAGAGTTTCTAGTTGCGGAGTTTTCTAGTTGTGGAGATTCTAGTGGTGGAGTTTCAAGTTGTGAAGTTTCTAGTTGTGGAGTTTCTGGCTGTGGAGTTTCCAGTTGCGGAGTTTCTAGTTGTGGAGTTTCTAGTTGTGAGGTTCGTAGTTGTGCAGTTTCTAGTGGTGGAGTTTCTAGTTGTGGAGTCTCTAGTTGTGGAGTTTCTAGTTGTGGAGTTTCTAGTAGCGAACTCTCAAGTTGTGGAGTTTCTAGTTGCGGAGTTTCTAGCTGCAGAGTTTCTAGTTGTGGAGTTTCTAGTTGTGGAGTTTCTAGTTGAGGAGTTTTAGTTGTGGCGTTTCCAGTTGAGGAATTTATAGGTGTGGAGTTTGTAGTTGTTGAGTTTCTAGTTCTCGGGTTTCCAGTTGCAGAATTTCTAGTTGTGGGTTGTCTAGTTGTGGAGCTTTTAGTTGAAGAGTCTCTAGTTGTTGAGTCTCTAGCTGTGGAAATTCTAGTTGTGAAGTTTCTAGTTGCAGAGTTTGTTGTTGCGGAGTTTCTAGATGTGGTTTTTTTAGTTGTAGAGTTTCTGGCTGTGGAGTTTCCAGTTGCGGAGTTTCTAGTTGTGGAGTTTCTAGTTGTGAGGTTTGTAGTTCTGGAGTTTCCAGTGGTGGAGTTTCTAGTTGTGGAGTCTCTAGTTGTGGAGTTTCTAGTTGTGGAGTATCTAGTTGCGAACTCTCAAGTTGTGGACTTTCTAGTTCTGGAGTTTCTAGCTGTGGAGTTTCTAGTTGTTGAGTTTCTAGTTGACGAGTTTCTATTTGCGAAGTCTCAAGTGTTGGAGTTTCTAGCTGTGGAGTTTCTAGTTGCGGAGTTTCTAGTTGCAGAGTTTCTAGTTGTGGAGATTCTAGTTCCGAGTTTCTTGTTGCGAATTCTCAAGTTGTGGAGTTTCTAGCTGTGGAGTTTCTAGTTGCGGAGTTTCTAGTTGTGGAGTTTTTAGTTGTGCAGTTTCTAGTTGTGGAAGTTGTGGAGTATCTAGTTGTAGTGTTTCAAGTTGTGGAGTTTCTAGCTGTGGAGTTTCTAGTTGCGGAGTTTCTAGTGACAGAGTTTCTAGTTGCGAAGTTTTCTAGTTGTGGAGATTCTAGTGGCAGAGTTTCAAGTTGTGGAGTTTCTAGTTGCGGAGTTACTAGCTGTGGAATTTCTAGTTGCGGAGTCTCAAGTTGTGCAGTTTCTAGTTGTTGAGTTTCTAGTTGTGAAGTTTATAGTTGTGGGGTTTCTGGGTGTGGAGTTTCTAGTTGCGGAGTTTCTAGTTGCAGAGTTTCTAGTTGCGGAGTTTCTAGTTGCAGAGTTTCTAGTTGTGGAGTTTCTAGTTGTGGAGTTTCTAGTTGTGGAGTTTTAGTTGTGGAATCTCAAGTTGTGAAATTTATAGGTGTCGAATTTCTAGTTGTTGAGTGTCTAGTTGTGGAGTTTCTAGTAGCGGAGTTTCTTGTTGTGGAGTTTCTACTTGTGGAGTTTCTAGTTGTGGAGTTTTTAGTTGCGGAGTTTCTTGTTGCGGAGTTTCAGGTTGTGGAGTTTCTAGTGGTGGAGTTTGTAGTTTTGGAGTATCTAGTTGTGGAGTTTCAAGTTGAGGAGTTTTTAGTTGTGGATTTTGAAGTTGTAGAGTTCCTAGTTGTGGAGTTTTTAGTTGTGGAGTTTCTAGTTGTGGAGTTTCTTGTTGGGGAGTTTCTCGTTGTGAAGTGTCTAGTTGTGGATTTTCTAGTTGCGGAGTTTCTAGTTGCGGAGTTTCCAGTTGGGGAGTTTCTACTTGATTTTATAGTTGTGGATTTTCTAGTTGCAGAGTTTCGAGTTGCAGAGTTTCAAGTTGTGGAGGTTCTAGTTGCGGAGTTTCTAGCTGCGGAGTTTCTAGTTGCGGAGTCTCTAGTTGTGCAGTCTCTAGTTGTTGAGTTTCTAGTTGTGAAGTTTATAGCTGAGGGGTTTCTAGCTGTGGAGTTTCTAGTTGCGGAGTTTCTATTTGCAGAGTTTTTAGTTGCGGAGTTTCTAGTTGCAGAGTTTCTAGTTGTGGAGTTTCTAGTTGTTGAGTTTCTAGTAGTGGACTTTTAGTTGTGGAGTTTCAAGTTGAGGAATTTATAGGTGTGGAGTTTCTGGTTGTTGAGTTTGTAGTCGTCGTGTTTCTAGTTGCGGAGTTTCTAGTTGTGGAGTGTCTAGTTGTGGAGCTTTTAGTTGAGGAGTCTCAAGTTGTTTAGTCTCTAGCTGTGGAAATTCTAGTTGTGGAGTTTCTAGTTGCAGAGTTTGTTGTTGCGGAGTTTCTAGATGTGGTGTTTCTAGTTGTGGAGTTTCTGGCTGTGGATTTTCCAGTTGCGGAGTTTCTAGTTGTGGAGTTTCTAGTTGTGAGGTTCGTAGTTGTGCAGTTTCTAGTGGTGGAGTTTCTAGTTGTGGATTCTCTAGTTGTGGAGTTTCTAGTTGGGGAGTTTCTAGTAGCGAACTCTCAAGTTGTGGAGTTTCTAGTTGTGGAGTTTCTAGCTGTGGTGTTTCTAGTTGTTGAGTTTCTAGTTGACGAGTTTCTATTTGCGAAGTCTCAAGTTGTGGAGTTTCTAGATGTGGAGTTTCTAGTTGCGGAGTTTGTTGCTGCGGAGTTTCTAGTTGCAGAGTTTCTAGTTGTGGAGTTTCTAGTTGCAGAGTTTCTTGTTGCGGAGTTTCTAGTTGTGGAGTTTCTAGTTGTGGAATTTGTAGTTGTGGAGTATCTAGTTGTGGTGTTTCAAGTTGTGGAGTTTCTAGCTGTGGAGTTTCTAGTTGCGGAGTTTCTAGTTGCAGAGTTTCTAGTTGCGGAGTTTTCTAGTTGTGGGGATTCTAGTTGCGGAGTTACTAGCTGTGGAGTTTGTAGTGGCGGAGTCTCTAGTTGTGCAGTCTCTAGTTGTGTTGCTAGTTGTGAAGTATATAGTTGTGGGGTTTCTAGCTGTGGAGTTTCTAGTTGCGGAGTTTCTAGTTGCAAAGTTTCTAGTAGCGGAGTTTCTAGTTGCAGAGATTCTAGTTGTGGAGTTTCTAGTTGGGGAGTTTTTAGTTGCGGAGTTTCTAGTTGTGGAGATTCTGGTTGCGGAATTTGTAGTTGTGGAGTATCTAGTTGTGTTGTTTCAAGTTGTGGAGTCTGTAGTTGTGGAGTATCTATAAGTTGGGTTTCAAGTTGTGGAGTTTCTAGCTGTGGAGTTTCTAGTGGTTGATTTTCCAGTTGACGAGTTTCTATTTGCGAAGTCTCAAGTTGTGGAGTTTCTAGCTGTAAAGTTTCTAGTTGCAGAGTTTCTAGTTGTGAAGTTTCCAGTTGTGGAGTTTCCAGTTGTGGAATTTCAATCTGTGTAGTTTCTAGTTATGGAGTCTCAATTTTGGAGTTCCTAGTTGTGGAGTCTCTAGTTGTGGTGTTTCTAGTTGTGGAGTGTCTATTTGTGGAGTTTCTAGTTGTGCAGTTTCTAGTTGTGGAATTTCTAGTTGGAGTTTTTTGTTTTCGAGTTTTTAGCTGTAGATTTTCTATTTCCAGAGTTCCTAGTTGTGGGGTTTCTAGTTGTGTAGTTTCTATCTGAGGAGTTTCTAAATGCAAAGTCTCTAGTTGTGCAGTCTCTAGTTGCAGCGTTTCTAGTTGTGGAGTTTCTAGTTGTGGAGTTTCTTGTTAGGTAGTTTCTAGTTGTGAAGTTTCTAGTTGTGGATTTTCTAGTTGCGGAGTTTCTAGTTGCGGAGTTTCCAGTTGGGGAGTTTCTACTTGAGTTTATAGTTGTGGATTTTTTAGTTGCAGGGTTTCGAGTTGCAGAGTTTCACGCTGTGGAGTTTCTAGTTGCGGAGTTTCTAGCTGCAGAGTTTGTAGTTTCGGAGTCTCTAGTTGTGCAGTCTGTAGTTGTTGAGTTTCTAATTGTGAAGTTTATTGTTGAGGGGTTTCTAGCTGTCGAGTTTCTAGAAGCGGAGTTTCTATTTGCAGAGTTTCTAGTTGCGGAGTTTTTAGCTGCAGAGTTTCTAGTTGTGGAGTTTCTAGTTGTGGAGTTTCTAGTTGTGGAGTTTTAGTTGTGGCGTTTCCAGTTGAGGAATTTATAGGTGTGGAGTTTGTAGTTGTTGAGTTTCTAGTTGTCGGGTTTCCAGTTGCAGAATTTCTAGTTGTGGAGTGTCTAGTTGTGGAGCTTATAGTTGAAGAGTCTCTAGTTGTTGAGTCTCTAGCTGTGAAAATTCTAGTTGTGGAATTTCTAGTTGCAGAGTTTGTTGTTGCGGAGTTTCTAGATGTGGTTTTTCTAGTTGTTGAGTTTCTGGCTGTGGAGTTTCCAGTTGCGGAGTTTCTAGTTGTGGAGTTTCTAGTTGTGAGGTTTGTAGTTTTGGAGTTTCTAGTGGTGGAGTTTCGATTTGTGGAGTATCTAGTTGCGAACTCTCAAGTTGTGGAGTTTCTAGTTCTGGAGTTTCTAGCTGTGGAGTTTCTAGTTGTTGAGTTTCTAGTTGACGAGTTTCTATTTGCGAAGTCTCAAGTGTTGGAGTTTCTAGCTGTGGAGTTTCTAGTTTCGGAGTTTGTAGTTGCGGAGTTTCTAGTTGCAGAGTTTCTAGTTGTGGAGACTCTAGTTGCCGAGTTTCTTGTTGCGAAGTCTCAAGTTGTGGAGTTTCTACCTGTGGAGTTTCTAGTTGCGGAGTTTCTAGATGTGGAGTTTCTAGTTGTAGAGTTTCTAGTTGTGGAATAAGTAGTTGTGGAGTATCTAGTTGTAGTGTTTCAAGTTGTGGAGTTTCTAGTTGCAGAGTTTCTAGTTGCGGAGTTTCTAGTTGCAGAGATTCTAGTTGTGGAGTTTCTAGTTGGGGAGTTTCTAGTTGTTGAGTTTCTAGTTGTGAAGTTTATAGTTGTTGGGTTTCTAGCTGTGGAGTTTCTAGTTGCGGAGTTTCTAGTTGCAGAGTTTCTAGTTGCGGAGTTTTCTAGTTGTGGAGATTCTAGTGGTGGAGTTTCAAGTTGTGAAGTTTCTAGTTGTGGAGTTTCTGGCTGTGGAGTTTCCAGTTGCGGAGTTTCTAGTTGTGGAGTTTCTAGTTGTGAGGTTCGTAGTTGTGCAGTTTCTAGTGGTGGAGTTTCTAGTTGTGGAGTCTCTAGTTGTGGAGTTTCTAGTTGTGGAGTTTCTAGTAGCGAACTCTCAAGTTGTGGAGTTTCTAGTTGCGGAGTTTCTAGCTGCAGAGTTTCTAGTTGTGGAGTTTCTAGTTGTGGAGTTTCTAGTTGAGGAGTTTTAGTTGTGGCGTTTCCAGTTGAGGAATTTATAGGTGTGGAGTTTGTAGTTGTTGAGTTTCTAGTTCTCGGGTTTCCAGTTGCAGAATTTCTAGTTGTGGGTTGTCTAGTTGTGGAGCTTTTAGTTGAAGAGTCTCTAGTTGTTGAGTCTCTAGCTGTGGAAATTCTAGTTGTGAAGTTTCTAGTTGCAGAGTTTGTTGTTGCGGAGTTTCTAGATGTGGTTTTTTTAGTTGTAGAGTTTCTGGCTGTGGAGTTTCCAGTTGCGGAGTTTCTAGTTGTGGAGTTTCTAGTTGTGAGGTTTGTAGTTCTGGAGTTTCCAGTGGTGGAGTTTCTAGTTGTGGAGTCTCTAGTTGTGGAGTTTCTAGTTGTGGAGTATCTAGTTGCGAACTCTCAAGTTGTGGACTTTCTAGTTCTGGAGTTTCTAGCTGTGGAGTTTCTAGTTGTTGAGTTTCTAGTTGACGAGTTTCTATTTGCGAAGTCTCAAGTGTTGGAGTTTCTAGCTGTGGAGTTTCTAGTTGCGGAGTTTCTAGTTGCAGAGTTTCTAGTTGTGGAGATTCTAGTTCCGAGTTTCTTGTTGCGAATTCTCAAGTTGTGGAGTTTCTAGCTGTGGAGTTTCTAGTTGCGGAGTTTCTAGTTGTGGAGTTTTTAGTTGTGCAGTTTCTAGTTGTGGAAGTTGTGGAGTATCTAGTTGTAGTGTTTCAAGTTGTGGAGTTTCTAGCTGTGGAGTTTCTAGTTGCGGAGTTTCTAGTGACAGAGTTTCTAGTTGCGAAGTTTTCTAGTTGTGGAGATTCTAGTGGCAGAGTTTCAAGTTGTGGAGTTTCTAGTTGCGGAGTTACTAGCTGTGGAATTTCTAGTTGCGGAGTCTCAAGTTGTGCAGTTTCTAGTTGTTGAGTTTCTAGTTGTGAAGTTTATAGTTGTGGGGTTTCTGGGTGTGGAGTTTCTAGTTGCGGAGTTTCTAGTTGCAGAGTTTCTAGTTGCGGAGTTTCTAGTTGCAGAGTTTCTAGTTGTGGAGTTTCTAGTTGTGGAGTTTCTAGTTGTGGAGTTTTAGTTGTGGAATCTCAAGTTGTGAAATTTATAGGTGTCGAATTTCTAGTTGTTGAGTGTCTAGTTGTGGAGTTTCTAGTAGCGGAGTTTCTTGTTGTGGAGTTTCTACTTGTGGAGTTTCTAGTTGTGGAGTTTTTAGTTGCGGAGTTTCTTGTTGCGGAGTTTCAGGTTGTGGAGTTTCTAGTGGTGGAGTTTGTAGTTTTGGAGTATCTAGTTGTGGAGTTTCAAGTTGAGGAGTTTTTAGTTGTGGATTTTGAAGTTGTAGAGTTCCTAGTTGTGGAGTTTTTAGTTGTGGAGTTTCTAGTTGTGGAGTTTCTTGTTGGGGAGTTTCTCGTTGTGAAGTGTCTAGTTGTGGATTTTCTAGTTGCGGAGTTTCTAGTTGCGGAGTTTCCAGTTGGGGAGTTTCTACTTGATTTTATAGTTGTGGATTTTCTAGTTGCAGAGTTTCGAGTTGCAGAGTTTCAAGTTGTGGAGTTTCTAGTTGCGGAGTTTCTAGCTGCGGAGTTTCTAGTTGCGGAGTCTCTAGTTGTGCAGTCTCTAGTTGTTGAGTTTCTAGTTGTGAAGTTTATAGCTGAGGGGTTTCTAGCTGTGGAGTTTCTAGTTGCGGAGTTTCTATTTGCAGAGTTTTTAGTTGCGGAGTTTCTAGTTGCAGAGTTTCTAGTTGTGGAGTTTCTAGTTGTTGAGTTTCTAGTAGTGGACTTTTAGTTGTGGAGTTTCAAGTTGAGGAATTTATAGGTGTGGAGTTTCTAGTTGTTGAGTTTGTAGTCGTCGTGTTTCTAGTTGCGGAGTTTCTAGTTGTGGAGTGTCTAGTTGTGGAGCTTTTAGTTGAGGAGTCTCAAGTTGTTTAGTCTCTAGCTGTGGAAATTCTAGTTGTGGAGTTTCTAGTTGCAGAGTTTGTTGTTGCGGAGTTTCTAGATGTGGTGTTTCTAGTTGTGGAGTTTCTGGCTGTGGATTTTCCAGTTGCGGAGTTTCTAGTTGTGGAGTTTCTAGTTGTGAGGTTCGTAGTTGTGCAGTTTCTAGTGGTGGAGTTTCTAGTTGTGGATTCTCTAGTTGTGGAGTTTCTAGTTGTGGAGTTTCTAGTAGCGAACTCTCAAGTTGTGGAGTTTCTAGTTGTGGAGTTTCTAGCTGTGGTGTTTCTAGTTGTTGAGTTTCTAGTTGACGAGTTTCTATTTGCGAAGTCTCAAGTTGTGGAGTTTCTAGATGTGGAGTTTCTAGTTGCGGAGTTTGTTGCTGCGGAGTTTCTAGTTGCAGAGTTTCTAGTTGTGGAGTTTCTAGTTGCAGAGTTTCTTGTTGCGGAGTTTCTAGTTGTGGAGTTTCTAGTTGTGGAATTTGTAGTTGTGGAGTATCTAGTTGTGGTGTTTCAAGTTGTGGAGTTTCTAGCTGTGGAGTTTCTAGTTGCGGAGTTTCTAGTTGCAGAGTTTCTAGTTGCGGAGTTTTCTAGTTGTGGGGATTCTAGTTGCGGAGTTACTAGCTGTGGAGTTTGTAGTGGCGGAGTCTCTAGTTGTGCAGTCTCTAGTTGTGTTGCTAGTTGTGAAGTATATAGTTGTGGGGTTTCTAGCTGTGGAGTTTCTAGTTGCGGAGTTTCTAGTTGCAAAGTTTCTAGTAGCGGAGTTTCTAGTTGCAGAGATTCTAGTTGTGGAGTTTCTAGTTGGGGAGTTTTTAGTTGCGGAGTTTCTAGTTGTGGAGATTCTGGTTGCGGAATTTGTAGTTGTGGAGTATCTAGTTGTGTTGTTTCAAGTTGTGGAGTCTGTAGTTGTGGAGTATCTATAAGTTGGGTTTCAAGTTGTGGAGTTTCTAGCTGTGGAGTTTCTAGTGGTTGATTTTCCAGTTGACGAGTTTCTATTTGCGAAGTCTCAAGTTGTGGAGTTTCTAGCTGTAAAGTTTCTAGTTGCAGAGTTTCTAGTTGTGAAGTTTCCAGTTGTGGAGTTTCCAGTTGTGGAATTTCAATCTGTGTAGTTTCTAGTTATGGAGTCTCAATTTTGGAGTTCCTAGTTGTGGAGTCTCTAGTTGTGGTGTTTCTAGTTGTGGAGTGTCTATTTGTGGAGTTTCTAGTTGTGCAGTTTCTAGTTGTGGAATTTCTAGTTGGAGTTTTTTGTTTTCGAGTTTTTAGCTGTAGATTTTCTATTTCCAGAGTTCCTAGTTGTGGGGTTTCTAGTTGTGTAGTTTCTATCTGAGGAGTTTCTAAATGCAAAGTCTCTAGTTGTGCAGTCTCTAGTTGCAGCGTTTCTAGTTGTGGAGTTTCTAGTTGTGGAGTTTCTTGTTAGGTAGTTTCTAGTTGTGAAGTTTCTAGTTGTGGATTTTCTAGTTGCGGAGTTTCTAGTTGCGGAGTTTCCAGTTGGGGAGTTTCTACTTGAGTTTATAGTTGTGGATTTTTTAGTTGCAGGGTTTCGAGTTGCAGAGTTTCACGCTGTGGAGTTTCTAGTTGCGGAGTTTCTAGCTGCAGAGTTTGTAGTTTCGGAGTCTCTAGTTGTGCAGTCTGTAGTTGTTGAGTTTCTAATTGTGAAGTTTATTGTTGAGGGGTTTCTAGCTGTCGAGTTTCTAGAAGCGGAGTTTCTATTTGCAGAGTTTCTAGTTGCGGAGTTTTTAGCTGCAGAGTTTCTAGTTGTGGAGTTTCTAGTTGTGGAGTTTCTAGTTGTGGAGTTTTAGTTGTGGCGTTTCCAGTTGAGGAATTTATAGGTGTGGAGTTTGTAGTTGTTGAGTTTCTAGTTGTCGGGTTTCCAGTTGCAGAATTTCTAGTTGTGGAGTGTCTAGTTGTGGAGCTTATAGTTGAAGAGTCTCTAGTTGTTGAGTCTCTAGCTGTGAAAATTCTAGTTGTGGAATTTCTAGTTGCAGAGTTTGTTGTTGCGGAGTTTCTAGATGTGGTTTT
Organism: Rhipicephalus microplus; assembly: GCF_043290135.1. Classification (NCBI taxonomy): domain Eukaryota; kingdom Metazoa; phylum Arthropoda; class Arachnida; order Ixodida; family Ixodidae; genus Rhipicephalus; species Rhipicephalus microplus. Next base: position 5,060,330 of record NW_027464585.1, on the reverse strand, counting down.
TCTAGTTGTTGAGTTTCTGGCTGTGGAGTTTCCAGTTGCGGAGTTTCTAGTTGTGGAGTTTCTAGTTGTGAGGTTTGTAGTTTTGGAGTTTCTAGTGGTGGAGTTTCGATTTGTGGAGTATCTAGTTGCGAACTCTCAAGTTGTGGAGTTTCTAGTTCTGGAGTTTCTAGCTGTGGAGTTTCTAGTTGTTGAGTTTCTAGTTGACGAGTTTCTATTTGCGAAGTCTCAAGTGTTGGAGTTTCTAGCTGTGGAGTTTCTAGTTGCGGAGTTTGTAGTTGCGGAGTTTCTAGTTGCAGAGTTTCTAGTTGTGGAGATTCTAGTTCCGAGTTTCTTGTTGCGAATTCTCAAGTTGTGGAGTTTCTAGCTGTGGAGTTTCTAGTTGCGGAGTTTCTAGTTGGGGAGTTTTTAGTTGTGCAGTTTCTAGTTGTGGAATTTGTGTTTGTGGAGTATCTAGTTGTAGTGTTTCAAGTTGTGGAGTTTCTAGCTGTGGAGTTTCTAGTTGCGGAGTTTCTAGTGACAGAGTTTCTAGTTGCGGAGTTTTCTAGTTGTGGAGATTCTAGTGGCAGAGTTTCAAGTTGTGGAGTTTCTAGTTGCGGAGTTACTAGCTGTGGAGTTTCTAGTTGCGGAGTCTCTAGTTGTGCAGTCTCTAGTTGTTGAGTTGCTAGTTGTGAAGTTTCTAGTTGCAGAGCTTCTAGTTGCGGAGTTTCTAGTTGCAGAGATTGTAGTTGTGGAGTTTCTAGTTGGGGAGTTTATAGTTGTTGAGTTTCTAGTTGTGAAATTTATAGTTGTGGGGTTTCTGGGTGTGGAGTTTCTAGTTGCGGAGTTTCTAGTTGCAGAGTTTCTAGTTGCGGAGTTTCTAGTTGCAAAGTTTCTAGTTGTGGAGTTTCTAGTTGTGGAGTTTCTAGTTGTGGAGTTTTAGTTGTGGAGTCTCAAGTTGTGGAATTTATAGGTGTCGAGTTTCTAGTTGTTGAGTGCCTAGTTGTGGAGTTTCTAGTAGCGGAGTTTCTTGTTGTGGAGTTTCTACTTGTGGAGTTTCTAGTTGTGGAGTTTTTAGTTGCGGAGTTTCTTGTTGCGGAGTTTCAGGTTGTGGAGTTTCTAGTGGTGGAGTTTGTAGTTTTGGAGTATCTAGTTGTGGAGTTTCAAGTTGAGGAGTTTTTAGTTGTGGATTTTGAAGTTGTAGAGTTCCTAGTTGTGGAGTTTCTAGTGGTGGAGTTTCTAGTTGCGGAGTTTCTAGCTGCGGAGTTTCTAGTTGCGGAGTCTCTAGTTGTGCAGTCTCTAGTTGTTGAGTTTCTAGTTGTGAAGTTTATAGCTGAGGGGTTTCTAGCTGTGGAGTTTCTAGTTGCGGAGTTTCTATTTGCAGAGTTTTTAGTTGCGGAGTTTCTAGTTGCAGAGTTTCTAGTTGTGGAGTTTCTAGTTGTGGAGTTTCTAGTAGTGGACTTTTAGTTGTGGAGTTTCAAGTTGAGGAGTTTCTAGTTGGAGTTTTTTGTTTTCGAGTTTCTAGCTGTAGATTTTCTATTTCCAGAGTTCCTAGTTGTGGGGTTTCTAGTTGTGGAAATTCTAGCTGTGGAGTTTCTACTTATGGAATCTCTAGTCGTGGAGTTTCTAGTTGTGTAGTTTCTATCTGAGGAGTTTCTAAATGCAAAGTCTCTAGTTGTGCAGTCTCTAGTTGCAGCGTTTCTAGTTGTGGAGTTTCTAGTTGCGGAGTTTCTAGTTGCGGAGTTTCCAGTTGGGGAGTTTCTACTTGAGTTTATAGTTGTGGATTTTCTAGTTGCAGGGTTTCGAGTTGCAGAGTTTCACGTTGTGGAGTTTCTAGTTGCGGAGTTTCTAGCTGCAGAGTTTGTAGTTTCGGAGTCTCTAGTTGTGCAGTCTGTAGTTGTTGAGTTTCTAGTTGTGAAGTTTATTGTTGAGGGGTTTCTAGCTGTCGAGTTTCTAGTTGCGGAGTTTCTATTTGCAGAGTTTCTAGTTGCGGAGTTTTTAGCTGCAGAGTTTCTAGTTGTGGAGTTTCTAGTCGTGGAGTTTCTAGTTGTGGAGTTTTAGTTGTGGCGTTTCCAGTTGAGGAATTTATAGGTGTGGAGTTTGTAGTTGTTGAGTTTCTAGTTGTCGGGTTTCCAGTTGCAGAATTTCTAGTTGTGAAGTGTCTAGTTGTGGAGCTTATAGTTGAAGAGTCTCTAGTTGTTGAGTCTCTAGCTGTGGAAATTCTAGTTGTGGAATTTCTAGTTGCAGAGTTTGTTGTTGCGGAGTTTCTAGATGTGGTTTTTCTAGTTGTTGAGTTTCTGGCTGTGGAGTTTCCAGTTGCGGAGTTTTTAGTTGTGGAGTTTCTAGTTGTGAGGTTTGTAGTTTTGGAGTTTTTAGTGGTGGAGTTTCTATTTGTGGAGTATCTTGTTGCGAACTCTCAAGTTGTGGAGTTTCTAGTTCTGGAGTTTCTAGCTGTGGAGTTTCTAGTTGTTGAGTTTCTAGTTGACGAGTTTCTATTTGCGAAGTCTCAAGTGTTGGAGTTTCTAGCTGTGGAGTTGCTAGTTGCGGAGTTTGTAGTTGCGGAGTTTCTAGTTGCAGAGTTTCTAGTGGAGATTCTAGTTCCGAGTTTCTTGTTGCGAATTCTCAAGTTGTGGAGTTTCTAGCTGTGGAGTTTCTAGTTGCGGAGTTTCTAGTTGTGGAGTTTTTAGTTGTGCAGTTTCTAGTTGTGGAATTTGTAGTTGTGGAGTTTCTAGTTGTAGTGTTTCAAGTGTTGGAGTTTCTAGCTGTGGAGTTTCTAGTTGCGGAGTTTCTAGTGGCAGAGTTTCTAGTTGCGGAGTTTTCTAGTTGTGGAGATTCTAGTGGCAGAGTTTCAAGTTGTGGAGTTTCTAGTTGCGGAGTTACTAGCTGTGGAGTTTCTAGTTGCGGAGTCTCTAGTTGTGCAGTCTCTAGTTGTTGAGTAGCTAGTTGTGATGTTTCTAGTTGTGGGGCTTCTAGCTGTGGAGTTTCTAGTTGCAGAGTTTGTAGTTGCAGAGTTTCTAGTTGTGGAGTTTCTAGTTGCAGAGATTCTAGTTGCGGAGTTTCTAGTTGCAGAGTTTCTAGTTGTGGAGTTTCTAGTTGTGGAGTTTCTAGTTGTGGATTTTCTAGTTGTGGAGTTTTTAGTTGCGGAGTTTCTAGTTGCGGACTTTCTGGTTGTGGAGTTTCAAGTTGTGTAGTTTCATTCTGTGTAGTTTCTAGTTCTGGAGTCTCAATTTGTGGAGTTCCTAGTTGTGAAGTCTCTAGTTGTGGAGTTTCTAGTTGTGGAGTGTCCATTTGTGGAGTTTCTGGTTGTGAAGTTTCTAGTTGGAGTTTTTAGTTTTCGAGTTTCTAGTTGTAGATTTTCTATTTGCAGAGTTCCTAGTTGTGGAGTTTCTAGTTGAGGGGTTTCTAGTTGTGGAAATTCTAGCTGTGGAGTTTCTACTTATGGAATCTCTAGTCGTGGTGTTTTTAGCTGTGTAGTTACTATCTGAGGAGTTTCTAAATGCAAAGTCTCTAGTTGTGCAGTCTCTAGTTGTGGAGTTTCTAGTTGTGGAGTTTCTAGTTGTGGAGTTTTTTGTTGGGGAGTTTCTAGTTGTGAAGTTTCTAGTTGTGGATTTTCTAGTTGCAGAGTTTCTAGTGGCGGAGTTTCCAGTTGGGTAGTTTCTACTTGAGTTTATATTTGTGGATTTTCTAGTTGCAGAGTTTCGAGTTGCAGAGTTTCAAGTTGTGAAGTTTCTAGTTGCGGAGTTTCTAGCTGCGGAGTTTTTAGTTGCGGAGTCTCTAGTTTTGCAGTCTCTAGTTGTTGAGTTTCTAGTTGTGAAGTTTATAGTTGTGGGGTTTCTAGCTGTGTTGTTTCTAGTAGCGGAGTTTCTTGTTGCAAAGTTTCTAGTTGCGGAGTTTCTAGTGGCAGAGATTCTAGTTGTGCAGTTTCTAGTTGGGGAGTTTCTAGTTGCGAAGTTTCTAGTTGTTGAGTTTCTAGTTGCGGAATTTGTAGTTGTGGAGTATCTAGTTGGGGTGTTTCAAGTTGTGGTGTCTGTAGTTGTGGAGTATCTATATGTTGGGTTTCAAGTTGTGGAGTTTCTAGTTGTGGAGTTTCTAGCTGTGGAGTTTCTAGTGGTTGAGTTTCCAGTTGACGAGTGTCTATTTGCGAAGTCTCAAGTTTTGGAGTTTCTAGCTGTAAAGTTTCTAGTTGCAGAGTTTCTAGCTGCGAAGTTTCAAGTTGTTGAGTTTCCAGTTGTGGAATTTCAATCTGTGTAGTTTCTAGTTGTGGAGTCTCAATTTCGGAGTTCCTAGTTGTGGAGTCTTAAGTTGTGGAGTTTCTAGTTGTGCAGTTTCTAGTTGTGGAGTTTCTAGTTGGAGTTTTTTGTTTTCGAGTTTCTAGTTGTAGATTTTCAATTTGCAGAGTTCCTAGTTGTGGGGTTTCTTGTTGTGGAAATTCTAGCTGTGGAGTTTCTACCTATGGAATCTCTAGTCGTGGAGTTTCTAGTTGTGTAGTTTCTATCTGAGGAGTTTCTAAATGCAAAGTCTTTAGTTGTGCAGTCTCTAGTTGTGGAGTTTCTAGTTGTGGAGTTTCTAGTTGTGGAGTTTCTTGTTGGGGAGTTTCTCGTTGTGAAGTTTCTAGTTGTGGATTTTCTAGTTGCGGAGTTTCTAGTTGCGGAGTTTTCAGTTGGGGAGTTTCTACTTGATTTTATAGTTGTGGATTTTCTAGTTGCAGAGTTTCGAGTTGCAGAGTTACAAGTTGTGGAGTTTCTAGTTGCGGAGTTTCTAGCTGCGGAATTTCTAGTTGCGGAGTCTCTAGTTGTGCAGTCTCTAGTTGTTAAGTTTCTATTTGTGAAGTTTATAGCTGAGGGGTTTCTAGCTGTGGAGTTTCTAGTTGCGGAGTTTCTATTTGCAGAGTTTCTAGTTGCGGAGTTTCTAGTGACAAAGTTTCTAGTTGTGGACTTTTAGTTGTGGAGTTTCAAGTTGAGGAATTTATAGGTGTGGAGTTTCTAGTTGTTGAGTTTCTAGTCGTCGGGTTTCTAGTGGCGGAGTTTCTAGTTGTGGAGTGTAGTTGTGGAGCTTTTAGTTGAGGAGTCTCTAGTTGTTGAGTCTCTAGCTGTGGAAATTCCAGTTGTGGAGTTTCTAGTTGCAGAGTTTGTTGTTGCGGAGTTTCTAGATGTGGTGTTTCTAGTTGTGGAGTTTCTGGCTGTGGAGTTTCCAGTTGCAGAGTTTCTAGTTGTGGAGTTTCTAGTTGTGAGGTTCGTAGTTGTGGAGTTTCTAGTGGTGGAGTTTCTAGTTGTGGAGTCTCTAGTTGTGGAGTTTCTAGTTGTGGAGTTTCTAGTTGCGAACTCTCAAGTTGTGGAGTTTCTAGTTGTGAAGTTTCTAGCTGTGGTGTTTCTAGTTGTTGAGTTTCTAGTTGACGAGTTTCTATTTGCGGAGTCTCAAGTTGTGGAGTTTCTAGCTGTGGAGTTTCTAGTTGCGGAGTTTCTAGTTGCGGAGTTTCTAGCTGTGGAGTTTCTAGTTGTGGAATTTGTAGTTGTGGAGTATCTAGTTGTGGTGTTTCAAGTTGTGGAGTTTCTAGCTGTGGAGTTTCTAGTTGCGGAGTTTCTAGTTGCAGAGTTTCTAGTTGCGGAGTTTTCTAGTTGTGGGGATTCTAGTGGCGGAGTTTCAAGTTGTGGAGTTTCTAGTTGCGGAGTTACTAGCTGTGGAGTTTGTAGTGACGGAGTCTCTAGTTGGGCAGTCTCTAGTTGTTGAGTTGCTAGTTGTGAAGTATATAGTTGTGGGGTTTCTAGCTGTGGAGTTTCTAGTTGCCGAGTTTCTAGTTGCAAAGTTTCTAGTTGCGGAGTTTCTAGTTGCAGAGATTCTAGTTGTGTAGTTTCTAGTTGGGGAGTTTCTAGTTGCGGAGTTTTTAGTTGTGGAGTTTCTAGTTGTGAGGTTTGTAGTTTTGGAGTTTTTAGTGGTGGAGTTTCTATTTGTGGAGTATCTTGTTGCGAACTCTCAAGTTGTGGAGTTTCTAGTTCTGGAGTTTCTAGCTGTGGAGTTTCTAGTTGTTGAGTTTCTAGTTGACGAGTTTCTATTTGCGAAGTCTCAAGTGTTGGAGTTTCTAGCTGTGGAGTTGCTAGTTGCGGAGTTTGTAGTTGCGGAGTTTCTAGTTGCAGAGTTTCTAGTGGAGATTCTAGTTCCGAGTTTCTTGTTGCGAATTCTCAAGTTGTGGAGTTTCTAGCTGTGGAGTTTCTAGTTGCGGAGTTTCTAGTTGTGGAGTTTTTAGTTGTGCAGTTTCTAGTTGTGGAATTTGTAGTTGTGGAGTTTCTAGTTGTAGTGTTTCAAGTGTTGGAGTTTCTAGCTGTGGAGTTTCTAGTTGCGGAGTTTCTAGTGGCAGAGTTTCTAGTTGCGGAGTTTTCTAGTTGTGGAGATTCTAGTGGCAGAGTTTCAAGTTGTGGAGTTTCTAGTTGCGGAGTTACTAGCTGTGGAGTTTCTAGTTGTGGAGTTTCTAGTTGCGGATATTGTAGTTGTGGAGTATCTATATGTTGGGTTTCAAGTTTTGGAGTTTCTAGCTGTGGAGTTTCTAGTGGTTGAGTTTCCAGTTGACGAGTTTCTATTTGCGAAGTCTCAAGTTGTGGAACTTCTAGCTGTAAAGTTTTTAGTTGCAGAGTTTCTAGTTGCGAAGTTTTCAGTTGTGGAGTTTCCAGTTGTGGAATTTCAATCTGTGTAGTTTCTAGTTGTGGAGTCTCAATTTTGGAGTTCCTTGTTGTGGAGCCTCTAGTTGTCGAGTTTCTAGTTGTGGAGTGTCTAATTGTGGAGTTTGTAGTTGTGAAGTTTCTAGTTGTGGAGTTTCTAGTTGGAGTTTTTAGTTTTCGAGTTTCTAGTTGTAGATTTTCTATTTGCAGAGTTCCTAGTTGTTGGGTTTCTAGTTGTGGAAATTCTAGCTGTGGAGTTTCTACCTATGGAATCTCTAGTCGTGGAGTTTCTAGTTGTGTAAATTCTATCTGAGGAGTTTCTAAATGCAAAGTCTCTAGTTGTGCAGTCTCTAGTTATGGAGTTTCTAGTTGTGGAGTTTCTAGTTGTGGAGTTTCTTGTTGGATGTTTTTAATTGTGAAGTTTCTAGTTGTGGATTTTCTAGTTGCAGAGTATCAAGTTGCGGAGTTTCCAGTTGGCGAGTTTATACCTGAGTTTATAGTTGTGGATTTTCTAATTGCAGAGTTTCGAGTTGCAGAGTCTCTGATTGTGCAGTCTCTAGTTGTGGAGTTTATAGTTAGGTAGTTTACAGTTGAGGGGTTTCTAGCTGTGGAGTTTCTAGTTGCGGAGTTTCTATTTGTGGAGTTTCTAGTAGTGGAGTTTTAGTTGTGGAGTTTCAAGTTGAGGAATTTATAGGTGTGGAGTTTCTAGTTGTTGAGTTTCTAGTTGTCGGGTTTCTACTTGCGGAGTTTCTAGTTGTGGAGTGTCTAGTTGTGGAGCTTTTAGTTGAGGAGTCTCTGGTTGTTGAGTCTCTAGCTGTGGAAATTCTAGTTGTGGAGTTCCTGGTTGCAGAGTTTGTTGTTGCGGAGTTTCTAGATGTGGTGTTTCTAGTTGTGAGGTTCGTAGTTGTGGAGTTTCTAGTGGTGGAGTTTTTAGTTGTGGAGTTTCTAGTTGTGGAGTTTCTAGTTGCGAACTCTCAAGTTGTGGAGTTTCTAGTTGTGGAGTTTCTAGCGGTGGAGTTTCTAGCTGTGGAGTTTCTAGTTTTTGAGTTTCTAGTTGACGAGTTTCTATTTGCGAAGTCTGAAGTTGTGGAGTTTCTAGCTGTGGAGTTTCTTGTTGCGGAGTTTTTATTTGCGGAGTTTCTAGTTGCAGAGTTTCTAGTTGTGGAGATTCTAGTTGCCGAGTTTCTTGTTGCGAAGTCTCAAGTTGTGGAGTTTCTAGTTGTGGAACTTGTAGTTGTAGGGTATCTAGTTGTGGTGTTTCAAGTTATGGAGTTTCTATCTGTGGAGTTTCTAGTTGTGGAGTTTCTAGTGGCAGAGTTTCTAGTTGCGGAGTTTTCTAGTTGTGGAGATTCTAGTGGCGGAGTTTCAAGTTGTGGAGTTTCTAGTTGCGGAGTTACTAGCTGTGGAGTTTCTAGTTGCGGAGTCTCTAGTTGTGCAGTCTATAGTTGTTGAGTTGCTAGTTGCAGAGTTTCTAGTTGCGGAGTTTCTAGTTGCAGAGTTTCTAGTTGTGGAGTTTATAGTTGGAGAGTTTCGAGTTGCAGAGTTTCTAGTTGTGGAGTTTCTAGTTGTGGAGTTTTAGTTGTGGAGTTTCAAGTTGTGGAATTTATAGGTGTGGAGTTTCTAGTTGTTGAATGTCTAGTTGTGGAGTTTCTAGCTGTGGAGTTTCTAGTGGTTGAGTTTCCAGTTGACGAGTTTCTATTCGCGAAGTCAATCAAAATCTTTATTTCAGTTTGCACATACAAACATACAAACTAGGGATGGCGAGAAAAAAGCAGCGAATTTTACGCCGCTTGACGAGCCTGGCCATCCCCACATGTCAGCAGTAGGGCACTAAGCAGAAACAACCACTGTTCCAGGTCTTGTAAGTAAAACAACCAGGTCTTGTAGGTAGCGGAAAAAAAAAAAGTGACAAAACAAAAAAAAAAAGACCTATGTATCATAATTGACAACAGTAATTTCACTATAAAGCAATAACATAGAATTGGTACAACATATGAAGACATGAGTACATTTGATATTACAATGATACATATTGGCGAATAATGCTCTTGCGAATGGCAGAAAGAGACATAGTATTCAGGCAGTCATAAAATGATGTGTTCAAGAAATTTGGCACAATATAACTCAACATAGAAAAACCATAATTTGTTCTACACTTTGGTAATACATAACTACTTTGGGCTCTAGTATCATATGATGAGTGGCGAAACGTAAGTGGAGCAATTTTAGAAAAAAAGGGGTCATTTTTCCTTATTATTCTTTTATAAAAACATGCAAATCTGTAGTCGAATAATTTGTTGACTGGTACAATATTATATTGTAGGAAGATATGTTTAGTGGGTCTCAAGTGTTGCAGTTTCTAGCTGTAAAGTTTCTAGTTGCGGAGTTTCTAGTTGCGGAGTTTCCAGTTGTGGAGTTTCTCGTTGTGGAATTTGTAGTTGTGGAGTATCTAGTTGTGGTGTTTCAAGTTGTAGAGTTTCTAGCTGTGGAGTTTCTAGTTGCGGAGTATCTAGTTGCAGAGTTTCTAGTTGCGGAGTTTCTAGTTGTGGAGTTTCTACTTGTGGAGTTTCTAGTTGTGGAGTTTTAGTTGCGGAGTTTCTGGTTGCGCAGTTTCAGGTTGTGGAGTTTCTAGTTGTGAAGTTTATAGTTGTGGAGTATCTAGTTGTGGAGTTTCAAGTTGAGCAGTTTTTAGTTGTGGATTTTGAAATTGTAGAGTTCCTAGCTGTGGAGTTTCTAGTTGCGGAGTCTCTAGTTGTGCAGTCTCTAGTTGTTGAGTTGCTAGTTGTGAAGTTTCTAGTTGTGGGGTTTCTACCTGTGGAGTTTCTAAATGCGGAGTTTCTAGTTGTGGAGTTTCTAAACGCGGAGTTTCTAGTTGTGGAGTTTCTACTTGTGGAGTTTCTAGTTGTGGAGTTTTTAGTTGCGGAGTTTCTGGTTGCGGAGTTTCAAGTGGTGGAGTTTCTAGTGGTGGAGTTTGTAGTTGTGGAGTATCTAGTTGTGGAGTTTCAAGTTGAGGAGTTTTTAGTTGTGGATTTTGAAGTTGTACAGTTCCTAGTTGTGGAGTTTCTAGTGGTGGAGTTTCTAGTTGTTGAGTTTCTAGTTGACGAGTTTCTATTTGCGAAGTCTCAAGTTGTGGAGTTTCTAGCTGTGGAGTTTCTAGTTGCAGAGTTTCTAGTTGTGGAGTTTCTAGTTGTGGAATTTGTAGTTGTGGAGTATCTAGTTGTGGTGTTTCAAGTTGTGGTGTTTCTAGCTGTGGAGGTTCTAGTTGCGGAGTTTCTAGTTGCAGAGTTTCTAGTTGCGGAGTTTTCTAGTTGTGGAGATTCTAGTGGCGGAGTTTCAAGTTGTGGAGTTTCTAGTTGCGGAGTTACTAGCTGTGGAGTTTGTAGTGGCGGAGTCTCTAGTTGTGCAGTCACTGGTTGTGAGTTGTAGTTGTGAAGTATATAGTTGTGGGGTTTCTAGCTGTGGAGTTTCTAGTTCCGGAGTTTCTAGTTGCAAAGTTTCTAATTGCGGAGTTTCTAGTTGCAGAGATTCTAGTTGTGGAGTTTCTAGTTGGGGAGTTTCTAGTTGCGGAGTTTCTAGTTGTGGAGTTTCTAGTTGCGGAATTTGTAGTTGTGGAGTATCTATTTGTGGTGTTTCAAGTTGTGGAGTCTGTAGTTGTGGAGTATCTATATGTTGGGTTTCAAGTTGTGGAGTTTCCAGCTGTGGAGTTTCTAGTGGTTGAGTTTCCAGTTGACGAGTTTCTATTTGCGAAGTCTCAAGTTGTGGAGTTTCTAGCTGTAAAGTTTCTAGTTGCAGAGTTTCTAGTTGTGAAGTTTCCAGTTGTGGAGTTTCCAGTTGTGAAATTTCAATCTGTGTAGTTTCTAGTTGTGGAGTCTCAATTTTGGAGTTCCTAGTTGTGGAGTCTCTAGTTGTCGAGTTTGTAGTTGTGGAGTGTCTATTTGTGCAGTTTCTAGTTGTGAAGTTTTTAGTTGTGGAGTTTCTAGTTGGAGTTTTTTGTTTTCGAGTTTCTAGCTGCAAATTTTCTATTTCCAGAGTTCCTAGTTGTTGGGTTTCTAGTTGTGAAAATTCTAGCTGGGGAGTTTCTACTTATGGAATCTCTAGTCGAGGAGTTTCTAGTTGTGTAGTTTCTATCTGAGGAGTTTCTAAATGCAAAGTCTCTAGTTGTGGAGTTTCTAGTTGTGGAGTTTCTAGTTGTGGAGTTTCTTGTTGGGGAGTTTCTAGTTGTGAAGTTTCTATTTGTGGATTTTCTAGTTGCGGAGTTTCTAGTTGCGGAGTTTCCAGTTGGGGAGTTTCTACTTGAGTTTATAGTTGTGGATTTTCTAGTTGCAGAGTTTCGATTTGCAGAGTTTGAAGTTGTGGAGTTTCTAGTTGCGGAGTTTCTAGCTGCAGAGTTTCTAGTTGCGGAGTCTCTAGTTGTGCAGTCTCTAGTTGTTGAGTTTCTAGTTGTGAAGTTTATAGTTGAGGGGTTTCTAGCTGTGGAGTTTCTAGTTGCGGAGTTTCTATTTGCAGAGTTTCTAGTCGTGGAGTTTCAGTTGTGGCGTTTCCAGTTGAGGAATTTATAGGTGTGGAGTTTGTAGTTGTTGAGTTTCTAGTTGTCGGGTTTCCAGTTGCAGAATTTCTAGTTGTGGGTTATCTAGTTGTGGAGCTTTTAGTTGAAGAGTCTCTAGTTGTTGAGTCTCTAGCTGTGGAAATTCTAGTTGTGAAGTTTCTAGTTGCAGTGTTTGTTTTTGCGGAGTTTCTAGATGTGGTTTTTCTAGTTGTAGAGTTTCTGGCTGTGGAGTTTCCAGTTGCGGAGTTTCTAGTTGTGGAGTTTCTAGTTGTGAGGTTTGTAGTTTTGGAGTTTCTAGTGGTGGAGTTTCTAGTTGTGGAGTCTCTAGTTGTGGAGTTTCTAGTTGTGGAGTATCTAGTTGCGAACTCTCAAGTTGTGGAGTTTCTAGTTGTTGAGTTTCTAGTTGACGAGTTCCTATTTGCGAAGTCTCAAGTGTTGGAGTTTCTAGCTGTGGAGTTTCTAGTTGCGGAGCTTGTAGTTGCGGAGTTTCTAGTTGCAGAGTTTATAGTTGTGGAGATTCTAGTTGCCGAGTTTCTTGTTGCGAAGTCTCAAGTTGTGGAGTTTCTAGCTGTGGAGTTTCTAGTTGCGGAGTTTCTAGATGTGGAGTTTCTAGTTGTGGAGTTTCTAGTTGTGGAGTTAGTAGTTGTGGAGTATCTAGTTGTAGTGTTTCAAGTTGTGCAGTTTCTAGTTGCAGAGTTTCTAGTTGCGGAGTTTCTAGTTGCAGAGATTCTAGTTGTGGAGTTTCTAGTTGGGGAGTTTCTAGTTGTTGAGTTTCTAGTTGTGAAGTTTATAGTTGTGGGGTTTCTAGCTGTGGAGTTTCTAGTGTCGGAGTTTCTAGTTGCAGAGTTTCTAGTTGCGGAGTTTTCTAGTTGTGGAGATTCTAGTGGTGGAGTTTCAAGTTGTGGAGTTTCTAGTTGCGGAGTTACTAGCTGTGGAGTTTCTAGTTGCGGAGTCTCTAGTTGTGCAGTCTCTAGTTGTTGAGTTGCTAGTTGTGAAGTTTCTAGTTGTGGGTTGTCTAGTTGTGGAGCTTTTAGTTGAAGAGTCTCTAGTTGTTGAGTCTATAGCTGTGGAAATTCTAGTTGTGAAGTTTCTAGTTGCAGAGTTTGTTGTTGCGGAGTTTCTAGATGTGGTTTTTCTAGTTGTAGAGTTTCTGGCTGTGGAGTTTCCAGTTGCGGAGTTTCTAGTTGTGGAGTTTCTAGTTGTGAGGTTTGTAGTTCTGGAGTTTCTAGTTGTGGAGTTTCTAGTTGTGGAGTCTCTAGTTGTGGAGTTTCTAGTTGTGGAGTGTCTAGTTGCGAACTCTCAAGTTGTGGAGTTTCTAGTTCTGGAGTTTCTAGCTGTGGAGTTTCTAGTTGTTGAGTTTCTAGTTGACGAGTTTCTATTTGCGAAGTCTCAAGTGTTGGAGTTTCTAGCTGTGGAGTTTCTAGTTGCGGAGTTTGTAGTTGCGGAGTTTCTAGTTGCAGAGTTTCTAGTTTTGGAGATTCTAGTTGCCGAGTTTCTTGTTGCGAAGTCTCAAGTTGTGGAGTTTCTAGCTGTGGAGTTTTTAGTTACGGAGTTTCTAGTTGTGGAATTAGTAGTTGTGGAGTATCTAGTTGTAGTATTTCAAGTTAGAGAGTTTTAGTTGCAGAGGTTCTAGTTGCGGAGTTTCTAGTTGCAGAGATTGTAGTTGTGGAGTTTCTAGTTGTGCAGTCTCTAGTTGTTGAGTTGCTAGTTGTGAAGTTTATAGTTGTGGGGTTTCTAGCTGTGGAGTTTCTAGTTGCGGAGTTTCTAGTTGCAGAGTTTCTAGTTGTGGAGTTTCTAGTTGCGGAGTTTCTAGCTGCAGAGTTTCTTGTTGCGGAGTCTCTAGTTGTGCAGTCTCTAGTTGTTGAGTTTCTAGTTGTGAAGTTTATAGTTGTAGGGTTTCTAGCTGTGGAGTTTCTAGTTGAGGAGTTTCTATTTGCAGAGTTTCTAGTTGCGGAGTTTTTAGCTGCAGAGTTTCTAGTTGTGGAGTTTCTAGTTGTGGAGTTTCTAGTGGTGGAATTTCAGTTGTGGCATTTCCAGTTGAGGAATTTATAGGTGTGGAGTTTGTAGTTGTTGAGTTTCTAGTTGTCGGGTTTCCAGTTGCAGAATTTCTAGTTGTGGGTTGTCTAGTTGTGGAGCTTTTAGTTGAAGAGTCTCTAGTTGTTGAGTCTCTAGCTGTGGAAATTCTAGTTGTGAAGTTTCTAGTTGCAGAGTTTGTTGTTGTGGAGTTTCTAGATGTGGTTTTTCTAGTTGTAGAGTTTCTGGCTGTGGAGTTTCCAGTTGCGGAGTTTCTACTTGTGGAGTTCCTAGTTGTGAGGTTTGTAGTTCTGGAGTTTCTAGTGGTGGAGTTTCTAGTTGTGGAGTCTCTAGTTGTGGAGTTTCTAGTTGTGGAGTATCTAGTTGCGAATTCTCAAGTTGTGGAGTTTCTAGTTGTTGAGTTTCTAGTTGACGAGTTTCTATTTGCGAAGTCTCAAGTGTTGGAGTTTCTAGCTGTGGAGTTTTTAGTTTCGGAGTTTGTAGTTGCGGAGTTTCTAGTTGCAGAGTTTCTAGTTGTGGAGATTCTAGTTGCCCAGTTTCTTGTTGCGAAGTCTCAAGTTGTGGAGTTTCTAGCTGTGGAGTTTCTAGTTGCGGAGTTTCTAGATGTGGAGTTTCTAGTTGTGGAGTTTCTAGTTGTGGAATTTGTAGTTGTGGAGTATCTAGTTGTGGAGTTTCTAGCTGTGGAATTTCTAGTTGTGGATTTTCTAGTGGCAGAGTTTCTAGTTGCGGAGTTTTCTAGTTGTGGAGATTCTGGTGGCGGAGTTTCAAGTTGTGGAGTTTCTAGTTGCGGAGTCACTAGCTGTGGAGTTTCTAGTTGTGGAGTCTCAAGTTGTGCAGTCTCTGGTTGTGAGTTGCTAGTTGTGAAGTATATAGTTGTGGGGTTTCTAGCTGTGGAGTTTCTAGTTCCGGAGTTTCTAGTTGCAAAGTTTCTAGTTGCGGAGTTTCTAGTTGCAGAGATTCTAGTTGTGGAGTTTCTAGTTGGGGAGTTTCTAGTTGCGGAGTTTCTAGTTGTGGAGTTTCTAGTTGCGGAATTTGTAGTTGTGGAGTATCTATTTGTGGTGTTTCAAGTTGTGGAGTTTCCAGTTGGGGAGTTTCTACTTGAGTTTATAGTTGTGGATTTTCTAGTTGCAGAGTTTCGATTTGCAGAGTTTCAAGTTGTGGAGTTTCTAGTTGCGGAGTTTCTAGCTGCAGAGTTTCTAGTTGCGGAGTCTCTAGTTGTGCAGTCTCTAGTTGTTGAGTTTCTAGTTGTGAAGTTTATAGTTGAGGGGTTTCTAGCTGTGGAGTTTCTAGTTGCGGAGTTTCTATTTGCAGAGTTTCTAGTTGTGGAGTTTCAGTTGTGGCGTTTCTAGTTGAGGAATTTATAGGTGTGGAGTTTCTAGTTGCGAAATTTGTAGTTGTGGAGTATCTAGTTGTGGTGTTTCAAGTTGTGGAGTCTGTAGTTGTGGAGTATCTATTTGTTGGGTTTCAAGTTGTGGAGTTTGTAGTTGTGGAGTTTCTAGCTGTGGAGTTTCTAGTGGTTGAGTTTCCAGTTGACGAGTTTCTATTTGCGAAGTCTCAAGTTGTGGAGTTTCTAGCTGTAAAGTTTCTAGTTGCAGAGTTTCTAGTTGCGCAGTTTTCAGTTGTGGAGTTTCTAGTTGTGGAATTTCAATCTGTGTAGTTTCTAGTTGTGGAGTCTCAATTTTGGAGTTCCTAGTTGTGGAGTTCCTTGTTGTTGAGTTTCTAGTTGTGGAGTGTCTATTTGTGGAGTTTCTATTTGTGAAGTTTCTACTTGTAGAGTTTCTAGTTGGAGTTTTTAGTTTTCGAGTTTCTATTTGTAAATTTTCTATTTGCAGAGTTCCTAGTTGTGGAGTTTCTAGTTGTGGGGTTTCTAGTTGTGGAAATTCTAGCTGTGGAGTTTCTACTTATGAAATCTTTAGTTGTGGAGTTTCTGGTTGTGGAGCATCTAGTTGTGGAGTTTCTTGTTGGGGAGTTTCTAGTTGCGGAGTTTCTAGTTGCGGAGTTTCCAGTTGGGGAGTTTATACTTGGGTTGATAGTTGTGGATTATCTAGTTGCAGAGTTTCGAGTTGTGGAGATTCTAGTGGCGGAGTTTCAAGTTGTGGAGTTTCTAGTTGCGGAGTTACTAGCTGTGGAGTTTCTAGTTGCGGAGTCTCTAGTTGAGCAGTCTCTAGTTGTTGAGTTGCTAGTTGTGAAGTTTCTAGTTGTGGGGTTTCTAGCTGTAGAGTTTCTAGTTGCGGAGTTTCTAGTTGCAGAGTTCTAGTTGTGGAGTTTTAGTTGTGGCATTTCCAGTTGAGGAATTTATAGGTGTGGAGTTTGTAGTTGTTGAGTTTCTACTTGTCGGGTTTCTAGATGCAGAATTTCTAGCTGTGGAGTGTCTAGTTGTGGAGCTTTTAGTTGAAGAGTCTCTAGTTGTTGAGTCTCTAGCTGTGGAAATTCTAGTTGTGGAGTTTCTAGTTGCAGAGTTTGTTGTTGCGGAGTTTCTAGATGTGGTTTTTCTAGTTGTAGAGTTTCTGGCTGTGGAGTTTCCAGTTGCGGAGTTTCTAGTTGTGGAGTTTCTAGTTGTGAGGTTTGTAGTTGTGGAATTTCTAGTGGTGGATTTTCTAGTTGTGGAGTCTCTAGTTGTGGAGTTTCTATTTGTGGAGTATCTAGTTGCGAACTCTCAAGTTGTGGAGTTTCTAGTTGTGGAGTTTCTAGCGGTGGAGTTTCTAGTTGTTGAGTTTCTAGTTGACGAGTTTCTATTTGCGAAGTATCAAGTGTTGGTGTTTCTAGCTGTGGAGTTTCTAGTTGCAGAGTTTCTAGTTGTGGAGATTCTAGTTGCCGAATTTCTTGTTGCGAAGTCTCAAGTTGTGGAGTTTCTAGCGGTGGAGTTTCTAGTTGCGGAGTTTCTAGTTGTGGAGTTTCTAGTTCTGGAGTTTCTAGTTGTGGAATTTGTAGTTGTGGAGTATCTAGTTGTGGTGTTTCAAGTTGTTGAGTTTCTAGCTGTGGAATTTCTAGTTGTGGATTTTCTAGTGGCAGAGTTTCTAGTTGCGGAGTTTTCTAGTTGTGGAGATTCTAGGGGCGGAGTTTCAAGTTAAGGAGTTTCTAGTTGCGGAGTCAATAGCTGTGGAGTTTCTAGTTGCGGAGTCTCTAGTTGTGCAGTCTCTAGTTGTTGAGTTGCTAGTTGTGAAGTTTCTAGTTGTGGGGTTTCTACCCGTGGAGTTTCTAAATGCGGAGTTTCTAGTTGTGGAGTTTCTAAACGCGGAGTTTCTAGTTGTGGAGTTTCTACTTGTGGAGTTTCTAGTTGTGGAGTTTTTAGTTGCGGAGTTTCTGGTTGCGGAGTTTCAAGTGGTGGAGTTTCTAGTGGTGGAGTTTGTAGTTGTGGAGTATCTAGTTGTGGAGTTTCAAGTTGAGGAGTTTTTAGTTGTGGATTTTGAAGTTGTACAGTTCCTAGTTGTGGAGTTTCTAGTGGTGGAGTTTCTAGTTGTTGAGTTTCTAGTTGACGAGTTTCTATTTGCGAAGTCTCAAGTTGTGGAGTTTCTAGCTGTGGAGTTTCTAGTTGCAGAGTTTCTAGTTGTGGAGTTTCTAGTTGTGGAATTTGTAGTTGTGGAGTATCTAGTTGTGGTGTTTCAAGTTGTGGTGTTTCTAGCTGTGGAGGTTCTAGTTGCGGAGTTTCTAGTTGCAGAGTTTCTTGTTGCGGAGTTTTCTAGTTGTGGAGATTCTAGTGGCGGAGTTTCAAGTTGTGGAGTTTCTAGTTGCGGAGTTACTAGCTGTGGAGTTTGTAGTGGCGGAGTCTCTAGTTGTGCAGTCACTGGTTGTGAGTTGTAGTTGTGAAGTATATAGTTGTGGGGTTTCTAGCTGTGGAGTTTCTAGTTCCGGAGTTTCTAGTTGCAAAGTTTCTAATTGCGGAGTTTCTAGTTGCAGAGATTCTAGTTGTGGAGTTTCTAGTTGGGGAGTTTCTAGTTGCGGAGTTTCTAGTTGTGGAGTTTCTAGTTGCGGAATTTGTAGTTGTGGAGTATCTATTTGTGGTGTTTCTAGCTGTGGAGTTTCTAGTTGAGGAGTTTCTATTTGCAGAGTTTCTAGTTGCGGAGTTTTTAGCTGCAGAGTTTCTAGTTGTGGAGTTTCTAGTTGTGGAGTTTCTAGTGGTGGAATTTCAGTTGTGGCATTTCCAGTTGAGGAATTTATAGGTGTGGAGTTTGTAGTTGTTGAGTTTCTAGTTGTCGGGTTTCCAGTTGCAGAATTTCTAGTTGTGGGTTGTCTAGTTGTGGAGCTTTTAGTTGAAGAGTCTCTAGTTGTTGAGTCTCTAGCTGTGGAAATTCTAGTTGTGAAGTTTCTAGTTGCAGAGTTTGTTGTTGCGGAGTTTCTAGATGTGGTTTTTCTAGTTGTAGAGTTTCTGGCTGTGGAGTTTCCAGTTGCGGAGTTTCTACTTGTGGAGTTCCTAGTTGTGAGGTTTGTAGTTCTGGAGTTTCTAGTGGTGGAGTTTCTAGTTGTGGAGTCTCTAGTTGTGGAGTTTCTAGTTGTGGAGTATCTAGTTGCGAATTCTCAAGTTGTGGAGTTTCTAGTTGTTGAGTTTCTAGTTGACGAGTTTCTATTTGCGAAGTCTCAAGTGTTGGAGTTTCTAGCTGTGGAGTTTTTAGTTTCGGGGTTTGTAGTTGCGGAGTTTCTAGTTGCAGAGTTTCTAGTTGTGGAGATTCTAGTTGCCGAGTTTCTTGTTGCGAAGTCTCAAGTTGTGGAGTTTCTAGCTGTGGAGTTTCTAGTTGCGGAGTTTCTAGATGTGGAGTTTCTAGTTGTGGAGTTTCTAGTTGTGGAATTTGTAGTTGTGGAGTATCTAGTTGTGGAGTTTCTAGCTGTGGAATTTCTAGTTGTGGATTTTCTAGTGGCAGAGTTTCTAGTTGCGGAGTTTTCTAGTTGTGGAGATTCTGGTGGCGGAGTTTCGAGTTGTGGAGTTTCTAGTTGCGGAGTCACTAGCTGTGGAGTTTCTAGTTGCGGAGTCTCAAGTTGTGCAGTCTCTGGTTGTGAGTTGCTAGTTGTGAAGTATATAGTTGTGGGGTTTCTAGCTGTGGAGTTTCTAGTTCCGGAGTTTCTAGTTGCAAAGTTTCTAGTTGCGGAGTTTCTAGTTGCAGAGATTCTAGTTGTGGAGTTTCTAGTTGGGGAGTTTCTAGTTGCGGAGTTTCTAGTTGTGGAGTTTCTAGTTGCGGAATTTGTAGTTGTGGAGTATCTATTTGTGGTGTTTCAAGTTGTGGAGTTTCCAGTTGGGGAGTTTCTACTTGAGTTTATAGTTGTGGATTTTCTAGTTGCAGAGTTTCGATTTGCAGAGTTTCAAGTTGTGGAGTTTCTAGTTGCGGAGTTTCTAGCTGCAGAGTTTCTAGTTGCGGAGTCTCTAGTTGTGCAGTCTCTAGTTGTTGAGTTTCTAGTTGTGAAGTTTATAGTTGAGGGGTTTCTAGCTGTGGAGTTTCTAGTTGCGGAGTTTCTATTTGCAGAGTTTCTAGTTGTGGAGTTTCAGTTGTGGCGTTTCTAGTTGAGGAATTTATAGGTGTGGAGTTTCTAGTTGCGGAATTTGTAGTTGTGGAGTATCTAGTTGTGGTGTTTCAAGTTGTGGAGTCTGTAGTTGTGGAGTATCTATTTGTTGGGTTTCAAGTTGTGGAGTTTGTAGTTGTGGAGTTTCTAGCTGTGGAGTTTCTAGTGGTTGAGTTTCCAGTTGACGAGTTTCTATTTGCGAAGTCTCAAGTTGTGGAGTTTCTAGCTGTAAAGTTTCTAGTTGCAGAGTTTCTAGTCGCGCAGTTTTCAGTTGTGGAGTTTCTAGTTGTGGAATTTCAATCTGTGTAGTTTCCAGTTGTGGAGTCTCAATTTTGGAGTTCCTAGTTGTGGAGTTCCTTGTTGTTGAGTTTCTAGTTGTGGAGTGTCTATTTGTGGAGTTTCTATTTGTGAAGTTTCTACTTGTAGAGTTTCTAGTTGGAGTTTTTAGTTTTCGAGTTTCTATTTGTAAATTTTCTATTTGCAGAGTTCCTAGTTGTGGAGGTTCTAGTTGTGGGGTTTCTAGTTGTGGAAATTCTAGCTGTGGAGTTTCTACTTATGAAATCTTTAGTTGTGGAGTTTCTGGTTGTGGAGCATCTAGTTGTGGAGTTTCTTGTTGGGGAGTTTCTAGTTGCGGAGTTTCTAGTTGCGGAGTTTCCAGTTGGGGAGTTTATACTTGGGTTGATAGTTGTGGATTATCTAGTTGCAGAGTTTCGAGTTGTGGAGATTCTAGTGGCGGAGTTTCAAGTTGTGGAGTTTCTAGTTGCGGAGTTACTAGCTGTGGAGTTTCTAGTTGCGGAGTCTCTAGTTGAGCAGTCTCTAGTTGTTGAGTTGCTAGTTGTGAAGTTTCTAGTTGTGGGGTTTCTAGCTGTAGAGTTTCTAGTTGCGGAGTTTCTAGTTGCAGAGTTCTAGTTGTGGAGTTTTAGTTGTGGCATTTCCAGTTGAGGAATTTATAGGTGTGGAGTTTGTAGTTGTTGAGTTTCTACTTGTCGGGTTTCTAGATGCAGAATTTCTAGCTGTGGAGTGTCTAGTTGTGGAGCTTTTAGTTGAAGAGTCTCTAGTTGTTGAGTCTCTAGCTGTGGAAATTCTAGTTGTGGAGTTTCTAGTTGCAGAGTTTGTTGTTGCGGAGTTTCTAGATGTGGTTTTTCTAGTTGTAGAGTTTCTGGCTGTGGAGTTTCCAGTTGCGGAGTTTCTAGTTGTGGAGTTTCTAGTTGTGAGGTTTGTAGTTGTGGAATTTCTAGTGGTGGATTTTCTAGTTGTGGAGTCTCTAGTTGTGGAGTTTCTATTTGTGGAGTATCTAGTTGCGAACTCTCAAGTTGTGGAGTTTCTAGTTGTGGAGTTTCTAGTGGTGGAGTTTCTAGTTGTTGAGTTTCTAGTTGACGAGTTTCTATTTGCGAAGTCTCAAGTGTTGGTGTTTCTAGCTGTGGAGTTTCTAGTTGCAGAGTTTCTAGTTGTGGAGATTCTAGTTGCCGAATTTCTTGTTGCGAAGTCTCAAGTTGTGGAGTTTCTAGCGGTGGAGTTTCTAGTTGCGGAGTTTCTAGTTGTGGAGTTTCTAGTTCTGGAGTTTCTAGTTGTGGAATTTGTAGTTGTGGAGTATCTAGTTGTGGTGTTTCAAGTTGTTGAGTTTCTAGCTGTGGAATTTCTAGTTGTGGATTTTCTAGTGGCAGAGTTTCTAGTTGCGGAGTTTTCTAGTTGTGGAGATTCTAGTGGCGGAGTTTCAAGTTGTGGAGTTTCTAGTTGCGGAGTCACTAGCTGTGGAGTTTCTAGTTGCGGAGTCTCTAGTTGTGCAGTCTCTAGTTGTTGAGTTGCTAGTTGTGAAGTTTCTAGTTGTGGGGTTTCTACCTGTGGAGTTTCTAAATGCGGAGTTTCTAGTTGTGGAGTTTCTAAACGCGGAGTTTCTAGTTGTGGAGTTTCTACTTGTGGAGTTTCTAGTTGTGGAGTTTTTAGTTGCGGAGTTTCTGGTTGCGGAGTTTCAAGTGGTGGAGTTTCTAGTGGTGGAGTTTGTAGTTGTGGAGTATCTAGTTGTGGAGTTTCAAGTTGAGGAGTTTTTAGTTGTGGATTTTGAAGTTGTACAGTTCCTAGTTGTGGAGTTTCTAGTGGTGGAGTTTCTAGTTGTTGAGTTTCTAGTTGACGAGTTTCTATTTGCGAAGTCTCAAGTTGTGGAGTTTCTAGCTGTGGAGTTTCTAGTTGCAGAGTTTCTAGTTGTGGAGTTTCTAGTTGTGGAATTTGTAGTTGTGGAGTATCTAGTTGTGGTGTTTCAAGTTGTGGTGTTTCTAGCTGTGGAGGTTCTAGTTGCGGAGTTTCTAGTTGCAGAGTTTCTTGTTGCGGAGTTTTCTAGTTGTGGAGATTCTAGTGGCGGAGTTTCAAGTTGTGGAGTTTCTAGTTGCGGAGTTACTAGCTGTGGAGTTTGTAGTGGCGGAGTCTCTAGTTGTGCAGTCACTGGTTGTGAGTTGTAGTTGTGAAGTATATAGTTGTGGGGTTTCTAGCTGTGGAGTTTCTAGTTCCGGAGTTTCTAGTTGCAAAGTTTCTAATTGCGGAGTTTCTAGTTGCAGAGATTCTAGTTGTGGAGTTTCTAGTTGGGGAGTTTCTAGTTGCGGAGTTTCTAGTTGTGGAGTTTCTAGTTGCGGAATTTGTAGTTGTGGAGTATCTATTTGTGGTGTTTCAAGTTGTGGAGTCTGTAGTTGTGGAGTATCTATATGTTGGGTTTCAAGTTGTGGAGTTTCCAGCTGTGGAGTTTCTAGTGGTTGAGTTTCCAGTTGACGAGTTTCTATTTGCGAAGTCTCAAGTTGTGGAGTTTCTAGCTGTAAAGTTTCTAGTTGCAGAGTTTCTAGTTGTGAAGTTTCCAGTTGTGGAGTTTCCAGTTGTGAAATTTCAATCTGTGTAGTTTCTAGTTGTGGAGTCTCAATTTTGGAGTTCCTAGTTGTGGAGTCTCTAGTTGTCGAGTTTCTAGTTGTGGAGTGTCTATTTGTGCAGTTTCTAGTTGTGAAGTTTCTAGTTGTGGATTTTCTAGTTGGAGTTTTTTGTTTTCGAGTTTCTAGCTGCAAATTTTCTATTTCCAGAGTTCCTAGTTGTTGGGTTTCTAGTTGTGAAAATTCTAGCTGGGGAGTTTCTACTTATGGAATCTCTAGTCGAGGAGTTTCTAGTTGTGTAGTTTCTATCTGAGGAGTTTCTAAATGCAAAGTCTCTAGTTGTGGAGTTTCTAGTTGTGGAGTTTCTAGTTGTGGAGTTTCTTGTTGGGGAGTTTCTAGTTGTGAAGTTTCTATTTGTGGATTTTCTAGTTGCGGAGTTTCTAGTTGCGGAGTTTCCAGTTGGGGAGTTTCTACTTGAGTTTATAGTTGTGGATTTTCTAGTTGCAGAGTTTCGATTTGCAGAGTTTCAAGTTGTGGAGTTTCTAGTTGCGGAGTTTCTAGCTGCAGAGTTTCTAGTTGCGGAGTCTCTAGTTGTGCAGTCTCTAGTTGTTGAGTTTCTAGTTGAGAAGTTTATAGTTGAGGGGTTTCTAGCTGTGGAGTTTCTAGTTGCGGAGTTTCTATTTGCAGAGTTTCTAGTCGTGGAGTTTCAGTTGTGGCGTTTCCAGTTGAGGAATTTATAGGTGTGGAGTTTGTAGTTGTTGAGTTTCTAGTTGTCGGGTTTCCAGTTGCAGAATTTCTAGTTGTGGGTTATCTAGTTGTGGAGCTTTTAGTTGAAGAGTCTCTAGTTGTTGAGTCTCTAGCTGTGGAAATTCTAGTTGTGAAGTTTCTAGTTGCAGTGTTTGTTTTTGCGGAGTTTCTAGATGTGGTTTTTCTAGTTCTAGAGTTTCTGGCTGTGGAGTTTCCAGTTGCGGAGTTTCTAGTTGTGGAGTTTCTAGTTGTGAGGTTTGTAGTTTTGGAGTTTCTAGTGGTGGAGTTTCTAGTTGTGGAGTCTCTAGTTGTGGAGTTTCTAGTTGTGGAGTATCTAGTTGCGAACTCTCAAGTTGTGGAGTTTCTAGTTGTTGAGTTTCTAGTTGACGAGTTCCTATTTGCGAAGTCTCAAGTGTTGGAGTTTCTAGCTGTGGAGTTTCTAGTTGCGGAGTTTGTAGTTGCGGAGTTTCTAGTTGCAGAGTTTATAGTTGTGGAGATTCTAGTTGCCGAGTTTCTTGTTGCGAAGTCTCAAGTTGTGGAGTTTCTAGCTGTGGAGTTTCTAGTTGCGGAGTTTCTAGATGTGGAGTTTCTAGTTGTGGAGTTTCTAGTTGCAGAGTTTCTAGTTGCGGAGTTTTTAGCTGCAGAGTTTCCAGTTGTGGAGTTTCTAGTTGTGGAGTTTCTAGTTGTGGAGTTTCAGTTGTGGCATTTCCAGTTGAGGAATTTATAGGTGTGGAGTTTGTAGTTGTTGAGTTTCTAGTTGTCGGGTTTCCAGTTGCAGAATTTCTAGTTGTGGGTTGTCTAGTTGTGGAGCTTTTAGTTGAAGAGTCTCTAGTTGTTGAGTCTCTAGCTGTGGAAATTCTAGTTGTGAAGTTTCTAGTTGCAGAGTTTGTTGTTGCGGAGTTTCTAGATGTGGTTTTTCTAGTTGTAGAGTTTCTGGCTGTGGAGTTTCCAGTTGCGGAGTTTCTAGTAGTGGAGTTTCTAGTTGTGAGGTTTGTAGTTCTGGAGTTTCTAGTGGTGGAGTTTCTAGTTGTGGAGTCTCTAGTTGTGGACTTTCTAGTTGTGGAGTATTTAGTTGCGAACTCTCAAGTTGTGGAGTTTCTAGTTGTAGTGTTTCAAGTTGTGGAGTTTCTAGTTGCAGAGTTTCTAGTTGCGGAGTTTCTAGTTGCAGAGATTCTAGTTGTGGAGTTTCTAGTTGGGGAGTTTCTAGTTGTTGAGTTTCTAGTTGTGAAGTTTATAGTTGTGGGGTTTCTAGCTGTGGAGTTTCTAGTGTCGGAGTTTCTAGTTGCAGAGTTTCTAGTTGCGGAGTTTTCTAGTTGTGGAGATTCTAGTGGTGGAGTTTCAAGTTGTGGAGTTTCTAGTTGCGGAGTTACTAGCTGTGGAGTTTCTAGTTGCGGAGTCTCTAGTTGTGCAGTCTCTAGTTGTTGAGTTGCTAGTTGTGAAGTTTCTAGTTGTGGGGTTTCTAGCTGTGG
Source organism: Rhipicephalus microplus (assembly GCF_043290135.1). Classification (NCBI taxonomy): domain Eukaryota; kingdom Metazoa; phylum Arthropoda; class Arachnida; order Ixodida; family Ixodidae; genus Rhipicephalus; species Rhipicephalus microplus. The sequence continues at coordinate 5,036,572 of NW_027464585.1, read as the reverse complement.
AGTTTCTAGTTGCGGAGTTTCTAGTTGCAGAGTTTCTAGTTGCGGAGTTTCTAGTTGCGGAGTTTCTAGTTGCAGAGATTCTAGTTGTGGAATTTCTAGTTGTGCAGTCTCTAGTTGTTGAGTTTCTAGTTGTGAAGTTTATAGTTGAAGGGTTTCTAGCTGTGGAGTTTCTAGTTTCGGAGTTTTTATTTGCAGAGTTTCTAGTTGCGGAGTTTTTAGCTGCAGAGTTTCCAGTTGTGGAGTTTCTAGTTGTGGAGTTTCTAGTTGTGGAGTTTCAGTTGTGGCATTTCCAGTTGAGGAATTTATAGGTGTGGAGTTTGTAGTTGTTGAGTTTCTAGTTGTCGGGTTTCCAGTTGCAGAATTTCTAGTTGTGGGTTGTCTAGTTGTGGAGCTTTTAGTTGAAGAGTCTCTAGTTGTTGAGTCTCTAGCTGTGGAAATTCTAGTTGTGAAGTTTCTAGTTGCAGAGTTTGTTGTTGCGGAGTTTCTAGATGTGGTTTTTCTAGTTGTAGAGTTTCTGGCTGTGGAGTTTCCAGTTGCGGAGTTTCTAGTAGTGGAGTTTCTAGTTGTGAGGTTTGTAGTTCTGGAGTTTCTAGTGGTGGAGTTTCTAGTTGTGGAGTCTCTAGTTGTGGACTTTCTAGTTGTGGAGTATTTAGTTGCGAACTCTCAAGTTGTGGAGTTTCTAGTTGTTGAGTTTCTAGTTGACGAGTTTCTATTTGCGAAGTCTCAAGTGTTGGAGTTTCTAGCTGTGGAGTTTCTAGTTTCGGAGTTTGTAGTTGCGGAGTTTCTAGTTGCAGAGTTTCTAGTTGTGGAGACTCTAGTTGCCGAGTTTCTTGTTGCGAAGTCTCAAGTTGTGGAGTTTCTACCTGTGGAGTTTCTAGTTGCGGAGTTTCTAGATGTGGAGTTTCTAGTTGTAGAGTTTCTAGTTGTGGAATAAGTAGTTGTGGAGTATCTAGTTGTAGTGTTTCAAGTTGTGGAGTTTCTAGTTGCAGAGTTTCTAGTTGCGGAGTTTCTAGTTGCAGAGATTCTAGTTGTGGAGTTTCTAGTTGGGGAGTTTCTAGTTGTTGAGTTTCTAGTTGTGAAGTTTATAGTTGTTGGGTTTCTAGCTGTGGAGTTTCTAGTTGCGGAGTTTCTAGTTGCAGAGTTTCTAGTTGCGGAGTTTTCTAGTTGTGGAGATTCTAGTGGTGGAGTTTCAAGTTGTGGAGTTTCTAGTTGCGGAGTTACTAGCTGTGGAGTTTCTAGTTGCGGAGTCTCTAGTTGTTGAGTTGCTAGTTGTGAAGTTTCTAGTTGTGGAGTTTCTGGCTGTGGAGTTTCCAGTTGCGGAGTTTCTAGTTGTGGAGTTTCTAGTTGTGAGGTTCGTAGTTGTGCAGTTTCTAGTGGTGGAGTTTCTAGTTGTGGAGTCTCTAGTTGTGGAGTTTCTAGTTGTGGAGTTTCTAGTAGCGAACTCTCAAGTTGTGGAGTTTCTAGTTGCGGAGTTTCTAGCTGCAGAGTTTCTAGTTGTGGAGTTTCTAGTTGTGGAGTTTCTAGTTGAGGAGTTTTAGTTGTGGCGTTTCCAGTTGAGGAATTTATAGGTGTGGAGTTTGTAGTTGTTGAGTTTCTAGTTCTCGGGTTTCCAGTTGCAGAATTTCTAGTTGTGGGTTGTCTAGTTGTGGAGCTTTTAGTTGAAGAGTCTCTAGTTGTTGAGTCTCTAGCTGTGGAAATTCTAGTTGTGAAGTTTCTGGTTGCAGAGTTTGTTGTTGCGGAGTTTCTAGATGTGGTTTTTTTAGTTGTAGAGTTTCTGGCTGTGGAGTTTCCAGTTGCGGAGTTTCTAGTTGTGGAGTTTCTAGTTGTGAGGTTTGTAGTTCTGGAGTTTCCAGTGGTGGAGTTTCTAGTTGTGGAGTCTCTAGTTGTGGAGTTTCTAGTTGTGGAGTATCTAGTTGCGAACTCTCAAGTTGTGGACTTTCTAGTTCTGGAGTTTCTAGCTGTGGAGTTTCTAGTTGTTGAGTTTCTAGTTGACGAGTTTCTATTTGCGAAGTCTCAAGTGTTGGAGTTTCTAGCTGTGGAGTTTCTAGTTGCGGAGTTTCTAGTTGCAGAGTTTCTAGTTGTGGAGATTCTAGTTCCGAGTTTCTTGTTGCGAATTCTCAAGTTGTGGAGTTTCTAGCTGTGGAGTTTCTAGTTGCGGAGTTTCTAGTTGTGGAGTTTTTAGTTGTGCAGTTTCTAGTTGTGGAAGTTGTGGAGTATCTAGTTGTAGTGTTTCAAGTTGTGGAGTTTCTAGCTGTGGAGTTTCTAGTTGCGGAGTTTCTAGTGACAGAGTTTCTAGTTGCGAAGTTTTCTAGTTGTGGAGATTCTAGTGGCAGAGTTTCAAGTTGTGGAGTTTCTAGTTGCGGAGTTACTAGCTGTGGAATTTCTAGTTGCGGAGTCTCAAGTTGTGCAGTTTCTAGTTGTTGAGTTTCTAGTTGTGAAGTTTATAGTTGTGGGGTTTCTGGGTGTGGAGTTTCTAGTTGCGGAGTTTCTAGTTGCAGAGTTTCTAGTTGCGGAGTTTCTAGTTGCAGAGTTTCTAGTTGTGGAGTTTCTAGTTGTGGAGTTTCTAGTTGTGGAGTTTTAGTTGTGGAATCTCAAGTTGTGAAATTTATAGGTGTCGAATTTCTAGTTGTTGAGTGTCTAGTTGTGGAGTTTCTAGTAGCGGAGTTTCTTGTTGTGGAGTTTCTACTTGTGGAGTTTCTAGTTGTGGAGTTTTTAGTTGCGGAGTTTCTTGTTGCGGAGTTTCAGGTTGTGGAGTTTCTAGTGGTGGAGTTTGTAGTTTTGGAGTATCTAGTTGTGGAGTTTCAAGTTGAGGAGTTTTTAGTTGTGGATTTTGAAGTTGTAGAGTTCCTAGTTGTGGAGTTTTTAGTTGTGGAGTTTCTAGTTGTGGAGTTTCTTGTTGGGGAGTTTCTCGTTGTGAAGTGTCTAGTTGTGGATTTTCTAGTTGCGGAGTTTCTAGTTGCGGAGTTTCCAGTTGGGGAGTTTCTACTTGATTTTATAGTTGTGGATTTTCTAGTTGCAGAGTTTCGAGTTGCAGAGTTTCAAGTTGTGGAGTTTCTAGTTGCGGAGTTTCTAGCTGCGGAGTTTCTAGTTGCGGAGTCTCTAGTTGTGCAGTCTCTAGTTGTTGAGTTTCTAGTTGTGAAGTTTATAGCTGAGGGGTTTCTAGCTGTGGAGTTTCTAGTTGCGGAGTTTCTATTTGCAGAGTTTTTAGTTGCGGAGTTTCTAGTTGCAGAGTTTCTAGTTGTGGAGTTTCTAGTTGTTGAGTTTCTAGTAGTGGACTTTTAGTTGTGGAGTTTCAAGTTGAGGAATTTATAGGTGTGGAGTTTCTAGTTGTTGAGTTTGTAGTCGTCGTGTTTCTAGTTGCGGAGTTTCTAGTTGTGGAGTGTCTAGTTGTGGAGCTTTTAGTTGAGGAGTCTCAAGTTGTTTAGTCTCTAGCTGTGGAAATTCTAGTTGTGGAGTTTCTAGTTGCAGAGTTTGTTGTTGCGGAGTTTCTAGATGTGGTGTTTCTAGTTGTGGAGTTTCTGGCTGTGGATTTTCCAGTTGCGGAGTTTCTAGTTGTGGAGTTTCTAGTTGTGAGGTTCGTAGTTGTGCAGTTTCTAGTGGTGGAGTTTCTAGTTGTGGATTCTCTAGTTGTGGAGTTTCTAGTTGTGGAGTTTCTAGTAGCGAACTCTCAAGTTGTGGAGTTTCTAGTTGTGGAGTTTCTAGCTGTGGTGTTTCTAGTTGTTGAGTTTCTAGTTGACGAGTTTCTATTTGCGAAGTCTCAAGTTGTGGAGTTTCTAGATGTGGAGTTTCTAGTTGCGGAGTTTGTTGCTGCGGAGTTTCTAGTTGCAGAGTTTCTAGTTGTGGAGTTTCTAGTTGCAGAGTTTCTTGTTGCGGAGTTTCTAGTTGTGGAGTTTCTAGTTGTGGAATTTGTAGTTGTGGAGTATCTAGTTGTGGTGTTTCAAGTTGTGGAGTTTCTATCTGTGGAGTTTCTAGTTGCGGAGTTTCTAGTTGCAGAGTTTCTAGTTGCGGAGTTTTCTAGTTGTGGGGATTCTAGTTGCGGAGTTACTAGCTGTGGAGTTTGTAGTGGCGGAGTCTCTAGTTGTGCAGTCTCTAGTTGTGTTGCTAGTTGTGAAGTATATAGTTGTGGGGTTTCTAGCTGTGGAGTTTCTAGTTGCGGAGTTTCTAGTTGCAAAGTTTCTAGTAGCGGAGTTTCTAGTTGCAGAGATTCTAGTTGTGGAGTTTCTAGTTGGGGAGTTTTTAGTTGCGGAGTTTCTAGTTGTGGAGATTCTGGTTGCGGAATTTGTAGTTGTGGAGTATCTAGTTGTGTTGTTTCAAGTTGTGGAGTCTGTAGTTGTGGAGTATCTATAAGTTGGGTTTCAAGTTGTGGAGTTTCTAGCTGTGGAGTTTCTAGTGGTTGATTTTCCAGTTGACGAGTTTCTATTTGCGAAGTCTCAAGTTGTGGAGTTTCTAGCTGTAAAGTTTCTAGTTGCAGAGTTTCTAGTTGTGAAGTTTCCAGTTGTGGAGTTTCCAGTTGTGGAATTTCAATCTGTGTAGTTTCTAGTTATGGAGTCTCAATTTTGGAGTTCCTAGTTGTGGAGTCTCTAGTTGTGGTGTTTCTAGTTGTGGAGTGTCTATTTGTGGAGTTTCTAGTTGTGCAGTTTCTAGTTGTGGAATTTCTAGTTGGAGTTTTTTGTTTTCGAGTTTTTAGCTGTAGATTTTCTATTTCCAGAGTTCCTAGTTGTGGGGTTTCTAGTTGTGTAGTTTCTATCTGAGGAGTTTCTAAATGCAAAGTCTCTAGTTGTGCAGTCTCTAGTTGCAGCGTTTCTAGTTGTGGAGTTTCTAGTTGTGGAGTTTCTTGTTAGGTAGTTTCTAGTTGTGAAGTTTCTAGTTGTGGATTTTCTAGTTGCGGAGTTTCTAGTTGCGGAGTTTCCAGTTGGGGAGTTTCTACTTGAGTTTATAGTTGTGGATTTTTTAGTTGCAGGGTTTCGAGTTGCAGAGTTTCACGCTGTGGAGTTTCTAGTTGCGGAGTTTCTAGCTGCAGAGTTTGTAGTTTCGGAGTCTCTAGTTGTGCAGTCTTTAGTTGTTGAGTTTCTAATTGTGAAGTTTATTGTTGAGGGGTTTCTAGCTGTCGAGTTTCTAGAAGCGGAGTTTCTATTTGCAGAGTTTCTAGTTGCGGAGTTTTTAGCTGCAGAGTTTCTAGTTGTGGAGTTTCTAGTTGTGGAGTTTCTAGTTGTGGAGTTTTAGTTGTGGCGTTTCCAGTTGAGGAATTTATAGGTGTGGAGTTTGTAGTTGTTGAGTTTCTAGTTGTCGGGTTTCCAGTTGCAGAATTTCTAGTTGTGGAGTGTCTAGTTGTGGAGCTTATAGTTGAAGAGTCTCTAGTTGTTGAGTCTCTAGCTGTGAAAATTCTAGTTGTGGAATTTCTAGTTGCAGAGTTTGTTGTTGCGGAGTTTCTAGATGTGGTTTTTCTAGTTGTTGAGTTTCTGGCTGTGGAGTTTCCAGTTGCGGAGTTTCTAGTTGTGGAGTTTCTAGTTGTGAGGTTTGTAGTTTTGGAGTTTCTAGTGGTGGAGTTTCGATTTGTGGAGTATCTAGTTGCGAACTCTCAAGTTGTGGAGTTTCTAGTTCTGGAGTTTCTAGCTGTGGAGTTTCTAGTTGTTGAGTTTCTAGTTGACGAGTTTCTATTTGCGAAGTCTCAAGTGTTGGAGTTTCTAGCTGTGGAGTTTCTAGTTGCGGAGTTTGTAGTTGCGGAGTTTCTAGTTGCAGAGTTTCTAGTTGTGGAGATTCTAGTTCCGAGTTTCTTGTTGCGAATTCTCAAGTTGTGGAGTTTCTAGCTGTGGAGTTTCTAGTTGCGGAGTTTCTAGTTGGGGAGTTTTTAGTTGTGCAGTTTCTAGTTGTGGAATTTGTGTTTGTGGAGTATCTAGTTGTAGTGTTTCAAGTTGTGGAGTTTCTAGCTGTGGAGTTTCTAGTTGCGGAGTTTCTAGTGACAGAGTTTCTAGTTGCGGAGTTTTCTAGTTGTGGAGATTCTAGTGGCAGAGTTTCAAGTTGTGGAGTTTCTAGTTGCGGAGTTACTAGCTGTGGAGTTTCTAGTTGCGGAGTCTCTAGTTGTGCAGTCTCTAGTTGTTGAGTTGCTAGTTGTGAAGTTTCTAGTTGCAGAGCTTCTAGTTGCGGAGTTTCTAGTTGCAGAGATTGTAGTTGTGGAGTTTCTAGTTGGGGAGTTTATAGTTGTTGAGTTTCTAGTTGTGAAATTTATAGTTGTGGGGTTTCTGGGTGTGGAGTTTCTCGTTGCGGAGTTTCTAGTTGCAGAGTTTCTAGTTGCGGAGTTTCTAGTTGCAAAGTTTCTAGTTGTGGAGTTTCTAGTTGTGGAGTTTCTAGTTGTGGAGTTTTAGTTGTGGAGTCTCAAGTTGTGGAATTTATAGGTGTCGAGTTTCTAGTTGTTGAGTGCCTAGTTGTGGAGTTTCTAGTAGCGGAGTTTCTTGTTGTGGAGTTTCTACTTGTGGAGTTTCTAGTTGTGGAGTTTTTAGTTGCGGAGTTTCTTGTTGCGGAGTTTCAGGTTGTGGAGTTTCTAGTGGTGGAGTTTGTAGTTTTGGAGTATCTAGTTGTGGAGTTTCAAGTTGAGGAGTTTTTAGTTGTGGATTTTGAAGTTGTAGAGTTCCTAGTTGTGGAGTTTCTAGTGGTGGAGTTTCTAGTTGCGGAGTTTCTAGCTGCGGAGTTTCTAGTTGCGGAGTCTCTAGTTGTGCAGTCTCTAGTTGTTGAGTTTCTAGTTGTGAAGTTTATAGCTGAGGGGTTTCTAGCTGTGGAGTTTCTAGTTGCGGAGTTTCTATTTGCAGAGTTTTTAGTTGCGGAGTTTCTAGTTGCAGAGTTTCTAGTTGTGGAGTTTCTAGTTGTGGAGTTTCTAGTAGTGGACTTTTAGTTGTGGAGTTTCAAGTTGAGGAGTTTCTAGTTGGAGTTTTTTGTTTTCGAGTTTCTAGCTGTAGATTTTCTATTTCCAGAGTTCCTAGTTGTGGGGTTTCTAGTTGTGGAAATTCTAGCTGTGGAGTTTCTACTTATGGAATCTCTAGTCGTGGAGTTTCTAGTTGTGTAGTTTCTATCTGAGGAGTTTCTAAATGCAAAGTCTCTAGTTGTGCAGTCTCTAGTTGCAGCGTTTCTAGTTGTGGAGTTTCTAGTTGCGGAGTTTCTAGTTGCGGAGTTTCCAGTTGGGGAGTTTCTACTTGAGTTTATAGTTGTGGATTTTCTAGTTGCAGGGTTTCGAGTTGCAGAGTTTCACGTTGTGGAGTTTCTAGTTGCGGAGTTTCTAGCTGCAGAGTTTGTAGTTTCGGAGTCTCTAGTTGTGCAGTCTGTAGTTGTTGAGTTTCTAGTTGTGAAGTTTATTGTTGAGGGGTTTCTAGCTGTCGAGTTTCTAGTTGCGGAGTTTCTATTTGCAGAGTTTCTAGTTGCGGAGTTTTTAGCTGCAGAGTTTCTAGTTGTGGAGTTTCTAGTCGTGGAGTTTCTAGTTGTGGAGTTTTAGTTGTGGCGTTTCCAGTTGAGGAATTTATAGGTGTGGAGTTTGTAGTTGTTGAGTTTCTAGTTGTCGGGTTTCCAGTTGCAGAATTTCTAGTTGTGAAGTGTCTAGTTGTGGAGCTTATAGTTGAAGAGTCTCTAGTTGTTGAGTCTCTAGCTGTGGAAATTCTAGTTGTGGAATTTCTAGTTGCAGAGTTTGTTGTTGCGGAGTTTCTAGATGTGGTTTTTCTAGTTGTTGAGTTTCTGGCTGTGGAGTTTCCAGTTGCGGAGTTTTTAGTTGTGGAGTTTCTAGTTGTGAGGTTTGTAGTTTTGGAGTTTTTAGTGGTGGAGTTTCTATTTGTGGAGTATCTTGTTGCGAACTCTCAAGTTGTGGAGTTTCTAGTTCTGGAGTTTCTAGCTGTGGAGTTTCTAGTTGTTGAGTTTCTAGTTGACGAGTTTCTATTTGCGAAGTCTCAAGTGTTGGAGTTTCTAGCTGTGGAGTTGCTAGTTGCGGAGTTTGTAGTTGCGGAGTTTCTAGTTGCAGAGTTTCTAGTGGAGATTCTAGTTCCGAGTTTCTTGTTGCGAATTCTCAAGTTGTGGAGTTTCTAGCTGTGGAGTTTCTAGTTGCGGAGTTTCTAGTTGTGGAGTTTTTAGTTGTGCAGTTTCTAGTTGTGGAATTTGTAGTTGTGGAGTTTCTAGTTGTAGTGTTTCAAGTGTTGGAGTTTCTAGCTGTGGAGTTTCTAGTTGCGGAGTTTCTAGTGGCAGAGTTTCTAGTTGCGGAGTTTTCTAGTTGTGGAGATTCTAGTGGCAGAGTTTCAAGTTGTGGAGTTTCTAGTTGCGGAGTTACTAGCTGTGGAGTTTCTAGTTGCGGAGTCTCTAGTTGTGCAGTCTCTAGTTGTTGAGTAGCTAGTTGTGATGTTTCTAGTTGTGGGGCTTCTAGCTGTGGAGTTTCTAGTTGCAGAGTTTGTAGTTGCAGAGTTTCTAGTTGTGGAGTTTCTAGTTGCAGAGATTCTAGTTGCGGAGTTTCTAGTTGCAGAGTTTCTAGTTGTGGAGTTTCTAGTTGTGGAGTTTCTAGTTGTGGATTTTCTAGTTGTGGAGTTTTTAGTTGCGGAGTTTCTAGTTGCGGACTTTCTGGTTGTGGAGTTTCAAGTTGTGTAGTTTCATTCTGTGTAGTTTCTAGTTCTGGAGTCTCAATTTGTGGAGTTCCTAGTTGTGAAGTCTCTAGTTGTGGAGTTTCTAGTTGTGGAGTGTCCATTTGTGGAGTTTCTGGTTGTGAAGTTTCTAGTTGGAGTTTTTAGTTTTCGAGTTTCTAGTTGTAGATTTTCTATTTGCAGAGTTCCTAGTTGTGGAGTTTCTAGTTGAGGGGTTTCTAGTTGTGGAAATTCTAGCTGTGGAGTTTCTACTTATGGAATCTCTAGTCGTGGTGTTTTTAGCTGTGTAGTTACTATCTGAGGAGTTTCTAAATGCAAAGTCTCTAGTTGTGCAGTCTCTAGTTGTGGAGTTTCTAGTTGTGGAGTTTCTAGTTGTGGAGTTTTTTGTTGGGGAGTTTCTAGTTGTGAAGTTTCTAGTTGTGGATTTTCTAGTTGCAGAGTTTCTAGTGGCGGAGTTTCCAGTTGGGTAGTTTCTACTTGAGTTTATATTTGTGGATTTTCTAGTTGCAGAGTTTCGAGTTGCAGAGTTTCAAGTTGTGAAGTTTCTAGTTGCGGAGTTTCTAGCTGCGGAGTTTTTAGTTGCGGAGTCTCTAGTTTTGCAGTCTCTAGTTGTTGAGTTTCTAGTTGTGAAGTTTATAGTTGTGGGGTTTCTAGCTGTGTTGTTTCTAGTAGCGGAGTTTCTTGTTGCAAAGTTTCTAGTTGCGGAGTTTCTAGTGGCAGAGATTCTAGTTGTGCAGTTTCTAGTTGGGGAGTTTCTAGTTGCGAAGTTTCTAGTTGTTGAGTTTCTAGTTGCGGAATTTGTAGTTGTGGAGTATCTAGTTGGGGTGTTTCAAGTTGTGGTGTCTGTAGTTGTGGAGTATCTATATGTTGGGTTTCAAGTTGTGGAGTTTCTAGTTGTGGAGTTTCTAGCTGTGGAGTTTCTAGTGGTTGAGTTTCCAGTTGACGAGTGTCTATTTGCGAAGTCTCAAGTTTTGGAGTTTCTAGCTGTAAAGTTTCTAGTTGCAGAGTTTCTAGCTGCGAAGTTTCAAGTTGTTGAGTTTCCAGTTGTGGAATTTCAATCTGTGTAGTTTCTAGTTGTGGAGTCTCAATTTCGGAGTTCCTAGTTGTGGAGTCTTAAGTTGTGGAGTTTCTAGTTGTGCAGTTTCTAGTTGTGGAGTTTCTAGTTGGAGTTTTTTGTTTTCGAGTTTCTAGTTGTAGATTTTCAATTTGCAGAGTTCCTAGTTGTGGGGTTTCTTGTTGTGGAAATTCTAGCTGTGGAGTTTCTACCTATGGAATCTCTAGTCGTGGAGTTTCTAGTTGTGTAGTTTCTATCTGAGGAGTTTCTAAATGCAAAGTCTTTAGTTGTGCAGTCTCTAGTTGTGGAGTTTCTAGTTGTGGAGTTTCTAGTTGTGGAGTTTCTTGTTGGGGAGTTTCTCGTTGTGAAGTTTCTAGTTGTGGATTTTCTAGTTGCGGAGTTTCTAGTTGCGGAGTTTTCAGTTGGGGAGTTTCTACTTGATTTTATAGTTGTGGATTTTCTAGTTGCAGAGTTTCGAGTTGCAGAGTTACAAGTTGTGGAGTTTCTAGTTGCGGAGTTTCTAGCTGCGGAATTTCTAGTTGCGGAGTCTCTAGTTGTGCAGTCTCTAGTTGTTAAGTTTCTATTTGTGAAGTTTATAGCTGAGGGGTTTCTAGCTGTGGAGTTTCTAGTTGCGGAGTTTCTATTTGCAGAGTTTCTAGTTGCGGAGTTTCTAGTGACAAAGTTTCTAGTTGTGGACTTTTAGTTGTGGAGTTTCAAGTTGAGGAATTTATAGGTGTGGAGTTTCTAGTTGTTGAGTTTCTAGTCGTCGGGTTTCTAGTGGCGGAGTTTCTAGTTGTGGAGTGTAGTTGTGGAGCTTTTAGTTGAGGAGTCTCTAGTTGTTGAGTCTCTAGCTGTGGAAATTCCAGTTGTGGAGTTTCTAGTTGCAGAGTTTGTTGTTGCGGAGTTTCTAGATGTGGTGTTTCTAGTTGTGGAGTTTCTGGCTGTGGAGTTTCCAGTTGCAGAGTTTCTAGTTGTGGAGTTTCTAGTTGTGAGGTTCGTAGTTGTGGAGTTTCTAGTGGTGGAGTTTCTAGTTGTGGAGTCTCTAGTTGTGGAGTTTCTAGTTGTGGAGTTTCTAGTTGCGAACTCTCAAGTTGTGGAGTTTCTAGTTGTGAAGTTTCTAGCTGTGGTGTTTCTAGTTGTTGAGTTTCTAGTTGACGAGTTTCTATTTGCGGAGTCTCAAGTTGTGGAGTTTCTAGCTGTGGAGTTTCTAGTTGCGGAGTTTCTAGTTGCGGAGTTTCTAGCTGTGGAGTTTCTAGTTGTGGAATTTGTAGTTGTGGAGTATCTAGTTGTGGTGTTTCAAGTTGTGGAGTTTCTAGCTGTGGAGTTTCTAGTTGCGGAGTTTCTAGTTGCAGAGTTTCTAGTTGCGGAGTTTTCTAGTTGTGGGGATTCTAGTGGCGGAGTTTCAAGTTGTGGAGTTTCTAGTTGCGGAGTTACTAGCTGTGGAGTTTGTAGTGACGGAGTCTCTAGTTGGGCAGTCTCTAGTTGTTGAGTTGCTAGTTGTGAAGTATATAGTTGTGGGGTTTCTAGCTGTGGAGTTTCTAGTTGCCGAGTTTCTAGTTGCAAAGTTTCTAGTTGCGGAGTTTCTAGTTGCAGAGATTCTAGTTGTGTAGTTTCTAGTTGGGGAGTTTCTAGTTGCGGAGTTTTTAGTTGTGGAGTTTCTAGTTGTGAGGTTTGTAGTTTTGGAGTTTTTAGTGGTGGAGTTTCTATTTGTGGAGTATCTTGTTGCGAACTCTCAAGTTGTGGAGTTTCTAGTTCTGGAGTTTCTAGCTGTGGAGTTTCTAGTTGTTGAGTTTCTAGTTGACGAGTTTCTATTTGCGAAGTCTCAAGTGTTGGAGTTTCTAGCTGTGGAGTTGCTAGTTGCGGAGTTTGTAGTTGCGGAGTTTCTAGTTGCAGAGTTTCTAGTGGAGATTCTAGTTCCGAGTTTCTTGTTGCGAATTCTCAAGTTGTGGAGTTTCTAGCTGTGGAGTTTCTAGTTGCGGAGTTTCTAGTTGTGGAGTTTTTAGTTGTGCAGTTTCTAGTTGTGGAATTTGTAGTTGTGGAGTTTCTAGTTGTAGTGTTTCAAGTGTTGGAGTTTCTAGCTGTGGAGTTTCTAGTTGCGGAGTTTCTAGTGGCAGAGTTTCTAGTTGCGGAGTTTTCTAGTTGTGGAGATTCTAGTGGCAGAGTTTCAAGTTGTGGAGTTTCTAGTTGCGGAGTTACTAGCTGTGGAGTTTCTAGTTGTGGAGTTTCTAGTTGCGGATATTGTAGTTGTGGAGTATCTATATGTTGGGTTTCAAGTTTTGGAGTTTCTAGCTGTGGAGTTTCTAGTGGTTGAGTTTCCAGTTGACGAGTTTCTATTTGCGAAGTCTCAAGTTGTGGAACTTCTAGCTGTAAAGTTTTTAGTTGCAGAGTTTCTAGTTGCGAAGTTTTCAGTTGTGGAGTTTCCAGTTGTGGAATTTCAATCTGTGTAGTTTCTAGTTGTGGAGTCTCAATTTTGGAGTTCCTTGTTGTGGAGCCTCTAGTTGTCGAGTTTCTAGTTGTGGAGTGTCTAATTGTGGAGTTTGTAGTTGTGAAGTTTCTAGTTGTGGAGTTTCTAGTTGGAGTTTTTAGTTTTCGAGTTTCTAGTTGTAGATTTTCTATTTGCAGAGTTCCTAGTTGTTGGGTTTCTAGTTGTGGAAATTCTAGCTGTGGAGTTTCTACCTATGGAATCTCTAGTCGTGGAGTTTCTAGTTGTGTAAATTCTATCTGAGGAGTTTCTAAATGCAAAGTCTCTAGTTGTGCAGTCTCTAGTTATGGAGTTTCTAGTTGTGGAGTTTCTAGTTGTGGAGTTTCTTGTTGGATGTTTTTAATTGTGAAGTTTCTAGTTGTGGATTTTCTAGTTGCAGAGTATCAAGTTGCGGAGTTTCCAGTTGGCGAGTTTATACCTGAGTTTATAGTTGTGGATTTTCTAATTGCAGAGTTTCGAGTTGCAGAGTCTCTGATTGTGCAGTCTCTAGTTGTGGAGTTTATAGTTAGGTAGTTTACAGTTGAGGGGTTTCTAGCTGTGGAGTTTCTAGTTGCGGAGTTTCTATTTGTGGAGCTTCTAGTAGTGGAGTTTTAGTTGTGGAGTTTCAAGTTGAGGAATTTATAGGTGTGGAGTTTCTAGTTGTTGAGTTTCTAGTTGTCGGGTTTCTACTTGCGGAGTTTCTAGTTGTGGAGTGTCTAGTTGTGGAGCTTTTAGTTGAGGAGTCTCTGGTTGTTGAGTCTCTAGCTGTGGAAATTCTAGTTGTGGAGTTCCTGGTTGCAGAGTTTGTTGTTGCGGAGTTTCTAGATGTGGTGTTTCTAGTTGTGAGGTTCGTAGTTGTGGAGTTTCTAGTGGTGGAGTTTTTAGTTGTGGAGTCTCTAGTTGTGGAGTTTCTAGTTGTGGAGTTTCTAGTTGCGAACTCTCAAGTTGTGGAGTTTCTAGTTGTGGAGTTTCTAGCGGTGGAGTTTCTAGCTGTGGAGTTTCTAGTTTTTGAGTTTCTAGTTGACGAGTTTCTATTTGCGAAGTCTGAAGTTGTGGAGTTTCTAGCTGTGGAGTTTCTTGTTGCGGAGTTTTTATTTGCGGAGTTTCTAGTTGCAGAGTTTCTAGTTGTGGAGATTCTAGTTGCCGAGTTTCTTGTTGCGAAGTCTCAAGTTGTGGAGTTTCTAGTTGTGGAACTTGTAGTTGTAGGGTATCTAGTTGTGGTGTTTCAAGTTATGGAGTTTCTATCTGTGGAGTTTCTAGTTGTGGAGTTTCTAGTGGCAGAGTTTCTAGTTGCGGAGTTTTCTAGTTGTGGAGATTCTAGTGGCGGAGTTTCAAGTTGTGGAGTTTCTAGTTGCGGAGTTACTAGCTGTGGAGTTTCTAGTTGCGGAGTCTCTAGTTGTGCAGTCTATAGTTGTTGAGTTGCTAGTTGCAGAGTTTCTAGTTGCGGAGTTTCTAGTTGCAGAGTTTCTAGTTGTGGAGTTTATAGTTGGAGAGTTTCGAGTTGCAGAGTTTCTAGTTGTGGAGTTTCTAGTTGTGGAGTTTTAGTTGTGGAGTTTCAAGTTGTGGAATTTATAGGTGTGGAGTTTCTAGTTGTTGAATGTCTAGTTGTGGAGTTTCTAGCTGTGGAGTTTCTAGTGGTTGAGTTTCCAGTTGACGAGTTTCTATTCGCGAAGTCTCAAGTGTTGCAGTTTCTAGCTGTAAAGTTTCTAGTTGCGGAGTTTCTAGTTGCGGAGTTTCCAGTTGTGGAGTTTCTCGTTGTGGAATTTGTAGTTGTGGAGTATCTAGTTGTGGTGTTTCAAGTTGTAGAGTTTCTAGCTGTGGAGTTTCTAGTTGCGGAGTATCTAGTTGCAGAGTTTCTAGTTGCGGAGTTTCTAGTTGTGGAGTTTCTACTTGTGGAGTTTCTAGTTGTGGAGTTTTAGTTGCGGAGTTTCTGGTTGCGCAGTTTCAGGTTGTGGAGTTTCTAGTTGTGAAGTTTATAGTTGTGGAGTATCTAGTTGTGGAGTTTCAAGTTGAGCAGTTTTTAGTTGTGGATTTTGAAATTGTAGAGTTCCTAGTTGTGGAGTTTCTAGTGGTGGAGTTTCTAGTTTTTGAGTTTCTAGTTGCTGAGTTCCTAGTCGCGAAGTCTCAAGTTGTGGAGTTTCTAGCTGTGGAGTTTCTAGTTGCGGAGTTTCCAGTTGTGGTGTTTCCAGTTGCGGAATTTGTAGTTGTGGAGTATCCAGTTGTGGTGTTTCAAGTTGTGGAGTCTGTAGTTGTGGAGTATCTATTTGTCGGGTTTCAAGCTGTGGAGTTTCTAGTTGTGGAGTTTCTAGCTGTGGAGTTTCTTGTGATTGAGTTTCCAGTTGACGAGTTTCTATTTGCGAAGTCTCAAGTTGTGGAGTTTCTAACTGTAAAGTTTGTAGTTGTAGAGTTTCTAGTTGCGGAGTTTCCAGTTGTGGAGTTTCTAGTTGTAGAATTTGTAGTTGTGGATTATCTAGTTGTGGAGTTTCTAGCTGTTGAGTTTCTAGTTGCGGAGTTTCTAGTTGTGGAGTGTCTAGTTGTGGAGCTTTTAGTTGAGGAGTCTCTAGTTGTTGAGTCTCTAGCTGTGGAAATTCTAGTTGTGGAGTTTCTAGTTGCAGAGTTTGTTGTTGCGAAGTTTCTAGATGTGGTGTTTCTAGTTGTGGAGTTTATGGCTGTGGATTTTCCAGTGGCGGAGTTTCTAGTTATGGAGTTTCTAGTTATGAGATTCGTAGTTGTGGAGTTTCTAGTGGTGGAGTTTCTAGTTGTGGAGTTTCTAGTTGCGAACTCTCAAGTTGTGGAGTTTCTAGTTGTGGAGTTTCTAGCTGTGGTCTTTCTAGTTGTTGAGTTTCTAGTTGACGAGTTTCTATTTGCGAAGTCTCAAGTTGTGGAGTTTCTAGCTGAGGAGTTTCTATTTGCGAAGTTTCTAGTTGTGGAGTTTCTAGTTGTGGAGTTTCTAGTTGTGGAATTTGTAGTTGTGGAGTATCTAGTTGTGGTGTTTCGAGTTGTGGAGTTTCTAGCTGTGGAGTTTCTAGTTGCGGAGTTTCTAGTTGCAGAGTTTCTAGTTGCGGAGTTTTCTAGTTGTGGAGATTCTAGTGGCGGAGTTTCAAGTTGTGGAGTTTCTAGTTGCGGAGTTACTAGCTGTGGAGTTTGTAGTGGCGGAGTCTCTAGTTGTGCAGTCTTTAGTTGTTGAGTTGCTAGTTGTGAAGTATATAGTTGTGGTGTTTCTAGCTGTGGAGTTTCTAGTTGCGGAGTTTCTAGTTGCAGAGAATCTAGTTATGGAGTTTCTAGTTGGGAAGTTTCTAGTTGCAGAATTTCTAGTTGTGGAGTTTCTAGTTGCGGAGTTTGTAGTTGTGGAGTATCTAGTTGTGGTGTTTCAAGTTGTGGAGTCTGTAGTTGTGGAGTATCTATATTGTCACGACGCAGACACAGCAGGAGTTCGATATAGAAGAGCTCACTTTAATTAAAAATGAAAGGCGCTCGTAAAGAGGACCGGGCAAGAGCTTCGTCTTCTTCTCTGGCTGTGCGAACTCTCCTCTGCAGGTTGAATGCGGCATTTGCCTCCCTCCAGGAAGAGCATCGACCCGATGCTCGGCTACAGAATACGCGGTGTATGTAGTTGACGTATTACGCAACTGGCTCACTGAAATATGGCTTCATCCGCACAACGTGTACGATTTCAGATTTTTGAGCTCGCGAGGAACTGTCAGGGATGACCTCATAATTCCAGCACTTAGGCGCCGTATAACATTGTAGGGACCAAAGTACTTCTTCAATAACTTTTCACAAGGCCGCGTCGGCGAATAGGGCTCCAGACCCACACTTTCTCGCCTGGTTGATAAGTGACGTATCGGTGTCGCAGGTTATAACGTCGTGCGTCATAACTCTGCTGTCGGGCGATTCGTACGCGTGCTAGCTGCCGTGCCTCTTCAGCTCGTTGGGTAAAGGCTTGAACATCCGTGTCTGTATCCTCGCAGTCGTGCAGCAGCATGGCATCAAGCATTGTCGTCACTTCACGGCCATAAAGAAGACGAAATGGCGTGCTCCTCGTAGTTTCCTGCTGCGCCGTATTATAAGCAAACGTCACGTATGGTAGAACGTCGTCCCAATTTTTGTGATCCACGTCGATGTACATACTAAGCATATCAGCAATTTTCTTGTTGAGGCGTTCTGTTAAGCCGTTGGTTTGTGGGTGGTAGGAGGTAGTTTTTCGATGCGCTGTTCCACTCAACTCAAGCACTGACTTGAGGAGCATGGCCGTGAAAGTGGTACCTCTGTCTGTTAATATAATTCTAGGAGCACCATGCCTCAGAACGATATTTTCAATGAAAAATCGTGCCGCTTCTACTGCGGTTCCACTTGATAAAGCCTTTGTTTCTGCGTAGCGGGTAAGATAGTCCGTAGCGACAATTACCCACTTATTTCCAGTATGCGAAGTCGGAAATGGTCCAAGGAGATCCATTCCGATTTGTGCAAAAGGCATGGTGGGCACTTGAACTGGTTGCAACAATCCGGCTGGTTTTAAAGGTGGCGATTTTCGTCGTTAACAATCGAGACACGTGCGGACGTAATGCTTTACAGTGCCTGGAAGCTTCGGCCAGTGGTACTTTTGTTGGATTCTGGCCAATGTGCGCGTGTATCCGAGGTGGCCGGAGGGTGGCTCATCGTGGCAAGCGCTCAGGATCTCATCGCGAATGGATGTCGGGACGACAAGTAAGTGGGCGTTTCCGCTGGGGGCAAAGTTCTTCTTGTATAGGACACCACTGCGCAAGCAGAATGATGGCAGGCTCCTTGCAAATATCTTGGGAACGCTTGTAGACTGGCCGTTAAGAAAATTAATAAGAGGGAGCAACTCACTGTCTTCTTTCTGCTTAGACGAAATGGTGACCGTGTCGACCACTCCTAAAAATGCCATGTCATCATCTTCTGAGACATCATCTTGCTTTATAGGCGACCTGGATAAGCAATCAGCATCAGAGTGCTGTCGTCCCGACTTATAGACGACCGTCATATCGAATTCTTGTAGGCGTAAGCTCCAGCGCGCTAGCCGACCGGATGGGTCCTTCAAGTTGGTCAGCCAGCAAAGAGAGTGGTGGTCGCTGACTACGTGGAAGGGACCGCCGTAGAGGTATGGGCGAAACTTCAGAACTGCCCATACTACAGCAAGACATTCCTTTTCCGTTGTGGAATAACGGGACTCGGCACGGGAAAACGTCCTACTTGCATATGCAATCACTCTCTCGGCTGAATCTTGCCACTGGACGAGTACAGCGCCTAAACCTACGTTGCTGGCATCAGTGTGGATCATGGTTGGAGCGTCCTCGTCAAAGTGAGCAAGCACAGGGGGTGTCTGCAGGCGCTGTCGTAGACCGTCAAATGCTGCTTGTTCCTCTTCGCCCCATAAAAATGGAACATCGTCTCTCGTTATGCGTGTTAAGGGCGACGCTATGTGCGAGAAATTGGCGATAAATCTGCGGTAGTAGGCGCAAAGGCCAAGAAAACGTCTTACGGCCTTCTTTTCTGTTGGCACCGGAAATTTTCGGACGGCGTCGATCTTGTCGGGGTCCGGACGAACACCTTCATGGCTCACCACATGTCCTAAGAATCGGAGTTCCTTGAAACCGAAATGACATTTCTCAGGTTTCAGCGATAAGCCAGCGGACCGTATTGCTCGAAATACTAATAGCAGCCGTCTTAGATGTTCCTCGAATGTTGGTGAGAAAACAATGACGTCGTCGAGGTATACCAGACACGTCTGCCACTTAAGGCCTGATAGGACGGTATCCATCAGTCTCTGAAATGTTGCTGGGGCTGAGCACAATCCGAAGGGCAAGACTTTATACTCGTAAAGCCCGTCAGGCGTAACAAAAGCAGTCTTTTCTCTGTCCCGCTCATCGACCTCGATTTGCCAATAACCGCTTTTCAGGTCCATCGACGAGAAGAAGCGTGCATGCCTCAGCCTGTCAAGTGAATCGTCAATACGCGGTAGTGGGTATACGTCTTTCTTGGTCACGCGGTTCAGCTTGCGGTAGTCAACACAGAAGCGTAAGCTGCCGTCTTTCTTCTTAACTAGCACTACCGGTGATGCCCAAGGGCTTTTTGACGGCTGAATGATGTCATCATTGAGCATTTTCTGGACTTGTTCTTGGATTGCTTCGCGTTCTTTCGGTGCCACGCGGTATGGGTTTTGTCGAATTGGTCTTGCCGTCTCTTCCGTTATAATTCGGTGCTTTGTCAGTGGCGTTTGATTTACTCTCGAGGTCGACGAAAAACAATCTTCAAACTGGCCGAGAACATCTAGAAGACTCTGCCTCTGCGCTGGCGATAAATCTGTGCTCACGTCGACAGGCAGTGGTGTTGAAGCGGCCGGCGTCTCTGCCTGTTGTACTGCGAAGCACTCGCGGAATTCTACAATTTCTTCGAAGTATGCAACTGTGGTACCCTCTGCAATGTGTCGACGCTCGTTGCTGAAGTTTGTCAACAGGACCTCTGCTTGCCCAGACACTACACTGACGAGACTTCTGGCAATAGCGATTCCTCGAGAAAGTAAAAGCGTCGATATTTGTTCCGCGACACCTTCTCCACTATGCTGCGTGTTACACGTGACAGAGACGAGGCGGCATGACAACGGTGGCATGGTCACGTCGTCAATCACGCGCATGGGCTTGCGCTGCAGCGCTGCGCTATGGTCCGCTGAGAAGGTCAGTACACCGTCCGGTATATTTATAATGGCACCGTACTCCCACCCAAGATGACCTGTTTACAACACTCAGAAAGAATAATGAAGGTTGCCACGAATGATGAATCCCCGATCTTGATTCGTGCGGTGCACTTTCCGGTAGGTGTCAGCAGCTGGCCTCCGGCTCCTCGAATTTGCGGCCCCGTCCATTCCATTTTTACCTTCTTGAGTTGGTCGGCCAGATTCGCACTCATTATTGAAAAGTCCGCACCAGTGTCGACCAGTGCGGTCACGTCGTGACCGTCAATTGAAAGTGTAATGTCGGCGGTGACAATCTCGTCTTTCGTCGGTTCATTCGAAATGTGTGGCACTTCATGCGGCGGCAATGGGGGATTTTCAAATCTTCGGCAATTCGCAACCTTCCCCCCTAAGGTCGCTGCTTTTAGTTTCCCCGGCGTGGACTGGGAGACCTTCCTCTCGCCATGTCCGTGGGGCTACCTCTATTAGATCGGGGAAAATGACCTGGGGAGGGCGAGCGTGACCGGAACCCAGGAGAAACGTCTCGCGGGATCGTCGCGCTCGTTTCAACGTTGCGTCTTCCGTCGAAATAGCGCCGAGGGGTAGTGGACGGAAATCCTTGATACCCGGCAACGCGATGAGGACAATACCGCACGATGTGGCCTGCTTCCCCACAATGGAAGCACAGGGGCCTGTAGTCAGGGGTACGCCATATGTCGGTTTTGCGGAGTGGGGGTCGCATCGGCTTCGACGTTTCCCTGTAGTACCAAGGCACTGTCGGCGGCTGTTGCTGGTGGTACTGTTGAGGTGGCGGCACGTTAGATCTAGGCTGTCGACGGAGAATATCTGCATATGTTGGCCTAACTATTTCAGTGTTCGGCTCGGGAAGTGAAAGCGCTTGCCTTATTTCTTGGCGAACAACTTCTGTGACCGACGCAATCGCGCAGTCATTCGGTGTGGCGGCGAGCTTCTTCACCTCTTCTTGCACAATTTCGCGTATCAGGTCACACAAAGAACGCTCGTCAGGAGTCACCGTGGTCACGGCGGTTGCGCTGATTTGTCCGCTGTTGTTTTGACGGTCGTACTGGCGGTACCGTAGCTGTAGTGCGCGTTCTATGGCGGTCGCCTCCTTCGAAAATTCGTCGACGTTTGAAGGTGGGTTCCGTACGAGACCAGCAAACAGCTGCTCTTTAACACCACGCATGAGGTGGCTGATCTTTCTGTTCTCGGACATGTCGGGATCGGCTCGATGAAAGAGACGAGCCATGTCCTCAACAAACATAGCAACAGACTCGTTGGGCTTTTGAATCCGTGATTCAAGGAGTCGTTGTGCATGCTCCCGCCTTTCGGTGTTTGCGAAGGTGTCCAGGAACTTCCGCCGGAACTCGTCCCACGTTGACCACACGCGATTCATGAACCACGTGCGAGCCCCGTCTTGAAGAGGGAAATACACGTACCCCAACTTCTGTGCGGCGTTCCACCCGTTAACTTTGGCTGTGCGCTCGAACTCCTCAAGCCAGTCATCTGCGTCCTCATATGAGTTGCCATGGAAGTCCACACGAGTTTTAGGGGTGAAAACAGTCACCTGTGTCGTGCTTGGGCTCGTCATGGTGGGGCAACAGCTTCCCGGGGCAGTCATGTTTTCCGTCCAAGGACCGAACTCTGGGCTCAGGCCTAACAGGCGGCGGCTGGCGCGGTGAACGGGTGGTTCGACGAGCGGAAGTCTTTGTGGACTAGATCCCGGGCTGTTGGAAGGCGTCCTGGACATGTACCCAGCTCCTCCACCAGTGTCACGACGCAGACACAGCAGGAGTTCGATATAGAAGAGCTCACTTTAATTAAAAATGAAAGGCGCTCGTAAAGAGGACCGGGCAAGAGCTTCGTCTTCTTCTCTGGCTGTGGGAGCTCTCCTCTGCAGGTTGAATGCGGCAATATGTTGGGTTTCAAGTTGTGGAGTTTTTAGCTGTGGAGTTTCTAGCTGTGAAGTTTCTAGTGGTTGAGTTTCCAGTTGACGAGTTTCTATTTGCGAAGTCTCAAGTTGTGGAGTTTCTAGCTGTAAAGTTTCTAGTTGCAGAGTTTCTAGTTGCGGAATTTTCAGTTGTGGAATTTCTAGTTGTGGAATTTCAATCTGTGTAGTTTCTAGTTGTGGAGTCTCAATTTTGAAGTTGCTAGTTGTGGAGTTCCTAGTTGTGGAGTTTCTAGTTGTGGAATGTCTATTTGTGGAGTTTCTAGTTGTGAAGTTTCTAGTTGTAGAGTTTCTAGTTGGAGTTTTTAGTTTTTGAGTTTCTAGTTGTAGATTTTCTATTTGCTGAGTTCCTAGTTGTGGAGTTTCTAGTTGTGGGGTTTCTAGTTGTGGAAATTCTAGCTGTGGAAATTCTACTTATGAAATCTCTAGTTGTGGAGTTTCTAGTTGTGGAGTTTCTAGTTGTGGAGTTTCTTGTTGGGGAGTTTCTAGTTACGGAGTTTCTAGTTGCGGAGTTTCCAGTTGGGGAGTTTCTACTTGGGTTTATAGTTGTGGATGTTCTAGTTGCAGAGTTTCTAGTTGCGGAGTTTCTAGTTGCGGAGTTTCTAGCTGCGGAGTTTCTAGTTGCAAGGTCTCAAAATGTGCAGTCTGTAGTTGTTGAGTTTCTAGTTGTGAAGTTTATAGTTGAGGGGTTTCTAGCTGTGGAGTTTCTAGTTGCGGAGTTTCTATTTGCAGAGTTTCTAGTTGCGGAGTTTTTAGCTGCAGAGTTTCTAGTTGTGGAGTTTCTAGTTGCGGAGTTTTAGTTGTGGCGTTTCCAGTTGAGAAATTTATAGGTGTGGAGTTTGTAGTTGTTGAGTTTCTAGCTGTCGGGTTTCTAGTTGCAGAATTTCTAGTTGTGGAGTGTCTAGTTGTGGAGCTTTTAGTTGGGGAGTTTCTAGCTGTGGAGTTTCTAGTTGTGGAGTTTTAGTTGCGGAGTTTCTAGTTGCGGAGTTTCTGGTTATGGAGTTTCAAGTTGTGTAGTTTCATTCTGTGTAGTTTCTAGTTCTGGAGTCTCAATTTGTGGAGTTCCTAGTTGTGAAGTCTCTAGTTGTGGAGTTTCTAGTTGTGGAGTGTCCATTTGTGGAGTTTCTGGTTGTGAAGTTTCTAGTTGGAGTTTTTAGTTTTCGAGTTTCTAGTTGTAGATTTTCTATTTGCAGAGTTCCTAGTTGTGGATTTTCTAGTTGAGGGGTTTCTAGTTGTGGAAATTCTAGCTGTGGAGTTTCTACTTATAAAATCTCTAGTCGTGGTGTTTTTAGTTGTGTAGTTACTATCTGAGGAGTTTCTAAATGCAAAGTCTCTAGTTGTGCAGTCTCTAGTTGTGGAGTTTCTAGTTGTGGAGTTTCTAGTTGTGGAGTTTTTTGTTGGGGAGTATCTAGTTGCGGAGTTTCTAGTGGCGGAGTTTCCAGTTGGGTAGTTTCTACTTGAGTTTATATTTGTGGATTTTCTAGTTGCAGAGTTTCGAGTTGCAGAGTTTCAAGTTGTGAAGTTTCTAGTGGCGGAGTTTCTAGCTGCGGAGTTTTTAGTTGCGGAGTCTCTAGTTTTGCAGTCTCTAGTTGTTGAGTTTCTAGTTGTGAAGTTTATAGTTGTGGGGTTTCTAGCTGTGTTGTTTCTAGTAGCGGAGTTTCTTGTTGCAAAGTTTCTAGTTGCGGAGTTTCTAGTGGCAGAGATTCTAGTTGTGCAGTTTCTAGTTGGGGAGTTTCTAGTTGCGAAGTTTCTAGTTGTTGAGTTTCTAGTTGCGGAATTTGTAGTTGTGGAGTATCTAGTTGGGGTGTTTCAAGTTGTGGTGTCTGTAGTTGTGGAGTATCTATATATTGGGTTTCAAGTTGTGGAGTTTCTAGTTGTGGAGTTTCTAGCTGTGGAGTTTGTAGTGGTTGAGTTTCCAGTTGACGAGTGTCTATTTGCGAAGTCTCAAGTTTTGGAGTTTCTAGCTGTAAAGTTTCTAGTTGCAGAGTTTCTAGCTGCGAAGTTTCCAGTTGTTGAGTTTCCAGTTGTGGAATTTCAATCTGTGTAGTTTCTAGTTGTGGAGTCTCAATTTCGGAGTTCCTAGTTGTGGAGTCTTAAGTTGTGGAGTTTCTAGTTGTGGATTGTCTATTTGTGGAGTTTCTAGTTGTGCAGTTTCTAGTTGTGGAGTTTCTAGTTGGAGTTTTTTGTTTTCGAGTTTCTAGTTGTAGATTTTCAATTTGCAGAGTTCCTAGTTGTGGGGTTTCTAGTTGTGGAGTTTCTAGTTGTGGAGTTTCTAGTTGTGGAGTTTCTTGTTGGGGAGTTTCTCGTTGTGTAGTTTCTATCTGAGGAGTTTCTAAATGCAAAGTCTCTAGTTGTGCAGTCTCTAGTTGTGGAGTTTCTAGTTGTGGAGTTTCTAGTTGTGGAGTTTCTTGTTGGGGAGTTTCTCGTTGTGAAGTTTCTAGTTGTGGATTTTCTAGTTGCGGAGTTTCTAGTTGCGGAGTTTTCAGTTGGGGAGTTTCTACTTGATTTTATAGTTGTGGATTTTCTAGTTGCAGAGTTTCGAGTTGCAGAGTTACAAGTTGTGGAGTTTCTAGTTGCGGAGTTTCTAGCTGCGGAATTTCTAGTTGCGGAGTCTCTAGTTGTGCAGTCTCTAGTTGTTGAGTTTCTATTTGTGAAGTTTATAGCTGAAGCGTTTCTAGCTGTGGAGTTTCTAGTTGCGGAGTTTCTATTTGCAGAGTTTCTAGTTGTGGACTTTTAGTTGTGGAGTTTCAAGTTGAGGAATTTATAGGTGTGGAGTTTCCAGTTGTTGAGTTTCTAGTCGTCGGGTTTCTAGTGGCGGAGTTTCTAGTTGTGGAGTGTAGTTGTGGAGCTTTTAGTTGAGGAGTCTCTAGTTGTTGAGTCTCTAGCTGTGGAAATTCCAGTTGTGGAGTTTCTAGTTGCAGAGTTTGTTGTTGCGGAGTTTCTAGATGTGGTGTTTCTAGTTGTGGAGTTTCTGGCTGTGGAGTTTCCAGTTGCAGAGTTTCTAGTTGTGGAGTTTCTAGTTGTGAGGTTCGTAGTTGTGGAGTTTCTAGTGGTGGAGTTTCTAGTTGTGGAGTCTCTAGTTGTGGAGTTTCTAGTTGTGGAGTTTCTAGTTGCGAACTCTCAAGTTGTGGAGTTTCTAGTTGTGGAGTTTCTAGCTGTGGTGTTTTTAGTTGTTGAGTTTCTAGTTGACGAGTTTCTATTTGCGGAGTCTCAAGTTGTGGAGTTTCTAGCTGTGGAGTTTCTAGTTGCGGAGTTTCTAGTTGTGGAGTTTCTAGCTGTGGAGTTTCTAGTTGTGGAATTTGTAGTTGTGGAGTATCTAGTTGTGGTGTTTCAAGTTGTGGAGTTTCTAGCTGTGGAGCTTCTAGTTGCGGAGTTTCTAGTTGCAGAGTTTCTAGTTGCGGAGTTTTCTAGTTGTGGGGATTCTAGTGGCGGAGTTTCAAGTTGTGGAGTTTCAAGTTGCGGAGTTACTAGCTGTGGAGTTTGTAGTGACGGAGTCTCTAGTTGGGCAGTCTCTAGTTGTTGAGTTGCTAGTTGTGAAGTGTATAGTTGTGGGGTTTCTAGCTGTGGAGTTTGTAGTAGCGGAGTTTCTTGTTGCAAAGTTTCTAGTTGCGGAGTTTCTAGTGGCAGAGATTCTAGTTGTGCAGTTTCTAGTTGGGGAGTTTCTAGTTGCGAAGTTTCTAGTTGTTGAGTTTCTAGTTGCGGAATTTGTAGTTGTGGAGTATCTAGTTGGGGTGTTTCAAGTTGTGGTGTCTGTAGTTGTGGAGTATCTATATATTGGGTTTCAAGTTGTGGAGTTTCTAGTTGTGGAGTTTCTAGCTGTGGAGTTTGTAGTGGTTGAGTTTCCAGTTGACGAGTGTCTATTTGCGAAGTCTCAAGTTTTGGAGTTTCTAGCTGTAAAGTTTCTAGTTGCAGAGTTTCTAGCTGCGAAGTTTCCAGTTGTTGAGTTTCCAGTTGTGGAATTTCAATCTGTGTAGTTTCTAGTTGTGGAGTCTCAATTTCGGAGTTCCTAGTTGTGGAGTCTTAAGTTGTGGAGTTTCTAGTTGTGGATTGTCTATTTGTGGAGTTTCTAGTTGTGCAGTTTCTAGTTGTGGAGTTTCTAGTTGGAGTTTTTTGTTTTCGAGTTTCTAGTTGTAGATTTTCAATTTGCAGAGTTCCTAGTTGTGGGGTTTCTAGTTGTGGAAATTCTAGCTGTGGAGTTTCTACTTATGGAATCTCTAGACGTGGAGTTTCTAGTTGTGTAGTTTCTATCTGAGGAGTTTCTAAATGCAAAGTCTCTAGTTGTGCAGTCTCTAGTTGTGGAGTTTCTAGTTGTGGAGTTTCTAGTTGTGGAGTTTCTTGTTGGGGAGTTTCTCGTTGTGAAGTTTCTAGTTGTGGATTTTCTAGTTGCGGAGTTTCTAGTTGCGGAGTTTTCAGTTGGGGAGTTTCTACTTGATTTTATAGTTGTGGATTTTCTAGTTGCAGAGTTTCGAGTTGCAGAGTTACAAGTTGTGGAGTTTCTAGTTGCGGAGTTTCTAGCTGCGGAATTTCTAGTTGCGGAGTCTCTAGTTGTGCAGTCTCTAGTTGTTGAGTTTCTATTTGTGAAGTTTATAGCTGAGGGGTTTCTAGCTGTGGAGTTTCTATTTGCGGAGTTTCTATTTGCAGAGTTTCTAGTTGTGGACTTTTAGTTGTGGAGTTTCAAGTTGAGGAATTTATAGGTGTGGAGTTTCCAGTTGTTGAGTTTCTAGTCGTCGGGTTTCTAGTGGCGGAGTTTCTAGTTGTGGAGTGTAGTTGTGGAGCTTTTAGTTGAGGAGTCTCTAGTTGTTGAGTCTCTAGCTGTGGAAATTCCAGTTGTGGAGTTTCTAGTTGCAGAGTTTGTTGTTGCGGAGTTTCTAGATGTGGTGTTTCTAGTTGTGGAGTTTCTGGCTGTGGAGTTTCCAGTTGCAGAGTTTCTAGTTGTGGAGTTTCTAGTTGTGAGGTTCGTAGTTGTGGAGTTTCTAGTGGTGGAGTTTCTAGTTGTGGAGTCTCTAGTTGTGGAGTTTCTAGTTGTGGAGTTTCTAGTTGCGAACTCTCAAGTTGTGGAGTTTCTAGTTGTGGAGTTTCTAGCTGTGGTGTTTTTAGTTGTTGAGTTTCTAGTTGACGAGTTTCTATTTGCGGAGTCTCAAGTTGTGGAGTTTCTAGCTGTGGAGTTTCTAGTTGCGGAGTTTCTAGTTGTGGAGTTTCTAGCTGTGGAGTTTCTAGTTGTGGAATTTGTAGTTGTGGAGTATCTAGTTGTGGTGTTTCAAGTTGTGGAGTTTCTAGCTGTGGAGCTTCTAGTTGCGGAGTTTCTAGTTGCAGAGTTTCTAGTTGCGGAGTTTTCTAGTTGTGGGGATTCTAATGGCGGAGTTTCAAGTTGTGGAGTTTCAAGTTGCGGAGTTACTAGCTGTGGAGTTTGTAGTGACGGAGTCTCTAGTTGGGCAGTCTCTAGTTGTTGAGTTGCTAGTTGTGAAGTGTATAGTTGTGGGGTTTCTAGCTGTGGAGTTTGTAGTTGCCGAGTTTCTAGTTGCAAAGTTTCTAGTTGCGGAGTTTCTAGTTGCAGAGATTCTAGTTGTGTAGTTTCTAGTTGGGGAGTTTCTAGTTGCGGAGTTTCTAGTTGTGGAGTTTCTAGTTGCGGATATTGTAGTTGTGGAGTATCTATATGTTGGGTTTCAAGTTTTGGAGTTTCCTGCTGTGGAGTTTCTAGTGGTTGAGTTTCCAGTTGACGAGTTTCTATTTGCGAAGTCTCAAGTTGTGGAACTTCTAGCTGTAAAGTTTTTAGTTGCAGAGTTTCTAGTTGCGAAGTTTTCAGTTGTGGAGTTTCCAGTTGTGGAATTTCAATCTGTGTAGTTTCTAGTTGTGGAGTCTCAATTTTGGAGTTCCTTGTTGTGGAGCCTCTAGTTGTCGAGTTTCTAGTTGTGGAGTGTCTAATTGTGGAGTTTGTAGTTGTGAAGTTTCTAGTTGTGGAGTTTCTAGTTGGAGTTTTTAGTTTTCGAGTTTCTAGTTGTAGATTTTCTATTTGCAGAGTTCCTAGTTGTTGGGTTTCTAGTTGTGGAAATTCTAGCTGTGGAGTTTCTACCTATGGAATCTCTAGTCGTGGAGTTTCTAGTTGTGTAAATTCTATCTGAGGAGTTTCTAAATGCAAAGTCTCTAGTTGTGCAGTCTCTAGTTATGGAGTTTCTAGTTGTGGAGTTTCTAGTTGTGGAGTTTCTTATTGGATGTTTATAATTGTGAAGTTTCTAGTTGTGGATTTTCTAGTTGCAGAGTATCAAGTTGCGGAGTTTCCAGTTGGCGAGTTTATACCTGAGTTAATAGTTGTGGATTTTCTAGTTGCAGAGTTTCGAGTTGCAGAGTCTCTGATTGTGCAGTCTCTAGTTGTGGAGTTTCTAGTTAGGTAGTTTACAGTTGAGGGGTTTCTAGCTGTGGAGTTTCTAGTTGCGGAGTTTCTATTTGTGGAGTTTCTAGTTAGGGAGTTTCTAGTTGCGGAGTTTCTAGTTGTGGAGTTTCTAGTAGTGGAGTTTTAGTTGTGGAGTTTCAAGTTGAGGAATTTATAGGTGTGGAGTTTCTAGTTGTTGAGTTTCTAGTTGTCGGGATTCTACTTGCGGAGTTTCTAGTTGTGGAGTGTCTAGTTGTGGAGCTTTTAGTTGAGGAGTCTCTGGTTGTTGAGTCTCTAGCTGTGGAAATTCTAGTTGTGGAGTTCCTAGATGCAGAGTTTGTTGTTGCGGAGTTTCTAGATGTGGTGTTTCTAGTTGTGAGGTTCGTAGTTGTGGAGTTTCTAGTGGTGGAGTTTTTAGTTGTGGAGTCTCTAGTTGTGGAGTTTCTAGTTGTGGAGTTTCTAGTTGCGAACTCTCAAGTTGTGGAGTTTCTAGTTGTGGAGTTTCTAGCTGTGGGGTTTCTAGCTGTGGAGTTTCTAGTTTTTGAGTTTCTAGTTGACGAGTTTCTATTTGCGAAGTCTGAAGTTGTGGAGTTTCTAGCTGTGGAGTTTCTAGTTGCGGAGTTTTTGTTTGCGGAGTTTCTAGTTGCAGAGTTTCTAGTTGTGGAGATTCTAGTTGCCGAGTTTCTTGTTGCGAAGTCTCAAGTTGTGGAGTTTCTAGTTGTGGAGTTTCTAGTTGTGGAACTTGTAGTTGTAGAGTATCTAGTTGTGGTGTTTCAAGTTATGGAGTTTCTATCTGTGGAGTTTCTAGTTGTGGAGTTTCTAGTGGCAGAGTTTCTATTTGCGGAGTTTTCTAGTTGTGGAGATTCTAGTGGCGGAGTTTCAAGTTGTGGAGTTTCTAGTTGCGGAGTTACTAGCTGTGGAGTTTCTAGTTGCGGAGTCTCTAGTTGTGCAGTCTATAGTTGTTGAGTTGCTAGTTGCAGAGTTTCTAGTTGCGGAGTTTCTAGTTGCAGAGTTTCTAGTTGTGGAGTTTATAGTTGGAGAGTTTCGAGTTGCAGAGTTTCGAGTTGCAGAGTTTCTAGTTGTGGAGTTTCTAGTTGTGGAGTTTTAGTTGTGGAGTTTCAAGTTGTGGAATTTATAGGTGTGGAGTTTCTAGTTGTTGAATATCTAGTTGTGGAGTTTCTAGCTGTGGAGTTTCTAGTGGTTGAGTTTCCAGTTGACAAGTTTCTATTCGCGAAGTCTCAAGTGTTGCAGTTTCTAGCTGTAAAGTTTCTAGTTGCGGAGTTGTGGAGTTTCTCGTTGTGGAATTTGTAGTTGTGGAGTATCTAGTTGTGGTGTTTCAAGTTGTAGAGTTTCTAGCTGTGGAGTTTCTAGTTGCGGAGTATCTAGTTGCAGAGTTTCTAGTTGCGGAGTTTCTAGTTGTGGAGTTTCTACTTGTGGAGTTTCTAGTTGTGGAGTTTTAGTTGCGGAGTTTCTGGTTGCGGAGTTTCAGGTCGGGGAGTTTCTAGTTGTGAAGTTTATAGTTGTGGAGTATCTAGTTGTGGAGTTTCAAGTTGAGCAGTTTTTAGTTGTGGATTTTGAAATTGTAGAGTTCCTAGTTGTGGAGTTTCTAGTGGTGGAGTTTCTAGTTGTTGAGTTTCTAGTTGCTGAGTTCCTAGTCACGAAGTCTCAAGTTGTGGAGTTTCTAGCTGTGGAGTTTCTAGTTGTGGAGTTTCCAGTTGTGGTGTTTCTAGCTGCGGAATTTGTAGTTGTGGAGTATCTAGTTGTGGAGTTTCTAGTTGTGGAATTTGTAGTTGTGGAGTATCTAGTTGTGGTGTTTCAAGTTGTGGAGTTTCTAGCAGTGGAGTTTCTAGTTGCGGAGTTTCTAGTTGCAGAGTTTCTAGTTGCGGAGTTTTCTAGTTGTGGAGATTCTAGTGGCGGAGTTTCAAGTTGTGGAGTTTCTAGTTGCGGAGTTACTAGCTGTGGAGTTTGTAGTGGCGGAGTCTCTAGTTGTTGAGTTGCTAGTTGTGAAGTATATAGTTGTGGGGTTTCTAGCTGTGGAGTTTCTAGTTGCAGAGATTCTAGTTGTGGAGTTTCTAGTTGTGGAGTTTCTAGTTGTGGAATTTGTAGTTGTGGAGTATCTAGTTGTGGTGTTTCAAGTTGTGGAGTTTCTAGCTGTGGAGGTTCTAGTTGCGAAGTTTCTAGTTGCAGAGTTTCTAGTTGCGGAGTTTTCTAGTTGTGGGGATTCTAGTGGCGGAGTTTCAAGTTGTGGAGTTTCTAGTTGCGGAGTTACTAGCTGTGGAGTTTGTAGTGGCGGAGTGTCTAGTTGTGCAGTATCTAGTTGTTGAGTTGCTAGTTGTGAAGTATATAGTTGTGGGGTTTCTAGCTGTGGAGTTTCTAGTTGTGGAGTTTCTAGTTGTGGAATTTGTAGTTGTGGAGTATCTAGTTGTGGTGTTTCAAGTTGTGGAGTTTCTAGCTGTGGAGGTTCTAGTTGCGAAGTTTCTAGTTGCAGAGTTTCTAGTTGCGGAGTTTTCTAGTTGTGGGGATTCTAGTGGCGGAGTTTCAAGTTGTGGAGTTTCTAGTTGCGGAGTTACTAGCTGTGGAGTTTGTAGTGGCGGAGTGTCTAGTTGTGCAGTATCTAGTTGTTGAGTTGCTAGTTGTGAAGTATATAGTTGTGGGGTTTCTAGCTGTGGAGTTTCTAGTTGCGGAGTTTCTAGTTGCAAAGTTTCTAGTTGCGAAGTTTCTAGTTGCAGAGATTCTAGTTGTGGAGTTTCTAGTTGGGGAGTTTCTAGTTGCGGAGTTTCTAGTTGTGGAGTTTCTAGTTGCGGAATTTGTAGTGGAGTATCTAGTTGTGGTGTTTCAAGTTGTGGAGTCTGTAGTTGTGGAGTATCTATATGTTGGGTTTCAAGTTGTGGAGTTTCTAGCTGTGGAGTTTCTAGTGGTTGAGTTTCCAGTTGACGAGTTTCTATTTGCGAAGTCTCAAGTTGTGGAACTTCTAGCTGTAAAGTTTGTAGTTGCAGAGTTTCTAGTTGCGAAGTTTTCAGTTGTGGAGTTTCCAATTGTGGAATTTCAATCTGTGTAGTTTCTAGTTGTGGAGTCTCAATTTTGGAGTTCCTAGTTGTGGAGTCTCTAGTTGTCGAGTTTCTAGTTGTGGAGTGTCTATTTGTGGAGTTTCTAGTTGTGAAGTTTCTAGTTGTGGAGTTTCTAGTTGGAGTTTTCAGTTTTCGAGTTTCTAGTTGTAGATTTTCTATTTGCAGAGTTCCTAGTTGTTGGGTTTCTAGTTGTGGAAATTCTAGCTGTGGAGTTGCTACTTAAGGAATCTCTAGTCGTGGAGTTTCTAGTTGTGTAGCTTCTATCTGAGGAGTTTCTAAATGCAAAGTCTCCAGTTGTGTAGTCTCTAGTTATGGAGTTTCTAGTTGTGGAGTTTCTAGTTATGGAGTTTCTTGTTGGATGTTTATAGTTGTGAAGTTTCTAGTTGTGGATTTTCTAGTTGCGGAGTTTCAAGTTGCGGAGTTTCTAGTTGGGGAGTTTCTACTTGAGTTTATAGTTGTGGATTTTCTAGTTGCAGAGTTTCGAGTTGCAGAGTTTCAAGTTGTGGAGTTTCTAGTTGTGGAGTTTCTAGCTGCAGAGTTTCTAGTTGCAGAGTCTCTGATTGTGCAGTCTCTAGTTGTTGAGTTTCTAGTTGCGTAGTTTATAGTTGAGGGGTTTCTAGCTGTGGAGTTTCTAGTTGCGGAGTTTCTATTTGTGGAGTTTCTAGTTGGGGAGTTTCTAGTTGCAGAGTTTCTAGTTGTGGAGTTTTTAGTAGTGGAGTTTTAGTTGTGGAGTTTCAAGTTGAGGAATTTATAGGTGTGGAGTTTCTAGTTGTTGAGTTTCTAGTTGTCGGCTTTCTAGTTGCGGAGTTTCTAGTTGTGGAGTGTCTAGTTGTGAAGCTTTTAGTTGAGGAGTCTCTAGTTGTTGAGTCTCTAGCTGTAGAAATTCTAGCTGTGGAGTTTCTAGCTGCAGAGTTTGTTGTTGCGGAGTTTCTAGATGTGTTGTTTCTAGTTGTGAGGTTCGTAGTTGTGGAGTTTTTAGTGGTGGAGTTTTTAGTTGTGGAGTCTCTAGTTGTGGAGTTTCTAGTTGTGGAGTTTCTAGTTGCGAACTCTCAAGTTGTGGAGTTTCTAGTTGTGGAGTTTCTAGCTGTGGAGTTTCTAGCTGTGGAGTTTCTAGTTTTTGAATTTCTAGTTGACGATTTTCTATTTGCGAAGTCTGAAGTTGTGGAGTTTCTAGCTGTGGAGTTTCTAGTTGCGGAGTTTGTATTTGCGGAGTTTCTAGTTGCAGAGTTTCTAGTTGTGGAGATTCTAGTTGCTGAGTTGCTTGTTGCGAAGTCTCAAGTTGTGGCGTTTCTAGTTGTGGAGTTTCTAGTTGTGGAACTTGTAGTTGTGGAGTATCTAGTTGTGGTGTTTCAAGTTATGGAGTTTCTAGCTGTGGAGTTTCTAGTTGTGGAGTTTCTAGTGGCAGAGTTTCTAGTTGCGGAGTTTTCTAGTTGTGGGGATTCTAGTGGCGGAGTTTCAAGTTGTGGAGTTTCTAGTTGCGGAGTTACTAGCTGTGGAGTTTGTAGTGACGGAGTCTCTAGTTGGGCAGTCTCTAGTTGTTGAGTTGCTAGTTGTGAAGTATATAGTTGTGGGGTTTCTAGCTGTGGAGTTTCTAGTTGCCGAGTTTCTAGTTGCAAAGTTTCTAGTTGCGGAGTTTCTAGTTGCAGAGATTCTAGTTGTGTAGTTTCTAGTTGGGGAGTTTCTAGTTGCGGAGTTTCTAGTTGTGGAGTTTCTAGTTGCGGATATTGTAGTTGTGGAGTATCTATATGTTGGGTTTCAAGTTTTGGAGTTTCTAGCTGTGGAGTTTCTAGTGGTTGAGTTTCCAGTTGACGAGTTTCTATTTGCGAAGTCTCAAGTTGTGGAACTTCTAGCTGCAAAGTTTTCAGTTGCAGAGTTTCTAGTTGCGAAGTTTTCAGTTGTGGAGTTTCCAGTTATGGAATTTCAATCTGTGTAGTTTCTAGTTGTGGAGTCTCAATTTTGGAGTTCCTTGTTGTGGAGCCTCTAGTTGTCGAGTTTCTAGTTGTGGAGTGTCTAATTGTGGAGTTTTTTAGTTGTGAAGTTTCTAGTTGTGGAGTTTCTAGTTGGAGTTTTTAGTTTTCGAGTTTCTAGTTGTAGATTTTCTATTTGCAGAGTTCCTAGTTGTTGGGTTTCTAGTTGTGGAAATTCTAGCTGTGGAGTTTCTACCTATGGAATCTCTAGTCGTGGAGTTTCTAGTTGTGTAAATTCTATCTGAGGAGTTTCTAAATGCAAAGTCTCTAGTTGTGCAGTCTCTAGTTATGGAGTTTCTAGTTGTGGAGTTTCTAGTTGTGGAGTTTCTTGTTGGATGTTTCTAATTGTGAAGTTTCTAGTTGTGGATTTTCTAGTTGCAGAGTATCAAGTTGCGGAGTTTCCAGTTGGCAAGTTTATACCTGAGTTTATAGTTGTGGATTTTCTAGTTGCAGAGTTTCGAGTTGCAGAGTTTCAAGTTGTGGAGTTTCTAGTTGTGGAGTTTCTAGCTGCAGAGTTTCTAGTTGCAGAGTCTCTGATTGTGCAGTCTCTAGTTGTTGAGTTTCTAGTTGCGTAGTTTATAGTTGAGGGGTTTCTAGCTGTGGAGTTTCTAGTTGCGGAGTTTCTATTTGTGGAGTTTCTAGTTGGGGAGTTTCTAGTTGCAGAGTTTCTAGTTGTGGAGTTTTTAGTAGTGGAGTTTTAGTTGTGGGGTTTCAAGTTGAGGAATTTATAGGTGTGGAGTTTCTAGTTGTTGAGTTTCTAGTTGTCGGCTTTCTAGTTGCGGAGTTTCTAGTTGTGGAGTGTCTAGTTGTGGAGATTTTAGTTGAGGAGTCTCTAGTTGTTGAGTCTCTAGCTGTAGAAATTCTAGCTGTGGAGTTTCTAGTTGCAGAGTTTGTTGTTGCGGAGTTTCTAGATGTGGTGTTTCTAGTTGTGAGGTTCGTAGTTGTGGAGTTTTTAGTGGTGGAGTTTTTAGTTGTGGAGTCTCTAGTTGTGGAGTTTCTAGTTGTGGAGTTTCTAGTTGCGAACTCTCAAGTTGTGGAGTTTCTAGTTGTGGAGTTTCTAGCTGTGGAGTTTCTAGCTGTGGAGTTTCAGTTGTGGAGTTTCAAGTTGTGGAATTTATAGGTGTGGAGTTTCTAGTTGTTGAGTGTCTAGTTGTGGAGTTTCTAGCTGTGGAGTTTCTAGTGGTTGAGTTTCCAGTTGACGAGTTTCTATTCGCGAAGTCTCAAGTGTAGGAGTTTCTAGCTGTAAAGTTTCTAGTTGCGGAGTTTCTAGTTGCGGAGTTTCCAGTTGTGGAGTTTCTCGTTGTGGAATTTGTAGTTGTGGAGTATCTAGTTGTGGTGTTTCAAGTTGTGGAGTTTCTAGCTGTGGAGTTTCTAGTTGCGGAGTATCTAGTTGCAGAGTTTCTAGTTGCGGAGTTTCTAGTTGTGAAGTTTCTACTTGTGGAGTTTCTAGTTGTGGAGTTTTAGTTGCGGAGTTTCTGGTTGCGCAGTTTCAGGTTGTGGAGTTTCTAGTTGTGAAGTTTATAGTTGTGGAGTATCTAGTTGTGGAGTTTCAAGTTGAGCAGTTTTTAGTTGTGGATTTTGAAATTGTAGAGTTCCTAGTTGTGGAGTTTCTAGTGGTGGAGTTTCTAGTTGTTGAGTTTCTAGTTGCTGAGTTCCTAGTCGCGAAGTCTCAAGTTGTGGAGTTTCTAGCTGTGGAGTTTCTAGTTGCGGAGTTTCCAGTTGTGGTGTTTCCAGTTGCGGAATTTGTAGTTGTGGAGTATCCAGTTGTGGTGTTTCAAGTTGCGGAGTCTGTAGTTGTGGAGTATCTATTTGTCGGGTTTCAAGCTGTGGAGTTTCTAGTTGTGGAGTTTCTAGCTGTGGAGTTTCTTGTGATTGAGTTTCCAGTTGACGAGTTTCTATTTGCGAAGTCTCAAGTTGTGGAGTTTCTAACTGTAAAGTTTGTAGTTGTAGAGTTTCTAGTTGCGGAGTTTCCAGTTGTGGAGTTTCTAGTTGTGGAATTTGTAGTTGTGGATTATCTAGTTGTGGAGTTTCTAGCTGTGGAGTTTCTAGTTGCGGAGTTTCTAGTTGTGGAGTGTCTAGTTGTGGAGCTTTTAGTTGAGGAGTCTGTAGTTGTTGAGTCTCTAGCTGTGGAAATTCTAGTTGTGGAGTTTCTAGTTGCAGAGTTTGTTGTTGCGAAGTTTCTAGATGTGGTGTTTCTAGTTGTGGAGTTTATAGCTGTGGATTTTCCAGTGGCGGAGTTTCTAGTTATGGAGCTTCTAGTTATGAGATTCGTAGTTGTGGAGTTTCTAGTGGTGGAGTTTCTAGTTGTGGAGTTTCTAGTTGCGAACTCTCAAGTTGTGGAGTTTCTAGTTGTGGAGTTTCTAGCTGTGGTGTTTCTAGTTGTTGAGTTTCTAGTTGACGAGTTTCTATTTGCGAAGTCTCAAGTTGTGGAGTTTCTAGCTGAGGAGTTATTAGTTGCGGAGTTTGTAGCTGCGGAGTTTCTAGTTGCAGAGTTTCTAGTTGTGGAGATTCTAGTGTCCGAGTTTCTAGTTGCGAAGTCTCAAGTTGTGGAGTTTCTAGCTGTGGAGTTTCTAGTTGCGAAGTTTCTAGTTGCGGAGTTTCTAGTTGTGGAGTTTCTAGTTGTGGAATTTGTAGTTGTGGAGTATCTAGTTGTGGTGTTTCAAGTTGTGGAGTTTCTAGCTGTGGAGTTTCTAGTTGCGGAGTTTCTAGTTGCAGAGTTTCTAGTTGCGAAGTTTTCTAGTTGTGGAGATTCTAGTGGCGGAGTTTCAAGTTGTGGAGTTTCTAGTTGCGGAGTTACTAGCTGTGGAGTTTGTAGTGGCGGAGTCTCTAGTTGTGCAGTCTTTAGTTGTTGAGTTGCTAGTGTTGAAGTATATAGTTGTGGGGTTTCTAGCTGTGGAGTTTCTAGTTGCGGAGTTTCTAGTTGCAGAGATTCTAGTTATGGAGTTTCTAGTTGGGGAGTTTCTAGTTGCGGAGTTTCTAGTTGTGGAGTTTCTAGTTGCGGAGTTTGTAGTTGTGGAGTATCTAGTTGTGGTGTTTCAAGTTGTGGAGTCTGTAGTTGTGGAGTATCTATATTGTCACGACGCAGACACAGCAGGAGTTCGATATAGAAGAGCTCACTTTAATTAAAAATGAAAGGCGCTCGTAAAGAGGACCGGGCAAGAGCTTCGTCTTCTTCTCTGGCTGTGCGAGCTCTCCTCTGCAGGTTGAATGCGGCATTTGCCTCCCTCCAGGAAGAGCATCGACCCCATGCTCGGCTACAGAATACGCGGTGTATGTAGTTGACGTATTACGCAACTGGCTCACTGAAATATGGCTTCATCCGCACAACGTGTACGATTTCAGATTTTTGAGCTCGCGAGGAACTGTCAGGGATGACCTCATAATTCACGTCACTTAGGCGCCGTATAACATTGTAGGGACCAAAGTACTTCTTCAATAACTTTTCACAAAGGCCGCGTCGGCGAATAGGGCTCCAGACCCACACTTTCTCGCCTGGTTGATAAGTGACGTATCGGTGTCGCAGGTTATAACGTCGTGCGTCATAACTCTGCTGTCGGGCGATTCGCACGCGTGCTAGCTGCCGTGCCTCTTCAGCTCGTTGGGTAAAGGCTTGAACATCCGTGTCTGTATCCTCGCAGTCGTGCAGCAGCATGGCATCAAGCATTGTCGTCCCTTCACGGCCATAAAGAAGACGAAATGGCGTGCTCCTCGTAGTTTCCTGCTGCGCCGTATTATAAGCAAACGTCACGTATGGTAGAACGTCGTCCCAATTTTTGTGATCCACGTCGATGTACATACTAAGCATATCAGCAATTGTCTTGTTGAGGCGTTCTGTTAAGCCGTTGGTTTGTGGGTGGTAGGAGGTAGTTTTTCGATGCGCTGTTCCACTCAACTCAAGCACTGACTTGAGGAGCATGGCCGTGAAAGTGGTACCTCTGTCTGTTATTATAATTCTAGGAGCACCATGCCTCAGAACGATATTTTCAATGAAAAATCGTGCCGCTTCTACTGCGGTTCCACTTGATAAAGCCTTTGTTTCTGCGTAGCGGGTAAGATAGTCCGTAGCGACAATTACCCACTTATTTCCAGTATGTGAAGTCGGAAATGGTCCAAGGAGATCCATTCCTATTTGTGCAAAAGGCATGGTGGGAACTTGAACTGATTGCAACAATCCGGCTGGTTTTAAAGGTGGCGATTTTCGTCGTTGACAATCGAGACACGTGCGGACGTAATGCTTTACAGTGCCTGGAAGCTTCGGCCAGTGGTACTTTTGTTGGATTCTGGCCAATGTGCGCGTGTATCCGAGGTGGCCGGAGGGTGGCTCATCGTGGCAAGCGCTCAGGATCTCATCGCGAATGGATGTCGGGACGACAAGTAAGTGGGCGTTTCCGCTGG